>NC_084460.1:90555890-91850568 GCF_027409185.1 Cynocephalus volans | reverse complement strand
CATTAAAGTGCAAAATAAAAGTAAAGAGATGTTATAAAATACTCTACAAAATCAAAAACTACATTTTCAAAGAGGCAATATGGATATTGACAGCCTTCTTAAAATTGCTAATCAGAATATAAGTACATAAATTTTTAATTAGAAAGAAAATAGAAATCTAGATGTAGTAAACAATCTTTTTCTGACAAACAATAAATAACACAGTGCCTCAACTGTAGTTTTACATTAAAAAAATAATAATAAAAGGTGGCTTTCAGGAAGAAAAATCATGATCTGAAAATGTATTGTCAAGAGTGTAGAAAAGAATGAAGAGCACTAAATCTGGTAAATACTTGAAAAAATTTCAATGAATACAAACTGCATGAGAAATATTAAATGTCTTCTGGGGATTATAACATACAAGAGTAATTGCGTGTAATTTGAGAGAAGAATAAAGGAAGTTAAATTGTTCTAAGATGATATTATCCATAAATCATAAAAAAGTATCAATTTACATTAGATTTTGATAAGTCAAGAAGGGAGGTTGTAAATTGTAGGTATCCACAAAAAGAGAGGTTCAACATAATTTGATGAACAGTGGTAGCAGTGGTAGAATGGGCAGGACATTGAAACCTGAGCCAGGTGTAGAAGGGGTGCAGCAGTGGCAACTGGCAATGGGAGATTGGTTCATAAAGGGAGAATTGATTCAGTAAGTAATATTTTTTATTGTTAGAGAAAGGAATTACAAATGTTCAAAGAGAAAAAAACTAGAATAAACCTTCTGTGTTCAGTTGGACTTGGAGATATACCACTGATCTCACGGGGTGTGCGTGCGTGCGTGCGTGCGTGCGTGCGTGTGTTTACCAGCTTTGTTCAACAAGATGACTTGAGACATCAAGAGTCCGATAGCAATTAGTACTCCTATGTACCAGATATTTTTTCCATAAAAAACCAAGGGTCTTTAGAAAAATGGAAAATTTTAAGACTAGGCAGAGAAGTTATAACATGAAATTTTAATCTCTCTTGTTTCAAGAAGTATGGAAGTTCTCAAGGAATAATGAGGACATGTCCAATGCTCAAAGAAAACAGTTTAAAGGTTACCTTAGTGGTCAAATCTGGGGAAATTTAAAGATCAACTCAAATAATGATATGAAAGTATGTAATCTCATTAAATAAAATAGGAAACTCTGAATCCATATCGACATAAATAAATAAATAGGATTTTTTTTACACTACAATGCCTACTAATAAATCTAGGTGGCATGATTGAATTTAAAACAACAATAACAACAACAACAACAAACAACAACAAAAACCAACCATGAAATTGATGGCTAATTCAGCCAAGTAACAGCAACAGATGCCAAAACTACTGGGTGAAAGTTTGATGATGAGTGGGATATTTACATAGTCTCAACTTTCCTTTATATAACACTTATTAATTTAAAAAATAGTAATTTAAGAGTAGAGAAACCTGGATAACATCACTTTAATCAGATGACCAACCCCAAACTCTTTAGTGTATAATTTCTAAAAATAAGGATATTCTCCCCTGTAACTACAATAAAACCAAAATTATTTTTTTAAAAAAATAACATTGTTAGAGTACTACTATCTGATTCACAGACCCCATTCATATTTTACCTTTAGAGAAAAATGATTTGATAAAAGAGCATCCATTGTATTTTGTTGTCATGTCGGGAAGAGTTCCAGAGACTTTCTTCACCACTGATGACTGTAAAACTTTTAAAGATTAAGGACCAATTATTTTGTAAAATGTTCCTCAGTTTGCGTTTATTTAAATTTTCCTCATTATTAGATTCTGGTGAAGCATCATCATATCAGGTGGTCCACGACTTCCCTTTGTCCCACTCTTTCTAATTTGTATCAAATGTTACTTCAAGTGTTAACTTTGATCAACAACAAAATGCAATGGATGCTCTTTTATTGAATCATTTTTCTCTAAAGATAAAACATGAATGGGATCTGTGAAACAGATAGTAGTATTGTACCAATGTTAATTTGAAAAAAAAAATAGTTTGGGTTTTATTGTAGTTACAGGGGAGAATATCCTTGTTTTTAAAAATTATACACTTAAGAGTTTGGGGTTGTATCAGTCCATTTCTGTTGCTTATAACAAAATATGTGAAACTGGGTGATTTATAAGAAAATGAAATTTATTGCTTACAGTTTCTGAGGCTGGGAAGTCCCAAATCCATCTGGTAGTGGTGACAGTGACCCAGGGGTCTCACATTGTAAGATGATGGAAACAGAGAGAGAGAGAGAGAGAGAGAGAGAGAGAGAGAGAGAGAGAGAGACTTTCCTCTTCTTTTAAAGCCTTCAGAACCATGACCCTGACCACCATTATTAATCCATTCACTACTGCATGGTCCTACAATCCAATCAACTTTTCAAGGCTCCACCTTTCCATTACCATAATAGGTTTTCCCACCCTCTCAACAGTCACAGTGGGGGCCAGGTTTCTGATACATAAAACTTGAGGGACACAATTCAAGCTTCAATGAGTTTTGGGGGGATATAATTCAATCCACTACAGGGGTGATGAGATAGCCTGGTGTCAACTTACTTTCACACAGCTTGAGAACAAAATCGAAATGCCTTGTTTTCCTTTTCTACTCTTTTTGCAACTTTTCTGTATGTTTTAAATTTTTTTCAAAAAAAAATTAATAAGTCAACCCAGTAGAAAGGTCATATAGCAGATAGGAAGAATAGAGAATTGTATAGGCAAATAAAATGACTCTTAAAGAATCAATGCTTTAAACCAGTGGAGGTACAATTGTCTGGAAGCAGGAAGAAGGGCTCTGGTGATAGCTCCTATCCTGAGATATGTGGAAAGTGATTAAAAAAAAAAAAAAAGAAGAAGGAGAAGGAGAAGGAGAAGAAGAAGAAGAAGAAATCAGTACAGAAGACGGCCCTAGGGAAAATGTAATTGACTTGGGCAAGTCAGATTTTAGTGAGTATGAGGGAGTAAAGGGAAACTTCAGTGAACAGGATGAAATATGAAGTGTGTGTCAGTTATAAAGTAGATTTTCAAAGGTAACTTAGATTGTGGAGGGAGGAAAACAGTATATTTTTAATCTAAGAAGGTCATATAATAGGAGCCTATGAAGATGGGAGTTAGGGTAAAAAAGATAATCAGAAAAAAGTATCTATGAGCGTACTTCAAAAAGTTTGTAGAAAAATAGAATGAAAAGATAATATGAATTTTTCCATGAATACAAAGAATATCTGAGGAATTTATCATGTTGCATCTAGTTTGTCATAAGGTATCAAGAAAATTAATCTTAGCAGGTTCCTAGTGGGTGTACAGGAATCTCAAACCTCTCAGAATTCAGCTGTGTTCACTGACTATCTGGCTGGAATTTGAGAGTTGAGAGAGAAGAGTAAAGTCCTGCCCATGGGACTGCAAATAGACAAAAAGTGACTTTAAAATTGTTGTGGATGTGTAGCCTGCCAGTGAGCATGATGAAGACCTCTGACTTGAATCTAAGTAATAAATAGACAAGAAACAAAATTATGGATTCCAACTGCCTCCACCATTTTATGTCAAAATCCTTGTCATGACATAATGAGCCTTTATATTTTGACATTTTCAACCCAATTTTCCACCACTCTTTGTTGTTCATTCTGTCATGGTCATCTTCTTGGAAACCCACAATTGATTGTAAAATTTAAAGCCACCTTCTCTCATTTTGATGCCTGAGATAGATTTAATTGTTTATTTATTTGTATCCCTCCTATGCTTTGAAAATAATTTTATTTTTATACAACAAGTGTTATAACCATTTAACTCTATGTAAACTCCTTTGGAAAAGGGTAATATTGTTTTATATTTGCCTCTTCCAAATCTAGAACAGAGCCAGGATACTCTCAATAATGCTTTCTGATATCTAATCTTGGTCTGCCTTTGTCATTGCACACTTAACCAAAATATACTCTCAGCAGGAGTGATAAATATATTGCATATCTATCTTTTATTATTATTATTATTATTATTATTATTATTATTATTAAATCATATTAGTTTTCCTCTTCATCTGAAAATTGCATTTCTTCCTACTCCATCCACAAGTTTTCTTATGTAGTTGTCAAGCCCTTATTTTGTCCTGCTCTATGAACAACTTGATTGGTGTGGAAATGATTTTAACCCATGCTAAACCATTGAGTCCTCTCTCAGGGATTTTTCCATTTGGAACCAAAGATCGTCAAGGAAGCCCCTGTCTTAAGAGCTCAAATTTTAAGATGTAAATTCAGGAGATGACAGCTCTTGTAATGAGAATAAAGATGGTCTCAGAGAAATGACACTGAAAAGCACAGAGAAACAGTAACCATAAATGGAAGAAAAGTCTGAGACTCTGTGTACTTAGCCCTGATTTTAGTTTTTCTTGAGCTCATTCCAGCTATATTGTGTATTTTGGCTTCAAGGAATCACCCAATATGTTTAGAATATGCTCCCCTTCTATGCTTTTTTGTTTTTGAGTAGCAAATGGAGCCCAAAGAATCCTAATTTTATAATATATAGCTTTAATACTGTGAAATGTTTGGAAATACTCTCAAGTCCACAGATATGCTCTTTTTAGGTCCACTTCTTTTCTTGCTTGGAAACCAATTTTATTTAATGTGCTTGTAAATTAATCACCTGTTGCTAAAAACAAACAAACAAACAAAAAACAAAACAAAACGCAAGAGTAGTTGCTATTTGAATTTTCTGAGTCTATTCACATAATATGGTTCTTCCATGTACTATAAATGTAGTTTTAAGTACATGTATTTTTCCTTTGTGTGGTACTATGGAAAAAACCTAATCTTCATTTTGAAAATATGATCAATGAAAGAGAGAAAATATGTCATTTTGTTTGTATAGATTTTTGAGATATATTTTATTAAGTTGGGATAAGTGTAGTATTTGTATTAAATATAATGTGTTTTCACACAAAATAAAGTAAATATTTCTAGAGTGCACTTCTAGAAATCAAGGAAAAAATAGATTTTCTTATTAGAAAATTAGGAAGCCAATGATATACAGAATTGTAAACAAACAGGAGAAAGTGAGCAAGGACTTTGTAGAATCAATCTGTAGGATCCTATAACTTTATAAAATAGTATTCTATACTCTGTACATTACAAAGGATTTAAAACAATTGCAATTTCAATAGCACCATAAAAATAAAACAAACATTCTTAAATACTGATTCATCAACTTGTAATTATTGAACTCCACAATATTTTCCTTGACTCGGTAGAATTTTTTAAAGTTTTATACTGAGGAACAGGAAACAGAACTTTTCCTGCTGCTCTAGAATTGTCAATCAGTGAAAGTGATGCCTGAAAGGCACTAAAAATCCATGATTGAAAGAGAAAAAACTTTGATCTAGATGCTGTGACCAAAAGTTACAATGCACTGAGAAGGTGACCTTGGTACGCCACTACAATCACTAGAGATAGCACTCCCCTACTCTCAACCTATTGCAGGAAGAATTTCTAGAAATGGAAACAGAAAGAAAGTGAATCTGAGAATTCTATGCTCACCTAGGAACTTTTTTCCCTTCGTTCCACATGAGAAAGAAGATATTTGTTTGTACCCATTTCCCAAGAGATCAAATTGAGGAAAAAAACTCTATAAGAGAAACTGTTACAAAATCTGGGTTGACTTGATAGAAAGCCTAGTTATATAGAGTTATAAAATCTCTACTCACCCCCCACTGCCCACTATTCTGTGCCACTATCCTTTTTGTGCTGCTACCAGAACAAAAAGTGGTGAGATAATTCTTAATATGTGATTTCTGAATTTGTGAGTGTGTGTGTGTGTGTGTGTGTGTGTGTGTGTGTGTTGTGGGGGATGGTAGTGTTTGTAAACTGTTAGACAATTGTCATCTACATATTCTGAAAGCTGGATGCTAATAGAGTAGCTCATTACACCAGGTAAATCTGGTAAGACAAGTGGGATAGTCATCTCCAGCTCAATCCTCAGTAGCTTAACCAATGAGCAGGAGCCTACTGTGGCTCAGGCCTCAGGACAAGTGAAGACAGGGTGAAGACTTACGAACTGTAGAGCCTCAGGTGAAATGTAACGGCTCTTTATTTATTCATTTATTTATTTTGTTAAGGAAGTGGGTGATGCTGAATAATGACTGAAGAAACCATAACAGCATCCACACACACTATGCCAGCCAAGGTCCCTAATGAAAAATTGAAACAGATTGAACTAGAGTAAGGTTAGAGATATCTATATATCACTGAATTATTGCTGGTGATATAATTTAATACCTAAAAGACTGGATGATATAAATTAAAGCCATGTAGAGTCAAATAACTTAGTGCTCAACTGAGCATGAATTTACTAACTGTTACTTGATATTAACATGATTTTTTACACTGCACTTTGCGGTAATATGACTACTATTTCAGAAGAGTTTTGCACAGGAAATAAAATTGCAATAACTTCATCATTTATTTCAAATTCTTGAAAATTCACTTATACCAGCAATATGCCACTCAACTTCTGTCATATAGGTAAATGGGTACTTCTCAGAATAATAGCTATAATGCAACCCTTGACCTGATGTGTCCATGTGGTATTGTGAAAATACATATTTTGTCTCCATCGCCATCTCCTGACATCCGACTCCTAAACTCCTAAAATTTTTAGAATCTACAAAGTGATAAGACTCTTTTCATATGCTAACGAGAGCTGGTAGCTCCTAGGTAGCCTCAGGATGGGGAACGGTCACAGGAAAGACCAAGGCAGGACTTTCAGTCTCACCCACCAACCTCAAGGAGAGGAGATATACTGCCAGGTTGAACTGATCACTAATGGCCAGTGATTTAATCAATCATGCCTATGTAATGAAGCTTCCATTTAAACCTCAGATAACTGGATTTGGAGAGCTTCCAGAAAGCTAACCATGTGGAGGTTCCTGGAGGGTGGTGGAGTACCCAGGGTGGGCATGGAAACTCTGCACCCCTTCTCTCGTGCTTATGAGTCTCTTCATCCATATCCTTTGTAATATCTTTTGTATTAAACCAGTTTTCCTGAGTTCTGTGAGCCACTCTAACAAACTAATAAAACCCAAAGAGGGAGATGTAGGAACCCCGATTTATAGATAGTTGGTTGGAACTTACAGAGGTTTGGGCTTGTGACCAGCATCTGAAGTGGGAGGAAGTCTTGGGGACTGAGACCTCAGCCTGTGGGATCTGACATTACCTCCAGATAGATAGCATCGGAATTGAACTGGAGGACATATAGCTGGTGTTCGCTGGAGAATTTGCTTGCTAGTGAGGAAAAATTCCCACAGATTTGGACACAGAAGTCGGTCTCCCATGTTGACAATTGTGCTGTGGGAGTAGAGGAAAAACAGTTTGTGTGCGTGTTTTTTTTTTTTCCCCCTCCGTCTATCAATTCTGAACAATTACATGATTAACTTTGCCCAATCCCAGTTAGGCTCCACCCTGAGTAGTCTGCCTTAAATCTACCGAAACCTTATAAATGTCCTACTTTTGATTTCTGTCTTCCAATATGTTACAAAGACTCTAAAAGTTAATGGAGTATAGTGAGCATAAACTTGGCTTAGTGTGATCATTTTATCTTGATGACCTTTTTAGATAGTCTTCAGTTGACAGTTACATTAGTTAAATGTTTTTAATTGTTTTGGCTAAGATTTAGTATACTGAAATTTCAAAAAGTAATCTGCTTTATAGAATTCATAAACCACAGTAGTCGCGAACTTACACCCATTGAATGTATTCCTAAGAAAGGAAATGAATGTTAAATGGGAAAAGCAAGATGCACAATAGTATATACAGAATGCTCTTGTTTTGGGGAAAGGGATATATGCATGTATGTGAGTGTGTATAACAAAAACATCTGCAAATTTATATAGGAAACAATTAGCAATGCATATGCATGCTGTTAGATTAATGTAAATAAGCAAATTTAAAATTTTTGTGGAGGGGTTGGAAATGAGAATGGCTGCTATTCAACCTATGTTTGCTATTGCTGAGTAGGCTAGGATTTTTCATAGTTATGTCTGTTAAGTCCTCTGAACCTTGTTCTAAAATAGACAATGTATGATTATTAGAGTTATGCTTAAGTCAATTGATGATGATACCTGAAATGTGATTAAAATTGGTGCCAGTTTTTGTCATGTTAGTAGAATTATGCTTGACATTAGTGAAAGTTTTTGTATTATCACAAGGAGTGATAACTACTATTCATTTTATTACTTTTTCTATTTGGGGGCATTTAAAACTGTATTTCTGTATTATCTTTATAGCTAAAACTATTGTTTGTGTTTTTGTAAGTGATACAATAAAAAAATCTTTGGAATAGAAACCAAGAGATATTGATTCAAGTCATTGACTCTATTATAATTTTGAAAAGTTGCTTAACTTTACTGAGCCAGGTTTACTCATTTATATAAGGGAGTTAATTTTCTATCATCATTATTTTCTATTATTTAACATTATTAAATCATATTTTAAAATACAGAACTGAAGGTGAAGGTAATTATTTTTGTATTTTAACAAACAACTAAGTAATCTAATTGTGTAATCTGAATTCAAATATATTTTATTCTTTCATTCTTTCTGTAATACAGTTAGTTAAGCTATGCATCTTTATATAACTAGGAAAATATAGATGATCTATAAACTTATAATAAGTTGGCCATTATAATTGTGTGGTTTATTTTTTTCTGAAACACACTGAATATTGTGTATTAAAAATAGATCTTTTAAACAAAATTTCCCAAAATATTTTGGAATAAGAATATATAATTTAAAAAATGCAAAAAAAAGTACTTGTTACAGTAAAACTTATTGTTTCCCTAGAGTATTTTATTAGTTTTATGTTGCTACTGGAAGAAAAAAATACAAATGTAGTGGCTTAAAACAATACAAATTTAGTATCTTTCAGGTGTGTAAGTCAGATATCCGGTACACCTCTCACAAGGCAGAAACCAGGTTGACTAGAGGACTGTGTTCCCTACCAGCAGTTTTAGGGAGAATCCATTTCCAGCTCTTAAAGGAAATACATATTCCTTGGTTCATGGGGCTATTTCTCCATTTTTAAGGTCAGCAGCAAAGGTTTGATCCTTTTCATATCTCATTACTAACCTGTCCTTCTGCCTCTCTCTTCCACTTCTAGGCATGCTTGTAATTCCATTGTGCTCACCTGGATAATTGAGGGTTAACTACCTGTTTACAGTCAGCTGATGAGTAACTATTCCATCTGCAACCTCAATTCCCTTTTTCAATGTATCCGAACATATTTACGGGCTCTGATGATTTGAAGGGGTTGTTATTCTGTCTACCCCAAGTATTTTTCAATCGTTTTCTCTACTTTTTTTTCCCCAAGAATAAATGAAATGTCAGTTATCTATTTCACTATTTATTACTCTAAATGTCGAGATTGTTATAAATGTCTAACTCAATATCTTCTCCTTTCACTAAACAATAATTCAGCTTATTTGGCTCCCCTTAAATATGCAGAATGTGGCTATCAGCAATTCTCATGGAAAGCCTAGTTTCATAAGCTTAAAGATAGCAATCAAATCAGCCATTAGGCAGCAGACCAAATTTTTAGAAATTTTTGTTCACATGTTCTCTTGGCTATTGGTCTACTTTCTTTCTTCTTGTTTATTACTCCTACCTTCTGTAGCACTGATCGTCTTGGATGGTCTTTTCTAAATTCATTCCACTTTTTTCACATTCATTTTTAAAATGTTTTGAAAGAAGAGAAACATTTTTTTTATAGCAGTATGAAATATGTAGTTAGAGTAATATAAGACTCCAGCTCTTTAAATGGAAAGCTCCGTTTCATAGAGTATCATGAAGGACTGTGCCTCTCAGTCAAAACAGAATCTTTTTCAAATCCTGGCCCTGTTTTTACTAGCTCTGTAGTCTCTCAAAAAATTATTAAACACCTTTAATCTGAAGACTCCTTTTCTGAGATAACAGATAATAATCTACCTTTACTGAGGTGTTTATGATAATTAAATAATAAAATATCTGTAAAATACTTAACATATTGCCCAGCCTTGAGAAAGGGCTGAATAAATGTGGTTTATTTTGAATGCTGTATTTATTTAGAATAATAGAAGAATGGTATGGAACAGTGATTCTAACCTACCATTATACTACAGCACCGAGCATGTGCAATCTTCTGAAGTAACAATTGCCTTTTATTTTATGTTTCGGAATTATTGAAATTCCACATTATTATGGCAATTATAGCTCTTTAAAGCCTAGAAATATAATAGTGTGTTCTGGGTCTTGGTTTAGAACTATTGTATAGGGAATATTTAAGCTGGCTGAAGAATAAGTTATAATTAACATGGAGTACTCTATACATAAAAAGAATACTGAGGAATACGATTGAAAATAAAGGCTGGGTCATAACCGAGAACTGAGTGCATTGTGTAGCACTGACTAAAGAGCACTAAGTAGAGGAAAATTAGAAGTAGGCAAATTATTTCCTGTAACTTACTATTAGAAAAGTAAAGAGGTATAAATACATATTAAAATGTCAAAAGCCCACATGGTTTAACTTAAAATTCAAATGTAAAAATTATTAATAGTGGTTGTAGTTGGGTGGAGAATTATTTTAGTGTTTTATTTTATAAACTACAATTTCCTAAAATTGGCATGCATTACTTACATAAACATAAGAAATACTTTTATATGCCATTAAAAAATTTATCTGATGTGCACAATATTAAGTTCTTTAAAATTAATTAAAAATTAATAATGGGAAAGTGATATTAATAGAACAATTGAAATCATGTAAGCTTGGTATTTATCTTCCTAACATCTATTTATGGCATGCCTAATATATACCACATACAGTTGTAGTATGGAAAATAAAATAATAATTGAATACTGCATTGAAATTTAAAGTACATGACCATTTAATTATAGTGTAAAATATCAACACTCTACACTTATTTAAAGGTGTGAAATTATTTAACAAAGGAAAGTTTTTCAAATTTATTCAACTAAACATAGAAACATAGGAATAATATTATCAGGCGATGAATAAATATGATAAAATGCTGAGCTCTAGAGTATAACTTCCATTTATTTATCCTTCATCAACTCTGTTAGGGGAGACTGAATAGTATAAAAAAAAAACCTTTCATGATTGCCAACTGTTATAGCTGTTATAGATAAGAAAGTTGTATTCTTTCTCAAATTTTCTAAGAAATATTTATTTTATTTTTTAAATGACAATAATTTTGTAATAATATGTTTTTCAAATGTAGAATGCAATGTTCTTGACAAATGTTGAGCTTTTCTTACTCCACTTAATTCATTGGAATGATCACCTGGCAAAAACATGTATAGGAGATATAATCACCATGTCACATTTGGATTAAAGGACATGAAATGTGACTTTTGATAGAAACATTCTAAATATTTATAGTCACTTATTAAATGTTAATTAATGTGTTTTATATTACACAAATCTAAAATTCTGTCAAACTTTTTAATTTTTCTATTATAATATTTTTTTCTTCTATAAAAATTGTAATGTTTCACATTTCACAGGATTATGCTCTTATACAGTATCTTGCATCATATTTTCTTAAGGTAATTAATGCCAACATTTAAAAATTTCAAGTTCGATTTTTAATAACAGTTTATTGAGGTTCTCCATGAATTTTCATTAAAAAAACAAAAAAGTTGACAACGGTGGGAAGTTTTTATATGCCCGTTGTTGAAATGAAATAGTAGGACATATAGTTGTTTCTTCCAACTCTACCTCTGAATAGTTTCACAATTTTATTATAATCCTTAAAATAAGCCTGTAGGGAAATCATGTGCTGCATTGAACTGTAGAATATATTATCATGTAACTTTCATAGAATTGCTTTATTTACAAATCATTTCTTTTATACTTCTCAAGTTTTAAATTATATTTTGTATTTAAATAGGTGCAGACAATTGAAATAATGTTTTCAAAAATCTAAAATGTAATTCCTTTAAAATAGCACCTAAGTTCAGTCCAAACATTTAAATAAGACTTTCTTATTGGTATACTACATTATACAATAAATTAACAAGAGTTTTGCTGATTATAATGGTGGGCAATCACAAATTTTAATAAAATGTACTTGGTTCTTGAAAAATTAGTCACAATATTGAAAACAAAAACATTGTGCTTTGAAAAAAATTTAATGGAATTTGTTATGTTTATTTTTACTTTTATTCAGACACTTTTGAATTATTAGTCATTAAGACATTTGGGGTATAGTACATTTTTGTTTGACTGGAAGTAAAAATTAACTATATTGGGTATGGGCTGTAAAGTAGAACATTTCTTATGCTTTCCTATCTTAGTGGATTTTTTTTTTTTCTGTAAAACTCAAGGCTAAATGATTAGTTCATAGAATATTTAGCCACATTATTTCTTTCATTTCTTCATTATCCCAACTTCAAATGTGTTTGTTATAAATTTTGTAGTTTACATAACTTTTGAATTTCTGTGGAGGTTGAAAAGTGGACTTAGATTAGAAAAATTAATAGCTAAATAGAAAACATTACCTAATGTGGATTTTAAAAAATGCGATAAGAAAAAACAAGCTAGATTTTTTTTAAAGCATGGGAATTAAAGGGAATGGAATAAGAAGCAAATAATAGAAGGACATTTAGAAATTCACTTAACCAGGTATATTCATTGAGATGATCACTTGGCAGAAACAATGTATAGAGATACATTTGGGATCTGACTAGAAATATATCCTTATATTAACTCAATTCTAACTCTAATCAATTTTATTGCATATTATTTGCCTTAAATTACACTTATGGTACATTTGGAGTCAGAGCATCCATTTAACTTGTAGGAATTTAATTATATTCAATAATATATTCACTTTTCATTATTCTGCTAGTGGCTCCAACAATACATGCTCAATGGTGCTTGCAGTCAGACAGGAGGAAAATTGCTTGATAGAAACACCATGTTCTTCTGTTCTGGTTCTGTGTCTGCTCCCTGCTTACTTGCCTTTCTTTCCTCCTTCCCTCCTGTATTACAAATATCAGTGATACAGTAATAATTCGGTATTTCACGTACTACATATATAAACTTATCTGTGTGAAAAGACATTTTTAAGCGTGAAAAACAAAATCTCATTAAAGATGAGCATTTACAGACGAACTTTGGCAATCAATTTTGATATAGGCAACACTAAGTATGAACCTTAATTGAGCAAAAATATTACCTCCTCCCCAAATACTCCTCCTATTCTTCTCATTAGTAGACCTGTATTACAAAAGTTGTATTCAGTTATTGCTGATGTTGTTGTATTATGTACTGAATTGTGCCTGCTCCCAAGATTCATAAATTGAAGCCCCAACCCTTAATGTTACTATATTTGGAGATGGGGCCTTTAAGAAGATAAGTACAGTTAAATCAGGTAATAAGGGTGGGGTCTAATTCAATAGGACAAGTGTCCTTATAGGAAGAGACACAAAGGGTATGTGGGCACAAAGGAAAGGCCACGTGAGGACACAAGCAGAAAGTAGCCATCTGCCAGCCAAAGAGAGAGGCCTCAGGAGAAACTGAACTTTCCAGTACTTTTTTCTCAGGCTTCCAGCCTCCAGAACTGTGAGGAAGTAAATTTCTATTGTTCAATTCACCCAGTCTGTGGTATTTTGTTATGGCAGCCCAGGCTGACTAATACATATGTTTTTGCATTTTAACAATAAAATGTTTGTAAATTGTCTTATTTTCAGTTGATATATAAGTACTCTCATAATGGTCTCCATTTAGCCTCTTGGCTCACAAAGCCTAAAATTGTTACACTCGGGCCATTAACAAAATAATTTGACAAACTCTTTCTCTAAAGTGACACTTCTGTCCTTTGAACTTTCATAAGGATTTATATGCCCTTTTAAAATGACATTTACTTATTTATTTTGTACTGTTTGCTATTTTTTAAAAATTTAAACTTAATTGATTGTACCTGTCTATGGAGTACCACATTGAATATCAATACCCGTGTGTGATATGTGATGCTCAAATTAAGATAATTAATATATTTAACACTACACTACGTAATCATTTTTTGTGGCCATATCACTCCTACTAAACATAAAACAACTTGAGTAATAGGATGATCTATTTTATTTCCTTCTCTCTCTATGGAACTAAAGTTGTTTCCATCAGGTGCTTAATAAATGACGCAGGGGAGAAACATAAATGCAGATATTCCAAAAATGGATTCATTTCCTGAATTATTTCAGAAATTAATCCAGTTGTTATTCAGTTTCATAAGTCAGAAATCTAGGGACAAGTTTCTCTCATTTCTATATTCTCATCATATCCTCCAAATAAAAAATAAAACAGCAAGTGCTGTCAACCTTACCACTTTTAATATTAAATAACTCTCTTCTCTATCCCCAATGTCATCACCCTAATGTGGACCATCCTGTTTTTTTCTGGAAAACTACAGGTGCCAGCTATCCTGCTTCCTGGATCTATCTTACTCCATTCCCATCAATGTTCCAATGACAATTCGAAAGACTTCACAGGCTTCTCCATGCTCTTAGGCTAAAGGGTTGTCACATTTTACTTTTGTAGATTCGTTAAGATAAATACATTGTTTCGAACATTGGGACATAGGCCATAAATCTCATGAAAACTGTGTGTGGGAGGTTGGTGGTGAGGTGGAAAATTAAATGTGATTAAGAGGTCAAAATATTCTCTGTGACTGAAGTTTATAATTTCATCAAATTGACTTTGGCTCTTTGTAGTTTGTTTACTAATATTTTATTTTTACTTCAATGTATGATCAAATTAATCAGACAGAGAAGTAACCTATAAGAAAATAAGTGATACAAATCAGAAGGAAAAACATTTAAGGAAGTACATTTTGCCTTTTATGGTACAGTAAATAAATCTCTTAACATTCAGACTCTTCTATCTTTTTTTAGGACTTATCCATTAGGTAAACTTAAGTGCTTGGTAATATAATTTACCCATCAAACTATGTTTCACTTTCAAGATGTAAATATTATATATCGATATAAATAATAAATATAAAAAATAAATATTTAACTTCTATAGAATTTGAAATAATTATTCAATATATACTAAATATTTATAAAGGCCTGACCTTGCTAAATGTTGAATGAGGTTAAATGAGGAAAATATCAGGAGAAAAAAAAATCAAAAGGAACATTACCCATATTTCATGAATAGATTTTTACTTCAGTAAATTTAGAGAGAGAGAGAAGAAAGAAAAGGAAGAAATTAAAAAAAGAAAGCAAGCAAGAACAAAAGAAAAAAGAAAGAAAGAAGAGAAAGAAAAGAAGGAAGAGAGGTAGGGAGGGAGGCAGGAAAGGGAAGGAATATTAACAGAAAAATAACACATTTTGAATTACAATGATTAAATCTAAGAAAGAAAAAGAGATCAGGAATTAGTGGTTTGACATTAGGTAGACTAACAAGAACTGTCTTTCTCAGTGCGAGCCGCTGTGACAGAACACCATAGACTGGATAGCTTAAACAAAGGAAATTGATTTCCAGGTCTGGAACCTGGAAAGTCCAACATTCAGGCTCCTGCAGAGCCAGTGTCTGGTGAGGGTGCTTCTTTCCAGTTTTCAGATGCCTGTCTTCTTGTTGCATCCTCACATAGCAGAGAGAGAGCAGAGAAGGGAAGCAAGCTCTCTACTGTTTATTCTTATAAGGGCACTCATCTTATTTATGAGGGCTCCACCCTTATGACCTAATCACCTAATAACCCTGTATCCTAATGCTATCACATTGAGGGTAAGGATTTCAACATATGAATTTGGGGGAGACACCAACGTTCAATCCATAGCAATAACACACTCATAAATGCTGGTTTGCCCGGAAAAGTTGAGGTATATTTTCTTTGTCCCAGCATCCTATTAGTTTTGTTCTCAAAAAGCATGTGACATGAACAATAAATCACGTGATCACATAGTTATGCAGTACCATAAAAGGCAGTTAAATTGTGAAATTACTCCTTACTGAGAACAGCCACAAGATGCATAGTTGATACTCACTAATCCTTTGTACAAATTTCTAACACTATAATTCTGAGGCAAAAAAAAAAAAAAAAAAAAAAAATTCTTTTTCAGGAAAGTTGGTGCTCTTTTTTTATGTAATTATACCTACTTGAAAAATAAATATTCTAAATGTATCTTTAAATTTAAATGATTGCTAACAGAATAATTTTATTTTCTATAACATTTAGAAAATCTTACAGATGTTAGGATTCATTAGTATTCTATATAATCATTCTACTTTTCTGTAACTTCAAGACAAAAGTTAAGCAAAATGGGATTAAACAAAAATACTGTAAATGTAAAAGATTTCACACCTTAACTACTACAACCACTCTCTCCATTTTGGATGACATATTTTTTTTTTAAATGGTTCTAGAATCAATTTGTTAATTCTGAAAAGACTATATAGAGCATTAGTAAAATATATAAATAAGAATAAAGATTTTCAAAGAACATTGTGAATTATAATAGATATTGGAGAGCAGAGGGGGCTTTGAACATTCTACTCCATCCTGGATTGAGGCAAAATGAGCATTATGTATTCTGTAGGTTTGTGTCTCTTAGGACCTGGGTGGATGTCTGGGTTCTGTGTCTCTATGAATCTATGGAACTAGAAAAGAATAGTCCTCTATTATCATTCTAATATTTGGAGGAATGTTAGTTCATTCACTACAGAAGGATGTGACACAGAAAGCAGCATTTAAATTTTGTTGTCCTTTGCCTTCCTTCATTTTTTTCTACTTGAAGTAAAATCTAAAAATGATTATTTTCTAATTTATTTACAACACAAACACATAGAAATAAACATCAAAATAAATTTGGAAATTATTTCACAGGTAATCCTACCAATTTTATTTCAGAAATTTTTTGTATACATTTTTTTTTTTTATCAATTTAGTATCTAATTCTGGGTATATAATTCTCAATAATATTTCCTCACTGGGAATGGCAAGGTATAGAGAAGATGAAAGTTATCTTTTTAGGAAGTTGTTTTTCCAAAAAGCAAAGTAAACAACTGAATTCATAAAAGTCCTGACTGGTACATTATAGGGATATTGGTTTATAACAATGATAATGATAAAATTTCAGCTGCTATAATTATTAACCATTGTTTTTGACAATAGAATAATATAGACAGCTTAATGGAATAAAGTAATGAATTATCCTTCTCATAGGTGGCAGGTTCAAATATTCACATTAAATAATTGATATTGGAGCAACATTATTATGGCTAAATAGTTTACACATCAAGCAGTTTAACAGCTTACATTTGAAAATCAGATTTCACTAAAAAGTATGGCCGAAATAGAGAAAGGGAATAATTTAAATGTTCTGTGGGAAGTGAAACATTTGGTAAGAATAAATTTTCCTTATTCAAGGAGATACAGATGTGTGTGTGTGCCTGTGTGTGACGCACGTGTACACATAGCAAGATATGAGCAACTTGAATACATTCTTTCAAAACTTAAGGTAACTTTAGGTATTTTTGTTTGTTTTGTTTATATTTATGAGGGAAACACACCTTAAAAATAAATTGTAAAATAAGCCCAAGTAAAAAGATGAAATGAAATAGAGATCAAAGCAGATATCAGTGAAAGAGAAAACAGAAAAACAATAGGCAAAAATCAATGAAACCAAAAGCTGGTGGTTTAAAAATTGTGATAAAATTAAATAATTTTCACCTAAGCTGATAAAAACAAAAATTTTAAAAGAAAATACAAGTTATCAATTTCAGAAATGAACTAACATTCCTGAAAATATTAAAATAAGAATGGACTATTATAAAATATTTTCTGACAATAAAGTGAACAACTTAGATAAAATGGAAAAATTCCTTGAAATATACAAATTGCCAAAATTAATTGAAGAAGAAATAGAAATTCTGAATATACCTATTTTATTGAGGAAAATTAATTCCGTGCTCGACAACAGCACCTTTATCGCATTTTTGAGCTCTTAATTTTTCACTTTGTATCCCAGATCTCATTATATCTTTCTTTTGTTTTTACAAAGAATTATATATCTTCTAAGCTGTGATATATATCAGATTCTTTCACTGCTGCCTGTCATTCTTCCACTGCTGCCTGTCATTCTTCCACTGCATGACATTACCTTGGCAAAAACTTTACAATTGTAAATAAGTGTAAAATCTAGTTGTTTAAATTTAAATGTTTTTCACTGAAAATAACTGAAAACCTGTATTACTTAATTAGTTAACATAATATATCATATAAATGGAAGTCTATATAAGAGATTGTAGGCATAATTGCTATAAACACTTTATTTAAGGAATGCTCTCTGTTTTATTCTCTTAGTATCTACAATTCTCAGCCTTCTCATCTTTAAACATGTTCCCTTTCCTGTCAAGATGTCCTCCAATAGCAGATGTGGATTTTTTTGTTTGTTTGTTTTTTATTTGTTTGTTTATTTTGTTTACCTGCACAGGAGAATAAAAAATCTTTTTTCCTAATCACAAGCTATAAATCTCCAACCCCCCATTTTTTCTTTTCTTTTCTTTTTTTTTTTCCCTTAAGTGTACTAGCTTGGACATATGCAGTTTTATAGTGACTGTAATTTTGAGAAACACGTTGTCGTTTACTAACTTAGACTAATCTATGCATATTCCCAGAGTTGATAATGTGGTCAACCATGCAACCATCAGGTGTGGATATTTGAGCAAAGCTAGAATTTTCTTACGAAGGAAAAAGAAATAAATACATACAAGAAAGGGTGTCCAGAGTTGTATTGTCTTCTGTTTTTCAAAGTTACCCAGAATTAAGAGACAGGCTTGCTTGTTGTATGTTTATTGTAAATAGGCATTATTTTTTTCTTTCTTCAAATTTAAAGTGATTTTAAAAATTTTATCATTGTCCTTTTAGCTCAAATATTTCACAATATATATGTCACAACATATATTGTGCCATCACAAGTCCATACCTTGTCATCTTGGCACTCAAATACATCTTCTTAAACCATACTAAATCTTCAAATAAAGACAATAATACAGTCATAATTTCAACTAACATGATTTAACTATTCTGCGTACAACCAAAAATATACTAACTACTCCCAAGAAAGTCCTTAAGCAATGTTTACTTTTCTTCTTGATGTTTCATAGCTCAAATACTATGATGGAAAATTAATAAGTACTGTGACGTAAAGTCAAAACATGTTATATGATTAAGGAATAAGAGAGATTAAAAAATAAAAATATTTGCTATACACACAAATATTCATAGCAAAATAAGGAGAAAATATTCATGCAATTATAGTCATTGATCTGTAACTGACAGCGTGGTCAAAGCTAGTATTTGTATCTACTTTCTTCAACTAATCATTCTGTTTTTCCTTTGCATTAAGCAGGTATTTCAGTGAGTCATGATTCTTTATCTGGTAGGGTGACTTAAACTTTTATTTTTGAGAGGTCTGAGCTATTAGATGTCTTGCCTGAATTTGGTTGTTGTAGTCTTCATTGGCCTTATATCACAGAGCATGATAATACTAAGAGACACCCTAAGGGGTATCTCATATTCCAGAAATATTCTTCCTTGCCTCCCTTGTGGAATAGCAGTCCAATTACCCCATGGTAGTCAGGACCAGTCACCCCAGCCAACTCAGTAATTCCTTTATTGCCTGTTGATTCAGAGGCATGAGGAGTCCAAAATGTCTTGGAGGCTATTTTAACATCCAGTTCAATGGAATCATTGTGTTTCTTGGTGAAAGCATAACTCCCTTTGGTACTAAGATCTATAGGCAAGCAGAGCAGAAGACCTCAGAAACAGTATACAAAATTTTCTAGTGGATCTCTAATGGTAACAGTTAGTGGTGTCTGTCTAATTTCTACCCTTTGATATTATCTAAACTCATAAATCCTGGTTATGGGAAAAACAGCACCATATACTGGATGCTGATTCAGAGCTTATACAGCATTCTGAAGAACCTTGTCTCACCCCTGCATGGTATTACCACCTATTTGGTACTATGAACTGGGTTAGATAGCACTCAGTGCATAGTGGGCAGCTCAGGTCGCATGATGACTTTGTGGCACATGGTTAAGGGTTCATTCTCTGCTACAGTCTTCAAAAGGCCATTGCATTCTTTTATCAAACCAGCTGCTTCAGGATGCTGAGGAACATAGTTAACCAGTAAACTCCATGAGCATGAAGCCATTGCCACACTTCTTTTGTTGAGACATGAATTCCCTGATCAGAAAGAATTCTATATGAAATACCATAGTAGTGGTAAGACATCTGTAGGTCAATGCAGTTTTGGTAGAAGCATTGCATGCAGGGAAGGCAAGTCAGTATTCACAGTATTTATTTCAGTAAGAATAAAATACTGCTCTTTCCATGATGGAAGTGGTCCAATGTAATCAACCTGCCACCAGGTAGCTGGCTGATCATCCCAGCGAGTGGTGCCATATCAGGGACTCAGTGTTAGTCTCTGCTGCTGGCAGATTGGGCACTCAGTGGTGACTATAGCCAGGTCATCCTTGTTGAGTAGAAGTACACATTGCCAAGCTCATGCTGAACGTCCATTCCTGATGCCATGGCCACACACGTGGTTCACAAAATGGGTCATCCCCTCCAATTAATTGTTAAAATCATTTGCTGATGAGGTTACCCTTTACTGAGCATTCACATGAGAAACAAATATCTTTATGTCTTTTGCTCATTCAGAGAGGTTTATCCACATACCTCTTTCTCAGACTTCATTGTCACCGTATTCCAATCATGTTTCTTCTAAGTCCTTGGTTATCCAGCTAAACTATTGGCCATCACCCATTAATCAGTATATAATTCCATATCTGGTAATTTCTCCTTCCACACAAATTAAACAAGCAGGTGCACTGCTTAAAGTTCTATTCAGTAGGAGGATTTCCCTTTACAACTGTCCTTCAGTGATTTCCCAGAAATGATTGTAGTACTATAGAGGCCCACTTTCTGGTGGTGACTGCATGTTGTGGCATATCATGCAGAAATATCTGTAAACCAGGTCTTCTCTTCTTCTGTCAACTGATTGTAGGGTTCACCCCATGAGGCTATTGGTGCAGTCTGGGAGAAACAAAAAGGCAATGTAGCAAGAATAAGGACCACGAGCATTTGGGCCACTTCTTTATGTAACTTGACCTTCAGGTCATGTTTGAGCCAAATCATGTATATATCACCTCTACTTGATAATGGGGTGTTGCTGTGCATGTTCAACATTATGGCCTGGAGGGTCAGATTCAGATAAAACCCAGTTCTTGGTGGGAAGCTCAGGTCACATGATGACTTTATGGCTCGTGGTTAAGAGTTCATTTTCTTCTAGGACCCAGTGCAGTATTTGTTGTACACTTAAAACAGTTATATTTTCATATTCTTCCTACCTAAAGGTCTTTGAATAAGAGAAATAATTATTCTTTCAATAAATCTTTGCTTTGTAAATTATAATTACCTTCCTGCTCTGGGAGAATTTGTAGTTTAGAAGAACTCTTTCCAAATTAGTGCACCTTTGTTCCATTCAAAATATTGTCATAGAATTTTCAGATACCTCAAGGATGATAGGAATTTTAAAATTTAAATTACATCCTCCACAGGGGGAAAAAAAATCAGATTAATAAGGTTAGGTAATAAAATTACCGATAATTAATACCTACAGTATAGCTAGGACAGAGAGAATGCTATATACTTCAATACACTTGAGTGTTAGATAACCACCCAAAACCACAGAGTGTGTTTTGATGACCGTACTTAAATAAGCCCAATCCTGAATGGAGGAGTCACAAGCAATTGTGATGCACATAGGACAGTGCTTTAGGGTCCTAGTGAGAATGATTACAGATAACATCTACTTAATTTCATCTTCAGAAGTAGAGGGCCCTAACTGGAATAAGAAAGCACAAATAACATTTAATAGGAAATCAAATGGAAAGTGCTTCAAAAATGAGTGGTACCACTTATGGCAGTGCCATACAGACATCAACTCTGGCAGCAATGGAGGATCATTGCAAAGGGACTCCTTGGAGTCTCGGTCATTAATAGCAATACAGAAGTGGCTGAAAATTAAGGACTTACTGAAATTTGAAAATACCAGAGTCAGAAACATTAGAAAATGTCAGACCACAGGAGATTCCATTGATTTCTATTTGATGAAGAAACCACTGTACTAACACAACAGGTTGTTCTTGCACTTGGGAATAAAAGAAACCACCAAAAGTCACACCCATAGAAACTCCTTCCTTTCTTAGTCCCAGAAAATTCAACACAGTAATCAAAAACAATGACAAATAAGAACACTGAACTCATTAAAGTTACTACAAGAATAAAAGAAAGCATGAGCATTACATTTTAAGACAAAAAACTTTCACAGACCAAAGCTAAGAAACAAGCACTTGCAGAATTGTAATTATACCAAAAATCAGAAATTCAAAAATCTCTGAATACAAATATACACACAAAATGAGAATGAAAAACAAGAGTTGACTAAATTAATTTAAAAAATGAGAAAAAAAAACACAATACTCTCAGAAATAAAGACTAAATAATAAGGTCTCTAATGAAGAATTAGATATAATCAAAAACATAATTCAAAGAAAGTAAATATGAAAAACAGCCATGAAAACATATTGTAAAAAAAGTAAAAATAATCAGATAAATATATATGTATGTGTGTGTATGCGCATATATATATGTATATATATATGAGAACCAAGAAACATAGTAAATGATGAATTTTTATAGAAATTCTCATTAACAAATAAAAAAGAATGACAGAATTAAGAATTAAATATTATTATTGTGCTACACCTAATGAATTAATTAATCAGCAGTGGTTATTAACATAAAACACAACAGCACATTATGATTTTCTTCATGGAAGAACATAGTACCCCTTTTGAAATATTAGTACTAAATAAATAAATAAGCCTCTATATCTAACTAAGAATTTATATGACATAAAGAGGGCAGAGGGGCATTTTAAATTGTACAATGGACATGCAATCAGTAATATTCAGACAGTGGAAAACTCTGGACAGGTAAGTGGGTGTCTTCAACAAATGAATTGTAAGGGGCGGGGAGAGAGAAAGAGATAGAGGCAAGGGAAGCAGTGGGGGAATAGTTACAGATAAAAAGAGACTTTAAGAGACATGGTGACTAATGTAAAAATCTAATTTGGGGGAGTTCCAGTCAAGATGGCAGAATAGATGGTCCCCAGCATCATTCTCTCTCACAAGTCAACCAATTTACAACTGTAAAAATGCAACAACAGCCAAGATGGGACCTCTAGAGCTCAGAGGAAGAGGAGGAGAGACTTACAAAGTTTGTGAAGATGGGAGAAACAACAATGAGAGAAAGAAAAAACTGCTCGGAGCATTTTGTGCCTCAGTCGCTTTAAGGCTGGAGCTGCTGAGCACATGGAACAGGAGCTGTCAGGAGCCATCAGAAGCCACAGCTGTGCCCTTTGGATGGAGTTACTTAGAGGTGGCAGGAGAGAAGAGGGCCTTGGTGGCCCCCACAACAACAAGACCCCTAATAGGGTTCCTGAGGACGCACACAGGAATGAGGAGGCAGAACAACTGAAAAAGAAAGCCACTCAGAGGCTGGTGAGTCATCGCAAGGGATCGGTGCAGGGCCCATCCCATGAGAAGTGTTTGGAGCATGGGCAGTGGGGGAGACAGGTCCACTGGGAGAACACTGGGACTCAGCAAGTTCAGCTGATCTGCCCCCCCAATCAGTGCAGGACTACTCAGAGGAGACTGGTCAGGAATATAGAATTGCATGGGGTGCAGTTTGATGAGAAGACTCAGGGTCAGATCAGAGTTTCTACACAACCCAGGTTGTGCACTGGGTCTCTGGAGAGCCAGAATACCTATAAGGTCAACCATTAAACCCTGAGCTGCACAAAAAGTCTTCCCTAGGGAAACAGCAGCAAAACAGCAATTTAACTCAACCACACAGCTCAAGTACTGGTTTCTACAGGATGTTCCCACATTTTAGAAATAAGCAAAGGACAAAAAATTAGTTCCAGCTCAGGCACGTTACCAGCACCTCAGGGCCACCAGGGGACCTGAGGCAGGGAGTCAGGTACTGGATCCACTTCCACATCCAGGCACACCACCAGCACCAAGGAGCATGCCAAAAACATCACCTCCATGTGGGTAGCCCACCACATCCACTGTAGTAACCATAGATGCTGGGAAAGTGGCTAGATATCACAACCACCATACAGTTGGTCTGCCAGCCACTGGAGTACATTGACACAAGGAGAGTCACCAGCAGAGGCCAAAGAAAAGAAGAGGATGTCTCTCTTCACAAAGCCCATTCCAGAGTGACAGAAGAAGCATCTGCTCTATGATAACATTGGGTGACCTGAACATACGTCTCAGCATTGAGCAGATTATCTAGGCAACAAATCAACAGAGTGACCATTAGCTTTCAGAGGGAGAGAAGAAATCTAGGGTTATCAGTGGTGGGAGGAGAGAGGGAGAGGGGGATAGCAAGAGATTGAACAAGGGGCATAAAGAATAAGTACAATTTGCAACAATATACATACTAGTAATATTGATTTGATTGGCATATGTCAACACTGAATTCCCAAAATATCTATAATCAATTATTCAATAAAAAAATTTTAAAAAGAATCTAATTTGGATTATGATTTTTAAAACATTGTTAGACAATTGAAAAATAGAACACTGAGTGGATATTTGATGGCATTAAGTAATAATTAATTGTTCAGGTATAGTCATATTCTAATGTTATTAAAAAAAAAAGACTTCAGAAAAGTCATTTTCTTTGTGGAGATTGGATTGCATACCTATTCTACTCCTTTCTAGTTCACAAAGTACAGGCAGAGTTACATGGTCTGCCAAAGTTGAAGGGGAAGGCCTCTGTCCTGAATGTGCAGATCAAGACCCGTGACGTGGTCTTAAGGTTTTTGGAGTCATCCCCTGAAGCCCACTGGTCTCATACCTTTCATACCTGGACTCCCTTCATCCTACACTCCACACTTCATAAAACAGGCAGTTAATTCCCCATTGGCTGTCATCAAAGAAAAATTCACAGTTTCAGAATTAACTTTTAGGCTTGTCTGAAGCTCCATCACAGCTTAATTATTAAGTAAAATTAAATGCTAAGTTTTTAAGGGATTTTAAGTTAAATCCTAGTAAAGGGAATACTCACAAAAATGTGTAAATAAGCTTTAAATAACATTAAAGGAGAGTTTGTATCAAAAGCAGGTAGGGATAAATGTTACATAGACTCCATATTTATTCTATACATATGTACAAATACATATACACACTAACACATGTATGCTTTGTTTATAATATCCTCGGTATTAAAATTATAGTTACAGTGTATATAAACATTCTAGTGGGTGAAGCATACCACCATGTTAATACTCTATAAATATTCATTTAAATATTTTTTTATTTCTGAAATACAATAACTGCTATGGTGTGATTTACGTTTTGCATGATGATTAAAAAAGGATTATATAGAAATGGGACACATGCATTAATTTTACTTCATCATTCAAACAATTTAAACTGATTTTGATTTGCATTTCCCTAACGTTGAGTGAGGTTGAGCATTTTTTCATGTATCTGTTGGCCATTCAGATATCTTCCTTTGAGAAATGCCTATTCCGCTCCGTTGCCCATTTTCTTAAATTGGGTTACTTGTTTTTGTGCTGTAAAATTGTTTGAATTCTTTGTATATTCTGGATATTAATCCTTTGTGAGATCTCATCTCACTCCATTTAGGATGGCTAATATCTAGAAGACTGAGAGTGATAAATGCTGGTGAGATTGTGGAGAAAAAGGAACCCTCCTACATTGTTGGTGGGACTGCAAAGTGGGGCAACCTTTATGGAAAATTGTTTGGAGGTTCCTCAAACAATTACAGATAGATCTATCATATGACCCAGCTATTCCACTGCTGGGAATATACCCAGAGAAATGGAAATCATTGTGTCAAAGGCATACCTGTACTCCATTGTTTATTGCAGCACTATTTACAATAGCCAACAGTTGGAATCAGCCCAAATATCCATCATCAGATGAGTGGATAAGGGAAATGTGGTATATCTACTCTGCTATAAAAAAGAATGAAATACTACCATTCACAACAACATGAATGGACTTAGAAAAAAATTATATTAAGTGAAATAAGTCAGGCACAGAAAGAGAAATACCACGTGTTCTCACTTATTTGTGGGAGCTAAAAATAAACAAATAAATACACAAACAAACGAGGGGGGTGGGGAAGAAGAAACAACAATCAAAACTCCTTGAACTTGTTAAGACAAGTGAACAGATATGATGTTGATGGTTGGGAGGAGGGAGGGAGGAATCAGTAAAGGGACACGAAAATCAACTACATTCTATATTGATTAAAAAAAATTAAATTAACAGCAATCCAAATTGCTAGAATGAAGAAAGGCACTCTTTGCATACTGTGACTGGGAATGACAATTAGTAAAATGACGGAAGGGCAATTTGTGAAATTGACATCCAAATTTTGGAAAACACTAGGAATAAGATGGCCTATCAATTTCACTTTCAGAAATATTTACTGATGTGGAAAAATATTATGATATTGATTAAATAAAATGTACATTTCAGCAGAATTTATAAACTCTATTTTTATAACTTAAACATATGTCCATAAGTAAATATATGTGTTGATATTCACTAAAATAAAGATAAAAACATTTTTTAAAATATTAGATAAAACAATTAGAAAAAAAGAAAAATGACTAAAGTTGATTATTTTATTTCATGTAGGATAATAGCCACCTTGGTTAGAATAATTATATAAAGTTATTTTCTTCTCTATGTTTTCATTTTTCTCACAAATTTATTTTTGTAAGATAAAATTGTGCAAAATTGCCAAGAGTCAAAATAAACAAAAATTCCGATGTCTGTAATTCATATTTGTTAATGTTAATGCTATACTTATTTTACTATAAAAACATAAAGTTCAAACCAAAATGACACCTTATTTTTTCTCACAATTATTCTTGTAGTAAGATCTGTTTGAATTTTTTGTTAATGTTAAGAGTGAACCTTTGGTTTAATAATTTGGAAGATATTATTACCTTCTGTCAGCCAGAACCATCAGCACAAGAATGACTAGGGAGAGAGAGGCCTCAAGGTCAGTTAAATTTTTCTTTACAGTGACCTAATCTATTAACATCTTAAAGAAAAATGACTCTTGTCCTAAAACACATGGGAAATAGTTGTATTATGAAAAATGAAGAATTTGGAAAGCATGGCACGTCACAAAATTTTGAATTATTGTGTTGATAATTTTAATTTTAATGTTCTCTACAAAATTGCAAAGTACCTCACAATTATTAAATTATTTATATCTACAGACTTTTTATTAAATGATAAAATAAAGTGTAATATTCACAAACAGCAAATATTCTTTATACAATTAAGGCACTCAAAAGGTACATTATTATCTATTCCAAATTATCTATGAATTTTAGTATCTTTGTCTTTTTAGAGATAAGATCCTTATATTTTATCACAATGAAAATGGAAAATAACAAAAAAAGCAGCTCAGATGTATGTTAGTTAACATATTTATGTACTTCACATTGTGCTTGCCTGAAAGTTGTTAAAACAGGTAATTCATGTAATCGGTATAATCAAACAATAACAGAACAGTCAATTTTTCTAAAAACACCAATGTAACTCTATTATAGATATTCCATAAATTAAAGTAATGTATAGAATATTTGTGAAAAGCATTGGCCCCAGAGATGAAATTCCTGGGTTCCAATGTCAGTCCCCCATTAACCAGAAGTTTGAACTTGTGCAAGCCATGTCCCTTATCATCTTCATCATTAAAATAAGATAATAATAGTGCCTATCTCATCATATTTGTGCTAAAATAAAAATGTTCAGTTTCAGACAAGTATACACATTGTATAAAACTTACCCATGATATTGTCGTTACTACAGCATAATTACTTCTCCTGATAATACTATGAATGCTATGTCTACTAGTACTACTAGTATTACTAATACTGCAAGTAGTATCACTAAAATTTTAATTGCAATGAAAGCTCAATATCCTCTTCTAATAGTCCTTTGCAAAATATTAATTTCAATTTCCTGATCAGGAAGTGATTGTTAATGTGCAACTGAAATCTCTTGGTGTTTAGTGGAAGAGAAAAAGAAAAAAAAAAGCACTAGTATGTGGAAGCACTCATCTTGTACAGGTTATTATGTAAAAACTTTTTAAGTATATTGAATTTTTATGAGATTCCTGAGAGGTAATTACTTTTATTCAGATTTTACAGATGCTGAAACTGAATTGTACTCTATAAATATTTGGCAAAGCCAGCACTGCTTTCTGTAGACAAAGGAAATATTCAGTCTGTTGCAAACAATATTATAATTAATCCGCTGTGTAGGTTAAACAAAAAAATGCTAAATTTTTGCATCTTTTTGGAGAAGATATAGATCTATGGAAAGAGTGTGGCCCCATGGACTGAAAGACTCGACTTTTCTAAATCAAAGGGTTTTTGTGAGAGTTCAAGAAAATGTTTGTGGAAATGTTTTGAAGTCTGTGAGCACATATCCCACTAGGACACTACATAGCTTTGAGGCTGTTATGTGGTGTTAATATTTTTGATGAAATTAGTGTCTGAAGAACTTTCAAGAACTGAAGTTGGAAGTCCCCCATACGCAGAGATACAGTTAACTTTTTCCTTTTACTTCTTCATAACACTGGAATCTATACATTATTTCTGTCTTTGGAATACTGTGTGCTAAATGTTGTTACAGTTTCTGTTCCTTTTATTTTTAAAACAGACATTCAATAATGGTCCTTGAGAACTTACTTGCCTCTTTTGGAATTTGTATGTAGAGACAATTCCTAGATTTTGATTTTGAAATTTATTTTTTAGAAGCCTGCTACTATCTTCTTCTAGAAAAATTATATAAAAAGAAATTTTACATAATTTTTATATGGTACCTATTTTAGTTATCCAATATTTATAAAAAATAACATTAGTTATAAAACTAGTAGTTTCCAAACTAGTAGTTGTCATCGTCATAGAATTAATAGACACAGTAGTTAATAATTTCTGAACACTTACTTATAATAGGCCAGTCAGTCTGCCAGACACTGCATTATGCCATTTCATCTTCACAACAACCCCTTGCGGTGTCTTCTGTTATTATTTATGTTTAATAGATTATCAAATTGAGGTCTCAAGAGGTTAGTTAGTTTTTCCAAGCTAGGAAAGAAGGAAATACAAACTAAGGTCTCAAACATGTGTCAAGATTATAATAGTAATTCAAGACCCATGTTACCACCATGAAATACAGGGTCTTTCTGAATTATGATTACTATTATAAGTATCTAATAAGAATGATTAGCAAATATTGTCTTTATTCAGCTTCTGTTGCATAATTTCAATATCTTCAAAAGTCACTCACTTTTGTTTTTTGGAAGAAACTACACTTTCCTTCACTATGTCCAGTTTCATCAAATTCTGTATCTAGATCTAAAACGCACCATCAACAATGGTGCATTAACAAATATACTTGGTCCAATTTAATTTGGATTTCTTTAAAAGTTCCATCACATTACAAATTAGGTGATTTAATATTTCACATGCAGGCTGAAACACTTTCGAGAGTGAAAGGGTCAGTAATAGCAAATATGCAAGAACAGTAGGAATAATGTGGGACTATCCCAGCCAAACAGGATGTCGGGTCAACCCACTCTTAATGAGTGAACTAGTGCTCTCAAAAGTCCCAAATAATTAGTCTCAGTGAAATTCTCTTTTTATTTTTTTATTTTATGAGTACCTTTTTAATAAATATGTACTAGTGTTCAGTAGTTAAAGAGTTAAGTTTTTGATTCGTGGGTTCTTGTCGCCATATTTGGATATGTCTTTAGACAAAAAATTGTTTTCTCAGTTGTAGAATTATGCAAAAACAAATCACTAAAGCATTAAAGTTCCATTCTGTAACAGACCTAAGAAAACATGTTCAGTGGATGCTGTCAAAGGAAAGAAACTCTAGTGGAATCAACATGCTTACATTTTGATTTAGCATGCAAATAACTTGAGGAAGCTTAAATTTACTTGTAGGTTATGTGAATTAAATTTAAGAAATGCATGTTTTATGAAGTCTCAGCACTATAATTTTGAGCTTATGTGTCTCCACAGATTGTAAACCTACTGAAAGAAATAATTGTGAATTCTTCACTATTGTATAGTTTGTGGCCTGTCCTCCTCCTCCTCCAAATCATCATCATCATCATCACAGAAAAACATTTGAATAGTATTTGCTATATGCTAGACACTGTTCTAGGAGCCTTGGTTATATCATTTCCTTTAATCCTCATATCCATATAAGATCAGGCTATTATTATCATACACATTTTTCAGATAAAGAAACTGAGGCATAGGAAAGCTAAGGTACTTGTCCAAGGGAACACAGCTAGAGAGTGGAAAAACCATTATTTAAACCCAGAGTTTGGTTCTTTAGTTTGAACTCCTCACCATTATACTGTTTGCTACTAATATGTGTTCCATTATCTCATCTGCTTTTCAGTAGAGCCCAGAGAAGTAGTCAGGGCAGCTATTATATTCTCTATGTTAAGAAAAAAATATTCGGGCTCAGAGATAGTCAAGTGCCTTACCCCAAGTTATGTAGTAAGGAAGAGGTACAAATGCAATCCAGAAAGGGAAAACCTGAGGCTATTTCCAGACTTCTTTCAAATACTTCATCCTAAATTAGCAGACTGCAATATATTTGAAGAAGTATGAGCTATATCTACACTGAGGACTTATTCTAATTCTTAAAACCATTTATTTCTTGTAAGATTAAAATATACATCAAAATATACTTATTTTAATATTAAATCATAACTTGGAGGGCATGAGCAGAAATTCACTCACAAGAACAAAGCAAAAATGATTGCAAAGAGTATTTGAAAGGCTCTGCAGCAATTTTATACAAGGTGCGCATGATTCGTCATCCATACCCACCCCCATACTCCTACATGGTGTACTTTACTGCATACTCTTTTGTGTCCTGCTTTAAATGCCCATTTTAAAAGTCATTAAACTAGTAGGAGTGTGTACTGGAAAAAATCATGATAAGCTGAATGCTAATAATAGCTTTTGCTTACTTTCATTTTTCCCTTAAACCTGAATAAATTGGGAGGCTATATTAGTAATATACGTAGTCTTATTTTTCTTTTGCAATCTTCAGGCACTGAACTCCAGAATAATGATCTTAATCGACTCCCCGGGGCCCCTGGAGCTTCAATTTCTTCACCTAAAACACACACACACACACACACACACACACACACATATATATATATATAAAGATAGTGTTCTAATTATTTAGTTATCATTAGAATCAAATGATATATTTAAGAAAGATCTCTATAAAATGTAAGAAAATGTTGACATATAGAACAGTAAATCATTATAATTTATATAATAAGTTCTTACGAAATGTTAGGGGCTCTGTATTTAGTTCTCTATCTCACTTTTTATGATATATTTTGTGTGTCTGGAATTGTATCATAAGGTAGATAAAGAACAAAAAAATGGTGTAATGGGTTACAGTTACTTTTAATTCTCTTTCCCATAAGAACAATAGCATAAAACCTGTTTTTTTTCAAAGATAATTTATTGTACATATCTGTGGGGTACAAAGTTGACTTTCAGTAGTTGTGTATAATGTGTGATGGTTAGATCAGGATAGTTAGCTTATTCATCATTACAATATGTAATCATTCTTTGTGTCCACTAACCTATTTCTCGTTAACCCCCTCCCTTTCCTCCTCTCCTCCCCTTTTCCACCTCTAGTAACCACAGTTCTTTTCCCTCCTAAAAGCTGAACAAATTATTGTGATTGTTGTTTCTCTCTCTCTTTATTGTTTATTAGTTTATTTGTGGATTTCAGCTCCCACTTATGAATGAGGACATGCAGCATTTGTCTGTCTGTATCTGGGTTGTTTCATGTTGCATAATTTTCTCTAGGTTAATCCATGTTGCTGTGAATGGCAGAATTATATTATTCTTATGGCTAATTGGTATTGCATTGTGTACATATAGCACATTTTCCTTATCCAGTTATCCATTGATGGACATTTAGGTTGGTTCCATAGCCTAGCTATCGTAGAGCTATGATAAACATGGGAGTGCAGGTATCTGTTCAATATGATGATTTCCAGTCCTTTGTATATATATCCAGCAGTGGATTGCTGGATCATATGGTAGTTCTATCTGTACTTGTTTGAGGAACCTCCACACTGTTCTCTGTAATAGCTGTACTAATTTACATTCCCACCAACAGTGAAGAAAGATTCCCCTTCTCCACATCCATACCAGCATTTGTTATTCTGTCTTTTTGATAGTAGCCAGTTTTGCTGGGGTGAGATAATGTCTCAGAGTGGTTTTGATTTGTATTTCCCTGATGATTAGTGACAATGAGCCTTTTTTCATGTGACTGTTGGCCATTTTTATGTCTTTCTTTGAGAAGTGTCTATTCAGCTCAATTGCCCCTTTTAAAATTTGATTATTTGTTTTTTTACTTTAAAGTTGTTTGAGTTGTATGATCTGGATATTAATGCCTTGCCGGATGTGTAGTTTGCAAATATTTTCTCCCATTCTGTAGGTTGTTATTTCACTCTGTTGATTGCTTCCTTTGCTGTGCAGAAGCTTTTTAGTTTTATGTACTCCCATTTGTTTATTTTTTCTTTTGTTGTCTGTGCTTTTGGGGTCTTATTCATAAAGTCCTTACCCAGTCCTATATCCTGGAGTATTTCCTCTATGTTTTCTTCTAGGAGTTTTAAAGTCTAATATTTAAGTCTGTAATCCATTTTGAGTTGACTTTGGTATATGGCAAGAGGTATAGGTCTAGTTTCATTTTTCTAAATATGGATGTCCAGTTTTCTCAGCACCATTTATATAGGAGGCTCTCCTTTCCCCGTTGAGTGTCCTTGCTCTCCTCGTTGAGGATCAGTTGGCTGTAAATATGTGAGGGTTTCTGGGTTCTCTATTCCATTGCATTTATCCATATGTCTGTTTTTATGCCAGTACCATGCTGTTTCAGTTTCTATAGATTTGTAATACAGTTTGAAGTCAGGAAATGTAATGCCTCCAGCTTTACTTTTTATGCTTAGGATTGATTTGGCTATTTGGAGTCTTTTGTTATTCCAATGGAGTGTTAGGATTTTTTTTTTTTTTTTTTTTTCTATTTCTGTGAAGAATGTCATTCATATTCTGATGGGGATCACATTGAACCTGTAGATGGCTTTAGGAAGTATGGACATTTTCACTATGTTGTTTCTTCCAATCCATGAACAGGAATGTCTTTACTTCTTTTGGTGTCCTCTTTAATTTATTTCAGCAGAGATTTGTAGTTCTCATTGTAGAGATCTTTCACTACCTTTGTTAAATTTAATTCTAAGTATATTTTTTTATTCACTTTTGTAAATGGGCTTGCTTTCTTGTTTTCTTTTTCTTATAGTTTTTTGTTGTTGTATGAAAATGCTATTGATTTTTATGTATTGATTTTGTATCTTGCAAACTTATTGAATTTGTTTATCAGCTCTAAGAGTTTTTTGGTAGAGTCTTGGGTTTTCTATATATATAGAATCATGTCATATGCAAACAGGGACAATTTGACTTTGTCTTTTCCTATTTGGATGCCCTTTATTTTTTCTCTTATCTAATTGCTCTGGCAAGTACTTCCAATACTTTGTTAAACAGGAGTGGTGTGAGTGGGGATCCTTGTCTTGTTCCTGTTCATAAAGGAAAAGCTTTCAACTTTTCCCCATTCAGGATAATGTTGGCAGTGGGTTTGTCGTATATGGCTTTTATTGTGTTGAGATGGAAGATTGAATTTTGTCAAATGCCATTTTTGCATCTATTGAAATGATCATATAGTTTTTATTGTTGATTTTGCCTATGTGGTGTATCACATTTATTGATTTGTATATGTTGAACCATCCTTGCATCCTTGGGATGAATAGTGCTTAATCATCGTGTATAATCTTCTTGAGGTGTTGCTGTGTTCTGTTTGCTAGTAATTTGTTGAGGATTTTCCTTAATTAAGCCCAAATTCTTATTCTTATTTAGTAAACTCCATGGCACCTTGGCTCCTTCCTTTCAGAGATTTTTTTCTTCTTAATAACCCTTTAGAAACATTCAACGTATTCTTTATAGAGTATATACTCTATTCGTGGATGATCATCTTTGTCAGCCCAGTCTTTGGTCATAGATGGCAGGTAGGTCCAGGGATATTTTGCTAAATGAGAATATTTTATATGCTCTTGCCCCACACTCCAAAATAAATACACAGACATGAGAAAAATTTTAAAAAGTAACATTTTCTACTTTATCTCCTAGAGATAATATTCTTAAAAAATCACTAAAAATTAAAAATCATAGGTTCTGCAAACTACAAACATTTACATAACTGCATAATTTCTGTGTGTCAGTCATATTATTTATTTCTTTATTTATTTTTTACTTATGCATACACATTTTTGTGGTCATATTGAACACGTTTAGTTCACACTTACAGAGTTGACTTATAAACTTAGATACACAAAGAAACTAACAGTAAAGTCTACATAAAATCTGCAAACAAGATTTTCAAAATTTTCTGCTGTGCAGATTTTTCACTGTGTAATAGATTCCTAGTTACATGTAATTGCTCGAATAATTGCACACTCATCAATATCTACTGCTCTCCAAACTGTTTAACTATATGTGAATATATATATGTGAATGCTGAAATAACCTTATGTGAATGTTATATGTGAATTTTGAAATATCCTTATGCACACCCATATTTATTCAAGTTTGTATATACCCAGTTTGTTTTTTTCAGTCAGGCTCAAATCTTCTTATTTATTTACAGAGGCTAATTCCTGTTCTCATAAATTCTTGTCAATTTCTAAGCTTCTGAAAACTCAGGAGAGCCCTTGGTCCAGTCATTCCAGAAATAAACTTAAAGTTAGAGATATTGCTATCTTTGGGTACTTTTGCTACTATGGTGGTTTCAATGGCCTCTGAAGGACATAGAACACAAATCAAAACTACCAAGATCTTAACATCATCGACTGTGTTCTTCATATTTGTAGTCTTGCTGATGTTTTTTACATAGAAACCAAAATGTTAGACATACTCATTATCATCAGGACAAAGACATGCTTGGTAAGTTTTTTCTTGGACCAGGTGATGCCACTTTTGTCCAGTGCTCATGGGGGCTAACATATGAATGTCCAGTAGCCAATATTTCTCTCAATGAATATTTGCTCTTGTACAATGTCCTAAGGGTGTTTATTTCCTGAAGTAGTGGGAAAAAGTGCTTTATTTTGGGTGCTAGTGTTGATTAATCTTTGGTTTTAATGCCAAAATTTTGAGTATTCTATTCATAACAAAAATTTCCTTTGTTTTTCTTTAAAATTTTTCAAAACTTTTGAAAATATTTGGTTTGCCTTAAATATCATGGTTTTATTTTGGAAAAAATGAAGTGAATATACACATGTTATATGTATATATGATGACAAACTGTAAACATACAGTCTTATGTACTTAAACATGCATAAATACAAAATATTTTCTTTGCTTTTTATACTGAAGCGGAATTGATTCTCTATACCTGTGGGGTACAGAGTTGAATACCTGTGTACATACGTGATGCTCAAATCAGGATAATTAGTATATTCAATATTATAAAATGTTACAATTTTTTTGTTTCACTTTATTGATTCTTCACTTACCCTTCACCCCCTTTCCCAACTCTGGTAAACTCAGTTCTGTTCTATCCTTTTGAAACCTCAACATATGATTATGATTGCTGTCTCTTTCTTTCTTTACTTTCTTACTTTCTTTTTTAGCTACCACTTACGAATGAAGACATATGGTATTTCTCCTTCTATGCCTGGCTTATTTCACTTAACATAATTTTCTCTAAGTTTGTCCATGTTGCTGCAAATGGCAGAATTTCATTCTTTTTTAATGGCAGAGTAGTATTCCATCGCACAAATATACCACATTTTCTTTATCCATTCGTCCAATGATGGACATTTATATTGGTTCCAACTCTTGGCTGTTGTAAATAGAGCTGTAATAAACATGTGAGTCCAGGTATCTCTTTGAAATGATAATTTCCATTCCTTTGAGTATACACCCAGCCATGGAATTGCTGGATCATATGGCAATTTTATCTGTAGTTATATAAGAAAACTCCATACCGTTTTTCATAATGGCTACACCAATTTACAGTCCCAACAACAATGTACGTGGGTTTTCCTTTCTCCACATGATCACCAGCATTTGTTATTCTGTCTTTTTGATAATAGCCAGTGTAAATGGAGTAAAGTGGTATCCCAATGTGGTTTTGATTTGCATTTTCATGATGCTGAGTGATGTTAAGCATTTTTTCATGCGTTGTTTGGCCATTTGTACATCTTCCTTTGAGATATGCCTGTTCACCTCAGGTTACTTGTTTTTTTACTGTGAAGTTGTATGAGTTCCTTGTGTATTATGAATATCAAACCCTTGCTGGATTCATAGTTTGCGAATATTTTCTTCAATTCTGTGGGTTGTCATTTTGCTCTGTTAATTGTTCCTCTGTTGTGCAGAAGCTTTTTAATTTGTTATAATCCCATTTGTTTATTTTCCTTTTGTTGCCTGTGCTTTGGGGGTCATATTCATAAAGTCTTTGCCCAGTCCTACATCCTGAAGTGTTTCCCCTATGTTTTCTTTTAGGTGTTTTATAGTTTTGAGTCTTATATTTAATTCTGTAATCCATTTTGAATTGATTTGGTATATATTGAAAGGTAATTTCATTCTTTCACATATGGATATCCAGTTTTCCCAACAGCACTTATTGAAGAGGCAGTCTTGTCCCAATGTAGTTCTTGTTGCCTTTGCTGGCAATCAGTTGGCTCTAAATATGTGGGTTGATTTCTGAGTACTCTATTCTGTTTCATTGGTCTGATTGTCTGTTTTTATGCCAGTACCATATTGTTTTCGTTATTTTAGCTTTGTAATATAATTTGAAGTCAGGTAGTGTTATGCTTCCAGCTTTATTTATTTTATTTTACTTTTTTGCTCAGGATTACTTTGGCTGTTCGGGATCTTTTGTTCTTCCATATGAATGTTAGGATTGTTGTTTCAATTTCTGTGAAGAATATCATTGGTATTTTGATGGGGATTGTGTTGAATCTGTAGATCACCTCAGGTAGTATGGACATTTTTACTATTTTAGTTCTTCCAATCCAAGAGCATGGAATGTCTTTCCCTTTTTTTGTGGCCTCTTTAATTTCTTTCAGCAGTGATTTGTCTTTCTCTTTGTAGGGATCTTTCACCTCCTTGGTTATATTTATTACTAGGTATTTAATTTTTTTGGTGACTATTGTAAATGGGCTAAATTAGTTGATTTATTTTCTGCTAGTTCATTGTTAAAGTATAAAACAATCTGCAAACAGGGACATTTTGATTTTGTTTTTTCCAATCTGGATGTCCTTTATTTCTTTCTCTTGCCTGATTTCTCTGGCTAGTACTTCCAATACTATGTTAGACAGGAGTGGTAAGAATGGGCATCCTTGTCTTATTCCTGTTCCTGTGGGGGAATTTTTCAGCTTTTCTTTATTCAGGATGATATTAGTGGTGGTTTTGTTGTATATAGCTTTAATTGTGTTGGGATAATTTCCTTTTATATCTAATTTCCTGGGAGTCTTTATCATGACAGTGTGTTGAATTTTGTCACATGCTTTCTCTGTTGTCTATTGAGGTAATCATATGGTTTTAATTGTTGATTTTGTTGATGTAATGTATCACATTTATAGACTTGCATATGTTGAACCTTCTATGCATCCTTGGGTATATCCTACTTGATTGTGCTGTATGATTTTGTTTTTTTTAATATGTCGCTGTATTCTTTTTGCTGATATTTTATTGGGGATTTTTGCATCTATGTTGATCCAAGGTACTGGCCTGCAGTTTTTTGTTGTTTTTGTTGTATATTTGTCTGGTTTTGGTATCAGGGTGATGCTGGTCTCATAGAATGAATTTGGGAGAATGGCCTCTATTTCAATTTTTTTAGAATAGTTTGAAGATAATTGGTATTAATTCATCTTTAACAGTTTGGTAGAATTCGGCAGGAAATTGATCCAGTCCTAGGCTTTTCCTTATTGAGTGACTGTTGATTACTGCTGCTTCAATCTCTTTGGTTGTCATTGGTCTGTTCAGGTTTTCTACGTATTCTTGTTTGAGTTGGTAGTTTTTATGTGTACAGAAATTTAACCACATTTTTAAATTTGTTAACGTAAAGTTCTTTATAATAGTCTCTAGTGATTTTTTTTTATATTTCTGTGGCATTGATTGCAATATCTTCTTTTTCATTACAGATGTTTTCTTTGGCTCTTCTCTCATTTTTTTAGTTAGCCCAGGCAAGGTTTTGTTTATCATGTTTATCTTTCCAAAAAAAACAACTTTTTGTTTCACTGTTCTTTCGTATCATTTTGGGGAGTCTTTATTTTATTTAGTTCTGTTCTGATTTCAATTATTTCTTTCCATCTACTAATTTGGGATTGGATTGTTCTTGTTTTTCTAGCTCTTTGAGGTGCAGTATTAGGTTATTTATTTGAAATCTTTCTATTATTTTTATTTAAGTGTTTACTGCCAGGATCTTCCCTCTTAGTATGGCTTTTGTAGTATCCCACAGCTTTTGTTATGATATGACTTTATTTGATTAGTTTCAAGAAATTTTTGGATTTCCCATGTAATTTCTTCTTGGACTCAGGGTTCATTTAGGAGCATATTGTTTAATTTCCATGAGTTTACATAGTTTTCAGAGTTTCACTTGTCATTGATTTTTGATATTAATCCATTGTGGTCTGAGAAGATACCTGAAATTATTTCAATTTTTTTAAATGTATTGAGATTTGATTTGTTATCTAACAAATGGTCTATCTTGAGTAATGTTCCATGTGCTGATGAGAAGAATTTATGCACATTCTGTGGTTTTTGGATGAAATGTTCTGTATATATCAACAAAGTCCAAGCTAAAGTGTGGTTTAAATCCTGTGTTTCTCTATTAATTTTTTTGCCTAGATGATCCATCCAATGTTGAGGGAGAGGTGGTCATGTCCCCTTCTATTATTGTATTTGGGTCTATCTCTCTCTTTAGGTCTAAGAGTATTTGCTTCACATAGCTGGTGCTCCAGTGTTGGGTGCCTATATATTTTTATATTTGTTATGTCCTCTTGCTGGATAGATCCTTTTATCATTATATAATGGCCTTCATTGTCTCTTTTCATGGTTTTTGGTTTTAAGTTTAACTGATAGAAAAATAGCTGTTCTTGCTAGTTTTTAATTTCCTTTTTTTGGTATATCTTTTTCCATCCCTTCATATAAGTCTGTGTGTGTCTTTACAGGTGAGGTGAGTCTCTTGTACACAGCATATAGTTGGGTCCAGTTTTTTAATCTAATCAGCCAGTCTGTGACTTTTTAGTGGGGAATTTAACCCACATATATTTAGTTTTGTTATTGAAAGGTATTTTTTTACTCCTGATATTTAATTGCTTTACCTATATTTGATTTAAATCAAATATCTTTCTTTCTCTTTTATTGTTTGTCTTTGGTGTTCCTTGTTTTTCTGAGATGGTATGGTATAGTTTTTTTCTCTTTCTCATTTGCATATCTGTGCTACTAGTGGTGTTTATTCTTTCCCATGCATTCATGTTGGTGATTATTGTTTTGGGGGTTCCAGATGTAAGATTCCCTTAACCTTTTCTTGTAGGTCTTATTGTGTGGTGGTGAGCTCCCACAGATATTATTTGTCTGAGAAATCCACTATTTTTCCTTCATTCTAAAGGATAGCATTTCCAGGTATAGTATTCTTGGTTGACAGGTTTCTTTTTTTTTTTTTTTTTTTTTGGTTGTTTGTTTGTTTGTTTGTTTCTTTCAGTATTTTGCATGTATCACACCATTTTTTCTGGCCTGTAAGGTTTTGCTAGAAAGTCTTCTGTTAGTCTGATGGGGACTCCCTTATAGATGACTTGATTCTTTTCTCCTGAAGTTTTTAGAATCCTCTCTTTGTTTTTAACTTTTCACAATTTGGCTAAGATGTGTCTTAGACAGGACATTTCTGGATTGAATCTTTTTGGCTTTTTTGAGCTTTTTGGATCTGGAAGTCCGTATCTCTATGAATACCTGGGAATTTTTCCACTATTATTTCGCTGAGTATGTTTTTAATGCCTTTTGCTTTCCACTCCCCTTTTGGAACATCCATGATTCAGATGTTTGTTCACGTAAGGTGGTCTATTAACTCTCTTGGATTTTCTTCATTTTTAAAAAATTTGTGGGTGTGCATGTGTGTCCATGTGAGCACATGCACACACATGCTTGGGTTATTTCAAAAAGGCTGTCTTCAAGATCAGAAATCCTTTTTTCCACTTGCTTTAGCCTGCTGCTTATGCTCTTAACTGTAATTTTAATTTCATTGAATTAGTCTTTTATTTCAAGGAGTTCTACTACATTCTTTTTTATGGTATTTATCTCTTTATAACTTCCCTCCTTCATTCCTTCATGTCCTGGATTGATTTTCTTGGTGGTGTCATGTTTTCTTTCTTTCTTTTTCTTTCTTTTTTTTTTAATTTCTGGTATTCCTAAATTGATGCCTAGTCATCTGGTGGTTGCTTCTTTTATTACTTTGGGGTGACTTTTGAGAAGAAAGACTCCCTTCTGTAGATTTGCTATATATTTCTTGTGGGAGGGGTGTTTTGGTTTGGTTTTGGGTAGAGTCAGTCATTTCAGTAGTTCTGAGTAGACTCAGTTGTTCTGCTTAGTCTAATTTTTTTCTAGGGGATGCTGGCAGCTATGTCTGTGGCTAAGGTTGCATGTACAGCTGGGCCCATGCAGGTGAGTGGGGGCCATGTGGACAGGCTGGGCCCATGTGTATGAGTGGGGCCACATGAGTGGCTGTGGTTGCTGGGACTGTGCTGGTGATAGGACGTCTGGGGATGTGTGGGGCAGCTGGGACTGTGTGCACAGCTTTATGGCTAAGACCATTCTGCAGGTGGAGCCACATAGGCAACTGGGCAGTTGGGGTCACAAGGGCAGGTGGAGCCAAGCAGGTGACCAGTAGTTGGGGCTGCAAGGGTGGCTGGATAGCTGGGTGCAAGCGGGCAGATGAGGCTATACTGGGGGCCAGGTGGTTGGGTTCATGTGGGTGGCTGTGGCTGTGCAGGTGCCTGGTCCTGCACATGTAATATGGGCTGCCTAGTGGTGTACACTGTGCAGGATGAACTCCTGTGCAGAGAGAAGAGCTACAGCTCTGGGACTAGATAATGACACAGGAAACCACAGTGGTGGTGGGGGCAGATTGGGGCAGGAGGAGGAGGAGGATTACTGCTGGGAGGTGCTCATGGCCAAGTATATTCTTTTCACTGGAAGGGAAAATTTCTCCTGGATAATCCTGGTTTGGGAGACATGGCAGTGGTTCTTTCTCCTCTACACCACCCTGCTTTCGTGCTTCAGAGGATCCTTACCAGGCTCCTCCTGCCCTTCCACACTCTCCGCTGATGCTCTCCTCCATACTTAGCTGTCCATTCCTCGCTCTGATCTCTTTCTGTGGGAGGACCTTTTACTGGGGACCTCTAGTCCCCTAATTTGCCCTACTTCCAATACAAAATATTTTCTAATTAAAGTATTATATAATAATGGATTCAATATGAGGACACATGCTAGGGAAAGCCTGTTAAACATTAAAATTTATATAATGATCATCTTAGAGAAGGTCAAAGAATCTTGTTTAAATGTTTGTGTTTGTCTTGAAGTTTTGACATAGTTCAATAATGTACTTTATTTTGTTAATATGTAAGAACTTAGCAATTTGGTCTGTGGGTAAAATAATTAATTCCTAATTCTTTGAAAATGCAATTATATAGAAGTTTCAGGAGGCCATTACTGACATACCTAAGTACATTACTCAAATGCATCACATCACATGTTTTTTCATTCTATAAGTTTATTCAACCTAGCAAATTTTACAAGTACAAGCAAAATATGAATGCATTTACTTTGTGTTTCTTCTGAAATATTTTTCTTTCATTATTTTCCTTAGATAAAAGGGATCAATCTTCTCTGTTATTCGCCTAATACAAATGAATTCTTACTTATCCCTTGATTTAGTAAGATTTTGGTGATGATTTGCAGTAAGAGCACTTGCAGTTCTTTTGTTTTTGTTTATTTAGTAGTAATTATCAAGTTGTGCTTGCCTTAATATGTTGCATGTCAATTTTTGTTATATTAAAACAACAGTTTTTGTTATTTGCTGAATTTAGATGGCCAGTTCATTTTTTTTTTTAAAGATTCTGCACTAAAATTACAAACTTAACGTAGACTAATTTATATCTGTGTTTGTGGATGTAGATGGATTCATATTTGTTTCCTCCGGTACAAAAGGGATATTCCTGATATGAGGTTACACTTACTGTTGATATTTTTCCAATGTGATTAATTATGAGATAAAATCTAATGCACAGTCTTCTAACAGGAGAATGTATATTCAAGTTTTTTTTGTGATGTGATATTTTTAATTATAGAAATTTTCACAACTTTCTCCTTGAGTAATTTAAATAGCATGGAGTGTGTATTAAGAAATAATCCATATTTGCAAGGTTGTTTTGATATTAATAGTATTTTACAGAGAAGTTATTTAAAATTGTTCAACCACTGTAGTTGAGGGATGCCTTATCCTTTCCTGTTTAACAGATACTTATGATTCACTGAAGTCTGTGACTGAAATGAATTGGAAAGGAAAAGACTGTCAAAAGGGAAATATTAAGATTGACAGGTGGTGCTAAGAAAGCAAGTCACAGTTGGACATAGAAACCATTAACCAAAGTCACAGAGTCCAAAAAGTGCTGCTAACATAAAATTGAACTGCTTTCTGATTACAGCAATTGTGCTGAAAAATGACCAGGTGAAATTATACTAGATTTTTATATATCTACATCTCTTTCTTTTTATCTGTCATTATTTGCTTATAAAGAACACTTGAATTTATTGTCTTTTTCTTCATAACTGTGGTGAGAATACTTAACATGAGGTTTATCCTCTTAATAAACTTTTAAGTATACAATAGAGTGTTGTTAGCTATAGGCACGATGTTGTACAGCACGTCTAGAACTTCTTCATCTTGCATAACTGAAACTTTATACCCATTGAACAGAAAGCCCCTGATAACCACCGTTCTGTTCTCTATTTTTATGAGTGACTATTTTAGATACCTTATGAAAGTAAAATTATGCAATCGTTTTCCTTCTGTGACAGACTTATTTCACTTAGCATAATGTCCTCTAGGTTAATCCATGTTTGTATATATATATATATGTAATAATACTGATAAATATTAATATATAATAATAAAAATAAATTTATAAGATTTAAAAGGAAAATAAATGTGTCACCTCATCCTTTATATTCCCTGTTCTACTGTAAGAAGACCCTATTTCTCACTATTTACTCTGGAATTTACCTTGATATTTCTAGATAATATTTTTATATAGCTATTTTTTGACTCATCAATTTGAGATGAACATTAAGTTTTCTTACCCCAACAAAATCCATTTATCTCTCACTTATCTCTCTCAGTTTATTTAGCTATAACATACATTCTGATCAAGTCAGAAATTACTTTCGTGTTATACTCACAAGTAGTGTACTATAATTCTTGTTCCCGACTGTGATCCTTTTCCTTGTGTTTAATGTTTTGGTCTTCTTTGAGTTAATCAATCATTGCTTCCCCCTCCCCCCCCATCTGTAGTGTTTCCCTAACACAAATTCTTATTCTATCAGCAATATTTCTGGATGTTTTAAAAGCATCCAGAGGATTATTTAATAAGAATTAAACTCTATGCTAATCATACCTTAAAAACTCTTAGATTTTATCTTAATGAAGCTCACTTAGTTATTTAATATGATTTATAGTTAATTTATTTATATTTTTGTTTGCTTACCTTCTGTGGTTAATTGTAGATGTCAACTTGACTAGACTGGAATAACTAGAAATCTGGTAAAGCATTATTTTTCAGTGTGTCTGTAAGGGTCTTTCCAGAGGAGATTAGCATGTGAGCTTGAGTGGACTAAGTGGGAAGGATCTACCCTCAGTATAGATGGGCACCATTCAATCTTCTGAGGGCCCAGAAAAAACAAAAAGAGAAAAAGGAGATCCTCTTTCTATATCTGCTAGAGCTGTGATACATTCTTCTCTCTTGGCTGTGAACTTCAGAACCTGAGACTCTTTGGCCTTTGAATTCCAGGATTTACACCAGCAGCGCCTCTGAACTCTTGAGGCTTGGCCTAGGACTGAGAATTACATCATCAGCTTCCCTGCTTCTGAGGCTTTTGTACTTGGACTGAGACATTCTATCGGCATCCAGTTTGCAGTTGGCTTATCATGTGACTTCTCAGACTTTGTAATCTTGTGATCCAATTCCCCTAATAAATTTCCTGTCTCCTCTCATATATCTATATACATATCCTATTGTTTCTGCATTTCTAGAGAACACTGACTTATATGCTTACTTCCTCCAAAAGTTTGATTTTCTAGGGTTAAGTATTTACTGGAGAGTTGTGTTTTTGTTTTAATTTTTTGTCTGAATTTCTTACTCTCCCTGTTTCCCTTTGATCTGGTCATCCTCTAAGACTGCTTCACACTCTTTTTTTCACCCTTATCACATTATATATACTTTTCCAATGGCAATGAAAATATTCTACATATTCATTGTAGTGTTAATGACATAATTAGTTACAAATAGTCATTAAACTATTTTCTGATATTCATTCATGCCATATTTTTCTGGTTTGCACTTTCTTGTGTCTAGGACATTTCCTGCAGCTTAAGAAGAAAAGGTGCTGGGGATATTAAATGTTTAATTCTTTACAAATAAGAAAATACCTTTACTGTATTTTTATGTCTAATTGATATATTGACATATATCTGCAGGGAAACATAATTCCTTATGTTTAACATTGAGTATTGTTACTCAGAAAACAAATGCCACTGTGGTCTGTATTTCCTTATATTCCTTTGAATATGTCTTTCTCTGATCAATTTGCAGTATCTTCTCTAGATGTTTTTTATTTATTCTTCTGAGCACTTGATTTATGCTTTCAAATTTAAAATTCCCATCTTCATTTCTGGAAATTTTTCTCACCATGACTTCTTTAATAATTCCTTCCATTTGGTTGTCAATGGTTACTTTTTCTTCATACAGAAATTGCATCCATTTAAAATTTTCTCTCATTATCTTTCATTATTTTCTGTCTGATCCTCTATCCTATAGTATTTTTTTTCTTTGACTACATCTTATTCAGAAAATACTCCTCTTCTCTTTACAGATGCAATGCATGCAATAATTCTATCTAAATAGCTTTACTCTAGGGTGACCAAACAGTGACCTGACATGTTTTATTTGGTGATCTCCAGAGTATAGGTATCTGGAGATCTTATGTATGCTGTAGTTCAGATTTTCAAATAAAGAATACTCCAAATTTTTGCTTAAGGAAATATGCTGGGCTAAATATTTGAGGAAGTGAAATTGGGGTTTCAGCCACTCAGTATGCAGAATCACATAATCTGTTTTCTGCTCATTGATTCACTGCTACTCCACACTGGACCTGACAGTCTTATTGCTCAATTTTACTTGTCTGTAAATCTGATACCTCTTGTCAATCCATGTCAGGTATTTCAATTTTTAAAAAAATCTGTCATCTATGGTGATGTTTATCTCAAGTTCTTTGCCATTGAAACTATATGCATGAATACCTTACCTTTGTCTTAGTGGGATTTCAAGAGAAGGAAGAGTAAGCATATGTCAATTTGCCTTAATTGGCTCAATGTTCTTACTAGGTAAACATTAAGCATTTTTTATTAGCTCATATCTACTGTTTTAGAAGTCTCATTTTCTTGATAACTGTCTGTAACCATTTGATTTGTAGTAAACCTCATTCTTTCTTTATCCCAAATATTTTCTCTTTATTACTGTTAGAAGATTATTTTTAAAAGGTTTAAACTCTGTGCTAATGTCACCATAAAAACTCTTGAATTTTATCTTAATTAAACCAACTTAGTTATTTAGTGTGACTCATTATAGATATGAATGATCCTGAAACATTAGTTAATTTTCCAGATATCATTTTAAGCACTATAATCAGAATTTGTATGTGTGTGTCTCATAATGTGTTATTTACATATGTATATGCATTTACATTATAAAGTGTATATACATCTCTGTGTGTATATATACTTTATAAGTGTATACATCTCTGTGTGCATATACATATATGCGGGGTCTTCAAAATGTTCATGGAAAGATGAGTATTATCTTTCAACTCTGTTTTTCCGTGAACTTTTTGAAGTACCCTCATATATATTTATCTACAGATAGATAGATAGATACGTAACTGGTGGGGTTACTCCTTCAAGACATTCATGATATTCAAGTTGAAAAAAATATTTAAAACCATAGTTTCTTTTTTAAAAAATACTGATTTGCCTTTTTCTCTTAAACAATATTAATAATAATTTTTGAAGAATTGTACACTTATAGCTGTTTGCACATCAGAAATGATTTAATTTCACATTTCCCCATGAAGTCCTCGGAAGAAAAAAAAAGTTGACTTTCCATTGGCATAAAGAAGTCTCTTGCATTTTCATTATCAGTTGTTACTGGCCAATAGTATCATTGGAATATACTGATATTTAACATTATTTTCTACAAGTACAGTTCCATGTGAAAATGACATTAAGATGTACACTGTGAAAAAGCCTGTTTGTGTAATAGCAAGTAGGTGTAATATGACAACTAATCCAAGTGGGATCTGTGACTTACATGTTTTGAAACCAAGTTTAGAAATTAACTGCTTATTTGAATTTTTCCAGTGTTCATTCATTCACTCATTAACAGTTGATTGAGCAACTCCAATGTATTAACCATTCTAATAGCCCACAAGGATTTAAACATGAATCAGACACTTTCTCTTGAGAGTGTTAGAGTTCAATCAGGAAAATATGCAAGCAGACCAATTTTAAAAAGCTATTGTACATTTGAAATAGGTGGAAAAATTATGATGCAGAGACAAAGAGGAATGATTATTTTGCTTTTTGAGACATGGAAAGTCTTAATAGAGGAGGCAACATTGAGCTGAGTCAATGAATACATGAAGAAATACATATGAAGAAGAAAAAAGAATTCTAATCAAAAGGTACAAAAAGGTGTACAGAAACACAATGATAAAAAGGGCTGCCACAGTTGAGACAGTAATCAGAAAGTTTCGAATTTTATTGTGACTTAATCCCAGGGTTGATGAAATGAAAATATAGATTGTTATACATAGATAGTAAAAACATGATAAGCTAAGAAATATCAATTTTTTTATTGAAAGTAATGTAAAAGTCACTAGAAGTTTTAAATATTGCAGTTTCATAGTCAGAATTATTAATTTTTATTTATTCTTTTTTATTTCAACAGATATTTTTGATTGTCTACTGTAAGTAGATTGTCTACTATGAGTACATCTATTATGAGTCATGCATTCCCATATGTGCTGAGGATAAGGGATGTGCACTGTCTCTGCTCTTATACAACTTATTAGAATTAAAGAAAATTAATCCAAAGACATAGAGAAATACAGACAAAATTGATAAGAAGAACTTTATAAAGGGGAGGAGGCAGCAGAGGAGGCTACTGCCATCACTCTGCTAAAAGAAACTGAAGACCTAAACCAAGTCAAAGACAACGTGCATGTTAAGGACAAGTTGTATTTGAAATACTCTTTTGATGTATAATCAACAAGAATTTTGGGTCATTTGCCCCTGAAAAGGGAGACAGTTGAGGCAATTTGGAGTTACTGAGTTTCTAACTTGAGGTAATTTTGTGTGTGCAGTCTAAAAACTTTCTGATTACTGTTTAAAGTTAACTTTATGCAATCATTAAGGCATTCTTGTTACAAGTTTTTGAAAAAAAAAAAGAGACAACTTTTAAACACTTTGGTCCAAAGTTAAAATGACACCTGCATTTTTATAATTGCAAATATGAGAGCCAATTTAATTGCTTCTGCAAGAATACAGTTTTTCCTGGTACAAGTGGCCAGATGTATACACGAATGCTGACATGCAGAAATAATTTAGCAAAATACAGAAATAAGGCTTTCTTTTTTTTTAATGGAAAATTGATTTCTCATTAGTATCCATAAAATTCCCAAGTTATTCTCAGGTGATATAATAAAAATAATTGTTCTAAAAAATTTTAAAAATATATAATGGAAAAGAACACAGGAAAGGCAATTAAAATGTCCAAACAATTTTAAGAAAATAAACTAGAAGCAACATAGTTTTCTGAATATTTATCAGAAGTAAATACATTCTCCAAGTATTAAAGATGGTAAATTATTCAATTATTCATACTTGAAAATTTATAGAGTATGCTTTGATATTCATTTTTTGAATTTCTCAGCTGAAACTTTTTTACCAGATCTTGAGCTTAAAAAGCTTCAAAATTTAGAGCTACATTAAATATAATTAAATATAATTTGGACAAATGCTTTAGGTCTGAAGTTGTGAAAATAGAACTGCAGAATTAAATTTCTAAAACTGAAAAGAATGATGTTTCAAAGATAGATACTATTATTTTAGCCCTGGGACTAGAACCCAGATCTTCTGATTCCTTAGTCCTGGGGACTAGAACCCAGATTTCCTGATTCCCTAGTCCTGAGTCTTAAATGATCCCATGTCTTAGTAAAATTTTCTACAAAACATGATAAAAGTTTTATCCAAACCAGAAGATTTAATGTGAAAGTGCAAGATATTTCATCTGTGAGCAACCAGTTTGAAAAACTCAGTAAGATGAAACTAACCATAAAATTTTTCATCTTTTCAAAATTTGGGCACCTCTTTTGTGACTTCAAAGACAAATGTTCTAAATTACTTTTACAGTGCATATTAGTCCATTTCCTCCTGCTAATAAATGAATACCTGAAACTGAGTAATTTATAGAGAAGTAAAATTTATTTCCTACAGTTTTGGAGACTGGGAAGTCTAAAGTCCAGGGAACACATCTGGTGAGGGCTTTCTTGGTGGTGGCTCTTTAGCAACACAGGATGTCCTGAAGAATGACTGAGAAAGAGAAAGCTAACCTCCTCACTTGCTCTCCTTTTAAAGCATTAATGGATTAATCCATTCACAAGGGTTCAATCTTCACAATCTAACCACCTCTTAAAGGTCCATCTTTCAATTACCATAATAGGATTTCCCACCCTCTTTCCCTCTGTTGCAATGGGAATTGAATTTTCAATACATGAACCTCTGGGGGACATATTTGTGCATCACACATTCTAATTTGATATTGTATCACCCTAACTAAAGTAAGTCCAATTTAAAACCTTATGTTGTCTTAATGATTTTGTGTTCACTTAATACTCTTTTAAATTATCTAATGTTATTTTATTTTTTATTGTCTTTTTCCATTGAGTATGTTGTTGATTTTATAAAAGCGTGGGTCTGATCTGCTCTGTTTGTTGCAGCAACTCCAGAACTTAGAATAGTGGATACACTTAGCATTTAGTGTATATTAAAAAAAAAAAAAGCCTCAGTAGTTTTATGGATCTTCTTCAATATTTATTCCAATGTAACTGCTGACATAGAAATGGCATTGAATCTAAAGCATGATTTTGAGTTGGTTTTAAACATTAGTAAATAAAAAAGTACTTTTGAAAGTACCACTCTAAATATACTCAAAATAGCAATACTAATATTATTATTAAAACAATCTGATTCTTCACACCAGGTTTAAGGTACTGTTCTAATACTACGTAGAGTAAGTATTCAATAAGTGCTTGTTAAATAACAGAAAGCATTGCTAAAAATAATGCAAGCTAGAAAATTACTATATCCTCATCTGCTATTATAAAACCCACAAACACACACTCTCAGACATATCTTAAAACCATTAGTTCCTTCAAATAAGGGGACTGGCATTTTAAGAAAACTGCATCATTAGAAATGATTTCATCTCTAAGCAAAAAAGTAAATTAATTAACAGTAGCTTAAAGAATCAAACTTTATGTTGCTGACATAAAAATATGGAGTTAATTCTCTTTTTTTGGCATTTTAATCACTTCTATAACTAGTGATTATAGCAAAGTTGCAGGATACAATATCATTATAAAGAGGTCAGTTGATTTTCCATATAACAGGAATGAATAATTAGAATTTGAAATTTAAAACACAATATCATTTACATTAGAATTTCAAAAAGAAATATTTAGATACGATTTTTTTTAAATGTCCAATCTATATGAAAAACTAAAAGAACAAAATAAATGGAGAATTATTTTGTTTTCATGTATAGGAAGACTCAATATTGTCAAGATGTCAGCTATTCTCAATTCGAATTATAAGTACAATTCATTCCATTGAAAGTTTTAGCTAGCTTGTTTGTGGACATCTGAAAACTGAAATTAAGTTTATATGGAGAGGCCAAGGAACGAGAATTGTCAATAACATAATATTAAAAGAAAAAAGCAAAGTCAAAGTTTTGGCTCTATGAATTTTAAGATTTACTATAAACCTATAGTAATAAAGTCAGTGAGATACTAGTGAAAGAACAAGCATCAATGAACCAAAACAGAGAACCCAGAAATAGACCCACACAAATATAGTCAACTGACTTTGGCAAAGGAGCAAAAGCAATTCAGTGGAGAAAGGATATACATTTCAACAAATGGTACTGGAACAGCTTGATATCTACAGGTCAAATAAATAAATAAATAGATAAGAATGTAGACATAGACACCTTTTGCAAAAATGCGCTCAAAATGGATCATAGACCTAAATGTAAAATATGAAACTATGAGACTCCAAAAGTGTAGCAATAATCATTTAAATACAACTCCAAGAGCACTATTCATGAAAGAAATAATTGATAATCTGAGCTTCATTAAACTTATAAACACAAACATCTGCTCTATGAAATATACTGTCAAGAGAATAAGAAGACACGCCACAAACTGGGAGAACGTATTTGCAAAAGACATATCTGATAAAGGACTGTTATCCAAAATTAGAAAAAACTCTTAAAACTCAATAATAAGAAAATGAGCAAGCCAATTAAAAAATGGGCAAAAGATCTGAACAGACACCTCACAATTTAAGACATAGAGATGGCAAATAAGCATGTACAAAGATGTTCAACAGCATACATCAATAGAAAACTGCAAACTAAAGCAATGATATACTGTTACGCACACGTATTAGAATTGTTAAAATCCATCTCAAACACTGACAACACCAACTGTTGGCAAGGGTATGGAGAAACAGAAACTTTCATTATTGCTTGTGGGAATGCAAAATGGCACAGCTACTTTAGAAGAAACTTTGGCAATTTTTCCCAAAGCTAAACATTACTTACCATAAAGTCCAGCAATTACAATTTTGGTATTTACCCAAATGAGGTGAAAACTTAAGCCCACATGAAGACCTACATATGATGTTTATAGCAGCTTTATTCATTACTTCCCAAACTCAGAAGCAGTTGAATTGTTCTTCAACAGATGAATGGATAAAGAAACTCTGGTATGTTCATACAATGAAATATTATTCAATGTTAAATTTAAATGATATTATAGCTATGAAAAAAACATGAGGAACCTTAAATTCATGTAACTAAATGAAAGAAGGCAAACTGAATAGGATACACACTGTGTTATTCCACCTATACAACCTTCTGAAATAGACAAAACTATGGAAACAACATAAAAATCCGTGGTTGCTAAGGGTTTGTTGGGGGAAAAAGAGGAATAAATAGGTGAAACACAGGAGATATTTAGGGAAATAGGTGAAACACGGGAGATATTTAGGGCAGGAGAGCTATTCTGCATGATACTATAATTGTGGATATATGACATTATGTAAAAGCATTGAACATACAACACCAAGAGTGAATCTTAATGTAAACTATGGACTTAGGGTAATAATGATGTGTCAATGTTGTCCATCAGTTGTATCAAATGTACTTCTCAGGTGGGTGTGCATGTGTATGGGAACTATCCTTTCTACTCAATCTTGCTGTAAACATACAAGTATACTTCTATAAAAATAACATTTTTATATAAAACAAAAACAAAAACCAGAATCTGGTATGTTACCAAGCAGAAAAAGAAAAAATAACATATAAGCAACTGAGAGTACTCATCTTAGATACAGTGAACAAGAAAATGATAAAATACCTTTGGGCAAAAGGAGTGAATACACAAATCTTTTACTCACTTCTTTATATCATCATTTGGTTTATATATCAATTATATTTACATAATTATTGTTCTGCTTTTAATTTACAGAGTGTATTTCAGGCTAATCCAAATATTGGTGAGGGTAAATTTCTAATTTATAGAGGTAATTCAGCTTGAAAATGAAAAAGAAATGAAAGAAGTATCTTTCTACCATTTACAAATTTGATGTGATTAATGGATCTAGATGACTGATTGATCATTCATCCATCAATGGCCACTAACATAACCAAAAGAGAGACAACCAGACATTAATATGCTTCCTCATGGAAGTGCAACACATTACCTATGGTATGTTGTTGCAAAATAATTCAAACCTGAATTGGATTAAGCTTCTTCACGTAACTGACAATTTTAATAAAATAAATGATACAGAAAAAATATGTGCAGCATTACCTCTTGGATGAAATAAGCATATCTCGACTGGGGAAAATTCTATAGTAAAAGTAACTGTGTTTCTTCAGCAATTAACTTCAAGGGGGAAAAAAGTGTAAACTGATAAATTAAAAGATATTTATTAAATATTCTAAAATTATAAATGCATGCATTTCAAAGACTTCATATGAATGGAAGCTAAATATGGACTTTTTGTATCCTCATTCAAAGAAATAAAAAGCCAAAAAGCTTTAACAAAGAGTCAAAATCACAGTATCATTATTACCTTCAATTTTCCAGTGATTATTAATATCAACAAAATCAAATGGTCATATTTTTAATTGATTATTTATTGTTTGGCATTATATTCTAAAATATTAATGGATGAAATCATACTGTTTCTAATATTTGATTCAAATAAGCTGACTGGTATTTGAGGTTGCAGATAGAGTCTGGGTTTATATTAAATGAGATTGACCATAACCTGATAATGGTTGAAGCTGGATAACGGTTCCAAAGAGAAAAGTTCATTATTCTATGGATAACGGTTCCAAAGAGAAAAGTTCATTATTCTATCCTGGCTATTTTTGTGTATGTTTAAAATGTGCTAGAAATAAATTGGTCAATTTTTTTTTTTTTTCCTGAAGCTCAAATTCTTTTTTGATGGCATGTAATGCTTTAATTTGTATTTTAGGAAGGTATTGTTGGGGGTGGGAGAATAATTCTTAATCAGACTTTTGGTGATTTGAAGGCAAAATCAAGATTATTTTCTGAGATAGAAACAATACAAGCCAATGACTTGTTTAAAAATATCTGGTTTAATTTTTTTCTTTTAATCTTTTGTTTTGTACATATATTGTATGGATATCAATATGCTATATGTAAATTAATGGTGGTGTAATTTGTTAAGTGAGATATTAAATTGGGTTTAGCATGGTCAGGTGCAGCACAGTGATGCATACTCAGTCTGGAACGGTGAAAGGATTAAATTTATTACTTCCAGAGAGAAGAGGGCAGTGTTCCTCACAGGGCCACATGGGAAAGACACCTCATGGTTAGGAGGCAGAAGACATGAGGAAGGGGAAGTTTTAGGTAATGCCTGTATTTGGGCTTCTGTGAGAACGGCAAGGCAGGGAAGGGTGAACAGGTTAGCACTGGCTAGTTTGAATAATCCCAGCAGGCTTGGGGCTATAGCTCTGGACCCTTGTTGCTTGGTACCAGACCCTGGGATAACTGAGGCAGAGGAATATGGGCCAGAGAGAGGAGGTATGACTCTGGATTGGTTGGTTTGCATATTAAAGGTATGTTCCTAGCCGAGCCTTTTGCTATCTTTAAGAATTCGCTAGCCCCAGGAGAGGCGGTCTCTTCTCAGGTGGCCAGAAAGGTGTTTTAAGAGGTCGAAACATCGTAATATACAGGAAGTTTAAAAAATATTTACAATACAAATGATCTCTTAGATAGGACTTGAATTTTAGCAAAAAATTGCCATCGGTGGGGTTTGAATCACATGATAAATATATGTATAACTATTGACAGTAAGTGAAACTTTCAGCTAAAATATTACAGATTCTTATTAAATATAAAATGTGAACACATGACATTACTTTTTTCTCATACTTTTACTTTTAATTTAAAGTAAACTACTTCTTTGGGATTATTATGTCATACAGTAGTTCTTAGTCACATATCATAATAATTCAGAAAGATTGTGGCTAGCAGCATTTAGGCCCAACAAATAACTTGTCTTGAGTTTGAAGGTGGTTAATAAATTTTATATCTGAGGCAAACACTGAATTTCATTTCTACCACTTTAAACATAGATCAAAATAAGGTTGGATTAAAGTCAATATAAATCACAGCACAGTCTGAAGTGATAATATTCTATGTATGTTAGTACTAGCATTTCTTTCAGAAATCTCTTTAAATATCAGAAAAATCTATTTTGAGGATACTGCATGTATTACAGAAGAAAATATATAATCCTTTATTTTTTTTTCATTGAAAGGTAAGTGCGTTATGTATCAGTAATCTGCCTGCCGTGACAAAGTTGAAAAAAGCTTGGTAATAGACAAGTATGAGATGAGAGATAAAAGTACGATTAGTAAGTATTTACAATTTTCAATCTGCATACCATTAAATGGAATTATTAACAATACATACTTTTATAAGTCAATATCTACATTATATATATTTTTATTTTATATACTTATATATATATATATAATTGTTATTTAAAGGTACACTAATATTTGGTTTAGAATTTTGCTTATGTTACTTTTAACACTCCTGCTGGTCAATACTTTTCAAGATACAGATATCACCTCTTTAATACAATTAGTATAATCCACTTATTCATTGATTTATTCAACAAATATTTTTAAGCCTTATGTTATGCCAGCACTGCTCCAGACCCTAGAGTTGGAGAAGTGCACATGATAGCAAAAATGCATTCATTCATGAATCCTACTCATTGTTGGAAGAGACAGATATAAACACATGTGCACAAACACTTGCACATGTGCTTACACATACATACATATATAGCAGGTGGGAATAAGTATTATGACAAGATATAAACGATAGGTAATGGCCGTGAGGTCTACTTTATATCAGGTGATCAAAGTGCATCTCACAAAGTGCAACTCACAAAGTGATATTTGATAGTTTCCTGGGTAATTTGCTTTCCAACAAGAAGTAATGGCAAGTAGAAAGACTTTGAAGAAGGAATATTTTGAGCATGTCCATTAACAGGGAACACTATTGTGGGAGTAATACACTGATCTCCCAGATAGTGTAGGGTCACACCATGTGCAGGCTTGTAGGTAGTGGCAAGACAGACTTTAATTTTAATTCTGGAAAAGATGGAGTGCCTCTGGAAGATTTTGAGTAGATAAGAAACACAGTCACATATATATACGTGTGTGTGTGTGTATAACAATGTTCATATATATGAAATGGAGGCACATACACGCCCACTTTTTATTTAGAATAGTTTTATATTTTGTGGAAAATTGTGCTGAGAGTACAGAGGGTTCCCATATACCCAACTTATGGTTTCTCCTATTATTAACATCTTACATTGGCATGGTACATTTGTTGCAATTAATGAACTGATATCAAAAGTACAATAGATACATTAATAATATCACTAAATTCCATACTTCGTTCAGATTTCTTAGTCAACCTGATGTCCTTTTTCTGTCCCAATATCCCATTTAGTTTAGTACATTACATTTAGTCATTATGTTTCATTAGTTTCCTCTTGGTTTTGACTGTTTCTCAGATATTTATTACCTTGATGATCTTAACAGTTTTGATGATTACCAGTCAGGTATTTTGTGGAATGTCCTTCAGTTGGGATTTGCCTGATGTTTTTCTCATGATTAGATCAGGGTTATGGGTTTTTGAAGGAAGACCACAAGGTAGTGACATTTTCGTATAAAGTGTACATCTTACCAACATGACTAATCACTGTGAATATTGACCTTGATCACCTGGCTGAGGTAGTGCCTGTCAGGTTCCTCCACTGTAAAATTACTCTTTTTTCCTCCTGTGACGATTGTACTCTTAGAAAAAAGTCACTGTGAGATGTAAAACTTCCTGCATTTGAAGTATTTACACAAATTGTTTGAAATTTTTCTTAATGGGAGATTTGTTTATTCTTCCCTATTTACTTATTTGTGCAACCATTTATTTATATCAGTATAGACTTATAAGTATTTAGTTTACATTTTTGGTTAAAATACAATGTTACTTTATTTTTCTCAAAATTTTTCAGCTTTAACTGTTGGAAGCTCTTTCCACTGGCTTCTGGGTTTCTTTGTCATGCCCGCATGTATGTATGTGTAAATGTGTGTTTGCTGTTGGTCGTGTTTTGTTGTTGTTATTGATTGATTGATTTGAGAACATCCTTACTTTCTGGCACTATAAGAAAGATAATCCTGCCTTATCTTTGGTATTTCCTCTCCCAGGTCTAGAATCAGCTATTTCTCCAAAAAGCCCTGGTTCCTTTAATTGGAGCATAAATCTAGAAACCAAGATCTAGAATTTAGTTATGTTTCATGTTACTGGGGTGCCATTTCCAGTTGACAGAGTAAATTAAGTAAGCTTATCTATAAATATTTATATATGCATTTATATATACATATATATATATGTAATACAAATGCATACTGATGCTTTCAAATTCAAACCATTCCCACATGAAACATTTGGCCTTCCCCCTTTGCTTATTAGTAAACTTCTACTCCAGCTATAGGAAAGCTGGATCAAACCATCCATCATCCATTTACTGACCTGTTTAATGGTGGCTTCAGAGTTATTAACCATACCTCATGGGAAACAACCTTATCAACTAGAGCTCAGTGTTATGAACATTTATCTTTGCTCTTATTCTTAAGGTCACCACTCATCCTCCAATTACTTTGGTGGACGACAGTTTCTCCCACCACCTTCAGTGCGGTTGTTCCATATATTTGTAATAACAGTTATGTTCTTTTGTCATATTAAGCATATAATCTTGGCATCTTCTGGCCTACTAAATAATATTTTTAAAATTTTCATATATTTAAGTTTGCAATGTGCTATAGAATTCTGAGTTTTTTTCAGAAATAGACAGTAGAATTGTGGTTATTAGAGTCTGGGAAGTGGAGGAGGAAGAAGTGATAGTGAGAGGTTGGTTAATAGACACAAAATTACAACTAGATATGAAAAATAAGTTCTAGTGGTGTATAGTAGTGCTAGGCATCTCTAATTAGCAATAATTTATTGTATGTTCTCAAATGGCTGGAAGAGAGGAGAATATCCTCATCACAAAGAAATGACAAATTTTTGCAGTAATGAATTTGCTAACTACACTGATTTGATCATTATACACTGTATACATGTATTTAAATATAAATCTGTACCCCAAAAATATGTACAATAAATACATTTCAATAAATAAACAGTAGATCAGTAAAACTCATGATCAAAACCTAAAATGATCTATGAGTTTTGACAAAAGTATAGGATGATATATCCATTATTAAAATAGCATACAGAATAGTCTCATCCCTTGAAAATCCCCTGAGCTCCACCTATTTGATACTCTCTTGCCCAACCCTCTCTGGTCAACACTGATAAGATTATTACCTTGGTAGTTTTCTCTTTCCCAGAATGTGACATATATTGAATTATATATTATGTAACATCTTAAAGGTAGTTCTTTTTCACCTAGTATTACCATAGGAGTATTTCTCCATCCTTTCACTTTTAAGCCATTTAAGAGTTGATTTTTAATGTGGGTTTCTCATAGACAAGATACTATTGAGTCATTTTGTTTGTTTGTTTGCTTTTTTAAAACCTATCTGAAAGTCTCTGTATTTTAATTGGTATATTTAGACCACTAATCTTAGAAGTGGTTATTAACATAGTTAAATAAACATCTGCCACGTGTGAAACTTTTTTCTATTTATTTCATTCATCATTTATTTCTCTTTTTTCTCTTCTTTCTCTGCCCTCTTTTCAATTCTGTATTTTGCATGATTCCACTTTCTCTCCTCTCTTACCATATCAATTCTAGGCTTTAAAATGTGTTTTTACAATATCTATGTTTTTAGCAAATCTAAGTCTACTTTCAGATAACATTATACTGCTTAACATATAATGCAGTATCACAGTAGAGCGTATTCCCAATTCCTCCCTCATCCCCTATGGCATTGCTGCTGTTCATCTCATTTTTCCATATGCTACAACCCCTACATACGTTGTTACTATTATTAATTTGAACAGTTATATGTAGAACAACAATAAATAACAAAATTAAAATATTTTATTTTAGCTTCAGTTAATCCTTCTCAAATGTTTTTCCTTTTTTATGTAGATTTGAATTTCTGACCTACTGTTTCCCTGAAGAACTTCTTTAAACATTTCTCACAGTAAAAGTCTGCTGGTGTTAAATTTCCTTTTTTTGTTTGCCTGAGAAGCTCTTTATATTTCCTTCACATTTGAAGGATAATTTCTCTAGATGTAGAATTCTAAGTGTTTTTTTGTTTGTTTTTGTTTTTTAACATTGCATATTTCATGACAGTCTCATGGTTTGCTAGTAGAAGGCTGCTTTACTTCACATTTTTGTTCCTCTTTTTGTAAAGTAAACTTATTTTCTTACTTCTTTCAAGATTTTCTCATTTTCTTTGGTATTCGACAGTTTAATATAATATGCTCAGATAGATAGTATAGATAGATAGATAGATAGATAGATAGATAGATAGATAGATAGATAGATAGATAGATAGATAATGTTTTTGGTACTTGGTCTGCTGGGTGTTCTCTAAGCCTCTTGGTTCTGTGGTTTGTTGTCTGTCATTAATTTGTCATTATTATGTCAAATGCAAATGCCATTAATTTTCCATCATATCAAATATTTCCTCTGCTTTATTCTCTCTTAGTTTTTCTTTGGGTAATCCATATTATAGATCCATCCCTATATATGCTGTTAGAAATTGTCCCACAAATGTTGCGTGTTCTGTCTTTTTTAAAAAAATCATGGACCCACCAAGAGGTGTGCCCAGCAGACCCATGTGGCACTGGTGACCCTTCCCCACTCCTTGGACCCAGAGGGGAGTGCCAGCCCCCCCCCGAACCCACCAACGGGTGAGCTAAGAAGACCCACACAGTGCTGGAGGCCCCCCCGAACCCACCAATGGGTGAGCTAAGAAGACCCACACAGTGCTGGAGGCCCCTCCCTTCCCTGCTCCTTGGACTGGAGGGGAGTGCCAGTCCCTATCTCCTGACCCACCCAGATGAGCCAGCTGGGGGCTCATTCACAACCAAAGATTCTGTAACAGGACCCAAGGTGGTTTAACATAACCCATAACCACCAGCACACATACTGTCAAGCAAAGAAAATTCACCACCACAGTAGCAGCCAGGGCACTTCACAGCCAACCTCAGTTTGATAGAAGAAGCAAACTCTCTACCAAATGACCAAACATCAAAAAAAAAAAAAAAATACTAGAACTACAAATAAACAAGAAGAAATGACACCACTGAAAGAATACAATAATGTTCCAATGTCAGACTCCATGGAACAGGGACTCCTTGAAATATCTGAAAAAGAATTACAAGCAATGATCATAAGAAAACTTGAAGAAATAAAGGAAGAGTCAATTAGAAAACACAATGAAACAAGAAAAAATATCCAGAATATGAAGGAGGAAATCTACAAAAAGTTTAATACCTTAAAAAAGAGTGTATCAGAACTTCGAGAAATGAAAGATTCACTCAGTGAAATAAAAAACAAAACTGAAAGCTTGAGCAGCAGGGTAGAGCAAGCAAAAGGAAGAATATCAGATCTTGAAGATGGTCTTTTTGAAATAACTCAGGCAGACAAAAAAAGGGAAAAAGGATTAAAATTAACAAGGAAAATCTAAGAAAGATAGCAGACAACCTCAAGTGCTCTAACATCCGAATTGTTGGTATTCCAGAAAGGGAGGGGAAAGGAAAGGTATTGAAAATCCATTCAAGAAAATAGAAACAGAAAACTTCCCAGGTGTAGGGCAAGATACAGACCTTCAGATCCAGGAAGCTCAAAGTTCCCCAAACAGATTCAATCAAAAAGAGCCTCCCCAAAACACATTATAGGTAAATTTGCAAAACTCAAAGACAAAGAGAGAATTCTAAAAGGAACAAGAGAAAAGTGTCAGGTCACTTATAGGGGTGCCCCCATCAGAATAACAGCAACTTCTCAACTTAAACCCTATAGGCCAGAAGAAAGTGAACTGATATATTCAAAATACTAATAGAAAAAATTTGCCAGCCAAGAATTCTGTACTCAGCAAAGCTCTTCTTCAGAAATGAGGGACAAATAGTGTATTTCCCAGACAAACAAAAGTTGTGGGAGTTCACCACCACCTAACCAGCCCTGCAAGAGATTCTCAAGGGAGACATTCATCTGGAATCTGAATAATGATGACCACTATCACAAATACACAAGAAAGAGCAAAACCTAATGTTAAAACAAAAATTCCAGCAAGAAAGAAAAAGAAGCTAAATAATCTGAACTTAAATCTCCAATGAACATTGAAGAAGAGAAATAAAGGAGGAAATAATGATCAAAAGATATTTAGACCATGAGGCAATAAAATGGCAGGAATTAAGGAACACTTGTAAATAGCTACCCTAACTGTGAGTGGACTAAACTTCCCAGTCAAAAAACACAGACTGACTGATTGTATTAAAAAGCTAGACCCAAGTATATGCTGTCTTCCAGAGACCCACCTCACCTATAGAGACACACACAGACTAAAAGTGAAGGGAAGGAGAAAGATATACCAGGCAAATGGAAACCAAAAATAAGCAGGAATAGCTATTCTCATATCAGACAAAATAGACTTTAAACTAAAAAACATAAAAAGTGACAAAGAAGGCCACTATATAATGTCAAAAGGACCTCTCCAGCTAGAAGACATAACAATCATAAATATATATGTGCCCAATACTGGAGCACCCAGATATATGAAGAAAACACTTTTAGACCTAAAGAAAGAAATAGGCCCTAATACATTAATAGTGGGTGATCTGAACATACCTCTTTCAGTATGGGACAGATCTTCCAGGCAACAAGTCAGCAAAGAAACACAGGATTTATTCTACATCTTAGACCAACTGGACCTGGCAGATATATATATAGAGAGAGAACATTTCACCCAACAACTAAAGAGTATATCTTCTTCTCATCAGCTCATGGCACATTCACCAGGATAGACCACATATTTGGTTACAAATCTAGTCTCAGCAAATTAAAAAAAAAATGAAATCATTCCAATCTTCTCAGACCACAATGGACTAAAATTGGAAGTTGATAATAAGAGAAAGTCTGGGAACTATACAAATACATGGAAACTAAATAATAGACTCCTGAATTACCTATGGGTCCAAAAAGAGATTAAACAGGAAATCAAAAAATTTCTAGAAACTAATGAAAATAAAAATACATCATACCAAAACCTGTTGGATACTGCAAAAAGCAGTACTAAGAGCCAAATTTACAGCAATAAATGCTTACATCAAAAGAATGGAAAGACTTCAAATAAATGACATAACACTATGCCTCAAAGAACTTGAAAAGCAACAACAATCCAAACCTAAAGGTAGGAGACAGAAAGAAATAATTAAGATCAGAGCAGAACTAAATGAAATAGAGACCCCAAAACAATAGAAAAGATCAACAAAACAAAAAACTGTTTTTCCAAGAAGATAAATAAAATAAACAATCCATTAGCTAGGTTAACAAAAAAGAGAAGAGAGAAGACCCAAATAACAAAAATCAGAAATGAAAAGGGAGACATAACAACTGATACCACAGACATACAAAGAATCATTAGAGACTATTATAAACAACTGTATGACAAAAAATATGAAAATCTGGAAAATATGGATAAGTTTCTAGACACCTACAAACTTCCAAGACTGAAGCAAGAAGAGGTAGAAAACCTGAACAGACCAATAATAAGCAAGGAGATTGAAGCAGTAATTAGCAATTTTCCAACAAAGAAAAGTCCAGGTCTGGATGGCTTTACAGCTGAATTCTATCAAACTTTTAAAGAGGAGTTAATACCAATTCTCCTCTAACTATTCCAAACAATTGAAACAGAAGCTACTCTCGCAAACTCATTCTATGAGGCCAACATATCTCTGATACCATAACCAGATAAAGACACAATAAAAAAGTAAAATTACAGGCCAATATCCTTGATGAACATAGATGCAAAATCCTCAACAAAACATAAGTAATCAGAACACAGCAACGCATTAAAAAAAATTATACACTATGATCAAGTAGGATTCATCCCAAGGATGCAAGGATGGTTTAACATATGAAAGTCAATAAATGTGATACATCACATGAACAAATTCAAGGACAAAGACCATATGATTATCTCAATAGATGCTGAAAAAGAATTTGACAAAATTCAACATCCTTTCATGATAAAGACTCTCAACAAATTAGGAATGGAAGGAAAGTATCTCAACACAATAACAGCCATTTAGGACAAGCCCACTGCCAGTATCATCCCAAATGGGGAAAAACTGAGGGCCTTTCCCTTAAGAACAGGAACAAGACAAGGATGCCCACTCTCTCCACTACTATTTAACATAGTACTGGAGGTACTAGCCAGAGCAATCAGGCAAGAGAAAGAAATAAAGAGAATCCAGATTGGAAAAGATAAAGTCAAACTGTCTCTATTTGAAGATGACATGATACTATATATAGAAAAACCTAAAGACTATCAAAAACCTCCTAAAGCTGGTTAATAACTTCAGTAATGTTGCAGGATACAAGATAAATGCCCTAAATCAGTTGCATTTATATACTCAAATAATGAACTAACAGAAATAAATAAATAAAGTAAGCCCGTTTACAATTGTCACACACACACAAAAATACCTAGGGATCAATTTAACTAAGGAGGTGAAAGACCTCTACAATGAGAACTACTAATTACTTCTGATAGAAATTAAAGAAGACACTAGAAGATGGAAAGATATTCCATGCTCCTGGATTGGAAGGGCTAACATTGTGAAAATGTCTATACTACCTAAAGCTATCTGCAGATTCAATGGAATCCCTATCAAAATACCAATGACATTCTTCACAGAAATGGAAAAAAAAATGCAAAAACAAAAAGCAAACAAAAAAACTAATCTTACCTTTCATGTGAAACAATAAATGACCCTGAATAGCCAAAGCAATCCTGAGCAAAAAATATAAAGCCGGAGGCATAACACTACCTGACTTCAAATTATACTACAAAGCTATTGTAACCAAAACAGCATGATACTGGTATAAAAGTAGACATTCAGATCAGTGGAGTAGAATTGAGTACCCAAATCACCCCTCAGGCTTATAGCCATCTGATATTGGACAAAGGCAACAAAAATCTACATTGAGGAAAAGACTGCCTCTTCAACAAGTGGTGCTTAGAAAACTGGATATCCATATGCAGAAGAATGGAACTAGATAAGCATCTCTCACTATACTCTAAAATCAACTCAAAATGAATTAAGGATTTAGGTATAAGACCTGAAATTGTAAAATTACTAAGGGAAAATATAGTGAAACACTCCAGCAACTAGATCTGGGCACACACTTTATGAACAGGAGCCCAAATCACAAACAGCAAATGAAAAAATAAACAAATGGGACTATATCAAACTAAAAACCTTCTGCAAAGCAAAGGAAACAATCAACAGAGTGAAATGAAAGACTACAAAGTGGGAGAAAATTTTTGCTTACTATGCATCTGACAAGGGATTAATAGCCATAATATACAAGAAACTCAGACAATTATATAGTAAAAAAAAAAAAAAAAAAACAACAACAAAAACAATTAAAAAATGAGCAAAGGAGCTGGACAGACATTTTTCAAAAGAAGACATGCAAATGGCCAGCAGGTACATGAAAAAATGCTCCATATCTCTAGTCATCAGGGAAATGCAAATCAAAACTACATTGAGATACCACCTCACCCCAGTTAGACTGGCTATAATCAAACAGATGGTGAATAACAAACGCTGGTGAGGTTTTGGAGAGAATGGAACACTCCTACACTGTTGGTAGGACTGTAAATTAGTATAACCACTATGGAAAACAATATGGACGTTTCTCAAACAACTATAGATAGATCTTACATATGATCCAGCAGTCCCACGTCTGGGTATATACCCAGAGGAATGGAAATCATCATGTTGAAGGGATACCTGTACTCCCATGTTCATCACAGCTCTGTTTAGAATAGCCAAGACATGGAGCCAACCTAAATGTCCATTGACGGATGATTGGATAAGGAAACTATGGTATATATACATCATGGAATAGTACTCTGCCATAAAAAAGAATGAAATACTCCCATTTGCAACAACATGGATAAGCCTTGAGAAACTTATGTTAAGTGAAATACGCAAAGTTCAGAGGGATAAATTCTGCATGTACTCACTCATATGTGGGAGCTAAGAGAGAAATAAGAAAGGAAAGAAAGACCACAGTAGTGTGTTGGACTTGCATAAGGAGAGAACATTCCTTGGGCTACAAAGTGTATTGGGTGGGAAGCGGGTAGGGGAGGGAGATTGGGGATGATCGGGTGGGGGACACAGGGTACAAATGCAATTTGTGGTAATGGGAATACAGCCAGTATGAATCTGGCCCCACATCATGGGCACGGGGGTGACAATCAGCTTGGTATCTCATGAATATTCATAACCAATAAGAAGAAAAAAAGTTGACACATGCAATTTGGGGTCAAAACCAAGATGTGGTTAAAGATATTAGATCCCAAACAAAACAAAACAAAACAAAACAGAAAACAGTTTATAGGAGCGATATTTAGGTAGAATATTGCTTAAATATTCTAGGTATATATAAAAAAAAATTAGAAATGTTTGGAAATCTTTGGAAGTAGTTTGTAAATGGTGAGTCAAACTTTTTTTTATCATTATGTTTTCACAGAAACTTTAGAAATTTAAAGATTCTTGATCTGGTTCTTTGTACCACCGTGTTAGATGAAGGAATGAGCTGTGAAATGTTCATCTTTTTTTTTTGTCTTTTTCATGACCAGCACTCAGCCAGTGAGTGCACCGGCCAGTCCTATATAGGATCTGAACCTGCGACGGGAGCGTCACTGCGCTCCCAGCGCCGCACTCTCCCGAGTGTGCCACGGGCTCGGCCCGAAATGTTCATCTTAATAGTGGACTGGAGAACAGAGGGATAGACAAAGTTAGGTAAAGTTCTGCAAGACAGATTTAGAATGGTGACAACTAACAGAAGGCAAGAGAGACAACACTGAAGATCAAGATCCAACTACAATAGGCAAGCAACAAAGTGAGTCGACTAACAAAGACTTAAAGACACAAAAAAACGAATGTTACAAAGATGTTTGCATATGTATACACACTTATTACTTATCCAATTATTTAAGAATATGAATTAATAAAATCTTTGTTGCAGCACACACAAAAAATCATTTTCCTCTTTGCATTTCAGTTTGAGACATTTCTCTTGATCTATGTTTTAGCTCACTGATTCTTTCCTCAGCTGTCTTTAGTCTTGACGACTCCATCAAAGGCATTTTTCATTTATGTAACAGCATGTTTACTTTTAGTATTTCCTTTTGATCCTATTAAGAGTTTCAATCTTTCTGTTTATATTACCCATTTGTTTTTGCATGATTCCTGTTTTTTTCTGTTTTTTTTTTTTTTTTTTTTTTTTTTTTCCACTTACAGCCTTTAACATATTAGTCACAGCTGTTTGAAATTCTCTAATAATTCCAAAACCTGTGTCATGTCTGAGCCTGGTGCTGATAATTGTTCTGTCTCTTCTGACTATATATTTTTTTTGCCCTTTCACATGTCTTTTAATTTTTTTTGAAAACTGAGCAGTTTGTTTTGGGTAATGGAAACTGAAGTAAATAGGCTGCTAGTATGAACAGCTATGCTGAGCTAGCTGGCTATGGGTCATTTTTTAATATTTCCTATAGCTATAAGTGACAGAGTCTTCAAATTCTTACAGAGTCTATTTTTGTCTCCACTTTTTACTTTGGACTCTTCTAAGTACTCCAACTCGGAGAGCATCTGTGTCTTTTACGTGTTTCAAATACATAGCTTAGTTGATATACCGGAGCCTACTGATGTGCTGATAAAGTGTGGGGGAGGGGAAGAACTCCAATCTTATGATTAAATCTATCTTTTATGTGTCAGTGTCCTCGAGTTGTGATGTTCACTACGTTCCTTAGCTTTATTTCCACCCTACATGAGTCAGGAATGCTATGGGGGACTGCACGTAGTTTAAATGCCTTTCTCTGTGGCATAGGGCTCTGGTAAAGCCTTTCCCCTTTGTTTTGAGAACACTCGGGGACTATTTCATAGCAGTTACTCTTCTGCTCCCATCAGAGCCACAGGGCGTCTTTTTCAGCTCTTCATTATCAGAACTTGGTTCGTTTCCTAGAAATAAAGCCCACAAATGTGCAGGGCCCTCCCTAAGACTGTAATCTCCAGGAGTTTCTCATTCTCAAGGTTGTCCATGATCAGCTTCCAAAAATTGTTTAAATTAGAATTTAATTGGCTTTGCTCCAATTAAACAAAGTTTATCTTGCCTCTCTGATCCAATTGTCTTTCAGGACTTTGCAGTAGTGGTTTCCAATAGACATGTACTTCTATTCCCCTCACTGTGGAAATACAGTAGTTTGCTTATCATTTCTTGCAAAAATTTCAAAGCAATGCTTTTTTAAATTGAGGTCTGTTTCCAATTGACCAGGAGTAGACTACAAAAGACAGATGAACTAGTTTGTGTGGTGACTTCTTAAAAGAACCTTTTTTTTTGAAAGCTACCTAGAGGGGTTACTATATTCTGACAAAGAGCCTATGTGTAAGGAACGATTGTTTGTCCAGGGGTTGAACATAAGTCATAAATGATCCAGTAGAGACAAACCATTAAAATATTGCAGTGTGAAAATATCCGGAAAAGGGCTAATACTTCTCCACTGATTTCTCACTAATCCCTTCTTTCCCTCCCACTTTTCCATCTCCAGTGGCCTCAGTTCTGTTCTCTCCCTTTGAAAGTTCAATGAATTATTGCGAACAGGGATCATTCAACTTCTTCCATTCCAAATGAATGCTTTTTATTTCTCTTCCTAATTTTTTTTTGGCTAGAACTTCCTGTTTTATGTCGAATAGAAGTGGAGGTACGGGGATAATTGGAAGGGGACAAAGGGCACAAAAGTAATTTCTGGTAATGGGTATGCCCCCAGTATGAATCTGGCCCCCACATCATGCGCAGAAGGGGGGACAATCAGCTTTGTATCTCATGAATATTCATAATTTTAAAAAAAAGAAGTGGAGAGAGTGGACTTCTGTTTCCTGATCTTAGAGAAAAAGCTTTCAACTTTTCCCCATCTACTGTGATGTTAAATGTGGATCTGTCATATGTGGCTTTTTAAGTGTTGAGATACAGTTCTTCTATATCAAATTTGTTGAGGGTTTTTTATGAAAGTATAATATAATGCCGAATTTTGTCAAGTGTTTTTAAAGTTCCTGGCACTCAATATGGGATGGTTTAAATGCAGTTTTGTGATTCATTTTATCATTAATTATCATCATCTTCATCATCATCACTAATTATTTGTTAAGTAACCACTATGAGGCAGAAGTTATAAGGAATACCGAGAAATAGTGATAAATCATATAATTTTATTTGTTCAAGTTGTTCAGGATGAACCCTCCATCTTCTAATAGCTAGAAATAGATCTGAATCACAGAATCCTCATGAATGACTCCCTTGTAAAGGATGTTGGGTATGAATTGTCATTTATGTGCCAGAAATTTGAACAAGTGCTATCAGTTGGTGATGTGCCCAGATTCAGCAGTCTTCCATTTCCAGCTCTCATCTTAACAAATTTCCATCCTCATTATTTGTTTTAGACTCTTTACTTTTTCCCCTTTAATCCACAGAGCGTTCTCTACACTGGAGCAAAGTTCTTACAAGCACTGAAGTTTCCATACTTTGGATGAAAACATTTTTTTATATTATGGGTATTTTCAAATTTTTATATGCCTGGGGTCCAAGCAACCATTTCTAATTACCAATTGGCTTCTGTATTTCCATTGAAGTGACACAATGTAAATGGTTTAAAAATGTAATTAACTATATTTAATTTCTTGGAAGGTGCTTGTTCTATGCAATCGTAACAACCTATCTGAAATGAACCATGCCTTGTAGTTATGAAAAGGCATCAACTCCAGTTGCTTTACTGGCATTCTGTCTGCCAACACAAAGCAACCTAGGACATAATAAGGCAGAACAAAACAGCAACAACAAAATCACAATGTATTACTAGTAGAGGTTTTCCTCCCCTTGGGACAGAACATATCAGATATTATAAGAGTACATAGTTATAAATCCCAATAAACCAATCCATTTAGAAGTTAATGTATAGTATTTTCCTCTTTCTTGCAATTGTAAAAACATCAGAAATATTTGTAACAGCACATCAGAAACAGATAGCTTTCTTTCATATGTATACATATGTATATATATAGATTTCATTTAGTATTCTTTACAATAATTGTGTTATACACCCACCTAACTCTAAACATATGCAAGTGCTTTGTGTTCTACAGTGTTTGATCATTTATAATCCCAATGCATTTATGATGGATTACAGTGTATATCATTTAGTATTACACTATTTCTAAATAGTAACCTGCTCTGATGAATATTAGGTAATAAAAAAAATTCTAAATTAGAGAGAAGAGTATACTTTCGGTATCTCTTTTCTCATAAAGCAACAGAGAAAACTATACTGTATGCAACTTTAGCTTTGATATTTGCAGAACTTATGTTTTCAATTTCAAATGATTATTTTTATGTCCACTCCAAGATGTACACATAAAGTTTTCTTTTAAACCTAACAAGAAGGAGTAAATTTGTTTGCTTAAAAAAATAATGTATTTATTGATAGCTATTGGGATTCTCATGTGCTTCAAGTACTGGACAAAACTACTCAGTGTGACTTTTCTTTTCCACTTGGAGAGAGGCCACTGTGCAAAGAGTCTACTTTGGCCTCAGCAGACTTCCCTTTGTATCCTGAAATCACAACAATTTTCTTTCTTCTGGGCCTCAGCACATGCTCTTCACTACACCTGGAATGTTAAGTCATCATCTCAACCTAAAAATAAACCACAGCCTCCCCTCTAGCCTAGCTGATAGACACATCTATGTGGAACTTTCTCCCATGGGAATGAAGCTTTTCCTCTACCATTCACTTGCAGCATTATGCTTATCTACAATGTACTATATTCTGTCTTTTATAAATGGCATCATGTACAATTTGCTTTCACTATTCTCTTATCATCTCTGTAAATTCAGTTTTTAAACTTGTAAAGATCGGTATTTTTTAAATTAATTAATTAATTAATTTTGAATATTCATGAGTTACAAAGGTGATTGCCCCCCACTCCTGCACATGATGTGGGGGACCAGATTCATATTGGGGGCATACCCATTACCAGAAATTACTTTTGTACCCTTTATAAAGATTGGTATTCAATAAATGCTTTTGGAAAAATGATTAAATTTTATTTTTGTATGAATGTGAAATCTGAAGGCAGGAGCTTCATGTAAACAATGTGAGATCACTTTCCTAATAATGAATTGGTAGTATTGCTTGTCAAGCAGCCCTTTAAATTATTTTATTTAGAATTCATCCTATATCTGTTTCCCCACACCCTGTGCATATTTAGATTTCTCTTTCTGTTAAATACTTTATAACAATCCTCACTTCCACTAAAACTAAATAGGTGTTTGTAAAAGTTGTGTACAACAAATTGCATTTCATATTTTGGGTATCGTTGACTTGTGCTGTAACTATCATCAATGCCTGCAGGGTCTTGTTTTCAGAACTGCAGTATAAATTAAAAATCTAGGTGTCAAATTTATAAGTCTCTGCAGGAAAAAAAAAAAAATGACCTGGAAAAAGTGTACAGAATAAGTTTATCTTAGCATTGTGAAAAGTGTCAGAAAAATATAATTATTGTACAATTTGGCTAACCTGTGAGTCTTGACTTCATCCTGGAAACATTTGATTCACTCTTGCATAACTATATCTCTCTCTAAAAAGACTGTTGTCTGAAAATGAAGGTGGTATATATGCCCTGCAGTTTTCTCCACTGATAATTATAAGCACACAAAGGAATCTACTGGTAAAAAATTTGAGAGGAAGGCATTATGTACATTTTATTTTATTTGAAATTTATATTTCTTGTTTTGTTTTCCTGTTGGAAAAATTTCATGTATTCTCCTGAGTAAAAATGATTGAGTACTTCAAATTTCACAGTAAAAACGAATAATGATTCCTTGGGTTTCTAAAGTGGTTTATGCCTTAAGAATATTCCATATATAAATATAATTATAAAATAAATAATTATATAAAATATTTACCTTCATGGTATTCCATATATAAAATGAAGTATAATAGCATATAGCTATGATTTCAAATATTCTTATTTTATTTGTATACCATAGAAAGACATATTTCCCTCGTATTTATGTTACGGTTAGTGTGTTACATTATTATATTTACTTATTATAAACAATTATGATGTTTATATATTTACATTATCTCTATTTACTTTATTATATTTATGTAATGCAATATAATTACATATAATACAAATAAATGTATATATATATGTATATATATATGTATATATATGTATATAATTTGTGCTGTCAACCTGTGAGGTAGGAAAGATAATTTACGAGTGAGAAAATAGGATAAAAGGGAAATAATTTGTCCAAGTTTGCCTGGCTAGTAACTGGTTGATCTGGGGCTCAGTTATTCCTGTTACTAGTTCAATGTATTTTTTTTTTCCCCATTACAGTATCTTGCGTTCACTTAACAAACAATTAATGTGAACACTGAAGAACTATTTTCTTCATCTGGACCCTTCTGATATCCTATTTGAAGCATTTTCTTATTATTATTTTTAACATTTATCCCCTGTTTATCCTCTCCAGAACTCTGTTGTAAGTGCTTTAATTCTATTAACTAACTTAGTCCTCTGAGCAACAGTACACAAGGAGAGAAATGCTGCTTTAAACTTAGATTTCTACAAAGCTCTTATTACTCACATCAATCCTATGAGGTAGATTATTATGATTTTCTTCATTTTCGAGATGAATAAACTAAGACATAAAGGCTAAAACAGCATTTGAAATTAAGCAGACAAACCGCAGAATCTGCATCCTCAAACTAGTTTGATACCACCACCCGCAATGTGTGTGATCTTGCTCAAGTTACCTTATTTCTCTGGGCCTCCATTTTCTAATCTATAAAATAGATAGGATATCAGTAGTTATGTTAAAAGATGACTGTGATAATTCAATGTTTAATGTGTTTAGAAGAGTGTTTAGCACAGGATTAGTTGTATAACAAAAAAAACTCTTATTACACTGCCTTTTAATCAGTATTTCTCATCTGTTCATTAATATTAAACATAAAATTAGACGTATTTTTTTTTTAATCCAACATATGTCAACACTAAACTTAACCAGTCTCTTAGACTAGCTCATAGTCAGAGAGGAAATAACTCAGCATTGAGTTATTTCTGATATGAAGAGACCAGTTGTTACATAAAACTGACGTGGAGAAAATATGGCCGAGTTACACCTAAAGACCAAAAGGAGGCAATGTTATATTGTGACTATCGACTGTTAAATCCAACCACTATAACTAAAGAGATATTTAAAATAATTGGTACTTTAATCATTAACAAATAACATACTTTATGTGAGAATTTAGAAATAACTGGTTTAAAAAAGAAGAAAGAAATCACAAGATTACCATTGTTCCATTTATCTATCTTTGCATAACAAGTCACACAGCAATTTAGAGACTTAAATCAATAATTTATTATTATTCCTCACCGTACTGTGGGTTACAATGCAGGCTGCTTCTGTCTTGGGTCCCCTCATACAGCTGCAGTCATATGGTGGCTGGGTGTAGCGTCACCTGAAGGCTACTTCATTTTCATTTTGCTCCTGTTGGGATGACTGAAAGAATGGAGGGCCAGATGGACATCTTTTCTTCTTTAGACACTTTTATTTCTTTTGTACTTTTGTCTAATTATTAATTTTCTAATTAGGGTTGAATAAAAATAGCCAACCAGAGATACTTTTCAATGTTCACATTATACAGATTTAATTTTTCTTCATTGTACAATGACTTGATTTATTTTTTTTAAAAGATCACTCCATAATACTTAAGGCAATTGAATCATGCAGGCAGAAGGATTAATGGCAACATCGCCAAGATTTCCACTGGCTGGGTTAATCTATATGGCTTAAAATCAAGTCAGTTCTCTGGCCATTCAAATATTAGAAGAAATAAAGCAGCATTCAAAGGAATATTTTATTTAGTTTTAAAATAATGTTTAATTTCATGTTTTCATTAAGCTTCTGGCAAAATGAACCATTAGAATGCACAACAAAAACAAAATAAAACAAAACATAAATAATAGATGAAATTAAAAATATGTTGAAACTTCTGGCTTTAGACTATAGAGCCATTCTGTTAGTTCATTTATGGATTAATGATAGAAGGGAAGAAGCTGGCAAAGAACTCTTCCTCTCTTATAGTAAAGCAAACAAAATTTAAAAATAAGTCTTCTATGTGTTAGCAGCTGATAAAAAATATAGTCATTATGTCCAGTGAAGTATTTTTGCTTGAAATATATGTTGAATCTATAATATTATTAAATTGGAGAGTAAACTTAAAACATAATTTTATTAGGTTAAGTGCATATGAGGTCTTTCAAAACTTTTAATATTTAATAATTTATTCCGATAAGAACAAACAGAAATTCATACAAATTTAATTTTTGTATACCGAGTGTTTTCCCCTTGGAGGAGTGGGTAATACCAATGTTTAAATTGACATATTTTTCAAATTTTTCTTGTGTAGTCTTAAGTCTTATACAATCAGATGAAGTTATAATGAGAAGTGATGAGATCATGCAGTATAACAAACCAACTTACCAATGATGATGAACATATTCCAAGGACTGAGTCAATCTCGGAGATCTTCTATCCCAACTCTTTCATTTTGTCAGTTTGAAAACTGAGTTTCCAAGCAAACAATAACAATCGAACAAAAAAACTTTTAAGGATGCCACAGTTATTGGCAAAATAAGATCAAGATCTTGGTCTCCTGATTCCTCCCTTAGACTTCTTATGACACATGTGCTTCTGGTGCATAGTCTTAGTCACTTTTCAGTGTTGGAAATTTAGTGTATCTGAAATTAGAAAATGGATGTCAATAGAGATTTCATCTAAACGGGTGTAATATTTATTAGTCATTCTGCATAAGTAGGAACTCAGATTTCAAAAGTGTGAGAGAGAGTGTGTGTGTGTGTGTGTGTGTAAGGCCTAAATGCAAACATGGAAGGTTTCATGTAACCTAATGGCTGCAAATACAAAGCTGTTCATTCAAAAATAAGACAACGGAAATCTTTTTGGAAGAAAATGTGTAAAAGATATAAAAGAAATTGGAAGTCAACTGTTTTATTTCAATCTCATGTATATTAATTACATATGTTTTTACAAATCTGCTGAGGGTTGAGGCTTATACAACTGAGTCAGAAAATAAGTATATTTTCTCTAGAGGAAGAATTGCTTCAATAAACATGAGAGAAAAATCAGTAATTAAGAAAGGAGTATGTGCTCTGGAATATAGAATATCTTCTGCTAAACTTTCTGCATTATTTGCCCTGGTCTTCCAGCTTAATAAATGAGTTATTCTACAGTCAAGGTTAATTTCTCATGCTGACAGTTTTCCCACATCTTCTACCCACTTAGTACCTTTGTTCCAAAGCCATGTAACTGTTTTAACAAAATAAATGGCGTTATCATGCAAAGTAATGTGAAGTAATATATGTATCAGTATTATCTATGAATTATTATTGTATTGTAACTTCTCTAGGTAGCCAGAGTTGGAAAAATATTTCTAGATTATTTGCTACCCATCTAAAAATAGTGGGAAATTCTGCCAATGCATTGTTAAAAATTGATGTTGGTGTTGCAAGAGGGCCCTGAGTGGCTTTCAGTATGAAAGCTAATACGTTTTGTATTAGCATTTCTGCTTGAAGAATTCCTAACTAGACTGCCAAAGGGGTTAATAAATTTGGGTTTAAAAACAGATTTTTTATTTTTTTCATATGCAATCCTGTGATTCCACTGTTTAATATTTATCAGTAGAGTCAGTAAACTTTTTTTGAATTGTTTGATTGTATCACAACTAAAAGGTTACTCTCACAAATGCTTTGACAATACATGTGCTGAATGCTTTGAGCAATTAAATTATCAAGCTTCTGGGTACATACTTTGATGAATATCTCACTTTAATGATCCAGGAAGTTCACCCTGATCTGTCTTTCAGGCTACAACGTAAAATTCCCCTTTTAAATATGTAATTAACAAGAACTGTACTTCCCAAAGAATGCAATCTTGAAAATAAATAGTTGCACTAAAATAAAACACCATTCCCTCTCACATAAAGAACCCACCATTTCTTTATAACTTGTGTTAGGCCTTAAAAATATGTATGAAATAAAAAGAAAGGACCAATAACACAGTTATAATGTACTAAGTCCATTCTGTGTGCCAGGTAATTATATTAAAAATATTTACTATTAAAATTCAGTATGATTCAAACTGTCACATTTTAGATGAAGGGACTGAATCTCAGATCATTTGAGTAACATGCCTAAGCTTAAATAGGTTCTCCGTTAGTAAAGTGTTGTGTATATCTCAAAATACATCATTACTCAACAGTTTAGACTGGGTAAAGCCTTTGGATACTTGGCTCAGGATCCATTCTCCTTAATGAGACTAAATCTTCCACACCATTTATTCCTGTCCTCACCAGTTCAACTAAAGTGTATGTAGCCCTAGATACTCTCCACACTGGCACCTAAGCAAACCAGCATTGTAAGACAAAATCAAACCAAAAGAAATGTTGTTTCCCACCATAAATTCATAAAATACAAACACTAACAGGTCATAGAAATACCACACAATCTGACCACCTCTCTAATTATACTCTAATTCTCTACATGACTAAATCAAACCTTTTCTTCCACTCTGAAACTTTTAACCCAACCCATTATTCTTAGAAGATTGCTTTACTTTCAAATTTACAGAGAAAATAGAAGTTATCGAATGAAAACTCCTTTATTACATAGTTATCCAGCACAAAATACTACCTATACCAGTGGTAAGTTTGTTCAGACCATCCCAAAAAGAATCACCTGGACACCATCAGTTAGTGAGAAATGAGCTGGTGGAAAAATGCTACCAAGTGTTAAGAGCTGAGGAATGATGAATTCTTCAACAAATACGCAGGCCCAAAAGAAGAAGACACCTTATGAATGAGAACATAGGGCAATTGCTTTGAAGTGATTTTAAGTAATGAGAGAACTCAGTCTTTCAGTTGAGGGTAAGTGCAGACAAAAAAAGAAAATGCATGTAGAGTTAGGAACTGATCAGATAGGCCTGTAGTGATCAGAACTCTTAAGAATCTCAATAATATTCATTAAATACTCTCTTTCGAAAGGACAGAAATCCATCCTGCATGCAACATGTAAATTTAGCAAGGTAGAAAACCTGGGGTAAAAGTAAGAGGAGGTTAAGATAGAAATTGGAATAGGTAAAAGAAAACAGACAATAGGAAGTATAGTGACAGGAAAATAAAACCTATAAATTTGAGAGCCCCTCTTGAAAGGCAATACCTATGGAGCTTTAGGGAGATCAGAAGACAGGAAAACATACAAATGAACACGCACAAAAATATCCCGAATGAGAGAAAAGATAACAGATCTTGAATGGCTACACAGAAAGGTCATGTTTTGAATTGCTCACGGTAATAATAGATAAGGAACCAGTAAAATTATGAAACTTTGGGAAGTTCCCTGGCTTTCCCAATCCCTTCACAGGGAACCGATATTATTCAAACATGAAGAATTTAAAAACTCGTAGAAGAAAACATAGAGGAATCACTTCAGGAAGTAGGACTAGGCAAAGGCTTTATTAATAAGACCCCAAAAGCACAGGCAACAAAAGAAAAAATAAACAAATGGGATTATATCAAACTAAAAAGCTTCTTCACAGCAAAGGAAACAATCAACAGAGTAAAAAGACAACCTACAGAATGAGGCAAATATTTGCAAACAATCCATCCAACAAGGAATTAATATCCAAAATATAAAAGGAACTCAAACAACTTCACAGAAAAAAAAAATCCAACTAAAAAATGGGAAAATGATCTGAATAGACAGTTTTCAAAGGAAGACATACAAATGGACAACAGGTACATGAAAAAATGTTCAACATCACTAAGCATTAGGGACATACAAATATAAACCACATTGAGATATCATCTCGCCCTTGTTAGACTTGGTATTATCCAGTAGATAGAGAATAACAAACACTAGCAAGGATGTGGAGAAAGGGGAATTCTGCACTGCTGGTGGGATTGTAAATTTGTACAGTCATTATGGAAAACAGTATGGCAGTTTCTCAAACAATTACAGATAGAAGAGTTACAGATAATTCCACTTTTGGGTATATAACCAAGGAATGGAAATCATCATGGTGAAGGGATACCTGCACTCCCATGTTCATCACAGCTATGTTTACAATAGCCAAGATATGGAATCAAGCTAAATGTCCATTGATGGATGACTGGATAAGAAAAATGTGGTATATATACACAAAGGAATTTTACACAGCCATAAAAAAGAATGAGATTCTGCCATTTGCAGCAACATGGATAGGCTTGGACAAAATCATGTTAAGTGAAATAAGCCAAGAACAGAAAGATAAATATTGCACGTCCTCACTCACATGTGGGAGAAGAGAAAGAGAGAGAGACAGAGACAGAGAGACAGAGAGAGAGAAAGAAAAAACAACCACAATAATACATTGAACTTTCAGGACAAAAGAGAACTGTGGTTTCTAGATGTAGGAAAGGCACAGAGGGGTTAGTGAGAAATTTGGTAATGGACACAAAGAATAATTACATTTTGTAATGATGAACACGATAATGATACTGATTTGATCATCACATATTGAATGCAGATACTGATAGACACTCTATACCATAAATATGTATAATCAGTTATGTTTCAATTAAAAAAATGAAGGATTTGTTTAAAGTTATTCTGAGGAAAAAATGAAATTCAATCATTTTTTAAGATAAAATGAAAACATTAGAAAAACATGGGCTTCAAATCATTTGAAAATTATTTAATATTTTTAAATAAGTTAACAAAACAATATTGTTTCAAAATAATAAAAAATAAGAAATAGGACCGCTTGGGAATAAGATAGCTGCATAATAAGATGTTGGAAAAATGAGAATTGTCAAAAATCAGAAAATATTTAAAAAATAAAAAGCCATTTTAGAAATGAAGGATAACTTAGAGGAAAAAAAAAAGAACAAAATACACACCACAATGATCACAGTAAATGAACTAGAGAATAGAAAGAAAAAATTATAATAATGAAATTTAAAAAATAAAAACATTATTTGAAAGTAAATGTTAGATGCAGAGCATAATTAAAGATGCAACATACATATTTGGTATCTTTGCAAAGCAAAACCAACTCAACAAACCAGGACAGGTGTTTAGCTAATAGAAGAAAAATTTCTTTAAATAAAAGGAGATGTGTCTCTATACATTGAAAGAGCATACTATAAGGATTTTCAATTATTTGATTAAATTATTTGATTAAATGAAATTTTCTAATTCAGTTCCCAGTCTCTTCCTACACAGACTGATCCCTCCTTCATGATAATGGGCCTGTTTTGAAGCATAGAACTTTCTTAAGATGTGTACCCATAAGTGAATATTTCCCAATTTTTAAGTAGTTGTCATCTATATGGAAACTAATAACTCGATTATATTTAAATGTATAAGAAGCACATTTTTTTCTGAGAATAATACTGCTTTATAGCTTTCTTCAAAATAGTCAAAGAAAATTAAAATCAGAGATCATTTATTAATTTTGAAAAATCTGTTGTCTTGTATTTTTATGTTCACATTCACACAGTTGCACTTTTTAAAGGAATATGGTAATTTCCCCTGAATGGGGAAAATCATCTCTACATTTGCTTTTTAATTAGTTTGTTCAATTTGCTGAGCCTACTCTTCTCTCTTCGTTTTCTAATTATGAAAGAGAATCCAAAACAGATGCAGATGAAGAATGACCTACTTGAAAATTCAGCAGCCAAGCCTGCAAGCTTTGTAGAGTAATGTTAACACTAAGAAAACATCAATGCAAGTGGATTCCAATATACAACTGTGGTCATTACTATGGATTGGTGTCAAACCTTCTAGCATTTACCTTATTTGTTGAATGACCTAAAATTTCAAAATGGTAATGAGGAGAGGGTGGAGTAGAAAGATAAGGATAGTTTCTAAAACCAAGATCCTTAGGGCTCCTATCTGAATTTCAGAATTACTGTCAAATAAATATTTATTAGTTTCCTTTCTCTTTTATGTATCCAATAACTATAGATATAGATGGCTGCCTAACAATTAAGTGTTAAACTGAAATTACATATTAAAACTGAGTACCAATATTCTCTTTAGTCAATTTCACCTCGGATATTATTCTGGGAACAGAATACATTATTTATGTGCATATTAATTAAAGCTTTTAAAATTGTCACTGAAAATTTATCCCCTGACCTACAGGATATATCGAATGTCTGTTCTCAGGTCCTTGTGCTAGATGCAAATTAACTATGAGTAATGCAAATTGAAATTCCCATGAAATGCATCATTCCACAAAATGAGCTTTACGAATTCCACATTTTATGCAATGCCAAAAAGGAAAAAAAGAAAAAAGAAAACCCAAATGCTTACCAAGCTAAATGATGCTGAAACAGTTTATCAGTTGAATGATGGCAGCCAGCAATTAAGGACAGTCAAGCTTTGCAAAAAGTAGTAAGATATTTAAAGGAAAGACATTTGACAAATATTATAGGAAAAAATATTTCTATGATTTTTTAGTGTTTGTTAAATAGACAAATAAGGAATAAGAAAGGAAAATTTAAAAAGTAAAAGCAGTACAACACATTTTAAATTCCCCAAAATTATGGTAAAATAGTATTATGTATACTTAACTTATATTTTTAGCTTTTAGTATAATACTAGTATAGTAAGGACTTTGATGTAATTTCAATTCTAGTACATCCATTTATAATTTATTTAATGTTTTTAAACCCTAGTTTCTTCATATAAATGTGAAATTCTATGAAAACAAAATGAAATAATGAATGTAAAATATTGGGCAAACCAAATGTCACATAGAAGCTTTACATAATAGGTGCTCAGTAAATGCTGCTTTGGTTTTCTTATGTTCCTTTATTACAACCCATTTCTTCAAAGTATGAGGGAAATAAAAGTCATAGCTACCTACACTATTTCATTAGTGATTTACATTCATAGTCAACCTTGTTTTTATTAATTCTATTCTGAGATAAAGTCATAACACAAAAAACTTAACATTACTTTTAGAATAATTGGTCCATTAAATAATGCCTGTGGAAACTATAAAATACCAAAGGAACCCAGGTACAAATAAGGTAAGTATAAATTAGAATTTGTGTTAGGGTAACACAAACTCCTATAACAGAGTTTAACGTAATATAAGCTTACTTCTTTTTTACGATATTACAACTGTTGTTGGTAAGAGAGTTGGTACTGTGTTTCATACACACATTTATGGATTCAGGGACTCAGGAGATCAAGACCATGCTTCTTTAATATTTGTTTTCTAAGATTTTTCTGAGAGTCCCCCTCAATAAGCAAGGAGTGGGAACTGCATACTTGAGTGGAGTATGAAATAATGTGGCAAGTTTTGTTAGAACAGTCCTGAAAGAGGCTATATTACTTCTCTCCATACTGCCATGGCCAAGGCTTAGTGTTTGGGCCATAATTAAGTGCCAGGGACATTGGGACCAAAGAAAATCTGGTTTTCTGGACCGGCTAATTCATCTGTGCCTAAGAAATAGTGAAAATTGAATACATAAATACCAAAACCCAGTATTTTTTAATATGGTTGTGTGTGTGATATACTATTAAAATGTTTACATATATTAGAAAATGTAATTTAGAAATTCACATATTTATTACAAAATGGGGGGCTTTTGTCAGTGCATACTAATCAACTCAGTGACGGTGCAGTGTTAGACCTAAAAGCAAAAATTTTTGATAGATGCAGATTCTGGATTGTCATATATGTGTGTAACAGGTACAGAAGCCGATTAATAACCTCTATAATCTGTGTTAGAAATAAATGTAGTACCTTTCATCATTAACGACAGTGTCTGGGTGGGTGAAAGGGGATAGAAACATTAGGAACAAAATAGCAATTTTGTCAGTCTTGGAGTCAGATGACTTAATCCAACTATATGGAGATTTTTAAAGGTTCTTAGGTTTGAGTTGCCTCCTAAAAATGGAGGCAACTCGAAATATTTTTAAGTACTTTTAAGTACTTAAAAATATTTTTAAGTTAACTAAAAACAAAAATTAGATACTCAGTTAAAAAATCAAGCTTATCAACTTATCTTCATATACTTTATCTCATATATTTAAATGTTTCACTTATCGACTTAAAATTTGTACAGAAGGTGACAAGAATATTTTTCTAGACAAAATAATTCTGAGTCCAAAAAGAATTTGTGTGAATAAAGAAAATAAAATTAATGTTTTCTATGTGCCAATGTTCTCTATTCAATTTAGAATAATACGATTGATTTGAGATCTTAAACACTAAGGCAAGCCAATAAAGAGACATGATATGATCCAAGGCTTAAAAAGAATTAAGGAAAATGGAAGACATTAAAACAGAGAGAATGTGAGCTTATTCTAGTAAATGTTTTTCAGTTCTTTGAGGAATTTAAGAGGAAATAATATTACTTCTATTAATTTCATTAATTATTATTAACTTCTACAGAATCCAAGTTTTCTTTCAATTTTTTTCCAGTGCCAGAGTGCCTTATAGATTTTCAAGTTGAAATTTAGATGGCAATAGGTTGCACTTTTCTTCTGGCCAGTGATGTCAATGAAACCACTACTAATCAGGATTTAACCAGTTCTTATCATAGGTAAGTAGAATGATATGAAATTACTGTTTAAGTAGGTTTAAATTAATGAGCTGTACTTTTGAAACAATAAGTTTCTTCATTTTATGCACCTATTTCATTACAAATATATTTTTTCTAACAGAATTTAAGTGATATTGTAGATTCTACTAATAAAATACTCTATACTTTTAGACAATAAATATTGTTCAGATCCTCTAATTAATGATTCTCAATGGAGAGTTTTATTTCCTGTAAGGAACGCCAATGTCAAAAAGATGAGAGTCTGTGAAGGAAAATTTAAATGAGTACCTTGAATTCCAAAAATCTTTTAAGTTAATTCTGTTAACTTTACTAAGATTGTTTATGATATTTACAGTTAATCTTGTAATGTAAAAGTTTTTATATATTATATGTTTTATATATTTTCTATATATTATAAATAATTTATAACATATATGTGTGGGGCTATCATTATATATACATTTCTGATTCAATTATCAGCAGTTAGTTTCTGTAGCTGAACCAAATCAATCTGAATGATACTATATCCCTGTCAACAAGATAAAATAGTTTCATAATTTCTAAAGGGGGGGCAACAACCGTGGTTGGCTGATATTTGCTTGAGTTTCCAAACCTAATATTATATCAGAATTCCTTGTATTTGAGAAACAAGATAAAAACAAATTTAGAGGAAACCCTCAGATTTACTAAATCAAAATATCTAGGGGGTAGTACTTAAGTATTGTGATTTAATATTAGCTGCAGATACTGGTTATGTATTCAAAGCAGATGCATTTCTAGTGGGATAATCTTTGAACTACTGCTTAAATGTAAGGTGCCTAACAACAGAGTTTTCAATTCTGAATTTCTATTTCCAGACTTTGATAAAGTAAGTCACCGGTAACAGAATACATGCTCAATTAAAAAAAAAAAAAATCTATCACCTACCAATCATATAATTTGCAAACCAAATGATTATAAACACAAGCAATCTGTATATTAAATAAAACTAATGTTGTGGCTATATACACAATTCTAAAAATTTTTAATTTAAAAGTATAAATTAAACTAGATATGTTTAAGGTCAATCTCCAAATCCACAGGCCAAGAAAGAGAAAAAGAGAGGCCATACAATACTCTTAGAGAAAACAGGAACCTCATTCTCAGTGTCACCTATTACCCATGGGTCTCTATGCTATTTGAATGCTATTATGACAATATATACTTTTGTTTGTTTTACTGCTTACATTCTAGTGGCTTAATGCAAATCAACCAAATAAAACTTCCATTTTCAAGCTAAGTATTTATTTTGTTCTGCATATTTCTCAATATATCTATACACAATTATGGAATTTAAATATTTTTCCATAGCATATAGGTATGTAACTATGGCTTCACTTGTATTTCTCCAAATAAATAAATTTATTATTAAATAGTAAGATCACATAAAGACCCTCAGGAGAATTTATGGTCACAATCATCATGCTTTACATTTTTATAGCTTTCAGATACATCAAGTTATTGATAAGAGCCTCTGCTTTTGCAAGCTGAGAAATTGCCTTTTTGTTATTTTATTATTATATTTATCATTATACAATGTAATTATGTTTTGTGGCCCTGTATCAATTCCATGTTATTTTTTCCCCTTTCTCACCTCTGATGGCCTCAGTTCTGTTCTCTAATTTTAAAAGCTCAACTAGGTATTGTGATTGCTGTATCTCTCTCTTTTTTATTTGTTTTTTATTTTACTTTATTTCATTTTTTCAGCTTCCACTTATGAGTGAGGACATGCAGTATTTCTCTTTCTGTTCCTGACTTATTTCACTTAACATGATTTTTTCTAAGTTCATACATGTTTCTGTGAATGGCAATAATTCATTCCTAAAATATTCCATTGTGTATATATACTACATTTTCCTATGCAGTCATCCATCGATTGTAAATAGATCTGTGATAATCATAGGAGTTCAGGTATTCTTTTGACATGATGACTTCCATTCTTTGGAAGAAGTGGGATTCATCCAGCAGTGGGATTGCTGGATTGTATGGCAATTTGGTCTGTAGTAGTTTGAGGAAACTCCATACTGTTTTCCACAATGGCTGCATTAGTTCACAGTCCCACCAACAGTGCAGGAGAGTTCCCCTTTTCTCTGCATCCTCTCCAGCACTTTGATAATGACCAGTCTAACTGGGATGCGTTGATATCTCAATGTGATTTTAATTTGCAGTTCCCTGATGCTTAGTGATTTTGAGAATTTTTTCATGTACTTCTTGGCCTTTTGTATGTCTTCATTTGAGAAAAGCCTATTCAGCTCATTTGCCCATTTTTTGTTTGGGTTACTTTTTTTTTTTTTTTTTTTACTGTTAAAATTTTTGAGTTCCTTGTATATCCTGAATATTAACCTCTTGTCAGATGCATAGCTTGTGAATAATTTCTCCCATTTTGTAGGTTGTCTTTTTATTCTGTTCACTGTTTCTTTTCCTGAATAGAGCTTTTTAGTTTGATATAATCCCATTTGTTTATTTTTCCTTTTGTTTTCTGTGCTTTTGGGGTCTTGTTCATAATGTCTTTGCCCAGTCCTAATTCCTGAAGTGTTTTCCCATCATTTCTTTTAGCAGTTTTATATTACAGGATCTTTTATGTATTTGTGTGTGTGCGTGTGCGTGTGCGTGTGTGTGTGTGTGTGTGTATTTTATATATATAATCCATTTAGCATTTATTTTGGTATATGGTGAGAGGTATCAGTCTAGTTTCACTCTTCTACATATGGATGTCCAGTCTTCCCAGCACCACTTATTGAAGAGGCGATTCTTCCCTCAATGAATGCTACTGTGGCCCTTATCAAATATCATTGGCTGTAAGTTTGTGGGTTGATTCCTGGGTTCTCTATTCTGTTTCATTAGACTGAGTATCTGTTTTTATACCAGTACTATGCTGTTTTGGTTAGTATAGCTTTGTAGTATAATTTGATGTCAGGTAGTGTAATGCCTTGGGCTTTTTTATTTTATTTTTGCTCAATACTGCTTTGGCTATTTGTGGTTTTGCTTGTTCCATATGAATGTTAGGATTGTTGTTGTTGTTGTTGTTTTGTTTTCTGTTTCTGTGAAGAATGTCACTGGTGTTTTGATAGGGACTGCTTGAATCTGTAGATCACTTTGGGTAGTATGAACATTTTCACAATGTTAATTCTCCCAATCCAAGAATATGAAATGTCTTTTCATCATTTTGTATCCTCTTTAAATTTCTTTCAGCAGTAATTTTTAGAGATCTATCTCTTTCTAGGTTAAATTGATTCCTAGGTATTTTAATTTTTTGTAGTGACTATTATAAATGGGTTTGCTTTCTCTATTTCTTTTTCTGCTAGTTTGTTATCAGAGTATGAAGATGGTACTGAGTTTTTGTGTTTATTTTTTATCCTGCAAATTTACTAGAATCGTTTATCAGCTCTAAGAGTTTTTTGGTAGAGTCTTTAAGTTTTCTATATAGGTTTTTCATGTCATCTGCAAACAGGGACAGTTTGGTTTCATCTTCTCCAATCTGGATGCCCTTTGTTTCATTCTCTTGCCTGACATTTCTGGCTAGCACTTCTAATATTATGTTAAATATGAGTGGTGAGAGTGAGCATCCTTGTCTTGTTCTTGTGCTTAAGGGAAACCTTTCAGCTTTTCCCCATGCAGGATGATATTGGCAGTGGGTTTATCAAATATGGCTTTTATTGTATTAAGATATTTTCCTTTTATACCTAATTTGCTGATAGTCTTTATCATGAAGTGATGTTAAGGTTTTTCAAATGCTTTTTCTGCATCAAATTAGATAATCATATGGTTTTTGTCCTTGATTATGCTGATGAGTTTTATCACATATATTAACTTGTGCATGTTGAACTATTCTTGCATCCCTGGGATGAATCCCACTTGATCATGGTGTATAACTTTTTTGATGTGTTGCTGTATTCTGATTGCAATATTTTGTTGAGAATATTTGCGTCTATGTTCTTCAGTATCAGCTTGTAGTTTTTGTTGTTGTTGTTGTTGTTGTTGTTTTCTTTTTTTGTTGTATCTTTGTCTGGTTTTGTTATGAGGGTGATACCAGACTCATTGAATAAGTTTGGAAAATCGCCTCTGTTTCAATATTTTGGAATAGCTTGAGTTGTATTGGCAGTAATTTCTCTTTAAAGGTTTCATAGAATTTGGCAGCAGTAAAGCCTTATGGTCCTGGGCTTTTCTTTTTTGGGAGACTGCTGATTAGTGCTTCAATCACTTTGCTTGCCATTTGTCTGTTCATAATTACTGTTCCTTAGTAGTTAAGCTTTGGTAGTTTCTAAGTGTCCAAAATTTATCCATTTCCAGAAGATTTTCAAATTTTCAGTGTATAGTTGTTTATTGGTCTCTTCATTTCTGTGTTATTGATTGTAATGTCTCCTTTCTCATTTTTGATTTTTGTGATTTGGGCCTTTTCTCTTCTTTTTGTTTTTAGTTATTCTAGCTAATGGTTTGTCTATTTTGTTTAGCTTCTCAAAAAACCAACTTTTTGTTTCATTGATCTTTTGTATCATTTTGGGGGTCTTTATTTCATTTAGTTCTGCTCTGATGTTAATTCATTCTGTGTATTAATTTTAAGATTGAATTGTTCTAGCTTTTCTAATTTGAGGTATAACATTAGGTTATATATTCAAAATCTTTCTATTCTTTTGAAGTAAGAATTTATTCCAATAAACTTCCCTCTTAATGCTGCTTTTGCAGTATCCACAGGATCTGGAATGAGGTATCATTATTTTCATTAGTTTCAAGAAATTTTTTGATTTTCTGTTTAATTTATTTTTGGACCCTTAAGTTGTTCAGGAGCATGTTGTTTAATTTTCACATATTTGTATAATTTCCAGAGTTTCACTTGTTACTGATTTTTAGTTTTATCCCATTATGGTATGAAAAAAAATACTTGAAATTATTTCAATTTTCTTAAATTTGTTGAGACCTATTGTGAACTAACATGTGGTCTATCCTGGAGAATGTTCCATGTGCTGATGAGAAGAATGTATATTATGTAATTTTTGGATCAAATGTTCTGTAGATATCTTCCAGAGACAATTGGTCTAAAGTGTAGGTTAAATCCACTGTTTCTCTGTCAATTTGTTTATGAGATAATCCTTCCAGTGCTGAGAGATGGGTGGTCAGGTCCACTATTATTATCATATTGAGGTTTCTCTCTTTCTTTAGGCCTAATAGTGTTTGCTTTATATATCTGGGTGTTCCAGTTTTGGGTGCATACATATTTATTACTGCTATGTCTTCTTGCTGGATTGATCCCCTTATCACTATATACTGATACTCTTTGTTTCTTTTTGTGGTTTTTGGTTTAAAGTCTGTTTTACCTGATATAAGAATAGCTACTCCTGCTGGTCTTTGGTTTCCATTCACATTGTATATCTTTTTCCATCCCTTTACTATTAGTTCCACACTATTAGTCTGTGTGTGTCTTTATAGGCGAGGTGAGTCGAATGTGAAGACAGCATAGAGTTGGGGCTACTTTTTCTTAATCCAATCAGTCAGCCTGTGTTTTTTGAGTGAGGACTTTAATCCATTTACATTTAGGGATGTTATTCAAAGGTATTGTTTCACTCTTGTTATTTTATTGATTTTCATTTAAATGTTTTAAATATCTTTTGGTCCTTTCTTCACCTTTTGTTGTTCATCTTTGATTTTTTTTTGTTTTTGAGGTGGTAAGATTTAGTTTCTTTCTCTCTCTTTTTGACATTTTTGTTCTTCCAGTGGGTTATGTTCTTCCTTATATTTGTAGTAGTGATTATCATTTTTTCATATTCTAGATGCATGACTGACTCTCTTGAGGATTTCTTACAGGACTGGGTTATATGGTGGTGAACTCCTGCAGTTCTTGTTTGTATGGGAAATGCACTATTTCTCCCTCATTTCTTAGAGATATTCTTGCTGGGTATATTATTCTTAGCTGACAGTTTTTTTTTCTTTTATTATTTTGAAAATATCATCCCATTTTCTTCTGTCCTGTAGAATTTCTATTGAGAAATCTGCCATTAGTCTGATGGAGGTTACCTTGTAAGTGAGTTGATGCTTTTCTCTTGCAGTTTTTAGGATTCTCTCTTTGTCTTTGAGCTTTATCAGTTTGATTATAACATGTCTCAGAGAGGGACTTTTTGCATTTAATCTGTTTGGGTATCTTTGAGCCTCCTGGATCTGAAGGTCCATGTCTCTCCCTATACCTAGGAAGTTTTCTGTTATTATTTCACTGAATAGGTTTTCAATGCATTTTCCTATTTCCTTTCCTTCTGGAATACCCATGATTCAGATGTTTGTGTGCTTAAAGTTGTTTGCTAGCTCTCTTAGATTTTCTTTGCTGTTTTTAACTTTTTGCTTTTTTTATGTTTGCCTGAGTTATTTCAAAAATACTGTCTTTGAGATCTGCAATTCTTTCTTCTGCTTGTTCTAACCTGCTGCTTAAGCTCTTGGTTGTGATTTTTTTTTTTTTTTTTAATTTCATTGAATGAAATTTTCAATTCCAGAAGTTCTGCTAAATTATTTTTAAGGTATTAATCTCTTTGTAAATTTCCTCCTTTATATCCTAGATTGTAAAAATTTCGTTATTTTGTCTAATTGGGTCTTCTTGTATCTCTTTGATGTTGTTTACAATTGTTGCTCAAATTCTTTTTCAGTCATTTTTAACAGTTTCTTGCTCTATGTATGTGGTGCTTGAGAATTACTGTATTCCTCTGGTGACTTGAGAATTAATGTGTTCCTTGGTGGTATCATATTTTCTTGGTTTTTTATATTTCTAGTATCTCTACATTAGTTTCTGTTCATCTGGTAGAGCTGCTGCTTCTTCTTTTACTCTGGAGTGGCTTTGAGGAAAGAGACTTTCTCTTCTTTTTCTGGTCTTCACTGGTAATTCTACGTGTGTCAATGCAGTCAAGTGGGTGGTAGGCTGCCTGTATGGTGGCTACAGTTGTGACTGTGGTGGTGAACCACCCTTGCAACAGCAGTGGTGGTGGCTGTGACGGACTACACATGTGGAAATAGTGTTTTTGGTGTGCCCCTCCACTGCCTTCTGCCATGTCAGGGATCTCTGCCCTTGGCTCTGGCCTAGGACCCAAGGCATGCTCCTGCCTTTTGCCAGGTAATGGGGACTGCCTTTGTCTCCTGTCTAGTACCATGACATGTTCCTGCTTTCTTCCTGGTGGTGGGGGCTGCCCTCATGTCCTGCATAGAACCCTTGGTAAATACATCAAATAATTGATATAGGCTTCTAGTTTTGCATGCTGGGAAATTGCCCTTTTTATTTTAAAGTAGAATATTTTTGGCATTCTTGAGTGAAAAGAAGAGAGAGATGAATTTAGGCTATTGTAAATAGATACTAGTCTTATGGTACAGTAACCCAGTGCAATTATTCAGAGTACAAAAATCCATTCCTCCATGCAAGTAGAAGTTTCCTCAGATTGATAATCACAACTATTGTAAAATTCTGTAACAAACAGGAGTCTGTTATTTCAATACTGTAAAGAAAGAAAAATCAAGAACCATTGATCTATAGGTATGTTTATAACAAAACATCACTTACAAAATAATTATCCTTCCTGCTCATTACATTTTCTTTTCCAATCTCTCCCAACCCCTGTGCATATCATCTCCCTCATAATTCCCTATTCCTGATTAAAAGCAGCCATAATTTGTAGTACATAGAATATTTCTTGAAAAATATCCATTTACTGAGTAGAGAATAATTCAGTGGTAAGATATGAATAAGATTTTACTGTTATTGGAAGAGGTCATGTCAACACTTATATAATTGGAAATTGTAAGACTTCAGTTGCATTGTAAGGTTGCTGAATAACTGATAAGAATTTTACTAGTTATTTTAAGAGATAAGTCATAAATACTTACAATTTGTATTATATCCCCCTCATACAGCTTGAATTTAGTAAGTGATATTTCAGACATACTGAATTTTTTCATTAACATAAAATGTTAAATGGGAAAATGAATGTTTACCTCAAAGCCAAGTTAGGATTTAGGGATAATGTTTTTAATAACAAAAATGTATACATGATTTTCATAAGAATTGATAAATTTGTTTGGGGTTGGGATGTCCTTTCTATGATAATGACCTTAAGATATTTAAAAAATGAAAATATTTTGATTTATACAAAATAGTTGCTGTGTATGAAGGTTAACAAATAACACTTAATTATAAATTTCATAGGTTTTCTAAGGATTTAATTTCTAAGATTTTTGAATCATTATTTCACCAGGCCTTCTCTATTATTTATATGTTAATTCCCTGATGAAATAGTTTAATAAATTTAATATAATTTTATTCCTTATTTTAATAGATAGATCTCATTTTGTGTAATAAGTAAATTATTATGCATCTATTATCACTTTATAATCTTATTACAGGCTTGAGACAGCATAGTATAGTATTACTCTGTCCTTTTGAGATCAATAATGGATTATCAGTAAATTTTATACCAAATAAACAAGATGCCATTTAACGAATTAGTGACAACATCAAAAATTTATGAACATAGCTCAGTTACTTAGTAAAAACCCAATCAAGTGTGATGATTACATAATAAAAATATTTGAATTGATATCTTTTTTCTTTCCAAAATATTTGTCATAACATATATCTTAGCAGAGACCAGGGAAGTGGAATTGCCTCACAGAGCAGTGAGCAGAAAACAGAATAGCACAGAAACAGATTGTACAAATGACCAATCATTCTTTCCACCATAAGGATCCATGTGCTTTCCTTTGTCCCTAGATGCCAGCTTAGGATGTCTTGGATCCCTGGGATACCTCTGGATTTTAGGATTAATGTCTCAATAAAAATGGAAAATTTTCAATCATTATCTCTTTGATCATTTTCTCTTTCCCTTTCTCTCTGTATCCCCGTGTAAATTTGACTAGATATATGTTCTGTCATCTCATACTATGCTTTATATTATTTAACTTTATTGTTTTCCATCTGTGTTCCTGAATTGTATTCTATATATTTAATTTTATTTATATTACAGTTTATTAATTTTTTTCTTTAGCTGTTTCTAATCTGCTCTCTAAGACATCACTGAGTTTTAACATTTTAGTTATGCTATCATATTTTTTATTTTGTTATATCTTTTCAAATATCCTTATCCCATGTTCACAATTCCAACCTTATTTTCTAATGCTTCACATGTATGAAACATATTTATTTTATATATATGTCTGATAATTGCAATATCTGCAGTTGTTTTGGATCTGTTTCTACTGATGCAGTCAATTAGTTGTCTTAGAAAGTTTAGGATATGAAGTTTACTCAGAATTTGTCCAGCATTCTGTCAAAGCAATAGTGAGTAAAACCTGAATTATTTTGTCTCTTTCTTTGCTTTTTACTATGTTTGCATCTCCTCTTGCTATCAAGATATATTTCCTTTTTTCTGGTCCTTGTTTATTTTGGCTCTTTCTTTAATGTGTTGACTTTACATTTCTTTTTCTATTTTTACTCTTCACCCCTTTCTTTGTTCTCTTTACTCGGCGTTCCTCACACATTACCTTTCTCTCCATTAGAACAGTCACCTTCTTTCATGTGTCTGTCTCTGTAACTTAAGAGCAACTCACAAAATGTTCCAAAGTGATCAAGTAAATTAACTGTTGGTATGGGATAGTTAAAAGGCTGAATATCTGAGAAAGACCAAATGAATAAAGTTTTATATGACTTTCTAGGGGAAGTTCTATTCTATCACTGACTTTCCTCCTATTCTGAAATAAATAACTCATTTTAACATTATGTCCCCTTCACTCAATAAAAATTACTTAACCCATATTTATGGAAATAAAAGTTTTCCAGGGCTTGAGTTTCCCTAAGTACCAATGACAGAAAACACAATCTTGTGTACTCATATTCTCATGTTGATGTCATCCTCTCAACATTTATACTGCTAAAAGAAAATTAATAATACTATGGGTAAATGACAACGTTTTTGGAAATATTAAGGACAAACGATATTCTTATATCATTCTCCCTTTATAGTATGATGCTGCAGATAAAAAAAAATCTTTCAGAATTTCAGTGATAGTTTTTCTCCTAAAGAACTGATATTTTTCTCATTTTTCCAAAAATGAGAACTAGATAACTGTTTACATTTTTCTTCTGTGCCTTTTCTTATGAAACTTGAAGACACATTTGAAGCCCATGCATAAAAAAGGCATTGAGATGCATTTTTTGTGACTCTTCTATTTTCTTCTTTGACTGTGACTTTCTATTTTTGTTTTTCATCTTCTACAACTTTTATCATGAGCCAGCAGCTTGGAAACTCTTGCATGAAGAGAAAAGGTGTATATAAATACAAATCAGCTTATAAATGAGAGGATCTGTAAATAATTTAGAAGGTCTAAAACTAAAACAATTTCACGTGCATTTGACATTTTCATAATTACAAAAATTATTGTTCTTCATGTTCTTTTTTGAGGAACAGAAATTAGCTGGACAATATAACTGTAAACGAAACTGTCTTTGCCTATGTCATCAACATGGGAATTAACTTAAAATTTCAAAAACATAACACAATCTTATTTTTATCATAACCTAATACCGTCCTTATCTAAAAGTATAGAATTATTTAATATAAAATTTAAAAAAAAAACACTCTAATACATGAGCATGGAACAATCCTAGAGATGAATTTATATAAATTTTCTATTTTCTACCCATCTAAATCTTTCCCTTTTCATGTTAGCCAGAATGTGATTGACATTACAGTAAATAATCTCAAACAAAGAAATATATTCTCTATATAGGGATGAGGTAGAGAAGTTTGGTTAATAAATTTGATTACTGAGTTTGTTATTGAATAAATGATAAGTAGTTTTATACTTTATATTATTTGAAGTAAATGTTATTGTTTAATTAATAAATTCCTGGTTTCTCCATAACCTATCAAATTTTGTATTGGACATAGGATTAGTTTTTTTAAAAAATGAATGTTTATAGAGTTTAAAAATATATATATACACACATACACACATTTTTGTTTTATAATAAATAAGATATAGTTTTTCTCTACTAACATCTAATAATCCATCAATAAGTGGTATAATAAAGGAATGAAATTCAAGGCTCCCAGAAAAACAGATCAAATTGATGGATAAATGGAGCTCAATTCATCCAGGTTGGTTGGTTTGTTTGTTTTTCATTTAGTTTCTACATTTTTCTTTTTATGCCACCTTACTTAAGAAACATTCAGTTTTGAAATCTATGAAATTAAATTGTAATTATAATATAGTAAACATCAAATGATCCATATAATAATACAATTTTCTCTAACTATAATATTTGAAATGTTTTTTTAATTTTAAAAACACATTATCCAATTATATTAGTAATTATATAATTTATCAATCAATATTATATATAACTAAAGAATGTCAATGGGCACTCCTTTCACTAATGGGAAGTTATTTTTTACAAAAGAAAGGACATCACAAAAATTAATTTCGTAAACATTTTTACATATACAATGTCAGTAGGCATTCTGTTTCAACTCTTCAGATACTCCTTATTTCTATCAACAAGTCATTAACTAGTTCATATAAATTATTTCCAACAAATTAAACTTATGTCACTGGATTATGAAAACAAACCACTATTAAAAATATTACAAAAATAAAGGCATTATTTCACTTCATCTATTAATGTCTTCCTAGAAACTCTTTTGGGAAATTCTATTTTCCCTCCAATCAGAGGTCAGTAGATAGAATAAAAAACATGACTGGGGGCCGAGCCCGTGGCGCACTTGGTAGAGTGCTGCGCTGGGAGTGCGGCGACGCTCCTGCCGCGGGTTCGGATCCTATATAGGACTGACCGGTGCACTCACTGGCTGAGTGCCGGTCACGAAAAAACGACAAAAAAAAACAAAACAAACAAAAAAAAACATGACTGGGAGAATTCTGGTCTTCTGTGGTGAGAAGGCAAAAAAAATCCCCTTAATAATACAATATGCAAATTTAAATCCATCAATGTTTAACAATTCTGATTTGCTTCCATGAACCTTAGAAATACGTGGTATGTGTATGTGCTTTTTTGTGGACATGTAAATTTCTAAGGTAAATAATATTTGTCCTTTATGATTAATACACCTTGCTTAAGAAACAATCTTTTGTTATAATATTCATATAACACACTATGGTAGCCATGGAGGTGTCCCAGCCAAGAAAGGTCTTTACCTAAAGATAAGGAAACAAGGAATGAAGATATTAGGGTGGGTTTCCCTCATTACTGGAGCTTCCCAGACTCTTCTGAACCCTTAGAACCTGTAGAAGTAGTCCATCTGCCCTATAAAGAACTAGTATTTACCTCATTTAGGAAGACATTGCAGAGATATTTACCCCAACAGCTGATTGTTGAACCCTCAGGAGCTATTCTAAGCTGATAATCATAGTTAAATCTCAGCCTAACTAATTTGGCAATATGCTAAATCTGATATAAGAGGGAAGAAATTATAACTAAAAGGATCTGCAAAATTTAGGTAGCATGTATCAGGATCCAAGGGGCTACCTCTGATATTGGATTTTGTCTCTATTCACACTACATTTTATTAATTAACTCTCCAACTTTCTGTCAATAAAGACAGCAAGTTGGCTTTTTGCCTTGGCTGTTCCTCTGACCCTGATGGTTTCTTCTAGTGATTAAGCAACACCACCTGGACTCTACTGCCCTATTTCAAGGGACCTGAAATGTAAACTAAATAAAAAAGAATTCATCGACTTAGGGACATGTTTATGGAACACAAGATTTAAGGCCCTGACAAGGAACCCAGGGGATTATGCAAATTAGCTGCTAGGGTGGATCTTTAAAACCTGAAGATCATGCAGTATTTGTTTTTTTGTGTGTCTGGCTTCTTTAATTTAGAATGATGTCCTCCAGGTTTTCATCCATGGTGTCATAAATGGCAGGATGTCTTTCTTTTTTAAGGCTGACAAATACTGCATGATCTTATTTGTTTGAGAATGAGGAATCTAAAATAATCAAACTCATTGAAGCAGAGAGTATAAACAGGGTTACTGGGGGCTGGGGGAAGGGAAAATGGAGAGATGTTGGTCAAGGAGTACAAAGTTTTATTTATGCAAGAGGAAAAAGTTCTGGAACTCTAATGTATAGCAATGTGACTATAGTTAACAATACTATATTATGTACTTGAAATTGGCTAAAAGGATAGACCTTCGTGTTCTCACTAAAAAAAAAAAAAAAAAAAAAAACAGAAGATATGTGAGGCAGTGGATAGGCTGACTAGCTGGATTATAGGATTATTTATTTCACTATAATCCCAAAGCATCAAGTGTGCACCTTAAATATGTATAATTTCTATTTATCAACCATACCACAACAAAGCCGGAGGAAAAAATAAAATTTAGAGTAAGGAATGACTCATACTGAGTGTAGCTGAAGTGTCTGAGTTACTCATAGCAGATAGTACATAAAGGAATAAAAAGATTCAAGGGCATGTGCATGAAATAATTGTATAATGTAAGGCCAGAAAACCTGCAAAAGGATGTTGTCCTATAGGAAGGCCAGAGGATTCACCTTCAGCTAAGGACTTAATAAACTGCACTGGTGAAAGGGACACTGATATCAGTAATAGGAGGCTCTTCCACATGTTAGCACAGATGGTAGAAGTTGTAGCCACAGAGCTTGTTTGCTAATAGCAAAGGAAATTATGGGTCCCCAGAGTAATAGAGGACAAGTGTTGTTTAAATACCTGAAGCCAGGGAATCACAAATTGTTATTAAGATGGGTGAGGTCAGAGAAACAGTAAGGGGACTTTATCAATAGGAAGTTGATGAGTTAGTTAATTGAACATAGTGTTGCTAGTGGCAAAAAGATAGGCAGTGGATGAAGATGCTGTTCAATACCTATAATCAGAAGAAAGCATTAATGGAGGAAGGAGTCTGAGGGTGGTTTCCCCACTAAGAAACTTGTGATCCCTTTCTCAGTTGCCAGACGTGAGCCAATTTTCAGATCCAGACCCATTGAATTAAGCAAGTTTCTACTGTAACCATTCCTCCAGTCCTTTCCCCAAAGGTCCTATGGGTATTTACTCAGGTAACTCTACACTAGGAAAGGTATACTCAGATGTTTGAGGACTATTGAACATAGGGTCATAATTGACATTTACACCTGGAAACCCTAAGTGCCATAAAGGTCCCCATATTCAAGTGAAGGTATGCAGCAAAGTATTAAATAAACTCCCAACTAAATTTCCATGGTTATTTTTCCCTTCCCCTGAGTATTATAATTGGAACTGACATCCTTACCAGTTTAAGCAACCCCTACATTGGGACCTTATCCTAAAGGTACAGCAATAATAAAAAAAAAAAAAGGTCTAAATGCAAACTTCTGAAATTGTCCCCTCCCAACCAAGATAGTAAGTCAAAACAACAATGCATTTCTTGAGGAAGCAAAAGCTAAGAGAGAAAGAGAGTAATGACAAAAAATGGTGCAATCCTTGTAGTTCGAAAGGATTCAGCTATGGTGTTCTCATTTGTAACTCCATTTAATTTGCCAGTATGTCCTCTGCTGAAATCAGTTGTCCCTTGGAGACCAATAGAAGCCCTAATAGCAGCTGCCTTGTTGGTCATATGTATTGCTGCAAAGGAGTAATATGACCTCAGATACATAATATGCACTCACCTAATTGGCAAATACACTTATTTTTATCTCTACCAGGAAAGAAGATCCAGAGAATTTCTTGTCCACCTGGATCATACAATAATATTCATTTACAGTTTTGCCTCAGGCCTATGTGAACACTTCTGCCCTATCAGACTGGCTATTATAAAAAAGATAGAGAATAACAAATGCTGGTGAGGACGTGGAGAATGACAATGCTGCTGCACTGTTGGTGGGACTGTAAATTAGTGCAGCCATTATGGAGAACAGTATGGAGGTTCCTTAAACAACTACAGATAGAACTTCCATATGATCCAGCAATCCTACTACTGGGGATATATCCAGAGGATTGGAAAAACATCAGGTCGAACGCATATCTGCACTCCCATGTTTATTGCAGCTCTATTTACAATTGCCAGGCCATGGAACCAACATAAATGTCCATCAATGGATGAATGGGTAAGGAAATTGTGGCATATATACACAATGGAATACTACTCAGCCATAAAAAAGGATGAAATTCTACCATTTGCAACCACATTGATGAGACTGAAGAAAATTATTCTAACTGAAACAACCCAGGTACAGAAAGAGAAATATTACATTTCTCACTCATAACTTGGAACTGAATCCATAAATAAACAAATGAATAAAGAGAGAAAGAAAGAAAAGAACACCAATCACAGTAATATGTTGTACTTTTAGAAAACTAGAGGTGGAAAAAGGGAGGAGAGGAGAGGAGAGGGGAGGCTAATGAGGAATTGGTCAAGAGACACAAAGACTGATTGTGTATTGTAATGATAAACAAGCTAAATTTCCTGATTTAACCATCACACATTGTACATAATTTTTGAAAATCTATGTTGTACCCTACATGTATATATAATAAATTATCTAAACAAAATAAAACAAAATGCTCTAGACTGAAAAAACCATGGAATATCACACTGATTTACATCAGTAATGCCATGCTGATCAAGCCAGAAAACATGAGATGGTTAGCATGCTGTAGGCTTTTGCTAAGATATATGCATTCCAGAGCAGGAAAACATTTTAAAATAGAAAGATCTGCAACTCTTGTGAAACAATTAGGGATCCATTAGACAGAATATGGCAAGACATTCCCTCCAAAGTAAAGACACTGCTGCATCTTACATCACTTATTTCAAAGGAACCATAAGCATGGTAAACCTGTTTGCATTTGATAGGTGTAAACCTAGTTGCATTCTACAACTAGGAATACTGCTATTGTCCATATTTTTTTGTGACATGGAAGTCTGTCAGATTTCAGTAGGGCTGAAAATAGGAAAGGGCTGTGCTCTAAGTCCAGGGTGCAATGCAAATAGCTTTGTCCCTTTGCAATTCTGCGGGCTACCTGATTGGCAGACATTTCATTATTAGAAGTTATTGGTGATAAATGGTCTAGTGTGGAGTGTATAGCCAGATTCAGTGGAAGAGCCACAGTACAGGCCACTGGAGTTGTGGAACAAGACCATGACATCTGTGGAGCATTATAAATCTTTTAAGAAAAGCTTGTAATATATTACTGGTCTGTCATAGAGAAAAATGCTTAACTGTGGGTTACTAAATGCCAATCCATTTAGGACTGTCTACTATGAGGTGAGTTTCCTAGCCTTAGTCCATCACAGGATGGAAAAGGTACATACAATATTGAACCCAAACAGGACCTGAGAGCATTAGCAAACTGTACAAGCAAGAACTCAGACCTCATGAAACTCACCATGATACAAGAAATAGCCTTCTTAGTTCACACACAAAGCCACAAAAAGGCAGATGGCTACCACCTAACTAGCTAAGAAAGAAAGAAAAATCTTCAGATAAAATGATGGATGGGTCATCTCAGTGGGTGTGTATAAGCTGAAAAATGGATGGCAGTTATAGCCATATTCAGGGGTCATCTTTAAAGATAGTGCTAAGGTAAGACTTGAAAGCAAGTGAACTGAAATTATGGGTATAGATCAAGCTTTATTAAAGGAAAAGAATCTACTGGGCTGTGCTCAAAGTGGAAGGCAGCCAGGGCTGCCCTCAAAATGGAGGACAGAAACAGTTGTGGGGGTAGGAGAGCTTATATAGGGTGCCAAGGGCTGGCTGATACAATCAAAGAGGGGTATTATGCTAATACAGAAGCTATGCAATCAGGGTGGAGAACTGCACCCTTGCAGAAGCAAAAGGGTTTCTGTTTCTCAGAAATCATGAGGTTTCTTACAAAGGGAGGGTCTGGTGACTATTTTGTGCTTATTGTGTGCAAAATGGTGCTGCTCACATCCAAGGTCCATCAAGATATTACTGAATAAAGTTTCAAGTAGTGCATTTGTAATTCACTTTATGTGGAAAGTGAAGTAGTCTGAGGTAAGAATATATACAGAATTTGCCAATGTCTGATGGCCTGTATTGTTGGTCAGGTTCTGAAATGAGAATAAATGGAATATCTAAGACAGTGAGTTTTGGAGTAGAATCATGTAAATGAACACATGAGATTAGATAAGAAATGTGAATATTTTTGAATTACATGTTAATGCCTACCAGAAAATACCCACCATAGAATATTCACTGAAAAACCAAATATACAAAATGTATTGAGTAATGTACTAGCGAGCCTTTGTCATTAGCTACACTGGAATGCTGGGTGCATCAATTGACTGGCTGTAGTGGCAGATACAGAGGCTACATTTGGGCCCCAAAGCATATATTCCCACTTACTAAGTCCAATTCGGCTACTGCCACCTGTGAATATTTATTTTGTCAGTAGCAGCAACCAATGCTATTGTTATGTCACTACTCAAGAAGAAATAAAAGCCATTTAGGTTTAAACTGAACTCTCTGGGCCTCTTTTGTACTGGAGAGCTATGAGCTCATTGCCACAGGGATAGATGTCTTTTCTAAGGTTGAATTTCCTTTCCTTATTTGCAGAGCTTAATCTAACGCCATTAAATGGGGACTCAACAAATATTTGATCCACAGTCATAGAATCTCACAGAAGAAGTATCCAACCAGGAGACACACTTCACAGGTACAGAGTGGAACCATGACCTTGTAAACTATAGATTGTATCACATGACACACTATCAAAAATCAACCAGCCTGATAAATCACTGCAATGTCCTATTGGATTTAAAGCTGAAGTGTCAGCTTACAAAAAATACTCAAAACAGAGAGTTTACCTCCCTTAGGATACAATACATACACTAAAACATAGACTTAGTATGCATCCCCACTAGGAAGGATACAGAGTTCTGGCAATCAAAATGAGAAGAAGGACGAATCCCATTTACCATCCCTATCCCTTAACCTAGTAGAGAACTTTGTGCTCCTGTCCCCTCGACTCTAGACTTTGAATGGTTAAGAGTCCTGGTATTCATAAAGGCCATACTCTTGCCAGAGAACATAACAAAAGTCACACTGAGATTTAAATTACAGCTTCCATCTGAGCACTTTAAAATCTTCATGCCTAGGGACCAGTGGGTGAGAAGAAGAGTTACCATCTTGGAAAGAATAATTGACTCTAATCAACAGGAGGAGCTTGCTGTTTTGACCTAATGGGGCCAGGAAGTATAAAACCCCAGTGATTCATCTGTGTACCACTTGATAATCTCTTGCCTAATTGTTACAGTGAATACACAAGTGCAGTCATCCTGGCCTTGAGAAACATAAGATTTTCTAAGGCTCAGACAACTCACGAATAAGTTTGGGTCACATTACCAGAAAATTAATAAAGTTCTGCAGAGGTGATCACTCTGTGAATAAGAGGAATTTAGAGTGAATAGTGGAGAAGAGGAAAGATCATTATTTGTTACAGCCCTGAGACCTACACTAGTGGCAGGTGCTATACTTTGTCCAACTAACTTCCCTTTTCTAGGTTTCTCCTCTGAAGAGAGGCTCAATCCTAGAAAAAACACTTCTCAAAAATCTGTTGAGGAGTGAATTGTGGCAGTGCAAGGAACATAAGAAGCCAGCTATTGAAGTGTGCCACTCAGATCTCCTGTCAAGTGCGAAACTGCTCTGAGAACTGTGGTTAGACAACAGCCTCCAGCTTCCATGCCTTCAGTATCTACTGCAGCACTGAGGCCATATTCTCTCTGGGCTGCTTCCAGCCAATGCCTTAGCACAGCAGAGGTACTAGACATACTATGGCTGTTGTCTATGGTGCTTCCTACCACCATATCTCCTTTCTTTGCCTTTATCTTTTTTACAACTATCAGATCTGCATTGAAATAAAAGCTCTTCCTGCCAACACCTGCTCCTTCTTCTCTTTTGCTATCCCAGGATTTATCCTCAATAAATCCCATTTATGTTCAAGTCTCTCTATTTTTCTGCTTCCTGGAGAATGTAACATAGGACACTAACATTACCAACCTAAGAATACTTGCACCCGTATAAGGTAAAATAAGGTCAACCCTGTTGAGCACTATAGCTCAATTATAGTTAATCCATTACAAGGTACATTTACTGAGTACCTACTATGTGACAGATACATAGATAGATGGAGATAGATTTATACACACTCGTATATATAGTTGACCATTGTCTCATACATACATACATACATACATACATACACATAAATGAATGAAGAATGGTTTCTATTTTCAGTTAAAATAGAGTTAATCTGGAGAGATAAACATGCAAAATATTATAATGCCACTCATGTAGTGATAAGACCTCATCTCAATGAAAATGTATTGAAATCCTTTAGGAAGAAAGAAGTTCAAAATAGTTGTGACTGGGAATCTCTGGAAAGACTTTCTAGTAAAAACTTCTAGCACTTGATCCACTTGTGGTACATTGTATTTTCCAAAAATGGCTGTAAGACTATTTTTAGTCTCACATGATCTTCCGGACGTTCACCACTCTATCAAGAAGTGGGGTCCATTTCCCCTCCCTTGAATCCCTGAAGATTTTGAAACTGCCACCATTAATAGAATAGAATGCAGCAGAGATGATACTGCATTACTTATGAGTTGTAGGTCATAGGAGTTGATATGGTTTTTCTTTCAGGACACATAAACTAACATGTAAGATACCCTGATTCCTTAAAGACTCAATTTTGGAGAGATGTGAAGAGAGACAGAGAAACCCCAGCTATTCCAGTCTTCCTGGTCCAGGCCCCAGACATTGAGTGAGCAAGCCATCAGATGATTCCCCCAGGGGCAGCAGAGACTAGCTTTCCCTTTCAAGTCCTTTCCAACTTGCAGAATCATGAGTAAAGCCAATGCCATTTTATTTTATTTTATTAATTTATTTTAATTTATCAATATACAATGTAGTTGATTTTCATGTCCCTTTACCAATTCTTCCTTTCCCCCATCCTCCCCCTGTATCAACATTATATCTGTTCACTTGTCTTAACAAGTTCAAGGAATTGTTGTGATTGTTGTATCTTCTTCTCCCCTCCTCCCTGTTTATTTGTTTGTAATTTATTTATTTATTTTTATTAGATCCCACAAATAAGTGAGGACATGGAGTATTTCTTTTTCTGTGCCTGGCTTATTTCACTTAATATAATTTTCTCTAAGTTCATACATGTCGCTGCAAATGGTAGTATCTCTTTTTTCTTTTTTCCTTTTTTTTTTTTTTTTTTTTTTTAAATAGCAGAGCAGTATTCCACTCATCTGATGCTGTATATTGGGGCTGGTTCCAATTCTTGGCTATTGTAAATAGAGCTGTAATAAACATGGAAGTACAGGTATCCCTACAAAACGATGATTTCCATTCCTCTGGGTTTATACTCAGTAGTGGGATAGCTGCGTCATATGGTAGATCTATCTGTAATTGTTTGAGGAAACTCTATACCATTTTTCATAAAGGCTGCACCATTTTGCAGTTCCACCAACAGTGTGTGAGAGTTCCTTTTTCTCCACAATTTTGCCGACATTTATCATTCTCAGTCTTTTGGATATCAGACATCTTAACTGGAGCAAGATGTTATCTCGAAGTGGTTTTTATTTGCATTTCCCTAATGCTGGGTGATGTTGAGCATTTTTTCATGTGTCTGTTGGCCATTCATATATCTTCCTTTGAGAAATGCCTATTCAGCTCAATTGCCCATTGTTTAATTGGGTTACTTGTTTTTTTTTTGCTGTTAAGTTGTTTGAGTTCCTTAAATACTCTGTATATTAATCCTTTGTCAGATGTATAATTTACAAGTATATTCTCCCAGTCTGTTGGTTGTCTTTTCACTCTGTTAATTGTTTCTTTTGCTGTGCAGAAGCTTTTTAGTTTGATGTAATCTCATCTGTTTATTTTTCCTTTGGTTGCCTGTGCTTTTGGGGTCATATTCATGAAGTCTGTACCCAATCCTACTTCCTGGAGTGTTTCCCGTATGTTTTCTTTAAGGTGTTTTATTGTTTCAGGATGTACATTTAATTCTTTAATCCATTTTGAGTTGATTTAGGTATATGGTTATAGATGCAGGTCTAGTTTCATTTTTTTACGTATGAATGTCCAATTTTCCCAGCACCATTTGCTGAAGAGGCAGTCTCCTCCCCAGTGTGTAGACTTGGTGACTTTGTCGAAGATCAGATGGCTGTAGGTGCACAAGTTGATTTCTGGATTCCCTATTTTGTTCCATTGGTCCGTGTGTCTGTTTTTATACACCAACCCCCAGGCCTCAAAGCAGCAGTGCCTAGCCAATGCCATTTTAATCCGGTAAGATATGGTGTAGTTTGTTATGCAACAAGAAATAACTGGAAGAGATTACGAGACAAAATGTTTGGCAAAGAATTGAAGTAATTTTAATTTAAATTATCATCATTTTAAGTGCCAGAATTTTGTATTTATTTATTTAATTATTTTTTTTGAATTTAAATATAAGTGATTATACATATTTGTGGGGTACAAAGTTGACTACCAGTATTTGTGTTCAGTATGTGATGATCTAATAAATATTATTAGCATGCTCATCATTACAAAGTGTCAGAAATTTTTAAAAATTAAATGAATAAGTCAATATTAAATAGTACTAAATTATTGAAAGTGCATCTCCACATCCTTACCTCTGTATCATTCACTTATATATACATAGCACCTGTTACTCTGATAGGTATAGTTTGCATATGGCTTCTTTTAGTATTATGCAATTTTCACCACAGACTCAACAAATTAAAGATTTTCCTTAAACTTCCATAATCAGTGTCTTATTACAATATCTGACAGAATATCAACAAATAATTTTGAATAAATTAAATAATAGGATCTTCAGAAAAAATAAGGTTATATTTTACTAGCACATAAACATTAGATTAGAGAAGGTTGTGCAACTTAATAGCCAATATGTTATAATACTCAATTGCTTGCAGATGCAATTTTTCTAGGATTATAGAAATACCACGGTATACTCACTATGTGAATATATCATAAAGCAGGATAACAGGTATTAAGACCTCTATAGTTTCAAAAAAGATTTAAGAAAATAAATTACACACACACACACACACACACACACATATATAAATCACAGACACAAAATATATAGAAGTTTCCACAGATATTAAAATTACACCTTATCTTTATTCTTTCTCTATATCAGGTTGTCATCTAAATTTTATAAGTATACAGAAGAATATGTTACTGAAATGTAACATGATCCAGTTGTTTTTCCTGTATCTGCACTTATAAATTTTATTGTGCTTCACTGAATGCTTCATTTTTCAAATCTATATCATGTACTGAGATCCAGGAACCTATCAAATAGCTTTCCCTTTTGATTAGTGATAAAAAAGAATAAAATAATGCGATATCACAAAAATTTGGTTTTAATATGAGAAAAAAAGTGTATTTAGTAACAAAGTCCTGGAAATATCGGTCTAGAAGAGAACACTGGGGTCCATTAATCCAATTTCCTCTTTACACAATAGAAAATGAAATTGGTCCAGAATACAAAAATTGCCACAGTAACAATTAAACATAAATACAAAAAGTTGTAATCCACTCCTTAGGTTCATAAGGTGGTCCTTTTTGAAATCAAGCAATACTTCTTTGAATTCATCTGGGGTGCGTTCCCTTTCCATTTGGTGAAACTTGCATCACCCCTGCCCCCCCACCCCCGCTTCCACATTTATAGGCTCAAAACAAAATAGAGTCACTGAAATGAAACTCCGAGCGGGCTCCATATTAGCCAATGGTGTTGGAGGCTAATGCATAATTTGGTTTAACTACATATATGGGGATAATACAAGAAGTGGCTAAGTTATCTAGGAAACACATACATTATTTGAACTTTCTAATTAGTAACGGTACAGTCAGGATTATTTCAACAGAGAAAATGTAATAAAATAGGTTGTTTACAAGGACATTAGAAAATGAAAATGGAAAAACCAAAACAAACCAAAAAAAGGTCACTGAGGTATCACAGAAGTGATACTGTAGATGCGGTTTCCACATTTAGGGCTGGAGGGGAGGGGGGACAAACAGAAGAGATTAGGATTACCAAAAATTTGTGACATACAGGAAAATATTTGCAGACTTGAGACTCCAGCCTCTGGGAATGGGGCACTAGGTGTCCAGCCTGGAATCTTTGATGGGCCACAATAAGGGAAGTCAGATATGTGAGAAAACTGCCAAGTGGAACCATATGCTGCTATGGGAATCCGCTGTTTCTGGCAGGGTGAAGAACTGGTGCTGTGGTAACGCTGACAGGAAGAAGCAAGTCCTTTTTTCATTCTCTTGCCTGAGTAACTGTTCCCTGTGGCAGAGCTTAACTATGATCCAGCAGGTAAAAGAGACATGTGAGGTTATGACATCTGAGCATCTAAACTGATTATTTCCCTAAATGCTAGACTCTTATCTGAGCATCATTTTGGGGGACAATTATTATTTTTTCTCCATTGATTTGAAATCTTTTTGTCCTGTATGAAGTTTATATGCATACTAAAGATTATTTGGGCTATGATTATGTTGAATTGTTGAATGTATTTTTATTACTAGTACATTTCTATGATTTTCATATCTTCTCATCATAATTTATTATTTAGGAGTTTTCCTGATTCTGAAATTTAAATGTCCCATCTTTTTGCCATGCCTTGGCTAACAGTTAAAATCAATGCTTAGAAGAATATTTGTTCTAATAAATTGCCTCAGACTTGTTTGTTTTGGAATGAATTACATTTACTTTGTAACAGCTTTATTGAGTTAAATAAGCACACTTAAATTTCACAAGCATAAAGTGTAAAATTTGATATTTTGACATATATGTATACCTGTGAACTGTCATCTCAATCAAGATAATAAGCATACCTATCATCCAAAAATCATGTCCTATTTTAATCCTTCCTTCCCAGCCTTCTTCACCCTTGACCTTATTTAAGCAGTGCTCTGCTTTCTGTTTTGGAGATTAATTTTCATTTTACAGAATCTTATATAAACAGAATCCTAAAATGCAATATTTTTATCTAGGTTTTTTTATTCAGCATAATTATTTTGAGATTCACCCATGTTGTATCAATAGCTCATTTCCTTATATTATCAAATCGTATTAATTTGTCAGATTTGCACACTTTATCCATTCACCTGCTTCTGGTGTTTGGGTTGTTTTCAGTTTGAAGATGTTATAGAAAAATAGGTTTCTATAAACATTTGTGTAGACGTTAGATTTTATTTCTCTATAGTAAATACCTATAAATGGAATGACTAGTCCATTTCCATATATTTCATATACAGTGGATCAAAGTCCATTATTTAGATATTTAATGTGAACATATTTTCTACTAGTTTGTAGATTGTCTGTCCTGTTATCCTCTTAAAATTACTCAAAATTGAAAGAATCTTTACATAAAGAATTCCAATTTATAATTTTGTTTTATTGTGGATTGTGGTTTTAGTGCCAAGTCTAAGAAATCTTGTTTGCTCAATATAACAGACATTTTGCCCTTTTATTGTTGAAATTTTGCACTTTTAGGTTATAAACTTATGTCTAATATCCATCTGAGTTTCTTTTTGTATATGATGCAAGGCACGCATTGAACTTTTTAAATTTATTTTTGCACGTAAATGAATACTTTCAACATTATTTGTTGAAAAGATGACACTGAATTGAATTTCCCTACTGAGATTTTCTTTTTTCATTTTTCTCTGAAGTCATTGAACAAATATGCTTGAGTTAACTTACAGATTTTCGTTTCTCTCCTATTGTTGTATATTCCGGTGCAGCTGTATAATAATTCTTGATGTTAGATATGTAATTTCTCCAACTTTTTTTTTTTCAATGCTATCTTGGCTATTCTCAGACTTGTAAGTTTTCATATGAATTTTAGTAATAGATTGACAATTTCTAGAATCATGTGAGCATTATGATTGGGCTGTGTCAAACCAAATCAATTAGAAGAGAATTGACATCTTAGCAACATTGGGTCGTTTGACCCATGAACATATTATTTCTCTTCATTTATCTGGGACTTTTTTTTTTTCTTAGCGATTCTTTGTAGTATTCAGTGTATAACATTTCACAGAATTAGATTTATCCCTAAGTGTTTTATAGTGTACAACACTATTGTAAAAGGTCATGTTATTTTGTTTCAAGTTCAAATTGTTTGCTGCTATTATATAGAAATGCAATAGGATTTTATATATTCATCTAACATTCTGCAAAATTCTTCAACTTATGTATTAGTTAGAGTAACTTTTCTGAGTGTTACAGAAGATGTTCTATTTAGATATTCACGTTACCTGTGAATAAAGGTTTGTTTCTTCCTTTCAAAGCTGGATCACTTTTACTTCTTTTTCTTACTTACTTTGAACAAAACTTCCAGTACCATGTTGAATAAAAGTGGTAGGAGTGGATATTTTTGCTTTGCTCCTGCTGTACTTTTTTTAAGAAGACATTCAGACTTTTATCATTAAGTATGAAAATAACTATAGTTTTTTCAGAGACCCATTATCTGACTGAGAGACTTTTCTTTTATTTCTAGTTCGCTGAGAGTTTTTATCATGAACTGATGTTGGATTTTCTTTTATTTAATTTTTTTTGAAGCATAATAGTTTGTACATATCTGTGGGGTAGAGCATTGAATATCAATACCTGTATGCAAATGTAATGCTCAAATAAGAATAATTAGTACATCCAACATTACACAATGTATTCATTTTTGTGGCCTTTTACCAATTTCTCAATAACCCCTCTCTTCCTCCCCCTTTCCCAGTCTGCTGGCCTCAGTTCTGTTCTTTCCTTTTGAAAGTTCAGCAAAATATTGTGATTGTTGCATCTTTTTTTCATTTTCTATTCATTTGTTTTTTTTTTTTAACTCCCACTTGAGTGAGGACATGGTATTTCTTACCTGTTAGGCTTTACTAACTACAGACTGATTGCTATATTATTTTAAACAATTCCCTGAAGCACAAAATACTTCCCAGGCAAATCCCAGGCTAAGCAAGGGTAGATACAGAGGTGAAATAGTTTTGGAAGGATAATTTTGCTGGATACAGAATTTTAAGTTTATTTTTTTATTAAAACATTTTAAATATTTTACTCCACTCCCTTTTTTGATAATATGGTTTCTGAAGAAAAGTGCAGTTTAATTCTTATCCTTACTCCTCTATAGGTAAGGTAAGGTATTGGAATGTTGGTGTAGATTATTTAGTATTTATCATGCCTGGTGTTCTCTCAGCTTCAGGATCTGTGGTTTGGGGTCTTCCATTAATTTTAGAAAATTTCTACCCATTATTATGTCAAACATTACTTCTGTCCCTTTATTTCTTCTTTATTTAGTACTCAGGCAATGCATCTGTTATAACTTTTCTACCTGTCCCACAGTTCCTGGATAGTCTGTTCCTTTTTTAAAATTCTTTTTGCTCTTTGTTTTTCTGTTTGGGATGTTTCTATTGACATATCTTCAAGATTACTGCTTTTCTCAGGAGTAATCTGTCTACTAATGAGTCTATCAAAAGCATTGTTCTTTTATGTAATTGTTTTGACTTTTAGTATTTTCTTCTGAGTCTTAGAGTCTCCTCATCATTGCTCACATTGCTTCTCTGTTCTTGAATGTTGTCCACTTTTTTCCTTAGAACCCTTAGCATATTAATCACAGTTATATTAAATTCCTTGTCTGATTAATCCTGAAACTTCTGCCATATCTGAGTCTGTTTCTGATATTTGCTTTGTCTCTCCAAGATGTCTTTTCCATTTTAATAATTATTAGTGCTATGTTTTGAATGTTTGTGTCACCCTAAATTTCAAATGTTAACGTCTAATCATGAGTGCAATGGTAGATGGAGGTGGGACTTTTGGGAAGTGATTAAATCATAAATGGGCATAGTGCCTGTATTAGTTCATTTCTGTGCTTTATAACAGAAATACCTGAAACTGGACAATTTGTAAAGAAACAATATTTATTGCTAACAGTTTTGGAGGTTGGGAAGTCCAAAGTCCATGGAACACATCTGGTGAGGACATTCTTTGGGGATGTTGAAAACACCAGGGTGTCATATGGTGGATGGCTGAGCAGAGACAGAGAGAGCTTCTCACATGCTCTCCTTTTGAAGCCATCAGAACGACATCCACAACCACCATTGAACCATCAAATAGATTAATCCATCCACTCCGACAAGGTCCTCACAATCTAATTATCTCTTCAAGGACCCATCTCTCGATTATCATATTAGGATTTCCCATCCTTAAGTAGGGATTAAGCTTCAATGAGTTTAGGGGAATATTCAAACCACAGTGGTGCCCTTTTAAAATAGGCCTAGAGAGCATGTTCATCTCTTACATCTTGTGAAGACACAGCAAGAAGGTGCTGCTCTGTAAATCAGGAAGCAGGCCCTCACCGTACACCAAATCTTCCAGCCCTTGATGGTGGACTTCCCAGCCTTCAAGACTGTAAAAAATATATTTCTGTTGTTCATAAGCAACTCAGTCTATGGTATTTTGTCATAGCAGCCCAAAAGGACTGAAACAACATGCCTTATAATTTTTGTTGAAACTTACACCTGATGCATTGGATAAAGTAAAATGATTTAAATAGGCCTTTAATGTAAGATTTATGTTTATCTGGCTATGAGTTAGGTTGCATGTACTGTTTGCTGTACCTGTTGGTCTCAGATGCTTCAATTTCCTCTTGTGTCCTTGTTTTGGTCTTCTCTATTGTCTTTGGGTTTCTCTAGAGACTTTCTTAAATAGGATCTTAACCTTGCAATTATTTAAGCTGTAATCCACTGTTACAATACAGGTGTCTGACGTGGTGATGTGGTGTTGTGGTGGTAAGCTGGGGGGTGGGTGGGGAAGAGAATCATTCTATAATATTATGATTAAGTCTCAGTCTTTTAGAGAGCCTAGTCCATGGGTTTTAACCTTCACAAGTGCTTCTCAGCATTTGAATTTTTCTTCTTTAGGTGGTATAGTCAGGATAGAGGAGAGTGGAATTTTTATATACCTTCACCCACATCAAAGGCTGGGCAAGGCTGGAGTTAGTTATTTTCCTTCCCTCAGAACAGTTAGGCTTTGGTGAACCCAAGTAGATTAGGCTCAGGTAAAATATATACTTATAATGGCAGTCCTTTTTAAACGGGAATAGAATGTCCTGAGCATATATTAAAATAGTTATGTTTCCCCTTCTGCTATCAGAAGCAAGAGAGGACTTTTCTTTGATATTTACTATGAGAGTTTGGTAGAGCTCATGGAGTTAAAACTCACAAAAATGTGCTCCTCTCCTTTCTTCACCCTGCTGTCCTTAACACTGGGCCACCAGTGTTTTTAACTCTCAAATTATCCCACACTGTGCCTCCAGAAATTGGTCAATTATATTAAGTATTCCTTCTGGTACTGGCTCCAGCATCGGGCTTCTGCTCTTGGCAATGCGTAATTTTCAGTATCTACATATTACTTTAGTTTTCAGGGCAGTAGTGCTCCCTGTAAAGTCAATTCTCAGAAAGCTCTAAGATGAGTTGCTGATTTTCAGTTTGTTTGATTATTTTCTTGTTGTGAGAATGGGTGTGATGACATTTAATTTCTTTACTTGTTGTACCAGAAACTGGAATTCTTAATTTTGAAAAAGTATATTGTAGGATTTGAATGTTATGTGTTTAGAAATAACTTCTGCATCTGATGGCAGGAAGGATATTAGGTTGTGATTATATTTTCTTGCCCTATCATTGCCTGGTTTTACTACCAAAGTAATTACAACCTCATGGAATGAGTTGGGAAATATTCCCACATCATGAAATCTTTGTAAGGGTGTGTGTGTCTTGCTTTCACTTATCATTAAATGTATGGTAGGATTCACCATTAAAGCCATGTGGGCCTGAAGTTTTACTCATGGAAATATTTTTAAGTACATATTCAAATTCTTTGACATGGAGTTGTTTTTTTTTTTTTTCTATCTTACGGATCATTAATTTCTGCTCTAATCATTTTACAATTTTATTTCTTCTGTTAACCTTGACCTTCATTCCCTCTTCTTTTTCTATTGTCTCAAATGAAAAACATGGGATAATGATCTGAGGCATTTCTTCTCTCTAATTCTTTATGATTTTTTTCTTTAACCCACAGTTTACTTAGAAGTGTTTTATTTAGTTTCCAAATATTTAAGAATTATTACATATCTTTGTATCATTGAGTTCTAATTGAATTCTACTATGATCAGAACATACTGTTTATAAATTTAATATTTTAAATATAATAAGCTTTCTTCTATGATTTAGAATGAGATCTATCTTAGCAAATACCCAAATTCTTTGAAAATAATACGTATGCTGATGTTGTGTGGTGTATTCTATAAATGTCAATTAGGTAAGTCAATATGGTTTATGTTATTTGTCATGCTTTCTATATCCTTACTGATTTTCTGTCTTTTTGTTCTATGAGTTATTGAAAGATGGATATTTAAACCAGTTATTGAAATGATACAGGTGAATTTTCAATTTCTATTTGAAATAGATAAACAGGTGTTTCATCTTGTATGTTAAAGCTTTGTCATTGGATGTACAAATGATTAGAAGTATTAGGTCTTTTTGATAAATTGAACACTTTTTTATTATGAAATGATCTTCTTTATTGCTGTTATTATTTGCTCTGATATCTACTTTGTTTAATATTAATATAATCACTCAGCTTTTTCCCCCCCATTAGTGTGAGAATGGTGTATCATTTTACATTCTTTAACTTTTAATGTATTTGTGTATTTATATTTAAAGTGGGTTTTTGGTAGGCAGCATAGAGTTGTGTATTGCTTTTTGGTCAAATCTGTCAATCTCTGCCGTTTATTGGGCTGTTTAGACAATTTATACTTAACATTATTCTATATAGGCAACTTGTATGTTTCAATCTAGATCTACTATTTTAATATTTGTTTTTTATTTATCCTGTCTGGTTTTGTTCCCTTTTTCTGCTTTCTCTGACTTCTTTGGAATTAGTTGAATATGATGTTCAATTCTATTCTATCTCCTTTGCCTATTACTAACCAAATATTAATGGTGAAATAACAAAATAACATACATTATTGTTTTCATAAGGAATATCTCCAATTTTATGTTTCCTACAAATTAAGAACGTAGTTGCTCATCAATTTTCGCCCCTAACAGCTTTGCATACAATAATTCACTTTACTTCTCTAGGCAAAGTAATCAAACCCTTTTTACTCTTAGCTACTTTGCTATTTATCCAGAAAACAGCTGACATTTTCTGCGGTGATAGATCATGCTAGATCTATTCTTTCGGATCAGCCAAGAACTTTAAAAGAGAAATGCCCAAAAGTTCTGGTCAACATGATACAAGATTATAGTGAGATAATGTATTTAACTGTCTTTCACATGTGGTTTTTTTTGTTTTTTTTTTTTTGACTGGTAAGGGGATCGCAATCCTTGGCACGGTGTGGTCCACACCACGCTCAGCCAGTGAGCGCACAGGCCATCCCTATTAGGATCCAAACCCACGGCCTCAGCGCTACCAGTGCTGCACTCTCCCGAGTGAGCCACGGGGCCGGCCCTGAACTGAATGTTAAAATCAATATAACAATGGAGTTTACAATTAATTTCATATGATTTTTTTTTGTTCACTTTTACTGATTCACCCATGATTCACCTTGCATGCCATGCCTGTTCTATGCCCTAAATCATGCCATCACTTTCATCTCTCCATCTGGTAGAATTTTATTACCTAAGATAATGTCTCCAAATATTATTTAACTTTAAATTATTTTGATTTATTTTTAAAGCAGTTCAATTGTATTAAAGTTCTAAAAAAAATATGCTTTAATATTCCAATGATTATTTAATTAACAAAAATCCCAATATTATAGCATGTATTTTCATTGTATTGAGACAAGCAATGCCAGTTCTTTAGGCAACATTATGAGTGGAAATATCTTAAAGTGAATCTCCTTTGGTATTATATTGGATAAATTGCTATGAGTAAACTGTAGTTCTCATATAATGTAAATATTGCATAGCAAAATATTAGAATATTAAGTAAAGATAATTTAAAGCTAGGCTTCTTGTTCAAAGATGATAGGTGGAAAAATTACAAAACAACCATTTTATTTTAGCCAAACTGCCACAAATTGTTTTTCTAATTATATATGAGTATTATACTAAAACACACTCTCCCTTTTATTTTTCCCCAACATAGAGACTTCATAGTGCTTACGTATATAGTAAATAGGTCAAAAAATCAAAATAGTTTTAAAACCAATTATGAACAATGTTTCTTGATTGCTAGGAGAAAATAATTTTTCGCTAGTTCTACCTAAGCTTCTGCCAGGGGTCTCAGAAATGAGATCTGAGGATGCTTGTTCTCTCTCAAGAGATGCCATGAATAGATTTAGGAAAATTAAAGTTTTAAATGCTGTTATTTTTCTGTTGTTGTTGTTTTTATATTACTAGATTTAATTGATGAAATAAATTAAAATCAATAAAAAATAAACTAGAGCAGTTTGTCAAATTGGCATATTTGAGGCACTGTTTTGACTAAAAACATTTACAAGAAGAAAAGTGATGTTACCATGGTAAGATAAATATAATTTATACAGTAATGGCACCACCTTTTCTCATTGAAAAGGAACTCCAAGTTTAGCTTTGCATCAGCTAGATTCTTCTTAGTAATCCACAAGGACTGTGGATGTTTCGTACAGCCAGATTTAGAGTAAAAATAAATAAAAATTACTTTATATGTAGGAGAAAAGACAGCCATCTCTTGAGGCAGATTATTTTCTTAGAAATCTCTTGTTGTTTCCAGTTTTCACCAGCTATTTCCATTAGATTTTGTTTTTCCCAGTGTGTTCATTTTTGTTAGCACCCTTTTCCTAAGTGCACTTTGCACTTTAAATGATATCAAATACACATAAACACACCTTAGGTAGTCTGTAACACAGCCTGTACATTCTTGAAATAATCCCTAAAACTGTGTTTGAGAGCAATTATTTTTCCTCTTGGAATACAATATTTTGGAGGATCGGTTACAAAATATTTCACAAATCAAGTACTACATAAAAGCAACAAATTATAGTCACTGGATGTTCAGATGTTAATATTTTAAAAGTTGAATCGTGTTCTTTTAAAAAGTGTGCAATGTTACCAGTTTAAAAATCTTACTTAGAATTATTATTGTGACATTTTCCCATTCGGTGAAACATTGTCCAAGAATTAACGTTTTTCCCAAATGACATTTTCTCATTGGGTGAAACATTGTCCAAGAATTAACATTTTTTTAAAACTTACTCTAAAACAGTTGTAATTACCCCTATGCCAGGCACTGACAAATGCTGTGCATTCAGAGAAAAAAAAAAAATCTTTATTTCTAGGAGCACTTACTCTTGAATGGAAGAAAAAACATGAATAATAATACCAAAAATACCAGATAGAATTTACTCCTAGATATTTTGGTATTTTTGGTGACTATTGTAAATGGGCTTGCGTTCTGGATTTCTTTTTCTGTTAGTTCATTTTTGAAGTATAGAACCAGTACTAATTTTTGTGTGTTGATTTTGTATCCTGCAAGTTTACTGAAATTGTTTATTAGCTCTAAGAGTTTTTGGTAGATTCTTTATGTTTTTTTATATGTAGGATCATGTCAACTGCAAATATGGATAATTTGACTTTGTCTTTTTTCAATTTGGATGCCCTTTATTTTATTTTATTTTTTTTTCTATTGCCTGATTGCTCAGGATAATACTTCCAGTACTGTGTTAACAATGAGTAGTGAGAGAAGACATCCTTGTCTTGTTTCTGTTCTTAAAGGAAAAGCTTTCAGCTTTGCCCCATTCTGAATAATGTTTATGGTATAGGGATTTTATTGTGTTGAGACATGTTCCTTCTATACTTCATTTGTTGAGAATCTTTATCAAGAAGGTATGAAATTTTGTCAAATGCTTTTCCTGTGTCTATTAAGATAATCATGTGTTTTTTATCCTTGATTTTGTTGATGTGGTGTATCACAGTTACTGATTTCCACATGTTGAACCATCCTTGCCTCCCTGGGATCAATCCCACTTAATCAGAATGTACAATCTTTTTGATGTGCTTTTGTATTCTGTTTGCTAATATTTTGATGAAGATTTTTGCGTCTATGTTCATCATGAATATTGGCCTGTTGTTTCTCTCTCTCTCTCTTTTTTTTTTTTTTTCATGTTGTTATATCTTTGATTTTGGTATAAGGGTGATGCTGGCCTCATAGAATGAGTTTGAGAAAATGGCATCCTTTTCAACATTTTGGAATAATTCGAAGAGACTTGATATTAATGCCTTTTTAAAGGTTTGGTAGAATCTAGCAGTCATCTGGTCCTGGGCTTTTCTTTGTTGGGAAACTGTTGATTACTGCTTTAATATTATTGCTCATTATTGGTCTATTCAGGTTTTCTATTTCTTCTTGGCTCAGTCTTGGTAGTTTGTACATGTCCAGAAATTTATCCATTACCTCTAGGTTATCAAACTTGCTGGTGTGGGGTTCTTCATACTAGTCTCTAGTGATTCTTTGTATTTCTGTGGTATCATATGTAATGTTCCCTTTTTCATTTCTGATTTTTGTTACTTGAGTCTTCTCTCTTCTTTTTAGTTAGCCTAGTTAACAGTTTGTCTATTTTGTTTATATTCTCAAAAAAACCCCAACGTTTTGTTTCATTGACCCTTTGTAACATTTTTTTGATATCCGTTTTATTTAGTTCTACTCTGATCTTAATTATTTCTTTTTGTATACTAACTTGGGGATTAGACTGTTCTCATATTTCTAATCCTTTGAGGTATAACACTAAGTTATTTGTTTTAAGTCTTTCTATTTTTTTGATGTAAGTATTTATTCCTCTAAGTTATGCTTTTGCAGTATCTCACGTTTTGGTGTGATGTGTCATTATTTTCATTAGTTTCAATAAATTATTTTTGAGTTTACAGCTAAATTTCTTCTTTGACCCATAGGTTTTCAGGAGCAGGTTGTTTAATTTCCATGTGTTTGTATAGTTTCCAGGGTTTCACTTGTTATTGATTTCTAGTTTTAATCCATTTTGATCTGAAAATGTACTTGAAACAATTTAATTTTTATAAATTTGTTGAGACTGGATTTGTGACCTAACATCTTCCATGTGCTGAAGAAAATAATGTATATTCTGAAGTTGTTGAATGAAAGGTTTTGTAGATAAATACATTTAACCATAGAGGTGAAACATCTCTACAATGAGAACTACAAATCATTACTGAAAGAAATTAAAGAGGAAACAAAAAAATGAGATTGGAAGAATTAAAGCTGTGAAAAATTTCCGTACTACCCAGAGCAACCTACAGATTCAATTCAATCACCACAAAATAACAATGACATTCTTCACAGAAATAGAAAAAAAAAAAAAAACAATCTTAATATTCATATGAAACAACAAATACCCTGAATAACCAAAGCAATCCAGAGCAATAAATAAATAAACAAATAAAGCCAAAGGCATTACACTACCTAACTTCAAATTATATGATAAAGCTCCATAACCAAAAGAGCATGATATTGGCATAAAAATAGACACATGGACCAATGGAACAGAATAAACAGCCCAGAAATCAATCCATGTACTCACAGCCAACTGATTTTTGACAAAAGCACCAAGAACACACATTGGGAAAAAGACAGCCTCTTCAATAAATGATGATGGGCAATTTAGACATCCATGTGTAGAAGAATGAAACTAGACCCATACCTCTTGCCATATACCCAAGTCAACTCAAAATAGATTAAAGAAAAATATAAGTCCTGAAACTATAGAACTCCTAGAAGAAAACAGAGAAGAAACACTTCAGGATGTAGGACTGGGCAAAGACTTTATGAAGAAGACTTCAAAAGCACAAGTGACAAAAGAGAAAAAAGAGATTATATCAAACTAAAAAGCTTTTGCATAGCAAAGGAAACAGTCATCAGAGTGAGAAGACAATTTACAAAATGGGAGAAAATATTTGCAAACTATGCATCCAATAATTGATTAATATCTAGAATATACAAAGAACTCAAACAAATTAACAGTGAAAAAATAACCCAATTAAAAAATGGGCAAAGGAGCCAAATAGACATTTCTCATAGGAAGATATACAAATGACTAACAGATAAATGAGAAAATGCTCAACATCACTAATCATCAGATAAATATAAATCAAAACCATATTGAAATATTATCTCACTCCAATTAGTCTAGCTATTATCACAAAGAGAGAATAACAAATGCTGGCAAGGATGCGGAGAAAGAGGCACTCTTCTACACTGTTGGTGGGACAGTAAATTAGTACAGCCACTATGGAAAACAGTATGGAGTTTTCACAGAAAATTACAGGTTGAACTAACAGATGATCCAGCAATCTCATTACTGGGTAATACCGAAAAGAATGGAAATCATTATGTCAAAGGGATGCCTATACTCCCATGTTCATTGCAGCTCTATTTACAATAGCCAACATATGGATACAATCTAAATGTCTATCAAGGGATGACTGGATAAGGAACAGGTGGTATATATAAACAATGGAGTACTACTCAGCCTTAAAAAATATGAAATTCTGTCTTTCACAGCAACATGGATGAGCTTGGAGAAAATTATGTTAAGTGAAATAAGCCAGGCACAGAGGGAAAAATACCTCATGCCCTCACTCATAAGTGGGAGCGAAGGAAGGAAGGAAGGAAGGAAGGAAGGGAGGGAGGGAGGGAGGGAGGGAGGGAGGAATCACAATATTATATTCAACTTTCTGAAGGAGAGAACAGAACTGTGGTTAGTGGAGATGAGAAAGGGGGAAGGGAGAAATTGGTTAATGCACACAAGGAATGATTATGTTTTGTAATGATCACCATGTTACTTACCCTGATGTGATCATCACAGATTGTACACACATACGGATATTCAACTCTGTATCTCACAAGTATGTATAATCAATTATGTTTCAATTTTTTAAAAAAAGCTGTGAAGATTATATGAGATAAACCTACAAGATAATATTTACAGTTTGGTCTGGAGCATAATATTTAGCAGAGACTTGGTGGTAAAGGAATTTCAGCATGAAAAAAGACAAAGAAGTTTTTTTCTGTCTTTTATGCACACTATGGGAAAATGAAAAGTGAATATCCTAAGTTTAGTTTCAAGATGCTGTATGTGAAGGAGACTAAGAATCTGATGGCGTGATTGGCTGTATCTATTGCCATACACTTAATGTACAGGGACATTATAATTTAGCAATAAGATAATGAACTTTGAAGCCAGAATTTCTGAGTTTGAATTCCACCTAATTCAAGTATTCTTAGACAAGTTACTTAATTTCTGTTTCCTGATTTACTTATCTGTAAAGGGGGTATGATAACACTGTCTACTCTGTAGGATTGTTCAAAAGATTAAATCAGTCAATGCACATAAAGTGCTTAGATTTTTTTCCTAGCAAGTGATAAACACTCAAATAAAATTAGCTGTAGTGTAGGTGCCTGTCTTTATTGTAATATATATAGGAGACATGGTTCCATTGTTAGTTTTTTTCAGAAAGATTATTCCTTTATTGTTTCCAGCTGAGACGAACAGCAGATTCTCTTGACTACAGGGTCTATAAAATGAGTTTTCCCTAAACGCAAATTTTTTACAGGCTAGCTATTAAAAAGTGAGTGCCTCAGTATAATGTTTTTTGTTTGTTTTTATTTTGTTTTGCATTTTTACTAAGCATCTATTTTGAATTTCAGTACCTCTTTTGATTTATCTTTTCCTGTGCATTTTTTATCAACTTTTTAATTTTAGAATAATTTTACTTTTTACATTTGTTTACAAATAGAATTGGCCACCCAAATTTATTTTTACAAAAATATTACAAAGATATTGCAGAGTTTTCATATATCCCATACCAGTTTCTTCTAATGTTAACATCTTACGTTACCATAACACAATTGTCAAAACTAAGAAACTATCAACTAAACTTCAGACTTATTTTGAATTTCAATAGTTTTTCCATTAATGTCTTCTTTCTGTTTCAGCATTCCGTCCAGGAATACTTAAGTTGTCCTATGCTTCCTCTCATCCATGACAACTTCTCAGTCTTTCCTTATGTTTTTATGAGTTTGACAGTTTTGAGGAATCACACAATATTTGTTCTTTTGTTTCTGGCTTATTTCACTTAGCATAACATTTTTAAAGTTTATCCATGTTATATATGTATCAGAACTTTTTATGGTAGAATAATATTCCATTTAATGTAATATAATATTATATATATATATTTATATTTATATTTATACATGAAATGAAATATGCAATGATATAAAACCACGTTGTATATACGATTTGGGTTGTTTCCACCTTTTGTCTATTGTGAATAATGCTGCAATGAACATTGGAATGCAAGCATCTGCTTGATTTCCTGTTTTCAATTTTCTGGGTATATATTTAGGAGTAGAATTCCTGGGTCAAATGGTAATCCTGTGTTTAGCATTTAGAAGAACTGCAAAACTGTTTTTCAACAGCGACTGCACCATTTTACATTCCCATCAGCAATGTACACAGACTCCCATTTCTCCATATCTTAGTGAGTACGCGTTATTTTCCATTAGTATGATATTTATACTAAAGCAGAGTTTTGTTCTTTTAGACTGGGTTATACTCAGTTAAAGCTTGCAGTTACTTTACTTCATAACATTTGGGTATCTATTGTATTAGCAAGGATTCTCCAGAGAAACAAAACCAATAACATATTTGTGTGTGTGTGTGTGTGTATACACACACACACACACACACACCCCCCACACACACAGATATACACACACAGATATATATATATATATGTATATATAAATAGAGGATATAAATATAGATAAAGCTATATAGAGAGAAAGACAGAGAGAGAGAGAGATTTATTATAAAGAATGGGCTCAAATGATTTCTCAGGCTGGCAAGTCTAAATTCTGCAGGGTAGGTTAGGGGTACGGAGACCCAGGGAAGAGTTGGTGCTGCAGTTCGAGACCAAAGGTAGTCTGCTGGCAGAATTTCCTCCTTCTCTGGAGAGGTTAGTCTGTTTTCTATCAAGGCCATTAACTGATTGGAATAAGGCCCACTCACATTATGAAGGACAATCCGCTTTACTCAAAGTCTACTGATTTAAAAATTAATCTCATCTAAAAAATACCTTCACAGCATCATCTAGAATAATGCCTGACTAAATATGTGGGTATTGTGGCCTAGATAAGTCTACAAGTAAAATTAATCATAACACCCACTAATGCAACTTGTAAACTATGCAGTTGTAACCTAATTCATGGAAATTTATTTTAGTACTATATAGATATATAGTCAATTGCTCAGATTTTTTTTTGAAATAACAATGCAATGTAATAAATGTTCAACATTAGTTTGCAAAGAAATCAAATAAAGATTTTACTGGTACAACCAATAAGACAAATTTTGTGTCTGAAATATCTCATTTCATCTTTAATTTTTATAATAATCCAATTTATAAAAGTAAAATGGTAATCATATAACATTTTATAGTTTGTATTATTTGTAATGCAGTTAAAATAGGCAATTTTCTGATTTTTAACAGTAGACCAACATACAAATAATTATGATGTAGTGCACTCTATTATGTTCTTATGTTCTTGACTGATTGAGGATATTATGAGTTGTTTTTAATGTATCATTTTGTAAGGTTTTTTTTTTCTAATATATGTGCTCCAGTGCCATGTTGAAATTCAGAAGAAATGCTTAGTTGTGTGGTGTAGCAAATTTTGTCTGCTTATTCATTAATTACACTGCATCAAATAAGTGTTTTATACAGTCAATTTGTATGGTAGAAAGAATATTGAATCAGAGAAATAAGTATGGTTCAGAAACACAAATAAGTGTGACTTTAGATGAATGATTTAATCTCTTAGAATCTGAATTTTCTTGTCCGTCCAATTAAAGAAAATATTAACTTACATTGGAATTTCTCTCAATTTTGATAAACATACATATCAAAACATTAAAGATATCAATATTTTAATATCAATTAAAATAAGGTCATAGAGATCAAAGCAATTATTCCCATAATACTTTGATATATTAACCAATGTGTTTTATGATTCCAGTAATTCCCTTCTGTTCTGTAGCACTTCCCCCACGCAACTGATCACTGCTCTGAGAATGAAATGTCACCCCAGAAAAGCAGAAAACAATTCTGAGTTTAAAATTCATGTGCTGCTTTCATGTTGTATGTCCTGCAATTTTTAGTTCCAATCTGTGAGGAGTCAGAGCATAATTATATTCCATAAAATATTATGGATTTGCAGTAATGAGGTAAGACCAGGTTTTTACCTTTTCCTGACACCATACTAGATATTCTTCTTTTGCCCGTCCAGGCATTTTTCACCTTCTCTGCCTGCTCTGTGTTCTAGAAAAACAGTCTTGACAATATCAATTGCCTCCCCTGTCCTCCGGCAGAATATTAGAGGTGGAAAAGATGATAGTATGTCAGGGTATAAATTCCCTATTTCCTTACAGTTCTCATGCTATCAGTCACCATCAGTTGGCTGTGTCCTTCTTCTGAACTCCACAACTCTTGGACTTTCCATCAGTTATCCTTTTCATACAGTTAACTCCTCCCTGTTTCCAAAAAACACTACCTCCTCAGACTTGCAGCAGCAGATATTTCACCATTGTTTCTACTTCTGGGGAATAGCAACATCCTGTGTTGGTAGAACCAAACATCATTGGAAAATAGTCTCTTTATTAAGTTCTCCTTAATTGCTACATGTGAGTATGCCATCTTTTTCTGCCAGAACACTAGTATATCTCCAAATGGTTTAAATTTTTGCTTAAATATTTAAATAATGCTGGTTTTAGATGTTAGGAGAGAAATAGGCTAAGTGTAAGCATATGTTGAAAGACCTTACCCAAATCAGTTGAGGCTCTGTCTTTGTGGTAAGTTTAATTCCAGCCGCCCAAAATTGGCCTGCACTGTTTGCTAAATTACCTGCCAAATATAGAACCCTGGCCAAGGCATGAAGCATCGGATTAATACTCGGTAGCCATAGGTCTATGGAATTCAGAGATGGTTTGTACCAGCTGGTCAGAATTTTTTATTGATAATAGTAAAGTTGATGATTTGCACTTGGTCTCCTTGAGATATCTGAGGCAATTTTCTATTGGGAATGATTAGGTAGAATATGCCAAATTGACTGTCAGAAGATCCAGCCGAGTCCCCACTTTGGGCTTTCTGGTTTGAGGTATTTCACACACATCTAATGGTTCTAATCAAAGAGGGAATGTGTGTCTGGTACAGCCCTACAGAAGGAGGATATTTGGAGCTCACTCCTGGCTTCTCTGGACATCTTGCCTTCATTTGTGATGCATGTCCTTACTTTAATACTATTGCCATATTACGTTTGCTTCCTGCAAATGACTATAGATTTGTAAGCCATATTATGTTGAATCTTCTTTAGCAATCAGACCCTTCTAACCATCATTATTAATGTACCTTTAGTTTCCGTATGTAGCCTGAAGACTTGGCAAGCCTCATTTCATTTACTGACATTTGGCATAGTTCAAACATAGAAGGATGGAGTTAGTAGCAGCAGCTCTTTAGTCACAGAGGCCTAAGACAGCTTTCGTTAGGTTTTTAATATACCAGTATGTGAGTAGCATTCTGCTTCTGGTGTACCCAAGAAAGGTATAGATAAAGTGTGGACAATCAGATCTAAGGAATCGTTGTTACAGGAGAAGGAGACCGCCACAGCATTTTGCATGGCCTGAGTCTATGAGACTGGATGGGGTGGAGATGACTCAGCAGAAGCCAGTGTGTTGAGATGGCTGCAACCGAGAAACTTATGGTTCCACCCTCCAAGTAGGTAGGTTACTGCTTGTGACCCCAGACCACAGACACTACCGTGTGGTGAAGGAGACCTATTTGACTAGGGAAAAAAACATTATGGATTATGATTTTCCCATTACTAGTTGGATGCTTTTTAACCATATAATGAAATAAAGCTCATTTTATAAATTGTTCCTTAATAGAAAAGTAAAAGTACATTTGTAATATCTAAGTTTCCAGCCTGAGATTGGTATCCACTTAGAGTATTAATGTTTCCCCACTAAGCTACATGGAATACTCATAAATTAAAAACCTCCAGAGATTCTTATTCAGTAAACAAATATTTATTGAATATGTGGTAGGAAGTGAATAATATTATGAACAAAACAACAAAAAAAGAGTTTGTTGGAAATAACATGACTATTAAATAATCACAAATAAATATATACTTCATTTGTTAATAAATCTTCTGAAAGAACATGGTCCTATATATCTGTTTAAATCATAGTTAACCTCGTTTTGGAGGGGTGGGGCAATGCTAAAATGTGAAAAGTCAAAAGAGGGTAAATAGGCAAGTTTGAGTGTAGTTAAACAAGAGGCAGACCTGAGGAGGAAAATAGCATAATGAATATCTAGTAACTTAACAGAAGGGTGTTGCCAAAAACCTCTAAAAAAAAAAATCCCCCTACTATACCTTGCCCTAACTAAGAATCTCTACCTTGAGGGGTGTGTGTGTGTGTGTGTGTGTGTGTGTGTGTGTGTGTGTGTGTGTGTGTGTGTGTGTGTGTGTGTGAATGTGTGTTTCAACAGCAACTGCAATAATAATAGGATTTCTTAATAAGAATGAAGGAGGCTTATTTTTAAGACTTCCAATTTAACCAAAGATCAAATACTCCAGTTCCATTATGATATAAAAGAAATACATTAAATCATATTAGAAAATGGCAAACTGGAAAACTAAAATATAGTGGGCAGTTACTGTCATTAACACTGGTATTATTGACTATCCCATGCTAGCGACCATACCAGTTATTATGTGCTAATAGTAATAGTGCTAAAAATTGCAACCACAAAAGGAGGCAGATAATATTAATGTCCATTTTTTATTGATCAGGAAGCTGAATGTAATAAAGTTGCCTCTTTAATATTCCTACAGTTATAGAAAGTATCGGTCTTTCCCTGTGATGCATTGATATCTACAGCTATGTTTCTACCTGTTGTGATGTGAAAGCTCAAGATAATTTATTCAGTTTTACCAAAATAGGGTAAGGAGTGAGGCTATGTTGTGTCAGTGCTATTTCCTCCCAGTGTGCATATGACCCTCCCTTTTTTGTAAGAAAAACCTGATTCGCTCATATATGCTTCCCTCATAATCTGAACTCACCAATGGATTGCAAACAGTCTAACCTAATCCTGGAAAACACATTTCATTGTGCCAGTAACTGACTTACAAAAGGGCAGGACTAAGCACATTTAGTCAATTAAATCTGAGGACAAATTTGATAGAGGCTTCCTGGAAAGAAGCTTTTTTACTAAGAAAATACAGCCTGAGGAAGACAGGCTTTCCTGCTCACATGTATGAATGAGGAAACAGTCCAAATTGCTGCTGCAGCTGTAAGGGTGTCCAGTCTTAGGATGCAGCAAACATGGTGGGGACAAGAGCAAAACCAGGGAAATCTCATGTTTATTTGGGCAAAAAATTTTGTCCTTGGAACAATCATCTTCCTGCCTTGCCTTTGGGTCTCTTCTTTGGGATATTTTTATTCACGTGTGTGTATGTGTGTGTGTGTGTGCATGTGTGTGTCTGTTAAGCCATTTATATTTTAATTTGCTTCATTTGTTTAATTAACTTACTAATAGTAGATTCAGAGCCTCCGATCATAAAGATGTAGTGTTTCCAGGAGAGTTCTCCATGTGAACAGAAAATAAATGGGGATTTTCAAAAGAGGAAAAGAATGAAAAGGAAAGAAAAAAATAACAGGTGGTCTGGGACCAAAGGAATTTCAGTATGATTGAAGAAGTGAAAGGTAGGGTGGAGATAGTTTAAAAGTTTCAGGAAAAAAAGTTCTACTCCAATTGATTGCTCAGTTAGGGAATCCTAAGAAAGATTAATTACAAATATAAATATACATATGTTTTAATAACTGTATAGATTTTATGACATGGAGTTCAGGGAGAAAAATGAGAAACAGAATAATATCTAAAGACTGATAACAATAATGAAAATTAAAAGTGAAATATGCATAAACACATATAAACAAAAACCACTAAATATTTTACAAGAATGCATATATATCAAGGATAGATTACAAATAAATTACATCATGTGCATTTAGTGAGAGAGAAAAATGAGAACAGAGATCAGGGATAATGTGGGAAAAATAAAATGAGATGGATTTTCATTAATTGATAATAATGATATACGGAATTAAGGAGCACGATTAACTACATTCCCTGTACCTAAAGTCTAAAAAAGAAAGTATGTGTATATGTGTGTGTTATATGTATGTATAACTTTTATAAATATATAAAAAAATAAAACTTAATAGTAATAAAAATGTATAATTTCTCAGTTCTTGTTAGATAAACACTCAGTGCAGTAAAGATATGATATATAGGTATAAATATAGCATAGAGAACACAAATTTATATGATTAATAAATCTGACCTTTTTATCAAATATTGTGGTAGACAGGCAAAATACTCCTTCTATTAGATAAAACTAAATCTAAAATGTTTTGATTATCAGGGTTAGGCACGAGTGGGAAAATTCTGGGTACTCTAGAAAGCTGATCCTGATTTTTTCCAGAACAATATCAGAAGCAACCTGCTAATTGTCCATCCCTTCTGCACCATAACTGAAAAAAGAATTGAGTTACAGTATTTTTTAGGAATAAAGTTAACCAAGGATGTGAAAAGTCTCTACAATGAGAACTACAAACCACTGTAGAGAGAAATTAAAGAGGACACAAGAAGATGGAAATATATCCCATGCTCTTGGATTGGAAGAATTAACATTGTGAAAATGTCCATCCACCCAAAGTGATTAACAGATTTAATTCAATCCCTATCAAAATTCCAATGACATTTTTCTCAGAAATGGAAAAAAAAAAAAAAAACCTATCCTAACATTTATATGTAATAACAAAAGACCATGAATAGCCAAATGCTGAGCAAAAGTAAATAAATAAATAAATAAATAAATAAAGCTGGAGGCATAACACTACCTGGATTTAAACTATACTACTACTAAGCTCTAATAACCCAAACAGCATGGTACTGTCATAAAAACAAACACATGGATCAATGGAATACAGTAAATAATCCAGAAATCAACCCATATACTTACAGCCATCTGATCTTTGACAAAGGCACCAAGTCTACACACTGGGGAAGAGACTGCCTCTTCAGCAAATCATGCTGGGAAAACTGGATATTCATGTAGAAGAATGAAACTAGACCCATACCTTTCATCATATACCAAAATCAACTCAAAATGGGTTAAAGAATTAAATATACATCCTGAAACAATGAAACACCTTAAAGAAAACATAGGGGAAACACTCCAGGAAGTAGGGTTGGGTGCAGACTTCATGAATATGACCCTAAAAGCACAGGCAACCAAAGGAAAAATAAACAAATGGGATTATATCAAATGAAAAAGCTTCTGCACAGCAACAGAAACAATTAACAGAGTGAAAAGACAACCAACAGAGTGGGAGAATATATTTGCAAAATATACATCTGACAAAGGATTACTATCCAGAATATACAAGCAACAGAAACGGCTTACAGCAAAAAAAAAAAAAAAAAAAAAAAAAAAGTAACCCAATTCAAAAATGGGCAAAGGAACTGAATGGCCAACAGACACATGAAAAAATGCTCAACATCACTCAGCATTTGGGAAAAGTAAATCAAAACTACTTTGAGATAACATCTCACTCCAGTTAGGATGGCTAATATCCAACAGACTGAGAATGATAAATGCTGGTGAGGTTGCAGAGAAAAAGGAACTCCCATCCACTGTTGGTGGGATGGCAAAATAGTGCAGCCTTTATGGAAAATGGTTTGGAGGTTCCTCAAACAATTGCAGATATATCCACCATTTGACCCAGCTATTCCACTGTTGGGAATATACACAGAGGAATGGAAGTCATCATGTCATAGGGATGCCTGTACTCCTATGTTTATTGCAGCACTATTTACGATAGCCAAGTGTTGGATCCAGCCCAAATGTTCATCCTCAGATGAGCAGAAAAGGAAACTGTGGTATATCTACACATTGGAATACTACTCTGCTATAAAAATGAATGAAATACTACCATTCACAGCAACATGGATGGACTTAGAGAAAATTATATTAAGTGAAATAATCAGGCACAAAAAGAGAAATACCACATTTTCTCACTTATTTGTGGGAGCAAAAATAAACAAATAAATGGTTGGGGGAGGGAAGAATACACAACAATCACAATAATTTTTTGAACTTCTTAAGACAAGTGAACAGATATTATGATGCAAATGGGGGGGAGGGAGAGAGGGAGGGGGTTAAGAATAATTGGTAAAAGGACACAAAAATCAACTACATTGTATATTGATAAATTAAAATTTAAAAAAATATATATATTTTTCTAACAACATCAGCCTAAGGACATTCTAAAAGTGAAATATGTCCAGTATGTATCTCCACTCTAATTACTTTATTCTCTTCTTTGTTTCATGCTTTGTAGAAAAAATGAAAAGCAGGGATGTATAGACCATATTTTATGGGCCTAGAAAAGTATGGAGTGACTAAAATTCCACAGTAATTCCATGGTAGATTATTTCACTATTCATATGTTTATCTGAAGAAATTTCTTAGTGATGTTTTTAAAGCTACTAGTTTTCTTGATATTTTCTTTTGTGTTAATTTTATATTTCTTTTAGCAATGCTAAAGTATTTATGTCTCTCTTGCTTCAAAATAAAACACTCAATTTTTCTAGACATTTATATAATTGAATTGTTCATGTTTTTCTACATTCATGTACCCTCAATAAAAATGCCATTTTTGAAATAATTTTTGGATTTTCTTAAACTGCAAATAAGATATTTCATGAAACAGGTGCATTTAGGTCAGAGTCATATATGTGTGGATTCTCTTTTTGTAGCAAATATGGCAATATTTGTGTTTTCAAAGTAAAAATTATTCTCAATTTAACGAGGCATTATCAAACATACATCAATTCTATATCTTTTTAAAAGACAAATCTATGATGATATTTTATTTGATCTTAGTAGTATAAAGAAAGGAATGACAGAGAATTGCACTTACAGATGGGATTGCATTTGGGGGGAGCAACAAATGTGTAAATTAAATAATTACAATGTCATTCTCTAAATTTTGTATTGAATGTAGTTACAAAATGCTTAGAGAGCATAGGAGAAGCAGCGGTTAGCAAATGTGATATGTATTTATACATTCTTTCATAAGTTAAATTCTTGTCAAGTTTCAATCTTCCTCAGAATCCAGGGAGCTGTAATCATCAAATCAAATTATTCTTACTGTCCAGGCAGTTCCATTCATAACAACACTCAAGAGGACGTAAAAGTAATTTTGAACTGTATTAGGTACTATCTTTTTATAAACATAATCTAAAGTACGTATAAAAGTGAACTACATCAGATGCTTTGTGGTCGTCCACAGGGTAATGAAAACTTTCCTTTGAAATATTTAATTATAGCTGATATGAAGGTATATGCTATTAATTGACAAATAAGCTTATTTCTCTTTACTTAATAGAGCTAAAATACTTGTTTTGAAAGCATGTCTATGTTACTTTGTATAAACTGAAATGCGTTATATAAATATCCTAAATAATAGAGACATGAGTATATGTGTATACCTATTTAAGTTCTACGTTATTTGGCAAACATGTTGTAATGTTGTATGTCTGTGTGGGCAGTGTGCGTGTGGGTTTGTGTGCGTGTGTGTGTGTGTGTGTGTGTGTGTGTGTGAGAGAGAGAGAGAGAGAGAGAGAGAGAGAGAAAGAGAATGAGTATGTGTATCAGGTAGAAGCAAATTTTTTAAATGATGAAATAAAATTTTTTAAATGGCAGAGAATGCATCAAAAGGAAGTCACTAGGAAATAGTATATAATATTAATGCAAAACTACTGTTGTCTTGTCCTGAGACAATTTACATTTGAGGGGAATTTTATAAACTTTTCCCATAGAGGTAGTTATCAAAATGCAGAGTGTACTTATATGTAGAAAGAACTGCTCAGATTTTCAGAACTCATTTCTAAAACAATCATTTTCTAAGAACTCCCTTTGTGCTGTCAGAGTAGAGTTAGCATTTATGCTCTTACATTCAATTTCTCAGAAGCATAAATCCTTTCAAATGTAATGGGATCCTAAAAATAGTCACTGGCCAGTAAGGATTAATCAGACTTTGCTCATGTTATCAGTTATTTATATACCATTTTCTCAGCTGAGCATCCCTACTGCCATAATGATCCGAATGCATGCAGTGCTCAGCTGCCGAGGCAAAGCTTACAAGCTGATTTTATTACTTTAGACACATTGAACAACAGAAGAGCTCATCAGCACAGGGACATTAAGATGCCAGAAGTGTATTCCAATCACTTGTAGGAGGAAATCACTCTACAGTATGAATATATGTTAAAACTTGTGTCTTTCTTCGAGGAAGTCTATACCACCCGATAAACTATACTTTAGCAGCTGTGATAAGTTGATTCTCCTAATCAAATTGCAAACAGTATCTGATTTGATATTTAAGTAAGTGATCACCACTTCCCACTAATGCTTTTATGGTTAACATTGTTACATTCTTGGCACTACCTAAATTTTGGGATCATTGAATTATCTTCTATTTATTGTAAATAATAACCTTCATATCTATGATACAGAACAGTACTTTTACTTTGGGCTTGGGTCCGAGACCTTGCATAGAGTATTCCTATTCTTATAACATAGTAATTGAATATGTGTTTCCTGTAAGTCATTGAGTTAGACAGTTCTTTATATATAACTCATCTGTCCTTGAAAAATAATACATGTATGTGTGCTTATGTGTGTATATGTACACATGTGTATATACCTGTAATACATCCACTCCAGAAGCCAAGGTAAAAATATTGCCTCTAGCTTGCAGATTTTATTCTAAAGCTTTTCTCCTCTTAGATAATTTATACTTGCTATGGTTGATGATTTCATATTGTGACATCCTTATCTTATGCAAAATATAGTATATGCCCAATGCCATACCATACTAATTGGCTGACAGATTGCTATAAAAATGTATTATTACAAATACTTTTTTTCACATGACAATTTATCCTGAATCATAAAATCTCAGATTGACAAAAACCTCTAAAATACTTATTCATTGTTACAGCCTCATTGTAGAGAATGATACTGTAATGACATTTTAAAGTAGTTTTAGATCAAATAAAACACCTATTGTGTTTAATTCTATGTCTGTGACTGCCACAAGAATGAAAAGTTTTCAAATATTTGACAATACAAAATAAATCATAAAGCAAATTTTTAAAATGACAGATTTTTTTCATTTCTTTGTTTTGTAGTAATTGTAAACACACATATATTTAATTCATGATACTTATTGCTCATAGACATTTCTTAAGATCATAATGTAAAAGTCAATGTGAGTCTATCACAATAACTCAATAAATCTATCAATATAAATGTGAATCAAATTCTTGCTTTGATATTAATTATTTAACAGGGCATTGCAAATGACTGATATAAATAATTAAATGATAAAATGTATGGACCATTTTCTCAATAAGGACTGCAGCCCAAACAAACACATTAAGGCTAAATCTGAGAGGTTGTGAATAATGTAAATTGTGAAGTCCTTGATGTCATGAATTGAGCTGCCATGGTATTTAGCAGAGTTTATAATATGCCTTAGTGAATTTCATTTGTTTCAAAAAACATTTGGTTGTTTATTTAAAGTATTTCTATTGTTTTTATGCAAGTACTTGTTGCAATAAACTTCCCTCATAATACTGCTTTTGCAGGGTGCCATAGGTTTTGGTAAGTTATGCTTGCATCTCCATTTGTTTCAAGGAACTTTTTGATTTCCAGCTTTATTTCTTCTTTGATCCATTGGCCTTTCAGGAACATATTGTTTAATTTCCATGTATTTGTATAGTTTCTCAAGATTTGTTTGCTGTTAATTTCAAATTTTATTCCATCGTGCTCTGAAAATTGGACAGCTCATCAAGACAAAAAATTAGCAGAGAAATATTAGATTCAAACAGCACTTTAGACCAAATGGACTTAACAGACATATACAGAACATTTCATCCAATAATTGCAGAATATGCATTCTTCTCATCAGCACACAGATCATTCTATAAAGTAGACCACAAATTAAGTCTCAACAAATTTTTAAAAAGATTTAAATCATATCAAGTATATTTTCTTAAACTGTTTTAATCCACCAAGGATTAAATCTTGAAAACAGATGGCCTCCTCAATATTTCAATACTTTCCATTCAGGTTAACCAGTAACTTTTTTCTGTTCCACGGACTCTAGGTAAATGGCCCAGTGAAGTTTTTGCTTACTAGTTTCTAAATATTTTATATTTTTTCATGCTTCTTGTTCTTAACTCTCTCCCCTCTCCTTGTCTTCAACACTTATCAACTCTCTTCCCTTCCACTCTAAAATATTGTTGCTTATTCTTTAAGATGTGTGTCCAAATCATTCACGTGTGATGTCCTCTCATATTTCCAAGGAAATTTGCTATTTCTTCCCCTATGTTCCCATGTAGAATATATTATTAAATATTTTTTATATAAAAATGTCTAACTAATTGAGAGACCCATGACCTTAAAATCTAATGAAAGTAACAAAATATTATCAATTAATTGAAATCTCCTTCTCAGTGGTGGCGTCATATTAACATTGGTATTTATTTTTCTTATATCTCAATAATTTTGCTACATTTGTAGATCCTTAAAAATATATATACAATAAAACTATGTATATATTATTTGTACGTATTAAAGCTTTACAGTAATATTCTAACTATACATGTATGCATATATATACATACTTATGTATGTATAAATGCATTCTGTATGTTTATATATATATAAATATATATACACATATGAGTGTATGTTATTCTTTCTTATACAACTGGCATTTTTATGGGGAAGGAGTTCAACATATTTGTGGTGTGTGTTTATGAGAAAACTTATTGTATCCATGTATGGGATATACAAAATTTATATAATTGTTATCATGATGATAGACACTTTTGTTATTTTTAATTTTTTGACTGTTATGTAAAATATTGCTCCAATATTATTGTACATACATTGGGATATTTTCTGTAGGTAATATACAAAGAAGTGGAATGCTAGGATCTAGAACATATGTATCTTTACCTTAATTGTTAAAAATTGCCAAACTGTTTTCCAAGTGGTATACCATAGTATACCACTAGTAGTCCATAAAAGTTCCCATGACTCCACATTTATCATTACTTGGTGTTGCTAAATGCTTTATTTATTTATTCCTAATCTAATGAGTATGACAAGATATATCACTGTGATTTTATTTTCTTCATTAGTAAGATTAAGCATTTTTTATATTGTTTTAGTCATTTAGTGTTTTTTTCTTCTATAAATTGTCCATCATTTTTCTTCCATATTTTACTGGTCTATTTTTCTTTCTTAATGTTTATAGAATATTTTAAAATATGTTCTTACATTAATATTTTACATGCATTGCATGCATTTTCTCCAAACTATTGGCTATCACTTCTTTGTTAAAAGTTATCTTTTAATACTCATATAGCTTTAAAAAATAATATAATAACATTTATCAGTCTGTTATTAATCTTTTACCTTATAGTTTAGGCTTTTATATTTTTTTTTAAAATCCATACTCTAAGGTGCCACATACATTATTTTAATAACACTTATTATATCTTGTTGCTGTGATTGGTTTATAAGACCATCTTTTCTGTAGCCTGTGATATCCTCAAGGGCAGAGGCCATGTATTATTCATTTTTCTACTCTGGCATTTTATGATGCTCAATAAATGTTTGATGATTGAAAGTCATGAGCTCCTTATAGGTGTTAACACAGGCTTTTGGTCTCTTTCTTGTGTGATAAGCAGTACGCCAAGTTCTTTCCATTATATTACCAGTCAGGGCACAGATTACCTTGTCTCACTGAATTTGGTAGGCTTGGTTTAAAAGGCAAAAATCAAAAGATATTCTACAGAGGAAAAGCTTGGTATGTTTAGTCTAAATGGCACAGATCCACCTCTGATGCAGTGAGCTGAATTAGGAAATATTGCTAGTATTCTTAAGTACATTTTGACCCCTCAATCAAGAGTTTTTATTTCAGGCAGGTATTCCATCTTTAATTTTATTGTAAATCACTTCCACATTTTTGTGGCTTTCTCCTCCGTTTAAATCACTTTTAATAATTCTAAGTAGGGGAATCCTGATGTGGAGGATAATTTTCCCCAGAGTTTATCTTTATTTTTATGTTAATCTGTACATGTCTGGGAATCTATAAAGCATACTATTTTTAAAACTGTTTGTGGACGTATTTAATTTTGTTTTCTGTTGAATGTTGCTTCAGATAAACTACATGTTAGCTGATACTTCTAAGTATTTAGGTTTTGTAATAATGACACAGTTTGAATAGAATTTGTTCCAAATAACTTTAAACTGATATGAAGAAGTTGTTCAGAATTTTTCTTTCTATGTCAAATGTTACACTTAACATTTTGGTGGCTTCTGCAATGTGCTGGAGAGTTTAAATCATATATATTATTTATAATATTTAGTGAGATATTCATATTATAGAATGTAGAATGTAAAGATATTCAAATTGCTACATATGTGGAAGCCAAATTTTGATATATTAACTCTTGTGACTTTTTTTTAATTAGAAAGTATTGGGAACATTCTATGTTCTCTTCTCTTAGATAAAATGTGATTCCTCAGAATAAAAAAAAAGACAATGGTTGGCTTTTGGAATCCAAAAGTTAAGGTCTAGATATATGTGAAAATAACTGGATCAATAAGGGATGACAGAGTTCTTCTTAGCTTTGAATAGTAGCTCAAATTAGTTCAACAGAGAGAAGACAGAGCAGAATGTAATAAGGGCAATAGAGGAGACACCAGTGTAACTATAGGAACGCAGGGACTGTAACTCACAGGCCACTCTTGGCTCCAGTAAGCCACTAGAAGGTGTTTTACAATTGTTAACTTCATTTCATCCTCAAAATATGCCCCTTTAATGCTTAACCCTGACACTATTCACATTTTTCCTAGCTTTACAGAGGTACAGTTGATAAATTATATATGTTTACGCTACACAACTTGACATTTTAATATACATGTACATTGACGATCACCACAAGTTAATCAACATATCCATCAGTTCATAGAGCCATTTTGTTGCTGTTGAACATGTCCAATGTCATCTGAAGCTAAGCAGGCCTGGTTAGTACTTGGAGGGGCCACCGCTCTCACTCTGAGCCAGGTCACTCGTTGTGGTGGGGGCTGTCCTGTGGACCGTACACTGTTCAGCAGCATCATCCCTGGTCTCTACTCACCATTGCCAGTAGCAGCCCCCCCCCCCCCCCCAGTTACCAACCAATTGTGACAACCAAGATGTCTCCAGTCATTGCCAAATATTCCCTGGGAAACAAGATCCCCCCCAGTTGAGAACTACTTCTTTAAGGCATATCCTATGATTTTCCTCTTCTCCTCCTTCTCTTCCTTTTCTTCCTCCTTATTTTTCATCTTTTTTTCTTCCTTTTTATTTTCACAACTCATAAAATTATTCCAACAAGATAAGCCACCATCTCTTTTATCTATTAATAAGTACAAAAAGCCTAAAAGAATTTTAGTAGGGAAAAACATTTTTTATATGTCTCTTTTTATTAAATAGGATTGCTCCTCCCTGATTCATAAATATGATTATACAATGCTCTCTGATTTTTACAATAGAGTTAGGGAGAAAGTTGACTAAAAGTACAAATACCAAGTTCAGCTTGCCACTGAAGGCAAGTTTTCTCAATTTTTTTCCTCATTTACTGACCTTATCTCCACTAAACTTAACATTTCAAAAACAGTTTATTACATTTTTGATGTGCTTATGAATATTTGAATAAAATTATTTTCAGCTCATCCTAAGATGAAAAATTTAAAGTATATTTTGCATAGCCTTTTCTATCTTTCTGACATATTTGAATACTGCAATATTCCAATCTCAAAGAGTTAGACAAACAGGATTTTTAAGCCAATTCTTAAAATAAAGAAACTGATACTTAGAGAGAGGCTTACAGTATAGTTTTAGTACACAGAATGTAGCTGCAAGAGTTTTTAGGAGCGTGACCCTCCTATGCTTACTGTCATAACCATGCTTGCTTTTAACAAAATTCATTCTCATTCCATTATGAATAGAATTTAGTTCTCTGCAAACCCAGCAGGGTCCTTTCTTTTGCTTCTAGTAGGTGTTGCTTAGAGTATGGTATGTTTGTAGATTTCATTTTAAAAAGTTGAATTAAAATAAGCTTTCCACTTTAAATTTGCTGACCTCTGATATATCTGTCTTCAAAATTTGCAAAAGTTGTGAACGTTAGTAATTAAGTTATTCGAATGTTTTCACGTTTTCATTTGTATCATATTCATCCAGCAAATATCAAAAGCTACGTGCCAGACTGTGTTCTAGACAAGGGGAGCAGTGTAGAATAAGGGCCCTTCCTCTCCTTTTGTGAAACTCACAGTATAGCTGGGCAGTCAGGTAACAGTTAAATGAATAGATAAAATAATATATTTTTAAAAAGTGATAAGTGCTCTGAAGGTAATTAAGGAAGGGTAGAGTAGTCGCATATATTATTATGAGGAAAAAAAAAGTAATAATATGACTCCTAGGATTTGGGAGTTGACATTCTCTATATGTTTTGGAAATTTTTATCTAAATAATAAATTATTTTTTAATTAGTTTTTTTTAATTTGTTTGAATTGAAACATAATTGGTTATACATATTTATTGGTTCCAGAGTGTACTATCAGTATTTGTGTACAGCATGTGATGATCAAATAAATATTATTAGGATGTTCATCATTACAAATCATAATTATTATTTGTGTCCCTAACTAGTTGCTCCCTAACCCCCTAGTCTTCCCCCTTTCCCATCCCTAGTAACTATAGATCTGTGCCTTCCTTCTGAAAGTTCAATGTTTTATTGTGATCTTTTCTTTGTGTCTTTCTTTTCTTTGTTTCTTTGTTTTTTTGTTTCTCAGCTCTCACTTGTGAGGACATGAGGTATTTCTTTTTCTGTGTCTGGCTTATTTTACTTATAATTTTCTCCAAGATCATCCATGTTGCTGTGAATGGCAAAATTTCACTCTTTTTTTATGGTCCATTGTGTATATATACTGCATTTTCTTTGTACAGTTGTACATCAATGGTCATTTATGGGGGTTCCATATCTTGGCTATCGTAAGTAGAGCTGCAATGAACATGGGTGTGCAGGCATTCCTCTGGCATGATGATTTCCATTCCTTTGAGTATATACCCAATTGGAAAGGACAGTGAAATTGCATTGTTCACAGATGACATGATCCTATATATAGAAAAATGCATAACCTTTACCAAAAAAATCGTAGAGTTCATAAACAAATTCAGTAAAGATGCAGGATACAAAATCAATACAGAAAAATCAGTAGCATTCTAGTACACCAGCAGCAAACAAGCAGAAAAAGAAATGAAGAAAGCAAACCCATTTACAATAGCTACCAAAAGAATAAAATACCTAGAAATAAATTTAACCAAAGAGGTGAAAAGTCTCTACAATGAGAACTACAAAACTTTGCTGAAAGAAATTAGAGGACACCAAATGATAGAAAGACTTTCATGTTCATGGATTGGAAGAGTTAATGTAGTGAAAATGTCCACAACACCTAAAGTGATCTACAAATTCAGTGCAATCAGCATCAAAATACCAATAACATTCTTCACAGAAATAGAAAAAAAAAATCTTAAAATTCACATGGAATAACAAAAGATCCCAAATAGTAAAAGTAATCCTGAGAAAAAAAAAGTAAAGCTGGAGGCATTATACTACCTGACTTCAAACTATACTACAAAGCTATAGTAACCAAGACATCATGGTACTGGCATAAAAATAGACACATGGATCATTGGAACAGAATAGAGATCCCAGAAATCATCCCAGGTACTTATAGCCAACTGATCTTCAACAAAGGCACCAAGAACATACATTGAGGAAAGGGCAGCCTCTTCAGTAAATAGTGTGGGGAAAACTAGATATCCATGTTTAGAAGAATGAATGTAGGCCCATACTTCTTGCTGTACACCAAAACCAACTCAAAATTCATTAAGGAGTTAAGTGTAAAACCTGAAACTATAAAATGCCTAAAATAAAATATAGGGGAAACACTTCAGGATGTAAGAGTGGGCAAAGACTTTAATAATAAGATCCAAAAAGCATAAGCAACAAAAGAAAAAATAAACCCATGCGACTGTATCAAACTAAAAAGCTTCTGCACAGCAAAGGAAATAATCAGCAGAGTGAAAAGACAATTTACAGAATGGGAGAAAATATTTGCAAACTATGCATCTGACAAGGGGTTAATATCCAGAATATATAAGGAACTCAAACAACTTCACAGTAAAACAAAAACAAATAATCCACTTGAAAAATGGGCAAAGGAGGTGAATAGACATTTTCAAAGGAAGACATACAAATGGCCAACAGGTACATGAAAAAATGCTCAACATCACTAATCATAAAGGGAAATGCAAAACAAAACCACATTGAGACATCGTCTCATCCCAGCTAGACTAGTTATTATCAAAAAGACTCAGAATAACAAATGCTGGCAAGTATGTGGAGAAAAGGGAACTCTTCTATACTGTTGGTGGGACAGTAAATTAATACAGCCAGTGTAGAAAATAGTACAGAGGTTTCTCAAACAAAAACAGCCTGAACTATGATCTAGCAATCAGGCTTCTGGATATATACCCAAAGGAGTGTCTAAATAATAAACTATCAACACTTTTGTATGTAAAGTTCTATCCTGCCCTAGGTAACTGGTTGATTAATTTATGATTATTTTGTAAAATACCAAATTTCTTCCTTTTAATATACAATTTATATTTGTATTCTCTAAGTATTTATTTTGCAGTCTAAAGCTCTAATACTTGTATCATAGCCCTAAAACATAGAATTTTAGAAAGTAGGAATGGATCTAAACATAGAATTTCAAAGTTGGAAGGAATTTGGGAATCACATTTTGCTGATCAGGACCATTTAGGTCTAAAGAAGCGAATCACATTTCTCAAAATGTAAGGTTACTTGAGCACCCAGATTTCTTATTTTCTATTTTATCAATCTTTTGTAGTCATGGTGTTTTTGTGATACACCTTCCACATTGCTACAATAGGCTGTCACCTATGTGATTCTACACCCTTAATGTGACTCCTTACATACTTAAAAATAACCTCACATGCCTGACAATGCTTAAGAGCCCCACAATTCATGAAAAATTCATGAATATTCCTTCTTAAATTGCACACGACCCTGGCAAAGTATTAGGTAGCAATCATTATTTGCTGTTCACCCATTATTTATAAATTCTGTCTATCACATGCTTTCTGAGATCAATATTTAATAGTATGAAGCAATAAGAGATCATATCACCAAAGTGATGTGGAGTGATGGGCAGTCCCATGGACAAATCATTAAACAAATATCAAGTTTACAATTTGGCTTAATGAACACAACCATGGGAGTAGATTGGATCTCCAAATACTGAGTTGTTTTCCATGTGGAAGAGGTGTGGAGGTAATGTCCATAGGATCTCCCTATCTCCCGCTGCCACTTAAACACTCCCCATCTATTGCCTGGACGATTACTTTAGTTCCCCATTTGGTCATGTCAATGCCATGCTGTGTCTCCCTAGTTGATTGCATGGATACCAGGTGAGCATTCTCAAGTTCAGATCTAATTATATCATATTCTCCTCAAATGCCTAAAGTGCCCCCTTTCCTGTTATCAAAATAAAAAAAAAAAATCAAAAGTTTCTAACTGCTAGTCAGAATTCTCCCCAGTCATATCATACCTATGCCTTTTCTCTTGCCACATCTTGTAACGTATCTGTCATTCCATAACCTCAAAAGGCATGCTCTTTAAATATATTTTTAGGAAACTCTTTGAGAATGATTGTTTTATTGAACAGAAATGATCATGTTAAGGGGATATATGCTTTAGAGAAATAATGAACTGTAAGAAGAAAAATTACATGAGAGTGCGATCAATTGGAATAATGGTTGCTAATTATATTTAAAATGAAAATGATCTTCTTATAACACACATGGATTCTGTAGAATCATATTTTTGTGTTGGCATGTGAATACATAGTTATGTTAGAATAAAATGTTTCACAGCCCTAAGATGTGTGTCTGACTCTTAGAAGTTTCAGATCTTCAAATTCCAAAATGAAATCCTTGTTTTATTTTTAGTTCCGCTACTCTCCACCTCCTCACTGCTCAGCAAATACATTTTAAAACAGAAAAAATTTAGCAAATGTAAAGAGAACTTAGCTACCTTCAACAGAGGAAATAAATGGGTAAACTTCAATTTGGATTAAAGGTAAGGGGGAAAAGTGCTAGAAAGTGAGCTTTGTTTATAAAATTATAAAATAATCAAAATGATTTGCAAAAGCATTTTGCATGGATAGATAGGGCGGCATTAGGAAGCCAAAGGGGTGACCTAGTAATGGGTTCGGTATGGGGGATACCCATAAAATATACAATCAGAGATTTAATTCTGAAACCGAGTTTACTTTCTAGAGTCAAGTATTTTCTTCACACAATTGTATGTTAGTGTAAGCAACCCTTATAAATCTTCTCATGACAATGTATCTGAAAACTGGAATTATTTCACACATGGGAATAAACCTAATATTCTGGAAATTGTTGCTTATATCTGGCATAAAAACAATCAAAAAACAATAAAGCAATGGTGCTTAGTATAGTGAGTGCTATCAAATTAAAAGTTATTAACACCTATAGAATATGAAAGCAATATTCACTCAAAATGTTCTGCTTTTTTCGGAAGAGCGCGAGAGCAGAGTTTGAACTGCACTTTTATATTTAACTTCTAGCTAGAATACCAAAATGTGAGAAAAACATCCAGAAAAACCCATTGAAATTTGATATATTTTTAATAACTGCATATTTTATTATCTTTCAGGATGCACTGCCCAGAATATACTCATTATTTGACACTTTCATTTAGATAGAATCATAGTTCACACAACACCTTTGTTATGTGTATTTCCTAGTAATAAATGGCATATTTTGTTCTTGAATTCATTATATTCATTTGAGCCTGCCAATCTGCTGTAATTAACAATTATATATTTTACTGTTTAGCATTTATCTCAGATGTAGCACAGATATATCTTATTCCTTAGTAAAGAGCAGAATTGTGGGTTTACCCAGACAAAATATTGTACAATTCCCAGTGCCCCTATCTCAATCTGACTTTCATACAAAATAAATAGATTCAAGGCAAAAGCTCATGTGCCAACAGTTTTTTGAGTAGTACAATCCCAAGGAAGCAGGAGTAAGGAAAAAAAGAGAAACAAAGCAGGGAAGGAAGGAGAGCAAGTACAGGTGGGTGTTTTTCTAAGCAGCCACAGTTTCCAAACACACTGCTCAGTCTCATAGGGAATCTCAAAGGGGCCCCATGAATTACTGGTTCTGAGAATAGCCCATGGGGGAAGGGTAGAGAAGAATTTTTGTTCGGTCTCCCCACCCACATTTATTAACTTTGACATTAACGCCCTCACACTTTTAGAAGGTCCTGTTACCAGTCCCCTCCAGATGACTGATGCAGACAGGAGGGCCAGTCGGGCATTGTCTGCCCAGGCACAGACACTGCAGTTTGTACCTCTCTGTCATTCTTCTATCCACGGGGCTTAGGGATCTGTGGGGACAGCAGGGGCAGTTACGTAGCTCCACGCACTGTTGCTAGAGCCATATCAGGATCTGGAGTTGCACATGAACTGATTTCTATAAAGACAGTGACTTTTTCTACTGCAGTGAAAAATATTTCAGGTCTTTTATAAACAAGACGATGGTTTCTGTGTTAGCCAAGTTTCTCCAGAGAAACAAATGTGTATATATTATTAAGTGAGAGATTTAAATAAGCAATGGGATCACATGATTGTTGAAACTCAAGTCTAAAATCTGCAGGGCAGGCTGGCAGGCTGGAGACTGAGGGAAGATATAATGTTGCAACTTAAGTTGAAAGGCAGTCTGGAAGCAGAATTTTTTCTTTTGAGGGAGGAGACTTTTTAAGACTGTCAGCTAATTGGATGAGGCCCACACGTATTATGGAGGATAATCTGCTTTACTCAAAGCCTACTAATTTAAAGGTTAATCCCATCTAAAAAAAAATTCCACAGCAACATCTAGATGGCATTTGGTCAAAAAGTGGCACTATGGTCTAGCTAAGTCGATACATAAAATTAAACAGTCACCTTACCACCTTACCTTCAATGTACAAATTATGTGTGTGTGTGTGTGTGTGTGTGTGTGTGTGCACAAATACATTTCTTTTTCTTTTACATTTCAGTGACCAGAGAGGTATTCCTAAGGGTTCTTCCAAAAGTCTTATTTATTTCCAGTCCAAACTTCAAAATCAAATGCAAAAGCTTTCCTCATCTTAGAGCAACTGGCCCTTCAATCTCTCTCTCTCTCTTTTTTTTTTTTTTTTTTTTTTTTGGTTTTGGTTTTCTGCGTGAGGCTCTAAGGCTTAACATTATTCTTGGTTTTTCTCCTCAATTTTTTCAAACTTTCACATTCTTTCTCACCATTCTTCATTCTTGGAAAAAGTTTTGATTATTTAAATGGTCTAAACTCTCCTATATCTTTACCTAATCAGTCTAAAAATTCCTCCAAGATTTTAAAATTAATTTAAAAGCAATACATATTTTCTGTATTAAGATAGTAATGTAAAGACATCATATACCACTTTCATTAAAAGTCACCTGAAACACAGAGAAGAAATGCAAATAACAACTTTGATGAAACTAGGAGACAATTGTAAGCCCACATCACTTTGTACAAAGACTAAAATAATTGAAAAAATGGTAAATGATTTTGTAGAAATGAGGAAGGTAAACTTAGAGCATGTGAACGAAAATACTTATGAGCAGGTGGCTGATAAAACCCACGTAGCTTTTCAAAGTCTCTGAATTTGGACAGACATGGAAGAAAACTTGGGTCTGTGAAGAGAGAAAGCAAAAGGCTAAAAAAGAGAAGAATTGTATGAGCATCTGTTTCAAGAGCACTTAGAACTAAAGACCCTTTTATCCAAAGTAAACAGGTATGTTCTCCAGGTCAGCAGATTCAGGAATCCTGTCACAGAGAACTGCTGGAATAATGTTACAAATGAAAATATCCCACAGTGTAAATGTGCCCCAATGCAGTCCCAGAATTCTAGGGGTCACATGTTTGTATTTCAAGTAGGAGATCACCAAATCATTCTCTGGAAAAACTTAACTGACCTAGAGAAGTTATTTGGTCCAGAAAAAGATCACAAATCCTTTTAGAATGTGTAACTGGAGAGCTCTCAATTATTGAAAACATTATAAGAAAACCTAGCAGTTAATAAAACCCACTCACATTGCTTTAGAAATTAAGACCATGAATTTAGTTTTAGGTTAAGATTTTGTCTACTACTGAATTTGGCCTGTCAGAAAAAGAAAAAGGAAAAAGAAAGCAGTTATAAGTTTTAATTTCTAGTTGGCCTCCTTTACCTGTCATTTTCTTGTTTCTATGTTTGTTTAAGTTCATCTTTATTTTGAAACAATTATGCTGAATTGGCTTAGTAATATAAACAAGCCATTAGGTTTATGGTGCCTCTGGCAGGTGAGGGTTGGTTGAATAGTCTCCCAAGGAGACTTCCCAGTCACTTCTTAAGGGCTTCATTCAAATATACTGGATAAAGAAGGATCATCAGGCATTTCAGGAGAGCTTCCAATATGAAGGGCCAAAGCCCCAAACATAGAGATTAAAGGGACTTAAAAGAAGCAGAGAAAATTCAGTGAGCAGGAAAAAAGCTTGAAAGGGGTGATAATTTCATAAGGAATGGAGAAACAAGAGCAGGATGTTAATGGTAGGGAGATGTCACAAAACACAATGAGGCACATACACACACGTACAATACTTACAGTACGTTATTTAAATGCTATGATAAAAAGAAATAGGTAAAGGTGTTATAAGATAAAATTGAAAAAAGTTTATTACATTTGCAGAGTAAAATACAGGGAAATTTCAGTATGACAGTCAAATAGCAGCACTATGGAGCACATGCCAGATTATAACAAAGGCACATAAAACTCTAATGTTTCAGAAAAGAGCAAGAATAATAGACAAACTTCCTAAATAGCTTTGGATAAACAAAATTAGATATGGTGGTAGATTTTGCAATGTTATTAGACAGTAAGGGATGACTTATTTATGGGTTTAAAGAAAACTAAGCAAGTAAAAAAGAGATTTATTAATGACAAAGAAAACAAAGTTGCACAAGAAAGAGGATTTAATCAGGATACACTTGAATTGTCAGTGAGAAATTATTTATAATGAAATGCAATATATATTTACAAAGAGCATGAAAATACTAAGCCAAGAAATTGTGATTAAGCTATTTTGGTAGTATGGTAAGAAGGTAGACAGTGATGTAAGGAAGTAAAAATTGTCATTTATTGTAATTGGAAGTCAATCTAAAACTGATGTGTAGAAGAAAATTTTTGCATATTCTTCATAGAAATATCTAGGAAAATACCAGAAGTAATATATAACAGTAAAAAGTGATTGCATCTATGGAATGGGACAGTGATGGAAAGGGGAGAGTCACAGTTAAGGGACTGCTTATTTTTAATTGTATTGCTATTTCTTATAAGTATTTCAGCATAATTTGTTTATATTCACTGTGGGACTTTTCAATAAAAACAAATTAAAAAGGAAAATATTTTTAAATTGAAATAAATATTGAGAAAGATTAACTACATCACTCAAAGATGAAACTGCTGACATAGTCTTGTATTTCTTCCCAGACTCTGTGTACATATTCTGATATGCTAAAACAACTTAAATACTGATTTTTTTTCTGTAAAAAAAAAAAAGAAAAGAAAGAAAGAAACTAAACAGTTTGATGATATTAAAAATTCTGTAGGGAGATTATTTATGTTTGTTAAAATAGAATTGTTTCAAGTAAATATTCCATAATTTACCTATTTGCCACCCTTGGCAGTGAGTTTCCTCCCGTGATATTATAACATTTAAAAATAACAAGAAAGCAAGCCCATTTACAATAATCACCAAAATAAATAAATAAATAAAATATCTAGGCAACAATTTAACCTGGGAGGCGAAAGATCTCTACAATGAGAACTACAAACCACTACTGAAAGAAATTAAAAGATGGAACGACATTCCATGCTCTTGGAATGGAAGAATTAACATTGTGAAAATGTTCAAAATACCAATTACATTCTTCACAGAAACAGAAAAAAAAAAACCCAAAAAACAACAATCCTAGCATTCATATGGAACAGCAAAAGACCCTAAATAGCCAAAATAATCCTGAGCAAAAAATATAAAGCTGGAGGTATAACACTACCTGATTTCAAAGTATACCACAAAGCAACAGTAACCAAAACATCATGGTACTGGCATAAAAATATACACTCAGACCAGTGTAACAGAAAACAGAACCCAGAAATCAACCCACAAACTTACAGCCAATTGCTATTCGATAAAAGCAACAAAAACATATATTGGGGAAAACACTGTCTCTTCAATAAGTGGTGCTGAAAAAAATTGGATATCCATATGAAGAAGAACAAAACTAGACCTGCACCTCTCACCATATACCAAAATCAACCCAAAATGGATTGAAGACTTAAGTATAAGACCTGAAACTGTAGAACTTCTAAGGGAAAATATAGGAGAACATTTCAGGAACTAGGACTGGGCACAGAACAAGAGAACAAAAGCATAAGAAACAAAAGAAAAAAATAACTAAATGGGATTATATCAAACTAAAAATCTTCTGTACTGCAATGGAAACAATCAACAGAGTGAAATGATAATGTACAGAGTGGGAGAAAATATTTGCTAACTATACATCTGACAAGGTACTAATATCCAGAATATACAAAGAACTCAAGCAATTGCACAATTAAAAATAGTAATAATAATAATCCAATTAAAGGATGGTCCAAGGAGCTGAATAGACATTTGTCTGAGGAAGACATAAAAGTGGCCAACAGGCACTTTAAAAATGTTCAGCATCACTAATGATCAGGGAAATGTGACAATAACAAATGCTGGCTATGGTGTGGAGGAAAGGGAGCCTACACTGTTGGTGGGACTGTAAATTAGTACAACCACTATGGAAAATAGTATGGAGGTTTCTCAAACAACTACAAATAGATCTACCATATGGTCCAGCAATCCCACATCGGGGTGTATACCCAGTAGAATGGAAATCGTCATGTTCAAGGGACACCTGCACTCCCATGTTCATCACATCTCTATTGACAATAGTGATTATAGAGAACCAACCTAAATGTCCATTGATGGATGACTGGATAAGGAAAATGTGGTATATATACACCATGGAATACTGCTCTGCCATAAAGAAGAATTAAATTCTGCCATTCTCAGCAACATAGATCAAAATTGGGGAAAATTATGTTGAGTGAAATAAGCCAGACACAGAGGGGAAAAACACCACATGTCCTCATGAGTAAGTGGGAGCTAAGAGAGAAAGAAGGAAGGAAAGAAAGACCACAGTGATGTGGTGGACTTGCAAAGGGAGTGAGAATACCTAGGGTTGTGGAGTGACGTGGAGGTGTGGGGAGGGGGAGGCAGTTTGGGGATTAATTGGGTGGGGGACATGGGGAATGATTATAATTTGTGGTAATTGGCATGTTGGTAGTCTTGATCTGACCATCACATCTTGGGCACAAGTGATGACAGTAAGCACTGTACTCCATGAATAGGCATAACCAATAAAAAATAAAATTTAAAAAAAAGGCAAGAGAAGAAAGAATATCTAAGCTTAATCATTTTTCAAATTTTAAAAATTATTTTCTCATATTTTTAGAATTGGAAATACTGAATCAAATTTTAATGCCTAAGTATGTGCTTCCAAAGTATTTTCCAAAATGGTTAAACTACACTACCCTGAGAAATGTGTACGAGTACTTATTTTATATAGCCTCTTGACTCTGTTCTTTGACATTCCTAGCATAATTCTAAATTGCCAATCAGCAATTTCCCTCCCCCTCATTTTTGGATTTTATAAAATAAGTGCTTCAAAAAAATGTTACTGTTATTATGTATTCTTACTACCTCGGCACATTTCTTCCTAAAACAGATAGGCAATTATTTGTAATTCTGTATTCATAACTTCAACCTCATTAAATTGTAAATTCCAAGCATTAATCAGGAAAGTTGTGGATAAGAACAAAGGGCCATATTTGGACAAATAGGGGAAACAACTTGCAAAGATTTTCTCACTTTACAACCAATATGAGCAAAAAATTTTAATTGAAAGAAAGAAAGAAGCAGGGAACTCTAGAAACAAAGCCAGTTTTATAACTGGAGCTCCCTGGGGCTAGAAAAGGACAAAGGTATGTGGCTATAGAAGAGTGGCATGTGGAATTCTTGTGATGGAAATAGTCTTTATCCTAACTGTGATACTGGCCATATGAATCCACATGTGATAAATGACACTGAAATTATAAAGAATTAAATGTGCGCAAAATACACATAAACAAACCCAAATGCTTGCGTGTAAAACTTTTAAATAAATTAAAGTCTGATTAAGATTGATAGAATTGCTTCAATGTTAATTTCCTGTTGTGACATTAGAATATAGTCACATAAGATGCCACTATTTTGATGTAGGGGTGAATAGAGTTTTTTTCCCTTCCTCTCTGAAGGTTTGGTGTCTTAAGTCTGCTGAAATGATACTGACAATAGACAGATTAACTGGAAAAAAATATAAAAATTATTAGCATGAATAAGCACAGGGGAATCACAGGAGAATTTCCTTTTACTCAATGAGATTCCAAAGATTATATACCCTTTTTTATAGGGAACAAGGAAGTGGGGGAATAGGTAATTTTGACGAGTAGTAAATTTTTAGGGGAATTGAGTGGACCTGAATAACAGACAGTAGTTTGTAAAATATTCTCCTTGTAAACTGAGGGGAAGGTGAGAAGTGGAACAGGTAGGATCTCCCAGGTAATCTCTCAGAACTGCTCTCAGAAGAATAAATAAAAAGCCTGTCTGGGTTTAGTCTTTCTCTTCTCTGGTTGTTAATCTGTTCTGGTTATTTGATGAGATTCTGATTATTTGATGAGGGAGGGGGTTTTAAGACAGTTGCATTTCTTGGAAGAAATTTTCCTCAGTCAGATAAAGGAAATTTCCCCAGAAATTCCCTTCCTGCTCTTTGCAAGTGAGAAACAGGAAAAGTTAGAAAGTCCTTGGTTCTGAGGCACCTTCAAAGGCCATTCATTTTCCTTTAATTCAAAAGTGCTCAGCATGCCATAGCACCATATTTTGGCATATCTTTCCCTGAGCCCCAATAGAAGGAAAGTAGGAGAAGGGTATACTGGATTTTGGGATCTCTCTATGTATTTTTTTTTTTTAAACTGCATGTGAAACTGTGATTATCTCAAAATTGAAAAGTTAAAAAAATGTGGACCCCCTAATCTCTTATAAAACATAGAAAGGGATTTGAGGTCTATTTTTCCAAGTCATCAGGATGGAATCCCTGATTTCAAGTCACTATTAGTGAATATTAATCAAGTTTTAATTAAAACAATATTTTACAGAACTCTAAATTGGTATATGTTTGTTATTTAAAGGTAAATGTAATAAAATAAAAATTATAGCCTGATACAATTCTATAGTCAGAAACTCTTCAAACAAAGGTCTCATTAAGTAACTTTCCCCCATGGTGGTCAAATAGTAAAAAATACAAGCAGCATAGAATATCTGGTCCAGTCTACAAGTTGCCTTTGAATTTAACTCTGATAAATGATTTGGAAGACTTGCAGTGTACTTTGTTCTATTATATTAGCGAGCTTCCACTAACAAAAATTATCAGTATTCACCTAAACTTTGATGTAAGATGGTTCTGTCTTTTCCTTATAAAGAATAAAAGATTTATTGAGTAATTTTATCAAAACAAAGATGAATGAATGAATAAATGAACAGTTGAGAGGAGCAGAAGGGTGATGATAGGAATTTAGAAAGGGGAAAGAATATTTTTGTCTTAGAGATCTCAAAACTTTCAAATACTAAGAAAATCTGTTACACATAGAAGAAAGGGATAAATAAATCTTAGAGCTGTTAGAAACTTTCTCTAAGGAGAAATTCACAGGAACAATTCTGTACTTTTGAATCAAAAAAATAAAAAAATTTCAAGAGTTGCAGTGAAGGGAATAATTTTATAAGTACCAAGAGGGGCAATCCCTCAAAGAATCCTGACACTACCTTGCAAAACAAAAGAGAATCGTCAGATGGTACCTCTGTGGCCTGGCTTCTATGCCTTATTATCCTGCATGTGAAGAATGAAGAAAGTTCTTTTTTTCTTGTATGCAACTTGTTTATTTATAGCAGAATTCTTGTTCAGCAAAAATCTTTTTTTTTCTTAAATAGTAGAAGAACTACCAACCTCAATTTTAGAATACATACAAATGAAAATTTAGTTCCACATTTACCGAGGCTCCAAAGTTTATACTTAAAATTAGTAAAAAAAGAAAAAAAAATGTTAACTTGGAAACTTAGCCAAGTTTGAGATTCAGGGAAGAACTTTCTTAAGGTGATAATAATCAGCTGATAAAGTGCAACCTTTGAGCCCATAGTTGGAAGAAAGGATATATTTTGAACCCATAAAAAGGAAAGGGGAAAATTAAGTTTTTTACTCACTCTTCTTAGCTATTTCCTCATTTAATATTTTAGAATTTTGCTGTGTCTCCAAGTTTAAGTTATAAAAACACTTGCTTTCAGAAGAAGTAGAAGTTGACTTTGTTGTTATTAAATACCAGAGTGAAAAACAAAAACCATAACCAAAATTAAACAAATTTTATAGCACCAAAAATATATTTGGATTTCTCTTATGTAAGATGATGTGAACTAGAGAAGACAAATCTAGTTAACATCACAAAATCAAGGATTTTTTGAAACACTTTTCTCTAGGGGATATATATTTGACCTCTAAAACACTTTTCTTGGTGGCCATTCTCCCAGAATGCTGGTTTTAATCTTTTCTCTGTGATTACTCCTTTTCAGCCATCTTAGAAAACACCTGTGAAATGCCTTCCGACTTAAAACCTGATTTTCTCAGGGTTTTAACCTGGTCTTTTACCCAAACACTCTTCTTAGGCAACCATATTTACTAGCATTACCATAAATTAAGTATTCAGAAATCTACATACCCAACATAGATCTACTCACCAGTTTCTATTGCTGCTCAGCGCCCCATATGCTGGACATCTTTACAAGCACCCCAAATTCAGAATTTCTAGAATTACTTCTCATTCCCTTTTTTTTAACGAATGGTGCCACCACACCCTGTTACCAAGTCAGAGTGTCATCCATAACTCCTCTGCTCCCGTATGGACACATTCAATTCACCGCTAAGTCTTCCTGCCTACCCCTACCATTCTCTAAAGTTTTTCATTGTTCTTAATTTTAAATGCCAAGGCATTGTCCAATTCATCATCATCTAACATAGCTTTCTGTAAGACCCTTCTTATTAATCTCGCTAAATTCAGATTTATCTCAATTGAAATAATTTTCCCTGATGAAACTAAAGTAATCATTACAAATGTGTACCTGGATCACTCTTCTTTTTAGTCCCTTCAAGATCTTCCCATTGAATTTAGGATTGAGTACCACAGACTTAAAGAAACTTTCAGTATCCTGTGTCCATGCATATGTCTTCAGGCTTAGCTTTTCCACTTGTCCTTCTAACACCCTCTCCTAATGTAATAACCTATTTCTCATCTCTAGGTGTTCACATGTTATTTCCTCAACCTGAAACACTTGCTACTCATTCACCTTACTTTCACTTAAGAAATATCACTGTCTTTCATGTTTTAGCTTAAACATTTGCTCACCACATCTGAGTCCTAACATTTAGCTTAATGCTTACTCTTCCTTTTTATGGTGACAAAAATAAACAATTCATAATATATTTTTAACAAAGTCAAAACAGAAAAGAGTATTTGCATGGGAAAATATATAGGAATGGATAAGAAATTTAACGATGAATTTGATAGAAAATCCTATCTGACCATAAGAATAAGTGTAAAGAAGACAAATATGCCTTACAGCTTCTCAAATTTCTTTCATTTTCTATTATTGTGAAGCAAAATTATCAAACCTGTTTTTTAGAAATGTACGCACATTGCGTCTTAATTATGACATTCAGCGATAATTGTTTAGCTCCTTTTTCGTGCTAGTCTATCATAAAGAATTCGTGTCGTTTGTGGTTTTTTTGCATCAGGAAAACAAAAACATCAGGTAGCCATAATTGTCAGAGAGTACTTAGGTCAAGTTCAAATGTCATACAGTAGAAAATAACACAAATAGTCAAAAACATATATTTTCACTCTTGACAAACTCTTAAGATTGAGTATAACACGGTGATTATGAACACAGATGCTAAAGCTAGATTGTGCTCAAATACTAGCACTACTGTTTTCTGTCTGTGGTCTGGGATCAACTACTTAATCTCCTCTTTAAAATAGAAATAATATTAGCACATATATTATAGGGGTTAATTCCATTTAAAAGAGTTATAGGTGTGAATTTTGTAGCAGAGTGCCTGGCACAGAGTAATCTTTATATAAGTGAATGCTATTATTATAAATTGCATAAATAATTTTATAAATAATAATAATAAAATAATATAAATTATTATTATATGTTATCATTATAAATTATTCATGTACCCATTTGGTATGGGATTTCAGCAAAAGAACAAAAATACTAAAAGAAAGCAACAGTAACATATTCTAATCTCTCTCTCTCAGTCCAATCTAGTCAACTGGCCTACATAAATCAAAGACACCACTGGATTGGCATTCATGGAAACTGCGGAATGAATCAGTCAGCAGATGTGATGACTGATACAAATTACACTAGGAGTTTTGCGCATTAAGAACTAAGCCATAAAAAACAGAAAATGGGTCTCTTGCTAGCATTTAGGATATCAGAGATGCAGATAAAATTTTGTTTTGTTTTTTGTTTTCTTTTTTTCTTTTTTATTCTTCTTTTCTTTTCTTTTTCCCTTCTCCTTTCTTTTCTTTTTTCTATTATATTCTTTTCTTCTTTTCTTTTCTATTCTTTTCTTTTTTCTCTTCTCTTCTGTTCTCTTCTCCTTCGTTTTCTTTTCCTTTTTTAATTGATAAGTATGCTGACGTTTATGTAGCATAGGAACTTACCTAATTGCATTGAAATTCTGCCCATGTAGTTTGTACATGCTTGGGACACTTTTTCCTCAGAATCTACTTGGTGAGTGTGCCTGTCTTCAAAGAGCTGACACTAAGCTGTAAAATATCTTCTGTGTGCTTTGTATCAGAGGTGGGAAGATAATGCATGCCTGTAAAACCACCATCAGATAATAACTTTATTCCTTAGTACTAGTTTGGTGTCTGGCTCATAGAAGTCACTTAAATATTTGTTCAGTGAATTCTTTATTTATTGAGATTCATACAAGGGTGGCTTTCATCACAGAACTTGTTCAAGGAAATGATTTTGGTATCAGAAAGTATTTAAATGCATGCTACATGATCAAGCAACCTAGCTAAAGTACATCTAGTTATTAAGCTACTGTTACTCAACAAGTTTAAAATGAAAATTAGCTGGTGATCTCTGGTATCTGACCTATGTTAAAATGTGGCTTCACCACTTACCAGCCATGTAAATAACTCATTTCCACATCAGTAACATGGGATAATCTTCATGTTCATCACAGGTATAATATATACCAAATATATATATTTTTTGCATATATAAGAGGAGAATTACATGAAGACAAGAAAAATCAGTACCTCCTGTACTCTTAATACTCAGCTAGATATGTTTAAGTGTACAGAGGGTTGATAGGACATGACTAGTTCTGCCATTAAGAAACTTATAACTTACTTAAGACAGACTTTATTAGGCCTACATTTTAACATAGGTCAAAAGTTAAATTACCTATGAAACATCATCTATACAAGAGCTAATAAAATGTCAATGTGAATAGGTCACAAAATTCCACATTTTTATAGGCAAGCATGGTATTAAAAGTCAAAGAATAAAAATTAGGTAAAAAAAAAAAAAAAGAAATGTCATTTCATCAAAAACAACTGTTGACATTTTAATTAGCAGAAATGCCATCCTCTACTAACACAAGTCCTGCATATCACATAGGACAGACAAATTGAGTGTGGGCTGCTTGTGAAACTGACCTTGAATTTCAATATGCTTGGCAAAAAGAACCCTATCTGATAAATTGTGACTATTGCCTACTCTTATGGTGATTAATTTGAGCATCAGAAAACTCTCAACACTGAGATGGCTTTGATTTTGCCTGCCTGAAATGTGAGCAATCATTACGATCATGTATTTGTAAAACGTTTTTAGATTATTCGTAGCAAAAAATGCAGCTCTCCTGTGCTTCTATATATAGACTTTTGTAAAATTCTTATTTATGTTTGTTTCTTCCTGGGTTTCTTTACTCTCAGTGCTTTTATTTTTATTTTACTTTATTAGTTTTATTAATACTAGTATTGATATTATTAGTTTTGTTAATTTTATTAGTTTCTAGGGGATATTTAGTTAACTAAAAATATCCCATTATGTACAGAAATAAAAACATTCAGAATCAGATATGGCAGCCAACATCTCCATTTTACTTAGCATTTTCAATCATTTACTTTGTAGCAAATACTCTTCTATGTGCTTTATGTACTAACTTATTTCATGCATAAGACAATGTTATGAGGTACCTATTTCTAGTCTATCAATGTTTAAAGATGAGAAAAATGAGTCATGGTGCAGTTAAATACCTACCTCAGCCCAAAGCTGTATAATATTCCAGAAGCTTTCTCAAGACTTCTGAGGTTTAAAAGCATACTAGAGATATCTTTGGTTATTCCTGACCTGAGACCATTAGAAAACCTAAAATGTTGGCTTATTTTATGTTTTTAATAGTGCTTTTTTCTCTATCCCCATCACCACTTTGTAAAATTTGCCATCATTTAAAGTTTTTTTCTGAAAGACTATTTATTCATAATTTATTGATTTCTAATTATATTCTAAGCACCATGATTACATTTTGGAAATCTAATACCATGTAAAATATAGTGACTTAGATTTTGGTTTTATGGTTCAAACATTTGGTTTTCTGCTAGTGTAACACAAGAAAAAGGACACTTAACATAATTTGTACTTTTCCCCAAGAAACATTATTATTAAATTCATAGAATTGTCAATTAAAAAACACTGGTTTTGGGGGCCGAGCCCGTGGCGCACTCGGGAGAGTGCGGCGCTGGGAGCGCAGCAAACGCTCCCGCCGCGGGTTCGGATCCTATATAGGAATGACCAGTGCACTCCCTGGCTGAGTGCCGGTCACAAAAAAAAAAAAAAAAAAAAAAAAAAACACTGGTTTTGCATGCAGTTTTCAAAACTGATACATTAGAAAGGATGACTTGACAAACTATTAATGCCTGGTTACCTTTGTCATACCAAATTTAAATGCTATAAATCACTGCTAAATGTAATTCTAGTCTAAAACAAGTCTAAAGGAGAATTCACTTTGAAGTATTTCTCTGCAGTTGAAGCCCTGAAGGAAATATCTTGTATCCTGTCTGAGTTCGAGTTTGAAATTATTTTAAGATTTGGCAATAAAAGCCCTTTACAAGTATTTATTGCAGTCCCCATTTCCCTATTAGGTGAAGTCTTTAATTTTCTTTGTAAATATCTGGAAGAAGTTAAGTGCCTTCTTAGCATATTATTTTCTTTTTGGGAATTTTCTGCTCAACTACCTCTTTCCCATTGGTTATGTAGCTTTTATACAAAGAAAATAATTCTGTGACTTTTGTGTTCAGAAAAAATAAAGATCATAAAGTCCTTTTAATCTTCTGCCTGGATTTTGTTCTCCAGTCAAAGGATTCATCAGCAAGTTTCTCCTTCTCCTTTACTTCCCTTTGCTACTGCTGCAGACACGTGCAGACAATGGTTTTCATTCTGTGAACACTGCATTCTGGCATCTTGCCTCTTACCTCATAAATGGAAGAGCCCAAAGAGTTACCTCTTAAAGGCATACTTTCTTAAAAAAAACAAAAAAACAAAACATATTTAACAGAATATACTAAATTTCATGGAAACAGAAATATTTACAGGCAGAAATGTACCGAGATGTTCACAACATATGAAAAATGTTCCTGAGACCAAAGTGTCTATAACTTCTTAATAAAAAGAAATGATTAAGTGAGAAGCTATTGAACTCATCAACTCTTCTCCCTTCCAATTGCCACTCATTTAGATCATTTACTCTTTAAATTACTGAAATTATAATGTAATAGTGGTGGCCCAGACATTATTCTTTCCCTCTCTAAACTATTCTTTAAAGTCTTTCCATGATAAACTCCATAAAAATATTTATATTTGTAATATAATATAATTGTAATTATAATGTTACATACACATGATTGCTTTAATATTGTCCGAAAATTTTGGGAAAAAAATCTGGGAAATGTGTAAAAATGATTTAAATATTAATCATTTTCTTATTATGTCAAGAAAAATATCTAAGAGAACAAAAGGACAACAATGTTTATTTGCACTATTTATGTTAAGGTTAAATTGGAAACAATGCTGTGAGCCTATGATTGGAATAAGCTTAAGGGTTTTAAGATATATCAAAATTAATTAATATTTTACAATCAGTAAAAAGCAACTCATGTTATTATTTATTTATTCATTTATTCATTCATTCATCCATTTATTTATTTATTTATTTTTACTATAAATATTCATGAGATACAAAGCTAATTGTCATCCCTCATGCCCACAATATGAGGGCCAGATTCACACTGACAGCATACCCATCTCCAAAAATTACTTTTGTATACCGTGTCCCCCACCCAACTGTCCCCCTAATTCTCTCCCTCTCCCTCCCCCTCTCCCACTCCACTTTGTAGCCCTAGGAATGTTCTCTCCCTCTGTAAGACCAACGCACCACTATGGTCTTTCTTTCCTTCCTTCTTTTTCTCTTAGCTCCTGCATATGAGTGAGCACATGTGGTATTTATCCCTCTGTTCTTTGCTTGTTTCACTCAACATGTTTCTCCAGGTTCATCCATGTTGTTGCAAATGGGAGTATTTCATTCTTTTTTACGGTGGAGTAGTATTCCATGACATACAAATGGCCAACAGATACATGAAAAAATGCTCAACTTCACCAATGATCAGGGAAATGAAAATTAAAACTACATTGAGATACCACCTCACCCCAGTTAGGCTGGCTATAATCAAAAAGATGGTGAATAACAAATGCTGGAGAGGGTGTGGAGAGAAGGGAACACTCTTACACTGTTGGTGGGACTGTAAATTAGTACAACCACTATGTTATATATATCTTAAAAAAGAAAGACATGGATGATATAGACAAGAATTTTAAATAAAATTATCTTTATTCAAATTAATGAATATATGAAATTAAACTGTATAGAAGAAAGCACCTGTGTATAAACTGAATAAGAAAAATAAGTGATTCAAATAGCGGTTGGAAAATTTTGTCGTTAAATATACAGTGATGATTTTAAGCAAAGTTGAAGAACCAGGGTTTTCTGAAAAAGAGACAGCAAATATTTTCATAATGCCACCATACTCAAAATTGCCTAATAGAACAAAGACCCAATATTGATTTTAAAAATGTTATCTCTTTAAAACTAGGGAATAGTTACACTTCACTGCATAATTTTTAATTTTTGCATAATATTTTTCATTATGAAAATATATATATATACACACACACACATACATAATATATATACACATACATATATATATCAAATAAGAATGCCAGAAGTCTGAGTACTACTTTTACACTTATTTTTCAGCTGGGCTATTATTCAGTTGGACTCATAAATTAGATTGAGAAATTGTAAATGCTCCTATTGTTATATTTAGACTTACTGTTAAGGCTAGAGACATGGTGGCTGGCCATTAGGAAAGTGCTACTCCCAACACTTATCTCAGTGAAGGTAAATTTAAAATATAGACAACAAAGATATGGGCTATAATTAATTTCATATGAAGAATAATTATGAAGGAAGTTGTTCTTAGCTATAGGTAGATTGCAAAGTAACTTCACATAGAGGAAACAATATCCTTCACACAATTTTGCTGACAGGGAATGTTTACAGAGCGATGAGCTATAACACCAAACAAAGAATAACTTTCCTCTAGCCTAATTTTTCAAGTAATATTCTAGCTTATTCTGTCAGGTGAAACAAAAAGAATCTTGAGTGGCGTGTCGCTCATCTCAATGAGATACCTCTAAGTTAGGCACATTTAGAAAAATAAAACAATCCAGAAACCAGATCCCCAAATTGTGACTACCACTCCCCTAGACAGTTTAATAATGGGACAGAGAATACATATCATTAATAAATATTATTTCTTTCGTAGTTCTTACAGGGCCCAGAGTATCACAGATGAACAACTTGAGAATATCAATTCTGCTCAGAAATGTCTGTCTGAGTCTGCTAGATGGAAGGAGTTTTGTGTTCTGAGAACAAGACAAAGGCAATAGAAATACCTTGAATAATGTGGAGGTAAATCACGCAAAATATGAGATAGCTCTGTCTTGTATTTGTTCTAGGACTGTTTCAATCTAGTAATAAAACTTATTTTTGAATCTAGAAGTCTTTGAGCTTTTATTCTTTTACTTGGTTTTGGTCCAACTCAAGGTATTGTAGTGTCATAAATTTGTTGATTGCCACTCATTATTGGTCACAGAATAAATGTTATAAATGAGAACTCCTTTCATGTGTGTGTGTGTGTGTATATATATAGACAAAAAGAGAAAATAACAGAGTGCATCATTGGTTGTATGCATAAACGTATATTTCCAGTGTGTGTGCGCATGCATAGGTGTGTGTGTGTGATGTTGAATACTTTTTTTTTTTTTTTTTTCATTTACCAGAGTTAAAACGCTTAAAAGTCACGGGCTTAGACATATTGCAATAGAATAAGATCAGTTCTGGTACTGAACACATAATAAGACTGCTCTATTTGATCAAAGATTTTATTTCATTTATGAAACATTCAAGAGTGACCAACTTAAATCCAAATGCATAGGTACTTAACACAGAAACCTTTTAACTGAGACCATGGTATCAAAGAATAAACACTTGTTAACAGCTATACTCTGTATTTTCTCCATCCCTAAACCAGTCATATCCCGGCCATATGCCTTAGGCATAAGTATAGCTGGTGATGAATTTTGTAGATTCGATTCATGTTAACATAGCTTTACTAATATAGAATCATCACTTTAATTGGCTCTTATGGAGAAATTGTGTGGTCACCCAGTTACCAAGATTTTATCTAAATGGGTAGGTCACTTTGTCTACTGACTTCCAGAGTAAGTTTCTTCTTTTATCAAAAGAAGAATATTCTTTAAAGAGGAACATATGTCCCAGAATTTTGGACCAAAAAAAAAAAAAAAAAAAGGCTGTCTTTACTGGCTTATTTTCTTCTGCAGTTTTAAATTATAACTGCACTAAATAATAATAAATTATTGCCACCAAAAATTCTGATAATTTGATAGATGCTTTATTTTTTCTAAAAATGGTAGTATTAGTAAATAAATATATTTGATATGTTACCTTATTTACTTTTTCCCCAATTCGATTAGTGCAATCAAATATTTAAAAGAAACCCCCTGTATTCACCTAGGGGATACAAAATAATATTGCCATTATTAAAAGATAAGTAAGCAGGAGAACAAATCAAAAAATTTTAAAAATCATAAAATTTTGAAAAAATTCTGAATAAGATAGACAAGAATAAAAGCAAGATAAACAAACGATAAGAAGACCAGGCTTAATTTAAAAAATTCCTTTATACATTGCATCAGAATAAAAAGAATTCATTTTTAAAATAAAATATGAGATATCAAGTTATCAGAATGAAATTAAAATATATGCCTAAAGTAGATATTAAAGGAAAAATTGAAAATAATTTCACAGAATGTAAAAGTGAATTGTAAGCACTGAAAAAGACAGAAAGCACTATAAAAAATCCAGAACATGAATATGAGTTTTTAAGAGTCTTGAAGTTTAGAAACACTTATAATGGCAAATCAATAAAATGGTGAATGCAATAAATTCATAAATAGTCAAAAATTCTGAAAGTAGTGTTGTCCCTTTATAAGGGGGAAAAAAACCTTGAAATTATTACATAGCTTATTAAGATATGTATCAAAATTAAGTCACACGTAGAGAATTCACGAAGTTCAGTCATGCTCATTGTATTCAGCTTCACCTTATTGAGCTTCGTGTAGCAGCATTTTTCACGAATTGAGGGTTTGTGGCCACCTCACAGCGAGCAAGCGTAGCAGTGCCATTTTTCCAAAAGCACGTGTTCACATTGCCTCTCTGTGTCACATTTTCCTAATTCTTACGACATTTCCATCTTTTTCATTATTATTATAGCTGTTATGGTTATCTGTGATCAGTGATCTTTGATGTTCCTGTAGTCATTGGTTTGGGTCACCATGAACCATGCTGACATAAAATAGCAAACTTACCCGATAAATGTGTGTGTATTCTGACTGCACCACCAACCATCCATCTCTCCTTCTCTCTCCCTCTCCTCAGGCTCCCCTAATACTTGAGACACAGCAATATTGAAATTAGTCTAATTAATAACCCAACCAATGACCTCTAAGTATTCAAATGAAAGGAAGAGCTGCAAGTCTGTCACTTTAAATCAAAAGCTAGAAATGATTAAGCTTAGTGAGGAAGGCACGTCAAAAGCCAAAATAGGCCAAAAGCTAGTTAGCCAAGGTTTGAATGCAAAGGAAAAGTTCTTTGACGAAATTAAAAGTGCTACTCCAGCGAACACATGAATGATAAAGTGATAAAGCATTATTGCAGATATCGAGAAAGTTTTAGTAGTCTGAATACAAGATCAAACCAGCCACAACATTGTCTTAAGCCAATGCCTACTCCAGAGCAAGGCTCTGATTCTTTTAATTCTATGAAGACCAAGAGAAGTGAAGAAATTGAAGAAGAAAAATTAAAAACTAGCAGAAGTTGAAAAAATCAAAACTAGCAGAAGTTGGTTCATGAGGTTTAAGGAAAAAAGTCATTTGATAAGATGAAAGTGCAAGTGAAGCAGCAAGTGCTCATGTAGAAGCTTCAGCAAGTGATCCAGAAAGTCCAGCTGAGACCATTAAGGAAGGAAGCTACAGGAAACAACAGATTTTTAATGTAGTAAAACAGCCTTATGTTGGAAGATGTCATCTAGGACTTCCATAGCTGGAAGGGAGAAGTCACTACCTACCCGGCTTTAAAGCTTCAAAGGATGGACTGACTCTTGTTAGGGGAAAATGAGTCTGGTGACTTTAAGTTGAAGCCAATGCTCATTGACCATCATGAAATGAAAGTCCTATTGCCCTTCAGAATTATGCTACATCTACTCTACCTGTGCTATAAATGGAACAACAAAGGCTGTATGACAGCCCATCTGTTTACAGCATGGTGTACTGAATATTTTAAGTCCACTGTTGAGACTCAGTGCTTAGAAAGAAAGATTCCTTTCAAAATATTACCACTCTATGACCATGCACCTAGTAGCTCAACGGCTCTGATGGACATTCACAAGGAGATTAATGCTGTTCTGTTTTCATGTCTGCTAACACAAATTTTGCAGCCGTGGATCAAGGAGTTATTTCAACATTCAAGTTTTATTACTTAAGAAATACATTTTGAAAGACTATAACTGCCAAAGATAGTGATTTTTTTTCTCCTTGATTTGGGCAAAGTAAATCGAAAACCTCTGGAAAGGATTCAGCATTCCAGATGTCATTATGAACATTTGAGATTCATGAAAGGAGGTCAACATGGTAACATTAACAGAAGTTTGGAAGAAATTGATTCCAACCTTCATAGATTACATTGAGGGATCAAGACTTTAGTCGAGGAGGTAACTGCAGATGCAGTAGAAATAGCAAGAGAACTAGAATTAGAAGTGTGCCTGAAGATGTGACTGAATTGCTGCAATTTTATGGTAAAAGTTTAGCAGACAAATTGTTTCTACGGATGATTAAAGAAAGTAGTTTCCTGAGGTGGAAATGCTGTGAACATTGTTGAAGTGACAACAAAATATTTAGAATACTACATAAACTTAGTTTATAAAGCTTCAGCAGGATTTGAGAAGACTGATCACAACTTTGAACCAAGGTCTACTGTGGATAAAATGCTATCAAACAGCATCTCATGCTACAGAGAAATCTTTTGTGAAAGGAAGGGACAATAGATGTGGACGCTTCATTGCCATCTTTTTAAAAAAATTTGCTACAACCACTCCAACCTTCAGCAGCCATCAGCATCAAGCCAAGTCTCTCACGACTGGTTGAAGGCTCAGACGACAGTAATTCTTAGCAGTAAAGTTTTCTTTAAAAAATTAAGGTATGTATATTGACTTTTTTTAGATATAATGCTACTGCACACCTAATAGACTAAAGTGTAGTGTAAACACAACCGTTACATTCACTGGGAAGCCCAAAAATTAGTGCAACTCAATTTATTGCAATATTTGTTTTATTGCAGTGGTCTGGAACCAAACCTGCAATATCTCTGAGGTATTTCTGTATGAGGCTTCATCACTTTGGAGCAGAAATATGGAAAAAGAAGAATGAAAGGGGGGCAGAAAAAATCTTGTTTGAACTAGTATCCTCAATATCTGGTTAGGGTGTCCAGGGTCAGAAGCCTAAAGCTAACTTTTATGTTTTTTGGGGGGACTTCTTGCAATAAAGATCCCCAACACAGGGCACCTCTCTCCAACACTCACCTTTAGCTGAGAGAATCAGTCCTTGCTTCATGTGGTTGTGTATATTTATCTTCTTAGCTTCAGGACTTCTCTTGGTTCATCTCAAGCCTCATTCAGCTAACCTCTCTTCTCCCCTCCAGATGGCTTTAGTAAGCAAAATGTAGAACAATCCCATCTACTTTCAACAAATTGATGTCTCTACAAACTTCTCCTGTTTCACTCTTTTGAGATTTTATTATTCTGCAAGTAAATGAATTTATTTAGGAGTCTTCCAGAGACCTGGAACAAGCTCTCACTGATATCTTTTGACAATCTGCATATTGCAATTTGACCTTTTGCTTTAGATTTTCACATCTATTGTATGTCCGTGCCATGCAGGAACTTCCATTTTAAAATACCATTGCAAGAACAGCTGAACTGAATGAGAAGAAAAATAAGCAGAATAGTGTGGAAACTTCAAACTAAGTAAAAAGGGAAAATCTTGACTCTGCATTTTTACCATGAAAAAAGATAAATTTGAGAATATGATATTTGTCTTTAAATATCTGAGGAAATACAATAAGTTATTGAAATATTGATAAGGCATAGAACTATTTTCAGAAAACAAAAATTTCTGGGAAAGATTTTTTTTTCTCAGTGAAATAATGATCTTTCTCAGAAATAAATAAATAAACCATTGAATGAATGAAAAATCAATGACTGAATAAAAGAAAAACAAAATAGTTATCCTCCTAAGTAATGTGCTTATCGATGAGAGAATATACAAAGGAGATTGATTTCCGAGATTACCTAAGTATTTCCTCAGATGATGCTTTCCTGCCATAAACTTTTTGTAGTCTTAACTTTTAGGAGGGTATTGAACATCTGTGTGGATACACACACACTTTCTCACACCCACTATGTATTTTACTACTCAGGAAGTTTAAGATTCCTTATCCTGCACAATTTTTTGACTGAATACACAGCCTTGGAGTTTTGTTTGGTGAATATGTAAACATAACCTCATCAAAAAGAATTTCACATTAAAAATGCACTGAATTTCTCAGGCTATTTATAAAAGAAGCAAGGCTACTATTATTTTAGAAAAATAATTGAAATTTTTAACAAAACATTTTCTTAAACAAGACTGATTTTCTTCAAACTAAAGTTACCACAATTCCACATTTTACATTTTGTTATTTGTACCTAAGAAACTTCAATTTTCCTTGTACATTTTCATACAGACCAGTCATAATGCAATTATATATGTTTTACATGCCATTCAGATGTTGGAATCAAAAATTCTTCTGCAGTCCTTAATTTTTATTTGTTTTGCTGCCTTTTCAAAAGAAAAAAAAGCCTATTTCAGAAAGCCCAGATTACATTCCTATTTTACACTGACTAAGGTCCTAAGAGCTAGTATATTTTTTCATTCCCTGAAAATAAGTTAATGAGTAAAATAGGGAACAGTTATTTTACATTTAAAAGTTTAAAAATGCATAAATTTAAGTTAAAGGAATATTTATTCCTCTCTGCTATTGTTTGAGTGTGTCACTCTCACTAAAACAACGAAGGGTACAGTCAAATAGGTCCTGGAGTGATGGACAGAGGAACAGAAAAGTCCCCTGGGTGCTTTATCAGTTCTCTTCCATTCTTGAACTGGTAATCAATAAAAAGTTTTCTCATAAAATAAATTGAATATTTCACCAGTAAAAAGTGATTATCTTCTTTTTTCTCGTGACTGACCTTAATAACTCACAAACTCCGTAGGCACTGTGTGATGTCTGTGAGTTATGAGACTTTCATACTCATGAAAGAAATATAATAATCACCCTTCACTGCAGAGATATTCTACACCCTTTATATTAAATCAGTAAAAGGCACATGGTTCCTTGTGATTACAATAAGCCGAATAAACATGTTTGATATCTATCTACATTCAGATGTGTGACAACTGAGGATCATCGTTTAGAAAAGGGGTTTTATGTATGCACTGTCAATATAAAAAAAATCAGGACATTTTATTTTACTTGAATTAGGAAAATATGATTCCACATAGCCTCTAAAATTTTAGGGGGGCTCCTTGACTTATCCTGTAATTGTTTATTTAAGCATATCACCTTTACATTGAAAAATTCAATTAGGATATTTTAGTCTGTCATCATTATATTTTTATTAGAAAGAGATTTAGCAATTAGGTTGACTTCTAATTTGTATATATATATTATTTCAAAAGCACCCACCCTGCTCTATTAAACCATGGGGATGCCAACACAACTGAATCCCTGACAATAACAAGGCAGCTGCATAGACTGCATTAGCAGAAACAAGCAGATCAATTGAGTCTCCTGAGATATATAAATAATGCATTTCTTGTTACTTACTGAATAAGTAAGACTAAACAAAAAAGACAGAAGGATATGGTATGGAGATACTCTATGTATTAAAAATATCAGTTCTTTAAAAATAATAGCATTGTTCTCATTTCACTTATGAATAAACTCTTGCTAGAGAAGTTGAATAATTTATTCCAGAATTCAAAATTGTATTTGGCAAACTGAAACTGTAACCAATTATTACCTTATTAATTTTTAATTAACAAATAGAAAATTTGAGTGTTTCTTTTTCGAAATACAGCTTTAACATGTGTAGACTTGTGTAACCATCACCACAATCAGGACACAGAATAATTCCATCACCCCAAAATACTCCCTTGTGCTGCTCTTTGAAATCACATCTTGTCCTTACCTCTCACTTCTAGCAAATAGTGAGCATTTTTTGTCACTACAGTTTTGGCTTTTTCAGAATGTCATATAAATAGAAACATACAGTATGTAACCTTTTGAGACTGGCTTTTGTCACTCAACATAATGCATTTGAAATTTACCCCTGTTGCTACCTCTAACAATTGTTTGTCCCTCTTTTATTGCTGAGTAGTATTCCATGGTATTCCAGGAGTAAGATCATAAAACTAGCAATAAGGAGTTCAGATTTTCCCTATGATGAGGCTAATCATTTTATCAGAGGTTTCATGTGATCTAAAATATGCTTATACACGTTCTTACTAGCTGTTCAGTGGATTATAGAGTCTAGGCAAGAGTGGAAGAAAGAATAAAGGTAGAACAGGTAGGAGGCTAGAGCTGTAGTCAGATGGGAAAGATAGCAATGAACTCTGGAGATAGCCATAGTATATGTGGAAAAAAAAGAACAATTACATATATATTTGAAAGGTGTGTTGATAGGATAGGCAGTAAGGAGCATTCTTTTTTGCTTTGCTAATTCGTACTGAGTTTTCTGCAAGTTCAGACACCTCTGGCCCACTTTATTCTATCCCTGTTTTTGCTTTTGCTAGGCCTAGTTTTCTACTGAATGAGCAAAAACTGTATGATTGGATTCTGCTACACAGCCCAAATAGGACACCATATTCAAAGAGTGAAAAAATGATGTTAAATGTCTTACTTATGGTCTTTGCCAATGAAAAAGGTAAATCCACTCAAATACTCAGTATCAATAGAACAGATAATGATTGCTGGCAAACATCTTCAAGTGTACCCTTACAGTAAGTGTCATACTGGACTGTTGAAGAATCAAGGATTTGTTCAGACATCTTTTTGTGTGTGTTTTACTTTTACTTCACTCTGTAACTTTGTAGCTAATGAGTAGTAAATTGGAGAAGTGTTTGTAAAATAAAAACAGCAACCAATAATCTGATTGATTTAAATTGCACCAAGGTTTATATTACCTCTAAGTAAAGATATTTCTCTCTCTCTGTCATATTTCATTCAGGACTGCTTTATCCTCTGAACCTGAAAGTTATGTTAATTTTTTACAATATGTACATGATGCATATTATTTCTGTTTAAATGAGTCGAATGGGGTCTGTGGAATATGCCTAAATAAAATAATTCCCCTTTTCAAAGGTAACTTACATATATTTTAGATACATTATACAAATTCATTATTTAAAAAAAGTATTATATTTTAGGTGTGAAAAAAATGATTTCCCTAGGGTTTACCGCAGCTATTAAAATAATTTGAAATTAGTTTTAGACACACATTTATTAATATGAGACACGTAAACTATTAAAAATGATTATTAATAATAAAATGACTAGAAGTCATATCAAATAATTTTATTTATTGTTAATATATGTTCTTTTCCTTTGCAATAATATACACATACATATATGATCATGAACAATAAAAATACAGGCATTAATAAGTAGAAAAACAGGATGATTGAAGGAAGGCAGCATAAGGAAATACCTCTGGAGCAGGGAGTATTTTGTTTTCATGTTTACTTGATCTACTCTGTTTGCCTGGATCCCACTGGAATAATCTATTTATCAGGATTAAACATTTATGAGTCCCTTAAAAGCAGGTGTTTAGCTTTTCCCACTCTAAATATAGCAGCAACAAAAAATCTTAACAAAAAAAGAGAAGTTCTCATACGGAAATATTCCTTTTTTAAATGTGTAATTAGTTTTCAAGACTCTCACTGAATTTCAGCAAAGTTGAGCTATTGACCAGAACACCTGTTTGACTTTGAAGACCACTTTCAACATTTAGTTTTAAGTTTATCAGGGTTCAAATAACATTAGCAATTGAAAATATATCAGTAACATTTTAAAATTATGAACGTAATTACCATCAGTTACTCTGTTAATTATAGTTATAACATCCACCTAGAGATACTCACCTGATGTTAATGTGAATATCATAAAGAGATCTATGGGGTTTTCTTTATAATTTAGAACTAATTAAAAAAAAAAACTTTTGGCTTAAACTGTAATCATTTTCAAACACAAAGAACACACAGAGACCTTAGTATTTAATATTTTTATCATTATTTTTAACATATTTTCTCAAATCTTTCTTTTCATTCTCATTATTTTAAACATATTTAATTTTATAAATACCTTGTTTTGATTATAAATTTTCATTAAAAATATATTAAGATCTTTTTTGATAGTTTTTTTATTGAAATATAATTGATTATATATACACAGAAGTGAATATCGATACATGTGTACAATATATGGTGATCAAATCAGGATAATTAGTATGCTCATGTTTACAAAACTTTTTGTGACTCAATTAGTTTCTCACCAACCCTGACCCTTTCCCACCTCTAATAACCACAGTTCTGTTCTCTTGTATTTTTTTTTTTGAAAGTTTAATGTATTATTGTGATTCTCTTTCTTTCTTTCTTTCTTTCTTTCTTTCTTTCTTTCTTTCTTTCTTTCTTTCTTTCTTTCTTTCTTTCTTTCTTTTTCTTTCTTTCTTTCTTTCTTTCTTTCTTTTGTTCCTTCCTTCCTTCCTTCGTTCCTTCCTTCCTTCCTTCCTTCCTTCCTTCTTTATTTCTATCTTTCTTTCTTACTTACTCACTCTCTCTCTCTCTTTCTTTCTATTTTCTTTCCTTATTTTAGCTCTTACTTATGAGCAAGGACATGTGGTATTTCTCATTCTGTGCCTGGCTTATTTCACTTAACATAATTATCTCTAAGTTCATCCATGTTGCAAATGGCAGAATTTTATTCTTTTTTATGGTAGAGTAGTATTCCATTGAGTATATATACCACTATTCCTTACCCAATCATCTGTCAATGGACATTTAGATTGATTCCAACTCTTGGCTATTGTAAATCGAGCCACAATAAACATGAGAGTGCAGGTGTTCCTTTGACATGATGATTTTCATTCCTTTCGGTATATATCCAGCAATGGGATTGCTGGGTCATATGGCAGTTCTATCTATAGTTGTTAGAGGAAACTCCATACTATTTTCCACAGTGTTTGTGCTAATTTACAGTCCCACCAACAATGTGAGAGGGTTCTCCTTTCTCCACATCCTCACCAGCATTTCTTATTCTCTGTCTTTTTGTTAATAGCCCATCTAACAGGGGTGAGACGATATCTCAGTATTAGAGAATCAGCTTAATTCAATATAGTTGATAATCTGGTGCTCTATGCAAACTTTAGAATGTATGTTATATATAGCACACAATGAGGACAACACTCCTAATGTTATGGCATGATCAATGACATTAGCAAAGATGATGGACTTAAGTTGACAATGAAAATATAAATATGCCTAGGAAAAATGCCTTAAAGAAAGAACTACATCTTTAATGTGATTTCCCTTGTTTTAGGATTATGTTTTTTTTAAAATAATTTTTCTACCTTTTGTTTTATAAAGTGATTATACATTTGTTTGACCATCAGGAAAACCATGCTTTTTTGAAAATAATGGATTGATGTTCCATTGGGTAGTAAATATTAATGTGGTATTGATCTTTTGCCCCGTTATCTTTAGCATAAGCTGTGGCATAAACTGTGAAGATCCTGAAAGAAATAATCACCAAGAAAACAAAGCAATAATTTACTATTAGCTGGGCTTTGTCTAAACCCCATGGTGAAGTTCCAGTGTCCTTAGCTGGAACACACAGATGGTATCTTTCTTCTATGAGAGCAGGCTAAAGTCTGAAAATATGTCTTTTCTTTAAATACAAATATAAGTTTTGTATTTATTTATTGACTTATTTGTACCTCAATTATTTATCATGCACCTACTATTTATCAGCACAACTCTGAGTAGTAGGAAAAATAAGAATAAAAACTCCTGCCTTCATGTTGATTATATTTTAGCAGGGGAGAGAAGGGAAGATAGGAGATAAACATGTAAACAAATTAATATGTTATGTCATATAGCAAGGACATTATAAAGTCTAAAGCTTTAATTCTTGATAGAGAACTGAGAAGAGAAAGAGGATGTAATGAATGATAAAAATATATCCTTCATGTTAATGTTTAGGTCATCAACCCTAAATCCTAAGTGTTTGGCTCATCAATCCTATACCTTTGAGCCTGGGACATCAGGCAAAGGAAAAGAATGTCACAGAAAACAACATTCAAAGTATTGTGTATACATTGTGAAGACGAGGATGGTGGGGAGGGAGGGAGAGAGAGAGAGAGAGAGAGAGAGAGAGAGAGAAGATGCATGAATGAAAAGATGATGGGCTTTCCTGTAAAAGGAGGAGGCTTGGATCTTTGCCCACTTCAGAGCTGTGGAAGTGAGAAAATAGGGGAGATAATTGATCCTAACTAAAGGAACACAATAAACTAATGAGCATCTTCCATGGGAAAATGAACTCTGCTATTATTTCCACTCCATTATGTGGAAAGAAAATGCAAAAGCAGAAGTCTCAAAAAAGAAGGAAACCAAAGAAAGTGGCACCACTTCCCACCACTCTGACTATGTAGGAGGAAGCTTCAAAAGGGACCGTAACAACCATAACTATGCATATTCCAAATTTTAATTCAGATACCAACATTACCCACTGTCATGACAGCTCAAACATTTTACTATCCTAAAACCTAAATAACTTTCTTTCTTCTAGAGAATGGAGTGATTTGACCAATTCTTGAAGACTGGGAGAGGATAATAGGGAGGAGTCTTGAGTTCTCTCTAGAAATTTAAGAGGAATTTTTAAAAAGGAGTTATGGCCTATTTTTTTTTTTAAGTTATGGTAAAGAAGTTATTTAATCTAGCAGTTACAGATACACCAGAAACACAACCATCAAATGGCTTGTCCAAGTAGAAATACCATACCACTTAGTCATACTAAATAGAGAGCAAGTGAAAGTTGATAACCTTCAGCTAGTACAATTATAATAATTATATATTTTTCTTCTTTATTGAATGTAATGTAGGCCCTTAATGTCTGATCTCAAAATGTGCCTCACACCAGTCTATTCACAGTTAATACTTTCAATAATGGCTTTTATGATGTCTGATGATTAAAAATCACTAACATATATTAGCCCAACACTGTACTATGAATTTTGCATATACAATCTTCCATAATTTTCAAGGATGCACACGTTCACACACACACTCCTTATATGTCAATTTATAATTATTCAAATGTTATACACAAAAAAACCCGAGACTCAGTGTAAAGTAAGGAAATCACCAAGTTTTATACATATTGTAAGTAATAATATGAGAACTGAAATCCAAGTCTTACTTCAAAGCCTCTGCACTTTTTACTGACTAAAATTCAACTTAGACGTGATAGCAATGATAATCCCAAATCTCTTATGGCACTCTTTTCTTTAGAAAGTGCTTTTTCTTCTTTTATGTCAGGTAATCACATCATCAGCTCTATGAAGATAGGACAGACATTTTTATTCCCATTTGACAGGAAAATGCTTTTGAATACAAAAAGTGCTATACAAATGTATCTTTGAAAAGTAAACTTGAGTGTAAACAATCAAAATACAATATATACTGCACAATTCTTCCATTTCCTGCATTAAGATCCCATTGATTTTCACAGCATGTCTAGGACTAGGTCAACAGTATGTATTTAGTGATGAAATACAATCTAAGCTGATGGTAAAGTTACCAAAAGAAAGAAACAAACAAGTGCCAACATTTGAGCTAAAACTTCAGTTGTTAAAAATGAAATGCTGCTTCAGGACACCAAGCTTCATTGCTTTAAAATACTTTTTATTTTCTACACAATGCAATCTTTTAGAATTCCTGAAGTTAAATGAAGCATAGATTGGGGACATCCACCATTCTCATCACAGCTGCTGCAACATCACAGAGCACATTGCAAGCTCAATGGAAAGAAATTAACTGCCCATCTGTGCAGTGTATATTTTTTGGCTTCTCATGCTTGATTAGTGGGAGGGTTTTAAAGTATGTGACAATCCAACCATTTCACAGAGATTTTGTGTGAAATCTGGACATGAACAATAAAACATAAAACCTTTCCTTTACCTGGAATCTTCTAAAAGCAAGTAGAACTTACTGGAAAGATAAGTCATGTTATTGCAATCTAACAAAGTAATTTAGAGAATTAGCACTGCTGATTCAGATAGTCACGGATTAAGGACCTCAAAACCAGCATTTGGTGGGAATTAGATATGAGCCCTTCAGGATACAGGAATAAAGTAATAACTATAATACAGAAGGAAGGTTAAATTATGTTTCATGACAAAAATATAAGTTCAGCCTGGGAATCATATGTTTTGCAAATGACATTGCTAGTCTGCATTAAATAATCAACATCAAAACATGGGAGTATTCTGTCCTAGCAAACAGAAAATTCTTTAAAGAACAGTCAACAGTTATAATCAGTGGAGTTATAACACTTAATATATAGAAAAAAATAGTGGAAAATTGGTAGTAATCATTAAAAAGTAGTGATCAATGTAATAAGATAATTTATGACAAATGATTGAGATATTTTAAAATTATTTCTATTCTATATGGTGTACTATTCATCTATTCTATATGGTGTACCATCTGAACAAGGACTAAGAAATGGTGAAGTACATTTGTAGCATATTCATGTTTGATCAATAGTTCTCATTTGGAATTTGTTTACCCTGGCTCAATTCATGTAGCAAGAAGGTAAAACTTTGGAAAATTCAAAAGATAAGAGAATATAGACATCCTGAAACAAAAGTTCACTCTTTACTTTGCAACTAATAGCAGAAAGATAAAATATTTGGCAAGGTATTGAATACCATGCAGTCACAGCCTGAAAATTAATTCATTATTTAGGTAATTTTCAGCCTTTCATGAAAAGAAAATAAAAGAATGCAAATAATAGTTTTTTTTCCAATATAGTTAATATTCAAACTATCTCTAAAGGTCAGCTCTTTTCTCTCTACATTTTGAGGAAGAACCTTAAAAGCAAATGAGATATAGTTTCGCTATAACAGAAGCTAGGGTCACAGGCCATGGGAAGAAAGAGAGGGATGGAAATAGGAATCAACTATATAGCCTGGGTGAATTTTGAGTTTAATCTGATAAAAGTTTTCTATCAGTCAATTTTTGAAACAAAACTTCTGTTTAAAAATCACTCAAAATTTAGTGGCTTACTACAACAAGCATTTATTCTCATGCTCACAAATCTGTGGGTCGGAATAGTCTTGGATAATCTGAGCTGGGCTTGAACTGGTAGCTCCACTTCAAGCAGTGGTTAGATTCAGCTTAGAGCCATCCTGTGGGTTGACCCCAAGTCTGTGTAATGTGTTTTTTTATATTCTTAGTTAGAGGCTGCCCAAGGTATGTTCTCTTATGGAACAGCAGGAATCCAAGGGCCAAGCCATACTATGGAACATATTTAAGGCCTCTGAAGACATCACAACCACTCATAATCCACTGTCCAAAGCAAGTCTCATGGCCAATCCCCCAATCAGAGAGATAGGAAAGTGTGCTATGCTATGAGGAGATGCCGAAGACATTTAGAACAGGAGGATGTTGGAAACAAAGTGATATAAAATATAACAGGTTGAAGCAAAAAGTTCTTGGAGGAAATATATAATACACTCTTAAATATCTCTTTGTTACCTGCAGTGAAAATCACAGGCAAAGTGGAGAAATTGGCTCACTGAAAATTTTGTTCTGTGATAAAAGTCCTGAGATTTGCATTGATCTTATTTACAACACAAACCAGTTACCCCAAGTGAAAATAGATAATCTTTGAAGGAATCGACCATCATAACTACTGAATCTCAGCCAGACCTGGAGTATCCAGTAAGAATTATTTATTTTTTGCTTTTGGTTTTACTCTGGCTTTGATTTTCGTATTTTGCTGCCAGCAAGAAATAAATGTATAGGGAGGTATCCAACCAGGAACACAAAGTAACCTATCCATGAGTGGGCATTAATATTTCTCTTTTAAATTTTTTAAGTTATACTAAACATTGCATATCCGTACTAAATAAGCCAAATATACAGGACAAATTACAAATAAGCTCATGCATATAATATAATTTCTTAGTTCATTATTAGTCCCTGTTATACTTTAATTAAGTGCCTGCTATGTGTCAGCCACTGTGTTTAACCATCTAGATACAAAGATAAATGTGGCATGTTTCCTGACATGAAGAATTTGTGCAGTTGAGCTTAAACTTCTTAGACAGTCGTTCTATCCCCTTAATGGTTGATTTTTTTTTTAAGAGAAAAGATTGCAGAATAATAGCGAATACACTTGCATTTTAGCCCTGAGTCTGTCTAATTAGACTAGAACACACTCTACGTACTTCCACTTCTGTAGAATGAGAATCATGGTATGTGCTGCACACATATTAACATTTCCGTGAAGTCCAAATAGAAGGGTACATAATATCAAGTAAAAGAAAACTACGAAAATTGTACTTTAGTTCTATATTTTACTAACAAGTCTTTGGTCACTTGATATGAAAATAATAAAACTTAGCATTTTCATTTTGCTTTGTAATTTTTAAAAATATTTTCACATAAGTTATTGTGGTAGACCGAATAATGACTTCCCAAGTATGTCCTTGTCCCAATCCCTGGAACCTGTAATATGCTTTTTTTTACATATTGAAAGAAACTTCGCTCATGTGATTCAGCTAAGTATTTTGAGTCAGAGAGGTCATCTTAGGTTATGCATGTGAGCCTAATGTGATCACAGGGTCCTTATAAGAGGGAGTCAAGAGGGTCAATGTGAAGAGAAGGCAAAGTAATGGAAGCAGAGTTAGGGTGGTGCCAGTAGCCAAGGAAAGTTAATAGTCTCTAGACTGGAAAAAGCAAGGAACTTAAACTGCTCTTAGAGCCACAACAAAAAACAGCCTGCTGACACCTTGACTTTAGCCTAGTGAGACTGATTTTGGACATCTGACCTCCAGAAATTAAGATAATAAATTTGTGTTGTCCTAAGTAAGTAACCATGTGGTAATTTGTTTCAGCAGTGTGCTATTTAAGGTTTTCCAGAGAAACAGAACCAATAGAAGATATCTATCTTTCTATAGTTATAGATGTAGATGTAGATGTTGATGTAGATGTAGACATAGACATGGGCATAGACATAGTCATAGACATAGATATTCATAAAAGGTTTATCATGAGAAATTGGCTTACAATATTTTGGAGACTGAGAAGTCCCAAGATCTGCTATCTGCAAGATGGAAACCCAAGAAATATAGTCTAAGTCTGAAGGCCTCAGAACCAGGGGAGCCAATGGTGTAAAACCCAATCTAAGGGCAGGAGATGATAAGATGAAAAATTTCAGCTCAAGCAGTAGAGCAGGGGGAAAAAAAGCAAATTCCTTCTTCCTCAGGCTTTTGTTCTACTCCAGCCCTCAACAGATTGGATGATGCCCATCTACATGGTGAAAGGAAATCTACTTTACTAATTTTCACCAATTCAAATGCTAATCTTATCCAGAAACACTCTCACAGAGATACACAGAAATAATGTTTAAAATAGGTTCCCCATGGTTCAGTCCAGTTGACACATACAATTAGCCATCACAAGTCCATCCTTTATCCAGTTGGCACCCATACTCATCTCCTTAAACCACACTTAATACCCAAAAAAGATAATAACAAGGTCATAATTCCACATAACAAGATACAGCTATCCTGTATACAACTGAAAATATGCTAACTACCTTCCTAGAAGAGGAGGCAAAATCCTTGAATGATGTTTACTCTTCTCCTTGATATTTGATAATTAAACACTATGATGTAAAATTAACAATACTTAAATACTATGATATAAAATCAATAGGTTTTATGTTATGTGATGAGGAAATAAGAGAAGGAAGAAAACAAAGATCAATCGATCTATCTATCTGTCTTCCATCTGTCTGTCCTCTATTCATCTCTTTAGTATCACCCTCATGAATGGATTAAGGCCATTATAAAAAAGGCTTGCAGGAGCGAGTTCACCCTCTTCTGCCATGCAAGGACACAGTATTCATCCCTTCCATTTTTTTAATATATATGTAATAATTGTACATTTTTATGGGGTACAGAGTTCTATTTTAATACATGTATACAATGTGTAATAATCAGATCAGAGTAACTAGCAAATCCATCATTGCAAAAATGTATCATCTCTCTGTGATGAGAGCATTTGAGTTCCTCTCTTTTAGCCATTTGAAAACATACAATAAATTATTGTTAATTATAGACCCCTAGACATCACATTTTCTGTATACATTCATCTGTTGATGGACACCTGCATTGATTCATTATCTTAGTTATTGTGATAGTGCTGCAATAAACAAAGGTACAGATATCTCTTTGGCAAACACTGATTTCCTTTCCTTTGGATAAACACTCAGCAGTGGGGTTGCTGGAACAGGTGGTAATTCTTGTTTTAGTTTTTTTGAGTAAACTCCACACTGTTTTCATCCACTTTTTGCCCTTCTGCCTTCTGCCATGGGAGGGCAATTATCTACAGAAGATAGTAGTACCTTGCTTCAGAATCCTAAAGGCCTGTGCTACAATTCACTTATAGGAGACCATAGGAGACTCCAAACAGCATTCTTATTTATCACCGAGACTTCAAGTCTCGGTGCGCCATTGGATCTGCTGGATCATATCGTTCAATCAGGAGAGCAGCTCGCATAGCAGCCTGAACATGTCGTGGAGCCTTCTCTTATTCTGGGCTCCACCAATAGTAGCAGCCTTTGGGTCACTATATGAATAGAATAGATGAGCAATATGTTGACTCTAAAATCTAAAGAGGTCCACTAGATGTTTTGTCTCTTTCTTGCTTGTAGGATGGGTCAGATAAAACAAGTTGTTCTTCATTTTGTATGGAATATTTCAACATGTCCCATACCACTGGACCACTAGATATTTTACTGAAATAGAAAGGCCTTGAGCTTTAGTGGGATTTACTTCTCATGCTCTGACACATGAATGCCTTACTAGTAAGTCTAGAATAGTTACTACTTCTTGATAACTAGGTTCAATCAGCATAATGTCATCAATGTAATGGACCAGTGTAGCATCTTGTTGAAGGTAAAAGCGATCAAGATCTCTGTGAACTAAATTATGACTCAGGGCTGAAGAGTTTATATACCCCTGAAGTAAAATAGTAAAGGTATATTACTAGCCTTTCCAGCTAAAAATAAACTGCTTCACGTGGACCTGATGGACAGGGATGGAGAAAAGACATTTTATAGATCAATAGCTGCATATTAGGTGTAAGAGGACATGTTAATTTACTCAAGTGGCAGTGAAACTATTTGTTACAGCAGCTGCAATTGGATTCACGGTCTGGTTAAACTTAGGATAATCCACAGTCTTTCCTCAAGATCCATCTGTCTTCTGCACAGGCCAAATAGGTGAGCTGAATGGGGATGTGATGGAAATTTTCACCTCTGCATCTTTCAAGTCCTTGATGGTGGTACTAATCTCTGCAATCCCTACAGGGATTCCCTATTGCTTTTGGCTTACTTTTTTCCTAGGTAGAGACAGTTCTACTGGCTTTCACTTGGCCTTTTCTAAAATAATAGCTCTCACTCCACAGGTAAGTGAACCAATGCCAGATTCTGCCTGCTGTTAAGTATGTCCATCCCAATTATGCATTATGGAACTGGGTAAATAATCACAAAATGAAGACCCAATGGACTCACTGTCAGATGGATCTGAACTAAAACTATTGATGATCTGACCTCGATGAACCACTAGTCTGATTGGTGGGCCATAGTGACATTTTGGGCTTTGGAAATTAAATGTCAGTCAGAGCCAGTTTTCAGTAGTCCCCAAAAGATGTTATTTTCTTTTCCATAATGTATAATTACCCTGTTAAAAAGCCATATGTCCCTTTGGGGAAGGCTAAGAGAAAGATTAACTGTGTAATTTTCAGTACTGTACTGTGATCCTTCCTCAAAGGGAACCAGTGCTCCCCTTCTGCTGTGGTTTGAATGATGGTGTCCCCTCCAAAATTCATGTTGAAACCTAATCCCCAGTGCAGTGGCATTAAGAGGTGTGGCTTTTGGGAGACTATTAAGTCATGAGAGCTCTGCCTTCATAAATGGGATTAGCACCCTCATAAAAAGACTCAAGGTTGAAGGGTGTGTTCTCTTGCCCATCTGTCCTTTCTACCTTGTGAGGACACAGCATTCCTCCCCTCTGAAGGATGCAGCAAAATGGTACTATCTTGGAAACAGAAAGCAGTCCTCTGCAGTCACCAAGCCTACCCGCTGTGTGATCTTGGACTTCTCAGCCTGCAGGACCATGAGAAATAAATTTCTATTGCTTATAAATTACTGTGATAATTTGCTGTAACCACATAACAGACTAAGGCACCATCATTTAAGGTACTCTGGGTCTATAAACGGGCATAAGTATGGAAATTGATTGAGGGGCCATGGATCTCTGTTTTTCAGACTTAGATTAGACTTTTGTCCACTTAATATAAAACTTTCCTGATTATACAGATCAAGTAAATTTTAGTAGGCTTTCTTTCTCTTTCTATCTCTTTAACAGCGATCAATTAATCAATGCCATAGGTCTGCATGTCAGGACATTCTGATTGCTGCTTTAACTCTACTCTCTATTATGATGACCATGCTTATCTTGCCTTTGGTGGTCAAGTGCCCTCTCTTGGGCCCCGCCACTGTAGGATCCAATTACTTGTATTGCATTTAGTTTTCTCGATTTACTGACTGCAATTCCCACTATAAGTTTTGGCCTATAGAAAAGAATGATCACAGAGCTCTTCAGAGATGCTAGGGCTCCTCTCACAAATTTATTTCTCATAGTATTGGTAAAATATGTCTTCTGGACCCTCCCAGAGTGGGTGAGTAGGTTTTAGATGAAAAATCCATTCTAGCATCCCAATTTCTCTAAGCCTTTGAATACTTTTCTCTACATTAAACCAAGGGATATACAGCATTTCTAATTTACTCATACTGAGTCATTTTTTGGTCTATGTTTTAGCCCATCAACCAAATAAACCCTTTCCATATTCCCAAGCTACAAAATTAAATGCAAATCTCTGCTTAGTGAGCCCACGTTGATATCAATGCATTAGCCCTGATCCAACTCTATGTTCTTTCCATCATTTTCCACACTACTAGTAACCATCCCCACCCATGTTCCCAGGACTTCTCTCTGTATAAATTTAAAAATTCAAGTAGTTCTTTTGCACTTCCTCATGTATCACACTTTGTACCTCACCTTTAAAGGCCTGGAGGGACTTGAGTCTATTTATATGTCTAGAAGCAAAGAGAGGTGGCAGCTGTGGCTCCTGAGGAGAATAAGTATTGTCTTACATGGCAACTGCTACAGAGAAACCATTAGACTTTTCTCAAGAATACAAAGTTAGTCTTCTCAGATGGAGTTGGAAAGGCCAATACTGCTGAGGGTGGAGCGGCCACTTCCATTGATAAAGAAAGCTCCCCATGATGTATAAGCTTTATCAGGTTTATCAGGGCCTTCCAGTCATTACCATCCCAACCTATAGGATCCCATTCTGTCTGAATCAATGCTCTGACTTTAAAAGTAGACATCCTGTGAGGATGGAAATTCAACTTTTATTGCAATTCAGCCAGTTCCAGGATATTTTGCTTTTAATTTTCAGCAATTTCTGCTTTTTCAGGAGAAAAGCCTCTCCTTTAAGACACATAGAAACTCTTAGGTTGTTATGCATTTCTTGAGTTGAGATCTTAATTCTTGAGCTCATCCATTATTTGCACCAATTTGTTCGGTGATAGTCGGAGCAATTAGTCATTATTATTACATTCATTAGTTTTCAAAGAATGTTCAAAAGTTTCATATACAGAATAATTCTGCCCCTCAATTCTTATAAGTGATGGTTTAGATGTGTCCATTGCAGATATTTTGTGTAACTCTATAAAGAGTTTATGAACTATCAGTACTCTCATACTGATGAAAATAGTGCCTATAATGTAATCTGATTAGAGTCAATTGCAGAAACCTCAGAACAAATTCAGAAAATACATTCTTATCAGTTACTCTGGAACCACTCCTCTCATACCAAAATTGATAGTAGTCAGGATTTTTCAGAGAAATAGAACTACACACACACGTGTGTGTGTGTGTATGTGTGTGTGGGGAGAGAGAGAGAGAGAGAGAGAGATTTATTATGCAGAATTTGCTCAAGCGATTATGAAATTTCTGTACTCCTGTGCTCTGCCATCTGCAAGAGGTGGAGACCAAGGAAAGCTGGTGATGTAATTTAGTTGGAGTCCAAAAGCCTGAAAACATAGTGATCCAATGTTGTAAAATCTGAGTCTACGTGAAGAAAAAGATAAGGTGAGATGTCCTAATTAACTACATTATGGTTAAAAAAAAAAAAAATGAGAGAGGGTGCAAATTTCTCCTCCCTCCACCTTTTGTTCTATTCAGGTCCACAATAGATTAAGTGATAACCACCCACATTGAGGAGGGCAATCTACTTTACAGAATCCACAGATTCAAAGGCTAATCTCATCTGGAAACAGACTGTCAGACACCGTCAGAAATAATGTCTAATCTGGACACCCCATGACTCAGTCAAGTTGACACATAAAGCTAACCATCACAAGCAGTAGTAGGAAACTAATACAATTGTATATTATATTATCTCTTTAAACTGTTATCATAGTACCTTATCTTTTAATAGTCTTATTTCTGTATTACAAGTTTTCAACGTATCTTCTTTCAATATCTGTGAACATCAGTTCTCTTACTTCACTCAGTATTATTTACTATAGATGTTTTTTTCCTTCAAGAGAGAATGAATTAGTTATTGAAAAAACTAAAAAAAAAATAAGTTAAGTTTATTATCTATCCATCTTATTTGCATAGATAACCTCTGTTATTACATATTTCTTAAGGCTAGTAAAAATAGTGGGTATTACATGTTTAACTAAAACTAAACGTGAATGAGAAAAAAATTTCAAGTACAATTATGAGATAACTTATGAAATATAAAGCATATTTGTTATAGTTTATACAAAAAATGACAGTGGAAGTTTGCTAATAGTTCAGAAAAGATAAAAGTAGGAAAATTATGCAAAATGTAGGTTATAAACCAGAAAAATAAGATTTGAACCCCAAGCTATAATCTATAAAATTAATAATTCAAAAAATATAAGAATCTTAACAGTTAAAGTAGAACCAACATAGAATATAATTTGAAATAACAGAAGCATCTTCAGTAGTTGTGGAGGCCAAGTGGCCTTGTGATAGAGGCAAAGAAGATGGATCTGAGAGGAGAGGCAACATAGAGAATATTTGGAAGTCAGCAAAAGAGAGAGAGAAAGAAAAGGAAGGGACAGAGGACAGGAGATGGAGGAAAGAGGAGAGAAGGGGAAGAGAAGTTATACTGTAAATGGATGGCTGAACACTTGTCCAATATTGGGAAATAGAGTATGTAACTGAGATAGTCATATTTAATATAGGTAAAACCTTTTGAAATTCAGGGCTGCTAGTAGTTTATACCTGCTAATTAATTACAATTTTTTTTAAGACTTGTATGCTCTGAAAGGTAGAAGGAATTTAAGGAGTACAGATTTGCTTGACCCAATGCTGACAAATAAGACAATTGTAAAAACGGGAATGATGAAATTCCCTTAGTGATGTGGCCATACCTATAGTACATTGTGACTGCATAAACCATGTAACACAGATCCCTATGAGCCAAGAAGATGAAAATATTTAAGTAAAAAATATTTGGAGCTGGAAATGGCAGTTGACAGTCCACGTCCAATATCATGGGGGTTTGACATCGTTTTGAATGTAACACATATTTATGATTAAAAAGATGTGAAGGACAGAAAAACAAATAATGAAAAGGTAGGAGGAATGGAGGGTGAGAGAGAGAGACGGGAAGGAAGAGAGGAAGAAAAGCATTACATAATAATTAAAACATGATCCAGGGAATAATCAAGAGAAATTCATGAATTGCAGCCATGATAGAAATCAGATTAACAGATCAAGTAGGAAAGTTGGAGGAATACAGCAGTGTGATATGCTAGGTAGAAATTGTCCTCAGCATGCATTGAGGAGATTCTTGTACAAAGAAGGTAAAACCACCAGAAGCAAAATACAGCCCCAGAAATTAAATGAGCAGAAATTTGGTGAGATAGTCTGACATTTTCGCCTACTTTTTTGGTTTTCAATGCTCCAGGCTTCTTCTTTTTCAACTCCCTTGTTTCTAGTATGGGTGTGTATTTAGGGATGGCTGTAAAACTAGCAGAGATATTAAGCTTTGGAGAACCTAACAAAAAGGTCAGGTGCCTATACCGGCCGCTCCTCAATAAACAGTAAACAGTGTTACAGGGGTTGAAGGTCCTCTCTCTTTGTAATGTCACGACGGTAACTCTTAGAGAAGATGTGTTGCTTTTGCCCCCCACAGATTTGTCACCCCACTCCCCCTGGGTGATGGAGCCACAAAGGATTACTCGAAGCCCATCTCTTCTGAGCAGTGAGAAGCCCCGAAGGGGTTAACTTCCCTGGAACCCTCAAGTGAGAGGCATCCCTTTCATTTGAGAAATTAACCCCAAATTAGGGTTCTCTTCCTGCATTTCTTTTCCAGACCAGGAAGTTACAGGAAGAGAACATAGGTGGGGTTATAGTTTAACAATATAGGCTAGTAACTTTCAGTGAAACAAGCCAGATGACATTCCAGTAAGGCAATTAAGTGATCTATTAACAAAAGCTTGATCTTAGCAAACATTCGCTTCTTACAGCAATTTCTCAGTATCATTACATATCAATCAGTAACTTGTCTGTCTCTGAGCCAGCAACCTCACTGTGTTGGAATTCTTTATCTTACACCAGAGACTTTATAGACTGAGGAACATTTCCTGTCCTTTGCAAGGTCAATATTTGAAACTGCAAGGCTTTGGAAAACCAGGCCTTGTGAAGTACATTTGCTTTAAGAATCCTCTACAGAGATGTTGACTCTTTTCAGACTCATCTCATATGAGGGAGCTATTACTCTCCTGCCAGGATGGCTGTTTAATCATGGCAGTTTTAAGTAGAGATAGTCTGCAGATGACTAGAAGGGATAATGAAACCTCATTTCACATTTATTTCTCAGTTTCGTGAGTACGCCATGTCTGTTCCTACTCTAGAGTCTTTCTGTTTTCTCTGTCTGATGTATTTTTTGTATACAAACTCAAGCTTTCTTATCATTTATAAAATCTCAGCTTAGATAAACTTTCCTTGGAAACTCTCAGGTAAACATTTAGAGTCATTATATTTAATATTAAATTACTTTTTTTGTGTGTGCACCACAGCTCTTCCATCATAGTTGTAATTATTCCTTGCTTGCTTACTTGTTTAATATCAGGCTCCCTCAACTGTAAATTCCCTGAGTGTAGAGATAATGTGTCTTTTATCTACCTCTGTCTACCAAAGGACTAACATTGTGCTTGAAACATAGTGTGTCCAAATTTAACTGGTTAAATTAACAGATAGATAAAATGGATAGATGGATGAATACAGGGATGGAGAGACAAGGACCAATTTATGTGTCTCTCTTGACAAATTTACAAATTGAGTTATAAAAACAAAAACTGGAATGACTGTCAATGTGTTGAAGAACAAATAAAGCAGAATTCTTATAGACCTGCAAAGGTGACCTAGGAACTATCAAAACAAAGATGGGTGATGCTTACAAAAATCCTGAAGACAGTTAAATTATTTTACATGTGTTGCAGTGTGTTACTGTGAACTCTCAGGGAGAGGCAAGAAACACCAAGGCTTAAGACAGGAAGTAGAGTTTATTGATGCTGGCAGTGGCTCAGTGGACTCTAGTCACAAAGGCTGAGCTCCAAATGCAGCAGGGCTGTTATTTTTATCTCTTAGTATTTCCAGGTTTTTGCAACAGGGTGAGAGGGGTGATCTTATGATCTTATGTGGTTATGACTCTGTCCAAGGGTGGAAAATTACAGCAAGGGAGAAGCCGAGTGGAAAATTCTGTTACAGCAGTGTGTGACAACCACAGTGTGAGACAAGGCAGGGGTGCAGCAGCAGCTGAGTCTACATGATATCCAGGCAGGGGTCTTGGTTACAGCATAGCAGGGCACAGCATGGGTGCTTAACAGCCATAGCTGGGCAGGACATGGCTGGGTAAGTATGGGTGCCTCACATGCATTGTTCCCAGGAGCAGCAAAAAAAATCTAAATTAAATTTAAAAAAGAAAAAAAAAACACCACACTGCTATATTCTGTGGTTTGACTGCTATAATCCTCCGGATCTGGATCAGCAGTTCCCTCTTTAGGATGTTGCTTTAGTTCTTCCAAAATTCTTTTATAAAATCAAATGGAAGGAGGACTGTCTACCAGTTCTGTATACAAGTTTATGTTGCTTCATTTTAGCTGCTGTTTTTGTGCTGTTGATTTGTGTGGGATGCCCTCTTCATCAGATGTGAAAAATGGTTTTCTGGAGGAGATAGCACTGGTGTTGGTTCCTGATTTTTCTTCTTCTCTTTCAGTAGCAGAAACTATTGTCTCTTACACATGTAGCTACGTGTAACAGCACAGATAGGTAAAACTGGAGGACCATGCCTTATGGAAAGAGAAGAATGTGCTTGTCCCATTCTTTGCTCTTTCATTGGGCTTATAAAATATTAGGAAGAATGCTCTTTTCATTGATTTATAAATCATGCTGTTTATCTGTTAAATTGGGAAAGAGAAACAGGAAATATTTGCATTTGGTTCAAAGTATGGATAACGCTTTGTTTCAACAAAAACAAACAAAACAAACAATAAAAAAAAACCCAAAATACCAGAAATAACTACAAATATCTGGAGAATGCAGTTGTGAACCTGTTGGTTAAAAAGTTGTCCTTCAGGAAATTTGCATGTATTTTTTGAGACCCTCAATTTGATAATGCAATATATTACTAAAATCTTGCACCTAAAAATGGCACACTGGGCCTGGAAATTTGGTACACTGAGGTAAAAATTTAGGGGCATTGTCATTTCTTGTTACTGTAGGGATAATTACAAGCTTATCAGCTTTCAATATAGCTTAGCAGGTTTAATATTGGATCAGGAATCCAACCATTTGGATTTGAATGCTGAATTATAGCTTCTACAATTTACTTCCTTTGGCAAGGATTCTGTATCAATTCTTTCGTTGGTAAAATGGGGATAATAATGGTATTGTCTGTACATTTATTTTAATTATGGATCAGCTAGTGTCAACTAAAATTTTTAGCACAGTCCTTGGCACCTTTTACCCAACAGATGTTGGCTATGCTTATTTTAGCCCTTGGTATGCTAGGGAAGACTAAGCAGTATGTGTGGTCATGCCATAAGCAACTAACTTGGTTAAAGACATCACTATGGATCATAGAACAGCTAAAAAGAGGTTAAAATTTTCTCTACAGTGGGACTTGCTTCAGGATGCAGAATAATGTCAGAATCAGACGTGGCAACAGGGGCCTGAATACGTGTCTGCCACTGATCATGAAGAAGAGATCTGATACTGTTAGGGGAGATCATGTATGCACTGTCCAGGTGCAGAGAGTTCCTGCATGATGTAAGTGCCCAGCTGTTATAGTCTGGGTCAGGCAGGATCTAGATCTAAATTGATTTATTAAATTTTAACTTAATATTTGTAGATTGCTGAATAGCTGTGTAAAATCTTTGTTTTCTGTAGTTCTTGGATATATTTATGTTGAACACATAAAATTCTCTATTCTACTCTTACTCAGATAACATTTTGTGTAATATTTCCTATGCTATTCTTGCAAGTCTGTCTCAGATTATAAAAGTTGGATCTGTCAGATATATAATTGAAAATTATAACTCATTTTTCTGGTTTTATACAGAGCAACTGTGTGAGACAAAATCCCTCTGTTTTACATGACTAACTAATGTCTATCTTAGGAGAAGGCATTCTGAATTTAAATTTTATTCTTTACATGTTCAATACCCATTAGAGCCAAGCTTCCACAAAATGTTCAGTAACTGCTAGTTAGTGATATCGATGATGAAAAATACGCTTTTAAATTTGTTAACTCAAGAGACTATTTATTATTATGCCATGTAACTGTCTAGGCTTATAATTCTAAACATAATTGATGTGATGGGTCATGGGACTATTTCATGTTCTCAGTTTCACACTAACTCAAATAATTGTTTTTAAAAAGCCCATTTTTAACTACCTGTAATATATAATCATTATCCTTTCTTCCTGTGACAGACTACAGTAGCTTGCAAGTTATAAAACTGATTCAATTCTGGGTAATAAATGCCTTTTCTCAAAATTTAAACACCTTTTTCTTTCTTTTTTTTTTATATCAAGAATATTTCTTGGTGATAAATACCACTTTATTGCTGGAGCTTTTTACAGCTTTGATTTTTTGTAAACAGTTTATTTTCAAATTTTTCTACCATTCATAAGAGAGTTGAGAACTGCTGTTCTTTCTACACAAGATGATTGCTTGTTTTCTTTCTTGAGACACATAAATGAATGAAAGAATCCACTCCTGGGAAAAGATGGGTCCAGAAGAGGGTGCTAAAGCCATGTGGTGAAGTCTGCTAACGAACAGAACAAAGCAAAATAAATAAAATAAAATACTTTGAGTTAAATTCTATTATGCTTAGAAGTTTTATACCTTTATGCAGTAATTTTAAGTGTTATTTTATTTTCACTGTTTTCCCATACCACTTCTCTTTTCTAAATGACACTCAATCTGTCAATGATTATGCTTATTTTATTAGGTTTTGTGGTTGGTGGTGACTGTTGGTGACTGTCGTGTGTTGGTGGTGACTATTGGAATATTAAATTTCAACAATTGTACATAAATATAGTTCTACGCTTACAATTCAGTGGTGCTATATCCTACAAAAAAATGCATTCTGGTCACAGAGAAGAAAGCATACTTTACTCATTCGGAATGACAGCAATCTTTGATAAATTTGAGAACCTCATATCTTAATATGTTTCATATTAAACAAATTATTGTTTAAATTAATGGTTGCAAAGCTGTTTCATTTATCACATACTTTTGCTCAAATTTTGTAGTAAATTGTGCTTTAAAATGATGAACTGACTTGCCATTGACAATTCCAAGGAGGAATTGACAGATTTAAGACTTGAATGCAATTCTTCTGATTCTAAACATCACTATAGCTTCAGAAACTAGCATATAATGTATAAATACAAAATAAAGTACAATATTACAACTTATGATTTACAATATTATAATTAAAATAGACAAGCATATACTTAAGGTATAACAAACAACCAACAGTGTTCCAAACATACTAGAAACTGTCATTTTTAAAAGAGTCTTAAGAATAAACTTGGCCAGTGAAGATTACCTTCTAAAAGAATTTAAAGTCAGTTTATCTATTCAGGATCTTTGAAATAATTTAACATATATATATATGCATATAATCACTTAGCAAGTCTTTACGTATGAATAATCTGCTTAATTTGAAAAAAATAGCAATACTATATAAATAATGAATATTTTTGTCTATGTAATTTTGTCTTAGACGTGAGCTGGAGTGTATTTATTTTGCACTTTTTTTCTCTTTTTCCTCTTACTTTCACAATTTGGTTTAGTTTAAAGCTTTAAGAAACTGCTATAGTTCTACATATTAAGATTGTACTATGCAGTAATAACTGTGCTAAAGATTACAGGTTGCATGAGTCATACCCCTAGTCCTCATCAAATTGATAGTCTAATGGGGAAGGCAGATGTGTAGTCAGATTATTTCAATGCATAAGTCACAGCACAGCCCAGAAAGCTATAGGATCACAGAGGACAGGAATTAAAAGTAGGTGTTAGCTGGAAAAATAATGTCTGAATTTATCTTGCTTGGTGTAATTATTTTAAAATAGTTATTCATTTTACATAAAAATCATATTTCAGAATATCAATTTCTTTAACTTCATAGTATGTGCTCAGATGGAAGAAGTTCCCTGGGTTTCTGGCTTTGGCCCTGAAAGAATCCATAGAAAATACCAGAGATTTTATGCTTCAATGGCCAACTTTATCTCTTAGTAATGTCTTCCTTCTATTTAGAGCAGGAATTTCAGGAAAGTAAATCATGATTCCTTTTCTTGCAGCCCACGTGCTGACATGGCCCCCTGGAAATGGGCACTCTGGATTCTGTGCAGGTGGTTAAGACCTTTGGAGCTGTTAGAACTCTAACCTAACCACTTGAATTGGGTTAGCTGACTCCATATACCACTTATCACACTGCTCTGTAACTGTCAAACTACTAACCTATACCTCCAAGATCCTGTCAAAGTTTTGCCTGACGATCCTCCTAAATAACTAAGAATTTCACATGTCTTGTTTTAGTCATTGAACCTGGCACTGCTACAGCACATAGGTCACAATATGATTAATAAATATAACTTGAAATGATTGAGACAGGACTTGAAACCAGCTCTTGAAACTGAAAGGCATTTTTCTTCCCCCTGCTTGGATACCAGTAATGTTTTGTTCTAAGGTATATGGATCCTGAAAAGGGAAAAGAAGTTTCCTAATGTAACACTAAGCAGCTGCTTAAAATAGATGCAAAAAATTTTACAAGGCTTTCTTCCTTATTTAGGTATTGGATTTTGGAGAACATTTGAATCACTTTGCTTATTCATATATGTCTCAGGCTGTTTACTGTAAGTTGACAGTGAGTCAGAATCCCCAGGGAGCAGTTCTGCACAACACAGGAACTGATGGCACAAGTACAGAAGAAAGTGTCCAGAGAGCAGACCAGGTGATTACTAATATTGTGTCTGTCAGAGAAAAACAACCCATGAAAAGCATATTTTGGACTATTGAAGAATTGGATTACAGCTTGGTCATGCTTTTAAACAAAAGAACAATTACCTAGTTAGAATATTGAGAATTTTAGTGTAACTATGCCAGTATTTTTTGTTAATGTTGGTATGATTTATGTCATTTCCATTCTATTTTCAGCATTTTTGAGCCCTTATATTTAAAGTTTCTCCTGAAAGCACCATGAATATATATTTTTTCTCTACAAAACAAGTCTTAGTTCTTTTAGAGTTTTGACTGTTATTTTCCTTTTCAAAATTTATAGCTCACATCAGATCTGGTTACCAAACCTAGTGTTATTTGTAAATGTTTGATTTTATAATTTAAACGTTTTGAAAGTAGGTGGTAACAATGAGTCCCAACAGAGCCAACTCCTGTCATTGGCATACACTTCCACACTTTAATTACAGAGTGCTGCAATCAGTCACTTTCTGATAAAAATGAAGAGTTTGGTTTAGGTGAAACTTGCTAATAGTGTCACTTAATTAAAGGACACCATTCTCCTTACAACTCTTTGTTTTATTTTTTTTTAGATATTTGATAATGCAGCCATGAAAAATCATGCTGAGTCCATTACTTTTCAGAAAATATATGCTCATTGCTAATATTTGTGGATGGTAAAAAAAAAAGCAAAAAACTTTCTGATATGCAAATCAGTGTTTCAAAATTCTTTATTTTCCATTTAATTGTAATGCATTACTTATCATTATAAAGACATTTGGAATAAGATTTACATATACACCCATTTAAAACATGAATTATTTTTAGAAATATATATGTATATGTGTGTATATGATTTAAATGATTCTTTATAAATTTTGTTAAAAATTGGTTTTTATTTTAACAAGGTAAAAACAGTAGGAACACCTCCACATCTCCAGTATTAAATGGAATCTTTTTATTATCATTTCCGTTTAGTCTTATTTTCTTTTAGACTTCTTTGACTAGAAAAGCTGGGGTATTTAGGGATCAACGTTTATATTTTCTGTATGAATACCCAGTTTTTCCACCATCATTAATTGAAAAATTATCCTTGCCCCCTTAATTATCTTGAAGCCTTTGTTCTGTTTCTGTGCTATAGTCTGTTTTTGTTGCACTGCCTTTTTTATACTTTTAGTAATACCACACCGTCTTTGGTTACTAAAACTTTATGGTAAGTCTTGAAATCAGTTAGTATAAGTGTTATGACTTTTTTTTTCAATATTGATTTGGATAATTTAGGACATTTGAATTTCCATATAATTTTAGAATCATTTGCCAAAACTACAAAAATTAGCCTGTTGGAATTTTGATTGGTACTCTGTTAAATCTATATATTAATTAGGGGAGAAGTGACATTTTTAAACTATTGAGTTTTCCAATATGTTAACATGGCATACTTCTCCATGTATTGAGGTGTTCAATTTCTTTTAGCCATGTTTGGTAGTTTTCAAATATTTTGTAGTTGCATATCATTTGCTAAATTTTCTTATAGGCATGTTTGTGATTTTGATGCTTTTGTAAGTGGCATTTTTTAAAATTTCATTTCTTCTTGACTTCTAGTGTATAGAAATACAATTGACTTTTAATATTAAACCTGAATTTTATGAACTTGCTAAGTTAATTTCTTAAGTAAATTGGAACTTTTTGTGTATGTTGTGAGGCGGGGAGACAACTACAGTAACATACATTATTACAGGTTTATCAGTTAAAAAATATATCTTTCTCCACTGATGCACAATTCTAACTGCGCAAAATCATCAATCTTATGTGTGTAAGGTGTTCTTTAAATTTTATTCTTTCCTTTAGTATTTGTCTATCATTGTGCAAATATTACACTGTATTAATTTATACAGCATTTTAGTGAGTCTTGATATCTAATATAGTAAGTGTACCAGCTTTGATCTTCTATTAGTTTTTTGTTATTCTTTAATTTTTTGTATTTTCATATTAATTTTTATTATTATTATGTCGATTTTTATAAACACATATATAAGCATCTTAGAATTTTGTTTTCAAATTTATTGAAAGAATAGATAGAGAATAGATACATTTAGAAAGAAATGAAATCTTTACAATATAAACTATCATAATGACTTTCATAAACATGGTATATTTATATAGATATCTTTTTTCATTAACGTGTTATTATTTTAAGGGTAAGATATAATGCAGTTTTTGATATATTAAAACCTAGGAATTTTTTTTTTTTTTTTTTTTTTTTTGTCTTTTTCGTGACCGGCACTCAGCCAGTGAGTGCACCGGCCATTCCTATATAGGATCTGAACCCGCGGCGGGAGCGTCGCTGCGCTCCCAGCGCTGCACTCTCCTGAGTGCGCCACGGGCTCGGCCCAAAACCTAGGAATTTTTGATACTATCATAAATGCTATTATTTGTATAATATTATTTTCTAATTATTTGGACTGGTGTATAGACATTTGCTAAGTTTAGTTTTACTTCTAATATTTTAAGCTGAGCATTTTTTTGAGCTTTCTCTGTACACAAGCAGATAATCTGCAAATAATGTCAACAACAATTCTTCCTTGTTTTCCCTTCTTATTCTTAAATTCATTCTTTTATCTTGTTGACATGGTTAGTACTAACAGTACAATGTTTAATAGAACTGGTTCTATTAAACATTGTTGTCATATTTCCAGTCACCAAAGTAGATAGTTCAGCATTTCATAATTTAATTCATGAATATGTTAGTTTCTTTTCTGAGGATACTGTCTGTATGACTAAAACAATTCCCTTCTACTTCTAACTTTCTAGGTTTTTGAATTTATTACAATTAAAAAAAATTATCAGGTAGTTTTTACAACTATTGATATCTTATATTGATTTCTCCAGGTTAGATATGTACAAGAACTCACTAAACTCTACAGAGCATGCTTTACTTTAGGCTTTTTTTTAAAAGACAAAGTTGTGGTGCAGCAAGAGAATAGAAAATTCTAACAAGTATCAGAGGTCTGAAAGACATACCAAAGCACAAGCTTCCATGGATCTAAGTTTTGAACACATGGATTATAAATTGTCACTTGTTTGAACTGCCAAGATTGGTGCAAAACGACTTGACTTATGAAGAGCTCCCCCAAAAAGCTCACTGCAGTTTTATGTACATGGGAGAGAATGTTCCTTAAACATCTTCCCTATAATGTTCAGATTAACTGTAAATGTCAAAATAAAGCAGACCTTACAAATCTACTTGGGAATTATTCAAACATTTTATATTCTCTGAAAGTATGTGCCTATAAATGCTACTTATTCCCTAAAAATTATTGGAATTGGCTGATGAAGATACTTGTCTGGAGTTATTTTTGCGAGAACAATTTTATTTACACATTCATTTTCTTTAAACTATATACACATTCTTAGTTCCCTTTTTATCTGAAATTGTATTTGATTGACATGAAGCTGTTAATATCCTTTTATAAATTTCTTAATGTTTGTTTACAGTGCTAACTCCTTTTCCATCTCTCATATCAGTAGTATGTGTCTTCGATTTTTTTAAACTTATTGTTATTTATTAGGATTTATCACTTTTGTTATTCTTTTCAAGGAACCAACTGTTGCATCTTTTTACCTTCTCTATTTAGCATTTTTCCTAATTTTATTTATTTTATATTTATCTCTGTGATTTCCTGCTTCTGTTTTTTATATCTAATTTGTTGTTCCCTTTTAACTTCTTAAAATGGGTCTTAACAATTTTATGATTAATCTAGCTAATTTTCTCATGTATGACACTCAGAGCTGTAATTTCTTCTGTACACACAACTTACGTAAATCCCCCAAATTCTGATATATTATATTTTAATTTTGATATATTATATTTTAATTCTCTGTTCTCTGTTTCATTTTTTGGTATTTTTAATGTGATTCATGGGTAATTTAGAAATAAGTTGCTTACTTTTTAAACAGATGGGTGTTTTAAAGTTATGTTTTAATTTTGAATTTTTAGTGTTATTCCACTACAGTGTCCATTTTAAAAGACCATACATTCTACAGTTTTTAACAACTGATTTGTTGCCTCTTCATTTCTATCAGTTACTGAGAGAAGCATAGTTAATTCAATACAATTGTGGCTATCTGTATTTCACCCTTTAATTATGTCAGATTGTTACTGCTACTTAATAGATTTTTATTATTGTAAAAATTCCCTCTTTGCCTCTAGTAATGCAACTTACCATAACAAATCAAAATTACTTTAAAGTTTATGTGTGCTAATTCCATAATTTAGATTTACTACTTCTCTTTTTCTGTTATCCATATATTTTATTTATTTCTGGTCTTCTCATATGACTGGAAGTGTCAGACTCTCTTTATGGAAAATTGCAAACATAATTTGATGCTTTGGTTAATGCCATTTTTCTTCAGAAAGGATTTACTTTTGCTTTTGCAGGCATCTAATATAATACCATAGGCAGCACCACCCAATGCCATCCTAACAAGATTTGGATGGTTTGAAGAGTCAGTTTCTGTAAGCTTATTTTACTCAGTTCACTCTTACTAGTAATGCTTAGTGCTTCCAGAGGATATTCAGGGCTCCAAGTTCTGAGCATTTCCTAATTCGTTTGTATCTCCACCCTGCCAAGCTCCTTAATGCAGAAGCAGGTATAGCTTCTCAGGCTCTCAGTAACTGCTCTACAAATTGGAAATAACAGAGGAGAAAAGGAGGACCAAATGCTGAGGTCACCTGTGTAGACCTCAATTCTCTTCCGTACCATGGATCTGAACTTCCCAAATCTTTTCTTCTTTAGTTGTTATTCAATACCTTGGAACTAATATACCTCAGATTTTCTTATTCCTCTTAGGGAGGGGGTTAATCTGAAATAACTTTACCAACATTGCCAGAAAGAAAACAATAGGCATATTCTTAATTTAATATGGAATTAGCAATCCAAGTTCAGAGAAAAAGTAAACTAGAAGTCAAAGTGTACTAATCTTCACTATCTATTTTTAATTGAACATAAAGATGGAGGGTGAGAAACTTTGCTTATTTCTGTTTCAAATTCATTCCCTCACAACATTAGTTCAGAAAAATTGCAAGAAGTTTAATAAATAATTTCCCTGCCCATGGACTCTTCCTATTCCAAGCCACACTTTCCACTACTCCCTAAAATATTTTTTTAAAACAAAATGTATTTAGCCACTCTCCTAATGAATATATTTTCACCATTTATACAATAAATCAAAATGTTTTTTATGTAATGTTTAAAATCTTACTAAATATGGCTCTGTCCTTATTTTCAGTCTCTTCTCTCAGTGCAGCTATCAATTCTCTCTTGGCTACATCCAGGACGGTCTCCAATAAATCGATCATTTTCTGCATTATTTCTGCTTATAAAATTTTTGTTTTGGCCCAAACAGGAATACTTTCTGATACTTTTAAAGAAATGGAAAGCTTCTTGTCCTGAAAGAAAGAAAATGTGGGAAAAAATGATGGATTTATTTCAAAGGGACACAGAGCCAACATGAAAGTACTCTCAGTGGCTAAAGCTAGAACAATTAAAGGAAAGAAGAACTGGATTAAAATCCAAAGTATAAAACAAATCCTCATGAGTCCACACTGCCATACATAAATGGGGGAATGGAAAAATCTCCTATGCAGAATCATTCCGATTATTTTGTGTAGATACTCCTCCTTCAAGGAGGTTGACTCCCACCTGTTAAGTGTGAGCCACACTGTGTGAACTTCTTCCAAATAGTATGGTATGGGAGTGAGGAAAAAAAAATTAGGTAACTTTACAGTGGATAAACCTAGCAAACTCTACCTCAGTCATATGATATAATGATGGCATTTTGCCTCTATTGTCTTCCTACCAATAACTTACAACTCTAATCTAATTATAAGAAAGATAATGAACAAACACAAGTTGGGGAACATTATACAAGATATGTGACCAGTACTCACAAGAACTGTCAAACTTATCAAGAACCAAAAAGTCTAAGGAATTGTCACCGTCCAAGGGAGGCTAAGAAGACACAAAAACCTGGAAATGTGGGTTCCACGGAAACTGAAAATCCTAATAAAGTATGGAGTTTAGTAAATAATAATACATCAACATTAGTATTTGAATTATATTGTGTAATAGAGTCGAGTCATTGGAGTTCAGATAAGAAGAATGCCTAATCTGACATACATTTTAATAAAACAAATTTACAAAGGCCAGATTCATCATTTGCTTGCCACATTCCTCATGTCAGACTGAAACAATTTCTTTTTTTGCAAAATTGCTTATTTTTCTGTGCCTCTATTTGGTAGTTATGTAGTTTGGCTTTAGTTCTTAATTAGTTTATTTACTATTTTTATAAATGCACTTACTGTGGTAGATGTTAGATAAAAAAGAGTGGATATTGTGATCTCTGACCTCCAAGGTCTTATAGGTTAATATAACAGTAGGCAAGCAATATTATGCAGTAAGATAACTGACATCTGAAGAGATCTTCAAAATATAATAATAGTGTACAAGAAGGAAATTTTTTCAGAGAAAATCGTTTTTGGTTTGAAATTAAGACATTAGTAGTAGGAGTGTAGTGAGTATTTTTCTTTTCTTTAAAATTGAAAATATTAACAATACTTGATTTTTTCTTATTATAAATATATTTGTATTACAGAACATTAAACATAAATACAAATAAGAATTTGTAACTATGTCACCCAAATAGAAACATTTTATATTGACACACATATTTCTAATATTGTCCTCTAAATATATTTGCATTTCTAGCAAAATAAGTTGTGATATATATACAGATTTACTGTTTTCTAACCATTTTCTCATGTTATAAGATATTGCAACCATTTTCATGCCATTAAGTAAGAGAGTATTGGCAAAGGCAACATTATAAACAAAAACAAACATATATAGCAGAGCATGATTTATTCTGAAAATTACAAATAATTAAGTACCACTGGATAAAGTAAGGCCAAGGAAATAATGAGTAAAATATGTAAGACAGGCAAGATTGGATTTTTCATGAAACTCTCTTATATTTATTATCAAAATATTCAGACAAATATTTTAGCAATAGAAAATCGCTGGAGAACATGCACAATGACACATGATCATGTTTTTACATCATCTTCTATACCGCATTGCAATTAGATGGCATATGTATAATACTGAATGTCTAACTGCTTATAATTAAACATTACATTCCTTCTCCCCCATTGGGTACTAAGGAGAGGAACATATATATTTCTAACATTACAAATGTAAAATGCTTTACACTTAGTAAGTGTTCAATAAATATCAACTGACAACAGATTGAAATAAAATAAAGATAATCACTGCCATAAAAAGTTAGTTTAAATGAATCTCCTTGACATCTAACGACAAAAATGTAAGTGATCTTTTGTTGGCTTTTGGCCTTTAGCCACCTGAATTTGCTTTACTCTACAGTTTTACTAAAGTTACACATTTTTAACAAGCCATACGAAGTACGATGCAATAAACTTTTTCATTGACCTTTAACGGATCCAGAAAATTACTTGGCATAATGAAGACAATTTGAAGAATTTGGAAGAATAGTTAGATTTAAAATAATGGGGCTCAAAAATCTTAGCAGTAAAAACATTTACAAACAATGTTAAATTGAAACTGATAGTGCCAGCAGGAATACATATTTTAAGTTGGAAACTCTCCATCAATTCACACAAGAAATTAAAATACCACTTTTAAGAGATGCTCATAGAAGCTTAGAATGTGACTGCTCAGTCAATTATTGTATTGTCTATCCCAAAATATCTCATGGTTTTACAACATAACATGAGCCCAATTAAGGTATATTGACTTAAAAAAAAAAAAAAAAAAAAACTGGGCTGTTCCATTTAGTCATTAGCCTTCTCACTGATATCTGGTTCTCTTATCTTTTTGGGAAAACTTAAAATTGAACTTCCTTGCTCTCTGGAGTTTCGTGCTTTGGGACTTGTTCTGGCAATCAGTTACGAATGAAAATAGTAAGAAGACTTAATTGCAAGGGTGGAACACCCCTATAATCTTCCCCCTCTGGCATGTATCAAGTCTCCTAGGTCAATAAAGAATCCCCATTGACATGGGAGACAAATCAACATTTGCTGTTTTAAGCCACTGATACTTTAGGGTTGTCATTGTCACTGCATCATCTCATAAAGGGATTGTTGCTTTAACTTAAAACCCAGAGAACAGGTGATTAAAAAGAAAAAACAAACAAATAAACAAACAAACAAACTGCTTATGAGAGTTAGAAGGATGCAGTGCATGTTATACTGCTGTGTAACATTTGGTATAACTTTTACATGTCATACATTAGAAGACAGACCCATTTGGCACAAATCTTGGCTTCTATACTGTGTAGAATAGAAAGTACGTGCAAATAATTAGTTTTGCTAGAGAAGATATTGAAAAAGCAGAATATTTATAACATTAGTTACAGTTGGCTTGACCTAGAAAGGTTTTACAAGAGACTGATAAACTCAGAAAAGAACTGGCCAGTTAGCAAGAAGTGACTGATAAATTTGGAGGGATCATGTCAAGCCTAAACAGTAAATGCTAAAACTAAGAAGTGTTATGAATGACTTTAAGTTATTGAAACTTACACCTACCCAATAAGTCAAGGATATGGCTGTTACAGCCATTATAAAGACAGCCTTTAATTTAAAAATAGATTTAATCTGGAAAGATTAAATTATTTCAGAGTAAACACATACTAAAAGAGATAGTAGGTATTGAATCTGTCAAATGGACAAACTGGCACTATAACATTATTCAGGCAATTCTTGTATTATCCCTGCTACAGACTTAGAATCCACTACTTCATAAGAAAACTCAGGTTGCTTTTACTGCAGAATGATATTTAGTAACAAGGCTCTGTGCCTTTTTCATTATATGTATTTTTCTCATCAAATGAATTAGAGAACACGATCCTCTATTTTAATAACACTGATTCCAGCACCTAGCTGATGTTTTATTGGTGACCAGAATAAGAAGCCAGATTAGACAGGCTGAGATGAGGGCAGAGAATTTTAGGGACCTGTGTAACACAGTACAGGACAATACTAAGGTACTAAAGGACTATAAACAAAAACATAAGCAGATGGAAAAATGCACTAAATTGAAAGATGAAACATGAGGGTTTTAAAAAACAAAAATAGTCTGTATGAACATATGAACAACGAGCAAGAGCAAAATGGATTCTGCTCAAAGATGCACTCATGTTGGCATTTCTATAGATTTCTCAGAATTAAATGGGAAAAAAATCTATATACCATTTCTAGTACATTTTAGGTACTAATAAATTTTACCTGTATTTTCTCATTCAGTTTATTTTGCCTTTTTCTTCTCTACCTTTATTTTCTTTTAAAAAATGAGTATTTAAAAAAATAAAAAGAATGAATATGGAAATTCTACTTCAACTAAACTCCAAATTTCTCACAGAATATGTGAACAAAACAGATATAAATTCATAATAAAATAAATAAATTTTACTAAGAGTCATGTATGGCCAAAAAGCATTTTCCAGTTAAGAAAAATGGTATTAAGTGAAAAGTATTAATTTTTTCCTTCATTCATTGATTCAGTGAACATTTGTCAAGTACCTGTTATGTTTTGGTCATTGTTCTATATACTGGGAATACATTAGCAAACAATCTCTTCCCTATTTGCATATGCTATTTGCAAGGTGAGTGAGAAATAAATGTTTTACTTTTATTGATAAGAAGCATTTTGAATAAGAGCAAAGCAGAAAGGAGAATAAACAGTTTTTCAAAGGGTGATCACAGAAGCTTCATTAAGAAAAAGATGTGAAACGATAAGTTGCACACATATCTGGGAGAAGAGCAGTCCAGGCAGAAAGAACAGACCTTCCAGGACAATGAATAGCAGCGTATTTCAGAAACAGCAAAGAAGGTGGAGCAGAGTGAGCCACAGGGAAGACTGTAGAAGCTGAGATCAGAGTAATAACAGGGAGCTAGATCAGGAAGAATCTTTAGGTTACATCAAGACTTTGGCTTTAACTCTAAGAGAAAAAAGAGACACTGAAGAGTATGGAATGAAATGATCAGCTTTCATTTTCACAAGATCACTGCTGCTACTGTGTAGGAGGACAAGAGAGAAGCAAAAAGATCAATTAGGAAGCTGTTTCAATAAGCCACATAAGAGAAGAGGTGCCTTGAACCAGGGCACTATTAGAGGATATTAGATGATAGAATGCTGGATATAATGTGAATATTAAGACATCAGAGCTTACAGATGCATCTGATGTGGGCAATAAGTGAACTAGTGATGTTAAAAATGCCTTTAATATTTGAGCTTAAGTAGCTCTCAGGCTGCTATTGAGGTTTACTAAGGTCTTAGAAAACTATAAAAGTGATATATTTTCTGTAGAAAGTCAAGAAGCTCTCTTTTAAATATATTAAGCCAAAGTGGAGATGTTAAGAATACAATTGCTGTGAAACTGGATTTCATGATCCTAGCTGAAGAAATGATTTTGGACATTGTCAATGTATACATAGATGACTTTTAAATTAATGAAACTTGATGATGTTACCTAGGAAGTGTGTGTGGAGAAGAGGAAGATGGAGGAAGAAAAGGAGGAAGAGAGATAAGTGTGGGGGATTAGAGGAGGAAACGGATTAGTTGGAGAGGAAGAAAAAATTCTGAAGCTAAACCTGGTTTATGCCAATAATAGAAACAGAAGAAATCAGTTAGAAAGACTAAAATGAGGGCCAGTAAGAAAGAGAAAAAAATCAGAAGTGGAGAAATGCTTTATAGTGAAAGGAGTGATTTCTATGTCAAATTACCGACCCTTTAAACTAGATCAAATGTGAGCATTGACTATTGGATTTAGCAATGTTGAGGTCACGTGCAGCCTCACTGGAATGAGTGGGGGTTTACATGTTTGGAGTGGAATCAAGAGATAATTGCAGAATGAAATCAGAAAACAGGTACAGTCAAATTTTTTTAAGAGTTCGGAGTTTTGCTATATAGGAAAGCAGAGAAATGAGATTGTAGCTGGAGGAAATGTGGGGTTTAGAGATGTTTTCCTCAAGTATTTCTATTTGATGATGGAAATAATCAAGTACAGAGAGAATGTTAATAATGCAGGAGAAGAGAGAAAATTACTGATTTGATGCTTTTCATTTAAGTGAGAGATAACGAACTAGATTTAGGTTACATTTAGGTTACATGAGCATTACAGATAAAAGTGGGTTAAGGTTAAGGCTAATGAAAGGTTAGAGGTAGAGGTGAAAAGAAAAGTGGAAGGATTTGTGTTTGCTAAGATCATGGAATGTAAAAGACCAAATGTATGATGATATAGACGAAGACGGTGAGATGATAGGATAGTGGAAAAATCAAGTAACATGCCTTTTGATTCCTTCTCTTTTTCAGGGAAATAGGAAAATATTGGCTAGAATGAGAATGGGAACAATGAACTAGAGAAATTACCTTAGATTTCTGGGCAGCAAATACAAGATCTCAATTGAGATTGGTGTTTATGATTTAAATGAAGGTCTATTAACTGTTCTTCTGTGCCTTCATTCAGCTTCAAAAGTGTAGTGTTCCAATAGATAGAGATAGTTCTATTTGGAGTTATCCAAGAGAGTATAAAACAGGGAGTGAGAGGCAAGGGATGCATGATGTATACAAGTGAGGAATAAAAATGATTAACTACATAATTCATATGCTAAGCAGGGAAGGAAGTTAGTACAAGAAGGGTAGAAAAACAGTGAAAAGAAGGTGAAGGATCAATGCCTTGTAGGCACAGATGATATTTCAGTTATATAATGACTAATAGAGCATAGGCACCAATCAAGTAGAGCCAGCACCGCAACAAATCAGAACTCACTGACCGTAAACAATCTGTCCCCCTACTAGAGCATCCTAGCTGGATATCAGCAATCGTCATAGGTCCTGGTGGAGTTGATAATATTATGCTTTGAAAAACTTAGTGCAGGAAAATCAGTTGAGCATTATTTAATCTGCTGAATATATGAGATATGTACAAGAATGCATCCATAGGTTTAGTTTGAACTATTACATAAATTTGTCTTGAAATATTTTCTTCATCAGTTCTCATGACTGTATTCAGCCCAGAAATCCACCTATGCTCCAGACAAACCATGTGAAAATTACATAAGTACTTCTAAGTCAGTAGGTCTCTAACTGAATTAATTATTTTCTTTGCCAAAAATCTTTTTCCTTCCTGTTCCCTAACTAAGAAGCATGCTCTTCCATCCAAGAACATAATCTAATAGTTTGCAGTATATGCTGCTGGTGGATAATAGTTAAGAATTTTGACTTCTTCTCTGCAAGGGACTCCCTTCTACCTGATCTAGCTTCTGTCATTTTTTTTTTTCAGGTGGCATATCAAATTGATATCAGTTATTGTCCGAAAATAGTTTAAACATGATACTCTCTTCCTCCAAAATTTTCAATGAATTATTAAAGAATAAATCTCATGTGTCTTAAATATTAAAAGCATACATGTTTTGGCCTCCATCTATTTTGCCAATATCATCATCAAAAGAAATGTACCTCATTTTCTTTTGTCTTAACCATACTAGTTCATTTGACATTCTAAGAAATGTCATTTTCTTTTATGTCAGTGGTTTTTTTGTGTGTGTTTCCTCAGTTGGAAATGGCCTTCTATGTAGTAAGTGCTTACTAAAACATCTCTCATTTTTAAAACATTAAGAGATGGCTTCCCACACAGACTGCCTGGATTCAAGCCCTGGCTTTTCTATTTCTTTATCTGGAAAATGGGAATAATCACGGTTATTGATTGTCATGAGCATTAAATAGCTAAATATAAGGAAATTTAGCACTTGGAACATAGTAAGAGCTTTATATATATTGCTATTGCTGCTGTGATTGTTACTATTGCTGTTATTATTAACATTTAAATACTGTCTTCTCTGAAGTTTTTCTCTGTCCCTCAAATATAAAAATATGAATCAATACTGTTTTATGATGTTTCCATTGAATATACATTTCACAGAATAATATTTAATATTTAAAAAAATATTTGCTCCACATTTTAACATTTTTCGAGTTAGAATATATCTTCCTATGGATGACATTTTATAAACCAATGTTGGTATACATTTAAATCAAGTAGATTTGCATGTGCTTCTTCCAGTTACCTAGGGTTACAAGCAACCTGAGATCACTTTCATTAAATTCTCTGCCTGAGGCTTTTTTGACCACACTAGCAGTGCGAATTGAGAATGCAAAGCTTACAAGTTAATGCCTAGTGATTTAAATCATCAGGGAAAGTTTTAGCCCCTCCATTAAGCATCAAGTTTGAGACTTAAGTTTCTTTGCTGTCCTTTTCTTCTGTAGTTTAATTTTTTTATGTACCTTTGCACTGAGGAATAACCCGTTTGTGGATCAGCTTAAGTAGAAGTTTGCTCTTAGTCTGCCCATCTTGGGCATTTTTTTCTTTTTAGAAGTATATAAAACAACATACAATAAAAGTACACTTTAATCTATTGCATATTGTTTGGCGAAATAAGGAAATAACCACTTGAACATTATTTAATAGTTAAAGATATAAAAATAATCTTGGATTGATTTATGTATAGTTTCCCTCTCAATGTGCCTTATCCCTTTTAACCCTTTGGTAGTTCTCCTGCCCACAAAATCTAGCCAAATGCTTTGTATGCAAAAGATGTTATAAGAAGGTTAGCATCAAACTGTATGCAATGCAATTTTACTTTGTATTTAAGAACTAGAGTAGTTTATTTAAGATGGTGATATAATTTGTAATATAAATATACTACTAAATTCATAATATAAAATATCTTACATGTATTAATTGATATAATTTTGTTAAATTTTAAACAGATTAGATTGTTATTTATACTATAGTTTAAAGTTTTAGAATTTATTATATTGTAATAGCTCTATAGGTGCAGTTTTTAAAAAAGAAATGAAAACAAATCAAAAAGAAGGTACCTCATAAAGGACAATGGTAATAGGGTAACTGCTCAAGACAAATATATATATATATATATATATATATATATATATATATATATATATATATATATATATATATATATATATATAATTTTTTTTGCATTCCACTTCCTTCTATGTATAATTTTCAGATAAAGATTAAAAATAATATTGTCAAAATGGGCTGTATACAATTTAAAGTTTGCTTGTTCCCAAGAAATGTGCTTTGTAGCAATACATGGTTGTGCATAAATTGCTATTGCTGTAAAGTGTTATAGTATGAAAACATTGTATAAATAACCTGAAATAATAAATCTTTTGCAATCTTGATCATTTCTTTGATTGCGCATATTCATTAAACATATCTGCTTGCTATAATTTTATTTTGAAAATTAAAACCAAGTACTTATCATTTAGGTTGTTCTATAATGTCAAGTTTATGGTACTTAATGTCTAAAATTTAAAACTGCAACTTGAATAGAAAAGCAGAAAATATTTAATTCTAACAATTTTCCATGCCACTGCTTCTCTAAAGGACCTATAACTCACATGTGAACTCTGTATTTAATATCTGCCATATTTTCTTTAATGTTGGTTTCTTTTTGCCTTACTGAGTATGCAGTGAATTTATGCAAAAAAAAAAAAAAAAACCTAAAAATATTGGACCACTGTTCTTAAACGAAGTTTTAAGTTACAATTTTAGCTTATCTACTAATAATTTTGGCAAAACAAATATTCTGAAATAGAGGCATGAACTGCTGAATCTGATACATATCTAGATCACTGCTCATCTCTGCTTGCCGCGGGTCTGCTATGTTCCACATATTTCTCATTTTGGGGCCCAGGATAATGTAGTAGCTACTACATCAGTCATTTTTTTTTTTTTCTCATGGCAGAGGGTAGAAGCAAGAAGCTGAAGCAACCATGCAAGAGATTTTAAAGCTCTTGATATATGTCAAGCTTTCTCACATAACACTGGCCAAAGCAAATCATATGGCCAAGCTTTATTATAAGATAGAGAAATGTACTCCAGATACAGGGAGGTATGGAAAGGCTAGGAGTGGAGATGCTATATATTATTTTAACATTATTTTAATAGGGGAGGAATAGATTACTAGGCATGATTTAATTTACCATACCTGTAGAACACAAAATTTAGGGTTATACTGGTGAAAGTGTATAATTGTAGAAGGAGGCAAAAATAGTTTTTAGAGAATTAGAAGCACAAGTACGTACTTTACAAGGAAAGTCAGGAGGAAAATCCCTGGATGCAAAAGTGAGACATATACAGCCTTCCATGCATTTACATTCCTATGGTCTATATTATGGTTGAAAATGGATGATCACCCAACCTGACCTAAGGATTTGGGGAAAATATGCCAATTAAAAGAAACTAAAATTATGTCCCAACCAAACCTATTATCTTTCTTCTGTCTGCAATGTATTTTAGCTGAGAACAACCCAAGGTAAGCATGGGCTTATTCCTTATTCTCTAAATTCTGCAATTTCTATATAAGAAAGAAAGCAATACTAACTCCATTTAGTCTAAAGAAATAGATGATTTTCAGTATATCCAACATTATCTATATGGTCAAGGAAACCCAAGAAAATTAGAGGAAATGTGTGCATGTGTGCAAAATTCCTATCATTAGCATTTGCAGTATTTATAAGTAGGAAATGCACACAGAAGAAATGGAGAAATATTTAAATAAATAATTATCCATTTTTCTAAAAAAAATGCTTTTTGGCTTTATATTTGCATATATTGCAAAATATTGAATACAAATATGTTACTGCTTTAGATTAAATGTTTAATTATTAGAATTTTTCCTGAATACTTTCTTTCAAATAACTCTAGATAAAGCAATGAATATATTAACTATTATAAAAACAATTTCATTGTACAAATCCCTGGTAAGTATTCATTTGAATTTCTACTTGAAATATACCGTTGTTCATATCACTATGAAGGTGAACCACAGAACTGTTAAAAATAATTGTGATGTATTTGCTAGATTGAATGTTTACATACAAGCTGGGAAATGACTAAATTAGAAATAGTCTCAATTCTAAGATGTTCTTCCATTTTTAAAACATTTTCTATGTGTGGACCAAGGGTGTTAATCATCCTGTAAATTGAGAGAACTATTGGCTAAAGAATTGAAAGATTTCACAAAAAAAGCAACAGCTTCCTTGCTGAGAAACCCTGAACCAGGTAAACAATCTTCAACTTTTTTTTTTTTTTTTGGTTAACTATTAGTCATCTCTAAATTTTTTTTCTACAAATAATATACAGAAGGATAGTTCTAAAAAGTTATATACCAAAATATTAATAGGTTCATTTCCAGATAATGGGATTACGAATATATTTCTTTATGATTGCCTCTGTTTTCTGAAATTTTACAAAATTTATATGCTTGATTATATAGATTTATATAATTTTTATTTTAATATTTCCCCACTTATCTTTTATGTATTTGTTTTCTTAAAATTATGACATGATACCTCTTTTGGAATGGTTTTGGTTATTACTGAGTGCTAGGAATGGATAGAACAAGAGAGTGACCATTTGCTCCAACTTTTACTTTTATGCTTATAGATTTTTAAACACTCTTAGACAGATAATTGCAAAATATTTTTCAAGAATACTCTCACACACATAAACTTCTGGAGCCTGTTTAAATTTATAATAATTTCAGGATTGACAACCAAAATCTTCCCTACTATAATTTTAAAAATATATTTTTTTCTTATTTAGGATTTATGTAAAAGAGAGTGGAGGTCATATAACCCATATGTACCTGAATTAGACAAACAAACAAACAAAAGTTCCTTATTAATTGAAGAAAATACCTAAATCTTGACAAAGGTGGGGGAAAAAGCATCATAATAAACACATTACAAAATGAGATAATAAGGAGTGGAATGGTCTTCTTAGAAAATAAATTTATGCAATGATACTTGAACAGGTATATTTCTCCTACATATCTACACATAAAGATTTTTTATTACAATATATTTCGTGTTAGTGAGAAGATGGAGAACAATATAATTTCCAACTAGAGAATAATGGACAAGTAGAACATGACCGGTACACACCATAAGATTCTATGTAGCAGTTAGCACAGCAATCAATATGTACACAGAATAACACAAAGACATTTTTTAAAGTTAATAGTAAATTTTAAAAAAGACAGAAGTACCTCAAAACAATATGCTTACATAAGTTAAAACTCCTTACACACTCACAGAAAAATACAACACAGCTTATTCTTTAAATATTCACATACACACAAGGGTACATCAAAAAGTTCATGGAAAGATTCATATTATCTTTTAATTCTATTTTTCCATGAACCTTTTGAAGGACCCTTATTTGTGTGCATGTGTGTGTGTGTATTTAGGACAAAGAGAATTGAAATGAGTTTAAAATAAATAAAGGTATATATCCATGAACACATACATACTTTTAAAAAGTGAGAGAAGTTGTGCAGATCATTTGTTATTAACTGAGAAATATAAAAGATCTTAATTCTTCACTCCTCTCTCAGTTATCTATTGCCATATCAATGCGACATAACAAACCAGCCCAAAACACAGTGGCACAACACAATAAAAATTTATTTCATTTTGAGTTTGTGAGCTGGAAAATTCAGCTGGACAATATTCTGGTCTACTCAGGCTCCCTAGAATACCTGTGTACACATGGCTGTTGTCGGGGGTATTATGCATTTAGGACTGGGCTGCCTATTGGCTGGAACAATTTGACGCTGCTTCATTTTTCTGTCATATTCCTCTAATGGTCCAGCCTGGGTGTGTTTTCACAGTGAAGGCAAAAGTGCACCAGTTATTTCTAGCTTCTGCTTATATTACCAGTGCTAACATACCAAAGGCCAAAGCAAGTCAGTCACATACCTGAACTCAGAATCAAGGTGTGAAGAATTATGTCCTATAATTTTTCATGGAAAGTGCTGCAAAGTCACATTTCAAACAGTATACATACAGTAGAGGCAAATAATTAGGGACATTAATGCAACCATGATTTTAAACCTTGATGTTTAAAATCACGATTTATGTTTTATTGGCTAAGGGCTATGGAAAAAACAAAATAAAATATTCTATTTCATTTTTTGAATTAATACAATTGAATAAATTTTATATTTATATTTATTTCTGATAAAATTGAGCAAACAAAAATAAGAAAACATAAATTGTTAACTACTGTGCTTTGTATAATAGATGCAGAAATAAATATATCTGAGGCATAGTTGATTAACCTGCAAAACTTTCAAATATAAAGCTATTTAGAAATGAAAGATTTATTTAAAATAAATACTTGTATGACTAACAGCTGCATTCCCATTATCTTAGGTGACTGTTATTGTTAATCCTATTACTTTTGTGTATTAACTAATCAATAGATAGGGGCAGGAATAAACTCCACTCTCAGGTATACAAAGCCTTGATTAGATATCTATGGCGAGATTGGTTGGTTTTACAGGACATCTAGCATAAACTTTCTTAAAGGACATTATATTACATTGTCAGTGGCATTAAAACTTTTTCTAAGAAATGGAAATTCGGGAAAAGAGGGCTTAAATTAAAAATAATTAACCTAGGGAAATAAAAACAAATAGAAATTGCAAATTTGCTTTCAGTAAGTATTCTCTGAATATTTTCCAAATTGTACATATTTTATATTCTATTTAATTTATTTTTTTTATTATTATTTTTGAGTCCTAGGTAGATCAGCCACCACTGGCAGCACTGGTAGTTGAATTTGTAAGTTATGAGTAGATACTGATGAAACAAATTTAATATCTGATAAAATGGAATTCGTACACGGTGAAATATTGCAAAGCAAAGAAAGAGAAGATACATAAGGAACAAGGGAAAACATAGGGGAAACAATAGGACTGGACAAAGACTTTATGATTAACACCCTGAAGCACAAGCAACCAAAGAAAAAAAAATTAATAAATGGGATATCAAAATAAAAAGCTTCTGCACAGCAAACAAAACAATCAACAGAATGAAAAGACAACCTACAGAATGACATAAAATATTTACAAACTATACATCTGAAAAGTGATTAATATTCACCACATACAAGGAACTCAAGCAACTGCACAATAACAAAATGAATAACCCAATAAAGAAATGGGCAAAGGAGATGTACATACATTTTTTGAAGAAGACATGCAAACGAACAACGAGTACATGAAAACATACTCACCATCACTAATCATCAGTGAAATGCAAATTAGAACTACTTTGAGATATCATCTCACCCCAGTTAGACTAGCAATAATCAAAAAGGCAGAGAATAACAAATGTGGACAAGGATGCAGAGAAGGGGGAAGACTTCTACACTGTTGGTGGGACTGTAAATTAGTACAGCCATTATAGAAAATAGTATAGAGGTTTCTCAAAGAACTACAGATAGATCTACCATACAATCCAGCAATCCCACTTCTGGGTATATACCCAAAGGAATGGAAATCATCAGGTCGAAGGGATACTTGCACTCCCATGTTCATTGCAGCTCTCTTTACAATAGCCAAGATATGGAACCAACCTAAATGTCCATCGATGGATGATCAAATAAGGAAAATGTGGTATATATACACAATGGAATATTACTCAGACATAAAAAAGAATGAAATTCTTCCATTCGCAGCAACATGTATGAGCTTGGAGAAAATTATGTTAAGTGAAAAAGCTTGGCACAGAGGGAAAAAACAAACAAACACATGTCCTCACTCATAATTGAGAGCTAAGAGAAAAAGAAAGAAGGAAAGGAAGATCACAATGGTGTATTGGACTTGCAGAGGGAGAGAACAGACCTAGGGTTGCTGGGGCAGGGGGTGGTGGAGAGGGAAAGGGTCATTGGAGAGAGGTTGGGTGGGTGACATGGGGAATAACTGCAATTTGATTTGGTGGACATGCTGATAGCAATGATTTTCTCACCACATCTTGTGCACAGATGCTGACAGCTCTGTGTCCCATGAATATGTATAATCAACTAAAAAAAAAAAAACAAAACTGAATGACTTAAGGAGGCTGTTTCCTGAGTACAGCAGTTAAGAAGGAAAAAGATAGAGCACAGAGACTCTATCTTAATAATGTAAGTTGCCTTGAATGTGAGAAAAATAAAGCCCAACACATCCTTACAGAACCCTGAATAATTAAAAAAAAAAAAAACCAAAAGTTAAAGGAATAAGGATTAGTCTTAGTCTAAATAATTTATACCTAAAAACCTAATAATGTATATTCAACTTCTCAGGGAAAATGTTTGAAAACAGTCTGGCTTCAGATAGATGCTCTTTTTAATTAATTCTAAGGCAGTTTAAAAAATTTGTTTGATCAGTTGTCCATAATTGGATATTAATTTAAGAGATCATTTTTTGAAATGATTAATCTCTCCAACAACTTTTTACATAAAAAAATGTGTACATAAGGGACTACCATCTACTTTCATATATTTATTTTAAAATATTAATTGAGATTATGTGATGGTTAATTTTAGTTGTCAACTCATCTAGGCTGTGGTGCCAACTTGGTAAAACACAAAACTAGGTGTTGCTGTGAAAGTATATTTTAAATGATATTAACATTTAAATGAGTGGACTTTGAGACAAGCAGATTACCTCCATATTAAGGACTGGCCTCATCCAATCAGTTGAAGGCATTAAGGGAAAAGGCCTAAATTTCCAAAAAGGAAGAAATTCTGCTCTTCTGACTGTAAAATACTAATTCTGCCTGAGTTTCCAGGCTTTGGACTCAAGACTGAAGTATCAACTGTTGCCTGAATTTCTAGCTCACTGGCCTGCTTCAGACTTGGCAGCTTCTCAAATCACATGAGTCAGAGATGGTTTATTTACTCCTTAAAATAAATATCTTCTCTCTCTCTCTCTTTTACTTCTCTCTCTCTCCTTCTCCCTCCAGGTAATGGATACCTGTGTATATTTGTCAGGAGACCTCCTTTGTAGACAGGAGAATTAAATCTGGCCTAGTCTAACGTAGCATAAATCAAACCAAACACTGATGAGACACTGAAGAAAGATAAGAAAACATATATGTACAACCAGCTCATAAACGAACAAATAAAAAATTTTACACAAAATCCTAGATCCATATTTTAATAAATAAATGACTCCTTTGATTTTAGGCCAAAGTGATTTTGATCTATTTCTCTACATCCGAAAATGCTAAGCAAAATTTTAATTATTAAATAAAATGTAGTTATTTAATAATTCAATAATTATTTCCCCAAACTCAGGTTCCAGAATAATTTTGAGTATTTTACCTAGTATGTATTCAAGTCTCATGCTTCATTAAGTTTAATGCTATATAGGCCAATGTTTTATATGAGGATAAAAAAGATTTTAGGCACAGTTGCCTCACTCTTGAGCATTATTAAACATTTCATTACCTTATACTGAAATATGCTAAGAATAATTAATTAAGATTTGATGGCAAAAACTAAACAGTGCTACAAATATTTTCTCTCAAAAAATATGCTAACGAAGTCATAATATCTAAGTTATTTCTCAGTCACTCTGGGAAAAAGAGGATAGAAAACCCACCCTTACCCATCTAGGGTGAAGAAAGAGCTCCAAAGCCACCACAGGGAAGTGCCCCGGTCCCATACAGATCCTAACCCCCCCCCCTTCCCTTCCCATGAAGGAGGCAGGAAGAATGCCCAAACAGTGACAGGGAGGACCCAAACCACTTCTGTGGAGGTGGCCCACAAAAGCAGCCACCACATCTTCAATCTTCACAAGGACAATTTGCCACCACAGGAGCAGCCACAACCACGGTGTAAGTGGCCAGCTGAAAATTTGACTGCATTGTTACCAGAAGAACCGGGAAAGAGAAGAGAAAGTTTTTATTCTCAAAGTCCACTCCTGAGTAATAGAAGAAGCAACTTATCTACCACATAACCAGAAATGAACATAGAGATTATGCAAATATGAAAAAAAAACAACAAGAAAATGTGACACCACCAAAGGAATATAGTAAGTCTTAAGTACCAGACCTTACAGAACAGAAAACCCTTAAAATGACTGAAAAGGAATTCCCACTTATGATCTTAAGGAAACTTAATGAGATAAGAGAAGACTCCAGTAAACAACATGATGAAACAAGGAAAAATATCCAGGATATGAAGGAGGAAATTTTAAAAGAGATTATATCTCAGAAAAGAATGTAGCAGAACTTGTGGAACTGAAAGATTCATTCAACAAAAAAACCAACCAAACAACAACAACAACAAAATCGTAAGCAAGAGCTTAAGCAGCAGAACAGAGCAAGCAGAAGCAAGAATTTCTGATCTCAAAGATGGTCTTTAGAAATAACCCAGGTGGATAAAAAAAAAACATAAAAAGGAAGAAAGAATTAAGTAACATGAAGAAAGTCTTGAAGAAAGTCTAAGAGAGACAGCAGACAACCTTAAGTGTGCAAATTTCCCAATCGTGAGAGTTTCAGAAAAGGAGGAGAAAGGTAAAGGGATTGAAAATCTACTCAATAAAATAATAATGGAAAACATCTTAGGTATACGGATAGGCACAGACCTTCAGATCCAAGAATCTTGGAGATCCCCAAACAGGTTCAATCCAAAAAGATCCTCTCTAAGACACATTATAGTCAAACTGGCAAAGCTCAAAGACAAAGAGAGAATACTTAAGGCAGACAAGGGAAAAGTGTCAAGTCACATATAAGGGAGCCACAAACAGTTATAAGACTAACAGCAGACTTCTTAATTGAAATTCTACAGGTAAGAAGAAAATGGGATTGTACATTCAAAATACTAAAAGAAAACCACTGCCAGCCAAGAATACTGTAGTCAGCAAGACTATCCATCAGAAAGGAGGGAGAAATAGTGAATTTCACAGACAGACAAAAGCTGCAGAAGTTCACCACCACATGACCAGCCTTGCAATAAATTCTTAAGGGATTTCTGCATTTGGAATCTGTAAAACAATAATCACTACCACGAATACAAAAGAAATAACAAAGTCAACTGGTAAAACACAAAAGAAAGGACAGAACCAACGGGTAAAACACAAATGCATAAGAGGAAAAATAAAAAAGGAAACAAACAAAATCTTACCACCTCAAACAAATATTAAACATTGAAAAAGATTAATAAAAGTGGAAGAAAGGAACTAAAATATTTAAAACACTGAAACAAAAAGTAATAAAATGCCAGGAGGAAGAGCATACCTCTCAAAACCAAACCTAAGTGTAAATGGTTTAAGCTCCCCATTTAAGAAACACAGAGTGACTGACTGGATTAAAAAGCTAGACCCAACTAAATGCTGTCTTCAAGAGACTCACTTTACTTATATAGACACACACAGACTAAAAGCTGAAGGATGGAAGAAGATACATCATGCAAATAGAAATCAAAAACAAGGAACAGTAGCTATTCTTATATTGGATAAAATAGTCTTTAAAAAAACAACATAAAAACAGACAAAGAAAGCCACCATATACTAATAAAGGGATCTATCCAGCAAGAAGACATAACAATCATGAAACTGTTAGAGCTGGTTAATAATTTCAGTAATGCTGCAGGATACAAAATCAATGCCCCCAAATCAGTTGTGTTTGTATTCTCCAATAATGAACTAACAGAGAAAGAAATAAAGAAAGTAAGCCTATTAACAGTGGTTACCAAAAATCAATCAATAAATAAATAAATAAATATTTAGGAATCAATTTAACCAAGGAGGTGAAAGATCTCTACAATAGCAGCTACAAATCACTACTGAAAGAAATTAAAAATGACACAAAAAGATGGAAAGGCATTCTATGCCCTTGGATTGGAAGAATAAACATTGTTAAAACATCCATACTACCCAAAGTGTTCTACAGATTTAATGCAATCCTCATCAAAATATCAATGATGTTCTTCATGAAAATAGAAAAGAAAAACAATTTTAACATTCATTTGGAACAACAAAAGACCCTAAACAGCCAAAGCAATCCTGAACAAAGGAAAATAAAACTGGAGGAATAATGATACCTGACTTCAAATTATACTATAAAGTTATAGTAACCAAAACAGCATGGTACTGGCATAAAAACAGACACTCAGACCAATGGAACCTGGAGAACCCACATACTTTACAGACAACTGATTTTTGACAAAAGCTAGAAGAACATACATAAGGGAAAAGACTGCCTCTTCAATAGATGGTGGTAGGAAAATTGGATATCCATATAATGCAGAAGAATGAAACTAAACTCATACCTCTCACTATATACCAAAATCAACTCAAAATAGATAAAAGACTTAAATATGAAACCCAAGACCATAAAACTACTAAAAGAAAATATAGAAGAAACACTTCAGGAAATAGGACTGGGAAAAGTCATTATGAATAAGAACCCAAAAGTACAAGTAAGAAAAGAAAAATAAATAAATAAATGTGATTATATCAAAGAAAAAGCTTCTGCACTGCGAAGGAATCAATCAACAAAGCAAATGAAAACCTATAGAATGGGATAAACTATCTGCAAACTATACATCTCACAAGGGATTAATATCCAGAATTTAAAGAAGCTCAAACAACTACACAGTGAAAAAAACAAATAACCCAATTAAAATTGGGCAGAAGACCTGAGTGGACATTTTTGATAGGAAGAAATACAAATGTCCAACAGACACATGAAAAAATGTTCAACATCACTATCATCAGGGAAAAGCAAATCAAAACCATATAGAGGTATCATCTCACCTTACTTAGACTGGTCATTATTAAAATGACTGAGAATTTCAAATGCTGGTGAAGATGTGGATAAAAGGGAACCCTTCTACACTGTTGGTGGGACTGTAAAGTAATACAGCCATTATGGAAAACAGTATGAAGTTTTCTCAAACAACTACAGATAGAACTACCATATGATCCAGCAATCCCACTTCTGGGTATATACACAAAGGAATGGAAATCATCAAGGGATACATGCACTTCCATGTTCATTGCAGCTCTATTTGGAATAGCCAAAATATGTAACCAACTTAAAAGCCATTGACGGATGACTGGATAAGGAAAATGTGGTATATATACACTATGGAATACTACTCAGCCATAAAAAAGAATGAAATTCTGCCATTCATGGCAACATGGATAACTTGGAGAAAATTATGTTAAATGAAATAAGCCAGACACAGAAAAGGAAATACCACGTCTTCACTCATTAGTAGGTGCTGAGAAAGAAGAAAGAAAGGAAGAAAGGAAGAAAGAAAAGACCACAATAATACATTGAACTTTCAGCAGGAGAGAACAAATCTATGTTTAATAGAGATCAGAGTTGGGTAGGGAGAAGTAGATTGGGAAGGTACTGGGTAAGTGGCACAAAGAATAATTACCATTTGTAATAATGAATATGCTAATATTGATTAGATAGTACATGTTGCACACAGGTGATTGTAGTCAATGTTGTACCTCCAAAATATGTATATTTATTTATTCTTCAATATAATTAAAGTAAAATTTTAAAGCACACAAAAACAAAAACAAATTAAAAAAATAAAAACAAAAATAAAACCTAATACTATCAATTAAAATAATTCCATTTGCTTATGGCAGATGGAGAACATGTAGCTATGGCTGTCCAATTTGTGAAAAAATGGATTTGCCAGACCTGCTGATGAAAAATTGACCTCTATTAAAGTCGGCAGCCTGGCTTTGTGAAGTTTTTCTCCAAATAGCACATAAAACTCAAATTTCTGCTTGCAAAATAAAATTTTTGTTTTTCTCTCAAAAAAAAAAAAAAAAAAGAAAATAGGATAGAACTTACAGAGGCAATCTTCAATAATACAGGAAAAGGAAATTTACTTTAACTAAACAGCCTGAATCTCAGTATAAACTTGTACCAGGAAAAATTAACACACTGTTTATTGTCAAAATATATTTTATTAAAAACGATAACTTTCAAAGATAAAGTTGAATGCAAAAAAACAAGATGGAATACTAAACACGCATATATTTTTCTTTACTCTGTTTTCGTTACTATTTATTAATGTTATTGTTTTTCTTTTGCATTTTAAAAATTCTGTTTTATTTTGGTTTGGTTTCTTTGGTTTGGTTTTATATTAAATGTCTAGCCATATAGCCATAACAATGAGAAGAACATACAAGTAGCAATAAGATTTTGGAAGTTGAAAACAGACGTGAATAGCAAAACACTTATGAGATCTGTTGTGGGACGGGGAGGGTTGGTAGGCCTAAAACCTAAGCTGGCAGTGAGGAAGAGCAAATATAACTCTATTTACACTAAACAATTCCAAAAATTTTCAGGAAATGACTGCAACAAATACTCTGGAAGAAAAGGTAAGTATGAGACTTAAATGGGAAGATTACTTTCTTGTTTACTTTTTTAAAAGTTAGATTTCCAAATACATTTCTCCTTTCAGATTGGTGCTGAACATAATCCTTAAAGACACAATCCTGAATGCTGTAATCCCAAATGTTGGAATTTCAAAAAATAAAAATCCCTAAAGTCTAAAATCTCTAACCTCTAAAATGCCATGAACCACAATTTTGAAAGATTAAAATCCCAAATCTTGAAATCCTAAAAGCAGAATTCTGGTAAAGGAATTAGCATATTTTCTGTTGTATGCAGGATAGTTGCATCATGTTAAGAGAAATTATTGGCCTGCTCATGTCTTTATTAGGAAATTAAGTATGGTTTAAGGAGATGCACATGGTGCCACGTTGACAAAGGGTGGACTTGTGGAACCTGTGAGTAATTTTGGTGGCTTCAACACGTAAATGTGGCTTTAACTCATTAAAATCTCCTGGAATTTCATTAGCTGGAAAAATGCTAATGCACACAAATGATGAATTTTTAAATTGGAGTTTTCGTTGTTGCTGTATCACATGGCCAATCCATTTTTCTGATTGGAAAAAACAAACTTTATGGTAACACCTTTAAATTGACTTTTAGAGGCCACCTAATTTCAAATCTTTCATTATGGGTGGGGATTCCATTGTAATCTATTTTATTCTGCAAAGTCCACCAATCTTCACATAAGCATTTATAAAGTGCTTAATTTTTTCCATTTGCTAATGCATAAATGAGCAGATGAGTTCTAGAATTTTTGGATTCAACAGTGACATGAATTGTATATAGCTTTAAAAAAGAAAAAAAAAACAGGGAGAGTTTTGAAAGTGCCGTTCATCAGCCAAAGTGAAGCATAAGCTAGTTTTTCTATGTATGTTAAATTTAGTGGTAAATACAAAAAAATTCTACCTTCTAATCAAATCCCTAAGCAGGAATAATTGACCATTTAACGTATTTTGTTACACTGTTGGAACCTCCATACCAGCAGTGTCTCTGGTTCCAACAGTCACTGACCTCGTCAATTTTCTTTTTTTTATTCTCTGAGGAATGGTGTTTTTGAAGGCAAGCATAGTGCTATGTGTGAAGGAGAAGTCTTACATCATTGAATAATTTGGCAGGGGGGATTTCTTGTATTTTTTGCTTGCCTTTTCATCTCTCCTGTGATCTTCAAAACACTTGTATTTGAAGAGCTGTTGTGCTCTACAAATTTTTAAGTATATAATGCCCATTTGAAAGTTTGCTCATTGCTGAGCTGTTGAAATTAAGTGATTTTTTTGCTTTCACATCACCAATAATAATTACCTTTTAAACTTTTATCTTTCACTATTAAGTAGTTTCAAAGACTTATCATAGTCTTTTTGCAAGAAAACAATTTCATAGATATCTTCCATCGTGTTGTAAGAAATATAGCAAGAAGGAATGATATTTGACTTCTTCAATACAAATCTGTATTAGTCAGGGTTTTCCAGAGAGATAGAACAAACAGAATATGTATATAGATAATTGAGAGGGAATTTATTAGGGGAATATGCTCACAAAGTTACAGTGGGTGTGGTACCTTCACAGGCTGTCTACAAGTTGGAGATCCTGGTATGCCAGTAGTGTGGCTCAGCCCAAGACTGAAGGCCTCAAAACCAGGGAAGACCATGGTGTAACTATCAGTTTGAGGCCCAAAGACTAAGTACATGGAGGGGAGCTGATGCAAGTTCTAGAGTTCAAAAGTTGGTGAGCCTGGAGTTCCAATGTCCAAAGAAGCAGAAGAAAGCAGTTTTTCTCAACTCTCAGCGATAGATCAATTTGCCTTCTGTATTTGTTTTCTCTGGGCCACGGCCAATTGGATGGTGTTCACGAATATCAATGGAGGATCATCTCCACCTACTCGGATTCACACACTAATCTCCTTTGAAAACCTCATAGACCCAAAATAATTCTTTATCAGATTTATAGGTGTTCTTTAATCTAGTCAAGCTGACTCCTAAACTTTATGCATTTTTTTGCAAATTTGCATAACCTTGACATTGTGTGTAAGCATCATGCATGTATGTAAAATTCCTCAATAAATGAAGAGATATCCTTTTTGTATATCTCCATCGTGAAAGATAAGATGTCTTGAGATCTTGGCTTAGGTGATTGCATATGGGGTGGTGAACCATAGTGGTTTTTGATCCATTTCATCAAAAGACAGATTGTTGTGGTTCAGATGACTGCAGTTATAAAGTTGGATATACACAATTGCCAGCCATAGTTATATATATTCATGCATTTTGCTTTTTGACTGATTTCTGTATAAATATGGTTTGTCTACTCAAAACTTATTTCTGTGTGATTGCCATTGATATACCTGAGTGTTTATGCTTGCAAAAGTATGTATGTTATTATCTCTTATTTTATTGTGTAAAGTGGCCTATGAAGTGTCGTTCATGTATTTATATTTCTCACATGTATCCTCTTTTTAAAAAAGTAAATGAATGTCTTTTAATGAAGTTTTAAATTGTTTATTCTAGAATTTTCAGAATATTGATATTTCAGAATTGTAATTTTTGGGATTTTATAATTTAGAGATTTTGATCTTTCAGGATTTGAACGTTTGGGATCATGGTATTTGGGATTGTGTCTTTCAGGATTATGGCTCAAGCCCTTTCCAGATCATTCATTCAACCTCTCTGCCCAGCAGAAGAATCAATGTTTCTTCTCAAAGATCAGTGTGTCTAATGACTGGGCACATCAGGCACAATAGAGAGTGTGGGCAGAGTACACGACTTCACATTAATCATACATACTGAGGACAAACAGAAGGTCCAACAAGCTTTTATAGTGATGAAAATAAAAAAGAATCAGGAATCAAAAAGTCTTCTAATGTTTCAACAGCAGCAATAAAAGCAAGAAGAAAATGGAGCAATGCCTCCAAAAGCTTAAATTAAAGAGATTTTCTTACTGATGAATAGAATGTATGCTTATCCCAATCATATACATCTTCAATCTAGGGTGAAGATAGAAGAAAACACTTTCAGAAATTGAAGATCTTAATATGCAACTCCCATTCAGCCTTTCTCATTATGCAACACTGTACTGAAATGAAGAGTAAACCAAGAAAGAGAACAATATAGAATGAGAAAAACAAGTGAACTAAAATAGAAGACAAGGTAGGGGATTCTTAGGACCATGGAGATGTTGTGGTTAGAAAGCAGGTGTAGTGAACCGCCAGTTCAGAAAAATCAATTTCAGAAGTTCCCAAAAGGAAATTCTCCAAGAAATTAAAATTGAGAGACATCTGATGAAATTTAGAGAATTAGAGCATTGTCTACGGCCATACCACCCTGAACGCGCCCGATCTCGTCTGAGAATTAGAGCATTGGCAAAGTGATGAGCAGTTTGGTAATAGGTGATAGTTATATAAAACTTATTAAAATAAAAAAATAGCTTATCATTAACTCGAGGGACAACACAAATTTATGAATGAAATAAAAATAATAAAAATTCATTGGACTTTACACTTTTGGGAATAGCACTTACAAAGTCGAGGTAGTGTAAACATTGAATATAAATATCTAACACAAATTATAATATAACTTTTTGAGGATAAAACAAAAGGGAAAGATGAAAATGTGGTGAGAGTGAGAGAAAGAAAATTTTTATTACCCTATTGAAAAATCACATACATATGCATATATATATACCCATATATATATATATACCTGCATATATGCACACGTGCATAGATACACATCTATATATTATTATATAAACATACATATGTACATACATGCATTATAAATAAATATGCATATGTTATATACATATGCAATATCAGGAAGTAGAAATACAGTCATGTTATTTAATGTTATGGAAATTAAATACAAAAAAAAAAAAAATGAGTTAAATAAAAGTTGTTGCCTCCGCCTAAAAGAAAACACAGGGCACAAAACAAATATTTTACTTTTAAAAATCACATAACTTAAATTCTCACAACAATGTACAAATTTTCCTTTTTTCATCAGTAAACAGTATAGAGATCCCTCAAAAATTAAAAAAACAGAAATACTAAAAGATCCAGCAATTTCACTAGGTATATATCTAAAGGAAATAAAATCAGTATGTTGAAGAGATATCTGCACTCCCACGTTCATTGTTGCATTATTCACAATAGCTAAGATATGGAATCAACATAAATGTTCATCAGGGATGAAAAGATAAAGAAAATGTGCTCTCTCTCTGTCTCTACACACACACACACACACACACACACACACACACACACACGACAAAATACAGGGAAATTCTGCTGTTTGCAATAACATGGATAAACCTGGAGGACATTATGTTAAGTGAAATAAGCCAGGCAGAGAAAGTCAAAAACCACATGATCTCGATTATAAGCAGAATCTAAAAAAGTCTAACTCATAGAAGCAGAGAGTAGAATGGTGGCTACCAGAGCTGGAAGAGTAGATTGGGAAGATGTTCATCAAAGAGTACAAAATTTCAGCTAAATAGGACCGAATAAGTTCAAAAGTTTTATTGTTCAACATGACTATAGTTAATGGCAATGTATTGTATACTTGAAAATTGCAAGGACAGTAGACTTTTAATGTTCTTATCACAACAAAAAGAGTACATGAGGTAATAGATATCTTAACTAGCTTCATTTAGCCATTTCATAATGTATAAATACAACAAAGTATCATGCTGTAAATCCTAAATGTAAGTAATTTATTTGTTACTTAGTTAATCAATTAAAACACTAAAATATAAAAAAATGACTGTATAAATATATAAATATATAAAAGTGAATTTTAAAAATAATAATATAGGAGGGCACTTCAAAAAATTCATGGAGAAATGGAATTAAAAGATAATATAAATCTTTCCATAAACTTTTTGAAGTATCCTTGTACATTTTTCTTCAAGCCCAATATGAAAGAGAAGTAAGCATTTAAAGAACAAAGTGTGATAATACAGAAAGGAAATAGAGAAAGAAAGAAAAAAAGAAAAAAGAAAAGAAAAAAAAAATTTAGAAGTTTGTCCCCCAGCATTTATTTTCTTTCCTGACAAAACCTCATAATCCCATTAAAGTGTTAAGAAAAAAAATAAACAAATAAAACAATAAACCATTTTGAGTACACAAGACAGAGATACGGCAGAGGGCAACAACTAAAGAATAAATCAGACAATTTTGAGAAGATGGAAAGCAATTGTAGAAGTGGTCACCGTTTTAATCAAGTGGGAAAGAATGAAGAATTAACATTGTGAAAATGACCATACTACCCAAGGTGATCTACAGATTCAAAGCAATCCCCATCAAAATACCAATGACATTCTTCACAGAAATAGAAAACAAACAAACAAACAAAATACAATCCTAACATTCATGTGGAAAAATAAAAGACTCCAATTAGCCAAAGCAATCCCAAGCAAAAATAAACAAATAAATAAAACCAGAGGCATTACACTACCTGACTTCTGACTTCAAACCATATAATAAAGCTATAGCACCCAAAGTAGCATGGTACTGACAGAAAAACAGACACATGGGTAATGGAACACAATAGAGAACCTAGAAATTAGTGTATGTACTTAACAGTCAACTGATCTTTGATAAAGGCACCAAGAACATACATGATGGGGAGGACAGCCTCTTCAGTAAATGGTGCTGGGAAAACTGTAAATCCATGTGTAGAAGAATGAAACTAGACCCATACCTCTTGCCATATGCCAAAGTCAACTCAAAATGGATTAAAGACTTGATTACTAGACCTGATACTATAAAAGTACTAGAAGAAAACACAGGAAACACTTCAAGATGTAGTACTGGGAAAAGACTTTATAAATAAGATCCTAAAGGCAGAAGCAACAAAAGAAAAATTAAGCAAATGGATCTATTTCAAACAAAAAAAGCTTTTGCACAGCAAGGGAAACAATCAATAGAGTGAAAAGACAACCTACAGAATGGGAGAAAATATTTGCAAACTATACATCCGACAAGGGGTTAATATTCACCATATACAAGGAACTCAAACAACTGCACACAAAAAAACACAAAGAATCTAATTTTAAAATGGGCAAGGTAGCTGAATAGACATTTTTCAAGGGAAGACACACAAATGGCCAACAGGTGCATGAAAAAATACTCAGCATCACTAATTAACAGGGAAATGCAAATCGAAACCACATTGTGATATCATCTCACTCCAGCTAGACTAGCTATTATCAAAACGACTAACAATAACAAGTGCTGGTGAGGATGTGGGGAAAAGGGAACTCTTCTACACTGTTGGTGGGAAAGTAAAGTAGTACAACCATTATGGAAAACAGCATGGAGGTTTCTCAAACAACTACAGACAGAACTACGATATGATCCAGCAATGCCACTACTGGGTATGGTACATACTCAAAGAAATGGAAATCATCATGTCAAAGGGATGAATGCACTCCCATGTTCATCCAGCTCTATTTACAACAGCCAAGATACGGAACCAAACTGAGGTGAGGCACAGAAAAGGAAATATTGCATGTCCTCACTCTTAAGTGGGAGTTAAGAAAGGAAAAAAAGACCACAATAAAACGTTGAATTTTCAGAAGGAGAGATCAGATCTATGGTCACCGGAGTTAAGAAAGGGGGAGGAGGGGGCTGTTAGAGAGAAATTGGGTAAGGGACACAAAGAATAATTAAAATTTTTAATGATGAACATTCAAATAATATTGATTTGATGATCATGTACTGCACACAAATACTAATAATCAACTCTATACCCATCAATATGTATAATCAATCACGTTTTAATTGAAAAATAAATTTAAAAATAAATAGAAATAAAAATAAATAAAATAATTATTATTCTTCCAAAATAAAAAAAAAATGCATATAAATGGAGATGTCAAAGACAAGTAAATTGATTCACTTTTCAAAACCCTGGGTAGTTTCAGAGCTGAAAGCACTAGGTGACATGGAAAGTGGTAGTGACACATGCATATAAAATCAGAATATTTCAAACCAAATTTACTCAAGAAGGCATTAAAACTCCAGATGCTCGATCTAACTCCATAATGCCAAGCAATTCATTTCTCCCTCCCTGAACACATAATACAGACAGTCCTTTGTATTTGTGGGTCTGCATCCAAGGATTCAACCAACATAGATTATATATATATATGGAAAAAATTATTCCAGGAAATGGTAAACTGTTGCTTATGTGTACTATGTAGTTAGGGTTAAGTAGGTTGCATCTGCAATGAATATGTACAGATTTTTTTTTCCTTGTTACGATTCCCTAAACAATACAGTATAAGAAGTATTTATATAGTATTAGGTATTACAAGTAATGCAGAGATGATTTAAAGTACTTGAGAAGATGTGTATAGGTTATTTGCAAATACTACACTACTTTAGATAAGGGACTTGATAATCATGGATTTTAGTATCTTTGGAAGGTCTTAAATGAATCCCTAGTAGATGCTGAGAGATAACTCTTCATTTTCTGGTCAAGGTAGCCAGTATCACCAGACTGGACTTAAGGTAAACAGAAGGTGGGGAACTTGTAACTTGTATCATTCTCTCCCACCTGCCTCCCACTGCCCTAGCTTCTTTAGCACAAGTTTTTACTATCCAGGCATTTTTGTGGAGGTTATTTCTCTAAAGATAATGTTTTAAACAGGCAAATTCCTGAGTGAGTTAATAGTTGTTGAGGAGGGTTGGTGAAAGGCAACTTGTTACTTGATCATGATACAGTAAAATTCATTAATTAGCAAGACTGACGAGTATGCAACCAAAAAAAAAAAAAAAGTGAAATGGAAAAGAAATGTGAAAAAAAAAGAGGCAATGTAAAATGCAGAAAATAAGTCTTTAAAAGTTCTACAATTTTTATTTTTGAAGGGAAAATAGAAGAGTAAGTGTTGGGAATTAAAAATACATGCGCTCCGCCAAAGAGTCTAATTATAAAGTAAAGAAAAAAAATTATCCCAGAAGTAGAACAAACACAGAAAGATTGAAAAGAAAAAAAAAAAAAGAAGAAAGAAAGAAAGAAAGAAAAGAAAAGGGGGCAGGAGAAAAAGATACAATTATGAGACCAATACAAGAACTCCAGCATCCAACCAACAGGAATTCTAGATACAGAGAACACTTAAGTGGACACCAAGAAAGTAGACCCATTCCTGTTCACCAACTACAGTCACTTTTTACCTCAAATAACATATGCCATGTCTAAACCGTAAAACAGACACTTTAAAATATTTTTTAGAAACTATAAAAAAGACACTTGGCTACATCAGTGGCCCTAAGTGCTGTCACTCTCCAGATCTCATTATTCTCCCCACATCTTTCTGAGGACTGTATGTAGAAAATTGAAAAACACATTAGCATAATTTGGACTTCAGAAAGTGTTAGATTTGATCATTACATAATGTATATATGCATAAAAATATAATGTTGTACCACATAAATGTGTACAATTATTATGAGTCAATCATAAGTTTTTAAAAAATTTGTAGAAAGTACTTTTAGATATTTATACCGAGAGGGGGGTAAGAGTAGGGAAGTGGAGAAAGGATAGAGACGAAAAAAGACTCTTCCACGTTCTAACCCAACATAATTCATGGAGTCTTTTTATTAACTGCATTTCTTTTTTTTTCCTTTTGTCCATGATTCCAAGAATTGGATGCATCCTGATAATTGCATGCAGCTGTCGCTCTACAATGAAATCAAGTGTTGATGAATATGGATCATTTCACTGCATAAATTCATTGCTTGTACAATCACTTATATTTCAAACCCAAGGTATACAAAATATAATGAACTTATACATATCCACATTTAACAATAACTAGAAAATAAATTTATTTTGCTGTTGAAAAAAACACAATTCATGTGGCATTCAATATATGTTTGTATGATGCTGCTTTTTCTTTGTAATTTTAAAATATGGATTAAAATTCAATGCTGTTTTATACTGAAAAGTACTTCATAAATAACACTTTAGGAGTAGGCAGTTACAGACTGCTGACCAAATCCAGCCCACAGCCTGTTTTTATAAATAAAGCGGTATTGGAATATAGCCACACCCATTTATTCACATTTTGTCTGTGGCTGCCAACAGCACTAAAATGGCAGAGTTGTGTAATTGTGACAGACACCATATGGCCCACCAAGACTAAAACATTTACTTTGCAAAAAAAGTTTGCCAACCCTTGCTTTAGACAAATATATGAGCAAATGAATTATAATTTTTTTTTCAGATTAAGGATCATCTAATTATAAAATCATAAAGTTCTATTATGTGATTCTGAAATATTCTGTAAAATTATTGTAAAATATTTTGAGGCTACAGTGACAAACACACATACATTTTATGCTAAGTTTTTATGCTTCACCCTTAATCTCTGCATCTGTAACTATGCTATCTGGTGGATGGGGCTATGTACTTTCTCTCTAGCTATAATAAACCCCTCCTCAAAATTTATCTTACCATCTCTATCAAACCGAGAAAACTTTTCTTACACAGAAGTAAGAGCCTCTCCTTGGAATCAGGATCCTGAGAGCATTTGAAGCTTAGGTAAATAATTATTGTCTTCCAATAAAACAACACATTACTCTTTCTTTAAAGAAATAGACCTTGACAAATAAGCTTCCATAGTCCCTATTATCACCAAAGTAATGACTAGATGTTTCTAGAGGGCCGTTGGCCTGGCCTTTCTCTGACGCTGTTCTCAAAGTCTCCACTATCTCATATCCTGACAAGACAAACTTTGGTAACATTTCTAGGAGTCATCTTTAAATTTTTTCTTGTACTTCTGAGAAACATTTTAATATAATAAAATTCCCTTTTTTTAATGCAGCCACTGAATAATCTCAATTTGGTTAGGAGATCAGATGACGTTCTTTTATATTGAAATGTAATTGATTATATCTATTTGTGGGATACACAGTTGAATATCAATACCTGTGTACAATGTGGACGACCAAATCAGCATAGTTAGCACATTCATCATTATAAAACATAGTAATTTCTTTGTGTTGAGGACATTCGATCACTTCTCTTCTACTCATTTGATAACATGCAGTAAATTAATGTTATTTATAGGTGCCTAGCTCAATTGTACATCAATAGAACCTATTTTTCCTAACTAGCTGTTTAGTATTCTTTACTTCCATCTTTAGAAGAACAGGATACTCTTTGGCTTCACCAGGGTGCAAAATGTTATAATCTCTTCTATGTATTGTTCCTTTCTAGGGCTTCACAAACTAGGTACACATGTAGAAATGAATGGATAAATTAGAAATATCTAAACAGAGTTACATGCCATCTAAATTGTTCTCTTATGCCTGTGCCAAAATACAATTTTAGAAAATCTCAATTAGCATCTCGTATTAGAGCAATGAGGGTTTAAAGAAGGAGAACATGATGTTTGTAAATGTTTTTAAATCACCTGCTAATTCAGAGTCCTTTATTTGTGTCATGAGTGTAGGGTTAAAGTTTAAGGGATTATTTATGAGTCTCAGTTATTCTGTGCTCTAGAAAAATAAAACTAGTCATCACAGGATTCTTTTAACTAGCAATTATGTCAAGTATATTGAAAACATGATTATATTTTCAAAAATTATATGTGCATAAATGTTTTCTAGAACACATCTGTTATTCCAAATGAGATGTAGCTGTAAAATAATTATGTGATGATTTCACTAAACATTAACAGATCAAAATAATAAAAGGCAAAGTATTCTATCTTCATTTGTTAATATATTCTTTTATAAAGCTAGATTAAAAGTGTGAAGTAGTTTAATTGATTTAAATGAAGTTAAGATTAAAAACAAATACAAATTAATGCACGTTCTTGCTTTATAATTCATTTATAGTGACATGGCTTAAGAATGAGATTATTGTGAGTGACTTAAAAACTATTGATACTTGGGATGATAAAGTCAATCTAAACTACTTATTATGTAAAATAGCATTATGCAGTAAGAACTAACTTAAAATTATAATTAAGATTTCTGTCCACTTTGTAATTTTGTAAAGTAAGAAAATGTAAACATTTTGTATATTTATTTTATACTATTATAAACAATCATGCTAAATTTATTTCTATTTTCAAAAAGCAGATTATAAATAAAACAAGATTATAGATAGCTCTTAAAAGGTTTGGTACATTAACTTAAATTCACCAAGTTTATCTTAGAAATGCATTGCCCAACCTAACTGTATCAGAGATCTAGTATTACATCTCTTTTAAAAATGCTAGTTCTTTGTTAGCATTACACACAGCTACTCAGTTCTATCAAGTTTTAAGATTTACAATTGTTCATCCAGCAGTAAATTCTGTAAGGCCTAATATTCAAGGACTGTGAAATCATTAATAGAAAGAGTCTTACTGAAAAAATAATTCATGTAGGGACAAAGTACAATGAAATTAGATTTAAGAATTGATCAGATAGGCAATACACTTCTAATATTTTGATAGTCACCATATCTATGGGTTAGTCTTTATAATGCATCTATATCCTTAAAGCATTATACACACACACACACACACACACACACACACTTGCACACACAGTCATATACATTATGGTCAAAGGAATTAATTAAAACTCTCCTGAAATATTTAAAATTGTTTTGGCTGTTGCCTTTCATTCTTTCTGATGCATATTGAAAGGCTGATAACAAAAAAGGCCCTTAAGCTGCATACACACACGCACGCACACACACACACACACACACACACACACACACACACACACACACACACACACACACACACAAGCTTAATCTTATTGCCTCATTGTAGAAGTACTCATAACTTAAACTACTTTTCTTCATTCCACTTCAGAGAAGTCTTTCCTGGAATAGCATTTCTTTAAAAATACTTATCTCTTTATTTATTTTAAAGCTATAACAGAAGACATTACTGAGATCAACAATAGTTACCCATTGTAGAATGTTTGATAAATAATTTAATTAAAGATCAGGACTCTTTATTCCATGCAATTTATTAAACAATAAGGAAGCTAATGCAGTAATATGGAGAATACATAGAATATCTATGGTTAAAGAGAAATAATTATGTAAAGAAAAATTCAAAGAATATTGATGAGATTATTTCAGAGCTAATGAAACGATTGAAGCATACTATTATGTCACCAATGTCTTCAAGTAACATGAATAATACATAGAAAGGCATGAACTCAATCCTTATAAATCCCAACCTATCACATTGTCGACATTAGTGCTCATTTGTGACAGTAAGAGTCACCTTCTTTGCAGCCAAGAAATAATCTAAATTAAGACATCGTATAGCTCATTCAAGTAGACTTTATTTTTTTTTCCTCCCAGGATTCTGTCAGACTCACTGCCATCTAATAGGATGTCATGACACTAAACCAAACTGTCATGCTAAGCAATATTTAAAACAAACAAACAAACAAAAAAAACTCTAAGGCACAGTGTATCTCTGAACAGCCTAAATATAGAGACAAACATATATATAGGTTCTTAGTAACCCTGTTGTCTTGTCCTTTTCCCTCTTTCCTCACAAGCCTAGCAATTGTCCCAATATACATGACTCTGAGTAATACTAACTTCTACATTTCTGTTATGCAGTAATATTCAGAGATATCTTTAAAATAGTAGTTCTTAACCATTTTAAAGCTATAATGAAAATATACAAATACACTTACATAAAAAAATTTTAATGCCATTTTAGAGGGTTCATAGACCACTTATACATGTTTATCCTCCTATTCAGGTTAAGTAGTCCTGTTTATATTTTTTATACTCTGAGAGAGAGAGAGAAACTAATCAGTAGGAAAGCAAGAGGAAGCACTGCCTTAATATTTGGGCAAAAGGTTTGTCCAGAATAAATTTAGTTCTAATTTGGTTATGTTAAGTTTAAAGATATAGAGGTTGAGTTGCTGAACAACAAGCAAAAAATTGGATGACCAAAATTAATTATGAATTTGAGCTGAAAGGATTAGTTTGGAAAGTAAATAAACAGTGATCATGGTAATTTGTTTAACAAGGAAAAAATGAAAATATTAAGGAGGATATTATGATAGAATAAATATAAGGATAGAAGAGAGACAAAGAGTGCAAGAAAATAGAAAAAGAATTGTCAGAGATTTAAAGAGAGAATTTATGAAATAGAAGGGAATTCAAAAAGGAATCCTACTTAGTATTGTGTGATTTCATTTATAAGACATTTTAGAAAAGTTAAAAGTGTAAACATAGTAAAAACAGTTCAGAGTTTACCAGGGGATTGGATAGGAGAGAGGGCTAAATAAGAAGTACTGGATGTTTTTCAGGGTGGTAATATGGTTCTTTATAATGCATTATGTCATGGAGCACAGGGATTTTTTAGGGCTGTGAAATGATTCTCACTGACGGTATAATGGAAAATACATGACACTACATCGTTGTCAGATTCACAGAACTTTACAGGAAAGAACTTTACAATGCATAATGTAAACAAATTAAAAATTAAAAAAAAATATATATATATACAAATGGGATTATATCAAACTAAAAAACTTCTGCACAGCAAAGGAAACACTCAACAGAGCAGAAATACAGCCTATAGAAAGGGAGAAAATATTCACAAAGTATACATCCAATGAGGGAATGATATCTAGAATACATAAGGAACTCAAACAACTATACAGTAAAAAATCAAATAGCTCAATTAAAAATGGGCAAATGAGATGAATAGACATTTTTCAAAGGAAGACATGCAAGTGGCAAATAAACGTTTTTCAAAGGAAGATATGCAAGTGGCAAATAGACGTTTTTCAAAGGAAGACATGCAAGTGGCCAACAGGAACGTGAAAAAATGCTCAACGTCACTAGTCCTCAGATAAATGTAAATCAAAACCACGCTGAAATATCATCTCACTCCAGTTAGACCAGCCATTGTTAAAAAGACCAAGAATAACAAATGCTGGTGAGGATGCAGGGAAAGAGGGATTCTTCTACTGTTATGGGACTGTAAACTAGCACAGCCATTATAAAAACAGTATGGTGGTTCTTCAAAAAACTACAGGTAGAACTACCATATGATCCAGCAATCCCACTACTGGGTATATACCCAAAGGAATAGAAATCATCATGTCAAAGGAATACCTGCACTCCCATGTTCATTTCAGCTCTATTTTCAACAGCCAAAATATGGAACCACCATAAGTGTCCATTGGTGGATGACTGGATAAGGAAAATGTAATGGATATACACAATGCTCATCTTATAAGGACACAAATTTTATTGAATTAAGATCGCATCTTCTGACCTCATTTAACATTGATTATCATGTACCATGTCCAAATACAGTCATGTTGAGGGTTGAGAATTCAACATATGAATTTTGGAGGGATGCAATTCAGTCCATTGCATGAAAGCTTAGTATGTATACATATATTTGATTTCTAATATTATTATTCAGTAAAAGAAACCAGGGATTATTGAGGAAATAGATGATTCTAGAGCTGGAATAATAATGTAAGCCTGAAATATCTTCTAGTGCTAGATAATAAGAAAGTGCTTAAAACACACACATACACACAAACACAAACACACACACAATGAGGAGGGTTTGTCATAGGGGTACAGGAGCCAACTGAAAGAGTTCCCAATGGCTAAACTGGAAAATTTAGGTTAAAAAAAATTTGTGTAGTATTAAATTATGGCCCTAAGTTTAAAATAATATATATATATATATATATATATATACATACATATATATATATGTATATATGTATATATATATATATGTATATATGTATATATATATGTATATATGTATATATATATAAGTTCATACTGATGTAAATTAATTATTGAATACATAAATAGATGGAGAATAGACACTCTCCAGTGCAGAAGATTTCAAATAATTTGTGCAGATACTTCCCCCTCAAGGAAGTAGAGATAATGCCTTAAGAGAGGACTGAGTATAGTGACTTTCTTCCAAAGAGTGAAGTATGGAAAGTGGAAAAAATAACTTTACTGTGGAGAGACCTGAGAAATTCTAACTCAGCCACATGTACAAGACTAACAGCAACAATTATACCTTTATAGTATGTGTCCTTGATATGATGGGATAAAAAATTCCTTTACTTTGAAATTATAATTATTAATTTATTATTACTACTAGTAAATTAATAATAATAATAATTTATATTATCAATAAAATGGTATTATTCCTCCCCAGAATCCAGAACCCATGTCTAACCATGCAAAAATCAGACAACTCCGAATTAAAGGACACTTTATAAGATACTAGTGCTTCTCAAAATTGTAAAGTAATCAAAAACAAAAAAAAAGTCTAAGAAATTTTCACAGCCAAGAGGAACCTAAGAATGCATGGTGACTGAAAGTAATGTAGTATTCTGGATGGGAAACTGGAAATGGAAAATGCACATTAGGTAAAAACTGAAAAACTAAATAAATCTGTATAAAGTACAGTTTTACTTAAAAATAATGTACCAGTATTGATCTTTTAATTGTGACAAATGTACCATGGAAGATGATAACAACATGGAACAGTGGCTGTTGGGTACATAGTAACTCTCTTGAATTATCTTTTTTTTTTTTTTAATTTTATTTTGTCGATATACATTGTGGCTGATTATTGCTCCCCATCACCAAAACCTCCCTCCCTTCTCCCTGCCCCCTTCCCCCAACAATGTCCTTTCTGTTTGCTTTTCGTATCAACTTCAAGTAATTGTGGTTGTTATATCTTCTTCCCCCCCACCGCGTTGCGTGTGTGTGTGTGTGTGTGTGTGTGTGTGTGTGTGTGTGTGTGTGTGTGTGAATTTATATATTTTTAGCTCCCACCAATAAGTGAGAACATGTGGTATTTCTCTTTCTGTGCCTGACTTGTTTCACTTAATATAATTCTCTCAAGTCCATCCATGTTGTTGCAAATGGCAGTATTTCATTCGTTTTTATAGCTGAGTAGTATTCCATTGTGTAGATGTACCACATTTTCCGTATCCACTCATCTGATGATGGGCATTTGGGCTGGTTCCAACTCTTGGCTATTGTAAAGAGTGCTGAGATAAACATTGGGGAACAGGTATACCTTCGACTTGATGATTTCCATTCCTCTGGGTATATTCCCAACAGTGGGATAGCTGGGTCGTATGGTAGATCTATCTGCAATTGTTTGAGGAACCTCCATACCATTTTCCATAGAGGCTGCACCATTTTGCAGTCCCACCAACAATGTATGAGAGTTCCTTTTTCTCCGCAGCCTCGCCAGCATTTATCGTTCAGAGTCTTTTGGATTATAGCCATCCTAACTGGGGTTAGATGGTATCTCAATGTGGTTTTGATTTGCATTTCCCGGATGCTGAGTGATGTTGAGCATTTTTTCATATGTCTGTTGGCCATTTGTATATCTTCCTTAGAGAAATGCCTCCTTAGCTCTTTTGCCCATTTTTTAATTGGGTTGCTTGTTTTCTTCTTGTAAAGTTGTTTGAGTTCCCTATATATTCTGGATATTAATCCTTTGTCAGATGTATATTTTGCAAATATTTTCTCCCACTCTGTTGGTTGTCTTTTAACTCTTTTAATTGTTTCTTTTGCTGTGCAGAAGCTTTTTAGTTTGATATAATCCCATTTGTTTATTTTTCCTTTGGTTGCCCATGCTTTTGGGGTCGTATTCATGAAGTCTGTGCCCAGTCCTATTTCCTGAAGTGTTTCTCCTATGTTTTCTTTGAGAAGTTTTATTGTTTCAGGGTGTATATTTAAATCCTTAATCCATTTTGAGTTGATTTTAGTATATGGTGAGAGGTATGGGTCTAGTTTCATTCTCCTGCATGTGGATATCCAGTTATCCCAGCATCATTTGCTGAAGAGGCAGTCCCTTTCCCAGTGAATAGGCTTGGTGCCTTTGTCAAAGATCAGATGGCAGTAAGTGTGTGGGTTGATTTCTGGATTCTCTATTCTATTCCATTGGTCAGTGTGTCTGTTTTTATGCCAGTACCATACTGTTTTGGTTCTTATAGCTTTGTAGTATAGCTTAAAGTCAGGTAGTGTTATGCCTCCAGCTTTATTTTTTTTGCTCAGCATTGCTTTGGCTATGCGTGGTCTTTTATTGTTCCATATAAATGTCTGGAGAGTTCTTTCCATTTCTGAGAAAAATGTCTTTGGAATTTTGATGGGGATTGCATTGAATTTGTATATCACTTTGGGTAGTATGGACATTTTCACTATGTTGATTCTTCCAATCCAAGAGCATGGGATATCTTTCCATCTTCTTGTATCCTCTCTAATTTCTCTCAGCAGTGGTTTGTAGTTCTCATTATAGAGATTTTTCACCTCCTTGGTTAACTCAATTCCTAAGTATTTTATTTTTTTGGTGCCTTAAATGCTCACTTCAGAAGAATGGAAAGATGGCAAGTGAACAACCTAACACTTCACCTTAAAGAACTAGAAAAACAAGAACAATCCAAACCTAAAGTTATCAGACAGAAAGAAATCATTAAGATCAGAGCAGAACTGAATGAAATTGAAAACCAAAAAACAATTCAAAAGATCAATGAATCAAAAAGTTGGTTTTTTGAAAAGGTAAATAAAATTGACAAACCATTAGCATGGCTAACAAAAAAAAAAGAAGAGAGAAGACTCAAATAACAAAAATTAGAAATGAAACAGGCGATATTACAACTGATTCATCTGAAATACAAGGAATCATTCGAGACTACTATAAACAACTATATGCCAACAAATTTGAAAATCTGGAGGAAATGGATAAATTTCTGGACACACACAAGCTCCCAAAACTGAACCGTGAAGACGTAGAAAATTTGAACAGACCAATAACAATAAAGGAGATTGAAGCTGTTATCAGAAGGCTCCCAACAAAGAAAAGCCCAGGACCAGATGGATTCACAGCAGAATTTTACCAAACTTTCAGAGAGGAATTGACACCGATTCTTTACAAACTATTGCAAAAGATCAAAACGGACGCAAATCTCCCAAACTCATTCTCTGAAGCAAACATCATCCTGATACCAAAACCAGGTAAAGATATAACCAAAAAAGAAAACTACAGGCCGATATCCTTGATGAATATAGATGCAAAAATCCTCAATAAAATACTAGCAAACAGAATACAGCAACACATATGTAAAATTATTCCTCACGATCAAGTGGGATTCATCCCAGGGATGCAAGGTTGGTTCAACATACGCAAATCAATAAATGTGATACACCATATTAATAAACTCAAACACAAGGACCATATGATCTTCTCTATAGATGCTGAAAAAGCATTTGATAAAGTAGAGCACTCATTTATGACAAAGACCCTCTATAAGTTAGGTATAGAGGGAAAGTATCTCAACATAATTAAAGCCATATATGCCAAACCCACTGCCAATATCATCCTGAATGGGGAAAAGCTGAAAGCTTTTCCTTTAAGAACAGGAACTAGACAAGGATGCCCACTCTCACCACTCCTATTCAACATAGTGTTGGAAGTACTAGCCAGAGCAATCAGAGAAGAGAAGGAAATAAAGGGCATCCAGATTGGAAAAGATGAAGTCAAACTGTCCCTGTTTGCAGATGACATGATCCTATATATCGAACAGCCTAAAACCTCTACAAAAAAACTGTTGGAATTGATAAATGATTTCAGCACAGTAGCAGGATACAAAATCAACACACAAAAATCGGTAGCATTTCTTTTCTCCAATAGTGAACATGCAGAACGAGAAATCAAGAAAGCCTGCTCATTTATAATAGCCACCAAAAAAATATATAAAATAAAAATAAAAAATAAAAAATTGAATTATCTTCACAACTAGTCTGTAAATCAAAACTGTGCTAAAATAAAATTTCATTTTAAAAAAAGTATACTGCACACAGTTTTTGTTTGTTTTTAACAGTGGAAAAACACTAAAATATTTTTCCACATTCTAAGTTACTGAAGATAAAAGATTTAAAGAAAAAAACAAATAGCTACATGATGGGAAAATGACCAGGGATTAAACTCTATAAGGCATAGAAAAGAAGTGAAAGTTTAAATTTTTCTCAGAACAAGCAATCCAAAAGTGAAGGAGCAGAGGAGTAATGCACGGAGTTTAGAGGTTAAGCAATGGAAAGTTGAGAGAACTAATGTCACTGTTTTGTCAATAAAACAGTAAGTGATAAAATCTAGTGAAAAACTGAAGATTTTTTTTAAAGAGAGGGCTGAACATTTGGTAAATAGCAGAATTTAATAGTAGTAAATTTTTTACAGTAAAATATTTAAAGAAGCAACAAGTTTAACCAGAAAGGAAAACAAAACTAGAATTTTTAAATGATTTAAAATATTTTTAATAAAAGTAATCACATGCTTTCTGACTATCTTTAATACTATCTGCCAAATTGGGGATAAAGATGAGATTAGCTGACAATGTGCTTTAGCTAACTTTTGAAACTGGGCAATCAAGACTGATAGGACCTGCCTCTGATGAGCCTGCCCCACCAACACAGAGGCCCCAAGGGAGCAATGCCTACTTGGCACCCCCTGCAGGAATCCAGCCATGTGAGACCCCACCCCCGAGAAGCCCACCCCGCTGACCCAGAGGCGCTGAGGGAGTGACAGGCAGCCAAGTGTCAGCAACACTCCTTGCCACTGCTGTAGATATCAGGCAAGAATGAGTGGGCTATGACAGCCTCCACCACAGCAACTGCTGCTATAAGGACAGCTTGCTGCTGAAACAGCAGCCACTGCTACCTCATAGGTTTCCTGGTAACCATTCATCAGCATAAACAGGACTGACACCAACAGAGCCCAGGGAAAGAGGAAAGAAAAAAGAGAAAACCCATTCAGAGTCACCCATTCAAATTGAGTATACCCCCATGCACCTAATAGAGTCAGGGTGAGCTAGCCACAGTGCCAACAGTCCTGCCTAAGAGCACTCACTATAATCTAAGAGGGACAAGACTACAAAGTGCTATCCCCCCAAATTTGAGAGCTTGCCTCTCAAATCATCTCCTGATGATTCAATATAGTGTCACCAACATCAGCAAAGAACTAATAAGTGTCATAGAGAATAGGTCACAGAAGCACTCTCATGCAACTCCAACACTGAATTCAGCCAAAATACCTTCACAGAGACTACACAATGGCATCTACCTGGATCTAATACTAAGACACCCCATTCAACCATCATTATAAAACACACCTGCAAAAGGAACTTTGTCTCTGCTAACCCCACTCCAGAGTAACTTCTCTTCCAGTTGACTAAACATCAATGGAGAGATACAGAAATATGAAAAAACAAGAAAATGTGACACCATCAAAGGAATATAATAACTCTCTAGTACTAGATTCTATAGAACAAGAAGTCCTTGAAATGACTTACAAGGAATTTTAAGCAACAATCCTGAGGAAACTAAAGAAGATACAAGAAGACTCAATTAGGCAACACAACAAAATGAGAAAAAGTATACAGGACCTGAAAGAGGAAATGCGCAAAGAATCAGTACGCTGAAAAGAATGTAGCAGAGTTCATGGAGCTGAAAGATTCTTTCAACTAAATACAAAACACAACAGAGAGCTTAGACAGCAGGAGAACAAACAGAAGAGAGAATTTCTGACCTTGAAGGGGGCCTGATTGAAATAACACAAGCAGATGAAAAAAAAAAAAAAGAAAAAAAGAATTTAAAAAGTTCTAACAGATAGCAGACAACCGTAAATGCTCAAATATCCTAATCATGGGTATTCCAGAAGGGGAGGAAAAAGGAAAAAGCATTGAAAACATGTTCAATGAAATAGTAGCAGAAAATTTCCCAGGTATAGGGAGAGATACATATCTTCATATTCAGGAGGCTCAAAGATCCCCAAACATATTCAACCCAAAATGGTCCTCTCCAAAACATATAATAGTCAAATTGGCAAAGCTCAAAGACAAAGAGAGAATCTTAAAAGCTGCAAGAAGTGTCAAGTCACCTATAAGGATACTCCTGTCAGACTAACATCAAACTTTTCATCAGAAACCCTAAAAGCAAGAAGATAATAGGATGATATATATAAAATGCTAAAAGACAAAAAATTTGAGCTGAGAAATATTTACCCAGCAAGGCTATCCTTCTGAAATGAAGGACAAATAGTATATTTCCCAGACAAACAAAAACTGAAGGAGTTCACTACCAACCAGCCTTACAAGAAATTTTCAAGGGAGTACTGTGTTTAGTACCTGAAAAACAACCATCAATACCATGAATATTCAAAAAAGAACAAAACCCTCCACTAAAATAAAAATGCTAATGATAAATAGAAAAGAAGTTTATCTACCATTTGAAGAAACCAACAAATACAGAAGACAAACAGTAAATCAGAAAGAAAGGAACAAAAGATATTTAAAATATAGAAACAAAAATCAATAAAATTCCAGGAGTAAATCAACACCTTCTAATAATAACTTTTAGTGTAAAATGATTAAATTCCCCTTCAAAAGACACAGACTGATTAATTGGATTAAAAAATGTACCCAACAATATACTACCTTCAAGGGATTCACCTCACCTTTAAAGACATACATAGACTAAGAGTGAAAGGATGAAAAAAGATATACCATGCGTATAGAAACCAAAAAAGAGCTAGAGTAGCTATTCTTCTATCAGATAAAATAGACTTTAAACAGAAAACCATAAAAAGAGATAAAGAAGGCCACTATATAATGATAAAATTATCTTTCCAGCAAGAAGATATAACAATCATAAATATATATGTACCCAACATCAGAGCAGCCAGATATATAAAGCAAAGACTATTAGTCCTAAAGAAAGAGATAGACACTAATACCATAATAGTAGGGGACCTGAACACTACACTCTCAACATTGGAAAGATCATTTAAGCAAAAAATCAACAGGGAAACACAAGATCTAAACAATACTTTAAAACAATTGGACTTTGCAGACATCTACAGAACATTCCATCTGACAACCTCAGAATGTTCATTCTTCTCATCAGCACATGGAACATTCTCCAGGACAGACCACGTTAGGTTACAAATCAAGTCTCAACAAATTCAAAAAAATTGGAATCTTTCCATTTATTTTTAGACCACAATGGACTAAAACTAGAAATCGATAGCAAACAAAATTCTGGAAACTATACAAATACATGGAAATTAAACAACATTCTACTCAATGGCATATGGATCCAAGAAGAAATTAAACAAGAAATCAAAAAGTTTAATGCAACTAATGAAAATAATGACACATTGTACCCAAACCTTTGGAATACTGCAAAAGTAGTACTAAAGGGGAAATTTATCACAATAAATGCTTACTTCAGAAGAATGGAAAGATGGAAGGTAAATAACCTAACACTTCACCTTAAAGAACTTGAAAAACAAGAACAATCCAAACCCAAAGTTAGTAGACAGAAAGAAATGATTATGATCAGAGCTGAACTAAATGAAATAGAAACCCAAAAAAAATGATACAAAAGATCAATGAAACAAAAAGTTGTTTTTTCAAGAAGATAAATAAAATTGACAAGTCATTAGTAAGGCTAACTAAGAAAATAAGATGGAAGACACAAATAACAATAATTAGAAATAAAAAAGGAGATATCACAACTGATACATTGGAAATACAAGGAATCATTAGAGACTATTATAAAAAACTATACATCAACAAATTTGATAATCTAGAGGAAATGGATAAATTTCTGGACACACACAAACTACCAAGACTGAACCAAAAAGACAGAAAATCTGAACAGACCAATAACAGTAAAAGAGATTGAAGCTGTAATCAGCAGTTTCCCAACAAAGAAAAGCCCAAGACTGGATGGCTTCAATGCAGAAATTTACCAGACCTTTAAAGAAAAAGTAATACCAATTATCTACAAACTATTCTGAAAAATTGAAATAGAAGCCATTCTCCCAAACTCATTCTATGAGGCAAACATCACACTGATACCAAAACCAGGAAAAGATATAACAAAAAAGGAAAACTACAGGCCAATATCTTTGATGAATATAGAAGCAAAAATTTTCAATTAAATACTAGCTAATAGAATACAGCAACACATACATAAAATTATACAACATGATCAAGTGGGATTATCCCAGGATACAAGGTTGGTTCAACATATGCAAGTCAAAAAATGTGATACACTACACCAAAAAAATCAAAGAAAAAACCATATGATCATCTCTATAGATGCTGAAAAAACATTTGATAAATTCAACATTTGTTCATTTTTAAGACTGTCCATAAATTAGGTATAGAAGGAAATTATCTAAACACATTTACACATTTAAAGCTATTTATGGCAAACCCACTGTCAATATCATCCTTAATGGGGAAAAGTTGAAAGCTTTTCTCTTAAGAATAGGAACAAGACAAGGATATCTATTCTTGCCATTCCTGTTCAATATAATGTTGGAAGTGTTATCCAGAGCAATCAGGGAAGAGAAAGAAATAAAAGGCATCCAGATTGGAAAAAATGAAGTCAAACTGTCCCTGTTAGCAGATGATATGATCCTATGTATAGAACAGCCTAGAGACTCTATAATAAAATTCTGAGTGTTGATAAATGATTCCAGCAAAGTTACAGGATACAAAATCAACACACAAAAATAAGCAGCAATTTTATACTCCAGTAATGAACTAGCAGAAAAAGAAATCAATAATGCTAGCCAATTGACATTGCCACCAAAAATAAATAAATAAATAAATAAATAAAATATCTAGGATTAAAGTTAACCAAGAATGTGAAAAATCTCTACAATAAGAACTACAAACCATTGTTGAAATTAAAAAGGACAGAAGAAGATGGAAAGATATCTCATGCTAGTGGATTGAAAGAATTAGTATTATGAAAATGTCTATACTACCCAAAGTTATCTACAAATTCAATGCAATCCCCATCAAAATTCCAATGACATTCTTAGAAATGGAAAAAAAATCATTTCTAACATTTGTATGGAATAACAAAAGACCAGGAATAGCCAAAGCAATATTGAGCAAAAAAATAAAGCCAGAGGCATAACACTACCTGACTTTAAACTATACTACAAAGCTATAGTAACTAAACAGCATGGTAATAGCATAAAAAAGACACACAGACCAATGAAACAGAATAGAGAATCCAGAAATCAACCCATATACCTACAGCAATCTGATCTTTGACAAAGACATCAAGAATACACACTGAGGGGCTGGCCCCATGGTTCACTCGGGAGAGTGCAGCGCTGGTAGCACCAAGGCTGTGGGTTTGGATCCTATATAGGGATGGCTGGTGTGCTCACTGGCTGAGCGTGGTGCAGACAACACCATGCCAAGGGTTGCAATCCTCTTACCAGTCAAAAAAATAATAATAATACATACTGGGGAAAAGATTGCCTCTTCAATAAATGGTGCTGGGAAAATTGGATATCCATATGTAGAAGAATGAAACTAGACCCACGCTTCTTACCACACACCAAAATCAAGCAAAATGGATTAAAGAATTAAATATATGTCCTGAAACAATAAAACTCTTTAAAGAAAACATAGAGGAAACACTTCAGGAAGTAGGATTGAGCATAGACTTTATGAATATAACCTGCAAAACACAGGCAACCAAAGAAAAATAAATGAATGCGATTATATCAAACTAAAATTCTTCTGCCCAGCAAAAGAAAGAATTAACAGAGTGAAAAGACAAGCAACAGAGTGGGAGAAAATATTTGCAAAATATTAATTTGAGAAATGATTAATATCCAGAATATACAAGGAAATCAAACAACCTAACAGTAAAAAAACAAGTAACCCAATTAAAAAATGGGCAAAGGGGCTGAGAAGGCATTTCTTAAAGGAAGATATATGAATGGTCAACAGACAGATGAAAAAATGCTTAGCATCAGGAAAATGAAAATCAAAACCTCACTCCAATTAGGATAGCTAATATACAAAAGACTGAGAATAATAAATGCTAGTGGGAAAGCAAAATGGTGCAATCTTTATGGAAAATGGTATGGAGGTTCCTCAAACAACTACAGATAGATCTACCATATGACCCAGCTATCCCACTGCTTGGTAGATACCCAAAAGAATGGAAATCATCATGTCAAAGGGATACCTGTACTCCCTTGTTTATTGCAGTGGTATTGACAATAGGTAAGTGAGTGGATAAGGAAAATGTAGTATATCTACACAATGGAATACTACTATGGTACAAAAAATAATGAAATACTACCATTCGTAGCAACACTGATGGACTTGGAGTAAATTATATTCAGTGAAATAAGCCATGCACAGAAAAAAAAAATACCACATGTTCTCACTTATATGTGGGAGTTAACAAAAATAAATAAATAAATATACGAACAAATAAATGGGGAGGGGAACATACAACAATCACAGTAATTCCTTGCACTTGTTAAGATATGATGTCAATGTGGCAGGGGGGAAAGGAGGAATTGTTAAGGGGACATGAAAATCGACTACATTGCATATTAATAAATTAAAATTTTTTAAAAAAACTAAAGCCCTCCTTACCACACACACACACACACACACACACACACACACACACACACACAAAAAAAAAAAAAAAAAAAAAAAAAAAAAAAAAAAAATTCCCAAGGCCCTGGAAGTATGTGGCGATAGTCATGTTGCTCACATCCTGGAACATTGCTGAACAGTTTACTTTAAACGTAGAATCCAAACACAGTGTTAACTCATACAGCTATAAATTAACCTAACGAATGTTGAAATGAACAATATGACTCACACTTATGAATTTAGCAATTGTTTAAAGAGCAAGATGTAAACATTAGCTAATTGCTAACTCACATCATGCTACACAACCAATGTAAAGCCTGATTAGAGGGGTTGTCCCTTTTCCTCCCTTTTGCCGCCCCTTTTGTTATTATAAAAACACTGAAGCTCTGTTTATACTTCAAAGCACTTCCCAAGGTAATTCAGAGGTGTTTTGCCAGGCTGCAGTCACTGCAGTTAGAGCAATTTTCAGTTTATCATAGGTGAAAGGTAAAAATTGTTGCACAGCAATTTGGCTGACAGTAAAGATTGTAAGGACCAGTGATGGCACATGTGAAAAGAAAAGAAAGATCTGCTGAATCAGGGTAGATGTGTTAACAAAGTCCCATTTGAATATTCTCTGGCTTGATACATATTTGCTAGAAAACTATAAAACATATAACATATATATGTATATATTATATATATATACACATATGCATAGACATATATATATATATATATATATATATATATATACACAAAACATATTAAAAGACTAACTCCAAAATGATACAGAATAGTCCGTCCCAGAATTACAAAGCTATCCAAGTCAGTTGAAAAGAACTGGAAATGTGAGAAAATTGAATTACTTTACCGGAAAAGTCATCCACAAACACTATAGAATTTTAAGAATGTTTGTAAAATACTCCTTTTAGGTGATGTCATAATGGAAGTTACTGATACATTTATTCCTTATTTCAGATTCATTGTCAAACTAAACATTTAAATTAAATTTATGGTTCTAAAATTCTTATGCCAATAGTATGGGTCAAATATGTCCCCCAAAGTTTATGTATTGGAAACTTGATCCCATTGCAGCAGTGTTAAGAAGGTCAGAAATGTGACTACAGTATTTGAAAGGTGGGGCCTTTGAGAAGAGATTGGATCATACGGACTATGCCCTCGTGAATGAATTGATCCATTCATGGAGCAATGGGATTGATGGTTTAATGGGTTGTCACATGCATGGTTCTGATGGCTTTAAAAGAAGAGCAAGTGAGAACGTTAGCTCTCTTGCAATTTCCGTTCTTGCCATGTGAGCCCCTGCATTGTCAGTGGACTGTACAGAGTTCCACCCAGAAGGAGGCCCTCACCAAGTGCAACTCCCGGACCACGGACTTCCCAGCCTCTGATTCTTTAAGAAGTAAATTTCATTTCTTTATAAATTGTCCAGTTTGGGGCATTCTCTTATAAGCAACAGAAAACGGACTAATACAGAAGCCAATAAATTAGCTTTCTACCAAATTCACTGTTTTTATTGAAAATGTTATCCTTTCTCAATCTACTAGTATTTTCTGTTTTGTCTCATTCCCATCATTTATCACATATACCATTGATAGTAATCTGGTAATTCTTTCTTTAAATTATCTACGTCCACACTTCACTCTTTCCTTCATTTCTGTCACCACCTGTATCCCCACACTATCTCCTAAAGTAGCCGCAGATTTGCTTTTTCTCCAATTCCTTTTCTGCAATATCAATAAAATGCCTTTAATGTCAACACTTCTGAATCCTCCTAAACTGTCTATGGATTAAGCTTCTTGTTGTTCTTCCTGGTATTTCAGAAGCCCTATAATTAGTCACTACATTGTTTCTACCAGTTTTGAAATGAATTTACCAATCTAGCCAAGGCAGACTCGTGTTGGTCCTGAAGCAGCATTCTCAGGCTTATTCTCTTCATACGCTCAAACTTTTCTTCCAGTTTAAGTAATTATATGACCTCCTCCAAGAGTTTTAATCTTTTCCCCACATTCCAGCTCCCATCTTTATCCCAATATTCTCCATAAAGCTTTCTTTAATCAGGAATTTTGAACTGATTCTCCCCCGCCACACACACACAAAATCACTAAAGCACTAAATGACTGTTTTATTAAATTAATATACTAAAAGTTATTACTTATTATTTAAACATATATTCATTTTATATGGAGTTATTTTATACAAAAAGTACATGCTACTTTTACTTTAAAAATACTGTTCGTTCTTTAGACATTTAGCTTCTAAGACCTTTATATTATATTTTCTTTTGTATTTTTTACAGTGTCAATGCAATTGCCTGGAATTCCAAGTCTATCCTAGGACAGGATTGGACTTGTGATTGCCTCAGATGACCTGAAGTTGCTCAGATAAAGTGCATTAGTAAGCTATAGTTCCCTCTAAAAGAGAGGTATCATTCCCTGTTTGGGGAGAATGACACCCATCTTAAAGTATGCCTGCAAAGCAATTGTTCTATGCCCAATGGTGGTGATTACCTACTTTATTTATTTATTTATTCATTTATTCATTCATTCATTTATTATTTATTTATTTACTTACTTACTTTGAGCAAGCTGGAAGTCAGAAATCATCAGCAATAGCATCTAGTACTTCTTTGCTTATCCAATACTCATCTCAGCCCAATCTATACCATAATGAGAAGGCAATATCAAATGCATTGTTATGGGAGAAAGATTCTTAGAATTAGACTCTTGTATTCTTTTTTAGACTCATATATTCTTTACTCTGATTATTAAAATCTATTTTTAAATATATATCCCATATATTTATTTATTCTAAGAAAGAGAATGGTTTTTAAATTCATTTCTACTATATTAGGGCTCTCAAGAGCAACAGAACCAGTAGGATGTGTATGTAGTTATATGAGATGGAATTTATTTGGGGAATTGGCTCACATGATTATGAAGTCTGAAAAGTCCCACAATAGGCCATCTGCAAACTAGAGACCCTGAGAAGCTAGTAGTGGGGCTCAGTCCAAATTGGAAAGCCTCAGAACCAGGGAACCTTATGGGGTGATTCTTGGTCCAAAGACAAAGGCCTGAGAGCCAAGAGTGCTGCTGGTGTAAGTCCTGGAACCCAAAGTCTGGGGAGTTTAGAGTTTTAATGTCCTTGGAAAGGAGAGAAGAGTGTATCTCAGCTCCAGGAAGTAGAGAGACGTGCATTCTCCCTTTCCTCTATGTTTGTTCTCTCTGGGCCCCAAGAAGATTGAATGGTACTCACCTATATTGAGGGTGGATTTCCTACTTAGTTCACTCAGGTTCACATGCTAGTCTCTAGAGACACCCTCACACAAAAATAATGCTTTACCAGGTTTCTAGGCATTCGTTAATCAAGTCAAGTTGACACCTAAAATTAATGATCACATCTACCAAAGGCAGCAAGGAAAAGCATTGTCTTCTTCCAATATCTGAAAGAGAGCAGCTAAAGTGGCAATAATTGTGGCTGTAATATTGGTAGAGACTTTGACTCAACTAGAAGTGCCCTGGACAATTCCAGTAGAAGCAGCAATTATTTTAAATGTGCAAGTGGAGACATAGGTGGCACTGATGGAGAGGTCAAAGGCACTGAAACACGTGAAGTGGATGGTGGCAAAAAGAGATTGGGGAGGCATCATTATTGTGGGGCTTCACGTGCAAATTGGACTCTGGCTCAACACAGTGTGCAAATCATGATGCCTTTTTGCTATATTCAGTTTTCTGAGTAACACCAATTATTTCAGCCAGCTAGAGGAGCAGAAGATAAAGTAAAGATAGGAAAACATTGTATAGGATTGTTGCTTACAAAGGAAGACTCAACAACATTTTGGGTTCCATACAAAAAGGAAGAATGAAAGTGGAGTTTTTCCCTTCCATACAAAAGAATGAGAGATGACATTTGGATTGGACTGTAAAGAATAACATGTATATTCATGGCTAATAAACTGATGGAAGAAGAGAACTAGTAGAATTTTATTTTTAATGATAAACTTTTTTCTTTTGCTACTGTAGGTTGTGTTAATGTTTAACCCCAAGTTCCCCCAGCCCTGTTATGTTTTCTCAACCATTAAGATCCTCTGTTGTTGGCTCTAAAGGCAAAATGTTTCCTCCATGGTATCGTATTTCCCCACCAGACTCCTGTAGTAGTTCTCACAGCTAGGTCTGTTTCTCCAAATTGTTTCTTACCTCAGTGGAGGGGCGAAGACATCTATTTTCAGATCCTTTTCAACTTTTTCTCCCTGTCTGGCTACCCAGTAGAGGTAGTTTAATTAATTTCTGAGATACGAATTTATCAGAGTGCCCTTACTAAAGAATTGAGAAGAGCAGTTAAAGACAGTTGATAAAAGATTTAAGGATTGAACTGCAATTTTTTCTAACCTTATTAGTTTGTAATAATTTTAGATTTATAGAAGAATTGCAAACATAGAACAAAGTTCTCATATACTCTCCATCCAGCTTCCACTTACGTTACCATCTCACAAAACTATGGTATATTTATCATGACTAAGATATTAGCATTGGCACGATACTAAGCTACATGTTATTCAGATTTCACCACTTTATCCACTAATGTCCTCTTTCTGTTCAAGGATCCAGGCCAGGATACCACTTTGCATTTGTTTTTCATCTCTCTTTAGTCTTCTTCAGTCTTCAACAGAACTTTAGACTTTGTCTTTCAAGACATTGATAGTGTTGAGAGTGGCCAAGTATTTTGTAGAATGGCCTTTAAATTTGATTTGTTTACTGATTCCCATGACTAAACATAGGTTAAAGGGACTGGTGAGTAATATCAACGAAGTTATATGCCCCTCTCATAACATCGTATCGGAGAATGCATGTTGACATGATTTACTGCTGGTGCTTTTAACTTTGATCGCTTTATTGGGGTTGTCTTTTCCAGGTTTCTCCATCATAAATATGCTATTTCTCTCTTTGAGTACTCTGTTGGAAGCAAGCCACTGAGTTCAGTCCATACCCAAGGAGAAGAGAAATAATCCCTACCTCCTGAAGAAAGGGATATCAAAGAATTTGTAGAGTTAAGTTAAAACCAACACAGTAATTAAATATTTGGAGGAAGATACTTTGAGGTTATGCAAATATCCTGTATTTCTTGGAAGTTTTATTCAATATTGTTAGCATTCATCAGTGAATCTTGTTGCTCTAATGGTGATTTTCTATTTCTATCATTTTTTCTCCATTTATTAGTTGGAATTCTCCTATAAGAAAAAAATTTCTTCTCTCCCATTATTTAATTTTCTTAACTGGTTACTTATATTAATATTCAAATCTGTCCAATTAGCCAATATTATACAATACTATCTTTTTAATTTTATTGTTCAAATTGTTCTAGTTTGTGTCATTGATGACTCTTTCACTTTGGTTCTTCTGTCCTTTTGGCATGGTACTTTCATTTTCTTTAAGAGCTACCTTGCTTTCTGGCACCACAGATGCTCCAAGTTCAATTGGTATTTTCCCCACCTTAAAATCAGATATTTTTCTAAAACATTCTTTGATCAGAGAATGGTATTTAGTAACCAATATCTAGGCACTAGGAGTACGCATTGCTACAGAGGTGTCAGTGCATCTAGGCCTTTTCAAGAAAGAAAGCTGGGAAATGTATGTATACTTGCCCATGTCTATGTTTATTTTGATATCTATCTGTATATAAATTAAAATAAACATGAATTTTTACTGATGTCTCTGCAAATATAAAGCAATAGCACTATTTGTGGCTGCTTTAATTTACAGTGAAAAACCTAACTGCCATTATCTACAATTTATTTAGTTATTGGTTCAACCCTAGCATACATACTGAGTCATTTCAAAGTGACCATTCTCCTGTGAGAAACAAATTTGTAAACTGTAGTACAATGTGTATGCACAGTTCTCATCCAGTCAAAGGAAGAAAAGTCACTTAGATCAGCTACCATCTTTTTTCACCCCTTTAGTGATCCTATGGCATACATTTCTTATACAGTTACATATATTTATTACAGTCTAGATAATACGTGTGGTCCTCAAAATCACATTTGATTTTTCAAAGTTTGCATACAGTGAAATTCACCCTTTGTGGGGTACAGTTCCGTGGGATTTGACAAATACAAAAATTAATCTGTCCAGTACTATAGAATCAAACATCGAATTGTTCCATCACTTTAAAATTCTTTTAGGTTCCTCTTTGTAATAATCTCCCCCTACCATCTTATACATCCAACCACTGTCGGCAAAGGATCTGTTTTCCATTCCTATAGTGTTGTCCTTTTTCTAAATGCTCTATAAAACAATCATAATCCATAGCATTTTTCACATAGCAACATTTATGTAAGATTCTTCCATTCTGTTATGTGATTAAGTATTTCATTCATTTTTGTGGCACAGCAGTATTCATTATATTGGTGTATCAGAGTTTGGTTATCAATTCACCTATTGAAGGGTATTTTGTTAGTTTGTTTTTCTAGGTTTTACAGTATCAATTAAGCTGCTACGTACATTCACCTACAGCTTTTGTGTGGACATAATTTTTCAATTCACTTGGGAAAATATCTAGAAGTAGAATTGTTAGGTCATGTTTTTTAACTTTATTCAAAAATGGTAATCAATCTATGAGAGCTTCAGTTGCATTACATTCTCACAGTCCCTTCATTTTCTATGAATTTTGCTTTAGTTATTCTTATAGGTGTGTAGTCATATTTTGTGATTTTAATTTGTGTTGCCCTAATGTCTAGTACTGTTGGCCATCTTTTTATATGCTTATTTACCATTCATATATCATTTTTGGCAATATATCTGTTTGTATTTTTTACCTAAATATTTATTTATTTTTTCTGTTTTTAGCTTAACAGATTTTTTTTTATATATCATGAATTTGCAAGTGTTAACATTTATGTGATTAATAGACATTTTCTTCCAGTATATGGCTTATTTTTTTATTATTTTTATAGTTTTATTTACAACTAAAAGTTTTGCATTTTTATAATGTTTATATTAGCTCTCTTTCTTTTTAATGGATTTTGCAGTTATTGTCTGTCTAAGCTTTTACAGACAGGATCCCCCTTCCCATAGCCCAGCACCCAGCAGAACCACAGAAGCTTAGGCTGAAGAGAAGTTAAACGAGGGGAAATCTGCACTTCAGAATTCCAAGAAGCTCTGGTGGCTGGGATGAGGCAGAGAAGGAGAGAGAGAAAGAGAGAGGCTATAAACATTTGCATACAAGTCTTAGTGTGGATGTAGTTTTCACTTTTCCTTGGGTAGATACCTAGGAGTAAAATTTCACAGTCATTTGGTGAGTAGTAACTTTTAATATATTACACAATTTTGAGTTACTGTATGTATGTATGAAGATTTCAGTTGCTCTACATTATTAATACATTTTTGTCAGTCATTTTTATTTTAGCTTTTAGTGGATTTGTAATGGTTCCCACTGTGATTTTAATTTAAAATAACCTGATGGCAAATAGTGTTTAAAATGTTTTTATGTGCTTATTAGCATTTATGTATCTTATTTTGTGAAATACCTATTCAAACTATTTGCCCTTTTTCAGCTGCGTTTCAGTCCTAGCAAGACTTTCCTATTATTCTACTTTCAATTCTCTAGCTATGGATAAACTTAAGAAATCTTGAGTTTCTAGTACAATTCCTTGGTTACAGCAGTTTAACCTTTTACTTTTTTATTTGTCCTTTTCTTTTATTCTTTTTGTATGGCTTTTAAGTTTTAACAGCTATTGTAATACATAGAAAATTATAATTCCCTTCCTCTTTATGTCTGACTAGACTTCAAATGCACAGTGCCACTATCAGTCAGTTCCTAATTTCACCTTGTGACTTATGTTATTTACAAATACTCTACCTTTAAAATATAGTGTGAATAAGATGAACATGTGTTTTCAGAGCTTGAAGGAGGGGTGATCCTAACTTACAAGTCAATTCCCTAAGTGAGGAAATAAATGTCTGCCATCTTCCCCAGTGCATGCCAAGAGTTTCTGGGTCAGTGGACGGTGAGTGGTTGATAAAAAAGTGTGGCAACTTTTAACTTTTTTTGGTAGAATCCTTTCATGAAGAATTTTGGCATGTGCTATAAATTAAAGTTTAGCTTGGCTTTTTGTAATCTAGCTCCAGGTGCCTTATTATTAATGAGATATTTCTTCCCCTTATATTCTGTCAATTGGTTTGCCAGTCTTTCTTTTTCCAAGTTGTTGAGAATTTTCATTTTTCCATATATCCATGCATAAAAAAAAACATTTGGAGACCCTACATTGGTGGATACTTAGTCATGTGTTATTTTGATCTAGATGTCTAGAGATACTTTTAAAATCTTTACCATGATTGAGTCCCATCTACTCCCTTTGACAGAAAAATAACCTTGATTTTCTCTTGTAAAGTTATGTGAGGAGGCTGAGCTATAAATCCTTCATGCTCTTCTTGTTCTTTCACAAGCCATCTCTACTTCTCAGTAAAACTTTGATTTCAAAGGTTTTGAAGTCTGTTTCCAGAAAGTCTTGTTACTAGAGTGTATCCAAAAAAAGATTATAAGAAGAACTGAACTCATACTTGTGAAAAGATTTTCAATAGCTTATAAATTTAAAATAATTACATTTCGCCTACATAGCTGTTTCATCAAAAATTAAAGGGTATACTTGAAGATTATGCAATAGAGAAAAGAGAAATTACTAATTTTAGTAATTATTAGGTTAATTTCTGTTTTCTCTGCTAGGCTTTAAATTTCATTACTGGATAATGTTCCTTTCCTCATCAGTGACTTGTTCATGCCAGCAGGTGTTCAATAAACATTTGCCAAATTAATTATAAGTATGGAGTTCTGAATTTAATTGAGCAAACACATATAAAATATCAATTTATTCATTGTCTCAAAAATAGATATCCAATTTAAATATTGCCATTTATAAATGGTGATTAAAATGGGATATCTTTGTCTTTTTACTTAAAACTTGCTATAACATATAGTGAAAAGGGTCAGGAGGCCTAACATCTCATTTTATTTTTTCAGTTAATTACTCGTATGACTCTAAGCAGTTATCAATTTTTTTGTTACAAATTCTGTATCTCCAAAATGCTGATAGAATACCTGCCTCACTTTTCTACTGTCTCCTTTCCCCAGGATTGAGTATAACAGTACATGAAACAATTTGGGGCCAAATAGTGATGACCAAGTGCATGTCATTATCATAATTAAAATTGCCAACCAATTTAGAGAATGATTCTGGGTACATATTTAACTCATTAGTTATACGGATAAAGAGAAAAGTGTATCTGGCCCCAGTTAAGTCCTTACAATATACTCCCAAATGATACTCTTGATTTCAGTTTCTCTTCATGTCATTTAACTTTAGAACATAGATTGATCTCTCTGATCATTTTTTTTAATGTTTTCTCATTGTCTGTGGAAAAAGAAATTAAAATTCCTTAGCATGGCAAGTCAGGAACTTCATAAGGTTTCTCCATATAACTTCATAAAATCTCATCTTTGGCTATTGTTTCCTCTTATGTTATTCTGTGTGAATTTTGTGCTTTGTTGGTACCAAACTGCTTGTTTTTACTTGGCATGTGTTAGGTTCTACCACGCCTTATTGCCTTTAGTCAGTCTCCAACATTTTTGAAGTTTCTAACCTTTTTATTCCATCCAAACTTAACATGCAAGTCCAGGGTCTGATATTACCCTATCTGGGAATCATTCTATAGTTGCCAATGTCAGATTTAAGTGCTAACTCTATAGAGCCTTCTTATCACTTTGTTTAAACCTTTATATTTTCACCCAAATCTGCCTAGTTTTGTTGCTAATGTGTGCTTTTTGGTATGTATCACTAGGTAATGAGTGTTTTAAGAGCAGGGACTAATTTTCCTTAAATTTGATATAAACGTGGAATGTTTTTGTTATAAATAAGCCTGAGTTCAAATCATGAAACTCGCAAATAGTTATCAGATATTAAGCAGGTAATTTAACTTTTTTCCTCAGTGTGCACATTTGTAATATTGGGATTATACTATCCAAGGAAAAGGCTTGTTTGAAAAATTAAATTTTATTTTATTATTATTATTATTTTCATTATTGCTTTTTTAAAAGACATATAGTTCTTTGTATTCATTCTCTGCTCTCACTGTATTGATTTCAGCCCTCTGCTTGAATATGCAATAAATATTTGTTGAAAACAAATGCTAGAAATTTGACTATGTGCCTATTTAGCTATTTCACAATATCACTTGTTAAAAGAGGTACACTCGGTGATGTAGTACAGTCATAAAGATGGACTTAGACTTCACGGACACTTAAAATTAGGTACTAATATTATACTTCATTTAGAAATTGAGTTGCCAGTAAGATATTTAAAGCAAGAAGAGTTTAATATTAAATTTCAGTTTAGGTAGTAACAAAGTTAAGTATTGCATCTGAGTTAAAGTAATACTCTAATTGCTGTCAAATCACTGTTACCACTTGGTGAAACTTTTGCTATTGCATTCTCATCAGGCATGACCTTCCATTTTGCAAAGTCTTCAAAATACTGAATGAACTGGCCAGTTATTGATTATATATTCATACTAATGCAGTCTAACACTTTACAATTAAGACACTTATTACTTTGAAGAATAAAGAAGCAGAATGAATTCCATTGGGCTGTTAAAAGCAGAGAACACTGCAGAATGTATTTGATTATTTGACATTAAAATGAACACATTTTATTGGTAGCACCTACTTGTCTCTTTCAAACTTTTAAAATATATGTTACTTAGGCATTGTGAAGAGCCATAGTAGAAAGTCATTAACTAAAAAGGAAACCTCAGAAGAGATTACTGTGTTAGGAGTTAGTTAAGATGTCTGATTTTTAGACTTTACTCCATCGCTGTCTAAATGTGGTATTGGGAGGTACCTTACCCACTATGAGCCTCATTGTCTCCATGAGTAAAATGAATAGAATCAACTTGTGACTTCAATAATGAACACCAAATTAAAAATTTCATGACATAGAGGCATTAAATGTATGCACCATCCGTATATTTATATATATGTCTCTGTCTATAGCTATCTATATCTATCTACCTACTACATGTATCCCTGTATGAGGGTACTTCCAAAAGTTCATGAAAAGATTTGTATTATCTTTCAGTTCTATTTTTCTTACAACTTTCTGAAGTATCATCGTATATGTATATCTAGGTACAGATACATTTGCATTAACATCAGTCTGAATAAATGTGGTATAGCTTAAGATTGTTTAAAATAGTACCACTTTATTCTATAATTTTATTTTGGAACATAATACACATTTTTTTTCAATTAAACAATTTTGAAGGTGATTCACAATAGCTAACAAAAGAATAAAAAGGGTGATAATGAACACAGAAACTTTCATTTCGCAACACAAAGAATCTCCAAAAATGCTCAATTGTTTACCTGAAAACTGTGCTTGAATGTCACTAACCAAAATTACCTTATAATTTAAAAGCACAAAACAAACCATCTGGCTTAACTGAACACTAGGGATACAAGAATCCCTCCATGTAATTTATCATATCACTAAACAGAAAAAAACCTTCATTACCTTATGTAATTGATAAGTTGATTTTTGTGATTAAAAATGTATTTCTTTTCTGAGCAAAGGACATTTTACTTTAAATAATCTTACAGAAATAACGATAGTTATATTTCTTTATTTACAATCATATGATGTATTAACAGAACACCTTTTGAGCAAAATATGTACAGCATAAAACTTATAAGAATTTGATCATCGGAAAGCACTAATTTCTGTGAAATGTTTAAAAAGGACACTCATACAAGGGAAATAAGTACATGAATCCACAATCTATAAACTGAAACTCTAGTATCATGATTTCTATGCATAAATAGCTTGTAGCTGAAAGTTATAATCTCAGTTTTTAGTGCAGTAACTTGTGATCTTTTGATTTTTTTTTTTTTAGTGCATAAAAATGTTTTCAACACTCTTGTCCTCAACCAACTTTATAATTTTATTTAGAGATAAAAATAACAAATTTTAAAATATAAGTTACTAACACAAGATAGCCAATATATATGAGCTAAATCTATGTGTCACAAACTTGATTTTGATAAAGTGCAGATTTCTCATTCAGTAAGTTTGAGTGGTCTAACAAGTCTTCCAGATGGTGACAAGGCTGTTGGTCCCTTGTTTTACACTCTGAGTAGCAGGGTACTAAATGATGGGTAACCTACTCAATATGTTAAAGAAGAAGAGGGATAAAAACAAAAGTCATAATGAATTTCAAAGGAAGAGGTTGTATCCCCTTGAAGAAGGATCTTATAATGTTACAGCTAATATAAGGAATAGCAATTGCCTAAAGAAATCTATGGAAATTTATGAGAGTAAATATAAACCAGTGAAAGACATATTTCAAGAGCTGTTTTATATATAAGATCTAGAGAGATATTAATATCAAGAGACCCAAAATGCTATCATAGTTCTCCTCTTACAGTGGCATTGTACATGGGCACTGTGAGAAGAACTTGGTCCAGGTTCAATGCCATTTCACAGGGAGTCTATGAGTTTACAGATTCTACCTTTGGCTGTTTCTCAAATTCCTGAGTATATAATTTAGATAGATATAGTTAGCATTCAGCAGAACACTGATGTTAAGTCCCCTAATTTATGCAGTAAGATTCATTATTGGAGGGGAAACTAAGTGGAAGTCCTTGAAAGTTCCTTCCCTTGACCAAATTAATACAAATAAAACAATATTATATTCCAGGTACAATGATCAAGATTAGGACCTCTAACACAAACAAAGATGCAGTATGGGTGGTGCCTATCAGATCCCTTTTTATTTTATCATAATTACATCTGCAAAAAATAGGTTCATCTACTTTTCATCATGATTCATCATGACAGAAGATGATGAACTAAGTTAAAATTCAAAAGAAGTTATAGCCACAATTTGTACTGTCTCACTTGATGTGGTATCTTTTCTAGAACATATTATCACAGCCTCTGATGCTTGATACTCAGCTACTGATCTGGCTAATGCCTTGTTTTCAGTCCCATCAAGAAAGAACATCAACTGTAGTAGCTACTATTAATCTTGCCACAAGGCAAAGTTAACTGTCCTTTTTTTAAAAAAATCACTTTATGAGGGTACTTCAAAAAGTTCAAGGAAAAACAAAATTAAAAGGTAATATAAACTCTTTCATAAACTTTGAGTTAGCCTTGTATAATCTAAATAAATTTAAGTGTACTGATATTTGTCAGAACATCTACTGGTGCACTATCTTGATCATATCATGTTAATGAAACTTGATAATCAGCAAATGGCAAAATTCCAGATAGTCTGACAAGACACATGCACGCTAGAGATTGGAAGATTAACTTTCTAAAGGCATTTTCTCATCAGGGAAATATTTAGGAGTTCAGTTGTTTTGCACCCATTGAGGTATTTCATGTGAAAAAAAAAAAAGACAACATAATTCATCTGGAACCTCAGACAATAAAAAGAGTAACAATGTTCGGTCAGCTACTTTTGAAATTTGTAGGGAATATGTAAAACAATTGAGCACACTCCTCTGATCTATTTCCCAGTTGATTCTGAAGGCTTCTAGTTTTGAGAAGGATCTATATCAGATACAGTCTGTGGATGAAGAGACATCTATGGCATATGGGTATATGAAGATGCCTGGCAAGATTCCTGGCAAAGTGCGATGGTTATGTCTCAGTGAAGATCTCTAGGTTCAAGAGCAAGGCCATGTCATATCAGGATGAATGTGAAGCCTCTTCAAAACCATATTAAAAAAATATATATTTCTTAATCATGAACAATGTTTAGAGAAAGAAAAAATACTGTCACATATAACATCATGTCCCCTCTCTTGGTCTAACTGAACAAATTACTCATAGAGCACAACCAAAGTTCACATTAGAAGACTCCATCTTAGAAGTTTGTCTAATAATCATCATACGTTCACTCACACTTTTTGAGGATTTTATCTCAATACAGTAGGTTAACAATTATTTTTTTCAAATGTACACTGCTCTATTTTCTCTATACTGATATTTCTATAGGGTGACACTCTAGAAATTCAAATAACATATTTATGTAATAGATTCCAACATGATGGACACAATGTTACATTTTATATTTCTGACAGACTGTCCCAGTATTATTTACAAAAATGCAATTTTGCTTTAATAATAATCTTGTTGCTACTACTATGTTATCATGATTCATATCGAAATTTGCAATTTTTTATAACAGAATGCTAATGATATAGATTTTCAGTTAATATTAGAGCATTCTGTCACAGATTTAACACTGTAAATTCACTAATAAGCTCATTACAATATGGATCTTCAAAAATATTGAAGTAGTGATTTAGAAAAAATATAAACACCTTGACAAATAAAGCAGATATATTTTTTCAAGAAGGTTTAGAAAATACATATTTTTTCAAGAATATTTAGGACATAAAAGGTTGGGAAGACATTACATGTTCCTGGATTGGAAGAATTAATATTATGAAAATGTCCATACAACCCAAAGTGATCTATAGAGTCAATGCAATCCCCATCAAAATACCAATGACTTACTTTACAGAAACAGAAAAAAACAATACTAACATTCATATGAAACAACAAAAGACCACTAATAACCAAAACAATCCTGAGCAAAACAAAAAATAAAGCTGAAGGCATAACACAGCCTGATTTTAAATTATACTACAAAGCTATAGTAACCAAAACAGCACAGTACTGACATAAAAACAGATACTCAGACCAATGAAACAGAATAGAGATCCCAGAAAACAACTCACATACTTACAACCAACTGATTTTTGACAAAGGCAATAAGAACATGCATTGGGGAAAGACAGCCTCTTCAATAAATGGTACTGGGAAAACTGGACATCCATATCTAGAAGAATGAAACTAGACCTATACCTCTTGCCATATACCAAATCAATTCAAAATGAATTAAAGACTTAAATATAAGACCTGGAAACTATAAAATTACTACAAGAAAACATAAAATAAACACTTCAGGACATATGACTGAGTGAAGACCTTATGAATAAGACCCCAAAAGCACAAGCAACAAAAGAAAAATAAACAAATGGGATTATATCAAACTAAAAAGCTTCTGCACAGCAAAAGAAACAATTAACAAAGAGAAAAAACCTACAGCGTGGGAGAAAATATTTACAAACTATGTGTCTGACAAGGGATTAATACACAGAATACACAAGGAACTCAAACAAGTTCACAGTAAAAAATAAATAACCTGATCAAAAAATGGACAAAGAAGCTAAATAGGTATTTCTTAAATGAAGATATACAAATGGCCAACAGACACATGAAAAAATGCTCAGTATCACTAAGCATCTGGGAAATGCAAATCAAAACCACTTTGAGATATTATCTCACCCCAGACTGGTTATTATTAAAAAAACAGAGAACAGATGTGGGTGAAGGATGCAGAGAAAGGGGAACCCTCCTATGCTGTTGGTGAGACTATAAATTAGTGCAGCCATTATGGAAAACAGTATGGAGGTTCCTCAAACAATTATAGATAGAACTGCCATATGGTTCAGCAATCTCACTACTGGGTGTATACAGAAAGGAATGGATATCAACATGTGGAAGGGATACCTGCAATCCCAGGTTTATCACAACTCTATTTACAATATCCCCGATATGAGATCAGCATAAATGTCCATGTACAGAAGACTGGATAAAGAAAATGTGTATATACACAATGGAGTACTACTCTACATAAAAAAGAATGAAATTCTGCCATTTGCAGCACATGGATGAAATTAGAGAAAATTATCTTACCTGAAATAAGCCAGGCACAGAAAGAGAAATAGTGCATGTCCTCATTCATAAGGGGGAACTAAAAAATAAACAAATAAATTTTAAAAAGAAAGATACAATAATCACAACATTTTATTGAACTTTCAAAAGAAGAGAAGAGAACTGAGGCCACCAGAGGCATAAAAAGTGGAGGGGAAGGGAGGGTTAGCAGGAAATTGGTAAAGGGCCACAACAAATGATTACATTGTGTAATATTGAACATACTTATCCTGATCTGAGCATCACATATTGGACACAGGTATCGATATTTAGGAAGAAGCAAGGTAATTGATATTTTAAAAAAGGGAAAGGGAGAGAGGGAAGGAGAAAGAAAGAGAAAGAGAAAGACAGAGAGAATGAGAGAGAATACACTTGCAATGGAGAATGAAGGTGAAGGCTTGTGCTCTTTTTCCAGTTCTGCCACTTACTAGTTTTCTCGTCTTAGGCAAGCCACTTCACCTCTGTATATTTTACAGAATTTTGTGTAGATTTAATGAAAACACATATATGGAGGTGTTTCTGTTTTTATTATTAACTTGCATTGTAAAAATATTAAAAAACATTTTAAAGTATTTAGAATTCTGTAAAGTATTCATAATTCTGATTTCCCAATACAAGATTTATATGTGTGTGTATTTAAGTTTTTACCAAATGAATATAAATTTCTAACAGTTCAAAATAATCACGTAATTCTGCTCTATTTTTTTAAATAGCTTTTACACTGGTAAACTGTATGAATTTAACATACTGCTACCCAATTTTAGCAGTTATGTCCTTAATTACTCTTTGGTGAAGTAAATCAACCATAATTTCTCTATAACTTGATTCTAAAAATTAAAAACCAATACACAACACACCAGGATTTTTATTTGACTAACTTGGGGTTGGAAGTGTGCTAATACAAAGATGACAAAAAAAGAGATAGGCGGTTATTTAATAATATCATTTTAGTATTTCAATAATTACTTGAAACATGAGTTAATCTTTGTAATTTTTACATATTAAAAATAAAGCAAAAGGAAAATTAATTTTGCATTATTTTCACATTTAATTGAAATACCAGCAGAAAACAAAACTATTAAAAAGCATTTACATAATCATTACCAAGTTAATATTGTACTCTGCTGTGCTTTTCTCCTCCAGGCTTGCCTAAACAATCTAATGAGATTATAATATAAAGAGCCAGATTGTGCAAAGAAAAAGGCCAAAGCTTTGGAATTTAGCAATCTGATTTTAAAGATTCTCTCTAACCTTCTTACTTTCTAGCTATTTGATAAGGGACAAGTTATTTGACCAATAGTCATTGTACATGTAATTGTTAGTTAAGTGTTAGTTTGCTAGCTTATCTTCAAAGTTACCTTTGTATAGATATCTATACAAAATATTCAGAAAAATTTGTACCAAAATATCTAACTCCTATCATTTGGAATCTATCAAATCTACAATGACATATAGTTTCTTCTTTTATAACAAATGTAACGGAGTCCCAATTATCTTTTTAATTTGCTACTCCTTTGCTCTTGGAGTTGATAAAAAATAAAGACAATATTCCAAGTACCATTGGCTTTAATTAGAATTGAAAATACATGTAGAGGATTCTTAAAGCAAATGTACTTTGCAGGGCCTGGTTTTCCAAAGCCTTGCAGTTTTAAATATTGACCTTGCAGAGGACTGGAAATTTTCCTCAGGCTATAAAGTCTCTGGTGTAAGATAAAGATTTGTGGCACAGCAAGGTTGCTGACTCAAGGACAGACAGGTTACTGATTGATATGTGTAGATACTGGAAAATTGTTGGGGGAGAAGGAATGTTGGCTAAGATCAAGCTTTTGTTGATAGGACCACTTAATTGCCTTACTGGAATGTCATCTGGCTTGTTTCACTGAAAGTTACCAGCCTATATTGTTAAACTATAACTCCACCTATGTTCTCTTCCTGTAACTTCCTGGTCTGGAAAATAAATGCAGGAAGAGAACCCCAATTTGGGGTTAATTTCCCAAGGAAGTGATGCCTCTTGCTTGAGGGTTCTGGGGAAATTAACCACTTTGGGGCTTCTCACTTCTTAGAAGTGATGAACTTTGAGTAATCCTTTACATCTCTGTCACCCAGGGGAAGTGGGGTGACAAATCCATGGGGGGCAAAGTAACAAATACTATCGATCACTGAGCTTTTATTTTCTTGGATCACACTTATGCTTTATTCTTTTTCTTATGGAGAAATGGAGCAAGATTTTGATGAAATGTTTTCAAATGAAGGACAGATAAAAATTATTGGCCAAACAGGCTGAGAACTACAGATCTAGGTAAGTTGGGAATTGTTATATCTTCAGGCATTTTAGTTAACAGTGACCGATTGTGTTTAAGGTACTTACTACCTGTTTAAGAAATTTACATTAAGCTTCTGGAAAGTTTAGACATTGCCATGCTGCACACACAGATCCACATCTTCAAATATATATGCGCATGCATATCTGTACATGTATTTACATACATACATTTAAATTTACATATTTGTATATATATTTATGTATATATGAATGCTCCCTTAAATATCTCAAATTTGTTTGATGAAGAAATAACATATAACACCAATGGAATGTGTATGAATATGCTTAAAAGCTATTTGTTTATGTGATACATGTCATGAATATTTTAAAATACTATCATGAAACATAGTGCTTTTTTCATCAATTCATTCTATATTCTTTTTAATATTTCAATGACCATTCTTGCATCCATTCTTTTCTAAATTCTGAAATATATTAACAGATGTATACACTACACTTGAAGTGCTAATTCAGTTTCAGAATATCAAACTGCATCTTTGAAAAATGATTCATTTAGATATCTAGACAAAAGACTTTATCCAAGTAAATTTGTGGTTCTGTCATTTAGCCTCATTTTTTAAATGGATTCCCTTAACATGAAACCAAGTCCTGTTTCAAAGTAAAAAAGGAACCAACATTATTCTTAGAAAAAAAGGAATAGTTTTAATATATTTTAAGTATATATATTACATAGAATTCTACTTCATATCTAACTTTTACATAAGCATCTAAATAATTCTTTTTGATGTAAAATATTTGGATTTTAATAATTTTAATAAGCTTCAGATATTTGACATTGGCTTTTTCTTATCTCATTTTTTGCATCTAAGTATGCATATTATTTATGTATTAATATTAAACATGCTCAGCACCTTTTATCATAATCAGGAAGATTATGCTGTCCTTTATCTATCCTTTACATATAGTATACAATCAATTTTCTATTATTAAATATTTTGCTAGTCAATCTTTACACCTATGCTAATTAAATATCAAGAAATGTATAATGCTGATTATGAACCTTTCTAACATTAAGTGTATTTTCATATTCAACCTTGACGCCTATTTTTATGAAAATGTAGGTGCTATTCTTAGATAAAAATGAATTTTTTGTTAGAAAAGATAGTGTTTTATTGATATTGTTGTTCTTATTCCCCTAACCCTGAACAGTTTTCAGTTTTTAAACATTCCCTTAGTGTAGAGTTGCAAAGTCGTTATTATTTTTTCATTTCCCTCTGACAACTTATGCTAACTATTTAAATTTTTATATTCTATTTTAATCCAAATAAAGCAAATATATTTCAGGAAAATAATCCAGTATTCCAAATTTTCAATCCTTTTCTCCAATTATTTTGCTCTAATGAACAAAATCACATTAGTAAAAACAATCATAAACTTAATGGTAATGAAAAGAAGATTAGGGCCGGCCCATGGCTCACTTGGGAGAGTGTGGTGCTGATAACACCAACGCCATGGGTTCGGATCTCGATATAGAGGTGGCTGGTTGGCTCACTTGGGAGAGCGTGGTGCTGACAACACCAAGTCAAGGGTTAAGATCCCCTTACTGGTCATCTTTTCTTTAAAAAAAAAAAAAAAAAGATTAATGTTAACTTAAATAATATTTGAATAAGTATGAATATCCAACAAAAATGATATATGTGAAGAAAATTATTTATGGGTTTAGGAATTCATTTACATCTTCTAATTTTTATGTTCATTACTACTTGTGAAATATTATGCTAGGAGCTGTGTATTTATACTCATAACAATTCAACTTTGATATTCATTTTGTTTACTTTAGTCATATTTAAGTATCTTTGAAATTGAAATTTTTCTTTGGCTTTGCATGCAATAGTGCAATTCTACAGTGTATCGTCATTCATTTACTCATTTATTTAATAAATAACTGTTAAAAACTAATATGTAGGACACTCTGCTCCACTTGTGGGGAGGTATAAAGATGAGTCAGAGGCAGAGGTTGCCATTAAGCAGGGGACTATATTTTAGTGGAGAAATATAATGTATTTGCTTTAAAATTGTAATACAGCATAGGAGATGATAGGTTCCATGAGGAAGTGTTAATAAATTTTTTGAAATAATTTACTACATATATGAATTTAAATTAAAAAAATATAATGTAATCATATCCGAAGACATAAAAAAGTACTTTGGAAAAAAACTTAGCTTTCTTTAATGATTAAAAATATTTATACACTGAGGTAGAAGAATACTCTCTTAACATTAGATAGATAAGTGCATCCCAAAGCCAAAGGCAATTTATTACACGTAAAAACAGAAAAAGACAAATGAGAATCACTTTCATTATCATCAGGAAATCCATTATATAATCACCATCATTTACAGTTGATTCCTAAGTGCTACCCAATGCAATTAGACAAAAGAAAGAAGAAAAAGTTTAAAAATCAAAATGTATTTCATGATAAAGACCCATCATAAACAGATTTAAAGTACAAATTATGACTTAGGGCAACAAACTGAAACTTTATTTGACAGGAAAAAATTTTCAACTTTCTTAAAATATGCAGAAAGTGGACAAAATAAGAAGTACATGAACAATCCAATAAAGCAATGGAAAAAGAGTAAGCCATTCACAGTAAAGGAAATAAGCAACTTTCTAAATATATTAAAAAGTTTAATGTTCCTGATAATAAAAGAATTACAAAGATAAAGCTAAAATGCAATACTGTGTTTTTTCCATAGCAGTTTGTCAAAGATCATACAGTTTGCTATCACACTCTTCATAATAATGTAGAAGAACAAACACTCTCATATTCCTGATGAGTGAAAATATATATAACCTCTACCCATAGCAATTTAATCAATAACTCTATATTTGAAATACATACAGAATTTGATCAATTATATTTTTCATAATTTTTCTTATAGCTGTATTCAATATATGAATAGATAGATGCACATGAATATCTCCTGTTGTTTATAATAGCGAAAGAATGAAAATATTCTGTGTGCCAAAAATAGCAGGGTAGTTAAATAACTGTAGTACATACCTACATTAGAATTCTATATAGCCCTATAAAGAAAACAGCCCCCTATATGTAGGCATGAAAACGTATTTAAGGTATGTTATTAAGTGAAAAGATCAAAGGGTAAAATACTCACATTTTTGATACCAGGGGAGAGGTGAGAGACAGAGAGGAGAAGGAAAATATATAAATATATGTGTATGTGTTAAATACCTGTTGTCTCTCTGGGAACAGGAAACTTCCCTTTCAAGAGTCTTGGCTTATTTTGAATTTTTGCCACATGCACGTTTTATGTTTTTAATAATTTTAAAGGGCTAATGAAATTCAGATTAAGAATATGGTATACTTGTATAGAAGTATGAAGTAATCCACGTAGAAGAAAAATGGGCTTAGAAGTACAGGTACAATTTTATAAGCCTGGTTTTGGGGAAGTTATTTCAGATAATTGATACTATGAGGATAATGTTGTAGAGAAAAGCCAGAGGTTCAATAATTTTTCTGAGCAGAGAAATCCTTGAACCTCTGGTTTTTCTCTACAGCATTATCCTCACATCAGTCATCCAGTAGGTGCTGGTGTGTTGGACACAGTGGAAAAGCTCGCAGCACACTGCTGATAAACAGTGGACCTGCAATCAGCTTCTATTTGTGTCAGAAACCGAGGGCCACAATTACAAACTATGTATACTTGGGAAGACAGAAACCCCCTCTATGCTTCATTTCCTTATTTTAAAAGCAAAGACATTTAAGATTCCTATTGCCCAAGCATTTAAAGTTCCAACTGCACAAGGATTTTGCTGAGGGTTAAATGAGTTAATCCATATACCATTCAGAAAAATGATAATACAATATGCAGCCAATAATATAAATTTTATCCATTTGACATGATGATTTAAATACGTTTCGGTATATACCCAGCAGTGGTATTGCTGTGTTATATGGTAGATCTATCTGTAGTTGTTTGAGCAATCTCCATATCAATTTCCATAATGGCTGCACCATTTTACAGTCCCACCAACAGTGTAGGAGGTTCCCCTTTCTCTGCATCCTTGCCAGCATTTGTTATTCTCAGTCTTTTTTGTATTAGCCAGCCTAACTGGAGTGAAATGATATTTCAATGTGGTTTTGATTTGCATTTCTTGGATGCTGAGTGATGTTGAACATTTTTTTGTGTCTGTTGGCCATTCTTATATCTTCCTGTGAGAAATGACAATTCAGCTCCTTTTCCCATTTTTTTAAATTGGGTTACTCTTTAAAAAAAAAAAAAAAAAAACACAGCTGTGAAGTCGCTTCGATACCTTGTATATTCTGGATATTAGTCCTTTGTCAGATGCATATTTTGCAAATATTTTCTTCTACTCAGAGAAATTGGTTGGTTGTCTTTTTGCTCTGGTAATTGTTTTTTTTTTGTTGTTGTTGTTGTTGTGCAGAAGCTTTTTAGTTTGAAAGCATTTAACAAAATTCAATATTCCTTCATGATAAAGACTCTCAACAAATTAGGTATAGGAGGAATGTATCTTAACACAATTAAAGCCATATATAACAAACCTATTGCCAATATCATCCTGAATGGGGAAAAGTTGAAAGCTTTTCTCTTAAGAAAATGTATAAGACAAGAATGCCCACTCTCACCACTCCTGTTTAACATGGCATTGGAAGTACTAGCCAGAGCAATCAGGCAAGAGAAATAAATAAAGGACATCCAGACTGGAAAAGACAAAGTTAAATTGTCCCTGTTTGCAGATGACATGATCATATATATAGAACAGCCTAAAGACTCTACAAAAAAACTCAGTTTTGATAAACTATTTCAGCAAAGTTGCAGGATACAAAATCAACACGCAAAAATCAGTAGCATTTTAATACTCCAACAACGAACTAGCAGACAAAGAAATCGATAAAGCCAGCCCATTAAAATAGTCACCCCCAAAATAAAATATCTAGGAATAAAATTAACCAAGGATGTGAAAGATCTCTATGATGAGAACTATAAATCCCTGTTGAGAAAAATTAAAGAGGACAGAAGAAGATGAAAAGATATTCCATGATCTTGGATTGTAAGAATTAACATAGCGAAAATGTCCATACTACCCAAAGTGATCTACAGATTCAATGGTGCAACCTCTATGGAAAATGGTATGGAGATTCCTCAAACAATTGCGGATAGATCTACCATATGACCCTGCTATCCCACTGCTGGGAATATACCCAGAGGAATGGAAATCCTCAGGTCGAAGGTATACCTGTTCCCCAATGTTCATCGCAGCACTCTTTACAATAGCCAAGAGTTGGAACCAGCCCACATGTCCATCATCAGATGAGTGGACACGGAAAATGTGGTATATGTACACAATGGACTACTACTCTGCTATAAAGAAGAATGAAATACTGCCATTGGCAACAACATGGATGGACTTAGAGAAAATTATATTAATTGAAAAGAGTCAGACACAGAAAGAGAAATATCACATGTTCTCACTTATTTGTGGGACCTAAAAATAAATAAATAAATACACAAATAAACTGGGGGGAAGGGGCAGCAAGGGAAGAAGACACAACAATTACAGTTCCTTGAAGTTGTTAAGACAAGTGAACAGATATGAGGTTGTTGGGAGGGAGGGGGGGAAAAGGGAGGAGGGATAATTCAGTAATGGGTCACAAAAATCAACCCTATTGTATATTGATAAAATAAAATAAAATTTAAAAATAATATTATAAAGCTGGAGGCGTAACACTACTTTACTTCAAACTATACTACAAAGCTATAGTAACCACAATAGCATTGTACTGGCATAAAAACAGGCACAGGGACCAATGGAACCAAATAGAGACCTCAGAAATCAACCCACATACCTACAGGCATCTGGTCTTCAACAAAGGCATCAAGAACACACATTAGGGAAAAAACTGCCTCTTTGACAAACGGTGCTGGGAAAATTGGACATCCACATGTAGAAGAATGAAACTAGACCCATACCTCTCACCATATACCAAACTCAACTCAAAATGGATTAAAGAATTAAACATATGTCCTGAAACTATAAAACTCCTGAAAGAAAACATAGGGGAAATACTTCAGGAAATAGGGCTGGGCTTAGACTTATGAATATGACCCCCCAAAAACAGGCAATAAAAGGAAAAATACATTAGCATTTAATGAGTCATCTTCCCGACCTTCCCCTGCTTTGGGAACCATGGTTAACACATCATCGTATTAACCTACTTGAGTTAAATTTAACAAAATAGGAATTTTAGCAACAAGTTTTGAAATGCTTTGGTTAATGATTACATTTTTAAAATGGCTATGACATTAGACTTCACAGCCTATAATGCATTTTTCTCCAAAGACAAGCACATTAAGAGCAATTAAAATAAAACACATATACATGCAGACTATGAGTAAATGGAATCTTCTATTTTTAATTACTAATATGCCTAAGTTTTTATGTTCAGATTGCTCATGACTATTATAAATAGATAGATAGATAGATATAGATAATAGATAGATGATAGGTAGATTGATGATAGATAATAAGTAAATGATAGACAGATGAAATCTATCATACATACTTAAAAACCTTGAAAAAAAAGTTTCTGCCCCCAGGAATTTACGTTTGTATTAGCTACTCTGTAGAACAGGTGTGTTTTCCTACCTCTTCTGTTTGCACTAGCATTCACAATCTTCTTTAGAATTTGAAGGAAATTATTTCCAAAGCCTACATCTTCATATTGGATTTTAAAAAGCCACAATTTCTATGAATTAATCTTAAACCTATTTCTCTCATTCTGTCAAAAATGTTTATGTTTCTAAATATGTGTATTTGATTATTTTTATAATGAGTTTAAATCATATTTTTAATATTTTTCTATCAAATACATGATAAATGGAAAGAAGGGTCTAGTTGTAAAAAAAATGAATAGATAAAGTTACTGTAGCATCAAAAAAGGAGAACGAAATAAAAAACATATTTTACAATATGAAAGACAGTGAAGCAAGTGGTCATATTTAGTTTATTAAATTTTATTTTACTCTAGTGCAGTGAAATTATATTTTATTCTTTCTTTTCAGACATTTCATATATCTTTGTAGAGTGTAGCTTTAAAATTGAATATTTTACACGATATGAATTGTGAACCGAACTTGAGGAAAGACTAGCTAAAGTAGCTCCCTGGGAAATTTTCTGGTCTAAACTCCCTGTGCAGTATTTGCTTTCCTTTGTCTCTGCAAAAAGCAGAGGCAGGGGCAACCAACCTGTGTTTTATTTTACGAACTCTTCTAGTTCATAAAATCAAGAGACCTCTTCTTCATCAAAAGCTCAAAATTCAGGAAACTCTCAAAGTGTTAATAAAGCTTACTAGCTCAGAAAATAATTTCACTCTTCTGATTTTCCCGTAACAGTTGCAGAAGACTCATTTGTTTCCATTACATATCTGATGTTGCATCCTCAAGGATATGCTTCTTTCCTTTTCCCTTTACTGTAGGAAGCTGAACACACAAATAAGTAAACCTTTCAATCGCATATTCTTCATGAGAATGCCCGGCAATAAACTTTTTCTCAAGGAATCCAAACTTCCAACAAAAGGTTCTAAAAACATCTCAAAATTTTATATTAGATTTCTATGTAGTTTCACCATGTGGACATATCATACTTGCTTGTATGCTTCTAATATTTTTAAATACCTTAAATAGAGAATAAATAAATGAAAACAATTAACTAATATTTTAGATTTACTTGTTTATATTTACATTTGTTGTTAGTGCTGACATAGATACTGATGCATTCTGCAAGTTGATTTTGTTGTTTTATTTGTGTGTGTGTATGAGTGTGGGTGAGAGAGAAGAAAGGAAACGGAAGAGAGGAAGGGGAGGGAAGGGAAGGGAAGGGAAGACATGAGAGAAGAGACCCAAACAACTTAGTTCTGTAAGCAGTTCCATGCAGTCTTCTAAGAGTTATTCTGTGTAAATCAAAACTGGAAGAGAACCCATGAAAAGTTTTCATCTGTACCTTTTAAATGCTTGCTTTTCCATCTGGGTATTTCTCATGGATCTAAGAGAACATGGTATATCACTTTGTCAATTAAATGTTTTGTAAATGTTTTTTATCAATTCCCGATATACTCACTTTTTAAAAATGTTCTAATTTATTTATTTATTTATTTTTTTACCCTGAGCAGCAACTCATCTGATGTTTCCATCCTCCTCTCAGTTCTGATTTCATACTATTTTACCCATTCTTTCATTCGTACTAGATTTGGTAGCATGCTTACTCTTTCCAGGGTCTGACTTTGATTCAATGTCTGATTTTTGTTTCTCCACTCCCATATCAGCATTGACATATTGAAAGGGCATGGCCTGCTAGTCTTCCTGATCTCTAACTGCCAGACCAGGGGCACAGAGAGCTCTGTGCCCATTCTATGACTAGGTAAGGGAGTCAGAAGAGAGCTGTGGTGTACAACCATTTCCAACAATTCTCCTGGCACAGCATAGTTCCTGGGAGGCCTGACTTACTCAAGGCAGCTTCCCCAAGAGGCTCGTTTCAGCTAGAAGAGCAGTTTGGATATACACAGAACTTGGACCTTTCTCTCCCACAGCCACAAACAGCAAAATATTGGGAAGAGAATCTAAGAACACAAGGGCACTTGTACTCACTTAGTGACATGGGAACCCTGTTAATAGCCCGAGGTTTCATTCCCTCCTTCTGTAAAGGATTTTTTTTCTTAAGTGAAACCATTCTGTTGTCAATGTTGGTGAGGATTAGCCTAGCCTAGCCGTAAAGCAGTAATTTGACATGTGTCTTCATTGTCATTCAAATTGTGGAATAGAGCTCTTAGTATATGCAGGATTTGTACTCTGTGCCACCTCCATCTCTTTGTGAAGCTCTGCCTTCCCCTTGGAGATACGCCTCCGCTGTGGTCTTTCCTTCCTTCTTTCTCTCTTAGCTCCCAATTATGAGTGAGATATGCAGTATTTATCCCTCTGTGCTTTGCTTATTTCACTCAACATAAATTTCTCCAGGCTCATCCATGTTGTTGCAAATGGGAGAATTTCATTCTTTTTTATGGCTGACTAGTATCCCATCGTGTATATATACCACATTTTCCTTATGCAGTCATCTGTCAATGGACATTTAGGTTGCAGAATAGAGAACACAGAAATCACCCCCTCAGGCTTACACTCATCTGATATTTGACAAAGGCAACAAAAACATACATTGGGGAAAAGACTGCCTCTTCAATAAGTGGTGATGGGAAAATTGGATATCCATATGCAGAAGGATAAAACTAGAAATGCACCTCTCACCATATACTAAAATCAACTCAAAATGGATTAAAGACTTAAGCATTAGACCTAAAACTGTAAAACTACTAAGGGAAAATATAGGAGAAACACTTCAGGAGCTAGGTCTGGGCACAGACTTTATGAACAAGAGCCCCAAAGCACAAGCAACAAAAGAAAAACAAATGGGACTATATCAAACTAAAAAGCTTCTGTACAGCAAAGGAAACAATCCAGAGTGAAACAACCACCTACAGAGTGCGAGAAAATTTTTGCAAACTATGCATCTGACAAGGGACTAATATCCAGAATATACAGGGAACTCAAGCAATTACACAGTGAAAAAACAACCCAATTAAAAAATGGGCAAAGGAGCTGAATGGACATTCTTCAAAGGAAGACATACAAATGGCCAACAGATACATCACTAATCATCAGAGAAAGCAAATTAAAACCACACCGAGATATCACCTCATCCAAGTTAGACCGGCTATTATCAAAAAGCAGGAGAATAATGCTGGTGAGGATGTGGAGAAATGGGAACACTCCTGCACTGTTGATGGGTCTGTAAATTGGTACAACCACTATGGAAAACAGTATGGAGGTTTCTCAAACAACTGCAGATAGATCTTCCATATAATCCAGCCATCCCACTTCTGCGTATATACCCAAAGGAATGGAAATTTTCATGTCAAAGGGATACCTGCACTCCCATGTTCATCACAGCTCTGTTTTTCTTTTTTCTTTTTCTTTTTTAACTAATTATAAAAGGGACAGAAGAATTAGAAAATAGCAATACTTAGAAATACTATTAAGGAACCACTTCACATTATTTACTATTCTTGAATTTCTGCAGATATTGTTTTTCAAAGAATCATTTAAAAGTTGGCAATTAGGCATGGTGTCAGTTACATAATTCTTCGTGGAGAAAAAAAGAAAAAAAAAGAAAACAGACAAACAAAAAGGAACAAGAAACACAAAATAATAATAAGTGTAACAAATTTCAGCTGTGTTATTATTATATTTTTTAACCATAAAGTTGATTTTCCTGTAAGAGAATATCATCAAGCTGGAAGGATTCCAGGTCATTATCTAGTCTGGTACTCATTATATCAGAATGAATCTGAAGATCGGGGGGTTAAGGCACTTACTCAGGATCACACAGTAAATGAGCAGCTCTTTCCTGACAACCAAGCAGAGCTCAAGACTCTTCTTCCTTGGTGCTTCTACTCTAGCTCTTCAAGATCATGAATACGTTGGTTTTGTTATCTTGTTTACATTAGGTTAATCTTAGGTCAAGGAAATTAGTTAAAATTAAACAAAAATGGGAAAAATCATACTCCTAAATTGCTATCAAATCAAGATTTTCTTCAGCACTGAATACTGATTATATTATCCAGCTATACTGAGTTATTTTTAAAAAGTCAAATATTCTGGTCAAATTAATAACACAAGATTGCAGGTATCAGGTTAGCTGTACATAAAACCTAGTGGTAAAGCAAAATTCTTGATTAATGATAAATGTCTATAGTCAAATGATATTTTTGACACATACACATGTACTTTAGAAAATCATCAGTTGATTAGAAAACATAAAGGTAAACCATTCTATTTATATCGAGGAGCAGAAGGAAAAACTTTGGAATCACTTTAAAAATGACAAAAATCTGTTTAAATTGAGATAATGTTTAAAATCCATAAAGTGCAACTTAAAACTTTTTATGAATCATCAAAATGAAATACGGATTAATGAAAGCCTTGCCTTGTCTTATTAAAAATGTTCCTTAATCAAACAAAAATTAATTTAGAAGTAATACCTTTAACACAGAGCCTGTTCTTGCAGGCTTTGTGAAAACTCAGCTGCTTTCTATTCATATTCCAAGAGAGTCACAGTTCTCTTCCCTCTGCTTGGTTTGTTGCAATAGGCACAATGTACTTAAAATCCCTGGATTCAGTTTTATTATTGCAAAAGGTTTCAATCTACTTGAGTAGTAAGGTCAACTAATAGACTCGACAAATAACCCTCCCCCATTTATTATATAAAAGGTAAAATCACCAATTAGCAATCTCCATCAAAATCTCATGTGTGAAAATGACAATCTCTAGCAAAGCACAGAGGCTATTTTATATTGAAGAGAAGTCCTGGTTACTGATCTACACCCAATCCTGTGTTCCAGAGACAGGGATAAATTATTACCTTCTTCTCACCATGAGCATTTCAGAAGAGACATTGGAAACTTCACAGTCCTCATTTGAACTGTTGACTCCTCTGTTGAAATACTGCCAGTGCAAGCACTAAACACTTTTTTTGTATTTAGAGAGAGATTGTTTTGACACATACCTTTTCAGAAATTGTTTTCTTTTTTTATTGGTTATGAATATTCATGAGATACAAAGCTAATTATAACCTCTAGTGCCCATGATGTGAGGGCCATATTCATACTGGAAGCACACCCATTACCAGAAATTGCGTTTGTACCATGTGTTCCCCACCCAACTATCTACAACCTCCCTCCTCCTCCCTCCCCCACCACTCTACTTTGTAGAACAAGGAATGTTCTCTCCCTCTGCAAGTCCAAAGCACTACTGTGGTCTCTCTTTCCTTCTTTCTTTCTCTCTTAGCTACCACATATGAGGCAGTACATACAGTATTTATCTTTCTGTGCTTTGCTTATTTCACTCAACATAAGTTTCTCCAGGCTCATCCATGTTGTTGCAACTGGGAGTATTTCATTCTTTTTTGTGGCAGAGTAATATTCCATGGTGTAAATATACCACAGTTGCCTTATTCATTCATCTACCGATGGACATTTAGGTTGGTTCCACGTCACAGAGCTCCTATGAACATGGGAATGCAGGTATTCCTTTGACATGATGATTTTCATTCCTTTGGGTATATACTCAGAAGTGTGATTGCTGGATTGTATGGAAGATCCATCTGTAGTTGTTTGAGAAACCTCCATACTCTTTTCCATAGTGGCTATACTAATTTACAGTCTCACCAACAGTGTAGGACCATTCCCTTCTCTCCAAACCCTCACCAGCATTAGTTATTCACCATATTTTTGATTATAATCAGTCTAACTGGGTTGAGGTGGTATCTAAATGTAGTTTTAACTTGCATTTCCCTGATGATAGTGATGTTGAGCATTTTTTCATTTACCATTTGTATGTTTTCTTTTGGAAAATGTCTATTGAGCTTCTTTGCCCATTTTTTAATTAGGTTATTTCTTTTATTACTGTATAATTGCTTGAGGTACTTGTATATTATGGATATTAATCCCTTATCAGACGCATAGTTAGCAAAAATTTTCTCCCACTCTGTAGGTTGTCATTTCACTCTGCTGATCCTTTGCTGTGCAGAAGCTTTTTAGTTTGATATAGTCTCATTTGTTTATTTTTTCTTTTGCTGCTTGTGATTTTGGGATCATGTTCATAAAGTCTATGCCCAGACAAAGATGCTGAAGTGTTTCACCTATATTTCCCCTTAGTAATTTTATGCTTTCAGGTCTGATACTTAAGCCTTTCATCCATTATGAGTTGATTTTAGTGTATGGTGAGAGATGCATGTCTAGTTTCATTCTTTTGCATATGGCTATCCAGTTTTCCCAGCACCTTTGGTGAAGAGGCAGTCTTTTCCCCAATGTAGATTTTTGTTGCCTTTGTCCAATATCAGATGGCTGTAAACCTTCAGGGTGATTTCTGGGTTATCAATTCTACTCCACTGGTCTGTATGTCTATTTTTATACTAGGACCTTGCTGTTTTCGTTACAATAGCTTTGCAGTATAATTTAAATTCAGGTAGTGTTATGCCTCCAGCTTTATTTTATTTTATTTTATTTTTTTGCTCAGGATTGGTATGGCTATTCGGGGTCTTTTGCTGTTCTGTATAAAACATGATTTTATTTTTCCATTTCTGTGAAGAATGTCATTGGTATTTTGATGGGGATTGCATTGAATTTATTGATTGCATTGGGTACTATAGACATTTTCACAATGTTAATCCTTCCAATCCAAGAGCATGGAATATCTTTCCATCTTTTTGTGTCTTCCTCAATTTCTATCAGAAGCAGTTTGTAGTTCTCCTTGTAGAGGTCTTTCGCCTCTTTGGTTAAATTGATCCCTAGGTATTTTATTGTTTTTGCGACAATAGTAAATGGGCTTACATTCTTTATTTCTCTTTCTGTTAGTTCATTATTTGAGTACACAAATGCAACTGATTTGTGGGTATTTATTTTGTATCCTGCAACATTACTGAAGTTATTAACGATTTCTAGGAGTTTTTTGATAGAGTCATTAGGTTTTTCTATGTATAATATCATGTCATCTGCAAATAGATAAGTTTGACTTCATCTTTTGCAGTCTGGATTCCCTTTATTTATTTCTCTTGCCTAATTACTATGGCTAGTACCTCCAGGACCAAGTTTAATAGAATATTCTTGTTCCTGTTCTTATGGGAAAGGCCCTCAGTTTTTCCCCCATTCACAATGATACCGCCAGTGGAATCATCATAAATGGCTTTTATTGTGTTGAGATATGTTCCTTCTATACCTAATTTGTTGAGAGTCCTTATCAAGAAGGAATGTTGAATTTTGTCAAATGCTTTTTCAGCATCTATTGAGATAATCATATAGCCTTTGACCTTGAGGTTGTTGATGTGATGCACCACATTTATTGACTTTCATATGTTTAATCATCCTTGCCTCCCAGGGATGGATCCCACTTCATCATAGTGTATATCTTTTTTAATATGTCACTGTATTCTGATTGCTAATATTTTGTTGAGGATTTTTGCATCTAGGCTCATCAAGGATATTGGCCTGTAATTTTCTGTTTTTGTTTTGTCTTTATATGGCTTTTGTATCAGAGTTGTTAGCCTCATAGAATGAGTTTGGGAGAGTAGCTTCTGTTTAAATCATTTGGAATAGTTTGAGGAGAACTAGTATTAGCTCATACCCAGACTTTCCTTTGTTGGAAGATTGCTAATTACCACTTCAATCTCCTTGCTTATTATTATTGTATTCAGGTTTTCTGTCTCTTCTTGGTTCAGTATTGGTAGTTTGTAGGTGTCTAGAAACTTATCTTTCATATTTGTTGTCATAAAGTTGTTTATAATAATCTCTAATGATTCTTTGTATTTCTGTGGTATTGGTTGTAATGTCTCCCTATACATTTCTGATTTTTGTTATTTTGTCTTCTCTCTTTTTTTTTGTTAACCTATCTAATGCTTTGTCTATTTTATTTATCTTTTTAAAAAGACAGCTTTTTCTTTTTTGATCTTTTATACTGGTCTCTATTTCATTTAGTTCTGTTCTGATATTATTTCTTTCCATCTACCACCTTTAGGTTTTGATTGTTGTTTATCAAGTTCTTTGAGGCATAGTGTTAAGTTGTTTATTTGAAGTCTTTCCATTCTTTTGATTTAAGCATTTATTGCAATAAATTTGCCTCTTAGTACTACTTTTGCAGTATCCCAGAGGCTTTGGTATGATGTATCTTTATTTTCATTAGTTTCTAGAAGTTTTTTGATTTCCTTTTAAATTTCTTCTTGAACCCATAGGTCATTCAGGTGCCTCTTATTTAGTTTTCATGTATTTGTATAGTTCCCAGATTTTCTCTTATTATTAATTTCCAATTTTAGTCCATTGTGGTCTGAGAAGTTACTTGGAATGATTTGAATACTTTTAAAGTTGCTGAGACTAGATTTGTGACCAAATATGTGGTCTATCCTAGAGAATGTTTCATGAGCTGATGAGAGGAAAGTATATTCTTTAGTTGTTGGGTGAAATGTTCTATATCTATCTGTTAGGTCCAGTTGGTCTAAGGTGTAGATTAAATCCTGTATCTCTTTGTTGACTTGTTGCTTGGAGGATCTGTCCCATACTGAGAGAGGGGTGTTAAGATCACCCATTACTAATGTATTAGGGCCTATTTCCCTCTTTAGATCTAAAGAGTGTTTGCTTTATATATCTTGGTTCTCCAGTATTGGGTGCATATATATTTATGATTGCTATGTCTTCTAGCTGGATAGATCCTTTTATCATTACATAGTGGCCTTCGTTGTCTGTTTTTATCTCTTTTGGTTTAAAGTCTATTTTGTCTGATGTAAGAATAGCTACTCCTGGTAATATTTGGTTTCCATTTTCAAGGTATTCATTTTCCCAGCCCTGCATTTTTAGTCTGTGTGTGTTTCTACAGGTGAGGTGTGTTTCTTGAAGACAGTATGTACTTGGGTCTAGCTTTTTAATACAATCAATCAGTCTGTGTCTTTTGAATGGGGAGTTTAGTCCATTCATATTTAGGGTAGCTATTGACCAGTGTTGCTTAAGTCCTGTCATTTAATTGCTTCTTGTTTAGAGGGTCTACATATCTTTTGATCATTATTTTTTCCTTTTATTCATCTTCTTCAATGTTAGTTGGAAATTTAAGGTGGGATGATTTAGCTTCTTTTTCTTTCTTGCGGGCATTTTTAATGGTGGGTTTTGCTCTTTCTGGTGTATTTGTGATAGTGGTCACCATTTTTCAGATTCCAGATGAATGACTCCTGTGAGAATATCTTGCAGGGCTTGTCGTGTGTTGGTGAACTCCCACAACTTTTGTTTGTCTGGGAAATATACTATTTCTCCCTCATTTATGAAGGTGAGCCTTGCTGGGTAAAGAATTCTTGGCTGTCAATATTTTTCCTTTATTATTTTGCATATATCATTCCACTTTCTTCTGGCCTGTAGGGTTTTGGTTGAGAAGTCTGCTGTTAGTCTGGTGAGGGTTCCCCTATAAGTGACTTGACACTTTTCTCTTACTGCTTTCATAATTCTCTCTCTGTCTTTGAGCTTTGCAAATTTAACTATAAGATGTCTTAGGGAGGACCTTTTTGGATTGAATCTGTTTGGGAGCCTTTGAGCTTCCTGGATCTGAAGGTCTGCATCTCTCCCTACATCTGGGAAGTTTTCTGTCACTATTTCCTTGAATGGGTTTTCAATACCTTTCCCTTTCTCCTCCCCTTCTGGAACACACACAATTCAGATGCTAGAGCACATGAGGTTGTCTGATGTCTCTCTTAGATTTTCCTCATTATTTTAAATTCTTTTTTCTTTTTCTTTCTTTTTTTTTTTTTTTTGTCTGTCTGAGTTATTTCAAATAGACCATCTTCAAGATCTGAAATTTGTTGTTTTTTTTTCTGCTTACTCTACCCTACTGCTCAAGCTGTGGTTTTGTTTTTTATTTCATTGAGTGAATCTTTCATTTTTAGAAGTTCTGCTACACTCTTTTTTAAGCTATTAATCTCTTTATAGATTTCCTCCTTCATATTCTGGATATTTTTTTCTTGTTTCATTGTGTTCTCTAATTGAGTCTTCCTTTATTTCTTCAAGTTTTCTTAAGATTTTTGCTCAGAATTCTTTTTCAGACATTCCAAGTATTCTCTGTTCCATGGAGTCTGACATTGGAGCATTACTGTATTCTTTCAGTGGTGTCATTTCTTCTTGTTTATTTGTATTTCTAGTATTTTTTTTTTTTTTTGATGTTTGGTCATTTGGTAGATGGTTTGTTTCTTCTATTTCACAGAGGTTGGCTGTGGAGTGACTTTAGTTGCTACTGTGGTGGTGAATTGTCTTTGTTTGACAGTAGGTGTGGTGGCAGTTACGTTAAACCACCTTGGGTTCTGTTCCATAATCTATGGTAATAGAGTGAGCTCCCAGTGCCATGCAGGCCTGCTGGGCTTGCCATGAAGGCTGGCACTCCCCTCTGGATCCAGCAGGAAGGGGGGGCAGAGATTGTTTTCTTAAAAGCTCTGATTCTCTACAGATAAGAAAACAACCAACCAACTAATGAAAACAAACAATTAGACAAAAGCATTTTTTAACCATTCTGTCATAATTAGCCAGATGACCTTGTGCTAGAAAATGATTTCAAAATGGTCTCATGTCAGTCCTGCACCTACAACAGAGGTCAAGTCTGAGTCTATTCAAATTCAAATTGTCTAGATATTTGAGGGTAAAATAATGATCATTTTCTACATAATTAGTAACATTTTCCATGCAAATGTCTGAATTGGCTTTCAAAATAAGTGTTCTATGTTATAATCACTTAGTCTTATTAATTATTATAATTATTTAGTCTTAGTGACATGGTCTTAACACGATCAATCTCTTAAATTTAGAAGCCTCTCACAAGAATATATCTTTGACAGAGGTATTTTCTTCATGAAGGGACAGTGGACATTTAACATTTTTAGTCATAACTTTCTTTAAAGGAATCAAAAACAGCACCATTCTCATAGGATTGCTGTAATAATTAAGTGGACTAAAACATGTAAACCATCAGAACAGTATACTATGCCAATCTAAAGTGAGTAAATTTTAACTCATTACCTCATATCCATTAAATGTAGGCCAGTAGCTACAGCCTAAAATCAGGGACAGGCCCATGACCCAAGCCAGATTACCTACATATTCTCTCTGAAATTTGAAGTTTAGGGTGTTTCTTCAAATCCATTTTTTACATATCAAGAATAAAACCAGAGAATACTTTTAAAAGGCAACTTCAGCTTTCCAAGCAATAGACTGATGAGAGACAGAGAAAAAAAGTAATGTGGTATAGGGCAAATCCAACAGGGTTGTGTCAGGATACCTAAGTTTTAGAGTGTTAGTTACAACAGCAGTTTATCAGTATTGTAATGCCCTCAAGTTCTTTAATCTCTAAATTGAGGGTTTCTGATAAGATGTTCTTGATGGTTTCTTCAGTTCTATGATATGATGGTTTATTCTCATAACACATTTAAAAATGGCAATAAAAGATAAAAATCTCTTGATAATGTATATTTATTTTAAAATGTCAATTACAAAATTCTCTCTGGCACAAGCGTCACTTAGAACTCCATTTGGCATGATGTGATATTTAAAGAATAAATGAAAATGATGCCCAACAATTATTTGAATGTTAGAAGCCACCATTATTAGATTGGATAAAAACACCATTGAATACTCCAAATAAAATAGAAAGTTGGATCAAACTATGGTTTTATTACTATAGTTGCCTCTAAAAATTGAAGTCAAAATGGATACAGATCTTTATTTCTCATCACAATGACATATATGGAATATAATTTAATAAGTACTTGCTTACATTTTGCATTTCTTTCCTTCAAGTTCACCATGAGGTTTTGTGCGTGTCAGAGATAGAAAGAGGTTGGAAAGGGAGGAGGAGAGAAACTGAATTTGGAAACTAAAAGTGAAGATATATTATTTATTTCTATATTTTTCTTAATTTAATTTCTAGGTCAAGATCTCAGTAAGAGTTTAAGGCAAAAGAAAGGTGAGCACACTGCACATTTAAGGGGTTTAAACAGTACATTTTCTGAGAATTCAAGATGGTATACCTATAACACTTTAGGCCAAAGGATGAGACTCACATCTTTTGAATTGTCTAAATCTGGTGGGACAGAATTTTAGTTGACTATTTTAATATATTGCATTTATCTGTGCTTTCTTTGTTGATTAAATTTTAATCAACTATTTAATATTATGTGTAGCTGGGCATTTATATGTTTTATTGATATGCTGACTTGATCTAATTACAGAGTGAAAGATAAAATTTAAAATGCTGATTGGAAAGAAAAAGTTCATTATGTATCATATATCAGATCAAAACGTGCAGTATATAAAACTTGGCTCAAATCACTAGGAAAAGAAAATAAACAATTTATTAGAGTCAAGAAGATTCCTTGAGTTTCTTGATTGCATCATTTTGTTCTCTAGAAATAATTCAGCTTATTTCTGGAAAGCCTCTGAGTATATTTGGATCCTTAAAATACTCAATAGATTGGGGAATTTTCAGCATGAATTGATGGAATGAACTTTTAGCATAAGATGATCAGAGATGTTTCATGTATGCAGACAGACTTCATATAGTGATCTTGAAGTAAAGCTTTCATGACAATATGTTAATTTTAGCATAAGATATGATTAGGTTACTCATAATTTTATTTGCGTTAATACTATCTAGGAATCTTATTTAAAAAAATACAGATGATTGAGCCCAGTCACATTACTTTGTAAAAATTAAGGTAGTAGTAGAATTATGTCATGAAATTATTGTACAGAATATGTGGTAATTGAAATAAATATCCTGTACTTTACTAAGCACTAATATTTTAGCTGTACTAGTTGCATTCCAAAATCTGAGAACCATATATTTGCCGATTTTCTATTACTTTTTTACAATAATAGTAACAAAAACAACATTTCAAAATCAACACTACTTTTTAACATGTATAACTTTTTTTTTTCTGTTACTTCAGGTAATATCGATAAATAATCCCAGTCAAAATTTTATGTTTTTGCTTTACAATTACCAAAATTTGTTGGTCATTTATAGAAATTTTGCTTATAGACCCAGACTTTAAAACTAGAGAATGGTTTGTCTCGGTTTATATTATCAGGTACTCTTGAAAAAGACTACCAAGAAATTGGAACAGGAATTTCAGAATTTGCTAAAATGTTATATTGAAAATCTCTCTCAGGGTCTGCATTTTTAATGATCAGTGCAAAAATTACTCATTATTTTCACTCATATGTCAAGTTAAATTATGTTTCATTTTATTATTTTATGGAGCAATATTTTTCTCATAAAATCTCTAAGACAGCTGAGAATAGCTTAATGAAAATGATTTCTCTTACATTTCTTCTCAAAAATATTCTTCATCTGGCATCTCTAAATAGACAGAAAATTGCTATATGCATTATTCAGTTCTCCCTTAAACTGACATTTCAATGACTGGCTGTGTTTGCGTTAACTTGAAATGCTTAAGAAACTGTCAGTGAAAACTATTTATTAATTCTTCAATTAATGAAGTAAGAGAGTAATTTCAAAGACCTAAATATCTAAATAATAACAGTGGGTTGTACTCTTTTTTTTTTAATTTTAACATTTACTTGTACATATTTGTGGTTTCAATACATGCATATACTGCACAATGGTTCACTTAGGGTAGACAGCACAGTTTTATACCCATTAGAGACTTTCTTCTTCTCATTTTCTTCTACTTGAGATTTATTTATTATATCTATCTATCTACCTCATTTTTTTGGTGTTGTTATTGCAAAAACCATTCTGGAGTAAGATTGTGAACTAGAGCACAAAATTTGGACTTATGTAAGTTCTTAAAGTATTCACAGCCAGCTCCTGGCTATAGAGTTATATTAAATTGTCAAAATCAGTGAAGCACAGCACAAACCCCTCCATGGTGTTCAATAGAAACTCTCTATTCCTTGTATTATGCTAAAAAAAAAAAAAAAAAGTAAAAATAATGTTTACTGAGTACCTATTCTTTCATCAAATCAACTTTATGCTTCATTTAACCATATCATACAACCAAGAATCATGTATTACAGAAGAAATTAGAGCATAGACATTTTATAGAGCTACCAAATTTTGCAGAACTTAGACGGCGCTGGGATCCTACCCTAAGTTAACTGATTCTAAAGTCATTAATTTTTCTATCACAGTGAATTAGACTCTTTTCTATTCCTCTATGTCTATATTCTGTACTAGTCCTCATACAGGTTTTGGTGCCATATTCTGACACCAGTCTTATTCACAAGTAGATGATGTCCAGTATATTAACATAAAAAATAGTTTATCCTACATCTTTTTTGAGATTATTCTGCTTCTTTCTCCAATTCTTTGCTTTTGCATAGGATCTGCAAACACCCAAATACTAAGCAAACACCCAAAGTTTCCCTATTCATATTCTTCCTTGATACTTCTTTCAGTGGTCTCTAAGTCTTATCCTCTCTTATGACATATCTGTTTTGGAAAGTTCTCCCATTGATTTTTCTCCCTCATTGATTCTTTTTGATTCTCTGCCCCAAACCTTACCATTTATAATGAACACACTAATATCAATTAGTCTAAAACTGCTTGTTGCTTTTTGACCTTTAAAAAGGCCAAGTCCTCCTATTTATTTGTTTAATCTGTGTACTTGACAATAATATTTTCATGATGGAGGGTCATGGGTTTATTCTGATATGATAACTCAGAATATTTCCTCTCAATTTTGTAATTCAATGAACTTTTGACCATTTCAATTTATTGAATATGTACAAATTCTTCTCAAGTTGAAAGGTATTTCTATATCCATTTCTCATTTTATAGTGAAATATAGTCATGCCTGGGAATCATTTTTAAAATTTTTGCATCTGCCCATTTTTACTCAAAACAGTTTGCACTGCACCCTCCCTGTCTCCTTCCACATTACCATGGTCACACTCTCTCCTGTATTCTACATAGACTGCTGTTCACTATCTTTAGAAAACTAAAGATTTCAGTAAATAAATTGACAGATAATCAAAGGGAAAAATGTTCTCTGTCCATTGAGGACATCTATTTGATTGCAAATGTCCATCAATATTGCACATGTGACAAAAAAAATAGAGTTCAGAATGTTGAATATTGGCAATGTATATCTAGCTATTTCTTTTACTTCACTTCTTTATTTTAATCAAGACACTGTAATTGTACGTGCTTATGGGGAACAATATGACATTTTGATACATATATAGAGAAAAGGCTGGACAATTTAATTCAGTCTTGGGATATTAACATTTTGTATTAGGTTCAACAATATAACATTTCCACTTTCATGGGTCAAAAACAGTTGAATATCAGTGATTTCATATAGCTCAACTTATATGATCTACATTCTAACGCTGTCTTAATCTCTGCCTCCATCTACAACATCTTCACTTTGGGCACACAATTAAATGACTAGTGCCAGATCTGTATCTCCATCTAGATATCCTGTAGGCACTGCATTAGTTTTCTATTAACTCATAACAAATTATCACATATTTAATGCCTTAAAATAATATCCATTTATTGCCTTACAGTTCTGTAGGAAAAATGTCTGGATGGTTCTTCTGGGTCTTCTTGTTAGATTCTAGCAAAGCCATAACCAAGTTTTGGGAAGAATTTGCTTCAAGCTCTTCTGTGTTGGGTTGTTGGCAGAATACAATTCTTTGTGGTTGTAGTACTGATTTCCCATTCACCAGCTTGCTCCAGCTAGAATCTCAACTTCTACAGGCTGCCCACATTCTTGTCACATGGCCCCCTTTACCATTAAGCTAGCATCAAATCCTTACTCTTCAAATTTCTTTGACTTCCCCTTCTACCACCACCTGGAGTAAGCTCTCTTGTTTTAAAAGGCAGCATGAATAGATCAGGCCCACTCACATAATGTAACATAATTGTGGGAGTTCTTATCAGTCTTCTTGATAAAAGCCAGTCTGATTGGGGTGAGATGACATCTCAGTGTGGTTTTGATTTGCGTTTCCCTGATGCTGTGTGATGTTGAACATATTTTCAAAGGTACATTTGTATGTCTTCCTTTGAGAAATGTTTTTTCAGCTGCCTTGCACATTTTTTTAATTGGATTTTGTTTTAATGTTAAGTTGTTTGAGTTTCTTATATATTCTGGATATTAATCTCTTGTCAGAAATATAGTTTGCAAATATTTTCTCCCATTCTGTAGATTGACTTTTCTCTCTTTTCCTCCAGATTTTCAAATTTGTTGGTGTATAGTTGTTCATAATTGTCTGTAATGATTCTTTGCATTTTTGTGGTATCAGTTGTAATGTTTACTTTTTCATTTCTGATATCTGTTTTTTGCATCTTCTCTCTTCTTAGCTTGACCATTTGTTTGTCAATTTTGTTTATCCTCTCAAAAAACCAACTTTTTGCTTCATTGATTTTTTTTTTCTTTTTGGGGGGTATAGTTCTTTTGGTCTCTATTTTATTTAGTTTTGTTCTGATCTTTATTTCTTTACATCTATTAGTTGTGGATTGGATTGTTCTAGTTTTTCTAGCTCTTTGTAATGTAACATGAGGTTGAAGTTTTTCTATTCTTTTGATATAAGCACTTATTGCAATTAACTTTTCCTTTTGGTGCTTTTGAAGTTTCTGATAGGTTTTGGTAAGTTTTGATTGTATTTTCATTTGTTTTAAAGATTTTTTTTTTTTGATTTCTTGCTTTATTTCTTCTTTGACCCATTGGTCATTCAAGAGCACATTGTTTAATTTCTATTAATTTGTGTATTTTCCATAGTTTTGTTTGCTGTTAATTTTAAATTTTATTCCATTCTGGTTGAAAACATACTGATATGATTTCAATATTTAAAAGCTTTTTGAGACTTTGTGACCTAACATGTGGTCCATCCTGGAGAATGATCCACAGACTGATTAGAAAAATATATATTCTACCATTGTTGGAATGTTTTATATATGTCTATCTGGTACATTTAGTCTAAAATGATGTTTAAATACAATATTTCTATGCTAATTCTTTGTCTAAAAGATCTGTGCAATGCCAAGGGCAATGTGTTAAAGTTCCCAACTATTACTGTGATGGGGTCTATTTCTCACCTTAGATCCAATCACAGTTGCCTTATATATCTGGCTACCATCTTAACCCTATTCCTTTTCTTCCTGGATTTGTACACAACCTTGGATTAAGAATTTGCTTGAGAATGACTGTTTAAAGGCTCTATAATTTTTCAATTAATTGCAAGCTTCTCACATCTGTAACAGAGCCACCATGATCTGATTCTTGTCTTTAGCTTTATTATGTACTGCTCCATATCTGATATTTCACTATTTGAAAGTACTTGTAGTTCTGAGATATGTCATTATATTTGAATTTCCTATTACTGCTTTTGATGTTTGCTTTCTTAGAACATTTATGGTTCCTGTCTTGTCTTATCTGATTATTACTTATTTGGGGGTAATTACCTCATATATCAAGTTCCCTAGATTTATCTTCATGATCTTTTCTTCCATTTGCTCTCCATAGAGCAAACTGGGTCCTTGTCTATAGTTTTCATTTTAGGCTTATCTTTATCTTGGCTCTTAAAATGTTAATTTACATTTCTATTTATATACTAGTTTGTCTGTGGTGGCCAGACTGTAAGGTGACCTCCCATGATCTCTTCTGCCTCATGTTCATACCCTTTTGTGATCTTCTTCCCTTGAATTTGGGCAGGACCTAGGACTTGTTTCTGATCAATAGGTTATGACAAAGATAACAGGATGTCATTCTCATGATTATGTTACATTGTATGAAACTATCTTGCTAGCAAGCTTTCTATAGAGATTCTTCTATCTGGCTTACTGAAACCAGTGACCATACTGAGAAAGCCCATGTGGTGAGAAAATGTGGGAGGACTCTAGGTACTACAGGCAATCTCTAGAACCTGAGAGCAACCTCCAGCCAACCACTAGCAATAAGTTGGGACACTCAGTTCTATAATTTCATGCAAATAAATCTTCCAATAACTTGAGTGATCTTGGAGGCATATTCTTTCCCAGCAAGACCTAAACACAACCGGTTTCACGTCTTAGTCTCTGAGAAGAGAGGACTCTTCAAAACTGTGCCCAGACTCCTTTCCCACAGAAACTGTGAGATAATACATGCATGATTTTAAGCTGCTAAATATTTTGTAATTTGTTATTCAGTAATAAGAAACAAATGAATTCTCCAATGGTAGTTATTGGCATCCTCAGGAACAGATCATGCCTTAGTCATCATGTGTGTTCACTACCAGGTATTGAAGTCCAGCCAATCCACCTACCCAGAACTTCATGTCTATTAATAAATGCAAAGATTCTGGACCTCAATAACCTCAATATTGACTCTAATATGCTTGTTTTTATCTTTCTTGCCTTGGTTCTTGATTTTAATTTATATCTTTATCTTTTCTTCTGTTCCTCCTTTGATTTGATGATATGCTGAGGCTTTTCTTTTAACTTTTAAGAGTTAGATTTCCAGAAAAACTACATATCACATTGATTTTAAGTATTTACATGGTGTCAGTGAAGAAAACTCCTAAGTCCAAACCCTATTCTTATGAACTACAATGCCAGACAGACATAATGTGAGGGGAATTCAGATTCTTGTTTCCTGAGGTTCATGGTCTCAGGTCTTCTTATCACTCTCTAAGTCCACTATTCTCCAATCTATCTCCAATAAAAATAAGTTGCTATGTGTTGCTTTGCCCTCCATAGATTTGTCACCCCCCTGCCCCTGGGTGACAGAGACACAAAGGATTACCCAAAGACCATTTCTTCTGAGCAGTTAGAAGCCCCAAAGTGGTTAATCTCCCCCGGAATCCTCAAGTGAAAGGCATTCCTTCCATTTGGGAAATTAACCCTGAATTGGGGTTTTCTTCCTGCATTTATTCTTTAGCCCAGCAAGTTACAGCAAGAAAATAGGTGGGGTTAAAGTTTTAACAAGTTTTACAATAGAAGCTGGTAACATTCAGTAAAAACAAGTCAGATGACATTCCATTAAGGCAATTAAGTGATCCACCAAAAAACAGCTTGTAACCAGTCTGTCTTTGAGCCAGCAACTTTGCTATGTTACAAATCTTTATCTTACACCAGAGACTTTATAGGCTGAGGAAAATTTCTTGTTCTTTGCAAGGTCAATATTTGAAACTGCAACGCTTTGGAAAACCAGGCCCTGTGAGGTACATTTGCTTTATGAATCCTCTACAGTTATGAGCAGAAAGAGTACCATCAACAGATATTTATATTTATACTATAAATAAGAAATGTTAATACAGAGTAGTTGGTGCTGTGTTTTTAGGGAACAGTAACCTAAGTGAACTTCTGTGTCTCTGTTTTCCTCCTGGATACAATCAGAAGGGTTTGGAAAGAGAAGGTAGGCAGAAGCCACACAATAATTTTTTTTTTCCCTATAATTGCACCGATACAAGCACACGATGCCTATTATTTTTAAGGGACTCTAAGATGATTGGCTTCCTCAAATCCTCCCTATTTAGTTAGTGACGGACTGTTCATCTATCCACTAGATATGCATTCACCCAGTAACTAGAGTAACTGTGATTTCCAGTTGTTTAAAACTGTTGGCTTCATAGCTGATAGAAGGCTTGGTGGGGACCTAGATATACTTTTTACAAATATAGGCCCCTTCCTCAAGGCAGAAAAGAGAAAACAAACAAAATTAGCTTGTTACCTGAGCTATTGATTTGATGATAAACATAGGGCACATATACCACTACAGCAATTAGTTATTTCTGCATTTGGCTTGAAATATCCCATCTATAGAAACCTCTGACACAACTATTTTAAAAAGCCATACCCTATTCTTCCATTCCAAGTACTGCCAACAATATCATAACCCTCTCATCAGTTATAGTTTTGCTTTACCTTTTTAATTCTAGATATTTGGTATCAATATACTTCCTTTTGAAAAAAGTTTGACATAATACAAGGACTTGATCTTTTCCTAGGATTCATTGGATAATAATATCGGTTTGTTGTCATCTTTTCACTTTGATATCACTATCAGCCAAATTTCCCAAGGAAAGAATGATTTTATTTTATTCCCCCAAGCATGACTGTAGCATTCCATTTCAGATCCTGATGACTTCTGCCCCAGTCCTGCCCTGGCCTAGACATGTGCTCTTTCAAACTTCCAGTGAAAGTTGCATTGGTTCAAGCTAGTTTTACAAAAGCAATTCCAACTGTATATTCACTTCTAAAATGGTTGTCTGAGTTACATTGTCCTGTGTAGGTCAAAAAAGGCTGGAGATCAATACTATTTTCAAGGAAAACAAATTACAAAAGTTTATACTGTCACCATGCTGATATCATGCCCTTTGCCATGCCTAGACTCCCTAGTCATATGTTCTCTAAGCTTGCCAAGACCATTTTAGAAAATACTGTTTAAAGTTTTCTGTGTATATATCTTTTCACTTTCCCATTGCTCATCACTCACAGATTAATAGAATCTCACTAGGATTTTGATAAGCACTTATGCTGCTACACATTCAAAGAAGAGCATGCCAGATGCACTAAACTTACCAAATCAGAATCATATATAACAACTAGCTACAGTCTTCTAGCAAATATATTCTATTCTATTCAATCCATGCCTTCTCTAGTTCCTCCTTGCAATATCAAACAAAACCACCAAGATTATAAATGCAACAACAGTTTAATATCTAGTACTTTTATAAGACAAAAGAGCAAGATATGACATCTCAAACTGTTTTTGAAGGAAATGATATACTCATATGTCTATCAATTTTTCCAATGATATCAACATGAAGATAATTCTATTTCTAAAAATAAATGTTTTTTTTTTTCTGACTAAAGACCAAGTTCAAGCTAACATATAGAACAAAAGATAATAAATCAATTTTGCTTGGATTATGATGTGTATTCTGAAAGCTAATTATTTAGGTAAAACTTTTATGCTTACTATATCCATATATTTTCATAAATTATTCAAGTTATTTTTCCTTAATTTTATTATCAATATTTTCTTTTTTTCAAAAATTGCTTATCATTAAACATGTACCATGTGTCCTTGTGTTTAGGTGGAATAAATTAGTTGTAATAATCTAAAATAATTCCTTAATGTTACCCTTGGCTTGACTAAACTTTAGACAGGTTTCTTTTTTACTATAGACCTCTGATCTCTCTTACAGTATTTACTTTAGAAAACTTGTAATTGAAATTTTTTTCTATGTATCTTTAAAATATACTTAAATTCTTCCAGTATATTGCAAGATTTAAAACTCAGAAATGTCTTTTTCAAGGACTTGGGAGCCCTCCTTTTGAAATGTAGTCATCAAAGAAGATAGGTCTCCTGTCTCCCAGTCTCTATGGAAGGATAGAAGCCTAACTTCTATAAGCCCCAATAAACAATCACAGATGGCCTAATCACACCGGCCAATCTCCCCCTAATATAACTAGCCCACCACAGGGCTTAAAATTAATCCTACCTTTTGTTTCAACAGAATTGAGTTCAATCTCTCTCTCCAATTGCAATAGTCTCTCCCCACTATTGCAATAGCCTTGAATAACATCTTCCTTGCCTGTTTAACTCCATCTGCTACAATTTTTCTTCGACAATACCCATTACTCCTTTAACTTTAATAACACAAAATAGAATAAATTTTATACTGCATGAAAGGCAGCAGTAGGAAATCTAGTCTCCATCTGTAAAATAATTATCTGCTAATTTACTAAGTATCTGATTTTATATAGAGCATTATATCCGCAATAATTATTTAATTACCAGATTTGCTAACTGTGATTTTGTTTCAATTTATTTTATTAAGAATGGTTATCTGTTTTGATTTCAGATTCTGCATTTATTAGAACTGAAAACTCTATAAAGTTCCTACTGAAGCAGAGTCCCAGAAGGGACATGCAAAAGAGTTAAATGTGATCCTATAAATGAAATATATGGATATAGTCAGCAAAAAAGTTTTATTTAGACAATTAATTGACTTTCAGAATGCACATCATAAACAAAACGAAACTGATTTATTATCATTTGTTTTGGATATTAGCCTGTTTGGTCTTTAGCCAGAAAAAACAAAAACAAAAACAAAAACAAAACAAACAAAAAACCCCCCCAAAACATTTATTTTTAGAAATAGAATTATCTTTATGTTGATATCATAAGAAAGAAAAAAAGAATAGACATATGAGTATACCACTGCATCAAAAATAAAAAGTTAGTCAAGACCACACATAAATCAACTTTTACCATACCTTCTCCTAGATGATTGAGAAAATATGCCTTTTTGGTTTATTTGAAAATATTCGATGTGTAAAATAAAACATTTAAAAATTTTTAAATACTCAAAAATACTTTTTAATGCTTTTTTGAAAATGCTAAATAAAAATACTAATTAAATTTGAATTTTATGCTACATATAAAATGTTCTAAAATATTTAGAACAGTACATTCTGTGTAATAAGAGTTGCATTTTTAATTTCCACATATGTAGTCTGTGTCAAAGAGCAAACATACTAAGTATTTTCAGGCATAATTAAGGAACACAAAAGCTATAGAGTAAATAGGAATATATCCTGCTGCCTAGTAGCAGGAGATATTGATTCTCTCAATGGAAAGAAAAGAACAGAGGTAAAAGAAAAAGTACAGAGGTAAGTCTTACAATCAATTCAGTAAATAATCCCAATTATAATGAGGGGGGTCAGCTTCTAGCTGAAACTTCCTTTATAATTTATGAGAAAATAATAACTCTGGGAAAAAAAATAAGTGGCCAAATATTGGATATTCGTAGATGAAAAGGTAATTGAAAATTATTTACTCTACGATGTCTTCAAATTTTAATTCTTCACATTGTATATGACCCCTTACTTACTTTTTAAAAAGCAGAATATATTTATATATGTATCATAGTAGACTTTTAATGAAACTCTCTAAACAGAGTATGTTTCTGCAGTAACAGGAAGGACACAGAAAAGTGAAAGACCATAAAGAGAGGAGGAAAAGAAATGAAATGAGAAAGCTTAAAGTAGGAGAAAGACCACATAAGGGATGAAAGAAAATTAATATCGTGTCTAATCAGGGTAAAATGTTTAATGAATTTTATAAACATTAGTGAACCCTCTATGTTTACATAGCCTACATAATTTTTATTAATCCTCCTCATGTGGAGAACATCTTTTACCCTTCTACTTCAACAAAGCTTTGATTTACAGCATTATGTTTATTCTGTTATTAGAAAGTTGTGGAGTATACCAATATTTATGGAGCAAATGTATTTCACAGGGCCTCCGGCGCCCTCCGGTTTCAGGTTTAGCCTAGCTTCTTAAAAGTACATATAAAAGTGTTGACCTTGCAGAGGACAGGAAACTTTCCCCAGGCTGGTCTCTGTTGTAAGATAGAGAATTGTAACACAGCAAGGTTGCTGTCTAAAGGACAGACAAGTTACTGATTGATATGTAAACATACTGACAAATTGTTGTTGGGAAAGAGAATGCTTGCGAAGATCAACCTTTTGTTGGTGGATCAACTTAACCTCTTGCATATTGCATTATGGAATGTCACTTTGTTTGTTTGACTGATGTTATGAGCCTCTATTGTTAAACTTGCTAAACTACACTTAATGAAAATCCCACCTATGTTCTTTTCCTGTAACTTCCTGGTGGGGAGAATAAATGTGGGCTGACAACCCCAGTTCGTGGTTAATTTTCCAAAGGAAGGAACGCCTCGCTCTTGAGGGTTCCGGGAGATAAACCCCTTCAGGGTCTGTCACTGCTCAAAAGAAATGGGCTTTGAATAATCCTTTGTGGCTCCATCACCCAGGGGAGGAGGGGTGACAAATCTGTGGGAGGCAAAGCAACAGAATGTCTTATAAATTTAGGTACTAATATACGAATATTTGCTGTTCTATGGGGAAAAAAATTCCTATATTTCTACTTGATCAGATGATTGCTCTAGGAACTACCTCTTTTTATTTGTAAGTTAAATCATTCACCACTGACTTTACATTTTCACATAAGACAGCAAATATGTGAACTAGCAGCAATATACATCAGGCCTTCTTAACTCAAATTTAAAATTTCAAACAAGAGAAACTCATGGAAGAAAGCTCATAGTATATGTGGCTTTGATAACTTTTTCTGTCAAAAAATATATGGATATTTTCTTTCTTTTTTATTCTGTACTATAATATAAGCCAGTTAGACGCTGGAATTCCAAAGAAAAAAATAAATATTATATTGTTTATATTTGTCTAATATATATAAAATAAATATGTATGTATGTGTGCGTGTATGACAATGTCTTATAAGTATTATCTAAACTTTCCTCACTGGGTAAAGTAAAGGAGATAGACTGAAATTATAACCTCCAAATCATCAAGATTTAAAGAGCTATTATTTATCTCATATGTGACTGGCATTAAATATCAACCTATACATCAGAAGGCTTAGCTATATTTCTCAGTAGTGTGCATAAAGGGTGTTGATTGCAGTGAGTAAAATAGCAATTTAACACATAAATTACTTATGTCCAGTATAGTCATTCAGACTCTGACAGTTGAAATGCTTATCTTAACAGATATGACTTTGCTCTTGCTAGCAAATGAAATTGACATAAAAAATGCTGAAGGAAGTAAAATATGTGGTATTCCAATTTCAAAGTCTAAAACAGACTTCTAATTTTGCTTAAGAATTTTGAGAGATACAGAGAAATTGGAAAGCTCAAACATTTGAATACATGAATATTGGTTTTGTTTCAGCTTATGAATTTTAAACATGTGCCAAGTAGTCATAAGGTTTTATAGGAAAAAATAAAGGAATTTTTGTGTAGTTTAATATAATACAATTTTGGAATGAATTTGAAGGAACACAAATGAATTAACTGTTTTAAATCTTACAAAATCTTACCTAAATATACCGAGGTTGGAGTTCAAATATCTTTCCAGATACAGATGACTTCTGAAATTTAAGAGTTAGATAAGTATCTTAATTTCTTAAAAATAATCTGTGGTTGTAAATAAATGACATTTATATAGATATTAAAAGACAATAGTAATTACTGAAGATTAAATTTCTGGAGAGGATTCCTGTAGCTATTTAAGACTTAACCTCTAGAATAGTTAATGAGTATACTAAAGGAGAAAGTTAATTTAATTGGAGAAAAATATTACCTGGTTTGTGATGGTGAACATTTCAAATGTAGATTAATCTCAATAAAAATATTTATGAAAGGTATTTGATTTAAAAAAAATAGTGTATTGTGTGTGTATAATTGTGCATACAAATATACTTCATTCAATATCATGGTTTAATTTACTTAGAATTTATTTTTTCACTTTTAAATTAAAAGTTGGCATACAGACAGAAAAGTGCTCAAAACATAAAGCTACAGTTTAATAAATCAATGCAAGGCAACCACCCATGTACCCAGATCTCAGCTCAAGAAAATGAACATGGACAGCACCACAAAACCCACTCGTACATTCTTCTGTCCCCCTTTCCAAAAATTACCATTATACTGGCTTCAAAAATTGTAGCTAATATTTCTTGTTTTAATTTTTTTTTAAAGAAAAATGATTGGCTTTTTTTTTTTTTCCTCAGAGGTATGGAGAACTGCAAAGTTCTCCAAAACCAAGGACGGACGGACGGAAGGAAGGAAGGAAGGAAGGAAGGAAGGAAGGAAGGAAGGAAGGAAGTGAGGAACAAAAAAGCAAGAACGAAAAGGAGAGCAAACTAATAATTAATGATTTTTTAAAAAAAAAAATAGAGAATTGTGGTCACAGGGCAAGAACTGCACCCAAAATCTAGAAATAAACAGGTGCTTACAAGGATAAAAATCTATTTCAGCTTTTGTTTAAATAGAATACGCCTGGACACCATATTTTAGTAAAAAATTCAGCTGGAGACTTTTACAAGTGTTTTAAAACCAGGTGGGGGCTAACTTGAGAATGGGAAGGCAACTGAGGGCCAAGACATAGTGGGATTCAAATTCCTTTATAGCCTAAGACTTAGCTTTCATGCCCCCCAAAGATGTATTCAGAACATCATGAAAGTCCTTTCTCTATTTTCTAATTCTTGGCTGAATTTTGATCATTTATATTTTTGTGAGAAATTATTCATTTATTTCAGTTTAACAAATGTATTGTTACAGAGCTGCACATATGTTTCTGTATTCTTTCAAGGTTTTGCATTATTTGAATTTTGTATAATTTTGTTACTAAGCATCAAGTAAAAATAACACTAGGATGCAGCTATAATCGATAATCGCTTAAAGAGATAGATTTCCTCTGAAATGCAGTTCAGGGAAGACCCAAAGCCAATTGAGCAACTGTAAAACCCAGTCAAACTTCTAACTATATAACACAAATTCTGAGTCTAAAGACCTAGGAAGGAAACATGCTTGTCCCCAACATGAAAGATATTTACCTCAATGTCTTCCGGGGGGGAGCAAAAGTTTTTGATAATATCCCGGGGAGAAAATATTTTAGACTTTGTGAATCTTATGGTCTCTTTTACACTTAGTCAATTCATTTAATACTACAGTGTGAATGCTGTGATAGACAATATGTAAATAAATGACTGTAGCTGTGTTTCAATAAAACTTCACTTATAAATGTTGAAATCTGAATGTAAAATGATTTTCACGTGTCACACAATACTATTCTTCTTTTGATTTATTTTAAACATTTAAAAATTAAAAATCATTTCAAGATTATGGACTGTGCAAAGACAACCCTGATTCGGTTAGCCTGCTTTGGCTTCTGGGCTACAGTTTGCTAATCCCTGCCCCATACAACAAGTCTTTCATTAAACAAAAAATTAGGAGTATTGAGCTAGGGCTGGATCTGGAGCTCACAGACCCCTCAAGCATGTTGTCCAGACTGGGTCACAAACCCTTCACATGCAGGTCTTTGAGCTAGGTAACTGGCAAAAAGGTCCTTGGAGATGTAGGTTCGAGGGTATGGCCAAGCAGGGTGGATGCCCAAGGCAATAAATGCTAGCCAAGATGGCAGTGCTGTGCACACCTACTAACTCAACCCCCACACAACTTGTTTACAAAGAATGCACTGCCCCACCCCCAACCAGACCTAAGGTGAGGGGGCCTTATCAAACTATTCTATTTTCCCCAAAATTCAGGCCTTCAGAATCCCTTGCTATACAATCTATGCATTTAGAATCTTCCACGATGTTCTCTTAGCGAGGATAAATTACCCTTACACTTACATAACCTATTGTCCATTCAATATGCCTTAAGGCTTGTAGTTCTGTCCTTTTGACTATTAGCCACATATGTCTGGTTAGTAGTCATCATTGGTGTGATTTTCCATAGGAATCCTGCAGTCATACTGATAGGCATTTCAATGCATTATCAGTAGATAATCACACCAATGTATGTATGTACCCAGTCAACGCTGGTGCAGTGCCTGCAGCCAGAACACCATGGGCAAAAAGACAGAAGAGTTTTTGGTACCAATAGGGGAAGTTCTTCCCCCTTTGGTAAGATACATGCCAGTTTGCTATCCTGAGAAAGGATGGTTGCAGGAACGGGTATCTTACCTGGTTTATGATACTGTACTTTATCTCCTAATACCGTTGGATATGTAGGTTCTACAGGTAATAGTATAGGGGAACTCATAATTGGCCATAATTATAATACAAATGTTCCCTTTGGAATAGAGCACCTATATGTTCCAGGCCATGTTACCTTTACTCGAGGAGGCCAGGTTTTGTCACTCAAGGTGCAACTTGCAAGCCTTATTCTAATCCTTTTCCCCAAGGCCCTATTAAACCTACCCAGCATATATGGGGGGCTTTATTCTCCAAGGCCATTTCCATTGTACTTTCAGTCCCTATTGCAAACAGGTTGGGGCCGGTAAGAGAATATTTCCATTCTTGCCATATCCTAGCTTCAAAAGCTTATCTTTAGTAGTGACTTGCAGCTGTATAGGTGCTGCAGCCCTATGCAACAGAGTTTCCATTGGAGAGGGTTCACCCTTGCAGGGCCTCTCATTTAGAAGTCTGACTGTCAGCCATAACCACTATGTCCACCCATTCAGGGATTTGGGTTGGGTAGATAGCCTTAGTCCCTTTTTTAAAAGATCGTTGTACCATTCAATCATTCCCGCTGCCTGGGGGTGATATGGCACATGTAACTTCCACTGAATGGACAACTGGGAGGCCCACCTCTGAACCCCATGTCCAGTAAAGTGGGTTTGATTATCACTGTCTATAACTACAGGCTGACCATACATAGCCGTAAGGCTGCTCAGTGCCCTCACAGTGTTTACCTGGTCTGGGACCTTAAAAGGCCATACAAACAGAAAAACAGTACCTGTATCAACAGCAATGAAGATGTATCTGAAATTCTCTGACCTTGGCAGTCATCTGACAAAGTCCACTTGCCATTGAGTCAGGGACACCCTTCCTCGAGTTATTTGTCCATCTGTATGGGGCACCTACCAGGAGTGTGGACCCTCTTGAGCACATACTGGTTAAGCATGACAGGCATTCATTACATCTTCCCATTTTAATGCCAGGGCCCATGTTTGAGCTGCCATCCACATGGTTTTACTGTCAACATGCTGCATTCATCCATGTAACCACTGGGCTACATCAGTAGCTGGGGCTCTCTCCAGCCATCTTACCTTAGCCAAGGCATCAGCTTCATCATTGCCAATTCAACATGAGGCCTCCAGTCCTCTCCTGCCACCAAAAGATGAGCACCTTGGCCTGCTCCCTAGTCAAAATGGAACAGTTCATCTGCCTCCTCAGGAACAACCAAAAATTCTTTTAAATCCACTGAACGTACCTTGCTGCCTGCTTCTGGACATTTAGTGAAACGCTGTTCAGGGCACAATTATTGCCACATGACAAATAGAACTGCATTTGGCTGCCAGTCAGTTTTCTTGCCATCAACCCCTGCTGCAAGCAAGTCAAACCACATCTGCTTACAGCTAGTCTTGTTTGGTCCCTTTGGGATAAAATTCTGTGTATTTCTTGGGGATTTGGTGTTAGCCACTTTTTGGATCCCTTTTGCTTGTCTCCTCTCCTCTACTTCACCCAAGCCGGCTATCATGGTCATTACCTCATGTATAGGACAGCCAATGTATGGGGCCAGTATGGCCATCAGTGACCCGAAGGACATTGGCAACACTATATCTCTCATGCTGCCTGTAAAATTTTCATTGCCTAGGCCACAAGTGTTCACATTAAACATGGACTGCTGCATCCCCAGCTCCTGAATGATTTGGACCAACTCAGCATATGTTTACCATTTACTAACAATATTGGGCAATTCTCTAGCATTTGCCCACACTGTTCGGGCAGCTGCATTCACCCATTCCATTAAGGAGTGATTACCTTACCCTTGTACATATTTGTGGCTATTCTGTAGTTGCTGCCTCAGGGATGGGTGTACGGAAATGGAGGCCAATTTCTCCATCTCCTCACCAGAGCACATCACACTATCCACTGCTAGGTCCCATAACTGCAACAGCCAAACAGCCAGGGGCTCCCTCTATTTCTGCTGAAACTGTCTCCCCAAGTCAACTAATTCAACCTGGGTATATGGGACATAGGTGGTGAATTGGGTCACCTGTGGATTACCCACTGGTTTTCCGCCTTGTCTCATAGGCTGCTCATGTTTCACTTTCTGATGCATGACAGGTCGTGGCTGGAGACACATGGTTTCTCCCACCCAACTAACCACTGGGTTCGTTGTCTTCCCTGGTGTGAGAGGCAGGAGTGGCCAGTCGCTGCACTTCATTCACCAGGACATTTATTGGTGCTTACAACAACTCTGCTTTCCACTGCAAATCTCGATCAGCACTGGATTTGTCATCTTCCCTGCTGTGAGAAGCAGGAATGACCAGTCACTGCACGTTATCCTCCAGGACATTTATCCATGCTTCCAACAACTCTGCTTTCTTCTTCAAATCTGGATCAGTTTGTAGCACAGTGAGCACCAGCCAGGCTCTGATGAGCAGAAAAGTGGCTACTGGGCACCACATGCCCAAGGACAGCCACATTTCCTCCCACTCCCAAGGAGTTTTCCATTGCAATGCCTGGTCTATGCTGCCTTGCAGTACAGTGCGCAGCATCCAGATCCCAGTCAACAGGAAGGTGGCCATAGGGCAGAGCATATTCAAAAGTAGCCACATTTTGGGCCAAGCCCGTGGCGCACTCGGGAGAGTGCAGCGCTGGGAGCGCAGCGACGCTCCCGCCGCGGGTTCGGATCCTATATAGGAATGGCCGGTGCACTCACTGGCTGAGTGCCGGTCAGAAAAAGACAAAAAAAAAAAAAAAAAAAGGTAGGCACATTTCCTCCTTCTTCTAAGGGCTTTGGGCTCCTGTACCTGCTCAGAATCGAGCTACAACTACACCAATTGTCAAGCTAGAGCTGGGTCTGGAGCTCACAGACCCCTCAAGCCCGTCATCCAGACTGGGTCATAAACACTTCACAGACAGGTCTCCAAGCTAGGTAACTGGCAAAAAGGTCCTTGGAGCAATAGGTTAGAGAGCATGGCCACATGGGGTGGATACCTGAGGCAGTTTAAACACCAGCCAAGTGGCAGAACTGTGCATGCACACTAACTCCACCCACACACATCTCATTTACAAGGAATGTGCTGCACCACCCCCAATTGGACCTAAGGCAAGGGGTCCCGATTAAACTATTCTATTTTCCCAACAGGAGGCATACAAACACAGTCTGAGGTGACATATCAAACATAAGTACAAGAGTCAAGGCAAATATAACACAGATGTTGGAACTATCAGGCAGGGAAATTAAAATAGCTATGAATAATATGTTAAAGACTCTAACAGAAAAAATATACAACACGAAAGATCACATATATTTTTAACACAGAGATTAAAACTATAAGAAAGACCAAATATAAATGTTAGAAAACACAGTAAAAGTAGGAAATAATGTGTTGGAAGGGCTCATCAAAAGACAAAGCAGATGGTAAAAAATGAGTGTGCTTAAAGATAGGCAAATAAAAATTATCCAGACTGAAACAAATGAGAAAGAAGTTTGAAATATAAGCAAACAACATCAAGAAACAGAACAGAGTATTCAAAGCTGTCGGTAAATATCAAGCATTCTAACACATACATATTTGAAATCCCCCCAAAAGAGAGAGTATGGTAGAAAAATACTTGAATAAACAGTGATCAAGAATATTCCAAAATTAGTGACAGATAAGAAGGTGAGAAAACGTCAAGAAAAATTTTAAAAAACAAACAAATAAATGCCTATTTAGCCATATCATGCTTAAAATACTGAAATCCAAAGACAAAAAGACGATTTTGAAGATGGCCAAAAAAAAATAAAAGGCACATTGGCTACAGAGGAACAGGAGTAAGAATTAAAGCCAATTTGCTGTCAAGAATTATGTAAGGAGAAGAAGGAGTAAAAGTCATTCATTTTCATATTGCTTATTGATGATTTCACACGATGTTGGCAGAGTTGAGTGGTTTCAAAGTTTAAAGGTAGGCAGGTTAATAGCAAGAGGGTGAAGACAGATACACTATCTTAACACTAACCAAAAGAAAGATGAAGTTGTTATTTATTTTTAGACAAAGTAGGCTTCAGAAAATGGAATTATCGGAGATAAATAGGGGCAAGACAAAATTACGAACACATCAATTGTCTAAGAAGACATTAAACATTCCTAATTGCATATAGATGCAGTGACAGAATTTCAAATTACATAAGAAAAAATGTGAAAGATCTAAAGGGAGAAATCGGTAACTCCACTATTATGCTTAAAGACTACCACATTTCTTTCTCAATAATTGATAAAACTAGTAGCAGAAAATCAATAAAAATACAGCTGACCTGAACAACACCTATCACATAACTTGATCTGTCTAACATTTATAAAACACTCCATGGGACAAGAACAGAATACACATTCTTCTCAAGTGCACAGGGAACATTATTGAATATGGATCATATTCTGGACCTTAAAACAAAATTTAATTAATCAAAAAAAACAGACATCATGCAAAAGTATGTTCTCAAATCATGAAGGAAACTAGCAACTCATACTAGAATGATAACTGAAAAATCCCCAAATATTTCAAAATTAAGCAAAACACTTCTACAATTCAAAGGTCAAAAAGATTCATGGGAAAGTAGAAAATATTTCAGACTAAATGTAAATTTAAAAATACAACCTCAAACTTAATGGGTACAGATAAGTAGTACCAAAGAGAAATTTATATTATGACATGGTTATATTAAAAAAGGAAAATAACTAACTCTGAAAACTAAATTTTCACCAAAGAATCTACAGAAAAAAGAGAAAATCCAATCAATCTAAGTAGAAGTAAGAAAATAATAAAAGTAAGAGCATAAATCAGTTAAATTGAATATCAAAGAGCAATGGAGAAAAATCAATGAAATGAAAGCTTTTTTTTTAAATGATCAATAAAATTGATAACCACTTAAAAGATAACTGAGAAATAAAAGAGAGAAAAACAAAACACCAAATCATGAATGAGCGAGAGGTATCACTACTGATCCCACAGACATTAAAAGAATATGAGATAATACTATGAAAATTCTATGTCCACAATTTTGACAGCATATATAAATTGGACCAATTAATTGAAAGACACAAACTATATAAATTCACTCAAGAAGAAATAAGGAACCTGAGGAGTTTTCTGTCTATTAAAAACTTTTTTGAATTTGTAGTTAAGACCATTCCAAGAAACAAATCTTCAAGGCCAAATGGTTTCACTGGTGAATTCTATCAGGTTTTTAAGACAACATTATTAATTTATATTTTTTTCCATATTATACATCTCACCTATTTCAAGTATATACTATGATTTTAATAAATTTCTTCTTGGTAAAATATCCAACATAAATCAGTTGTAGAATATTTTTATCATCCTAGTAAGATTTAAGAAAGAAATAATAGCAATTGTACACAATCTGATTATACAAAATGCTGTGGTGCATATTGTGAAACGGGATGTCTAATACTGTGGCAGAGAGAATGCAAAATGATGCCGATGTTCTGAAAACAGTTTGGCGGCTTTTTATTTATTTATTTATTTATTTATTTTGTCCTTTTCATGACTGGCACTCAGCCAGTGAATGCACCGGCCAGGTCTATATAGGATCCGAACCCGCGGCGGGAGCGTCGCAGCGCTCCGAGCGCCGCACTCTACCAAGTGCGCCACGGGCTCGGCCCCAGTTTGGCGGCTTTTTACATCATTACACTTTCCAGGTGACCCAGTAATCACACATTTGGTATTTATCTTAGAGAAATATAATTTATGTTCACTTTAAAATCTCTGCATGATAATTTCTAGGAACCTCATTTGTCATAGACCTCAAAAAGAAAACAATTCAAATGTCTTTCATTAGATGAATGAATAAACAGTATTCAGTGGAATACTTCTCAGTAACACTTTTTATGGATCTTAAGAATGTTATGCTGAGTAAAATATATACATAAATATATGCACACATATATATAAGTACATATCTCAAAAGGTTATATACTGTATTACTTTGTTTATATAAGACAATTGACATGACAAAGTTGTAGAGAAGAACAGATCAATGTGTTCCAGGGGTTAGTGTTGGGAGGTTAAGACTATTAATGAATAATATGGGGAGTTTATTTGTGAGGATGGAAAAATCCAATATCCTGATTGTGGTGAGGTTAAACAAATTTATAGATAGAGTAAAATTTGACTGAGCTATACATATACAAGCAAAAACATACATATGAAAACATGTAAAATTTGATTAAGATATGCACCTGGGTTAATAATGTTGTTTCAGCACCAAAGTTCTGTTTGTGACAGTGTAATATAGTCATGTAAGATATTACTAATACCAGAGAAATGGTCTGGGGAGGCCCAGTGGCCACCCTAAACTCACCCCATTCTCTTGCCAGTTTCTTGACTCTGCCACAGGTAAGATTTCAAAAGCAGAGTCACAGTAGAAAGTGAGAACAGGTTAAATGTAATGAATAAGACATATAGATTTCACAGAGAAAGGGCAGCCTAGCTCCAGAGTCTGAGCAGGACCTGCACTAAGTTTAATAAAAAAATCAAAAATACACACTTAAAGTTTTGTACAAAGTACACGCTGGCTCAAGAGAGTGAGCAGCTGCTTGCTAAAAGTAGGTTTGATACAAAAGAAACGCTTACATACCGTAGCTGGCGAAGTGTGGGTTAGCTCCAGGGAAGTGAGCAACAACCCTGCCTCCTACTGGGATTCCACTTTTATAGTTACACTATCTAATACATATTCATGTTATCTAATGAATGTTCACATAAGAGGGTGGTTCCCAGTTATGTAACATCGTCTTGCACATGCTCAGTTGGTCTCTTTTTAGGGCATGTTTACTGGTCAAATTCTATCACATGCACTGAACTCTTTCAAAAATAATCTGTGCTCTCTAGAAACTCTAGAGGAAGGTCACTCAAAGGATTAAACTTCACTCTACTGCACATGCTCAGCAATTAGAGTTATATAACCCTTTCTACTGAGCATGTTCAGCCACTGGATTTGCATAAGTCAGCCTCCTAAGGTCTTGATTTCCCCTGTAAAATAGGTACAATAAGCAACAATAACTCTCCTCTAGGGAAGGGCCTACAGAAGGGGACTGAGACCTTGGGGAGTGATTTGCAACCCAGAGGTATCCTGAAACCTGAACCCATGGAAACTAAGCACCTCCTATCTCATTATCTTTAAGAGAATCTAAGTAAAGGGTACATGGGCACTCTGCATACTGCTTTTGTAACTTCTTTTCTTGCTTCCTCCAGATTCTATTAGCTTCAGATTTACCTTGGCTTGTGGCTGCATAATTTCAATCTCTGCCTATGTCTTCACATGGTTTCTCCCTGTGTCTCCTGTTTTCTATCTCTCATAAAAACATGTCATGAGATTCAAGGCCCTCATGGATAACCCAGGATGTTTTTATCTAAGGATCCTTAACATGATTACATCTGAAAAGTATATTTTCCAAACAATGTCACAGTCACAGGTTCTTAGGTGTAGGATGTGGTTGTATCCTTCTGGGAGGCCATCATTCAACCTACTACATTTTGTAATTAAATGGTTAAATAAATAAATAAATGGAGGAGAAGGAACAAACCTTCATTATAGAAAATGCATAAATAATACATGTAAAAGAATAAGGGAAATAGAAAAATCACCATTAGAACATCACAGTCATCATTACTGCTGGTAGGATCTACAGAAAGGTGCTTAGAATAGTTGGTAATATTTTAAGGAGAAACAGGATACTTCACAGCCTCAAAATTTCTGCAACATAATATTTGCTAATTGCTGTGGTGATTTTAACATACGTACACAAATTCCTTGCTTTTTCTCCACCCAGAAAGTGGAGCAAAATTTTCCTCTGATAAGAATGTGAGCTAGACTTAGTGGCTCATTTCTATTGCATACAACAGGAGAAGAAAAACACACTTTATTGTAAGAAACCTAGAAATCACTGTATTAACCAAATGATGCAGATTAACATCACTGGTAATAAGTCACCTGTCAGCCTTCTTTGGGTCATGTTTACTTCCAGGGCAGCTTCCATAAATGACTGGTCAACCCAGGGAATAACATCCTAGAGTCCACCCAAACTCAGGGCAATTGTGTTAGACCATCCCAGATGAGTGTTCCACATGGGGATGACTGAGAGCTTAGGTGGGCCTAGATAACAGCTCCACTTTTCCCTGTGCCCAATTCTATTTACTCTCCTCCTTTCCATACATGTTGATTCATTCCACATGCTAGTTTGTCTCAGAGTCCACTATTCTAAGAACAAACCCTGCAATAAGGATTGTTAAAACAGCCAGTCACCATCTCAGATTCTTGTCTAACTATTTTGGAATTGATTAGGGGAAAATGACTCATTCTCGTCGAGGTCCTATAAACCTACACTGCCTTATCAGCTCCCCAATGCCTTCAAACAATTTTTTTTTAAAAGTATGTTATTCAGCTTTTACAACTGACATTAGTAGGAGAGCTGGTCAGAATGATCTAATCTGCCATTTCCATAATAGTAGTTCTTTATTTTTTTTCCAGGGAGCAATTTGAAATTTGCCTATAATGTTATGCATTTTTCAATCACATAGTATAGGTTGGTGCCATTGTCAATACTGACATGGGCAAAATATAGATCTGGTTAACTTCTAACATTCTTATGTATGCTGTCAATAATTTTATATTAAAATATTTTCATTTTTCTCTAATATAAATAAATCATTGTTTAAAAATAGTTTAAATGATTGTCCAAATCCATTCTTTTTCCAAAAAGAAATCCTAGAAACCACAATTAGTAAAGTTATACAAGAATTCAAGTCACAGTATTAAGATGTATACATATTTTGAAATGAATATGTACATATATGTACATTCTCTCAATCTCTCTCTATTTATAATATTTCTTCATTTTCACATATCAGATTTACAAAACAATCCCTATTGCCTTCCTTAGGGAATTACCTTAAGGTGAGAAAGATAACTCTTATGTTCATATTGGCTGTTTTTTTGAGATTTGGTTGTCTGCTTTTCTCATATTCATGTCCAGCAAAATCTGTGCTTAAAAATAAAATTATATTTGATTTTACAATTTGGTCTCATTCTTGAGTCAATGAGCTATTTCAATAAAGCTTAAGCCATTCTTGAACTTTCAGGACATTGCACTTATGGTGAGGTAATTGTCAAAAATTCAGAATATGCTTCCTGTATAATACGTCTCTCTTTTTAGAGAATGTTTGAAAGGTGTTGTTTATATACCTCTGTTTCTCCAATTTTCTCTAAATACCTAAATCCCATATGCTACCCCTCCATGCATACCCGACTCCAAATGCCCATATCCTACCCCTACCTCTCTAAGATTAGATTTGAATACAACAACTTGATTATCTATCAAATGTTTCATGGGTTAAATTAAGGAAGCACTATATATTTTAATTAATACTTTTTATAAAAGTACTCTAAATGTTAAAGAATGATCATGGATAATTTTCTTACCAGACAATAATGCTTTGTTCTTTCTAATGTTAATAGGAAGCAAAGTCAAACAGAAATTCATTTAGAGACTTTAGGCAAGTTATGAATGTGTTTTTTATTAAATTAGACTGTTGTAGGCTTTAAAAACTTTTGCTAATGCTTTCTGTGTTTGTATTTCTCCAAACGTAGAAATTCTCCAGATTTTTATTTGCATAAAAGTTGGTATCGAATGTTGTCATGTATCAGCTTGACTTGTTTAGGTGAATGTATACAGAACATCATTACCTGCCCTCACACAAGGTGGAATTCTCTCGTGTGTATTGAGTCTCTCTAACATTTCATAGACCATGGCATGATAACCAGACTCCATGACATTTAATAAGAATAACTAGTTATATGTTTTCTGGAGCTTCCGTCTGGCTTCTGGAGGACTTTAGATGTCCTACTCATATTGGTTGGCTTTTTTTCTCCTCCCTTTAATTTTCCCAGGAAAGCCTCTTGGTACTGTTCCAGCATCCATAGGCCCTGATCTGTGTTGGGGTCTCAGTGCGGATCCTCATCGGGAAAGTGGGCCTGGGCATACACTTAAGCATTCAGCATCCTGGCTGGGGCATGTTCTTGGAGCCACTTTAGAGCTACTTGGCTGATATGGTGTCTCTCTTCTGTATTGAAGAGAGTCATTAGGCGTGGCCTGCAGTCTATCCAGGTGGGCCGGTAAGTATGGACTATGGACTAGACCAGATCAAACATAGCCTGGGGCTTTTTAATATATGTGGGCATATGATATTTCCAATTCAGAAGGTCAGTCATTGTGAATGGCTGATAGATGAAGGTGGGATGTCCTCCCTGCAGGTGCCCATCCTGCCCGTATAAGGGACTTCGAGTCTCTCTGAGCGGCATCTGGAGAGCCGTTCCCTGTGGTGACTCAGTTGAAGTCTGAGTCCAGCTTGGGCCTTATGGGGTCAAGGTAGGTGGCAGCGGGGTCTCTGGAGATGCGGGAGCTGATGTGGTCCCTTCTGATGGGCCAGGAGGAGATGTAGGAGTCATCACTGGAGTGGGAGGCAGTGATGGGGGCCCTGAGGGTAGCAGAGCAGTTGACCCAGTTAAGCAGGGAGGTGGCAATCCTCCAGATCTGAGGACAGGATGGCTGGCTTGGGGGCTGCATGTAGCTGTTGCCTCTGGTTGTGAGTCTGTCTTGGGACCAATATTTCTTGGGCCAGGAGAATTCAGCAATATTTTTCCATGCAGGCCTTTAACCAGAAGGGTGGAGAATGAACTAAGTCTTTCCAAGAATCAATACAGGGGTACTGGTCAGGGTGACCCTGAGGGTCATTTCCATGTTGGCTAGTAATAACTCACCTGACTTGATGGATGAGGGAAAAGTTAAAGGACCCCTCCAAGGGCCATCCTACATTAAAGATGGCCAGTCTACCTCACAGAATGTCCTGAGTTTATCAGGAGATAATTTCACACCATAGTCACCAGAAAAGCTCTTTTAAAAATTCCTTAGCATACAGGAAAGGGGAGTTTGTTTGCTAGGTATTCCTTCTATGTTTTTCACCCATGATAGGTGTTGCAACAGACACTCTATTCCAAGCTCTTTGTCCATCTCCGGCTGCTCACCATGCGGTGATATTGCAGCACCTCCTGGCTTTGGTGAGACGGTATAAATCCCAACTCAAGACCTCTCTTGTGAGAGTCACCCTTAGCCATATGAGGTCACAACAGAATCGCGGATTGGTACTCTGCACTCACTTTGTATCCAGGATATGTCTCGGCCACATACATTCATACACTTTCACTCCCCATCCAAAAATTCCAAAAATCCTGACCAGAAAATGTAATGTGGTTTCCTCCATAGAACGGAGTTCACCGCCCCAAAATTACTGAAATCCTGACCTAAGTGGGGAATGTGGTTTCCTCTGTGAAATGCAGTACTAAGGCATTCCACCTTTGGGAGCTGATCAGGCTCCCCCTTCTACTCACAGGGGAGTAGGAATCTAGTGGGACACAGGTCCTTACCTAATCCGATGGGCAGACCCTGGTCTGGTCCCTGAGCCTCTTTGGGTTCCATTGTGCCAGGATTTAATATTCGGGTCCATCTGGCGAGGTCTCTCCCACTCACGGAGAACGCTCAATTGGCACCTGAGTGCAGTCCGTGTCATCAGATGTCCCGGGGGCTGAGACCAAGAGACAAAGGAGGTGGTCAACTGCCTTTCCACTATCCCTGAGGAGCCCCTAAGAAATGTTTCAGTGAGTTACTGTGAACTCTCAGGGAGAGGCAGGATACACAGAGGCTTAAAACAGGAAAACAGAGTTTATTGAAATACTGGTATCTAGCTCAAAAGGACTCATGTCTAAAGTTTTAAGCACCACTACCCAGTGGCACAGTTATTTTTATATCATAGCATTGCTGGGTTTTATAGCATGGTCGGGGGGGGGGGGGTTGCTTTGTCTTAGAGTGGAAAAGTACCAACAAGAAAAAGCAGAAGAAGAAAACAGAAGAGAGCTTGTGACATTCGGTTATAGCAATCTGTAAAACTACAGGGTGTCAGCTAAAACCACAGGGTGAGACCTAGGGGCCTGCTTCTGCAGTGGGGTGTCACCTAGTCTGTGATAACCACAGGGTGAGAGAAGGTGGGGCTGCATGACATCTGGATGGGGGTCTTGGTTACAGCATAGTGTGGCACAGCATGGATGCCTAATGGCCACAGCTGGGCTGGACACAGCTGGGTAAGTGTGAGTGCCTCACAACCACTGGTTTATAACAATCATGAAATCCTGCCAGGTAATCTTCATGAAAGCTTCTTTTGCTGTGGGTGGGAAAGTTCCTTAATTAGACTTTAATTCTGGTCTGTTAGAAGGAACAGTCTTGTCAGTTCTCTTTAATGTCCTGTGTGTAAGCATGTGTTTGTGTGTGTGTGTTGTCTACTCACCATTGTAGAGTCCTCCCTTGCTCATTATCCTCTGAGGCATTATCTAAAGTGGTCAGGAGGAAGTGTGCCCTTACTGGGAGTAGCACACCTTTCAACTGCTTATGTCCTGCTGCTGAAAGTTTAGGAGCAAAAGAAAGGCTTAGCACTTACATAGACAAAGTAACCAGTATAATGGCTCCTGGTGTCCTTGGTAAAACAATTTCCTGGGGGGAAAAAAAAAAAAAAAGAAACTTTAGTGGTCATCTGATCTGTTTGTTTCAAGAAATTTCTATGTTCCAGTAATCTTATTCAGTTTTATTTTTCCAAACATAGGTCACAAGTCTGCCTTATTTCTTAACTTCTTCAGCCTGGTTTATTCTTTTTTAATGTGAAGTTATCTGAAATTATAGGCTTGGGTGGGAAGGAAAGACTCTTAGCCTACACTTTGTCACAAAGCAAAGTGACCTTGTTTAATGGGAAATGAACATATATCACCCATACATTTTCTTTTGTCTTGTTGACTAAATTTGGGGCCTAGAAATATCTGGGTTTTCCAACCTGGCAAGGCAATGCATTTCTGGACTTTATTCTCTTACATTTCTGCCTGAAAACTATCAATTCTTCCCTGTGCCTGAGGTCATCTCTCTTGTTTAATACTCTAGTGAAGGCTGAAAGTAAAGGCCAACCAACACTATTTTTCCATTTCTTTCCAAACACTTCCCACAGAGCTGACTGATGTCTTGTTAGAAACTTGGACTGGCTTCCAAGTTGTCAAACATAATAATTTTACAGAGTGTGATGTCTCTGTATAAAAACAAAACAAAACAAAATGAAACTTTAGTTTTCTAATTGCTGGTATCAATTTCTTTGCAGACCAGCACACAACTGCTTAACTAATTATATGTATATTATTTATGACAACATTCCACCCATCAAATACTTTCTGTATCGGTTAAAGTAACTCTAATTTCTGAAACAAATAAATGTAACGTGTAGTAGTACAATCTACATGTAATAGTATAAATAATTTCTATATTGGTTAAAGAAAATGTTATTACTGAACCAAATAACTCTATAGTGTGTAATGGTACAAACAGGACATTTTTTTTTTTTTTCTCACCAGTATGATGTCTCAAATGCAGGTTCCCAGTCTGTAGCCTATTCTCATAAAGTTTGTTTATAATTCCCCAGGCAGCCCAGAGTATTTAAGCTAGTACTTAAGTATAAATCTCATCTCTTTTCCACACAATACACAATGCAGTACAGTTTTTCTCCCACACCTCTCCGACGTGTGGTTGTTAGTATATCTATTCCATTTTAATATGTTATAGGCCCACAGAATTGCCTTTATCTCTGATGAATCTATCAGTCCCTCCCAATTATCTTTTTTTGACCCACACCTTCTACTATTTTTGAGCGTGCACTTAGGTTTGTACTTCTCGGTGGTCTGTTGCAAAGAAAGTCTGGTTTCTGGGGAGGTATTAGTGCTCTCTGTTCTATGGCCTGCTTCTCCTTCCAGGCAATATCTCTGAGCCACGTTTCTTTTGCTGGAATAGGGAAATGACATATTTCTCTTTAATTCATGCCCCTGCTTTAGTTTCTGATTGCTCAGCAGGCCTAGATCTCCTAAATTTGCCTGTTTTGGCAAGGAACCCCTATGCCAGGAGCTGGGGGAATTGCATTCAGGGCCCCAATATTTTCAGTGGCACCCCATCTTAGGTACAGTCTCTGTCTCACAAGTGGAGGCTGGGCAGAAGTAGGGAGTCATCAACTCTTGGCTTCACTTTCCAGAACTTAGCCTCAGAAACAGGTAGCTTAGATAGGATGCTAATTGCTGATGTCCTGCTTCTCCTGGATAGGTAGCCCTCTGACTGGGATCCTGGAAGAGAGGGAGCCCTGCTTTACTTGATATATCAGTCAGGAGTGGAGATTCTGTCTTACTAAGCTGGAAGGGCAATGGGATAGCACAAATTTTGGTGAATTTACCACAGTCTATCACAGTTTATACTGAGTTCTGGTAGACTTTCTTGAATTAATATTATTTTTTTATGTACTTCAGTCCATTTCTAGAGAATTTAAATGGTTATTTCACACACACACACGCACACGCGCGCACGTGCGTGCACACACTTTTTCACCTGTTTCACTGGGGAATGAGTCCATTAAGCTTCACATGTTATCATGTTATAAGTGAAATTTCCACCGCCTATATTTTATTTTATTTTATTTATCTAATTTATTTATTAATTTATTACAAGTATTCAAGAGATACAAAGCTGATTGTCCCCCCTCCAGCCCATGATGTGGGGGCCAGATTCATACTGGAGGCATACACATTACCAGAAATTACTTTTGTACCCTTTGTAGCCTCCTAATTACCTACAGATCTCCCTCCTTCTCCCCCTCCTCCCTCCACTCCAATTTGTAGCCCTAGGAATGTTCCCTCACTCTGTTGGATCACGGCACTACTGTGGTCTTTCTTTCCTGCCTTTCTTTCTCTCTTAGCTTCCACCTGAATGAGCATGTACAGTATTTATCCCTCTGTACTTTGCTTGTTTAACTCAACATAATTTTCTCCAGGTTCATCCATGTCATTGCAAATGGTAGTATTTCATTCTTTTTATGGCAGAGTAGTATTCCATAGTGTACATATACCAAAGTTTCTTTATCCACTAATCTATTGATGGACATTTAGGTCAGTTCCATATCTTGGCTATTGTAAACAGAGCTGCAGTAAACATGGGAGTGCAGGTATCTCTTCGAGATGATGATTTCCATTCCACTGGATATATACCCAGAAGAGGGATTGCTGGATCATATGGAAGATCTGTCTGTAGTACACTGTCTTTTTTATTATAGCCAGTCTAACTGGAGTGAGGTTGTACCTCAATGTGGTTTTAATTTGCATTTCCCTGATGACTAGTGATGCTGAGCATTTTTTTTTTCCACGTATTTCTTGGCCATTGGTATGTCTTTCTTTGAAAAATGACTACTCAGGTCCTTTGCACATTTTTTTAATTGGGTCATTTATTTTTTTATTGTGTAATTGCTTGAGTTCTATGTATATTCTGGATATTGTCCCTAGTCCAATGCACAGTTAGCAAAAATTTTCTCCCACTCTGTAGGTTGTCTTTTCACTTTGTTGATTGTTTTCTTTGCTGTGCAGAAACATTTTAGTTTGATATAGTCCCATTTGTTTATTTTTTCTTTTGCTGCTTGTGCTTTCAGGCTCATGTTCATAAAGCCCATGCCCTGACCTAACTGCTGAAGTGTTTCACCTATATTTTCCATTAGTAATTTTACAGTTTTGGGTCTTATACCTAGGTCTTCAATCCATTTTGAGATGATATTAGTGTATGGTGAGAGATGCATGTCTAGTTTCATTCTTCTGCATATGGATAATCCAGTTTTATCAGCACCACTTGTTGAAGAGGCAATCTGCTCCCCAATGTAGATTTTTGTTGCCTTTGTCTAATATCAGATGGCTATAAGCCTGGGAGTGATTTCTGGGTTCTCTATTCCACTCCACTGGTCTGAATGTCTATTTTTATACCAGTACCATGCTGTTTTGTTTACAACAGCTTTGTAGTATAATCTGAATTCAGGCAGAGTTATGCCTCTGGCTTTGTTTTTTTTGCTCAGAATTTCTTTGGCTATTTGGGGTCTTTTGTTTTTCCATATGAAAGGTAAGATTGCTTTTTTCCATTTCTGTGATGAACGTCATTGGTATTTTGATGGGAATTTCATTGAATCTGTAGATCACTTTGGGTAGTATAAACATTTTGACAATGTTAATCCTTCCAATCCAAGAACATGGACTATCTTTCCATCTTTTTGCATCCTTTTTAATTTCTTTCAGAAGCGGTTTGCCGTTCTCATTGTAGACATCTTCACCTCCTTGGATACATTGATCCTTAGGTATTGTATTTTTTGGTGACAATTGTAAATGGGCTTACTTTATTTTTCTTTCTGTTAGTTCATTATTTGAGTATATAAATGCTACAGATTTGGGGGCATTTATTTTGTATCCTGCAAAGTTACTGAAGTTATTAACCATCTCTTGGAGTTTCTTGATAGAATCTTTAGGTTTTTCTATATATAGTATCATGTCATCTGCAAATAGGGAAAGTTTGACTTCATCTTTTCCAATCTGGATTCCTTCTATTTCTTTCTCTTCTCTGATTGCTCTAGCTAGTATCTCCAGTACTATGCTGAGTAGAAGTGGTGAGAGTGGGAATTCTTGTCTTGTTCCTGTCTTTAAGGGAAAGGCCTTCAGTTTTTCCCCATATATAATAATACTGGCAGTGGGCTCGTCATAAATGGCTTTTATTGTGTTAAGATATTTTCCTTTTATACCTAATTTATTGAGAGTCTTTATCATGAAGGATTGTTGAATTTTGTCCAATGCTTTTTCAGCATCTATGGAGATAATTATATGGTCTTTGTCCTTGAGTTTGTTGATGTGATGTATCACATTTATTGACTTTCACATATTGAACCATCCTTGCATCCCTGGGATGAATCCCACTTGATCATAGTGTATAATTTTTTTAATATGTAGCTATATTCTGATTGCTAATATTTTGTTGAGGATTTTAGCATCTAGGTTCATCAAGGATATTGGCCTTTAATTTTCTTTTTTTGTTGTGCCTTTATCTGGTTTTATCAGAGTTAAGTTGACTTCATAGAACGAGTTTGGGAGAGTAGTGTCTGTTGCGATTGTTTGGAATAGTTTCATGAGAATTGGTATTAACTCCTCTTTAAAAGTTTGATAGAATTCAGCTGTAAATCCATCCAAACCCGGACTATTTTTTGTTGGAAGTTTGCTAATTACCACTTAATCTCCTTGCTAGTTATTTGTCTGTTCAGGATATTTTTTCTCTTCTTGGTTCAGTCCTGGTAATTTATATGTGTCTAGAAACTTATCCATATCTTCCAGATTTTCAAATTTGTTGCCATACAGTTGTTTATAATAGTCTCTAAAGATTCTTTGTATTTCTGTGGTATCATTTATAATGTCTCCCTTTTCATTTCTGATTTTTGTTATTTGAGTCTTCTCTCTCTTTTGTTTTTTGTTAATCTAGCTAATGATGTGTCTATTTTGTTTATCTTCTCGAAAAAACAACTTTTAGTTTTGTTGATCTTTTCTATTGTTTTTTGGGTTTCTATTTAATTTAGTTCTGCTCTGATCTTAATTATTTCTTTCCATCTACTGCCTTTAGGTTTGGATTGTTGTTGTTTTTCAAGTTCTTTGAGGCATACTGTTAGATTGTTTATTTTAAGTCTTTCCTTTTTTTTTTTTTGATATAAGCATTTACTGCAATAAATTTGCTTCTTAGTACCAATTTTGCAGTATCCCACAAGTTTTGGTATGTTTTATCTTTATTTTCATTAGTTTCTAGAAACTTTTTGATTTCCTGTTTAATTTCTTCTTGAACCCATAAGTCATTCATGTGCCTATTATTTATTTTCCATGTGTTTGTATAGCTTCCAGCATTTTGCTTGTTGTTTGTCTCCAGTTTTAGTCTATTGTGGTCTGAAAAGATTGTTGGAATGATTCCAAATTGTTTTAAATTTGCTTAGACTAGATTTGTGCCCTAATGTCTGGAGAATGTACTGTGAGCTGATGAGAAGAAAGTGTATTCTTTAGCTGTTGGGTCAAACGTTCTGTATCTATCTGCCAGGTCCTGCTGTTCTAGGGTGTAGATTAAATCCTGTGTCTCTTTGTTGACTCGTTGTCTGGAAGTCCTATCCCATATTGAGAGAGGGGTGTTCAGATCACCTTCCATTAATGTATTAGGTCCTATCTCCTTCTTTAGGTCAAAGAGAGTTTGCTTGATATATCCAGGTGTTCTGGTATTGGGTGCATACATGTTTATGATTGTTATGTCTCCTAGCTGGATAGTTCTCTTTATCATTATATAATGCCCTTTTTGACTTTTTAATTTTTTTTTTTTAGTTTAAAGTCTATTTTGTCTGATATAATCATAGCTACTCCTGCTTGTTTATGGTTTCCATTTGCAGGTATATATTTTTCCATACTTTCACTTTTAGTCTGTAAGGATCTTTACATGTGAGGTGGGTCTCCTGAAGACAGTGTATACTTGGGTATAGCTTTTTAATCCAGTCAGTTAGTCTGTGTCTTTTGAATGGGAAGTTTAGCCCATTCACATTTAAACTAGTTATTGAGAGTGTTGGTTAATTCCTGTAATTTAATTGTTACTTATTTAGGTAGTTTAAATATCTTTGGATCATTATTTTCCCTTTTATTTCTATTCTTCAATGTGAGTTGGGAATTTAAGGTGGAATGATTTAGCTTCTTTCTCTTTCTTGCTGGCATTTTTGTTTTAACTGTGGGTTTTGCTCTTTCTTGTGTATTTGTGATGATGGTCACCATTATTTCAGATTCCAGATGAATGACTCCCTTGAGAATTTCTTGCAGGGCTAGTCATGTGGTGGTAAACTCCCACACCTTTTTTTGTCTGGGAAATGCACTATTTCTCCCTCATTCTGAAGGAGACCCTTGCTGGGTAAAGAATTCTTGGCTGGCAGGGGGTTTTCTTTGTTTGTTTTTTTGTTTATTTTGTGGGGGGGTTGTTTGTTTGTTTGTTTTTTATTTCACTATTTTGAATATATCATTCCATTTTCTTCTGGCTTGTAGGGTTTTGGTTGAGAAGTCTGCTGTTAGTTCGATGGGGGGTTCCCCTATAGGTGACCTGATAGTTTTCTCTTGCTGCTTGTAGAAATCTCTCTTTGTCCTTGCCAATTTAACTATAATATGTCTTGGGGAGGATATTTTTGGGTTGAATCTGTTTGGGGACCTTTGAGCTTCCTGGATCTGAAGGTCTGTATCTCATCCTTCATCTGGGAAATTTTCTGTTACTATTTCCTTGAGCAGGTTTTCAACACCTTTTCCTTTCTCCTGCCCTTCAGGAATACCCACAATTAGGATGTTAGAGCACTTGAGGTTTTCTGCTATCTCTCTTAGCTTTTCCTCATTATTTTAAATTATTTTTTCCTTTCTTTTGTCTGCCTGAGTTATTTCAAAAAGACCATCTTCAAGCTCTGAAATTCTTTCTTCTGCTTGCTCTACCCTGCTGCTCAAGCTCTGTTATGTTTTTTTATTTCACTGAGTGGGTCTTTCATTTCTAGAAGTTCTGCTAAACTCTTTTACATGATATTAATTTATTTGTAGATTTTCTCCTTCATATTCTGGATGTTTTTTCTTATTTCATTGTGTTCTCTAATTGGGTCTTTATCTCTTCAAGTTTTCTTAAGATCATTGCTTGAAAATCTTTTTCAGACATTTCAAGGATTCCCTGTTCCATGGAGTCTGACTTTGGGGCATTACTGTATCTTTTCAGTGGTGTCATTTTTCCTTGATTGTTTGAACTTCTAGTATTTTTTTGCTGATGCTTGGAAATTTGGTTTGGGGTTTGCTTCTTCTATTGCACTGAGGTTCTCTGTGGAGTGGCCCTGGTTGCTACTATGGGAGGTGAATTGTCTTTGCTTGACAGTTGGTGTGGTGGTGATTATGTTAAGCCACCTTGGTTCTGTTTGAAGCTCTGTGGTCATAGAATGAGCCCCTAGCACATGGAGTTCTGCTGGGCCAAACTTGGTGGGTTAGATCCAAAGGCTGGTGCTCCCCCCTTGGCCTGAGGCAGGGCGAGGGGCCGTGTCCATCCACGTGGTTCCACTGGCTGGTGTTGCTGCCAGCCACCACCAGCGGGCTAACCTCTGTGGTGCCAGTTCAGGGTGTGGGGGTGGAGCTCGGGGCTCCCCCCTTGCCTGGGTCCAAGGCAGCGGCGTGAGGGGCTGAGTGGAGCTGTGTGGTTTCACTGGCTGATACCAGTGGGCTCACCTGCATGGTACCATTTCAGGGTGTGGGGGTGGGACCTGGAGCTCCTCCTCTGCCTGGGTCGAAGGCAGCAGGGTGAGGGGGTGTGTGGAGCCGCACAGTTCCTCTGTCACCCCCTATATTTTAAAGGCATGTTTTCCAAATAACTTACTTATAGCTGTAGTTAACAGAACTAGGCTTCTCTCTGTAAGAGGCTTAAGAGTATTTCTTTCATTCGCACTGACAGAATGAGTGCTGATTATTATATTCAGCTCATTGACAGCTGTTGGTTCAATCCGATTAGGAAGCCAGGAGGCTCACCCCAGGTCCAGGGTTACTACTGAGGAGGACAAATTCTAATTATACTCTCTGGATTAGGACCCTTTGTACACATATTATAAGAGAATGATTTAAGAGAAAATTTGAGTTTCTTTTATTGATTTTACCAATAATCATTTCATGTTAAGAACCACTTATTTAACTTCTGATAACACAGGTAGACTGACTATCTCATTAACACATCTGTTTCAAACTCCTAGTTAAATGCTAATAAAGTGGTAGAACCCCCTGGGACTAAAATAACAGGAGAGAAACAACAGTAGAAGAGAAATTTCAATAAATTTTGTAAAGATGTAGAAGGTGGAAGAATGAGTGATAAATGACTTAGCAGGATGGCGAAATATATCATGAGGGAGATGTTGAAAGTTTACTTGCATTACAGAACACTAAATTTTCAGGGTTCTGAAGTATCAGTTATCAGAGGAAGCAGTGATAAAGGGTTTAAAAACTTGGGTGATTAGGTGAACTCCCTACACCAAAGTTAGGAAGTTATTTCATCCCTGTTTATTCCCTTCCACTCACCTCATTCTACTTCCCCACTCCCCATCTCATGCTTCACGTGGGAGATAAAGTGTTTTACTCTCTGGAGAAATCATATCTGAGAGATAGTAGAGCTACAATTGGGTAGCAGGGTTACTGGATTTCACAATAAAAATACGGAATGCCCAGTTAGGTTTGAGTTTCAAATAAACACAACTAAACAATGTGCAACATCATGAAAATTGAAAAAAAGAATAGGTGTATATAAGAGTTAAAGAGAGCATTTATAGAGAAAAACAAACGAAATTAAATCATATAAAATTAATTAGGTATTAGTAAATTGTTAGATTTCTCAAAGAAACACTAAAAGCTAAAAGAGAAAGAAATGATGTTCAAAATTATGACGGAGGGAGATTTGGTTTTAGAACACTATATAGGAGGCATAAGAAAGATATTTTTAGATATTTAAGAGTTCCTAAAATTTTACCTTTCATATATTCTAGAAATTGTTATTCATCATAATAAGGAAGTTAACCTAGAACAAGGATGGCATGGTATCCATCTAATAGGAATTATACAAAAGAGGACAGAGATGAAAATCCCAGAAAGAGAGTCATAAAACAGACTTGAAAAGTGATCAGGCCAAATTGGATCAGGAGAATGAAGGGCTCTTAGGACATCTTTAGGAAATTAAATTTAATGAATAAACCATCTTACGTGTTTGAATATTTGGCAAATATTATTGAAAGGTTTTCGATAGCTCTGTTGAGAACACTATGGACGGACAGATAAAAATAGTACAAATAAGGAATAATGAACTCTTCCACTTCTGGACAAGATGGAGAAACACAGACCAGATTTATTCTTCCATCTGAAACAACTACAAAAACAAAAACAAAAACATAACAAAACAATACAAACAGACAAAATATAGATGCAATATACAAAAGGGTCGCATAAATAGAATAATGTGAGGTTGAAAGTAAAAGTTGCATGAGTCAGATGTGCTTCCCATGTTATCACAACTTAAAAGAAGATATGTAATTGATAGAATCGTTGTCATTTCTGGTATCATGTACATTTAGATTTGAGAGAGACACAAATATCATTCTTCTTCAGTGCCCAAATTTGGAACCACTTTACACCTAGACTCAAAATTTATCATGGATCAAACTAAACTTGAGAAGGTAGAATGAGCCTTTGGCCAAATGAGTCTCCTAATGTGAACTCCAGATGAGAGCACTGCCATGTCACATACAGTACTAGACAGCTGACTATCACCAGCAGATCACATGTAGCCACTTTGCAGGCAGACATGCATTAACAGGTGCTCAGTTTCCATGAATTCAGGTTGTAGGACACACTTCTGAATTTCAAACCACTCCCCAAGGTCTCAGGCCCCTTTTTTAAGTCCTCCCATTAAAATAGAATCATCGTTGCTTATTGCAACTGTTTTCAGTACCAACTCTGGGAGATTATAACTACAGGGGGCAGACATGCAAATCCAGTGGCTGAGCATGAGCAGTAGAGAGGGGTTTATCTAGACTTATATAATCCTATTGGCCAAGCATGCTCAGTAAAGTGAAATTTGTACTTTGAATGACCTTCCATCGGAGGCATTACAGAGTACCAAATATTCTTGAATATATTCTGTGCATGTGGTGGAATTTGACTACTGAGTATGCTCTAAAAGAAACCAACTGAGCATGTGCAAGACTAGGTTACATAACTGAGAACCATATCTTCAGATGATGTGTTAGTCCGTTTTAGTTGCTTATAACAAAATACTTGGAACTGGGTGGTTTTCTCTGCTGCAACTCCAATCCCACATTTCTACTTGGCATTACTCTAGTGAAGGCTGTCTGCAATGACTCCACCCCTTTGACAGATCTCTTCCTGGGCCCCCAGACTTTTCCATACATCCTCTGAAATCAAGGTGGAGGCTCCCAAACTTCCACAGCTCTAGCATTCTGCAAGCCTGCAGACCAAACACCACATGGACGCTACCGAGGCTTCTGGCTTGTATTTTCCAAAGCTGCATGACTAGCCACACCTGGGGCCAGTTTACTCACAGCTGAGCAGCCAAAGCAGTTGGGGTGCTGGTGCTGGAAGCAGCTTCCCAAGGTGGTCCTCATCAGTGAGTCTGTGGAGGGCTCCTCAAGCCTGTTCCCCAAGTCCATTTTGTCTCTTTAGGTCTTTTGGCCTCAGAGGCTTCTGCAATGCTCTCAGGGCCTTTTTCTCTTTCGCTTGATAATACCATTCCTTTGTATTAATCTTAGCACCATTGGATTTTTCTTCTGAAAATGCCTTCTGCTTCTCTACCACATGTCCAGGCTCCAAAATTTCCAAATCTTGATGCTCTGCTTCCCTTTTAAATTCTGACTTTATGTCATGCCTTTGCTGTCATAACTCAGCATAAGCTGTTAGAAGTAGCCATACAGCTTCCTTAATGCTTTGCTACTTAGAACTTTCTTTGGCCAAGTACTCTGGTTCACAACTCCTAAATTCCAACTTCCAGAAAGTCCTAGGGCATGGACAGAATGCAGCCAAATTCTTTGCCAGTTCACAGCAAGGGTGATCTGTGCCTTGGTTTCCAATAAACTCCTTCTTATTTTTATCTGAGACCTCCTTAGAATGGTCTTTACAGCCCAAATTTTTATCAGTATTCTGCTAGCCACCACATAATGAGTCTCTAAGGCATTCCAAACTTTCCCTAATCTTTTTGTCTTCTTTTGAGTAGTCCAAACTCCTCCTACCTTTGCCTAACACCCAGTTCCAAAGTTGCTTCCACATTTTCAAGTATCTGTTATAAGCAACACCCCACTTCTCTGGTACTAGTTTAGTTGAATGTTTATTAGATAGCATGAATATGTATAGATAGTGAAACTATAAAAATTGAATACAGGAAGAAAGTGGGGCTGCTGCTCACTCTCTTTGAGGCCAGCCTGTACTTCACATGAGGTGTGCATTTGTTACTTTTTATATCAAACTTGCTTTTGGAAGGCTGCTGTTCACTATAGAGCCAGCCTGCACATTGTCTGTGAATATATTTCTTACTTCTGTATTAAACTTGCCATGGGTCCTGTTCAGTCTCTGGAGCTCAGCTACACTTACCCTGTGAAATCTCTATCTCTTATTCATTACATTAAACCTGTTCTCATTTTCTACTGTGACTTTACTGTTGAATTCTTTCCTGTGACAGAGTCAAGAACCTGGTAAGAGGATAAGGTGGGTTGGCACTGGCTATTCGGGCCTCCCCAGACCCTCTTCTCCTTATCAGACAGATCCCACAGAGAGCTCTGAAAGGCAAAGTTGTCCTAATCATCTCTCTCTGAAATACACTGGTCAGCCAAATCACTCCTCCTTCCTAGAAAAAGTGAGGAGGCTTAGAGGTGCTAAAATGTTCCTCTATTGCTTTTCCTTCTTAAGGGCTAAAGGCCCTTCCTGATAAGTAAACACATGGGGAAGACCTGGCATGTGGAAAGAGAAAATACTGACTTGTTTCAGAAAAAACAAATAAGCAGAAACACACACACACACAATTTACTTTTTCTTTCTTTTTATTTATGCAAAAAAGACATACTTAAAAGAAATACTTGGAAAGTCAAATTCAAGTTACTATTTTATCTTGTTTGTCACATACAAGGCTACTCTTCACTTAATTATTTTTAATCTTTTCACTCATGAAGACGCAGTAATCTTTTTACCATTAATTACTTTAATTTGACTTTGTTGGCTTTTGTGCTTAGAGCAATTTGAATTTGACAGTTCATTTATGGTGAATTTTAATAAGCAAAGTCAGTTAAACATCTGTCCAAATTATCCCTTATACATACAGCAGTGAAATGTAAATTTGCATTGCAACGAGGTTTATTAGAAAAGTTTAACTTGCCAACACCTGCTCTGACTGACTGTTTTGTTTTGTTTTGTTTTGTTTTTTTGTTTTAGTTTGTTTTAATTAATGAGAGATTCAGACAAATGCATTAGAGTTGATGAAGGCAAATATTATAATACAATATATTTTGGGAAAATATCCTAGGTGCATTTTCAAGGCTTGCAAGAAAATATTTACTATTTGTAATGATAATTTAGAATCTCTCCTTAATGTTTTTGCAGTTGTTCTTTCAAGATATCTTTTTATTATCATCAAAAAACCATACATATGTTAATTACATGTTTGTATGACTCAAACAGGTTTCGAAAACCCTTGGCTTGGCCAAGCTACCAGAATGATTACTAAAGTTTCAAAAAACCTATAGAAGAATATTAATGTCAAACTGCATCCTTGACTTTCCCTTGATGGAGAGAGATTTTTTTCATGCATTGCTTTACTCAGCTGAAAATTTATTTCTACTAGAATGATTTCAGATTTAGGTTCTTACCTTTTATACAAAGTATAATTTGGGGATTCATCTATTCAAATTCCTGACATGAGAAAAATTTTCTGCAGTGTTGCTTTCAAGTCCATAACTACTTGTTAGCTATGTGAATACTGGGCATTATTGTCTTCTTTTAATCTTTCAGATGTTCCATGTATTTTACGCTAATGTATCTGCTTATTCCATGTGTTTTCCACAAATGATAAGTTTTGTGAAGGCAGAGATCTAACTTTTGTATATCCAGTTTCTAGCCAAGTGATTACATACATTAGGTGATCCAAGCATTTACAGAATGTGGAATGAGTGTTTAGTCTTATTATTAGTCATTTCTTGCAGATAGCTGAGTGATTGGCATGACTTTATTTTAAATACTATAAAGCATTTTGAGATTGAGGAAAGAATGTTTACAATACAAGTCCATTGGATTTCATGCATTTCTTCTTCCTCATTCATGTTTCAATTCACCTGGTAAATTAAGTGTTTGAATAATTTCTGCTTAGAAAGGCTTCCCATTGCCCAAAAACTTTAGGCTGATGAGATATAAACTCAAACTCTTCAAGAGAATAATAAAATGCATGAAATAACTGATCTTACTTTGTAAAAAGTAGAATATTGGCATGGCACAATATTTCACTTTATAGATATATCATATTTTTTTTACATTGTTCCCTACTGTTTAACACACAGTTTGTTTTCTACTTGCTTGCTGTTACAATTTTTTTTTTATTTTAACTTCTCAATATACGTTGTAGTTGATTTTTGTGTCCCTTTACCCATTCCTTTTCCCCCCTCCCTCTCTCCCCTGCCCCCCATCTACATCATATCTGTTCATTTGTCTAACAAGTTCAAGGAATTGTTGTGATTGTCATGTCTTCTTCCCTCCCACCATTTATTTGTTTGCATATTTATTTATTTATATATTTTTTAGCTCACACAAATAAATGAAAACACGCGATATTTCTCTTTCTGTGCCTGACTTGCTTCACTTAATATAATTTTCTCAAAGTTCATCCACGTTGCTGTGAATGGTAGTATTTCATTCTTTTTTATAGAAGAGCAGTATTCTATTGTGTAGATATACCACAGTTTCCTTATCCACTCATCTGATGATGGGGATTTGGGCTGGTTCCAGCTCTTGGCTATTGTAAATAATACTGCAATAAACATGGAAGTATAGGTATCCCTTTGGCTTGATGATTTCCATTCTTCTGGGTATATTCCCAGCAGTGGAATAGCTGGATCATATGGTAGATGTATCTGAATTGCTTGAGGAATCTCCATACCTTTTTCCATAAAGGCTGCACCATTTTGCAGTCCCACCAACAGTGTATGAGAATTCTTTTTTCTCTGCAACCTCACCAGCATTTATCATTCTCAGTTAATTGGATATTAGCCATCCTAACTGGAGTGAGATGGTATCTCAAAGTGGTTTTGATTTGTATTTCCCGAATGCTGAGTGATGTTGAGCATTTTTTCATGTGTCTGCTGGCCATTCATATATCTTCCTTTGAGAATGCCTGTTCAGATCCTTTGCCAGAGACTGCCTCTTCAGCAAATGGTGCTGGTAAAACTGGATATTCATATGTAGGAGAATGAAACCAGACCCACACCTCTCACCATATACCCAAATCAACTCAAAACGGATTAAATAATTAAATATACATCCTGAAACAATAAAACTCCTTAAAGAAAACATAAGGGAAACACTCCAAGAAGTAGGATTGGGCACAGACTTCATGAATATGACCCCAAAAGCACAGGCAACCAAAGGAAAAATAAACAAATGGGATTATATCAAACTAAAAATCTTCTGCACAGCAAAGGAAACAATCAACAGAGTGAAAAGACTACCAAGAGAATGGAAGATAATATTTGCCAAATATACATCTGACACAGGATTAATATCCAGAATATACAAGGAACTCAAACAACTTTACAGCAAAAATAATAATAATAATTTTGATTAGCATATGTGTACATAGAAGTTTAGCTATCTCAATTTGCTATCTCAGAGTTTTTCAGCCATTGGTATTATTGAAAAATAATTTTTAAAAAAGCACCACAGTGTGTCTAGTTTTATTTAATTCACATCAGTTCATGGATGCATATAGGTCCTGAATATCTAGAATTTTAACAATTTTTCTAAACCTCTATGTGACCATTCTTTATATGCATGTATTATATGAGATTCTACTATTTATCATGTATGAGGTAAAAAAACACACACATTTTAATATAATCTGTCTTTGGAAAATAACTGCTCTGAAAATTAAATTTAAAATCTTCTTAGTACCATAAATGGCTGAAAAAAATAAAATATTTTTATTTAAATTTTGCACGAGTAAAAGTTTACGTTTGATCCTAACTGATATAAGACGTGAGCCATAACTTAAGTCATTACCTGAATTCCAAATTCACAAAATAACAATCTATCAATCAAAACAAAATTCTTGCTTTGTTATTGTGTGTGTACAGCTCCATAAAAGATTAGATAGTGATCAAAGATCACAAATTTTGATGCTGACACTGAGAGACAAATATCAAAAGAATTTATACTCGTGGAGGTAATATCCTTCAGATAAGAGACTGACATTCTGAAATATGATAATGGTGTATGACAATTTGAAGTGTGGGGTCCTGACTGTATTAAACACAGGGTTCAGGGAGTTGTAACTCATTTATGCTAATCAGCTTGTCAAGATGACATATCTTGTCAAAGAAAGGTTGGAAAACAGAAACCTGTGGTAAATAAAGGCAGTTTTGATATTTTATCAATATTTCTAAGCCACTGGGTTGATGTTTCTTGATTTTTATACATAGATAATTAAAGAAAGTCAGATTATAAATTATGTTAACCTTGAATATTTTATAAGCATTGCAAACTTATTTTATAATTAGGTTATAAATTTTTTTCTTAGCCTTAGAAAATGTTTTGAAGAAACTTAAATATGAATGACAAAACCAAAATATGTGTGTCACTTTATTTCAATTTCACAAAGCCATACGTAATTGTAACCATGAACTTGAGCATGTTTATGACTTTTCACTTTATTATTTATTTGTAAATTTGTGAAATAGTGTAATTAGTGAAAATAATAGTGTCAATTAGTGAAAGAACAAGATGTCTTTCCTATTCAAGGAGAATAAGGTATCTATCCAAATAAACAGCTAATTTTCATAGCTTTTTCACAAATCAGTTTTGATTCATTGTTTAAACTTTCTAGTTTTTTCAGAATACATGTACATCTAGAGTTTTAACCATAAATTCATAAAATTGTTCATTATGGGAGCATTATTAAAACTTACAGAGAAGAAAAATACCTGATTTCATATACTTAATGCATTCAGATATCAATCACACGCCATATAAGGACAAATGCTTCTTTAAGGGTAGCACATTACTTAAATCAAACACATTTACTCGAACCATGTTACCCGTAGTAGAAAACATGTTAGTGTATTCATACTGTTATTTACCCTGATGAACTCTTTATTGATTATTATTATGATTGTTTATCTAAATAATATATATTAATCATAGAAGAGTTTGCATCAAAACTCTTTTGGTTAATCATTTGTCTTTCATTTAAAAAATGCAGGGTAGGGCCGGCTCTTGGCTCACTCGGGAGAGTGCGGTGCTGATAACATCAAGGCCACTGGTTCGGATCCTATATAGGGATGGCCGGTTAGCTCACTTGGGTGAGCGTGGTGCTGACAACACCAAGTCAAGGGTTAAGATCCCCTTACCGGTCATATTTTTTTTTTTTTTTAAAGAAGGGTAAATAAGGGAAAACATTTGTGAAAGCGAGTTTTAAGCTGAACTAGCCACTGTTTTCATGGAACATTATTTTTACTTAAAAAATGGCTTACAAACATTACAGTTATTATAATTTGGATATTTGGGAGATATTTTCTGGAAAATGAATGAAGTGAGCTTATGACTTCACGGAAAACAACTGACAGAATTTGTTGCCAATGTAAAACTTCAAGTTTTCAAATGAAAATCAGAATTTTGGAGAATTTATCTCTACCTCTGTCAGCTTGACGGTTTCTTAGGACTTAAAATACTGCCCTGATCAGATTGGAGGTGATACTAGCAAGTGTGATTTTTTGATATTGTGTAGTGAAATGTGTCAACATTTGGAATATCTGCATAACTTAGTAGACCAATATTTTTCAGATGATCAATGAATGATGTTACAAAATCATGCATCAGGAGAAGAGCCACTAAAAGTGTAAGAGACACCAATGTATTTCAGCATTAACACAGTACAAAAAGTTTATTCATAGATTTTAGATTTCACACTGCATCTAACTTTTAAGAAATGACCACTTATTAGATTTTGGTCTAATCCCCCCCACTATCTGAAAAGGTTATTTAAAATACTCCTCATTTTTTCAACTGTAAATCTATTTGAGGCTGGATTTTCTTCATATACTTCAAATCAAAACAACATTTTACACCTGATTAAATGCATAAGCAGATATGAAAAAATTAATAAATATACAAACAAATAAATGGGGAGGGGATAAGACACAAGAATCACAACAATTCCTTGAACTTGTTAAGACAAATGAACAGATATGATGTTGATGGGTGGAACAGGGATGGGGGAAAGGAGGAATTGGTAAAGGGACACAAAAATCTACTGCATTGTATATTGACAAATTAAAATAAGTAAATAATAAATAAATAAGTAAATAATACAATTTTTAAAAATCCAGCTGTCTTCTATTAAGCCAGACATTAAAGAAATTTAATTTATTTTTATTTTTAATTAAAGAATTTAGAATAGTACCACTATCATTACTCTTTTGTTTTTGAAAATGCACTTAATTTTTTCATAAAAAAATTTATATTAACACCTAATGGGTTTGTTGTAATTTTAAAAGAAATAAAACTTTGAAAATTAAAAATTAAAAAAATGAAGAAGAATGCTAAATTTCACTGATGAAGACCAAATAATGTATAAAAAAGTTTATTGCTGTTAATTAAAATTTTAAACTAATGATTGCATCTTAATTTCTTACTTTAAAGAACATGGTGGAGAATGGGAAGTAGGACAAGCACATCAGAATGAAGTATCATTCTCTTATTTTACTTAGAAATTTACAGTGAAGTACACAGATCTGATAGTATAGATCTAAAAGGTTTAGCAGGCAACTACAGCAAGATGCCTAAATTCCAGTAGTTTTCAATTTTATTTTCAGAAGGTCCATACACATATACATACATCACACACTCGAACATTCATATAAATGCACATAGCAGAATTTTGACTCTATTTCTTATATAAACAGAATGGAAGAAAGGTAAACTGTTTTCTTCTTTACAAAGAAGTGGTTGAGATGAAGAAGGTGCACGCACTCCACACAAATGGAGAAACAGCAGAAAATGACAACTATGAAGGGAGTGAGAAAGAAACAGGAAATCCAATAGACAGAAGTTCATATTAAATATTCAAGACAACATTTGGAAACTAGATAGTATTTAAATTTTTGGTTTTCAACCCATGCTACGCATTAGGTTCAACTTTATACAAATACTGGTGCCAAGATCCCACACCAGAGGTTTTGATTCATTAATCTTGCAGTCTTTAATAGACACTCTTTAGCCAGGAAGTGAATATAGAGGAAGAGGTGAGAACTATTCTTTTCGGCTATTCTCATAGATATGCAATCACTTGAAGATTTATACATAGTATAAAATGTGCTAGAAAAGAATCAATACTAGTATCTGCTAAGCCACCGAATAGGTGTGTGACACTGGGCAAGAATCTGTTCTTTTGGGGTCTCAATTTCCTCATGCATAAAATAAATAGGTTCAACTGAATTATGTTTAAAGTAGATTATGTAAAAATTCATCTCTACAATCTCTGATATTGTAATCGCTTATGTATCCAAACATTTACAAAGTTTGGTAGGAGCCCAGTGACAAGAAAACTGCAGATAACATAACTACCTTTTGATATGGGTTATTTAGTAGAAGCACATTACTATGAAAGTTGCCTAACATTCAGCATACTGTATTTTTAATACGAGAGAATTATGATGAAATACAAAAAATTACATTTGGCTTCATGACAGTCGTTTAAATTTCACCTCTACCAGGTGCATCTTGCATAGCCTTGTGCATGGGACATCATTAAACTTTGGTGTTCTCATCTTTAAAATATACATGGCATATGTACACACATCATGTGTATCTCATATGGCATAATTATTAAGAGAGATGTTATGAAAATTATAAAAGTTAAATGATGTATATTTAAATTCTTGTGCAAAATTTTTACAGGTGAAATTTCTCTGTAAGATTTTTTAAAGTTTTTAAAAGGCAGGTGATGGAATATAAAACTCTGGAGATTAAAAATGCAGGAACGTTAAGATTGGCAGGCGGGTCATTTGGAAATGCTATTTAGAAAATTGCAGCTTTGAGCTTTTAGGGAAAGATTAATCAAGTAATCCTAAACAAGGTTTTAAGCTTGTAAATATATTGTCTTGCAGATTGATGAGTGTAGAAAGAAGACATTTTTCTAGATGTATGGGTATGTGACCTTTTGGCCCAACCCCAACACAGCTGTGAAACAAAATACAAATGTGAGTTATGGTGATAAATATAATTTTATTTATTTAGATTATTCCTATTGTCTCTATGGTTTTCATCATTTTAGGAGTCTAAAAATATAAGGAAAAAGTATATCACTGTAATGTTGAATTACATGCTTCACATGCTTAGTTTCTTTGGGGTCAAGATACATTCATTTTAGCTTTTGGAATAAAAATAATAATTAAAAAAGTTAAATACTTATATATACAATCAAATTTATACCCAATTCTTCTAAGATATATGGGGTCTACCAATTGAGAGCTACACATATATGCCAGCCTGTCTACTTTGAGCCAATAGAATTTTGAAACTCTCAAAGTCTTGCACTTTCATTATGTTATTTTATTAATTTGATATTAATGAATTTATTAAAAGATTTTAGAGTTGAAAGAGTAAATTATAGCAATTCAGCAAGCCTAGCCAAATGAAATAATCTGATTATTTACTATTTTGAATTTGTTTGTCTGTATCTACATATATAAAATGATTAAAATAAGAAAACATGTAATTAATTTAAACTAGAACCTGCTCTCACATCTACACCTATTTCCACTTGAATCCATTAAAATGGAATTATTTAATTATGCTGTTGTCATATTATATTTGCTCTAAAATCCCACTAAGAAGTATAATGAATTTGAATATAAATACCATATTCATTTGCACCCAAAAAAGTAATACTTTACTCCAAAATACAATCTTATATTCTTTACACATTTTAACATCAGTTATGAAAATATTTCACATATTAATGTATAAATAGCAGAATATATATTGAATGATCAATTTGCTTCTCTGTGAATAACAGACATATCTAAATGTCCCTCGCATTCACTTAAGTAGAGGATTGCCCCTACAGTATCTGAAAAGGTTGATGAAGCTCAATGAGGATCTCATCATTAAAGAAGAACCCAAGCATAAAGTTACCATAAACATAATGGAAGTGAGACATATTTTATTCTATTTAGCATTTATGCAACATTTTTGAAAAGTGCATTTTTTTTAGTCTCCTCACAGCAATCTTATGATTTGTCTACTGTTGTTATGCTCAGTTAGAAATGGATAAATTAAGAGGCAGAGAAGCCAGGCATAGCTCAAGGTCATGTGGCAGCCAGGCAGCAGCAGAAGCCCAAATTACCACTCTGAGACCTGACATTTCCATCTTGTTATTTTTCTTTCATGATCCACGCTACCCATTTTTTCCTCAGAGGAAACAATTTTAGGTAGAATGAGAAATATAGCATTTATATATAAGGTTGGTAATTTACAGATAACTGTTTTCGAAAAGGCAAGCAATGCCAAACTGTTACAGTATCATTTATGAATTTAAAACTTATCCTTAAGCTCATGACGACTCTTCTAATCACATATATCGCAGTATATTATTATTTTTAAGGTCATTTTATACCTAGAATATCTGCTTCCTTGGGGGAAAAAACAGAGTAAACAAGACTCCAAAACAGAAACTGATCATGCAAGTTACAAAACAAATAAATGAAGAAAAACTAACAAAGGATGTTAGAGGACAGCCAAGAGGAAGACTGATAGAAAATATTTGTTCTTTAATGTTGGAATGGCATATTTTCCCAGGATTTTCCATAGTCTAATACGACTTTAGATCTTTTGATGATTCTGAATGATTGATATGTCATAAAGATAAATTCCAGTTTCTGCAGTGCCAAACCAAAACCTAAGAATGCCCATTATATTTACTCAATTATGGAAGAACCATGACCACAGTAATGTCTCTTGTGAATGGAACATTTTTACATTGGTCTGAATAAATATCTCTCTCAACTTGTGGCAATCCTTGTATGTCTGCAAAAGCAGACGTTGAAATTATTTTTTGTTTGAGTATAAATGTTTTCTACTTTTCAATTCTTGCTTCATTTCTTAGAACAACTGCTTTCTTTGGTCTGGTTTTGTTTATTACATAAGATTAGCCCTGGATCAGCAAAACTAAGAAACAATTCGTCCTCATGGAATTACTTTTTACTCGCAATATTCCTTCAGAGATTTTTATTATTGAATAATGCTTTTCTGTGCTTTATTCTGCTTTTTCCCCCTTCTTCTTTTTGCCCTCTCTGCATTTATTTTGGCAATCGTTAACTCTTTACCAAATTTTGAATTATATAAAACTTACAATATAGTTCCAAACAGTAATTATGTGCCAAGAACATTCCTCAACTAGACTTTGGGTCTCTAAAGGAGGATTTCTTAACCAAAAACATGTTCTTAATCAAAAATATCTCCAGACATTACCAAATGCCCCCTTGGAGAAAGGCAAAATCTCGCTGTAAAGCTAGGTCTAGGTCTCACAGACCCCTTGGAGCTGTGGGTGAAGAAATAGTAGGCATTATTCAGAGATAGGAGCAGTTGATCTAATATGGCTTCTGCGAGCGTCCTCTAGAAGCTTTGCACATCTGCTCTGTTAGTCCTTTTTACTCAAGTCCATAATCAAACAAACAAACAAACAAACAAACAAACAAACAAACGAACAAACAAAATCCCCGGATGCACATGTGCAATCACATTAGACAAAAACAAGGAACACCCATGTGCACGCGTACACCCACCTCAGATGCTTGGCAAGACTCCGAACATCCAAGGGCCCTGACCATTTTCCTTATATTGTCCCAACACTCCCCCACCATGAGAATCACTACCCGCTCCTCTAAAAGATTATGCCAGCCCTTTCTCACCAACTCTGCTGCTTGTCTCGTACTTATCACCGTCGGTCAGCTAAAAGATAATGATATCTCAAGTATTGGCTTACTTATCATTGATTTATCTGTACTGACAAGGCCTTAAAAAATTTGGCTCTTGGTTATTTCTCTGTTGTAATCTGTCCTTTCACTCACTCTGTTGCAGCCTCACTGGTCTCCTTGCTTTTGCTTACACTTGGTAAGCATGCAAAATTTTTATCCTGCACTATGTGGAATGATCTTGTCCCAGTTGTCTACATAGCTCACTCCCTCAATAGCATAGAGTCTTTGCTCACCTTTTCAACGAGGCCTAACCTGACCTACCTATTCAATTATAACAATCCCCCAGTACTTCCAAATCTGGTTATATTACTCTATTTTGTCTATAACAATTTTTTGTTTATTATAATGTACAATTTAATTCTAACAAATTATATGATTTAGTTACTTTCATATTTGTTTATTATTTGTATCCACACAAGAGAATGCAAACTGTATCAGTTCTGACAATTCTATCTATTTTGTTTACTGTTGTTGCCTGAGTACCTACAAGAGGGTCTGGCCCACAGTAGCTGCTCAGTAAGCATTTGCTGAATGAATAAATAAATGAATGAGCACAAAGTTCTGCTCCTCCATTTCCCATAACTCAGTGAGCTAAACGTAAATCAAACTTCAAAAAATGTTTTAACAAGTGCCTTCCTTGCTTTGCTTTAGGAGACATAGCAAAGCACACACATACACATACACACATGCTTAAGAGAATGCCATTTGGTGGCTGAAATAGTAGCATAGGGTACTTCATCGTGAAATACAAAAAAAGACAAGAAAAAATTAAGTTTTCAAAAATAAATTCTACTGATTGTAACATTGTGATAGTACTCTGTGCTTAAAAATAGTGTATACAGATGAGTATATGTATATCGTATAACACCATTTAGGCCTGGACTTGAGAACACTGTTTGGATTGCAAACATTCACCCAGTTGCATTCGGTGAAATGCATACAAGTTTCTCAATATATTTATACCAGCCTGATTCCTCATCCTTTCATGATTGTGAAAACCAAACAACTAAGGTTCTGTCCTCAGGGAGCAAACGTCATACAAAAGAAATCAACAGCAAACTCAAATGCAATGAATGATTAGATGATTCTATATGGTGATGAGTGCTATGAGAATGATTTTGTGGTAGAAAACAAAGAAGCCATATGGAGCTGTTAACAGAAAAGAAAAAGGAGCCAACATTCTTGTGTAAGTTTAGGTGGTAAAGCACTCCAGAGAGCGAACAGTACTGCAAAAGCCTTGAGGCAGCAATGAGTACATCCTCCTAGGGTTCCTGAAAAAAATTTGTGACCAGAGAATATTTAGGAAAGGGTATCAGAGAGATAGGCTGGGGGCTTTTTATGAAGGTATGTTTTATTTAAATTGATATGAATAAACATTCATCTATTAATATCCTAATTTGCGACTCACCTCTCAAATGATATATTATTTTTTAGGTAATCACAGTCTATTACAAAGGCAATTCTATTTTCAGTTTACAAAACCCTCTTAAAATTCTTGTATGACTGAAGAATTTACAACAAAATGGATTCATACAAATATTAGTCTCTTTTGACCATCTGAATAATTTAAAGGGAATAGTAAATTCCACAGAAATCAAATCTCACAGAAATTTAGAAAAAGAACTGTGACTGAGAACAAGTTACTTAAAAGTATAACCAATATGTAAAAAATACAAACATTTCCATTCTTTGGTCACATTTATTTATATCTTATAAAACTCTACTTATCACCATTCAAAAAGAAAGAAAAAGATCTGTGCAGAGGTGGTTTGTGTAGGGCAATCAGACCTTCAGTCTTGGATGTGTTAATATTGAAATGTCTGTTAGATTTTAAGTGAATTTATTGAGCAGGCATTTGAATATATGCATCTGGAGATGGGTGAGATGTCTTAACAAGAGATAAACTTGGGGTCAATAACATACAGATGGTATTTAAAGACGTAAGACACAATGAGATCACCAAAAGAGCAAGTGAGGATTAAAAAAAAAAAGAAAGAAAGAAAACAAAAAATTATAATAATGATTTTCTCTCCATTTTCAGATTTTCAAAATTTAATAAATAGAGAAGTAAATGAGCCAGCAAAGGAGACCGAAAAAGACTCATCATAGAAGAGGAAAGCCAAAATTTTAATGTTTAGTGTTTGGAAATTGTTTAGTGTCTACTTATGTATGCATATACATATATATGGAGTGAGAGAGAGAGAGAGAGAAACAGAAGAGATTTTTTAAGCGTTTTAGTCAAGTAAGGTAAGGATTGAAAAATGACAATTGGATTTAGCAATGTGGATGGATGTCATGATTACTTGGATAAGAGCAACTATCAGGTGTGGGATACAAAAGTTTGATATAGGTAGGTTTAAGAGTAAATTTTAAAAGGGCAAATTAAAATAGCTCATGTAAACATCTCTTTCAAGTACACAGTTTTTGCCTGTTCTTGTTTGTTTCTATTTTTTTTAGAGGAGCAAAGATCTAAAAAATATGGTAGAACAAGAGAAGGCTTTTGAAGATGGAAGTGTTAGTAGACACAAAACAAATAAAAGTTTAGAAGACAGAGGGGAGAATTTCTGGAATGATGTCCTTGAGTAGGTGAGAGGTATCTAAGAAAAGATTAAGTCTGTATAGGAAAATATATATTTCAACTTTGGTAATAGGTGAGGTGGGAATGCAGTTGCTGGTAAGACAGTATATATGATGATGGGAATCAAAGTTTTCTTCTGCTTTAGATTTCTCAGTGAAGAAGAAACCAAGATCATCAGCTATGCTTGTTTTGAGAAGAAAATGAAATAATTATCTATACATGTTGTCTAAAGAACATTATCTAGATAGTAAATTGACTCAGATCATGATTTCATGGCAGAATTATTGGCATTTGTGAGGTTCAAGCTGACTAATTTGTAAAATTGGGCAAAATGAGGTTATTAGGCATCTGGGAGATAGGGTACAGGCAAATAGATTCAGAAAAATCATATTGATGTATGAATAGCCCTAAATAAAATAGTTTTCCTCCGACTGCTTCAATGAGAACCAAAAACTAAACACACACACACAACAACAACAACAACAAAACAAAAATAAAATCCCTGCTATTATTTAGAAGAGTGTCCTACCTAGGTGATCAAATAAAGAATATTTATATTTCTATCTACATAGCAGTTATTAGAAACCACTATAAATAGATCTATGAATTTTAACAAAGAATATCCTACAACGCATTTTCAAGTTAAAGTATTTTCTGTTCTTTTGAATACAATACATTCTGGAATGAAAGACATGATGTAATTTCTTTGCCTTTAATTATTAACTATAACATTATAAAAGTTTTTATACTTTTATATTGTGTTTTAGTTTCCTAGTGCTGCTGTTACAAATTACCACAGACCTAGTGACTTAAAACAATGGAAATTTATTCTATAACAGTTCTGGAAGCCAGACGGCCAAAATCAAGGGATCAGCAGGATTTTGCTCTCTCTGGAGGTTTTAGGTGAGAATGCTTCCTCGTTTGTTCTGGTTTCTGGGGGCCAGAGTTCCTTTGCTTGTGGTAGCATAACTCTAAGCTCTGAGTATCTTCTAAGAACACCTCATTGGATTTAGGAAAAAAATTCGTCCATTTCTGTTGCTTGTAACAAAATACCTGGAAGTGGGTAATGAAAGAAAACAAAACTTTTGGCTTAGAGTTTTGGAGGCTGAGAAGTCCAAATTCCAGGAAACACATCTGATGAAGGTGTTCTTGGTTGGTGATTTCAGTGATGCAGGGTATCACATTGCAAAGGTGGCAGCAGAGAGAGAGAGAGAGAGAGAGAGAAGGAGGGAGAGAGAGAGAGAGAGAGAGAGACTACTCTCACATGCGTTCCTTTTAAAGCCCTCAGAACCACACATGCCCATGACTACCATTATTAATCTATTCTTTAGGGCATGGTCCTCAGAATCTAATTATCTCTTCAAGCCCTCGCTTTTCAATTACCATAGTAATATTTCCTCTTAACAGTAACAGTGGGGATCAAACTTGTAATACATAAAACTCGGAGTACAAAATTCAATCCATATCATTCCACCCCTGGCCCCCAAAGTTTATGTCCTTCTCACAGGTAAATATATTCATTCCATCTCCAAAGCCTTAACTTGTTTCAACTCAAAAGTCCAAAGTTCAAAGCCCAACCTATGAAATCAAAACAAGTTATCTATTTCCATGATGCAATGATGAGACAAGCGTAGGGTACATATTCCCATTAAAAAACGGACAAATAGGCCAAAAGAAAGGGGTAAGAAGTCCTAAACAAATCCAAAACCCAGCAGGGTAGGCAGTAAATCTCACAGCTGGTGAATCATGTCCTTGATTTCATGTTTGTCATCCTCTGCACACTGGTGTGATATTAGGGTCGCCAAGTCCTGGAGTAGCTCCACTTTTATGGCTTTCATGGTCAGAGACCATGTTTCAACTCTCACAATCTGTCATTGCATGCTTGTAGCTCTACATGTCTGGGTTCTCCATGGCAGTCCTGCTCTCATGGCTCCATTAGACATGGCAATGATGGGGTTTATCTGCTTCAGTTTCAACATCATGTGGCTGCTTGGCATTGCTCTAGTGAAGGCTGTCTACAGTGACTCTGTCCTTGTGACAGATCTCTTTCTGGGTCTCTAGACTTTTCCATAGATCTGCTGAAATTGGAGTGGAGGCTCTTCAGCCTCCACAACTCTGGTATTCTGTGAGCCTGCAAACTTGACACCACTTCAACACTGCCAAGGCTTTTGGCTTCTATTTTCCAAAGTTGTGTGTCCAGTCACACCTGGGACCAATTTGGCTACAGATAGAGCAGCCAAAGCAGCTGGGGTACTGATGTGGGCAACAGCATCCCAAGGTGGCCTTGAGCAGAGAGCCTGATTGGGGTGCCTTAAGCCTGTTCCCCAACACCATTAGGTCTCCCTGGGCCTGTGGGCCTGCAGTGGAAGACACAGTCTCAAAGATCTCTGAAATGCTTTCAAGGTCTTTTTTCCTTCTCTTGAAAATCCCTTTCTTTTGTACTAATCTTCTTAGCAAAAGGTCTCTGGACTGCACCATGCCATTTTTCTCCTAAAAATGCTCTATGCTTTTCTACCATATGGCCAGCCTGCAAATTTGCTTCCCTTTTAATTATACATTCTGGCCTTACATTCATGCCCCTTCTGTCATAATTCAGCATAGGCTGTTGAGAAGTAGCCATGCATCTTCCAGAGTGTTTGCTGCTTAGAAATTTCTTTTACCCTGGGTCAGCACCTTTAAGTGCCACAATTTATAATACTTTTGGTATGAACAGAATGCAGCCAAATTCCTTGTCAGTTCATAGCAAGGGTGACCTTTGCCCCAGTTTCCAATAAGTCCCTTTTCAATTACATCTGAGATCTTCTCAGAATGGTCTTTATGTCCATATTTCTATTAGCCTTCTGCTCACCACCATTTAACCAGTCACTAAAAAGTTGCAAACTTTCTCTGGTTTTCACGTCATCTAAACTCTCACCAGCAGTTATGCTTTTCCTGGCCTGGTCCTCCAAGTTCTTCTAGCTTCTCCTCAACACCCAGTTCCAAAGTCGCTTCCACATTTTCAAATATTTGTTATAAGCAACACTCTACTTCTCTAGTACTAATTTTCTGTATTAGTCTGTTCCTGTTGCTTATAACACAGTACCTGGAATTGGATAATTTGTAAGAAAACAAAATTTGTTGCTTACAGTTTTGGAGACTGGGAAGTCCAAAGTCCAGGGAACACATCTGGTAGGAGTCTTCTTTGGTGCCAGCTTTACAGCAACACAGGGGTCTTACATGGCAGAAAATGAAGGAGCAGAGAGAGGTAAACTTCTCAGTTGGCTTCTTTTACATCCCTCAGAACCATACTTAGGATCACCATTATTAATCCATTCATTAGGGCATGGTCCTCAGAATCTAATCACCTCTCAAAGCCCCACCTTTCAATTACCATAATTGGATTCCCCACCCTCTTAATAGTCACAGTGGGGATCAAGATTCTGATACCTAAAACTTGGGTGACACAATTCAAGCCACATCTGAACTCTACCTAATTCAGGATGATCTTACTCCAGACATTTACCTAATTATCTATGCAAATATCCTTATTCCAAATAAAGTAATATTCTGAGTTTCCAGATGGACATGACTTTTTGAGGAACAGCATTTGACCCAACACACATTGTTATATCAGTCTTATATGTTGTTTTATTTTGTAATCAATGTTTCTTCACTATGATTAAAACTTTTTAACCTAAAATAAAACATTAAAAAGTTTAAATGCTATTCCCTATATTTCCTCTTACTCTATTTCTTGTTTGCTTATATTTTGCAAACTTAAAGAGCATCAAGCATCTGTAATCTTTGCAGTTCTTCTTATTCACAGTCTTTCACTAACAGGTATATCTCTGTGAAAACAGTACTAAAAGCCTTTTTTCTGCAAATAGCAAAATCCTTAGAGTTAACAGCATTAAAGAGTACTTTAAACACATGAATTTTTCTCAATCTGGTATTGGCATTTTTCTATGTATGCTTTGCTCACTTTGTCACCAAGGCCACAATTAGTGACCTAAGTGTAAAATCAATTTTACCCACCTACTTAAGATGCCTGGAAATCTAATATTTTAATACATACTTTGTAACACTGATCAATAGTCCTTTTCAGTGATAAGTAAAATTCAAAGGACTTCAGGGACAAATCACAATATACAAATGGCTGGAAATACTGATGTCATATCAATGCTAAAGAAAGGTGGCAGTAACTTAATAGTGTATCCCATGAATTGTTTGGTGACAGAACATTCAATTTTTGCACATTTTTGGTATTTCTATGCTGAGAAATGATAAGACTGTATGGGTAGAAGATTTTACTTTGCTTTCACTTTAGAGTAAAATAAACACTTTCTAAAAATATATATAACCCTATTTTTCTAAATAATACTTAACCTAACTTTAAAGCACAACTTATATTGTGGTAAAATATCAGTCTCATGTACGCTTATGCCTTCTATTGCTTCTTGTAAAGATTTCAGATTTAAAAGTCTCTAACAGTTTGGGAAGGTCCTTCTGCTCTTTAATCCACAAAAGTTATTCCTAAGTGGGTTTTTCCAAATCCATATGGTCTTGTAAACTGTGGTGGCTCTATGTTGTTATGCTAAACTGAAACCAGGATGGAAGCCCTGATTCCCAAAGTGAGTCTACTTAGACAAGCAACTCTGTCTTGAGAATATTTTCCCTTTGCCTATTCTGTTGCTTCTGTGTCTATTCCTCCAAGCACATCTCTCCATTCTGGCTTTCTAGAATACAGTTTCAATTGTTCTCCAAAATGTTGGTTTTATTTTTATGGGGTGAATGATACAGGCAGAATTATTTTTCCATTATATTTATATCTATGTGTGTATCAAAGTCACATCAGAGCCTTTGATGTCAGGGAACTGATCTGACTTCATAGCTAGTTCTCAATCTTAAAATGTTATTATTACAAACTGATTTGGCATTCATAGGTAAGCCTCAACATTATTCCAAAATGATATGAGGCTTATAGATTAGTCATATTGTTCTCCTGTTGGACATAAAAAATATTACAAAATATCTATTTGTAGCAAGGTTAGTCTGAGACCATGAGAAAATGAGAAAATAAAGAAATCATTGTGCAACCCACAAAATACCAGACATTCATTTCTCTTACTAAATGAATAACTGTTCTTATGTAATCACAGCTTCATTCTTGTTCTAGTTGTTCCTCCCTGTAGATAAGATTTACTGAGATATCTAGTCATAAAATTGGTCCCACTTTCTGATACCACCCAATCCACAACAACCCTTCCAAATTATCCAACAAAATCACAAATCCTATAACAGATTCTTTCTAAGACTCTTTCTGAGATGTCCCATTGTATTAGTCTGTTTTTGTTGCTTATAACAAAATACCTGAAACTGCATAATTTATAAAGAAAAATGAAATTTATTGCTTACAGTTTCTAAGGCTGGTAAGTCCAAAGTCCATTTGGTCGTGGCATCAGTGACCCAGTGGTCTCACATTGCAAGATGGTGGAATCGGAGAGAACAGAGAGAGCTTCTTATTCATTCTTCTTTTAAAGCCCTCAGAACCACGCCCCTGACCACTATTTTTAATCTATTCCCTAAGGCATGATCCTACAAGCTAATCACCCTTTCAAAGCTACCTTTAAATTACCATAATAGGATTTCCCACCCTCTTCACAGTCACAGTGGGGACCAAGTTTCTAATACATAAAACGTGTTGGACACAATTTAGCTTCAGTGAGTTTTGGGGGACATAATTCAATCCACTACACCCATGGTTTCCTATGTTGTATGTCCTCCCTCACTGCTATCACATAGTAAACCCAACTTGATCAACTGTAGGAGTTCCTGGGTGGACATTGGCTGAAGGGCATTGACCATGTAAAACAATATTAGGCCAAGCTGAGAGGAACTCATTGACAACTTAACAGGAAATCACTGATCATGCAATAAGGTCAATTTCAAAGTAAGACTTCTCCTAAGAAAATTGCACTATGTAATCCATTCTACACTCCAAGGATTTGATTACCTTTCTAAAATAAAGACATAAATGTGATACTTACCTGTCAACTTAATTTTTAAGATCCCACACTCCACACAGTAGCTGTGCTACTAATATACACTTTCAATATCTATCAGGGTACTTCTACTAATATACACTTTCAGTATCTATGAGGGTACTTCAAAATGTACATTAAAAAATGAAATTAAAAGATAATATAAATCTTTCCACAAACCTTTTTTGAAGACCCTTTGTATATGCTGGAAAGTTGTAAATATCTTACAAAAATTGTAAGGGTATTTCATTGCTAAGCATTGAATTGAAGAATATGTATATAAAGTAAAATGCAAAAATCTTGAGTGTATGATTTGATACGCTTTTACAAAATGAATCTGTCTGCATAATTACTACTCCCATCAAAATATGGAATACAGTATTATCCACATTCCTGAAGCCTCCTTTAGGTGCCCACCACACTACCTCTGAAAAAGATAAACCCTTCTGAATTCTATCTTTCCAATACAATTTTAAAATATGTATTAGCTTGCCTTCTTTGAAATTTTATAAATGAAATTGAAATCAAGAAGTCTGTTTCCTCAGTAGAGCATAGTGCTGGTAACACCAAGGTTAAGTGTTCAGATCCCCATACCCTCAGTCTATGAGGTCCATGCATGTTCATTAATGTAGCAGTGGTTTGTTCTTTTTATTATTTTATAATATGCCATTCTATAAAAATAGTGCAGTGTATTTATTCTTTCTACATTTTTTTTTTTTCTTTTGCAGCTGTCCAGTTCCATGGATCAAACCCTACACCCTGGTGTTACCAGCACCATGCTCTAACCAACTGAGCTAACCAGTCAGGCCCATTATATTTTTGATGCACTTTGGGTTGTTTCCAGTTTGGGGCTATTATGAATATTTACATATTCATATACATGTTTTAATGTATCTAACTATACTTATGTTAAATATATGCCTATGGATCAAATCACTGAATCTTAGAGTGTGCATATATGTAGTAGGTAATGCCAGTTTTCAGAAGTGTTTTTTGCTGATTTTACTCTCCTACCAGTAATTTTGTAGTTGCTTCACAATGCTTGGTTTTATTTATCCTTTTTTAATATCTATCTTTTTAACTTTAGCCATTCTAGGGAGTCTGTAATAGAATCTCACGTGGGTTTTATTTACATTTTCTTCATGACTACAAAACTGAGTATGTTTTCATACACTAATTGGCATTTTGCTACTCCCTTCTGGGAAGTATCTCTCCAGGTATTTTCCCATTTGTACTGTTTGTCTTTCTTTTTCTTATTTATTTGTAAGAGTTCTTTATGTGATCTTGTAGATGTTTGAAAGAATCACATATTCTGTTGTTGTTTGCCACAATAGTCTGTTTAAGCCAATTAGGTAAATTTTGTTAGTTGTATGGTTCGAACAAATCTCATATCCCGCCTAATCTGTTATGGGATTTTTTAAATCAGTTATGGAGAGTCACATTTTAAGATATTATTATTCAGCTTCAGTTATGAAAGCAGCTATTTCTCTTTTTAGTTATGCCAATTTTTGTTTTATACACCCTAAGGCTAATATGTAGTGTATATCCATTTAGAAATGTTATTATCTCCTTTTTGGATACATTATAGTTATTTTAGTTTAAAAATACATATTTATCTATCATTTTAAAAGGGTACTTCCACTGTGTATTGAATTCTATCTAGGTTGACAATTATTTTCCTCCCATATTTTACAGATGTCATTCCAATATCATTTGACTTCCATTGTTTGTGCTGAGAAGTTAATTATCAGACTTATTGCTGCTCCTTTTAAACGAATATGTTATTTTTTAAAAATTTAGTTTCTTTGAACATTTTTCCTGTTTCTTTTGGAGTTCAATTTTACCATAATGTTCCTAGAACTTCTTTTTTTTTTTTTTTTTAATCGTCTCTGGTGTTTTAAACAACTATTGAATTTGTGGCTTGATATCACCTGCAGTTTTGGAAAATTCTTAGGCAGAACCTATTAAAATATTGTTTCTGCCTCATTCTTTTTAACTTTTATAATGATACTCCAATTAGGTATAAATTGTTTTTCTATGACCTAGACTGCATTTCATGTTTTCTCCTTGTATTTATTGGCCTGTTTTTGGTATCCGCTTCAGGTTGAAAATTATTTTACACTGATTTTTCTTTCACAATACTAATTCTGTTTCCTGCTCTATTCAACTTCCTTTTACTAAATTATTTTAGTTATTGTATTTTTCAGTTCTAAAATTTTCTTTTGAAATATTCCCTTGTTCTCTAATGAGTTGTTTTATCTTTTCTTATGTTCATGTTAGTAGTCATAATTATATTAAAGCCCATTTTGTTAGTTTGTATCTATTAATGCTAATATTTAGATGACTGTTCATCCAGTTTCTGCACTTTTGTTTATTCCCTTGAATTTCATTTTTTTGTATCTTCTGACATGCCTGGTAATTTTATATTAAATGAGAAATATAGTGATTAAAAATTATTAAATCATTGATTTTTTAAATTAACAACAATTGATTGAACATATTTATAGGGTCAGAGTTTTATATATTTCAATACATGTTTACAGTATTTGATAATCAAATAAGGGTAATTAACATATTTCTCATCATAAAAATGTATCATTTCTTTGTAATGAGAGCATTTGAGCTCCTTTCTTCAAGGCATTTGAGAAGATAGAATAAAGTATAGTTAATTATAGATGTGTAGTACTACTGTAGAGCAATAGAACTTATATTTTTATCTAGCTGCAATTTTGTATCTTTTAGCCAACCTCTCCCTAACTCCCTTCCACCTCCCTTTCCCAGACTCTAGTAACCGCGATTCTATTCTCTACTTCTGTAAGCTCAATTCTTCTTAGGTTCCCCAATATGAGTGAGAATATGTGGCAGGAGTCTTTTTCAACCTGACTTCTTTCACCAACATAATGTCTTCCAGCCTCATCCATGTTGCTGCAAATTACAGGATTTCATTCTTTTTTATGGCTGAGTAGAATATCACTGTGCATATATACCACATTTTAAAAATCTTGACTCAAAGATTTTTTTAGCATTATACTTTATGTTTATCAGTAAATGTTATGTGGAGAAAAAGCAACAGTGAATAAAAGATTCACCTCATTGAACTTACTTTCTTTCTGGAATCTTGGACCCTAAAATCAAAGATTTCTTGATTTTTCTCTGATATATTCAAAAGCCATTTTTGTATTTTATACAAATTTATATTTATTATAACCAGAAGTGTTAGGTTAATATCAAGCATTCAGCTATGGCTGAATATGATCATCTAAAATGTGTTTTACTTAGTCATATTCTGTAGGTATATAGACTCAGAGTTGCTTCAAGAGGTAAACATTAAGAACACAGTCTTTCCCTTCTAAAATCTTCTGTTAGATTTGACTTATAGGCTTGCCACCCTGCTGTAGACTGGATGCCCCTTCCCCCCAACCTCATCGATGCTTAATTCTCACTGCAACTATTGAGTGTGGGAAATTATATTATGGTAATTGAAAGGTGGGCCTTTGAAGAGGTGACTAGATTGTAGGACCATGTTTTAGTGAGTGGATTAAAAATGGTAATCCACTGAGATACCATCTCACCACAGTTAGACTGGCCATTATTAAAAAGATGGAAAATAACAAATGCTGGTGAAGATGCAAGGCTAGAGGAACTCTTGTACACTGTTGGTGGCACTATAAACTGGCACAGCCATTATGGAAAATAGTATGGAGGTTTCTCAAACAGCTACAGATAGATCTACCATATGATCCAGTAATCCTACTACTGAGTATGTATCCAAAGGAATGGAAATCATCATGTCAAAAGGATACCTGCACTCCCATGTTTATTGCAGCTCTATTTACAGTAACGGAAATATGGAACCAACCTAAGTGTCCATTGATGGACAACTGGACAAAGAAAATGTGATATATATACACAATGGAATACTACTCAGCCATAAAAAAGAATGAAATTCTGCCATTTGCAGCAACATGGATGAGTTTGGGGAAAATTATGTTAAGAGAAATAAGCCAGTCAAAGAAGTAGAAATACCACATGTTCTCACTGATAACTGGCTGCTAGGAAGAAAGGTGAAGGGGAAGGAAAGAAGGAAGAAGGCGGAAATGAAGGAAAGAAAGAAAGAAAAGACCACAACAACATGTTGAACTTTCAGAAGGAAAAAACAAACCTCAGGATACTAGAGATGGGGGGAGGGAAGAGGGGTTTGGGAAGTGATAGGTCAAGTAGAGGGCAAAAAGAAATATCCTGATTTGTAAGAATGAATACACTAATAATAAAGAAAAAAATTAATTAAAAAAAGAAATAAAATAAAATAAAATAAAAATGGTGATCGTGGGCATGGTTCTGAGGTGCCTGAGGAACTTTTTCTCTTGCTCTCTCTGCTCGACCATTTTCACATGTGATACTCCGGCATCACTGAAGTCACCACCAAAGAAAGCCTTCACCAGGTATGTTCTCTGGTCTTTGAACCTCCTAGCCTCAGAAACTGTAAGCAGTAAGTTTTGTTTTCTTCCTAAATTACCTATGTCCAGGTATTTTGTTATAAGCAACAGAAATGGACTAATACACACTCCATGGTTATAAGAGAGCTGGTGTAGCTTTAAATATCATATCCTCTCATAATCAAATCCAGGACAGAAAGAGAGAAATAAATGACCATTAAAAAAACAAAAACAAAAACAAAACCTTTTCCTTTGTAGATTTATCTCCTTTGATGGACTGAATATGCCAATATTCCCAGAAGTTTCTAGCAGACTTTCCTCATGAGAAAAGTTTCACTTCACTTTGTCTTACAGGCTAGCAACTAGTAAAGATAAATGAACTGCCATGATTAGTTTAGACCAATTATAATTTATTCCCTGAGCTAAGCAATTTGCTACCCATTGAATAATGAATTCAGTTAGCAGAGAAGAAATGAAGATGACTATCCATTAGTCAAACACAGCCTGTCATACAAAACACTTCATATTATTTACTCAATTCTTTTTTCCAACTGCATCTTCTAATCTCATTACCATGTGCTCTTGTTCTAGATCAGGATTTCTCAGACTTGGCACTGTTGACATTTGGGGACACATTATTCTTTGTTGTGGTGCTGTCTTGGGCACTGAAGGAGATTTAGTAGAATCTCTAGACTCTATCCAATTAGCACACCCCCTGATCATTTAAGAAATCAAAAATGTCTCTGTATATTGCCAAATGTCCTTTGGAGGGCAAAATTGTTCTCAGTTAAATGCCACTAATGTAGAAAATTTGAGCAAAATGGAATAGACAAGATTACTTGACAAAATGAATTAACAGAATTCACCATCCTTCCAGAGGAAGTACGTACATCTTTATAAAATTAAAGTCACGTGGAAAAAAAGACAAGATATATTAATGCTTGCTGTTGCTTAATAATAAATTTTCTAATCATACAGAAACAGTAAAATGCTTAATCTTTTGCTAGATGAGCCTACTGTGGATTTAATGAGGACTATTCATTCACTAATAAATAGGAATACAGAGGGAAAATACTTGTCATATAATTATATAGAGGGCACATGAACTCCAAATTTCCAATAATCTCTCTTTGAGATAGTGGACCATAAGAGGAGTCTGTGTCTCCTTGGCAGTGTCTGGGAATAAATTTTCCATTGTGCATACTTAGAAAATCACATGGCATTTAGTCAAAAACCATTAATACCCTTGTGTCCCCATGACAACATATGATGTCCTTCTGCCAGGTACAGGTTTCTCCATTGTTTTTATTACTATGCACTACAGTGTAAAAGGAAACATTATTTAAAGAGATAGCCTAGCCATCATCATTTCCCTGACTATTGAAATAAAAGTCCAGTAATTTATTCCAGGAAATATCTACTCAATATCTAGATTTAAATACTCTATATTAGATAGATCTGAAGCAAAGTCACCCTGAAAAAGATAAAACAGCATTTATTCATCTTGACTGACACTAAGGAATTCAAATTTTCAATACCCAGAAAGAGCTCTGCATTTTTTTGTACAAAATAATAATAAATACTAGAAAAAGATGTTTGCTTGAAAGTTTTAATATACTATTCTAATTACTTTTACTTTTTACATGTGGATAAAAGTTGTTTTTCAGTATTCAATGACTTTAGGTTTGAATTTCATTACTTATTTTTGAAAATTAATGTACTTTCTCCTGTCCTTTTAATTTTTTCATGTACTCTGACAGAGGATGTTGCTTGTGATTTCATTTTATTTTTTCCTTTCGTTTGGATTAATTTTACAATACTGATTAATTGATTAATACCTCTCACTAAACCTAATTCATAAGCTAGTACACAGTATAAGAAACTTTCTTGTTAAATATTATAATCCCCCCCCCAATGATTGTAACTATGTACTCTTCAATATCCATTGTATGTGACTATGTAAAATCCAGTTTCCAGGGGACATATAAAAGTATAATTTTTTATATGAAATAAAAGAAACTAATGAGGATCCAGTTAAAAGTGTTATGACCAAATGAACACTATGCAATTACTGTTTTTGAAACAAACAAGAAGTTTGAGCTACCCATTGACAAAGAGATTCTTATTATTCATTGATTTAATTCTATAGATTTTTTTAAATCATGTATTTATTTTGGAGGTTTGTATAACGGCTGTCTCTCAAGAGATGAAATCTCCCAAAGGAATCATAATCGTTTTGTCCACCACTGCATACTCACATATCACCCAAAAGTTCTGGCCTAATACTAAGTATAAAAAGTAGGCACCCAATATATTTGTTAAATTAATAAAATGTATTTCAACTAATCATACATCTGTACCATGAATAACTCAGTTTGCTCTTCCCTGACAGCCTGTTCGTTCTATTCTTGCTAATCTTAATACTAATTGTAAATATATATTTACACTACATATTTCCTACATGTGTTGACATTTATCAAACATATGCCAGACATTGTGGTAAGGGTATCTTCTTTACTATTATAATTAATGAAAAAAAAATGATTCATGTATATTCTAATATTAGTTAATAATATTATCATTGTCTCTTATGTACAGATGAAATGAGGCTAAAAAATATTAAGTATCTTACCTAAGCATCTACAGAAATTATTGGAGGTGCAAAAATGTAATCTAGGCAATTTGGTTCCAAAGCTAGTACTCTTAATTTCCATGCCTTTACTGATTTTTGATGCCCAAATGAAGTCTTTAAAATATCACACTAACTAGAGAAGGATTTATTCAAAATTCAAACTTTAGATAAGAGTTAATTTCTTTTATTTCAAATACTCTTTTTTCTTCTTTTAGTAAATATTCCTTTTTAATTGACATATATTAATTGTACGTAGTTAATTGTAAGTCATATTTCAATACATGTGTACAATGTATGATGATCAAATCTAGTTCAAAACATCTTTCTCACATCAAAAGAATATTTTCCAAGAAGAAGCTGAAGAAGAAGAATCATCACTTTAGCATAAAAGTAGAAGTGTCTCAGAAAAACAAATACCCTGTGTTCACATTGCCACTGGATTTCACTGGAAATATTTCATCATGGACTATCCCATTTAATTCCAATGCAGTTAAGTGCAACTATTTAGAGTGATAACACTTACCATAATCCAAATATCACATTGCATTTTACCTTAGGTTATATCAGAAGTAAAACCAAACCCACAAAAATAGAAGGTGTGAATGATTTGTATTTAAATACACATACACACACATACACACACACAGAGCTGTAAACTGATGTGAATTAGGAAAGAAAATGTGATAAAACTTGCATTATTTCAAATATGTTTAATAGATTTCTTGTTGGAAATACAGACATAAGAAGGAACACAAAATAACATTAATAAAAAATGTGTAATTATAGGTACTTTTGCTAAAAATATATTCAAAAGAACCAATATGTCTTTCAGAATAAAATATTTTCAGAATTGAATACAATAACTGAATATTTGTGAATAATTATATAAAGTATTAATATAGAGTCCACATTCAATGCCAATGCTTTCAATTGTTATTCTGTGGTATTTGGACCCATAGCTTAACACTGTTTATAAAGTCCTACCAAATCCTACTGTGTTTTGAATATGTGTTCACAATTGCCAGGATAAAATAAAACACCCTTTCCTTCATCACTAGTTCTACATTTTGTGTTCCATGCACCCCTCTTTCACCCCAGGATATGTTCATGATCATTAAATCAATTTCACCAATAGGAATTCTTTCTTGCTCAAATTAAATTTACGAAATAAGAAAACAAACTCTAAGGACTATATCCAGCTACTAAAAATTCCATTTATTCTGTTCAAATAGAATAATACTTCGATTACATTTCATCATTTGTGGAGGGGAACAGCAATAAAAACACCTCCTTTCAAAAAGCGCACCGTTAGCTCTGAACTGCCTACTGCTAATTACAGTTTTACTCTCACATCAATTATACACTCTGCCTCTGTGGTTTTTATTTAGGTTTAAACAGCTTCCTGCTCACACCAGGAAGAAAAGCTGTCAAATAGAAAGGTTTTCTATTCTTTCCTCCCGCCTAAGGCAGTGAATTTCCTAGGAGACAACCCACTGGGGACTCTCAGTTAGAAATGACTTTTGAAACTTCTCTTTTCCTCTGATGGTCCATTCTCAGTGGGTGTTTAGTGAAGCTACTTCTTTCATCTGCTCCCCTATGATCATTTGTAATTAAGGGTTGTGGCAGATGAAGAATTAGTCTATCCCCTTTCCTGAAAGTTGAGTAGAAGCAACTGTTTTCCCTAGAAAAAAGGAGGGGAAGAAAAAGACATTTAAAACTAAAATTTTTAAGTTATTATTATTATTTTTAATTTAGAAGGGCATATTCATCTTATTTAGAATGATTGTGCAGCTGTCATTTTGTGTCTTCTGAATTTTTACCAAAATTTATTGAACCAATGTTAAGTAATTAAATTATATTGAGCGTATAGTCCTTTATTTTAATGAAATGATAATCTACTCTATAATCAAATAATCTGTATTAAATAAACAGTGAAGTGATAGTTAAAATATTTTGACACTAAAAATGCAGTTTTGCTATATTAGAATCAAAATGTGCTATTATTTTTTAGTAACAAATTAATATGCAGTTACAGTAAGTGTGGAAACAAATTGATTTCCTACATAAATATGAAAACACTAATTCTGCACTAGTGTGAATACTCATAAACATTTATTTACACTCAGAGAAATATTGTAACTTATTTTTAACAAAATATTATTTCATTCTATAAAATCTACCACTAGAAATCTTAAGATCACAAAAAAAGATAATTTTAAAATTTCAATGTAATTTTCAAAATTGGCAAGAAGAATGATATAATGGCCAATAAAGGACTTTCAAGTATGTAATATTTTTAATAGGATAGATTCAAGGAGTAAAAGCAGTGAGATAAAGTTTACCACTATAAAGAATGATTTTTAAATTCATTTTAAGTGAATAATGGTTGAAATCAATTTGCTATGGAATTTAGAGTGTACTGGATACATTTTAAAGTAATTAGTTTTTTATGTCAGTTTTTAAAAAAATTATGTCTGATATTCTACCTTATTTAATGATTCAATCTTCAGACAAAACAAAAAAACAAACAAACAAAAAAACCAGAAAGCATAATAACGTATGAGGACAGATCAAAAAGAATTTCACAATTATTTTGGGGAGGCATTGGGGAAAAGAAATTTGAAAATCTTTGTATCAAGTCCCTCAAATTGCTTATTCTGTGTCTTAAACCGATAACAACTGGGAGCACCTACCCATTCCTGTTTTCAGAGCTTTAGTTTAGGTCTACATTATCTCATTTCTCAGGTTGATGATTAACATCGTTCACAGGAACATTCCCTACAATCCTTGCCAGAGTAAACTTTGCATAGAACATATGAAAATATGGCCATGTCATTTGATGATCAGTTCTTTACCTTTTTTAGAAGCAATCATGTACAGATATCTATGCGTGTGTGTGTGTATTTTTTTAACAGAAAAAAAATACAGCAATTGGTTAAATCAAGGAGTGAATCTTAAAATTGCACCTCTTTGTCTTTCTTCTCACACAACCTGGAGACCCTGAGAGGTTTCTGTGGAATAACTGGATTTTATGGAATATAGTTTGAAAATCACTCTTTAAATGGATTTGAAATCCAACCTTTGAGAGCTATGTGAAGACTTTCAAAATCTGACTCCAGGAAGATGTTCTATTTCATCCCTGACACTTCACCACATACGCCTCTGTCGCAGCCATGCACACTGGTATATTTTCCAAAACATGACGCTGTGTTGTGCATCTCTGTGCCTCTGTATGTGCTTTTCCTCGGCTTGAAATGTCATTTTCTCTCATCTCTCTAACTTAAATTTACATTAATCCTCAGTACAAATATATTATGGGCATTCCCTGGTCTATGTAGGAGAGTTAAATCTATTTCTCTTTACTCCTTCCACAACTTCATAACTTCATTTTAGCATTTACCATGCTGTGCTTTGATGTTCATCTTCCTCGCTACTCCAGATTTCCTGAAAAAATTATGGTCTAATTACCACTATGTTTCTAGCAACTCATAGAGTTCCAGATACTTAGTAAGCACTTAATAAATGCTTATAAAGAATTACTTAAATTTTGATTTTAAAAAGCAGTAAGATTTAATTTAAGAAAATTCTCATTGTTAATTTATTTGATAGTATGTAATCTATAAAATAATTGATATATCTGAGTACACTATAAATTTAAAAAAAAAAAAAAAAACTGAGCACTGAGTCTATACCGGGCACTCTGCAGCATGTTTTATATGTATTACAACATTTAATCAGGACCAACATTATGAGGTAGTTACAACAATTAACCACAGAGGACCCTAAGGCACCTGCAGCTATCTAAATGACCCAAGGTCACATTGCTAGAAAGTGATATCACTGGCATTTAAACATATCTTGTCAGACAACTGAACCTGCTTTCTCCCAGTACTGTCTGCTTTATATCAGGGAATACTAAATTTATGACATATTACCGATGCTTATATATCATTTATTTCAACAATGATTCAAAACAAAAGTTACCAAAATTCATCCATATTTATTTCTAAGGTTTTACCATTTTATCTCTGTTTATAACAAATTCTAGCCAATGCTTTTTTATCAGTTAGGAATATCATCTGCAGTAAATCTGGAGGCACAGAGTTATTGACCTTGGTTCAGAGCCTTGATGATGTCAGTGACAGTATCTTCTTGATTCCTTTGACTTATTTTTTCCTTCCTGGTTACAAAATAATTGTCTGGCTCCAGACATTAGATCAATGCTCAAGTCATGATGAAGGGGAAAGGGGCACTGATAGTAAAGTCTATTTCTTTTAGCAAAAAGGTAGAAAAGTTTCCAGAAAACTTATTACATTCCTGCTTTCATCTTTTTACCAAAACTGAATCACATGGCCACCTCTAGCTGTGAGCTGAAGCATGTTTTCTTTAACATCAGTTTATATTTTCAATATTTGTTGCTTCAGTTCATCAGGCTTTATTATTTTATTTTCCAAGGACATCATCCTTTTGGACCCTGGAACCTCTAAATAACATATTTGTTTCATAAAATTTCACCAGACTTTAAAAGAAAATACCAGATTACTTAAATACAAGATTTTAATTTGTATGCAAAGATTCCTTTCCACAATAGTTTCTGCTTCAGCTCAGCTGACTTGCAGAGCAACAGTAAGTAACATGCATATGCAAACATCTCATATATTCAAAGATTTGATAGCAGAAATCTTAAAATAGAGGCAAGTACTAAAAATAGAAAATTATTTTTAACATCCAAGAAAGTTAACAGAATGCCTATTCACTAAAAATGTATACTCTTTATGACCATAGAAATTGCCTTCAACACCTTATTGAGAGATTCTAACTTGGTATATGTACAATACCAATCATAAATTTTATTATTTAATTTCCAAGTATAGAACATTGTAGAGGTAGAATATTGGGAAAAGGCCAATAAAGTATAAGTAGAAGTTACTATCACAGAAGCTGGATACAGTGCTAATCAGTAGATGGAAAAAGAAAGCAGGTCAAGAATTATGAAAGCACAAAAAAGTGTTTGCTAAGTGTAAGTCTAGTCTTTTGTACTGTAACACACATGCACATATGCACACAAACTCCAGAAGAGCATTATAGGTAATGTTCATTAAAATTAAAAGGAAACACTCAGTCCGAATGCAGAATGAGAAACATACCAGGAGACAAAGGCTCAACCATGATGTACTAAGCAGGCAAAATGGACAGGTGGGCTGTTCTCTCGAAAGTGGGAGCAGCAGCAGGGAGAGATGGGGGGCACCCTTTATATCCCATTAAGTTGAGCTGGACAGTTCCTATTGGCTAGGGAGGGAGGGGTGGGCAGTGAGTGAGGTTTAAGCTGAGTTGGGATTTTTCTATAGGTGGAGAAATTCATGCATGCAGGAAGGGGGTGTGGCAGTGAGGGAGAAGGGGGAGGGGGGTCTTTGTTCTCAGAAAATGTGCTGTTCTAGGGGCCTTGAAACTTTTCTGCAGCCATTTTGGGTATTCCGCTGCCATCTTAGACTGTCCTCGGGTAGAACATGGTTGCCTAATATTTCCCCCTCTTTGGTTTAGATTGGAAAATGAGCATTGCTGTCATCTCTGGCTACTTCCTGCTGGATGGGGGCAAAGAAGGAAGGGACAGTATGGGAAAGGAAGAGGTGGAGGTACAATTAACCAAGCATGAGGAGTATAAGGCCGTATGGCCAGGTGCCGAAAGTTCTGATTTCTGCGGGTGAGAAGGTGGAGAACGTCCCTTGGAGCCACTGGTCGCTGAGCCCCTCGAACACATCTTTGGCCTGATGGATGTTAAGGAGTAACCAACTGTCCTCCTGAATGGCATGGAGGAAAGATAGGAGACATGTCTTCATCATTTGGCAGTGGAAAGTATTCCTTGAGGATGAGCTGGTTGACAGAAACCTGAGACACCTCGCGAATTCTTTCCTGAATGAATGGAAGGGCATAAGGGGCCAGAGTTAATAATACCTCGATGCGGAGAAGTGGGCTTAGAAAGGAGAGGAGCCATGAGGTCAATGAGGACTGCCACCACTGAGGTGAGGTGGGGTCCCTTGGGTGATATCTATTTTTGAGAGACTCACAGATTTTGGCCAAACTTTAGAGATTAGTTTCAATCACTCCCATTTCATTGATGAAATAACAGCATTCCTTGTTGAGGAACATGCAGGTGCCGCCCTTTTCTGCCATGAGGAGGTCTAGGGTGCACCCGTTTTGGAGAGTTACTTGGGCCAATGAGGTGATTTGGCATTGCAACGGGGCCAAGGATGTGGGGGCGCGCCTGGGGTCCTCCCACAGACCCAGAAGGAGAAGGAGTCTACAGGATTACCCCCGATGTTGGGACCAAGGGATCCTGGGGAAAAGTGAGCCTGCTGCCCGCCAGCCCAGCCCCGTGAAAGAGACACTCAGAAGCAGCAGGGATTCTGTCAGGGCAGTTCCACTTTATTGCCATTACACTGCAATTTATATAAGCAAGCAAGTAGGGGCTTTCCATGAACTAACCAATCAATTAAAGGATCACGCGGGCATGCATTTTGTACTAACACGTTGAGCATAGTGATCACGCAGGGTTCACGAGTGCGGAAATACTGGAGGACCAATAAAAACCTTCTGCAGCTAACTTGGGTTACGCCTCCCCTACTTCCCGTGGGCGCCATCTTCATCCTCCACCCATAGGCACCATGTGGCTCACAGATAATGTTTGCTCCTAAAAATGGGCCCAACATCTCCCTCTATTTTCTTTATAAAAAGAAGAACAACACTGTAATGGGCAGTTGAAGGCGGCTAACCTCTCAACCTCGTTGGCTTTTTTGTGACTGTTCCTGTCTTAGGTTGTCCCCCTCTGGGGATCTTACCCGTCATTGGCTAGCCAGCCACTTGTGGAGAGCCAGCAGAACCCCTTAAAGATTACTGTGGATTTTTTGAAAGGTCATATTGACCCAAGCATTTTGGGTTTTTTTTCTTGGGCCACATTTTCTACCACTTGGGTGAGCATAGTTATGGATCCTAGATTTCTTCGAATGAGAGTCATGATTTTAGTAAAAATAAAGGACCAAACATTAGCACTAAGAGGAGGATTAAGAGGGGGCCCGCTAAGGCAGATATTACGGTGGTAAGCCAGAGAGAACTGTTAAACCAAGATTAAAACCAGCCCTCATTGGCCTCTCTTTCTCTTTTACATCTTTCCAAGCCCTCTCTAACCTTTGTCATAGCTTCTTTTACTATTCCAGAATGATCGGCATAAAAGCAACATTCTTCCCTGAGAGCTGCACATAAGCCTCCCTGTTGTAAAAATAGGAGGTCTAATCCCCTTCTATTTTGTAATACAACTTTTGAAAGAGAAGTTAATAATTTTTGCAAATGGGTAATTGATGTTTCAAGCCTATCTAGATCTAGGTCTATAGACTCCCTTAAAGCTTGCGTATGGGTGTAAGTATATCCTATCCCAGCAGCCCCCGCCCCAGTGTCTACAATCCCCAATAAAGTACTAATGGTAACAGCGACCCCTAGTGCCCTTTTACTGCAGTGAGGAAAGTTACTTGTCCAATATTGAAACATTTCTTCCCCTTTATGCCATAATATTCAGGGAACAATATCTACTGATACACAAGTTTCATGAGATAAGGATTGATTCAACACACAAGCAGTAAGCCCTGATTTGGTGCATAACCATCGCCCAAGGCTGGGTTTAGCCCAGGTGCTGTTGAGGATAATGGTATTGGAAAAAAGGGAGGGGTTGTTTACTCCAACACATAATCCTTTTCTGAACATATGTTGTATGGTTAAACCAGGGTGGGTTCTGTTGTAATTAATGGCGCACTGGGTGCTGTTAGTGGGGAGGATGGTTACATTAATTACTGCCACAGCCTCAAAATATGGGGGATGAACATCATAACATAACCAACAATCTTTTGTCCAGGTTTGTTGCCCTGGTAGGTGATTGGTTCCCCATGTGCTGGAGAGCCAGATGGTCCATAGGATGACCAGGTGACACATCATGCTGCTGTTGATGGTGTTAAGGACAAAGGCAATCAGGATTGGAGTGAAACTCTCCCACGAGGATTAAGAGGCAGGTTCACCCAGGTTGTCGCATAAGTCTCCTGAAAGAGAAGAATTTGCCTCAGGGTTGTTGTTGTCCCTGGGCTGGGTTATTGGTTCAAGATTTTGAGGTACAAATTTAAGGTTTTTGGCCGGTATGCATATGGGCAGGGTTCGTCAAAGGGGAATACACACCCAAATCCCCTTCCCATAGTAAGGAGTGGGTCAGGTCCTCTCCACTGTCCGGAAATGGGGTCTTTCCATCTAACTTATACCTCGGGCTTTATGTCTTGATTAGACAAGTGCTTTTGAAAAGGTGTCATCAACTCATTTTTGGAAAAATTTAGAATGTTTAATGTAAATAGTGCTAATCCTAATTGTTGGTGGAGGCTAGTGGTACCCCCTTTTTGTTTTTGTAATTGAGTTTTTAAAGTTTGGTGATAACGCTCTTTATAGCTTGTCCCTGTGGATTGTATGGCATACCTGTGGTGTGGTGAATGCGCCAGCTTGAAAGGAACTCCTGAAATGCACGGCTAACAAAACAGGGGCCATTATCAGTTTTGATTTGATTGGGCAGTCCAAGTGTTGCAAAACATTGTATAAGGTGACTTTGGGCATGTCGAGTCTTTTCACCTAAATGAGCAGAAGCCCAGCAGGCATGAGAATAGGTATCAACAGTAACAAAAACATACTTGAGCTTTCTAAAAGGAGAAAAATGAGTAACATCAATTTGCCATAATACGCTGCGTTTTAATCCACTAGGGTTAACTCCTGGGGATTGTAAAGGGGGCACTTATAAGGAAGGAAGGCAAAACTTACAAGTGTGAACATTCTTTTTTAAATCCTTAATAGGGATTTGCAGGAACTGTTTATGTAGGCCCCTTGAATTTATATGAGTTAGGGCATGGAGATTAGATGCATCTTGTAAAGTTAAAACATGGGGGTTAGAAGAGGCTGTTTTGTCTGCTAAAAAGTTTCCTAGTGAAAGTAGACCCGGCAATTTTTGGTAGCTTTAAGATTTTGTATATAGATGGGTTGGGCCGTTCGAATAATAGTGATCGGGCCTGCATCATAAGAGGCGTAATTGGGTTGTTATCTAAACGAATATGGGAATTAAGCAACCCCAGCAGCAAATTAGTGAACCTGAAGTGAACCTCACACTGCCGGGCAAGGGTTTGTACGTGGTCCCACGTGTCCCAAGAAAACAGGTTGACAGAGACAATCCAGGGAGCCAGGGCTAGAACAGTTTCCCAGGTCTTGGCAGCCATACTGTCAGAAATCTCAAGTCTTCTACTTTTTAACAAATATTTTAGCACCTTAAGGGCCAGTTCATCCATTTTGCCCATGGTATTTCCCATGGTGTTTAGACATATAGAAACAGAAAGAGAAAGCAGCTGAGGGTTATCACCAGAAAAAACCTGATGGGACTGGTGATGGCTAGTATTTGGGGAAGAGGGGATGGCCAGTCCCTCAGCTGAAAGAAGGCAAGGAGGACTTTCACCCGGTCGGGCTTCTGCTATTGGAGCCGACTGATATGAGACCTTCAAGGTCTACCAGAGAGTAACCCTGGCCACGACCTGTCAATTGTCCCACACCCGTCTGCTTGTTCGCTGAAAGTCACAGAATGGAGAGGGAAAGGATACTGGGAAATAAGAGTAGGAGGAATAAGAAAAGAGTGAAAACCACATTTTCCTTATCCACTTATCCGATGGTGGACATTTAGGCTGGTTTCAACTCTTGGCTATTGTAAACAGTGCGGCGATGAACATTGGGGAACAGGTATACCTTCGACTTGATGATTTCCATTCCTCTGGGTATATTCCCAGCAGTGGGATAGCTGGGTCGTATGGTAGATCTATCTGCAATTGTTTGAGGATCCTCCATACCAGTTTCCATAGAGGCTGCACCATTTTGCAGTCCCACCAACAATGTATGAGAGTTCCTTTTTCTCCGCAACCTCGCCAGCATTTATCATTCAGAGTCTTTTGGATTTTAGCCATCCTAACTTGTGTGAGATGGTATCTCAGTGTAGTTTTGATTTGCATTTCCCAGATGCTGAGTGATGTTGAGCATTTTTTCATATGTCTGTTGGCCATTTGTATATCTTCCTTAGAGAAATGCCTACTTAGCTCTTTTGCCCATTTTTTAATTGGGTTGCTTGTTTTTTTCTTGGAAAGTTGTTTGAATTCCTTGTATATTCTGGATATTAATCCTTTGTCGGATGTATATTTTGCAAATATTTTCTCCCACTCTGTTGGTTGTCTTTTAACTCTGTTAATTGTTTCTTTTGCTGTGCAGAAGCTCTTTAGTTTGATATAATCCCATTTGTTTATTTTTCCTTTGGTTGCCCATGCTTTTGGGGTGGTATTCATGAAGTCTGTGTCCAGTCCTATTTCCTGAAGTGTTTCTCCTATGTTTTCTTTAAGAAGTTTTATTGTTTCAGGGTGTATATTTAATTCTTTAGTCCATTTTGAGTTGACTTTAGTTTATGGTGAAAGAACAGAAAGGACATTGTTGGGTGGGAGGGAGGAGATGGAAGAGGGAGGGAGGTTTTGGTAATGGTCCACGATAATCAACCACATTGTATATCCACAAAATAAAATTTAAAAAAATAAGAAGAAGAAGAAGAAAATAAAAAATAAAATAATAATAAAAGAAACAAACAAACAAACAAAAAAAGAGTGTAAACGACTTACCCTATTCGCCTATTGGGAATAAGGAGACTCACCTTGAAAACATCCGTTACCCTGAGATGGCGTTTCTCCAGAGAGAAACTCCGCACTGAGGCTCTTGGCCGCCCATCGCCTCTCAAGGCCGCACGGTGGGTCAGTTCTTCTTATGTGGTGGGTCCCTGTTCGGGCACCAGCTTCTGTGGGGGTAAGCCTGGGGTCCTCCCGCAGACCCAGAAGGAGAAAGAGCTGACAGGATTACCCCCGGTGTTGGAACTGAGGGATCTCAGGGTAAAATGAGCCTGCTGCCCACCAACCCAGAAGCGGCAGGGGTCCTGTCAGGGCAGTTCCACTTTATTGCCATTACACTGCAATTTTTATAATCAAGCAAGTAGGGGCTTTCCATGAACTAACCAATCAATTAAAGGATCACGCGGGCATGCATTTTGTACTAACATGTTGAGCATAGTGATCACACAGGGTTCACGAGTGTGGAAATACTGGAGGACCAATAAAAACCTTTTGGAGCTATCTTGGGTTACGCCTCCCCTACTTCCCATGGGCGTCATCTTCATCCTCCACCTATTGGCACCATGTGGCTCACAGATAATGTTTGCTTCTAAAAATGGGCCCAACACAAGGACTCTGCTGAGGCCTCGATGACCACTTGGAGTTTTTTGAAAGATCTCTACTTGAGTCTATAGAGTGGACAAGTGCCCCCATGTTTAGTCCTGTGACCACCAGAGAGGAGGTCAAGGAAACCGTGAGGACCAGAGGGAGGAAAACTGCCCATTTTTGTTTGTGCAGAGAACTAACTAAGGCAATAACTTTGGTCTGACTATAGACAGTGAGCTGGGTAACCAATGAAACAGGTAGGCAAAGGAGGGAGGCTGAGGCATTGAGGGCCTTAGAGTGGGTGCCATTGCACCAAAAGAAACCTCTAATGGGAGCATGTTGGCTGGTAACATTTCGTTGGGTTATATTGCAAAGAGAGGAATTAGGGGTGGAATAGCAGAAGGGAATTATTGAATTTGAGGGGTTAGTAAACAAGGGAATGTCCTGGAGAGGAGAAAAAGGAACCAAAGTTGAAGTAGTGTGTAGATTAAATGGGCCTGGGAGGGTAATGACCACTAATGGGGATTTGCCCAAAGCAGCACAAACAAAACAGTGGGATAAATTCCCCAGGCCAGAAAGGTTGGATTCTGTGGGGCCTTACTGGATGAGTTTTATCCAAGAAAATGGCTCTGAGCTTGTGGAAGCTTGTAAGCGGTGGCGTATGTGTTGTTCTTGGTTTTTAATGATCTGAGATATATTTCTTAGTGGGGGGCGGTGGAACAGAGGAGGTTATGAGGGCCCTATAAATGTGAAGTGAGGCTGTAGGATAAGAATCTTTAGTCCAGGCATATAATTTGCCATTGACCCCATCTTTCTATCTATTGTCCCATGGATCTGGGACAGTCAGCCTGTATGCCGAGCCATTGTGGTAGAGATGTTGTGATCCATGGGCCATCACTCCCTTGATGGAGTGAATGTCACAATAGTAGTAGGGGCAACCACTGTTCGTTTGAACCCAATAGGTATAACAATTACATTTGGTTTGGTCATAGGTGAAGCAAACGGCGGGGCCTGCACCTTGGGGGAAAGTCGGAAAAGAGGGAAATATAAAGGAAATACTAGTGTTGCATTCCCAAGGTGGGCAATCAGTAGTGCTGGTGATTTGGCTGTGGGACCCAAACTGGGACTTCCAGGATTCTTGTAAAGAAAACCTCCACCTGGTGGATGACTGAGGCATTGGAGGTGTGGGGGCTCCTGAACAAAAAAAGGAAAAGGAAAAGAAGACTATGGGAACAGTGGGCTTCATGTTATTTTAGATTATTTTAGAGAAATTGAGTTGGTATTATTTTGCCTTCCCAGTCGATGTCACAAACCTCAAAAATATGGGGTCCAGGGGGTAATTGGAGGTCTAATTGTATTTGTGGATCCCAAAAAGTCCTACTTCACAGGCAGGTATTCTGATGGGGCTTGAATGGATAAGCCTTACGGGAATCGGTATAACCCAACACTGGACCATGAAGAAAAGGTGGCCACACCCAAAAATCCACACGAACATGGAAGGTTACTCGGGAATGGCAGGGAGTGTGGGCATATGGGATATGCTGAATTTTAGAGGGTTGGTGGGAGAAATGGAACAGGTGAGCACATGGGAATGACCTAAATGGTGAAGCTGTTTTGTGGTCAGGTGGCCTGGTTGGCTTTAACCTGGAGATATGAATCCACAAAGTTAATTTTCCTGGGGCCTCTTCCAGCTGGGCAGCTGTAGGTGTACAAAGAATAACTTTAAAAGGTCCCTCCCATTTTGGGGTTAAGGGACTCCTCTCAACTGGGAGGGAGAAGTATACCCAATCCCTAGGGGTTAAAGGGGAAGAAACACGAGACCTGGATGGGTCAGGTAAAAGGGTTTCCTGATGTTTCCAAAGTTCAGAGCAGATGAAAGAAAGGAGGGGATAGGTGAGGTACTCTGACAATGGTCTGGAGGAAGGGGCCATCCCAGAAGGCAAAACCGGGCGACCATACATGACTTTGAACAGGGACATAGAAGAGGGCCATTTTGGGAGAGCCCGGAGCTGGAATAAGGCCAAGGGAATCAATGCAACCCAATTGGTGTGAAGTTCAAGAGATAGTTTAGTGAGGATGTTCTTAAGAGTTTGGTTGGTGCGCTCAACCTTCCCAGAGGATTGTGGATGATATGGTATATGGAAATGCCATGGGATATCAAGGCCCTTTGTGATAACCTGTGTAACTTGGGAAACAAATTTGAGGCTGTTGTCTGACTGGGAAGAAGTGGGAACCCCAAATCGTGGGATAATGTGTGTAAGGAGAAGAGAGGCAACTGTGGATGCTCTCTTGTTGGAAACCACCCTGAAAATGTGTCTACTAAAACTAAGAAGTGTGAAAGTTTATGAAATTTTGGCATATGGGTGAAGTCAGATACAGGGAGGTGTCCCCATGCCTGATGAGAGAGAAAAGTAGAAGGCCATAATGGGGTATTGGGGTTGGTTTTCTGACATACTTGACATATTTTGGCCAAGTTTTGGAGATAGACCTTGTCTTCTGGGGTTAAGGAACAGAAAGAAGTCAAGAGCAATTTTAAACTCTGCGTATTGAAGTGAAATAAAGAATGTAGACAAGATAAAAGATTTTGTTTGTGTGGGTCGAGGGAGAGACTCTTTGGGGGGGGGTGTCCAGTGAAAGGGCAAGCAAAATTAAGCGTGGATCTGAAGACAGAGCCACTTGCCTAGCCACCTGATCTGCCCTGGAATTCCCCACTGTGATAGGGGAAGAGTCAGATTGGTGTGACCAACAATGAACTATGCCAACCTTGGAGGGCAGTAAAGATGCCCATAGGAGTTGGGAAATTAATCTGGAACTGGTGATAGTGACACCTTTGGTGTTCAATAAACTCCTCTCCTTCCAAATTGCTGCATGTGACAAAATCATGTGGATAACATATTTAGAATCAGTGTATAATGTAAGGGATTTGTCTACCGATAATTCAAAAGCCTGAATAACTACAGTGAGCTCCACCTGATGGTTGATGGTGTTTGGTGGCAGAGGTCTGGCCTCAATGATGTGAGTGGGAGATACAATGGCATATCCTGCTTTTTGTTTTCCCTCAAGCAAAATGGAACTGCCATCTGTGAACCAAGTATTGGTGGGGTTGTCTAGAGGGCCCTTGGAAATGTGAGAGGGGCAAGGAAGGAGGACTTCTAATGACTCAAGGCAATGATGTAAGGGGGATCCTTTGAAACAAGCAAAAGGGAAGTGGGGTGTAAACAGGCACAAGTCTGTAATGTCATAGAGGGTTCCTGAATGAAGGAGACAAAGAGGGATAAAACCGGGCAAGGTGGGAGCATTTGCAATCCCGTATAAGTCAGGAGGTCTTTTAGATGATGGGGTGAAGCTATAATGGTGGGGCTACTAAAAGTGAGCTTTTTTGCCTCTTGGAGAAGAACATGGGTGGCAGCCAGTGCCCTAAGACATGGGCCCTAGCCATGGGCTGTGGGATCAAGCTTCTTGGATAAATAGGCTAAACAGGCAAAAGTGGGTCCCTGTTGTTGTCCAAGTACACCCAGTCTGAAACCTTTGTTCTCATGAACATATAAGACAGAGGGATGCTGTAAATCAGGTAAATGTAGGGCCAGGGCTGTGACAAGGGTTCTTTTGAGGTCCTCAAAAGAGGACTTGATGGAGTCCATTAAGGGTTCCATTGGATCTCCTTTGGAGGCTTCATATAAGGGCTGAGTAAAAGGGAGTAATTTGGAATCCCAGCCCAAAAATAGCCTGCATGGCCCAAAAAGGATAATATTTCATCCTTAGATTTGGGGACAGGTAGTTCCCAAAGGTGTTATTTTTGATCTGTTGTTATAGCCTTTGATCCATGTAATATTTGGACTCCCAGATATTTAACTGAGTGTTTGGGAGCCTGGATTTTGTGAGGGGATACCCGGTATCCTTTATTTGCCAAAATATTGAGGAGGGAAACTGTTAGTTTTGGATGTGGGTTAAGAAGGGCTGCATAAAAGGAGGTCATCGATATACTGGAGGAGGGAAGAATGGGTGAAAGTTAAATCATGAAGGTCTGCTGCTAGAGGCTGCCCGCATAGGTGAGGGCTGTCACAGAAGCCTTGTGGTAGGACCATCCAAGTGAACTGTTGAGAGTGATGGCACTGAAGATCAGTCCAAGTGAATGTAAAAAGATTTTGGGAATCTGGGTGTAAAGGAATGGTGAAAAAAGCACCATTCAAATCTATAACTGAAAAAAAAGGTAGAAGAAGCAGGAATGGAGGATAAAAGTGTATATGGATTGGGGACTAAAGGATGGATTGGGATTACTGTTTCATTGATAAGATGCAAATCTTGGACAAGCTGGTATGAGCCAGTAGATTTTTTAACTGCCAGAATAGGGGTTTTGTAGGGGGAATTTGTCAGCCAAATGAGGCCCGTTTGTAATAACTCTTTGAGAATCAGCTGTAGCCCTAACAGGCTGCTGGTAGGAGTGGATATTGGGCCTGATGAGGGAAATGATGGGGATTTTTAAGAAAAATCTGGATTGGTGAACAGTGGGCCAACGAAGGAGTTGACATGTCCGAAACTCGTGAATAAACTCCAGGCATCGGCAAAAGGGGGCCTGTATCGAAAGGGGGTTGGGCTGCCACTGTGATGGTGAGGAGAAAAGATGGGGCATGGTGGAAAGAAATGGAGGCCTGAAACCTTGCTAATATGTCCCAGCCCAGCAGGGGAGCTGGACATTGGGGCATGACCAAAAACTGATGAGCAAAAGAATGGTGTTGGAAATGGCATAGCACATAAGGAGTTTTTAGAGGAAATATAACCTTTCCTCCCACCCCAACAAGGGGTGAATTGGATGGAGATGTGGTTCTCCAAAACTCCATCAGAACTGAAAGAGTGGCTCCCATATCAATGAGGAAAGAAATAGGGTGGCCCTTGACCTTGAGTTCTACCCTGTGTTCCCTGGCATCAGTGAGGGTGGTTGTGGATAAAGGAATCCCAGGGTCCCATCAGTCATCAGATGCCAGGCCCAGAAAATTGGGTGTGGGGTCTGAGACCAGCACCACCTCCCTACGGAGGCTGGGGCAGTCTACCCCCCTAGTGACCCAGAGTGTGGCATTTAGGGCAAGGCCTTGATGGTGGTCTGGGGTTGGGCCATGACCATGCCCAATGTCCTTCTTTGCTGCACTTGAAGCAGGGGCCCAGGGGCCTAGGTGTGGGATGGCCCTTCTGAGGAATGGGAGCCAAGGGGTAGACTCCTTGATAGCCTGCGCCAAAATTTGAGATTTTTGGCATCTGGCCTTATCGTCCCAGTTGTGATAGACCTTAAACGCAGCATCTAGGACTTCATTCTGAGGAGTAAGGGGCCCCCGATCTAGTTTTTTTAGCTTTGCCCATATGTCAGGGAAGCTCTGGTTAAAAAAATAAGTCATCAGGAGTTGTCTCCCATCAGGGGTTTCGGGATCTATGTTGGTGAACTATAATAAAGCCTTAGTAAGGCGGTCTAAAAAGGAGGAAGGATTTTTGTTTTTATCTTGAACTATTTCTTGGAGTTTTTTCATAGTTTACTGTCTTTTGGGCAGCCCGTTTGAGCCCTGCCACAAGACAAGTAAGGAAGTGGTCTCGGTGGGCCAAGCCGGGAAGGGTGTTATAGTCCCAGTGGGGGTTGATCTCCGGGACAGCCTGGGCCCCAATCGCCTGGGCGGGGTTGGTCTGATGGACCTCATCTCCATAGGATCTGGCCTCTTGCCAGATCCACCTATGTTCCTCTGGCAATAAGGTGTTTGTGAGAATAGTGTAGGCATCATGAAAAGTTAAACTGTAAGCCTGGCAGAGATACTGGAACTCTTTAGTATAAGAAACAGGGTTAGTAGCATATGACCCTAAACCCTTTTCAATTTGGGAAAGATCAGTCATGGATAAAGGGACGTGAACCCTAACAATACCTTCTGCGCTGGCCACCTCACAGAATGGGGACAAGAGAGGCATCTGAGTTGCAGGGTGGGGCTGGGCCTCATGGGCAATGGGCACGAGAGTGAGTAAAAGGCAGACTGGATGGGTGTGGCAGTGAAGAGGGAGCTGGTAGCATGGGAGACGTGGAGGGTTGGGCTGGTGGCGGAAGGGCGTGCAGCCGGTAAGAAAGGCTGGGCTGAGTGTTGTCACTGGCATGAGCTCCAGGCCACAGGCAGAGAAATGGATGAGGTTCCCACTAGGAGTGGGGAAACCCGATCTAAGTCATGGCACCAGTGAAAGGAAAAACCCGGCCCAAATGCAGAATAAAAAACACACCAGGAGACAAAGGCTCAACCATGATGTATTAAGCAGGCAAAATGGACAGGCGGGCTGCTCTCTTGAAAGTGGGAGCAGCAGCAGCAGGGAGAGTTGGGCTGGGCCCTTTATATCCCATCAAGCTGAGCTGGACTGCTCTTATTGACTAGGGAAGGAAGGGAGGGCAGTGAGCAAGTTTAAGCTGAGTTGGGATTTTTCTATAGGTGGAGAAATTCATGCATGCAGGAAGGGGATGTGGTGGTGAGGAAGAAGGGGTGGGGGGTCTTTGTTCTCAGAAAATGTGCTGTTCTAGGGGCCTTGAAACTTTTCTGCAGCCATTTTGGGCATTCCGCTGCCATCTTAGACTGTCCTTGGGTAGAACATGATTGCCTAACAAAAATAACATAGTCACTGAATAGAAGTTAATTGCACATTCAAAGTTATTTTCAAGAAATCACAGAAATATTTAACATTTTAGAAACATTTTTATAAAAATATTGCATGATAATTTTCGGTTTCAGTGGTTAAAATTACTAAATTCCATTATTCAATTTTTTTTTTTTTTTTAATAAAATGACTTTTTCTCTAATAAGAGACCAATGTGACACTACTGTAGTTTACCTGTAAGTTATGTTAAATAAAAATTATAGGAAGCTGTTGTTTTGGAGTAAATTCATGCACTAGGCCACAAAATACAGTCGCTCTTGCTAGGTTCCATGTCACTAAACCTAAACTAAACTGTGGCCTGGACTTCCAAAAAATCAGAAGAAAGAGGTAACAGCCAATATTCCAGAACAGTCCAGTTTAAATCTTCAACTGATAATAGTTTTTTTTGTTTGTTTGTTTTGTTTATTATCATGCCTATTATGCTCTAATTCTTACACACAAACAAAAGCTTGGAGTAACCTGATTTCAAATATTATTTATCTATTGTTCTTTCTCCCTGCTCCCATCTTACAAGGAAAGTAACTTTGAAATGACCAATCTGCTTTTGGTTCTTTGTATTTGCTTTCTTCAGCCTTTTCTGTTTATTAAACCACCTCCTCTGCTCAGCTCATTAGAACACTTATTCTATTTTATGGAATGACGTTTTGCTCAATTCTAGAATCACAAGCCAATTGAGACCTTTAAGTTTGTTGTAATTTTGTCCTCTGACAGTTCTCAAAGAAGTTTAAGTTAAGGCATGATGTAAAATTTTTCATCTGATTTTACTAAACATTGAATAAGACTGATAAAGCAAAGACATGGTAAATTTATTTAGTTACAGAAATTATGCATCTTTTTTTAAACATTAATCTGTATCTTTTTCAGTATGTGTCTCTAAAAAAATAAGAACTCTTTTATAAAAGACATAACTCCAGTATATAATCACATTTTAAAATCAATAATAATTCCTTAATATAATCAGACATTAAAGATGTTTATATTTCTCCAATTCTCCCTCCCTCTCTCTTCCTTTCTTACAATTAACTTGTTTACATCAGGATCCAAACAAGTTCTGCTTGTTGCACTGGTTGTTATGTCAGGTGTCTCAAGTTTTACTTAATCTGTAGGTTCTCCCTTCATCTATTTTTTTTTTTTTTTTTCCACTTTACCCCTTAAAGTTTTCCAAGGTCTGGATTTATTGGCTCCATCCCAGTAGTGTCATTTAACATATTCACTGTCCTGTGCTTTTTCTGATGATTGGTTGCTGGACCTGAGGCTTGGTTTCATTAGGGTTAGATTTGGTTTCAGAGGTGTATGTTCTTACTGCAGGAGTCCCATTTTGTCTGATCATCTCTCTGCAATATTAGTCACTGGTGATCATTTGCTAGATCCATTATTTCAATAGGCGGTTGCAAAATACCATATTCTAATTATTTTATTCCTTCTTTATTTACTAGCTGGGATACCTAACTAAATAGAAGTGTTCCCTCTTTAGCTATTTAAGGTTACCCCAAAGAAAAATTAATATAAGAAAGACAAGATAAATCTTGACTCTTCCCTTTTACTTACTAGTTTTAGAAACACGAACTGTTTCCCTATCATCTTCCCAAGAGACTGAGAGTTTGATTGCTTTTGTTTTATTGTCATTATGCTTTTTTGTGGTGGTAAGATTTAGTTTCTTTCTCTTTCTTACACACATTTTTGTTCTACCAGTGGGTTTCATTCATTCTTGTGTATTCACGGTAGTGATTATTGTTTTTTGGATTCCAGATGCAGGACTCCCTTGAAGATTTCTCGCAGGTGTGGTCATGTGAACTCCCACAGTTTTTGTTTGTCTGAGAAATTACACTATTTATCCCTCATTTCTGGAGGATAGCCTTTCTGAATATAGTATTTTTGGCTGGAAGATTTTTTCTTTTAATATTTTAAATATATCATCCCATTTTCTTCTGTGCTGTAGAGTTTCTGCTAAGTCTGCTGATAGTCTGATAGGGGCTCTCTTATAGTTGACTTGACACTTTTCTCTTGATGCTTTCAGAATTCTGTGTCTTTGAGCTTTGCCGTTTTGACTATATCATGTCTTGGAGAAGGACTTTTTGAGTTACATCTGTTTGGGATCTTTGAGTGTCTTGGATCTGAAGGTCCATGTTTCTCTCTATACCTGGGAAGTTTCCCATTATTATTTCATTGAATAGGTTTTCCATGACTTTCCCCTTCTCCTCACCTTCTGGAACACCCATGATTTGAATGCTTATATATTTCAAGTTGTCTGCTATTTATCTTAGATTTTCTTTATTTTTTAAAATTCTTTTTTGCTTTTTTTTTTTTTTTTGTCTGCCTGTATTATTTCAAAAATACTATATTTAAGATCAGAAATTCTTTCTTTTGCATGTTCCAATCTGCTACTGAAGCTGTCTGGGTTTTTTGTTGTTGTTGTTGTTGTTGTTTGTTTGTTTGTTTGTTTTTTTGTTGAGAGAGTCTTTTAGTTCCATGAGTTCTGCTACATTCTTTTCTAAGATATTAAACTCTCTGTAGACTTCCTTCTTCTTATCCTGGATTGTGTTTCTTGTTTCAGTATGTCATCTAACTGAGTCTTCTTGTGAGTTTAAGTTGTTGCTCAGAATTCCTTTTCAGCCACTTCAAGGATTCCCTGCTCTATAGGGGAATCTATAGATCTATCTATAAAATCTATCTGTTCCTTCTCTATAGCCTCTGTATTCTTTTGGTGGTGTCATATTTTGTTGGATTTTCATATTTCTAGTATCTCTACATTGATGTCTGGTCATCTGGTAGAGTAGTTGCTTCTTCTATTATTCTGGGGTGGGCTCTGATGAAAGAGATGTTGCTTTTTTTTTTTTCCAGTCTCTGTTTGTGATTCTCCTTGTGTCAGTGTAGTCGAGTGCCTGGCAGGCTGCCTGCATGATGGTTGTGGCTCCTGATGTGGTGCCAATCTACTTTTGTGGTAGGTGTGGCTGTGGCAGTGGTGTAGTGGGTCACCCACAAGGAAATGCTTCCAGGGACAGTGGGCTATCCTTGGATCCTGCCTAGGACCCCAGGAATGCTCCTCACCTCCAGAAATCTTGCATCTTATATTTGATAATATAGCAAAAATATTCAACTTTCCTCGAAGTAATCCATAAATCTAGTACTTTAGCATCTTAAAATATAGCATTCTACATAATGCATATTAGCTTGAATATGAAGTATTGGCTATTATAGAGTCATTTAATTATATCATTAGAATTTAGTTATAATTAGTATTATAATAATATTAAATTTCTCCTTTTTTAGAAAAAGCACACTAAAATACTTTCTCCTTGTTTATCCAAGTTTTAGTAGTAAATAAAATATTTCTTTTGAAGTTTCTCAGAAGATTATGAAATAAAAAATATCTTAACTGCAATGAATAATAAAGCTAAAAACAGCCTGGGAAAGAAAAGAAAAGAAAGAAAGAAAAAAAGAAAAAGCATGAAATCAGTTGCATAAATATGAAAATAATAAATACATTTTATATCATTTTATATTTTCAGAAGTTCCAATTTTTATAATACCCTTGATGACGCACATTTCAATGTCACTAAAGAGAAAAAAAAATCTTTGGTATTTTTTTCCATGGCTTTACAACAATATGTTTATCTGTTATCTGGGAAGAAGCTCAAAATAATGCATGTTTTGTTTATCCCTGAAAAGGTCAGAATGGACACACATTCCCCACCGTAAAAATGGCTCTCAGACTTTCAGTAAGATGCATTGTTTTTATTTTACTTTTATTGTACTTTTTTTAATGGAGTAGTTTTCTATTTATAATCCATGATGTTTACACTCAAACATCAAAGAGCAAACTAAGTAAACTCATTTTGAAGCATGATAAAACAATTTAAGAATATGATCATTTCTCCTATAATTTAGAATCTCAAAAATTTCAATTCCATTGAAGCATTAGAATAGGATATTTAAATAATAATAGAATACAGAACTGTTCTTTTCTTTTCTTATTTTTTTTTTGTAATGCCTTGATTAAATAAGGGAGTGAGCTCTAGCACCATATAGTTGACATTTCTACTTCATTTAATGACTGAAAACATATACGTTTCCAAGGGGAGAAAAAAAGTAATACACTTCTTCCCCCCCGACCCCCCAAAGAGATTCTTAAAATTAGAAATACATTGTCAGGAAAAAAAGTTTAAATATATAAAGCATTCTCTTTGGTATAGAGCTGACAGTGCTAATGAGTCATTAAAAATAAGAATCTTTTACATTCTCTTCATCCTAAAGAAAGATTTCATATATTAGTAAGTCAATATATTTTAATCTCACTGATTAATTTTTAAGTTTGAACAACGTATTTTAAAAGCTTCAAAAATTATAATTTGAAATGGCTAGATATCTCAATATTAATCAAGTTCATATTATAACCAAATAAAATAATACAAAATAGATAATATACCATTGTTTTGAGGCTGTTCTAGATTTGTCTATCCCAAAGAATACAAGCAGAAATTATCTTTCAGCTGGTTCGTAATACCTCATCCAAAACTTCATTAGGAAACTATTCCAAATGCCAGCCATAAATTCATTCATACTATGCATAGAAATTTATTTTGACTCACTCAGTAAGTATTCATTCTTTCACTCATATATTCATTCATGCACACAAATGTAATAAATTCCTATTATGCGGTGACAGACATTTTTCTTAGTAATGAGGTTTCAGAGATGAGCAAGGATTCAGTGATGAATCCTTTTCTCCCAGTACTTTCTGTCCATTAACCTTACCAATAATCAAATGGATTAGCACGGCATTGTTTATTGTTCTCAGCTGTTGCATTTTGTTTCTAGATGTGTAATTCTTTAAATCCCCATTAGGGGTTTTTGCTGCATTATGATGTACATACAGAATGCCTTACTGAGAGCAGCTTGTCTCTGTAAGACTCCTGATTACCCAATTGGCAATCTGAAGTTAACAAAAAGTTATCGATGATAAAGTCAGAAACCCCATGAAATAAGAATTATGAAGCACATATCAAAGTTTTTTAAGAATGCTGTGAAATAAGGAAGAGTTCAACGTCTCCTCCTGAGAAGGTGCCAAGAGTTCTGCATAATTAGGGAAAAGGCAAGGTTCCCTTTAGGTGAGAAATTTCAGAGGTTTTTATTAAAGATAGAAGTAATTTTCTAGAATATAGGAGTAGAAGAAGCAAAAGGAAATAAGGAAGAGGGAGTCTGTTCATAAAAAAGGTTTCCAAGAATAAATTAATGGAGGAAATCTCAACTTTCTTGGTTGCTTTAGAAATATAAGAATTGAGGAGAATTACTGTTAAGAGGTAAATAGAAGAAACACTCATGATCCTAAACAACTCATGGGATTCTAATAGGGGAGAAGTTCAATTTCTGTCTCTGCTAACTCCTGTGATTTGCCTCAAGATATAATGGTTAGGTCAAGCTTGTTTGTCAGCCAAATGCATAAGCAGAAACAGCATGATCCCATCAGAGTTTTTAACCAGGACTCCATCTGATTTTCAGAAAAGAGTTATGAATCATCACTTTGTTTACTACCTAGGAGAGGTTATTGGCATTCCTGTGTTCCTTCATTATTAAGTGGAAACTGCTACCTTTTCCACTCTATATAAATGTGGAGATTTTTCCCTGTTTAAAAAAGACTTCATAACTGTCACAGAGATCACAGTAAAAGAGTGATTTTTGTGTGTATGTCTGTCTCTCTCCCACACATTTATTTTTTTACTCACTGTCATCAACATAGGATTCCCCTTTCTTTCAAATCATTGAAATGGTTTTATTTTTTTCCATTCATGAATTTTTTCCTCCCCATACTGGACTCTAATTAGTAATACAGAGCCATGATTTAAGCTACTTATCAATGACAATATTCTCTGAATATCAAATTTGAACCAGAATCCCTTTGAAAGTTTCTTAACAAATAGTCCTAAAATCTCGATGAAGTCTACCTTAATGATGAGAAACTTCTGATATAATATCAATGTTTACAGGCCATCTATACAAAAATTCTTAAAAGTGTTCCAAGAGATTTAATTCTACATTTTTCTTTTTTTCTCTTTCTCTTTTTTTCCTCTTTCTTTCTTTCTCTTTCACCTTTCTTTCATTTACTCATTTTATGTTATCTTAAGAGTCTGTTTTTGGGGACCTTGATCATATGAGAATTTCTATAACCTACTAAATGTATTCCAGAGACAAGTTATGTGATTCCCCGTCCTCTTAAATATAAAAACAAAGTAACTAGTTTTCAAATATTTTTCATTGTAAAAATATAATAAATGTCATATTGGTTGAAATTATTCTAAAATTATCTAAAAGTGACCCCAAAAAGTTTTTGTGGGACAGCATAGAAATGTCCTTCCAAGATGAGAACTTCCAAAGCTGAGGAATATAGCCCCTCCCAGCTAAATTTAAGTTTTCTTTTAATATTCTATTGTGGATAGACAATTCATGGGTTTTTCCAAATTTTTCTTAAATTCATTTTTACAAGAAGCTCATGTGACCTTTCAAAGTATTACATAAATGAGGCTTGCAATTCACAAAGAAAATTTAAATTTTTTTCTTTCACTTCTAAAGATGTATTTTTAGGTGTTTTCCTTACTTTTGATATTCCAGAATAGTTGTACCAACATGTGTTTGTTTATCCCATATGATAGACTGATTAAACATCTCATAATTAGAAGATAGGTTAATATTTTCTTTTTCTAAATCTCATGGTTAATAGATATTGAATTAATCTAACTCCAGATAAATAAAATGAAATTTTCATGTATAGTAATAATCAGAGAAGTCTTTTTATATCTAGACTAGTTTAATAGTGCTTATATTTACCTTTCTCATTATGTTAAGAATTCCTTTAGAAGAAAACCAGGACTCAATATTCAAAGTGAGCTTACATATTATTTACTATCTGATATTTTGTACCAGGGTTACTTGTTTTCTTTTTGTATTATAATAGTACAATGTCTCCAAATTAATTTTTTCTCAACGATTTACTCATAAAAACTAAAAGAGAAATATAAGAAAAAATACCTATGTCTTGTGTCTTTAGTTAGTCAAATGGTTTCATCTATTATATAATAGAAATGTATCAATCATTGGAGGGACCAGGACATATGATATGTTTCCTAATCTTAGGAAACTCACATGTTACTGAGGCAGACTAATGAAAAAGCAGAAACATTTAAAAATAGCACAGTACATGCAACTATAAGAATAAATAGAGAATCAAGAAATCAACTCATACTTATAGCCAACTGATCTTAGACAAAGGCAACAAGAAAATACACTGGAGAAAAGACTGCCTCTTCAATAAAGAGTGCTGGGAAAGCTAGACATCCAAATCTAGAAGAATAAAACTAGATCTGTACCTCTCACAGTATACCAAAATCAACTCAAAGTGGATTAAAGACTTAAATATAAGACTGAAACTATACAGCTTCTAAAAGAAAACATAAGGGAAACACTTCAGGAAGTAGGAGTGGGCAAAGACTTAAAAGTAAGACCTCAGAAGCACAAACAACAAAGGAAAAAATAAACAAGTGGGATTATATCAATCTAAAAAGCTTCCACACAGCAAAAGAAACAATTAACAGAGCAAAAAGACAACCTACAGAATGGGAGACACTATTTGCAAAATATGCATTTAGCAAGGGATTGATATCCAGAATATATAAAGAACTCAAACAACTTAGTGAAAAAACAAGTAACCTTATTAAAAAATGGGCAAAGGAGCTAAGTAGGTGTTTCTCAAATGAAGATATACAAATTATCAACAGACACATGAAATAATTCTCAACATCATTAAGCACCAGGGAAATGCAAATCAAAACCAATTTGAGGTACCATCTCATTTTAGTTAGACTGGCCATTATCAAAAAGACAGAATAACAGAAGCTGGTGAGGTTGTGAAGAAAGGGGAACATTCCTGCACTGTTTGTAGGACTGTAAATTACTGCAGCCATTATGAAAACCAGTATGGAGGGTCCTCAAACAACTACAGATAGAACTGCCATGCAATCCAGCAATCCCATTGCTGGGTGTATACCCAAAGGAGTGGAAATCATCATGTCAAAGGGATTCCTGCACTCCCACATTTATCACAGCTCTATTTACAATAGCCAAGATATGGAACCAACATAAATGTCCATTGACAAATGATTGGATAAGGAAAATGTGATAACACACACACACACACACACACACACACACACACACACACACACAATATATGTGTGTATACATTATGTATATATATATAATGTGTGTATATGTTATGTATATCTTATGTATAATATATATGTGCATATATGTATATACAATGGAATATTACTCTGCCATAAAAGAGAATGAAATTCTGCCATTTGCAGCAATATAGATGAATTCAGAGAAAATTATATTAACTGAAATAAGCCAGGCACACAGAGAAAAATACCGAATGTCCTCACTCGTAAATGGGAGCAAAAAATAAACAAATAAGCAAAAAAAAGAAAGATACAACAATCACAATAATTCATTGAACTTTCAAAAGGAAAGGACAGAACTGAGGCCACTAGAGCTGGGAAAGGGGGAGGAGGTGCGAGTTTTAGCGAGAAATTGGTAAACGGCCACAAAAAATAATTACATTGTGCAATGTTGATATATTAATTATCCTGATTTGATCATCACATATTGCACATGGTTGTTGATGTTCAATGCTGTATCCCACAGGTATGTACAATCAATTATATTTCAATAAATGAAATTTTTTAAAATAATTAACATAAGTAAAACCAATGTACTGAAAAAGACTAAAGAGGAGAGGCAATCTAGCCTGGGATGGTCAGAGTAGGCTTCCCGGGGCAGGTGGTGTTTTAGCTGAGGTTTAGGAGTAGTCCTAGAGTATAGGAATGTCCTAAAAAAAAAAAAAAAAAAAAAAAAAGGATTAGTAACAGCTGTCATTAACTGAGTACTGACCACAGTTCCTGTGTGCCACATTTACTCATTATTTATATAACCTCATTTAATCTTTACGACAACCTGACAAAGTGGGGAAAATTATTCTTATTTTAAAGAAAAGAAAAATAAGAGTCTGGTAGATTAAATAACTTTTTCTAAGACAACCCAGCACGTAAATGATGATTTCAAGAGTTGAACTAAGACTGTCTGACTCTAATGATTATATTCATTAGGACTCAGTTCATTTTCATTATTTAAACATTTACTTATTATCTTAGCCACTGACCCATCAGTTCTAGAGAAATGAAGTCAAATAAGATGGAGTCATTGCCTGGAAGGAGCTCGTTAGCATGCCTCATTCTATCACTGTACTTTTGTGTTGCCTCCCCATTTAAAACAACTGGAAAAGTCAATTAAGTTAAAAAAAAAAAAAGCTCATTTAGTTTTCAAAATACAAAACAGGTATACTTCAGTTCATTGCAATTAATAATTTAGGGGATATGCTTAATTATTCCTTTGAGCAATTTCAATAACCTTTCATAACCCTGTATATAAATTATTTCTCTACATAACATTTAGATCATTATATTCTTTTCCTCTCTTTTGTCCTGAAATTCTTAGCAGGTCCCATGGTACTTAGAGCTTTCATGCCTGGCATATAAACTAACATCAAAAAATATCTCAGATTCTAATTTGAAGGTGTTATTATCATTCCCACGAATAGCCTTTCTGATCCATTAACAGTTTGCTTGCATTATTGCATTTTTAAAATTCAGTATAGATGAATATTATTTTGCTTTCTTCAAGGCTCCCATGCTTGATTTCCCCAATTCAGATGGTAATGTATTTGACTTGAAAGTTTCAGCTTAACTCTCCTGTTTTTATGATGTGCTTTCATACACATTTGTAAGCACATGTTTTAGAAAATGATTTGCCTTAAGAACCAGTTATTCAAAATTATGCAAGTGGACAGAGCCAACTGTGTATAATGCTGACACACTACATATTTGCTTACTCCCAGAGAAAGCACATATACCCTTTTTCTGTAATCACACTGTGAAAACAGAAGCCAACATAAATTATGATATGAAGAATCTTAACAATTTCAGTAATGCTGCAGGATACAAAATCAACACCCAAAAATCAGTAGCAATTTTATTCTCCAATAATGAACTAGCAGAAAAAGAAATAAAGGAAGTCAGCCCTTTTGCAATAGTCACCAAACAAAATACCTAGGATTCAATTTAGAAGGTGAAGGATATCTACAATGAGAACTATGAATTACTACTGAAAGAAATTAAAGAATTCACAAAAAGGTGGAAAGACATTTCATGCTCTTGGATTGAAAGAATCAACATTGTGAAAATGTCCATAACACCCACAGCAATCTACAGATTCAATGCAATCCCCACCAAAATACCAATGATATTATTTACAGAAGTAGAAAAAAAAAAAAAAAAAGAAGCAATCCTAACATTCATATGGAATGACAAAAGACCCCAAACAGCCAAAGCAATCCTGAGCAAAAATAATAAAATCAGAGGCATAACACTACCTGACTTCAAATTATATACAAAGCTGTAGTAACCAAAACAGCATGGTACTGACATAAAAATAGACACATGGACCAATGGAACAGAATAGTAAAGCAAGAAATCAATGCAATCAATTGATCTTTGACATAGGCAACAAGAATATACATTGGGGAAAAGACTGCCTCTGCAATAAATGATGCTGGGAAAACTGGACATCCATATACAGAATAAGGAAACTATACCTGCATCTCTAGCCATATACCAAAATCAAACCTAAATTGATAAAAGATTTAAACATAAGACCTGAAGCTATAAAACTACTAAAGGAAACCATAGGGAAACACTTCAGAAAATAGGACTGGGCAAAGATTTTATGAATAGACCCCACAAGAAAGAGCAACAAAATTTAAAAAAAAAAAAAAAAAGAAAGAAGTGGGATTATATCAAATTACAAAGGTTCTGCACAGCAAAAGAAACAATGAACAGAGTGGAAAGACGACCTACAGAATGGGGGAAAATATTATACATCTGACAAGCGATTAATTTTCAGAATACACAAGGAACTCAAACAACTACACAGTAAAAAACAAATAACCCAATTAAAAAACAGGCAAAGGTGCCGAACAGACATTTCTTGAAGGAAGACATACAAGTGGTACATGAAAATGCTCAGCATCTCTAATCATCAGGTAAATGCAAATTAAAACCACATTGAGGTATCATCTCACTCCAGCCAGACTGGCTATTATCAAAAAGACTGAGAATAACAAATGATGATGAGGATGTGGAGAAAAGGGAACTCATCTACACTGTTGGTGGAACTGTAAATAAGTTTCTCAAACAACTGCATATATATCTACCACACCATCCAGCAATCCCACTCTGGGTATATACACAAAGGAATAGAAATCATTATGTCGAAGGGATACCTGCACTCCCACATTTATCACAGCTCTATTTACAATAGTCAAGATATGGAGCTAACCTAAATGTCCATCAACAGATGACTGAGTAAGGAAAAAGTGGTGTATGGAATACTACTCAGCCATAAAATAGAATGAAATTCTGCCATTCGCAGCAACATGGATGAGGTTGGAGAAAATTAAGTGAAATAAGCATCGCACAGAGGGAAAAATACTGCATGTCCTCACTCATAAGTGGGAACTAAGAGAGAAAGAAGAAAAAATAGTCCACAGTGGTGTATTAAGGGGTGGAGGATGGGAGCTGTGGGGAGAAGTTGGGTGAGAGACACAGGCAATAATTGCAATTTGAGGTTGTGGGCATGTTGATATCATTGATTTGCTGACCACATCTTGGGCACAGGTCCTGATTGTCAGATCTTGCCCCGTGAATATATATAATCATTCAATCAATCAATCAATCAATCAATAATAAAGTAGGATTAAATTAAATTTAAAAAGAATAATGGGAAAGTGACAAGCTTCTCATTTATGTCATGCTTGGTATGTGTTTTATCTTTTTCTTTTTTGTTTTCTCTATTTTTCTTTTTTCTTTTTCTTATATAGTATCTAATACTTAGATGTCCTCTTTATTTCCTTTAAGTGACGAAAAGTACTCACTCTCAAGTGCCCTTTGAGCTACAGCTCTTCCTCCTTAAAAATGCCTTCATAAGTAGCTGGTCTCAGGATCCAAATGAAACACTATTTTGTAGGATAATTTTATAATACACATCTCAGGAGAACTACAAATAATGTCTCAGCCATTTCCTCACAAATGCTTTTTTCTCCCTTTCTCATCAGCAACTCTCAATATAAAAACACATCCATAAACTAGAAAAATAAGACATATCCTAATAGGTTTAGAAATATAAAAAATATCCTTGAAGGTATTTTGTTGTGGGGTGACTCCTCTGAGCATGGAATTGAACCTAAGTATATCTAAATCTGTAGCCAGCATGTAGGCCATTTATATCCAAACTACCTATATTCAGATCCTAGGGTCCTTTTCCTTCATTAGTCATAGTCATTCTCAGCACAGACAACTGTGACAAATGGGGATCAAGTCTATCACATGTTTGATAGAAATTTTGAGACCATCTTCTACGACTCTTGAATGATTCCAAAATGACGGCATCTCTCTCAGGAGCTACCTCCATAAGGCGGGCACTGCTTTGGGAGAACTGCATTTACTCTTACTTGACTTGATTTAAATATGCTTGGTAATTTTTTTTTTTTTTTTTTTTTTAATAAGTAAATGTCTTTGTCTGTTTTGTGCTGCTATAACAGAAGACCTGAGGCTGGATAATCTGTAAAGAACAGAAATTTATTTCTCATAGTTTTAGAGGCTGGAAAGTTGAAGATGAAGGCTCTGGCAGGTTTTGTGTCTAGTAAAGGCCTGATCTCTGCTTCCAAGGTGATACCTTGAACATTACATTCTCTAGAGGAGAGGAATGCTATTTCATACATGACAGAAGAGCAAAAGAGAGAGCAAACCGACTCCCACAAGACCTTTGTATGGCAGCATTAATTCATTCATGAGGGTGGAGCCCTCATGACCTAAAACATCTCCCCTTAGGCTCCACCTCCCAACATTGCTGTATCGAGGATGTAGTTTCAACATGCGTTTTGGAGAAGACATAAACATTAAAACCATAGCAGTGAACAAGTCATATAAATAGTATGTCTTTGGTATTTTCTACCTATTTTATTCAACAATACTTATAAATGTCCAGTTTGCAGTTTCTAAACCGGAAGTTTGGGATATTACAGGAAAAAGTAAACATACTATTTCCATCGTGTTGCTTCCTTTCTGTTAAACCTGTGTTTGAATTCTGTTTTCTTTTCTTAAATTTTATTAATATTATTTTTTTTACATTCTACGATGTCATAGAGTAGTTGGGAGGGGGCGGGAGAGGGGAAAGGGGAAGGAAATGGGATGGAAGAAGTAGGAAAGAGGAGGGATGGGATTGAAGTCTGTGGTACCCCCTCATTCCCTCAGGGGAGACTGGTGGGCTTCTAGCGGTGGCTTGGTTATTGCCGGGCTGGGTGCTGATTTCAAAGGGGTGTGGCAATAGCCCTAGCCCCCCCACCTTCTTGTTGAGGCTTGCTGATCATCACTGGGCTGGTTGAGCGTTGGGGGTGGGGAGACAAGGTCGAGACCCTTGGCCCCCTGCTGCGCTGGCTTGGAAGAGCCTGGAGAACCTCCTGCAGCAGCTCCTTAGTCGCTGCTGGGCTGGTAGCTCCTGTGGGAGAGAGCCCAAGGCACCTCCTATGGTGGCTTGGTGGTCATCACTGGGGTGGTCACTGGGGTGTTTGCACTTGTCAGGGAGTGTGGCCGAGGCCCTCTGCTCCACCCTTAAGACTGGATGCTGATGTCTGGGGGCATGGGCTGAGGATCCTGGCCCTCCCTGCTTCCTGGCTTGGTAGCCCAGTTGACTTCCAGTCCTTCTAGGTGTTATAGGTGTTCTTTGGTGAAATGAGACCTTTACTAGTTAACATCAAACTTTTTTTCTGGTTGTGGGTACTTTGTTTTGTCTTTCAGTTCTGTGTTGGATTATTTGCTGTTCCCACCACTCAAACTCTGTACTGGAACTAATTTGTTGTCCTTTGCTTACTTCTAAAACAGGGGAATTTCCTGTGGGGACCAGCACTTGAACTCTGTGGTTGAGCTAAATTGCTGCTTTGCTGCTGATTCCCTGGGGAAGGCTTTTTGTGCAGCTCAGGTTTTAATGGTTGACTGTATAGGTACTTCTGAATCTGGTGAAATCTGATGCTCCTGGGTTGTACAGAAACACTGGTCTGGGTCTGAGTCTTTTCATCAAACTGCACCCCGTGCAATTCTATATTCCTGATCAGTCTCCTCTGAGTGGTCCTGTGCTGATCGGGGGTCAAATTGGCTGTCCTTGCTGTGTCCCAATTTCTCCCAGGGGACCCATCTCCCCAACGCCCATGTTCCAAACACTTTGCATGGGACGGGGCATGCTCTGGTCCTTTGTGATGACTCACCGGCCTCTGAATGGCTCCTTTATTTCAGTTGTTGTGGCTCCTCAGTCCTATGTGGGTCCACGGGAACGCTGTTGGTGGTACTGCTGGCCTGGGGTCCACCAAGGCTCTCTTCTCTCCTGCTGCCTCCAAGCAACTTCATCCGAAGGGCACAGCTGCGGCTTCTGCTGGCTCCTGCTCCATGTGCTCAGTAGCTCCAGCTTTAAAGCAGCTGTGTCCCAAAACAGTCAGAAAGTTTTTTTCTTTCTCTCTTCGTGGCTCTCCCACCTTCAGGCACTCCATAGGTCTCTCTTCCTTTTCTCCTGAGCTCTAGCGGCCCCAGCTTGGCTGTCATTGCTTTTTAATAGTTGTAATTGTTTGACTTTGGGGAGAGAGTGATGCTGGGGACTGTCTATTCTAACATATTGACCGGAAGCCTGTGTTTGAATTCTTTACTCTTCAAATCAATCTTATAAATGAATTTAAGTTAAGCCACATATTCTTACTAACCAACAAAATCAAGTTTTGAAAAACATGTTTTTCTCTGTCCATTGGACTTGGAAGTGTTTAAAAGATATTTTGAGATTGAATTTGTTAAACAAAAGTAAAGACTTCTTGGTCTTGTTTTGTTTTTTGGTTAACTTTCTATAGAAATGGTCATTCGTCTGTTTTTTAGGTTGCTGGATGCTTTGATTTTCTCAATTAGGTTGCCACATTGACAGGAACAGTTAATCTCTTCATTAAAAGGAAATAATGGAGACACTTTGGATAAATGGATCCACAATGACCTTTTCGTTATTAGTGCCATTTGTGAAGAATAGCAAGATACTTTTTTTTTTTTTGTCCTGACCGGTAAGGGGATTGCAACCCTCTGCACGGTGTGGTCTGCACCCCTCTCAGCCAGTGAGCAAACCAGCCATCCCTATACAGGATCTGAACCCATGGCCTCGGTGCTACCAGCGCCACACTCTCCCGAGTGAGTCACAGGGCCGGCCCAAGGATACTTTTACTCTAGAGATTTTTATGACCAAAATCTCATTGAGGAGTTGAGTTCTAGTCCTTTCCCACTCCATAGCTTTCCACTGGCCACATAGTTTCCTTTGCCTATTGGCTCTGCTCCTGGTAGAAGATAGGCATTTTAGTGCCAAGATTCTACTGAGAATGAAACTGCTGAATGAACCCTCACCTTCAATAGGAAAACATTTGGAGATAGGGTCTTTAAAAAGGTAATTAAGATTAATTGAGGTCATAAAAGTGAGGCCCTCATTCAATACAATTGCTTTCCTTGTAAAAAGAGGAAGAGACACCAGTAGTGTGAACACCCAGAGAAAAGGTCGTGTGAGGATACAGTGAGAAGGTGGCCTTCTGCAAGCCAAGCAGAGGCCTCAGGAGAAACCAAACCTGCCAACACTTTGATCTTGCAGTTGCAGACTCCAGAACTGTGAGAAAATAAATTTTTGTTGTTTAAGCCACCCATTTAGTGTTTTTGTTTGTTTGTTTGTTTGTTTTTTACGGCATCCTGATGAGCAGATCAATGCACTAACCTAACATTGACCTCCAGGTTCTCAGTTCAGCAATCCTGACTTAAACATGACACACTGGTTTTCTTCTCAAATTGACATTTGCGTTTTTGTGTTGCTGTTAAATCCTCTTCAACACCATAACTTCTTCCATACATAAGAATTATGGGAAGAGGCTCGAAGAATCTTTATTGCTTGAAACCAGAAAGCCAGAAATTAGCATCTAGTCAGGAATTCACTCAAACATTCACTGAAAGAGATCAACTGCAAATAGACCTTGAGATATTTCAGTGGTTCTGTCTTAATCTTTACAATTGAGTTTTATATTTAGGTACGTACTTCTATTTATTGTCTGTAATTGTCTGTTCTCTCCTTTCAAAACAATTATTAAAGCCCTTAATTATTTATTATGAGCTTACCTGTACTACCCTTAACTGATATTTTTCAGTAATATACGTTGCATCTAGCATATAATATCCTCACTAATATGAAAAAATGCTCATCATCACTCAGCATCCGGGAAATGCAAATCAAAACCACACTGAGATACCATCTAACCCCAGTTAGGATGGCTAATATCCAGAAGACTCTGAAAGATAAATGCTGGCGAGGTTGTGGAGAAAAAGGAACTCTCATACATTGTTGGTGGGACTGCAAAATGGTGCAGCCTCTATGGAAAATGGTATGGAGGATCCTCAAACAATTGCAGATAGATCTACCATACGACCCAGCTATCCCACTGTTGGGAATATACGCAGAGGAATGGAAATCATCAAGTCGAAGGTATACCTGTTCCCCAATGTTCATCGCAGCACTCTTTACAATAGCCGAGAGTTGGAACCAGCCCAAATATCCATCATCAGATGAGTGGATACGGAAAATGTGGTACATCTACACAATGGAATACTACTCAGCTATAAAAACGAATGAAATACTGCCATTTGCAACAACATGGATGGACCTTGAGAGAATTATATTAAGTGAAACAAGTCAGGCACAGAAAGAGAAATACCACATGTTCTCACTTATTGGTGGGAGCTAAAAATTAATATATAAATTCACACACACACACACACACACACACACACACACACACACACACACACAAAACGCGGTGGGGGGGAAGAAGATATATCAACCACAATTACTTGAAGTTGATAGGACAAGCAAACAGAAAAGACATTGTTGGGGGGGAGGGGGGGAGGGAGGAGGGAGGGAGGTTTTGGTGATGGGGAGCAATAATCAGCCACAATGTATATCGACAAAATAAAAATTAAAAAAAATAAAAATAAAAAAAACAATATCCTCACCAACAGTATTTTCAGGGTAAGTGAAGAGAATAAAATACTCCTATTAAATTGTGTAAAGACTAAAAGCGTAGAGTATGTATTATGCAATAATATGAATGTTACAGCATTTATGGGATTTGAGAAATTAATTATCTAATAATCATTTGATTACACTGGAAGATTTGACTTTTGCCTTTCACAAGATGAGCATATTTTGAAATATTTGTTTTAAGTAATCTGTACAATTTAATTTTGATTCTTTTAAACACTGATAGGTAAATACTTAGATTTGAACTATCCTAGGAAACATTAATTATACCTTTCAAATCTTTAAACAACTAATTTAATTAAATTCAATAGAATTGTTAAAATTTTTCATTTTATCCTAGCTTTTACACATATTTTTTAATAGCCTTAACCAAGGACCATTCAGAACACATATGTCAGCTGTATAAAGACTTTTTTTAAAAACTAAAAACATTTAGGTACAATTTCAGGTATTATTTTAATGAATTAATAGCACTGATAGCAGAGAAAATTCAGTTGCATTGTATGTCAAGCAAAAGACTATTTTCAGGGCTGAGCCCGTTGGCGCACTCGGGAGAGTGTGGCGCTGGGAGCGCAGCGGCGCTCCTGCCGCGGGTTCAGATCCTATATAGGAATGGCTGGTGCACTCACTGGCTGAGTGCCGGTCACAAAAAAGACAAAAAAAAAAAAAAAAAAAAAAAGACTATTTTCATACATCCACTTTGGTATGAAGTAGTGTTGAAAAATTAAAATGTTCTTTGTGTGAGTGATACAAACCCCTGAGAGAAGCAGATCTAGCAACAGTATACACCTTGAAATTATTTTCTGAAATAAAAAAATAATGTCCCTTAAATTATGACAGCTTTTTTCACATTATTCTTTTTTAAAAAACATTTCAAGTAGATAATTCATTTCTAAAAGCAACTAAGTATGGTAAGTTCTAAAAATTTTTCAAGACATTTTGATGCCATTTGGAAATAGGTTAGTGTATGTGAAGGCAAAATGGGGCTTATTATATATGTCTTATATGTAAAGAAAATCCTATTAGTTATAAGCTATAGAAATATAGATTGAATAAAAATGAGACACTGAAAAGTAAAATTTAACAAAATTTTAACTACTCATGTGTAAATGCACATATCTTCCAACAGAGACGGTAACTATGACTGACATTGGCCCCCAGTGAATCCATTGTTAACTTGTTTTGAAGTTATTTACTGTTACAACTAAGAAGCAAAAAAGACAGCAATTTTTTCAGGAAAGGTCAAACTCATGGCTAGAAAATGGAATGAGCCAGGACCTAATTGTTATAAACCACAAAAACGAATGTGATCATCAAACTATCAAAATGCTGTAGTTCAAATTGTTTTCATGCACACAAGCCAGTGAATGACCAGGGTAGAATTGCCCAGAAAGTTTATAATATACATCAAAGAAATGAAGAATACAATATGCTGCTGTTTTGAAGCCAACCAATTGGAATATGATATGACAGTGCATAGACTAGAAATATACGAGTGATTTATCACTGAACATTCCATGTTGACAGGTATATTAAATAAACAACATGTCACAGATTGGAGTTGGCCATTGAAAAAGGAAATCGGCTAACTGAATTTGAAATTAATGTTATCAACCTGAGACTTCAGGAGAATTGGAATTTAACCAAATGACAAATGGAGAGTCCTCTGCTGATGCAGAAGCAAAAAAACATACATTAAAATGAAGAAGGAAGTTGAATAAAGGAGAAACCAAGAGCAACTAATAAAAAGCATGTACATCATTATCACTAGGCAGACAGCTTTAATACACCATCCACCGTCTCAAAGCAAGGCATAAGGCTGACATCATACAGTCACATGCACAAACAGAAACAATTCGAAGTTCTTGTCCAAAGCTTCGACAAATATTACATACCAGAAAAAGATACTTCTTTTTGTAAAGGGCATATATGTCATAAATGATATTAGAATCATAGGTGAAAATGTTTTTTTTTTATAAGTATTCACACTTACTTAGCAAGGAACAAATAATTCAAGATCTGTTATAAGAGAAATCTTGTAAGCACCCTGATTTCTTTTCTGTGTCATCCTAGTTAAATTGGGCGGATAAATTGTTTCATGTATGGCTAAAATTAAAACAAAAAATAGTTTGGTGAAACTGAATAATTTGTTTCAATGCTTCATAATGAGGTGGTTGACATTTAAATTCATCAGATGAATTTAATAAGCAAATAAAGAAATGTACTATAAAGACATATAATTATTTTCTAAAATGATAATTATAAGGTACATTAGGATACAACAGGAAAATTAGTTGAAGAAAATGTTTAAAATGCTTATAATCTATTTATAACTCTGATAGTAAATATAATTGGAAAAACATTAGAATAAAATCTAAATTCTGACTACTGTCCTTATTTTAATATCAACAAATTAATTATGTCTTTGTTTTAATTTTTACAGAAATAAGTAAATCTATATATGTACTTTAGATGCTATGTCTAACAAAATTATGTAAAAAGAATCATAAAACTTTTGGTCTACACTAAGAAAGGTAAAGTCAAAATAGTAACCAAATTTTTAAGGATTTACAGCATCTCTTTTATGAAGTCACTAATTATTGTAATAAATCAAGAGGTCTTTGTTTAAAAAATAGTTATGTAAAATGTAGAAGCGTTGTCATGACTATAATTAGCAAAGTTGTGTAGAGCTATTCTCTGATTACATACATTAATATATGTCATATTTTATTGTGAAACACTGTAGAACAGTCCACCAAGATAAAAACTTATAGTACAGGAGATAAAGAAAATATGACTCTGAAACAATAATATTAATATATATTTTAATTGAAATAAATATAAATATCTGACATTTTGATAACTGGGGATATTTTAATGGGCAAACTACTTTTAAATATTCCAGTAAGCAAACCGCAATATTTATTCTATTTTTATGCATTTACTCAATAGGCACAATATGCTTATGAGTTCACCTGCATTAATAAAAAACAATATACCTAATATTTGAAGTGTAGAAGTGAAAATGTAAATAGAGATTAAGTTTTTTTAAGAATTATAAAATAAATTTTCTACATGATATTTATGCTGCTTAGATCATTTGTATTCATTAAAAACTATTTATATATGTTGCATGCATATGTCCCATTCTTTGTTATATTGGGAGAAATATATAGTAAAAATCTAGGGTTTGTATCTTTTCTATTTTGTACCATTAGGCTATAGAATAGTATTTCCTATTGATGAGAAAATAGAACAATATGAGTCAGAAAGTAATACATGATCTAACAGCACATAATTAATTTTAGGGTGATTTTCTTGATTCTTCTCTCAGAAGTGTATCTTCAGATTTTATGAATAAACCTCAAAATATCCTTGTGAAACCATAAGTTCAGTATTGTAACAAAAATTTTGGCTAAGGCTCACACAGAAATAAATTATAAAAGCAAAGATTTAACCAAGCGGAAGAATAAATCTCTTCCCATAAATTCTTAAAATATACCTCTTTTACTTTACTTGTAAACACCTCTAATATGAGGGGAGTTTATTTGGTGTGGTATTTTATTTATTATTATTATTTTTTTTATAAGAAAACTAAATTATTGCTTACATTTTTTGAGGCTGGGAAGTCCAGATTGGTGTGGTATTTTAATCTCTACTCCTGCTAATCCTTTTACATGAAACCAGAAATAAAGAGGATCTATTAGTTTGACTGTAGGCTTAACAAATCAGTTCAAAGACAGGTAGATCATATATCTTATCTCAAAATGGAATTGATTTGGAACTTTTACACTTCCCATGAGATTTAAATTTTCATGAAGCCTGTTCCCAGTAACTAAAGTCAAGAAAAATTACAGGAGAATTTGCTAAGACAGAGGAAGGCTAAGTCCATACTATATCATATAAATCTGGTGAAGCACACAAGTTAAAAAAAAAAAAAATCTTTCTGATTATCTAGGGTTCAAAAATCATCACCACTTATTCTCCTGAAGAAACAATGAGAAAAATGTAAGTTTTCACACAAACAGAAGTAGATTGATGCTCTGAGGTAAGGAAACCAGGAATAGTAAACCCTGCAAGAACACACCTTTATGTCAGTGCTATTGATAGTACATATGGACCTTGGGAATTTGATTGAGTATTCCAATAGGGAACCGCAGTAACAGAATACTCCTTGCCCAGGAAAGTTCTCTTCTCTCTGGTGAGTTCCCATCTTCTATTAACTGTAATGCTTTGGGGGGAAAAAACAAAAACAAACAAACAAACAAAAAACCCAAAACACCTAAAAGAATGACAGGAAGAACTGGAAACCTAGAAATCTAGAAGCTACATCAAAAATTAACAAAGGCTATAAATTGGGAATTGAGAGGGAGATGTTACAGCCAGAGGGGAACAAAAGAAAAACATGCGTAAACAAAAATATCCCATTCAGATTATTGATTCATAGGGAAAAGAAAAACAAAACATTCTTTTGTATTTCTCAAAGTTGATGGAGTAAGTAGATCTGGATTTTGTCCCAAATTTGAGATTGATGATAATAATAATATCAACATGTCATACTCATTAACAGAATTTAATGTATATGAAATTACTTAGTAATTTGAAGGGAGGCAGGTTTTCAGGAAACCTAGTTCTTTTTCTTGGTTCTACTATTTTTTGATACACTATAGTGTTAACATAAAAATACTCTGAAAGTTGAAAGAGTTATGCAAAACTAAGATATTTTTATTAAGGTGAATTAGGTGTTACCTGTTCATGAGTGCCTGTGGGTTTGCCAGTGATCCCTTAATTTCACAGAGCAAACCTATTTTGTTTTATGCTGACATGAACAGAAGTCAGCATTACCTCAGGATAATTTTCCATGGAGCAGGGTGGTTTATAACTAAAGGAGAAAACAACTGTAATGAAGTAAGCACTTCTTCAAATATATTTTACAACTGCAGTGCTGTTGCAAATATTTTCTACTGCTCCATATTTGTCCCTTGGGCTTCAGTTTAAAAAAAAAGACAATCAGCTTTATTTAAGTATAATGTTTTCCACTGGTCATGGTTATTGGATTGCTTTCTTTACATAACTATCAACAAAATACGTGTGGTATTAACATAAAGTATTATTTTATGCCAAGGCATAATTTCTCATCCAAACTGAAGATGTAATTCATAGTCCTGGCTAAAAGCAAATATATTTTGCAAAGTTCCAAAAGTTAACAAAGTAAAGCTAAGTGATAAAAATCATTAGTGGATGATGTTTACAGTTTTGCTTTTTAGTTACTTTAGCAGATGCAATATAGGCTTCTTTTCGCAGTAAATTAGATATGCAATTACTAGAAGCAAGAAATAGATTTACATTATGTCAAAACGGTCTGCATAAGATTAATTATGAGCAGAGAACGAAAAATGTGCCAATATTGAAATAGCTGTCACCATAGGGAAATTCAGATCCAAATGATTAAATTAGCTTTTTGGCCAGATGATAAGTATTTTCCGGATATCAAATTAGTAAAATGCAAGAATCAAGTCAGGGCTTTTCTTAAAATAAGAAAATTGATATTGGGTTTTTATACATTTATGGTGCATCATTTGATTTTCTTTACCACATGAATCCTTCTTTCACATCTTTATTCATATTTATTATTATAAAACATAATAGGGCAAACAAAAAAGTTTGTCCAGTGTCTTATGACCTGGCATCACAGTCTTGTTAGCAGTCGACCTTTAGCTCAGATTTATTTGGCTCAACTTAGACCAAATGCATTATTTTAGTCTTGATCATTTTCACCTTGCATGTGTTTCCGTTTTCTCAGCCTTTTGAAAAATACTTTGTATATATGAAACTGGAGGTAATTTGAAATAGATTGTGATCTCCATTGCACCTCCCATCTGATGTAGCCTTTTGCAAGCCTTGACCATGCCTCTATTGTTCAGTGTGATATCTTCAGTAGCCATAGCATCTGAGAAATTTGTTCTATGAATTATCGCATTACATCAAAAAAAAATAGGTATGCTATCATTAAATAAGAAATATCTTGTTATAAAATAAATGACTTCATTGCTGTAGCAATGCAGGTGACATAAAGAAAATCCACTTTTATAATTTTCATCCTAACATTTACACATACCTGTGCTATATTATTTTCATTTTAATAAAAATTCTAAATTTTCACAGGAAGAATATTCTAAAATCATTAAAATTTAAAATATAACTATTTAAAAATCATTACAAAAGATAGACCAGTATTTATTTATTTGTTAAGTATTATTGAGTGTCTACCTTAGAATGCCTACAGTAAAGAGTTTTTTTCTAGGCTCTGGGATATACTAGTAAAGAAAACTGTCAAAACATCTAAAGTTTACATAATGGAGACAGAAATTGACCAAGTAATTAAGTATTTACTAGGTGAGATGATGATGAGTGCAATAACACAAAAATAAAGAAAGGGAAAGGAAAATCAGGGATGGGGAAAGGGAAGCCCATTTTGCTATTTTAAATAGTCAGGAAAGGCCTTATTTGGTATTCGAGCAAAGTCCTAACTAAAGTAGGGGAGACCAAGAGCTATTGTGATATCTGAGAAAAGAATGTTTCCGAAAGTAGGAAACACAACATCGAGGTCCTCAAGTAAGAGCATTTCTGGCATCCTCCAGGCATAAGAAGGTGGCCAATGTAACTATATATTTGTAAATGAGGTAAAGAATAGAAGGTGGAGATAAAAAGATAAAGATAAAAAAGGAATGGGCTAAGAATAGTGGAGACAGCTATCATGCATGAGGACCTTTAAGTCATTGGAGAGACTTTGACTTTGACTCTGGACATTTGGATCCTGTAACGATGAGGTTGAGGACATAACTCATTGTAAGTTACACAGAGAACAATGAAAGGGTTTAAAAAATTAGTGGCAACTGGGAAATGGATCCAGAAGTAGGGATTAAAGAGAGTTACTTAGAGGTTTGGGGGAGGGGAGGATGACCAGGCAGTCCTGTTAATGATTTTTGTTTCCAAATTGTTCCCACTGAACATATTTAAATCCTCAGATTCAGATATCTTTCTGTTTCTTAATTTTTGTCTTCTTTGTCCAAATATAAGGAGTATGATTTAATATCAGCACTATCAATTCTTTTAGTACATATAGCTGAGTTGTGCAGGTATAATAGAGGTGCTAGAAGTTAGTGATTTTTCAAAAATAAAACCTATCTTTGTGCTAGTTTTTCAACTAATTGCTTATGAGGGTTATGCCTTACATGTATTCTCCATCCTGTTCAGCATCTAGCATGTTTTAAATTTATCATTTATAAGTCTCAGTTTAGCAGCAGTTGGCATTCCCAAGAGAATATAGGTGATGGGATCTAGGATAATCTTCAGGGTGAGATCACATCTGGGAGTCTAAATATCAGGGTGTAGTCACAGCATATATAGTTAGTGACAGGTCTATAGATATGGACTTGTAAAATAAATCTGTTACAAGTAGGTCATCCCAAGGGGTTATAAAGGTGTCTGACTTCAACGACCCATTCTAATGTCAACAGAAAACTATATTCATTGTACAGCATCAGGGAGATCTTGCAGGGTCTTTGAGGACAAGTGCAGTTATGCCAAAGGAAACTGGTTATTAAGCAAGATCAGAATTGATGAAAGAGCAAAGCTTCTGTAATGCGTCACTGAAACAGTAGGGCTCCTTAAGCATTGCCTCATTTTACTCAAACCTTCTGTAAAAAGAATCTGTACTTCTGACTCTTGGATCAGTTTGTCCTGATGTATTTTCATATAAGAATCTCCTCTGCCTTCTGTTTTTTTACTGTTTCCCTTCACAAGTAAATCATTTCTTTTTGAATCACCAAATTAAATATTATACCATAAAGTTGCAGCTACATTTTGAAAATTTAACACTAAAGATTCTGTATTACAATATACATTTAAAATCAGGTCACTGATTCTGAAAAAAAAAAATGAAGTAGAATGCAGTCTCCTATAATGTTAAATCATATTGTAAACCTAGAATAATAAAAACAGTTCAGTGTACTTGGACAAATAATCAGAGCAGAAAAAATATTCAGAAATATATTTCGATATATATTGGAAGTAATGTTAAAAGTGACATTTCAATAAGAGGGGAAATAATTAGTTACTTGCAGATAAAATAAAGCTAGTTTCTAGCAAACTCCTATACCAAAATATATACCAGAAGAATCAAAATTTTAACATAAAAATATACTTGTAAATATGCAAAAGGAAATAGGGGTAAATACATTAGAGAAGAGAATGTTTTTGTAAGCATAACAGTAGCCAAGAAGAAAAAGGTTAATAAACCTTATTCCATAAAAATTTTAAATTTTAATATTGTGAAAAAAAGCATCATAGTTAAAAAAACACAAGCAAATGAGAGACTATGAAATTTATTTGCAGCTCACATGACAGTGGATAAATATGCTTAACATTTTTAAAAAATCAATTTCACAGATAATAGCCACAGCATACCTAAGTATGATTACATATCAGTGCCCCTACTGTCTATTGTAATACTTTGCTGTGAATCAGAACAAAGCACTCCCCTTCCCCAGCAGCAACAACCCCTAGCACAGCACACAGCTTGGGAAGATGCAGGCTGAGTTTCGGCTGTCATACCCTCCTCTGGGCATCAATGGGAAGTGAATAGCATGGTGGTCCTAAAGAAGATGCTCAACCTCTTCCATAATCAAACAATGCACATCGAAACAACAATATACTTTTCTCCTATCATATTAGCCAGACCAAGACACTTGGTAGTACTAAGTAAGCATTGTCGAGGCTGTGGGGAAACAGACATTTTTAGCTTGAGTAGATGGTAGAATAAATAAGTGCAATTGAAGGAAAGTTCGGTAATACCTATAAAAACTAAAACTTTAAATACATGCATTATTTGATTCAGCCATTTTATAATCATACACTTCCTGTAAATATAATCCCATAATATGCAAATGCATATGGGACCATGATGTTTACTGCAGCATTGTTCTTAAAAGCAAAAACTTGAACCAAACTATATACATAAGTGGAAGACCAAATTATTTTGCATTTATTCAGTGAAATTCTATTGACAGTATATACACATATATATGTTCACATGGGTAATTTGAATATAATGAAATCCTACAATTATTTCTAAAAATTTTAGTTCATTTTGTATTTTAGAGTGTTAAAAAATAACAAAATACAAAATTTGGACAACATAATCTCATTGTAGACTTCAAATATATTCCTATTTACCTTACAAACAAATACTTAATAGAATTATTAGAGAAGAAAGTAATTAAAAACCTGCTATGGGGAGAAAATTCTTTATTGTGGTAATTTCGATTTGGTTAAAACTGTATTTCAATTGTATATTCTAATTATAAAATCATGGCAGTGCATAATATTGCATATTGCATTACATTTCAATCTGGCATGTTTCCTCTCATTTTCATATGCAACGTCCCCCAAACTAAAATTAACTCAATGGCATAAAGACATTTCAAAATAGTAAAACACTTACTTTTATGAATGGATATTGAAATTTATTCTTTTTGCGGAAAACCTGCATTTAACCTACACATTTTTATTTCACAGTGACGTTATACATTTCACAATACGGCATATATGTAAGGACTCTCTCTGACCCCACTGCCAAGTCCCTTTTCTCTTGCTTGGATCCCTGCCTCAGAAAATCTACCTCGCTTTCTTCAGCCTTAATCTAACAATACATTTCTCAAACAGCCTTCTGGACTGAGTTTCCTAAAATGTAAATATCACCACGTTACCCTCTATTTTAACACTTTCCCTTGTTCCTGACAGGCCTCAGGTCAATTCTAGAAGTCTCAGTTTCGTGAACTGCGCTTTCTGCCTTCCTGAGCAACTAACGGCATGTGAGACTTTCTGCTTCCCCATGGCAGACTAGCTCACTTCTGGGCTCAGTCAGTGCTATTTTCGTAGCCTGGTAATTGTTTCATCCTCTCTGCTGACGTCATCACCCCCTCCACATTGCATAGCTAACAGTTACCTACCTGTTTAGGTCACTTCTCAAATAAGCCTTTGTGGACCTTGTGCACACCAGTGTGGGTGAATCACTTTCCCATGTGTTCTGAATGTCCTATGTTCAAGCTCTAGTGCAGTGCATACCAGTGTGCATAATAATTGTCTATTTGCCTTCTTTCTATTCCACTGGGGTATAAGCTCTCAGGAGCACAAAATCCCTCATTTGTGTCTGTATTTTCAGAAACTTTACCATGCATGACCAGCGGCATGTACAAAATAAAAATATGTTAAATAAATTAATAATTCCTTACATATCATTTTGCATTCTCACAAAAAAGCTCAAAGGAGACATATAAAAGAAAAAGAAATTAGCAGTAGGTAAGTATTTTTCAAGGTAAAGTCAGAAAATACCCTGTTTCTTTTGACAAGTCATGTTGGAAATATTGTATATAATGCATTTCGCTTTAAATTCAAAATACATCTTATTGCATAAAACTTTGTTGAAAGTTCACAACTAAAAGAAACTTTTTAACTTTGTTTGAATCATCTTTAACCATTATTTTAACAGTTCTTCATTGTGAAACTATTGACGCACTATACAATTAATATAGGTAAACACAATTTGGGAACCACTTTATTTTAGGAAAGCATGTCATTAATTTTTCATACATAGATGGAAATACCTAGGAAGTGATATGAGGATTTTATCTTGATTAAGAAACAAACATCTCCAGAGTGCTGATTTTTAATGTAAGTTAAAAGACCATACATGTCGAGCAAAAAACAAATCATATTTTAGCAAAGAAAATTAAAGGCTTTATACCTATAAACAAATGTTTCTATTTTCTTTACAGGAGACTATACTAAGACGTGAATCCCAATTTTTATGTTGCTTTTTATAAATAGTAGAAATTCTCAAAATTCTCAGAACTGTGGTAGGAAATTTGCCCTTCTGTTAAATGCTTCTGGCTTTCTCCTCCTCCTTTTCATCTCCTTCATCCTCCTTATTTTCATTATTTTGCTAACTTGGTTTATAAAATAATCTGTTAATGGGAATCTGGGGGATTCTGTCCCAAGTAAATGAGTGTAAATTTCATTGATACTTAATTGACACTGGCATTCTTTAATTAACAGTTCTCCATTAAGCAAATGTGCTATTTTCCATATTCCTAGGTGAAAAAAATATATAATTCAGAAAACATACAGTGTCTGAGAGATTTTGACTGCTACCATTCTGTTTGCGACAGTAGATGAATATAAAAATAGGATACGGAAAACAAAAAGACAGACAGAGAAATAAAGAAAACCAAAATTAATCATATGCAGTATAGCCTTCTATTATAGAGAAAGAGGCACAATGTGGAAACTCACCTTGGAGAATATACACTCAAATTGTGGCTCAACGGGAAAGAATGAACAAGATAAATTTAAATGGTACATAGTAAGATTGAAACAAAGAAAACTAAAAACGTATAAGATTTTTTTTGTTGTTAGAATGATTTCTGTGATTTGCTTATGCTATGAATCTAAATATCAATACAGGTATCAACATACATTTCAGATTAACGCCATGTAGCATTATCAACTCACGGAGAGTTCAGGGAACACTGAGTAGATTTTATTTCCTTGAAGACAGGGCAGCAGCCATGCATTTTAAGGTTGTTTTTGAATGTGCTTTAACATTCAGTTAAGATAATACTTGTGTTTTGTTAGTATTTACAAAATTTGCTTTGCTTTGTTTCTGAACAGCTGGTGAAATTTTAGTCATGGTATATGTTACATAAAGAACTCCGTGATTATTTAAGGGCTGAAAGAACAAATTCCAAAGCTATGGAACACTAGAGTACACATATTCTGTCTTTCAGTCCACAGTTGTTTTCTTTTTTCTTTCATTTTTGTCTCTTTTTTCTTTGTTTATTAACACAGCCATAAATATTGTCTATCAAATAATCCCAGATGTGTAGTTTACTTATAAATATGTATTTATGTATGCGTGAGTGTGTGTATCACTGTACTTGCTATAGAAACTTGTCTTTCAGTATGATCACTTTTGAGTGAAAGCAAATAAATGATAAAAATACAAACTGTAATACATTTTGACAAATGTGCTTGAGAATTACCTGATTTTATACACTTGAAAACACTCTATGAACAATTTATTTCAGTTAATACTGTCTCCATAAAAACAATTTTGTAAAATACTGTGCACTTTTTCAGGCAATTTTTAAATATTCAGAGAGATGATAATGAAAAAGTTTCATAAAATAAAAAGTAAATGCTTCCATTTGCATATTCCATGCCTAATAATTGAAGTATTACTGAGACTGATGTTTTAAATAATAAAAATTAACATTGGCAAATTCATAAAAGTATAGTGGTTTTAAAGTTTACTTAATAATCCCCAGTTGATTTCTTAAAATCAATTAGAAATTGTTACAAATAGATTAAACAAATTATTTAGAATAGGATGATAACTATATTCAACTCTAGTTCCAAATTCATGTTATTTTTTCATTGTAAAATGATTAAATGTTTCTGTAGTGTTTTTCAATTTATCAGTTTTTTTTTAATTTTTAGTTATTAAAATATATAGGTAATAACATATCAGTTATAAAATCTAACCAAATCTAAGTTTAATTTGTTTAATACAATACAATAATTTCTAGGACTGTTGAGAACCAAAAGCAATCACGTAGTTTATATAATTTTAACCATTCAAAAAAAGTCACACTTTGGCATTACATTTTCCCCCCAAATTTTGTATATTCATAACTGGAAATGAAAAAATAGGTAAAAGAAGTATCTCTCTGAATTTAGAAAAGAGAAGGGAATGCTTGGTATTTAGCTCAACTTTTGCTAAAAACAGATAATCTGAGTCAGAAGTTTGAGGAGTTTGCCAGTCATAATTTTTCAGCTATTGTTGAAAAATTGTTCTGACCATTGACATCTTAAATAATGACCATGACCACCTTACAAGCTGGGATTATAAAATGCATGTTTTTAAGGTCAATGGTCAGTAACAATCAGAACCAGATATTCTGTGCAGATAAACTGATTTCAGAGGCCTACCTTTTACATAGTCAAAGCAGAACAGACTCAGTAGGAAGGAGTGAGAAGAAAAAATTTGGAATCTTAGAGATGAAACAGTTCTAAATGATTAGTAGCATGGCTGATGCATAGCTAATACAGGAGTCAAATGCATCTCAACATTCCAGCATCATTTGTTTTGGGGTATGTGAGTTGCCTTTCTTCTAACATTTTCAACAAGAGAGAGCATAGTGATTTATTATTGTCGAGCTATATAATTCCACAAACAAAGTGCAGATGCAGAATGGCTGTGTAATGATGTGATAAATCAGTCAATTTGAAGCTGGCAGAATATCATTAGCATTGCTTTTATTAAATAGTAGAGAAGAGATGATTTTTGAAATTGATCCTCAGGTAATGACTAAAGATTATTGAGTTAATATTGAATTTTACAGGGAATGTTAAGCTGCAAATCAATAAAATAGCTAGTCAGAAGTATAAAATATTTAAAAAAATATTTTTTAGACATACTCCCCCAAATAATTTAAAATTTGAGTTGTATAGTGTATTAATCTGGATTCTCCAGAGAAATAGAAGCAACAGAATATATATATATATGAATATGTGGGGGGGGGGGTTGGGTGTGGGTGTATGTGTACATATGTATGAGTGTTACTATAAGGAACTGGTTCATGTGATTGTGGAGGCTTAGAATTCTCAAGACCAGCAGTCAGTAAGCCAGAGACCTAGGTGAGCCTATGCTGAGAACCAGAAAAACTGGTGTTGTAAGTTCCGGTCCAAGGCTGAGACCAAAGGAAAGAGAACATCAATGTCCCAGCTTGAAGACAGTCAGAAGAGAGGACAAATTCTTTCTTACTTGGCCTTTTAGTCTATTCAGGCCTTCAGTGGATTGGATGGGGACCACCCACATAGCAAAGGTCAATCTGCTTTACTCAGTTTACCGATTCAAATATAAATTTCATCCAGAAACACCTTCACAGACATGATCAGAAATACTGTTTAACCAAATGTCTGGGCAACATGTGGCCCAGTCAAGTTGATACATATGGCATTATTACAGTATTTCAAATTTTTATAATATATACTCATTAACTGTTCTGAGCACACTTTTAACAATGTGGTGTTCTTTAAATGTCTTCGTGAAAGGAAATTTTTTCTTTTCTTTTTGTCACCAAAGTGCATGAATAATATTATATCTACCTGCTAAGAAAATATATTTTATATAGTTTCAACAGTATAGAATCATAACTTGATGTCAATACTTTTCATCTGATTTAGCATTACAAGGTGCTTATATATAAGCAGATTTGTCTTTGTAAAATGTAAATATGTAATGAAAGCTATACAACCAGAGGAAAAAGAACTGTTTGCTATTAATTTTTAAATAGATTGTGTTCTGAATGTTTGTTTACTCTATCAGTAATTCCAAACTTGGAGATATCTTCCTTTAGAAACAATGAGATACAAAATAAAATGCAAAATATCAATATCAAGATAATTTCACAGAAACATCTTTAATCTATTTTGTGGCCAAACAGAAGTATCAATAGAACCAAGGCTCTGTTTTTTTATTCATTATATTTTTATGGAAAATGCATATGGGCCTATAAGAAGTGAGCATCTCTCATTTTATTGACATCAGGTACTATGCTAAGTGAGCAAAAATACGAACTTTCTATTGAAGAGCAACTGCTGAGTCCCCAATTTTATTTCTTAGGATAACTATGATTAAATTTTACTTTGCTGAGGTCACTGACTCAGTAGGAAGTTGATCTACATATCTAATAGGTAGGTATTAGAAATTCATAAGGAAATGACAAAGAACAAACAAACAAAACTGTGCTTCTAGGAAGCCCTGCTTCTTATGATAGGAACAGAAAAGAAACTCCATAAACAGCTTTAAATATCTCATACTATGGTGTTCATCTATCTTGATCAGATGATACTTTGAGACTTGTCTTTTACTTCCCACTTGAACAAGCGGAAATTTGGGAGCACAAAAGTTGACAAACCAGTCTTTACAAATTCTTGTTGCTGTACTCACCATCAAATGCATCATTCCCATAGAGATGATGCTTGATCTCCCATGACTGTATTGGGGCATGAATATGGAATTTCTGAATCATTAAATTCCATGGCAGCTATGGCCATTATATAGCTGCTGTTTAGATTCTGATACTAACAATACTTTCAATGCATTTAAATTGCTTTGAAAAAATTGCCTTTACCCTTCTTCATCATGTAACTCATTTAACATGAGTTGATAACATCATGTAATAAGTTGTTTTTAACTAGAAAAGTCAACTATAGGCAGAAAGATTCATGGGAATTTATACTCAGATTGCATGTAATGGCAGCAGAGGGTTGGGTAAACAGCAGGAGACAAGGAAATAACTGCTTCCTTAGAAGATGTGAGTTTTAGAAAACAAAAGAAAACTTGGAGCACTTAGGGTTCTGATAGATGATGCAGAGATTCTAGGTTTAGCATTTCGCAGTAACTTCATCTAATCAAATGGACTGGTATGCAGTAAAATAATAGGTGTCAAGACAACCTAAAAGTTGTAAAACTTAAGTAAAAATAGTTCATAATCAAGTAATTCTGGATGCATATATAGATATGGCTGCATGTTTTTATTTTGCTCTGAGATTTCATGGATTACATGCATATCAGTTACTAGAATATCTAACTAAAAGCAAAGGATAATAGCCATATATACACTATTATTATAAAATATATAAGTACATATTACATATTCTGGGTATACGTAAAAAATATTCATATACATGTTCATACACACACACACACACACACACACGTGTGTCAAGGATTCTCAAACAGGAATAATTGTGTCCCTCAAGGAATATTTTGTAATGTTTAGAGATATTTTGGGGGCCTATGACTTTTCATTTCAGGATTCTCTTTTTAAATAAAAACATCCCAGAGCAAAGGTGTAACAATATTAAGATACAGCGACTTGCTATGAATCAACTGGGGAGGAGATTAGTAAACAATCACTTCAAAATTATGTGTCAATTAAAAACAAACAAACAAACAAACAAAAAGTTCTAGTGATAGAACAGAGCACAGATAAATATTCATTTGCCAAAGGAGAGCTAAATGAACTGAGGTGCTGAATTGTGGTAAATAACCCCCAGGCCAGGCACTAGGTTATGCACTTTACATATATAAAGTATGCATTAGTTTGGCTTCAGTAAAACTAATCCCTCAGACAAAGAGTTAAGTAAAGGTAGGTGATATAACTGAGAGAGTGGGCACACTAAGGAAGGGAAAGAAGACAAGACAATAAGTGGTGTCTTAAGCAGGTTACTGGCATGAGAAATTAGCATCCATTCTTCTGGAGAGGCTAGGAGAAGCTATGTAAAGCATGCCTTATCAATTTCATCCCAAGAGATGGGTATTCGAACTATGTACCCAATCAAATCCTTTCCTCTTCTCCAGGCTACCCTTCCTCAAGGTGAGAAATCTCTCACAGTAGAAGGCAATGAAGCCCCTCGGGCACAGATGCATGTGAGGGAATGTTCACTGCAGCTTTAGATGAACTCAGATGGTCCAAGGTAGGAGCAACACATCAACAGTATCCACTGCAAAGTATTTAATACATTCCTTAAAATAACCATATCATGTCCATTTGAGAAACAGAAAAGCTGAGACTCAGTTTGATAAGAAAACTGAGCCTCACAGTTGTTAACTAATTTACCCTCAAATCACATAAACTTAGGCCATAGTCAAGCTGAAACACAGATATCTCAGGCTCTAATCACATGCCGGTGATTTTTCACATGCCTACACTGTGAAATGCACTAAAGAGATATCCAACACTAGTGCTATATCAGGAGAATACTGGGTCCCTAACTGGGGTGAAATTGAAAAAGAAGCTGATTCAAGGAATTAGATAGGAATGATGAAAACAAGGGCAATCTGGTTTAAGGGTAACCCAATTATAGCACTTACACATACATGTGAAGCACTGGCCACCCGAACTTCTAAGTGTTCATTCTTTAAATGCCACTTAGAAGATCTGGGGAAAAGGATGATTCCGTAAAACCAAGTTAACTCACCACGACCTCTTGATTCTAAGGAAAACTACCACTGGAGCAGGTTCTTTTCCAGATTCTGTGATGACAAGAAATCAATACATCATTTGCATGGAAGAGAAGAAAGTAAGAGAAGAATAACAATAGAAGGCAGAGTTTACCACTGAGCTTTGCACACATCGGGCACAAAAACCCTCAGACTGGTCTTCGGATAAACTAATCCTGTGCAGAAATTAACAGTGATGGAGATAAGCAGTGATATAACAAACACATAGGAAGGAAAGAAGAAAGAGTAAAATAGGATTCATGAAGAAAGTCACCAAAGGTTTGGAAACTCATTCTCTCCCCACTTTTAGTAGCTTAGAAGAAAGCTGGCATAGCAGGTCTGTGTGAGGTCAACCGAAGAACAAGCTGAGACAAAACAGTACAGTCAGTGGCTCCTTTTTGCAATATGCCCACTTCTAAGAGCAGTAAGTTTCCCATTTTATAGTTTAATGGATGTTGTCTGCTCACTGACCTGATAAATATGTAGAGTATTACAGGGACAGGAGTACTCTCGACTCCACAGTCTACCTTGGCTGTAACGAACGCCAACCGTACATGCCTGGCCAAAACCGTGGGATCAGGAGGGTGGGGGCAGGGGGCTGGGTTATGTGTACTCTACTAGATGTCTGCATATATTGTTTCCAAATAAATATTATGCTGTGTTTTTACTAATGGTTTTCAGTTCTTCCCACACTCTTTCTTGCATTGACTTGATGCCTTTTGCAACGATCACTTGAGCTGAATTCTCAGTAAACTAAATTTTATCTTCGAAATGTCTTTTAATTTCTCAACTATCAATCTAATTCCCCTTCAACCAGACCTCAGGACTCCCCTTTATGTATCTAACACAAATTATCTACTGTGGTGGTAAACTTTATTTATTCCTTTTTCAATCAACACCTAAAATACTGAGGCTCCCTTACCCAGAGACTTTGAAAAGGTAATGCACAAGTAAACCAAAGGATTCACTATTAAAAACCACTGCTACCTTCTTCCCCTTACTTCTGTATTTTATGTAGGAGCCTCAGTGAATTAAGCCAAAGGGGTAAATAATTTAAAAAAAAAAAAAAAAAAAAAGAGGATCACAAATGGGTTTTTAATAGAAATACGTTTAGCTTTGATACGGATTTTCAACAACTGTTCAAAATATGAAATATAACAAGCAGTCACAGCTTCCTCTGTCTTGGGTGGTCTTCTAAAGCATTTCTGCATATTGTCAATGGAGAGGCGAAGGTGCTGTGGCAGCTCTGCGAATGGATGGAGTCGGAAATTGTTTAGGAACCTCAGACAACTCAAGAAATGTTGATTTTCTCTTTGCCTGTTTTAATTAACCACAATTCCAAAACTTGTGAGCTACTTTCCAATGAGCCAGTACAGTAAATGCTATCAAGGATGCAGTCCATTTAAGACAGGTTTGAAAGCCTTTCAGTTTCTAACACAGATCTGCTCAATATGTTTCACATATAAGTAAACCAAGTGGATTATCATTTTTATTTAAATTACTAGAACTGGCCATTTTAAGACAGAAACCATTTTTTGATTAAACCAATTTTTCAGGCACTAAAATAAATTACACTGAAACATGCAACCTTTTCAAATCTATTTTTTAATTGTCAATATAGCACACTGCATTATTTCAGACCTTAAACATAATTAAATGTCAGAAAATGTCATGTGAGTTTTGCTTCAGTAATGATTTGTTAATTATTCTACTAGTGTACTTTAAAAATCTTTAGATATCATTGTCTTTGCTTCAAGATCTTCAAATTTTGTTAGTATAATCATTAAATAAGATATTTCGTTTCCTTTAGGATCTTTATTTTCTGGTTCTTTAAGCACAGGGAACAGCTTCAGCATGACCAAACACTCTTAAATGCACCAGGTATGTTAGCATACCTTATACCTTCTGTGCAACACCTACTAAATAGAAGATGACAAATAAAAACGAATCCACTAAAGTGAAATATATATATATATATATATATATATATGTATAAAAGAAAAAAAAATATATATATACTCAGATAGAAGACGATTTGTTAATTTCGATCAAGAGAATTTTGGTTTGACTGTTCATATTTCTTTTTTTTTTTTTTTTGGAATAACATATATCAGCCTTAAATGTAATGTTGCCAGAGTGTGCAATAACTTATTTATATAATTTTAGAGTGCGTGGAGGGGCTACTCGTCCCTCTTCATCCCTCTGGTGGTTGAATTTCTTTAACAGGAACAAATTCTTATATTCTGCAGTAAAAAGTCAGACATAAAATTCAAAAACATCTAGTAAAAAGAAACACTTCGGTTCAAATTCACACTAACATAAACTGACATGAGAAACTTTACTGACAGATTTTGATAGGTAAGTATTTTATTTGTTGAAAGAGTGTCAAAATGGAAAGGGACAGAAGATGAAATTTTGCCTAGAGAAAATTTTACAGGTACTTTATAGACAAAGTGCTTATGAGATAGCAAAAGTCACTAAAAATTATGCAATTTTAGAAGATTAAGTTTTCACATTTTTATCTTCAGTACCAGTGCCTTGATTCAGGTCATTGTCATCTCTTCACCACGATTTGCAAACCCTGGTCACTCAGCATCAGAATCTTCTGGTTTTAGAGTGCCACCTCTATAGATTGCAATTCAAAAGACATAGGATGGACACAAAATCCTGTGACATTTTAAATCTTCCAGGTGATTCTGATACTCTTTCAGGAGTAGGATTCATTATTGTAAAGGTTTACATGAGAACATTCAGAAGAACAAATCTTAATCACTGTCCTCAAAATCCATTTAGAATTGTTTTACAATTCTTTGGCTATCTGGTGTCCACTACCCCAGCCCCTCCATACATTTTACCAAAGATACGTCCTGTAAAATACATTTAACTATTTGATGTTTCCCAAATTTTCTATATTTTCCCTTTCTTATCTGAAGCCAACATCTCGTGAGCTAAATTGCTTTACAGCTCCAATCCACTTGTCTTCTCTGTGCTTTATGACACTGAAGGCTTTGTAAATAATGTGACTGTGATGGTTAATTATGAGGTGTTCATTTGACTGTATTGAGTGATGCTGAAATGGTTCCTGGAGCATTGTTTCTGGGTGTGTCTTTGAGTGTTTCGAGAGAAAATTGACGTGATCCAGTGAACTGGCAGAGGAAGACCTGCACTCAATGTGGGCAGGCACCATCCAAATGGCTGGAAGCAGGCAAGAAAGGAGGCAGAAGAAAGGGGATAGATACTCAAATTGTGTTGGCTGTCTCAGTCACGCACTCTCTCTCTTTCTCTCTCTTCCCACTCCCTCTCCAGAGCCAGAGGCTTCTTTCTCTTCCTGCCCATGGACATCAGACTTGAGGTTCTTCAGCTTTTGGACTCTGGGACTTGCACCCACAGCACCATCTGCCTCCCAAGAGCTCTAAGGTCTGTGACCTCAGACTGAGGGCGCCACAATCGCTTCCCTGGTTTCTGAGGTCTTTGGACTTTTATATATCCTACTGTTCATGTCCCTCTGAAGAACCCTGACTAATACAGTGATAGATGTTAGGTTTGGCGAGACAGGAAAAAGGGAGGGGGGAGAGAGAGAGAGTGAGAGAGAGAGGAGAGACTCTGGCAGAGTAATGGGCAATTTCAAAATCAGTGGTATGCAAGGTGACACAGTCCTTGTGGTCAGATAACATCTGGTCTGTTAGGGCATAGGCTTCTGAAGCATTTCTTCCAGCCCAGCTCAGTTGCTTTAAGCTGGCCATGAGGCCTAATAATAGAGAAACCACTTTGAGGCCATAAAAGAGGGAAGGATTTTTCTTCCTGGCCTAAGGGACAATACTCCAGTTGGCTCTTTCAGCACAGCTGCCAGTGGCAAGAACGAGGTCTAGTCACACTCACTCTCCATCCTCTGGAACAACCCCTGCCTCCAGGGGTGCCAGTGAAATTCTCAGCCACATAGTTGTCATTCTTGTGAACCAGCTCTGGCCCGCCTTCACTTCCTAGCAGGTTTCTTAGGCACACAACAGGCTGCTCTATAGACTAGCTCTTGCCCCCACTTTCTGGCACATCTCTTCACCATTCACAAATTGCTTCTTCACTCTCTCCAAAGAGATCTGACTGTCACCTTGGGATTGGGGTGACGAGTTGGCAGTGGGCACACTTTTCCAAATGTGTTCCCCCTTTGGGTATTCTCCCTTGGCCCTAGAAGTAGTATCTGGTTTCTGCATTTGCTATTTCTTCATACTTTTGATTTCTTCTTTTCCTCTTTTTGCCACATTCAGAAGTTAACAGTTCTTTATAGTTCCCATGTTCAGATTACCAATGTGGTTTCTGTCCTGCCTGGATGCTAATGAATGCACTCTTCTCTTTGCCTAGTATCTTCTTCTCCTTTATGTTCATATCCTTCAACAAGGGACAACTGAAAATTGCTCCCAGACCCAAACCCCCTCTGTGTCAATGTGGACCTAATGCAAATTACTTACCCCCTCTTATTGTTCACTTTGTTCTTGCATTTGTGATACTTGTCAGAGTATACTGAAAGGATCTGTGTGCACATTTCCTCCCCCATTACATGCAGAGTTTCTAAACAATACAACCATGTCATCTTAACATTTGTTCTTCAAAAGTTGACAATAATTCCTGGAACCTAATAGGCATTTAGTAATGAAAAAAAAAAAAAAAGTGAAAGGAAGTGCATACTAAAGAACAGCAGTTTCCTTAGATAGGTCATTTTGATTGGAAAGGAACATCTGAGCCAGAATTAGATGCTTTGGAATTTAATGCAACATCCCACAATATTTTAATGAGATTTTATAACATAATTTGTGTTTCTTCCCTGCTTATAGCATTTATTTTAAGAAATATACTGAGACTATTCTTTGAAAAAGTTAATTTGTTATTTAAAAAGCTGCTAGTCTATTTTTTTTTAAAATGCAAATGAGCAGGTTGTAAAAAAATAGAGAATGGCATTGTTATTTTTTTTCCAGATACAAGAAATGATTAGATATTCAATGTATGTGAATCATAATATGTATTGTATTTCTAGGCCCCAAATATATACTAAAATTTGTTTTATCTCCTTAGATCCATCTAGCAAATTTAATTCAGTCTATTAATCTTTGAACATCTTCTGATTGCACACTATTAACATGGCAAAGCTATACTAGTCAAGTTGGATTCAGTGAAAATCAGAAAGATCCAGCTGTAGTGATTAAATTGGTTGGTTGAAGTTTTATACCAAGGGGAATGAGTGGAAATTAAATTGAATCATAATTCCTACTCTCCATGACCTCTGTCCCCGTCACTTATGAAAATTTTATACCCTAAATCTATATAGATTCTCTGAAGCAAAGTTCAGAGAAAAGAATTGCCCACATCTCTGTCATTGCCATGGCAGTTATACAGCTTCTGCCCTAAAAAAAGAAAAAGAAAAAAAGTAGCACATAGAAAATCTAATATTTCCACATGACGCTAAACAGCCCCATAAAGTCATTTAAGGGTACAGCAATCTATCCTGATGTCCTAATTATTAGGGAGCTATAAACACTAGTCAAGATACTCTGTTAAGTTATAAAAGGTTGATATTATAATTTGTGAAAAAGTGTGGGAGGGATATGATTTACAAAATATTTTCTGAAGCTTTAGATCAGAGAGTAAGTGAAAGGTTGAGCTGGTTAGTTTCTCTTTTAACCTGAGTATATTGATGTTGTTTGGCTCAGAAATCAGATTACAGAATTAAAAACAAATCTTTATCCAGAGTATGAAATTAGCACAAACCATCTTTAAGGCATTAGTTGTTTTTTTTTTTCCTTACACATAATAAATCTCAACAGTAAGAGCTAACATACATCATAAGAAAAATGAAGCATAAGCAAAGTCTTACGAATGGCTTATAATCTTCATTGTAACTTTAGACCAAAATTTAACTCCTCTAACCCTTTGGAGTCTGTGATTGGTTTTCAGCTCACGGATAGCAATGCATTTATTTATAGAAAATCCTGACTACTCACCTCTCAAGGATTAGACTCTTTTAAAAAGGTTTCTAACCAGAAGATTTAGGAATTATATAGTCCTAGGCTTCAGGTCACCCTGATTCTGCAAAGTCCTAAAAGTGTGATTTCTCATTATAACTTCATCTTTGAGGGCAAAATAACTATAATACTGTGCCTTACTGTCCATTGGACATTTTATGATTGCAGATTTTCTGAATTTCTAAAAAGGTTGGATGAAAAATAAGTAAAAGTTTTATTTTTCTTCTTTCCTACTATGTCTGTGTAGCATATTTTATTTTTTATCTTCTCTCATCTAATTAACTCTGCATACTTTAGTACTATTTTGGATTAAGCAAATATTTTGGTCAATTCTACATATATATGAAATACTAAAAATACATATTCCTGAACATAAATTCGCCACGAAGCTTTATGTTAATATAGTACTGAATTAGAGTTAACACTTTAGAGGGTGTGAGTAGAATTCAAAATGTTTTTTCAATGAACTGAAAGTAAATAACTTTAAAGTTTAAGACAACCCTAAACATTTAGAAAACACTGAATTTTAATAAAGATAAAAAACAAATGTATAATTGTTCTTGTTCTAGTAACAACTCCCAGAGAGGAAAGGGAAAATTAGGACACTGCTATAACAAACTATCACAATTAAGTATCCATCATATTGGTTAAGAAGAGAAAAACTCTATATCAGCCCATTGGAAAACCTTAAATAAACTCTTCTATACCTCCCCCCCTAACCCCCCAAAGAAATGACTGTGAGCTTCCTGTGGTAGGTAGAATAATGGCCACCCAAAGATGTCCAAATTCTAATCCCCTAGACCTGTGAAAAATATGTTACATTAATGACAATGGGAAATTAAGGTTGCAGATGGAATTAAAGTTGCTAATCAGCTGCTATTAAAATAGAGAAATTATCTTATGTTATCTACGTGAACCCAATACAACCACAAGGTTCATGAAAAGTGAAAGAGAGAGATGGAGTAGAATCAGAAGGAGATGTGACTATCAAGAATGGCCATGGGTGCAATGTTGCTGCCTTTGAAGATGAAAAAAGGCAACATTGACAAAGGAATGTGGATTATGTCTAAAGTATGAAAAAGCAAAGAAGTGGCTTTCCCCTAGATCTTCCAGAAAGGAATGTAGCTCTGCAGACATTTTGAACTTAGCCAGTTGAGATCCATGCTGGACTTCTAAATGGACTTACATAATTTTAAAGTAATACATTTGTGTTGTTCTTAAACTACTAGGTTTGTAGTAATTTTTTTATAGCAGCAATAGAAAACTAACACATTTCTCGAAGTGAAGTTCTGTGTTCTTTTGTTCTATGACTGTAATTAATCTAGTGCCCAGCATGTTCCACTATATTACCATTGAGGCCCTCATACTTACCCGGCTGTGTCCCACCTATTAGGCACTTATGTTTGCCCAGCTGAGCCCCACTATACTATAACCAAGACCCTCACCTGGATATCATACAGACCCAGCTGCAGCTGCAGCCCTGCCTTGTTTCATGCTACGGTTACCACAGACTGCTGTAACAGAATTTTCCCTTCTGCTTCTCTTTCTGTAATTTTCCATCCTTAAACAGAGTCATAACCACATAAGATCATAAGATCACCTTCCTTGCCTTGTTATAAAAACCCAGAAATGCTATAATATAAAAATAAGAGCCCCGCTGCATTCAGGGCTCAGCCTTTGGACAAGAGTGGGCTGAAACAAAACCAGCATATCAGTAAACCCTGTTTCCAGGTTTAAGCCTCAGTGTTTCCTGCCTCTCCCTGTGAGTTTACAGTAACCCACTGCAACACTGTTAGTAGATTCTTACTATAAATTCTGCAATCATAGTTCCTTAAACCAATTTTATTAGTCTATTTTCTGTTGGGATAACAGAATACCTGAGACTGCGTAATTTACAAAGAACAGAGGTTTATTTGGTTTATAGTTCTGGGACAGCTGCATCTGGTGCAGGCCTCAGGCTGCTTCTACTCATGGCAGAAACTGGCCGGCAGCTGTACAAGCAGATCACATGGTGAGAAGAAGCAAGGGTGGGGGGAGGTGCCAGGGTACTGTAAACAACCAGCTCTCATGGGAACTAATAAAGTGAGAACACACTCACTATCCCCCTTGCCCAGGGAGAGCATGAATCCATTCATAAGGGATCCACCCTCATGACTCAAACAGCTCCCAACATTGCCACATTAGGGATCAGATTTCCACAGAGTTTTGGGGGGACAACACATTCACACTCTATCTCCAATAACTATTTATCATACACCTATTTTGTCATGCAAAGAACTATGGGACTCTGGGGGACATTACGAGCAATCACACACAAAGCCTGTTATCAATGGGGATCAATGGGTGTAGGCTACATGCACATAAAGGTATTCAAACCTTTACCATCTCAAGTTCTGATGTCAAGGTTAAAAAAAGAAAGTTTAGAAAAGTGCTTAGACTTTTGTCAGAGTAAATACAGGTTTTTGAGGGACAAAATTTAACTACAATATCTCCCAACAATCCATTCCCCCAAGTTCAAACAACATTAGCTCTCTTTCGTTTTAGGAACCCATTTCAGAGGCTTGGGTTTGTGAGTCTCACCCACCTCCAGAGAAATGGGCATATAATTTAGTTAGGTTAATCAGTATCGCACACTGTGTTAGAGCTCCCCAGAGAAACAGAACCAATAGAAGATAGATAGATGATAGATAGGTAGGTAGGTAGATAGATAGATAGATATAGATAGATAGATAGATAGATAGATAGATAGATAGATAGATAGATAGATAGATAGATAGATAGATAGATAGATAGATAGAGGGAGATTTATTATGGGAATTTGCTCTTACAATTAGGGAGGCTAAGAAGTCCCATGATGTGTTGTGCACAAGCTGGAGAACAGGAAAGCCAGTAGTATAATTCAGTTTGAGTCTTAAAACCTAATCAAGAGCACCTATTAAGGGCAGGGAAAAATAGATATCCCGACTCAAGAAGAGAGAGAGAATTTGCCCTTCTTACACTGTTTTGTTCTATCCAGGCCTTTAAGTATTGGGCGATCCTTGCCCACATTGGTGAGGACAGATCTTTTTTTACTCAGGCTATTGATTCAAATACAAATGTCTTTCAGATACAACCTCACAGACACATGAGGTTTCACCGAAATGATGTTTCACCAGCTATCTGGATATACCCTAACTCAGTCAAGTGCACATAAAATTAACCATCACACATCTCTATCTACAGAGATTGCTTTGGAGACAATGAGAGAAGCTGAATCAATGAGCACCATCCCTTGAAGTTAGCCCAAAATACGGGGAAAGAGACATTCTTATGTGGTTTATGTAATAATGAAAGCTTGGAACAGCTCTTGGCCAATTTCTTTTTTCTTTTTCTATATGATTAGTCTGATTAATAATGAAGCCAACATAGAGAAAATCGGAAAGCTGAGAGAGAAAAACAGCATCTGAACACGTTTAAGTACCTAGATCTATCTGCAACTGAAGGCTTCCCCTTGAACTCTCCATTTTACATAACAATATATTCCTCCTTCATATTTAAACAAGCAAAAAAAAAAAAAAAGATTTTTGACATATAAAACTGAGAAATTATCTGGCTTAAAATAGTTTCTTGAATAAGCAGTCAGGGGAAATCTCAGGTATACCCAAAGTGTCAATAACAAAATTTCTTCAGATATAATATCCATTCAACAATAAAACTTTGATGATATGATTAAATGTACAAATACCATCTGAATTGTTTTATGTAAACATTCCATAGCCTTTTGATGTTGTCTAATAATCCATTTTCAAATAAAAAATACAATTAAATTTTCTAAGTAAAATGGAGGGCACTGTAGACAGCATTTTAATGTGCTATATTTTATTTAATTGGTTATTTCTCCTTAATTGCTGTATAGAAAAACCAATACTATTTTGTTCCCCTACTATTTGTATTTTTATATATCAAGATAGATATACCCCAGAATTATGTTTCCCAGAATCTGTTTCACTGTCTGCTTTATAGGTTCCCTCAATGAATAAGAAAATAACTAGCAAAAGGTGGGATGCTTTGGCATTCAGATAAGATAAGTCATTATCATTGAAATATTTTCCTTTATTTTGCTTATGTTAGTTCCAGTTGGGTTTCTATCCCTTGCAATTAAAGCGATCTGGATTGCGTTTGTTAGAATAGGATAGGCTGTGCTGCAATAACAAGCAAGTCTCACTATTTCAGTGTCTTCACTGAGGGCCTCAGGTCTCTCAAGTGCAGTTCTCTTTCAGGTAGTGATTCAGGTTTTCAGACCATTTCAATCTTATGGCTTAGTCACTTCTCAATACATTGATCCTGCTTTCACTCTGACAGCTGAAATAACGGTGTAGGAAACTAACAAGAGCTCTTAAGTACCCAAATTAAAAGTGGCATATATCACTTCTGCTCAAGCCCATTAGACAAAATTATTCATATGGCCACCAACATAGCTATAAGATAGACTTGGAAAGATAGATAAGCAAATGGAAAATTTGTTGTCTGCACTCTGTCTGCCTCACCAGCTCTTATGCGGACTTTACTCCTGATGGAAATGTAGTGTTGCCCTGAAAGTCTACCTAATAAATCTAAGCTTCAGTAATGCATGAGGCATATAGCTGCATGTCGCCCCCCCCCCCCATGGTTTTCTTTTCCACATAGCATTTGGTAGCTGTTGACGGTCTTTAATTTTATGAGCCAGACACTATCTTAAATAAAAGAAAAGGGACACTATTTTATTTATGTTTGTATCTCTAGGATATGGTGAGATATTTAAAATTTAGTAAATGTTGAAGCTAATTGAATAGCTAGATTGAAATGTCTGTAGTTTAAAGAAATAATGTTTTTTTAATACATTTTAACACATTTTAAACATAACAGTTTGAAAAAAAATAGTCATTGTTACCTTACACTAAAGCTTATGTTTATGTAGAAACACATGTAAATATATGTGTTTCATAGATCAGTGATTTTGGGTGAGGAGTGAGAGTAAGCACTGTAGGACTTCTTCAGAAAACATGTCCATTCGGACAGAGAGGGAAGAGTGTGTGACATGATAATGTAAGGTGTTGGTTTGATTGACGCTGCTTAGTGAGCCAATGTTACTGAGAGGACAATATATTAGGTGTATCATGGCAAACAAATGGTAAATACAAAGCACTTTACTAGGCTATATCAAATTTCATTCTGATAAGAAAACACCACTGAAACCATTCATGATTCATAGAACATGTAAATGGAGTAAAAATTTTAAACATTTTATCTCATCAAAGAATATCATTACTCCCAAAATGTACATTTTGAATAAATAATACTACAATTTCATAAAGTCATTAATTGAGTCTTAGGCATTTATAGGATGATGGAAATTTGATTGTTTACTTCAAGAAATCAAAGATGCATTACTGATTTAAAGTAGAGGAGAAAAAACTATAGTCCCATACAGATATCTTTCTCTGAGGATTTATTCTTCTTCTTAGCTCTCTGTTGAATATCAATTATAAAATTAGTCATTGAAATGCTATATAACTTTTTCAATAAAAATGATTTATCACTTATTTTTCCATTGAATTTATTTGCATTGAACAGAGCTTAATAACTGTCAGAAAGTATACCTACACATTTATATTGTTGAAATATTTTTAAAATATTAATTGATAAGGCTATTCCTGCTATGAAAGGATTCTTAACATTATATGATATCACTGACCTTTAAATTCCATGTCTCCCAAGTGAATTGAAACAATTCATTTCAAATCATCTTTATAAATAGCATTTGACCATTTATATATTTATCAGGTTAATACTATTTCTTTGTCACTATTTTTCATACATTCTGATAAGAAAACCCATTATATTATGTGATTTTACTGTAATCATTAAAATGCATTTACTTGTCTTTTTATATGCATAAAACATGAATAAATCCTGAGATGACTCTTTTTAAACCTAAAATTTTAATCAGATAGTATCTGTAAATATACACAAATTAAACAATCCAAGGAAAATGATTATTATTGACTTTGTACTTCAACATCAGAAAACAGAGAAAGAAAATTAAAGGGGAAAAAACTCATTTCTTTCATTTGTTGGTGAGATATAATGATTAAGAAATTAATACAATACCATCAGTTGGTAGGTCATACCTAATATTAGTGAGGAAGTAATGACTTTTCAGAGACTCCTGCTGCCAGCATTCTCAGGCTTGATGATATTTACTCATTTACATTTAAGATAATCCAATAAAAATTCCAGTTTAACACACAACCTTTAATATTCTTCCATCCTGACCTTGTGGGTTTATCCTAATTTTTCGTACTTGAGTTCATCTATGCTCACATGTCTTTTGATAACCTGCTATCATTGAAACCTGTCTGCTTAAATGAGATAAACTGGAGAGAACTGATATTCTAGCCTTCAAATAGAGCTTAGAGATATGAGAAAGTAAAGCTTTCAATGACTCATGAATTCCCTTAACTAGAAGAGATATCAAGCTTTTCTGAACCACCATGAAATACTGTGAGTGATTTTCTGATCTGTAATACTTGCCTACAAGTAACAGAGCACAGATCATATTGTACAAAGTCAACTCTTCAAAGACTTAAAATTCCAGCTGAATGAAGCTACAAAGTGGGGGAAACAGGTGCTTTGTTCACAAAGTCATCAGGATCTGAGAGACCGATTTTTATCAGCACTCTTATCCTAAGGAATCTCCTTGAGGGAGAAAGAAAGAGCTTCATAGCAGAGCTATAAAGCAAAATCTGAAGTGTATTTATGGTTATAATTTGCACAGATCACTTGGTGCTCTAACACCATGCTCTTGATCACAGAATAAATCACACTTTAATTTAAACCTCTGCAGTTCATCAATAGATTCAATATCAAAAATAATTCAAGACTGACACTATTGGTTTACAGGTAAGTTTAACAAGAATGGGAAGGCTTAGAGATGTATTAGTTGCCTTGTCAACTGAGGCATAAAGATTCATGACTCTTACCCTATGCTTCCATCACAAAATCAGTGCTATAAATAAAGTAAGCAGCTAATCAGGCATAGAAAAGATAGATAGCATCATTGAAAATCAGTTATTGTACTGTTCAAGCTTTTAAAAATTTATCCTATGTAAAGTAATCCAATGACATAACTCATAAAGGATCTGTGCTGACTCACAACCTATATTCAGTGTTTCTTTTAATTTTTTAATTAGTTTTATGGTATAGTATTATTTCTTAAACAGTAACAATCTTTTTTAGATAGAACACATTAGATTAAAGTAATATTATGATTTCCATGTAGCATTAATTGTTAAGAATAAAGTATATTCCAAGGTAACAATTTGTAAGTTCCCTTTTTTCATACTTAGAAGTTAGTAAAAGAATTTTCAATAAATAGCAAAATGAAATAAAAGCTAATACAAACTTAAGAGACAGATTAAAAATTATGGAGATGAGGGGGTTGAAAACTTTTGTTCTGAACCTGTATTAATTTCTTAGGGCTGCCTTAACAAAGTACCATAAACTGCATGGCTTAAACAACAGAAATTTATTGTCTCAGCATTCTGGAGGCTAGAATTATGAGATAAGGGTGTCAGCAGGGTCGGTTCCTTTTGATGGCTGTGAAGAAGAATTGTTCCATGCTTCTCTCCTAGCTTTTGGTGGCCTCAGGCATTTTCTTGCTTGTATGCAGTGTACTCCTTGTGTCTTCACATCATCTTCTCTCTGTACATATCTGTTTCTATGTCTTAATTTTCCCTTTTATTAAGGACACAAATTATATTGGTTTAGAGCCATTCTAATGACCTCACCTTAAATTGATTACCTCTGTAAAGACCCAAGTCCAAATAAGGTCACATTCTAAGGTATCAGAGGTTAGTACTATTAGGCCTGACAGTCAGCTTAACATAAGAACATCTGCTACTCCCTCACCTGTCCCCAATCCCTTCCTTTTCCCTCAAGGCTGGTACATTCAGATAAGGACATCTGGTACAACTCACCCTGTCCCCCTACCCCTTCCCTTTCTCTCAGGCTGGTGCCTTCCAATAAAAACATCTTGCACAAAGCCAAAAAAACCTGCAAAGCTGTTACGGAATGCTGAGTGCTCAGAATAGTTGCCCAACCCCCACCCAGACAAACCTTACAAAGCCTCTGCCGGTCCATAACAGGGTGTAATACCGATCTTTGTTTCTCCTCCAGGTTTGCTGGCATAAACGCCCTTGCTTGAGAGTATTTGTCTTGGAGTCTCTTACTCTGTTTGTCTCCCCAATCTAACAAGGCCTAGAGCATATGTTTTGTGGGGAAAGTCACAATGATAAGATTACAAATTGTATTCTACCCAAGAAGTGAAGGCAGGACAATAACTGTAAACACAGTAGGTATATTTCATATCGAAAGAATGATACTTTTCTTCAGATTTTATTTCAACCCTTTAACAATAATTATCATCAATGTGAGGGCTTGTGAGATCATGCTACTAAGTCACAAATTTTGGAAGTTCACTATCATTTAAGTTTTTATAATGTGTATCTTGATTTGATAATGAAAAGAAAAAAAAGTAGTAAGAAGGAAGGGAACAAGGAAGGAAGAGAGGAGAAAACCATACATATCAGCCATAATAGGCTGGTTTGTGCTGCAGAATCTACCAACTCCAAAAGTTTGGTGGCTTAAAACTACAAGTATTTATAACATGTTCTTACTAGACGTGAAAGTGGGTCACTTAGGGCCCATTTCCGCTTCATTCACATAAAGATCCGGGTTAACCAAAGCTCTAATATCCTTTGTCTTCTCCCATGAATGATGAATCATGAGATTCCTCATTTTCAGTATTAGAAGAGATCATAGAGAATCACACTCCAGCTTTTACAACATTTCATTCAAAAGGTGACTCATTTCTTTTTACATTTCTTTGGTCAAATAAAGTTACATATGTATGTGGTTAAAAGGGAATGGAAAGTACCATTTTTAATCGTTTCCAGAATGCAAATAAAAAATATTATTTACCATACCAATCAAATTCTAATTTTTCTGTTAAATATACATATAAATATATAAATGTAGATATTTATGTATACATATATAGATATATAGGTATAATGTATACATAGATATAGATACACACACACATATATATATGTTTTTACGGAATGGAGAGTTACTTAAACATGCTTTATTTGACAATAGTTTTTTATGGTCAAAATTATTTTCTTTACTGATATATTAATGTCCGATCTTAGCAATAGAAATTTACTTGTCTGCATTGTCTCTAATTAATCTCTTTTAAAATGCAAAAGTGAACACTATCAGTAGCCTAAACTATCAGCAATTCAAACGTTTTTGAGAAAAAGATTATATATTATTGTGAGAATCTGTGCTAAGCTCCAACTAAATTCCAGGCATGTTATTCCCCTCACTCCATAGCCGAAAATACCTGACTCTTGTGTTAACCTTAGCTGGTCTAGTCCCTAAGATAAAAGCTTCTCTGAGACAGAAGGTCCTGAAATAACTTCTATCCAACATTTAAATCTCAGAATTGAGTTACATGATGCTCTTCCAGCTTCATCTTTGCATTCTAGAAATGGTGACTGGATTTTTGTATTGTTATGAGAAATATTGTTAGGATATAGTATGTACTTTTAAAAGTATTAGTATATATTCACCAAAGATCAAAGTTCCAGTCAACTCCTACTAGAACTGTTTCCTGACTATTCCAACAATCAAGACTTGGCTATTTGCTATCCTGAGGTCCTCAGAAAACCTGCTCTCTTCTTAGATCCACCTGTAGTTGTACTTTTTCTAGTCTGTCTCTTACACTGGATCCTGAGCTCCTTTAAGGCAGTTAATATTCATTAATATCCTTAGAATAATCAGCACATAATACAGTACCTAAAACAGCATATAATACATCTTATTTTTAGCTTTATTTACTTGCAGGTCTTCCACATGATACCTAAACTTTTATATAAACTTAATTTATATAATGGCAAAACGGACATAGTAACATGCAACACGTGCTTGTATATGTGTGCATGTGTACACATGTACATTAAACAACATATGCACGTTTTATATCTGCTACAATAAATGCTGTAGGTAGGTTGATAGTCACTTCCCTTCCCAGTGTCACTTTCTTAGGCATCAGTTCTTGCTTTATTAATTATAAGTTATATCAGACTCTATAGGACCTTTTCTAGATTATTTCCCCATAAAGAACTGAATTTGACCTAAATTCAAGTCCAATAGATGAGATACTGTTACCTGCTGGCAGACTTATTTGATGTCAACTGACTGCTTGCCTGAACTTAGAAATTTCTTGGCCTCTACTTTACCTATCTCTGGGTTCTTTCCTCCTTCTGGAAAACTCTCTGTAGTCTTTTCATTTAAACCCCCATACCTATTCACTGTTTCAGCACAAATATATCTTTCCATATCCTTTCATATACAACTGAATTAGTCTCTGGGCAAAACATGATTTAAATATCTTCCCCAGACATATGTCTGCATGACTGGAAATAGTTCTTGGGTTCATTTCTCAGGTTTTCCCAAATTTCATTGTCCACTGAAATTTTACATGGCCAGGCTTGGTCATGTTTCAAGAAAAAGTCCACCAAAAGCTAACTGTAAAGTTGTGCCTAGGACTTACCATTCTACTTTCTCTTCGAAGACTTGAAGTTGCACATGAGAAGTATACTGGTCCTTACAGTAATTTTGAGGGAAATCCAAACAGCACATGGCTAATACAGATGTCTAGGGTTTCATGTAGGAAATAACTGGAAAACAGAAACAAGTGAGGACTAGCTTCCTGGAATATGTGTGAAGACTTTATGACGTGCTGGGGTGTGTTCTGACACATCAGTTTTTGGTTAGGAATCATTATATTAAAATAAATAAATCATTCAAATGATTCACACTGATTAATTAAGGCTGGCTAACTTTGATATGCAAGGCATATAAAGCTATAGAGGATAGGAACCAATATATTTGAGCATCTAAAAGAATAATTCCCAGGCTAGGAGGTTTTCAAGAGAAGGAAAAAGACATTAACAAGAAAATGCCTGTGAAAGATACTGACCTCACTGCCTCCATCCATCAATGAGAAATTACTAGTAAATATATATATTCAGTGTACATCTCAATTTTTCCCCTAGGCAAATAGGAAAGAGAATTAAAAATTCATAAGTGAAGACAGAACTATTTCGGAGACTACTTGACTCAATTAAAAAAAAAAAAGACAGAAATTCTCCCCATACTTGGCAAATTCACATTAATTAATTCTAAAAACAGAGGAAAATCTTTTATATCACAAAGGGAAGCAATGATTTTAAAAGAAAATGCCGGTTAAGAAAGCTTTACCACAACATAACCTGACATTTAACCAACAAACCAAAGGATCTGATAGCAAAATATTTTCCTGTTTGATGGACTCGTGCTGGTGGAAAAAGAAAGAAAATGAAATAATACTTAATGAATAGGTGGCTCTTTTCTTGTACGCATAAAGACTGTGAAAGGAGGAATTGAGTCGAGATTTGGAGCTGTCAGAGGCTAGGTCAATACTAAAGTATTTTGAGAGCAGATCTCATGGGCAGAAGAAAAAATCAATAAGTAAGTAAGTAAAGTAAAAGTGATAATAAAACATAATATTCATTTTAAATTTAGGGTAAAAAACAATTCCATTCAATTTAATTCTCAAAATATGACTAAAATATTTATTATTATCCACCCCACTATAGAAATGAGAAAACTGATAAGAGCAGAAGTCCAAGACTACTGCTGCTTCCTGGAGTGATCCTTCACCCTAGTTTGCTCAGAAGATTAATTGTTTATGCATGTTTATGTGAAATTATACAATAAGTGTAAAATACTTGGGAAATCGAGGTTGAGCAGCCCAACTGAAGACAGAGAAATAAGTATGGTCTTGGTTAAACGGTTGTCATTTTCTGTAGTTTAAATCAGGGAATAGATCCAGGCTTTATGAGAACAAAATTCTATTAAATGTTGGGACCCTCTTTAGAAAAGTACAATATTATAAAAATAAAATATTATATTAATATTTTATATTATTAGAAAATGAATTATATAACACTTTCCAAAATGGGGAAATAGTATAAATTTATTATATTAATTTACTATGCACTGCACCTTTATAATAATCGTTAATGTTAATGTAATCAATACTTCTGACAGAACATAAAAAATTAATCTCAAATTATAGCATACCCACGAACAATTTAAATACATTTTTAATTGCTATTATGTTGTTTTGAGCTACATAACAACTTGTTTATCTTACAGTACTTATATTCTTGATAAATACACATAGTAGATTTATCATTGTAGTACTTCTTTCTTCAAGCCATATTAGCATGCGTGGTAGCAATCTGGCGTGCAGTTTTGTCTGGAATAGCCAATCTTCATCACAAAAAGATGAATAGGATACACTAAGACATTATTTGACATACTAAAATGTAAAATGCATGAAACTCCATACACAGACACACTTGCAGTTTATAGAACTCTTACTTTTTCTCTCAAATATGATTTTGATAAACTTTATTTTTGTGATTTCCACACAAAGAAATAAACTCGTGTGTGACATTTCTTACTGTATACTTTAAATTAAGAGTATATTCCTATATTCCTGTCTAGCGAATTTCCACTGTGGCTAGATTTTGATGAGAACTGAATCCTCCATTTGAATAATCTTGCACATCTAATGATTGAGAGAGTTTTTCGTAGACTGGTTCCTGGTTCCTTAAGTGGCAAGCCTTGTTACATCTCTGCTCCTCACGTACTTCTGATTCCTGGCACTATAGGTCTTGCTCATACAGGAATATGGCCTTTGGTCCTTCACTTTTATGACACAACATCAGATATGTTTTAGCAGTGGGCAGCTAATTTTCTGTAAGTCTTTTCTATACTGTAAAGATATACAGTAACTTAAATATACACACAAAGGACTGCAATCCATATAAATATAGCCTAGCAAAACTTGACTAATGTGCTTACAACTCAAATTCCTCTTAGCTAGATTTCAGAAAAGAATGTAGCTCCTTGTCACCAGCAAGAGGAAAAAAAGTGGTAAAGAAGTAGTGATAATAGAAAGAAAGAAAGAACCTTAAAGCTTAAAGTTAATTTGTGTCATAAGAAATCTGTCACTGAAATAATTCTGAAACCAGTATTTCATTTTATATGCAACCATTACTTTGTTCTAATATTTCATCCATATCTTTCGGAAAAACAAACTCTTTTGGAAGCAATGAATTTAAGAAAACAAAGGAACAATTTTAATAATAAGTTATAGGGCCAGCCCGTGGCTCACTTAGGAGAGCGTGGTGCTGACAACACCAAGTCAAGGGTTAAGATCCCCTTACCGATCATCTTTAAAAAAAAAAAAGAAAGAAAGAAATAATAATAAGTTATGAACTAACTATACTTTTCTCAAGGAATTTGATGATGAAAGTATACTTAGTAATAGTAGTATCAATAGCCATGTAAAAACTGAAAGCCATAAATCTGTTAAAGAAGAATCACTACAACTTCAAAAGTAACAGTCATCTAATGGAGGATGTGCTGGACTGTAATGATTTAACACATATTGTTACAGGAATCACATTGACATATCACCCTCTGGATCATGACTTTCCATTTGGATTAAAAGATAGTCTACTAAATACATTTTACTAATTTTCTGCTCCATGATTTTTGTGCTTTTACAGAATGTGAAGCAACAGCTGTGAAGTGTTGGCTCCATTAGCAGACGAACTTTGCAAACACTTATGTGAGACCACTGTCATCTGTTTCAAATAATTTTTTTTTTCAGATGAAATTTTCTCCATTTTATGGCCACCCATGAATGTGCCTATTTAACTCTTCCAAAGTTAAGTAATTGAAGGATAAAGGTACAAGCCACGGTTTCTTAACTATAAGCCAATTCCAATTTTTACTGGTTCAGCATTTCTGCATCTGCTTCTGTGGAAGTGCATTTAAGTACCTACACGCTAATCCCATTTCATGATTGACCATCTCTCTTCCATGACTATATACTAAAACACTTTGGGCCATTTATAATACATACGTTTATTCTACTGAAATTCTCTCTACATGGACCTGCTTGAAAATATTCCCCACAATATATCATTAGCATTTTTCAAAGTAACTTACAAAACAAGTGTATATTGCATCTTTACGTATATCTTCATTGGCACATTAGATCTTCACTAATATGGTACCCACATGTGGCTTTTGAGCCCTTGAAATATGGGTAGTCCAAAATAAGATGTGCTGTAATTGTGAAACTCACCACAGATTTCTAAGGCTAAGTATAAAAACAATAACATAAAACATCTCATTAGTAAATTTTAGGTTGATTACATGTTGAAATGATACTCATATGTTACATGTAATGTATAATTAAAGTTAATTTAACTGTTTCATTTTACTTTTTAATTTTCTCACTAAGAAATTTAAAGTTACCTATGTGTCTTGCACTATATTTCTATTTAACAGTGATACACTAGACTATCATCATGTCTTACAAAGTACAGCCTGATGTCTCAATCATCTTTGTATTCTCATAACCAGCACAGTAATCATTTTATTAATGTAAAAACTTACTATATGTGAATAAACTACAAAAATATAATGCTTTATAGTAAAGGAAATATATAAAAAATACACACTCCAATGAAATACAAGTCAATTGCTATGGTTTTGTTGAAACATGAATACTAAAGATTAAAAGTTAGAATGTAGATTCTTTAAAAAGTTGTTTTGAGGTTTATAATAACAAAATGAATTAAACAACAGACCTTAAACTATTTGTACTTGGCATCAAAAAATTTAAGCCACATTCAAAACAAAAGAAAATACTAAACACTTAAATTATACATAACTCACCATCTTTTAAACATCCTACTATATGTACATTTTATGATATAAAGATTGGTATCATTATATTTTTATTATCTAAATAATAATACAAAATATCTCTATTCCAATTTCTGGCCTCAAAGACAGCCCTAAGTTTCTTAGCCAGGGGAGTATCTCTGAAGTCTGCATGCACTCACTTGAAGCTGACTTCAAATCAAGAAATAGAGAAGAAAATAAGACTCCCCATTGTCTTCCTTCCTACTCTCCTAGGCTTCAGCTGTGGCATTCCATTTGTGGGAATGGGTCCCACTGGCCTAAAGGTAAGGACTATCTGTGGGCCACACAATAAATTGAACCATATTGGATAAAGTCAGCATGCTATTAGCTTGCTTATTGTCTGCAGAAATTGCAAGTTTTACTGAAAAGGAGATTTACTTTTTAATTTGGAGTCTCCCGGTCCCAAAGCATGCAAATAGTTCCTGTCAAGAATCCCAGCTCTGCAAAAAAGATATTGCAAAAAGCTGCAGATCATGAGACAAGAATGCTTAAAAATTGTGGTTCTGCTGATTATTATTTATGTATTCCTTGAGGGAGACTTGATAGAACTAAATTAATTTGTGGGGGCTTTTATTTTGGGTTTGTATGGAGGAAGATTGAACGAATACAAAATAAAATTGAAGTTTATGTTATGTACTAGATACAATACTATATGTGATCTCAGTCAATCTTCTGGACAATCCTATGACGAGTAAATTGTTATCTCTATTTTAGAAATAATAATCCTGAGTGATCTTCATGCATTGATGATCCTCCTTTCTAATCTAAAACACACCCTTCCTCTCACATTCCCATTTCTTTCACCAATAGTTTAAGTCCTTAGGATAAGTTGGGTATTGTCTCAAAAAACTGAAGGAGTGTGTTTAAGTGCATAAACATTTTTCTCTACTGTCCTGTGTTTGCTTTATTCCATCTGTCAACTAGAGCAGATTGGACTGGCTTCCAGGATGCTTCTTCAGGGAATGCTAGCTGACCCCTATATTTCTGCTGAATGAGTTTTCCACTGCAGAGTTGGAGACAGTGCTCTACACTCTCAAATTCCTTGCAAAATTATCATGCTTCGTTTATGAGGTTTATTCAGTGCAAATGTACCAACCTGGCCTCAGTTATTTAGAGATCTTGGTCAATGCCAGTTTTAATTGATTTTTATCTCTACTAAAGTTAGATTTTATCAAAAACTACAGTTTTTGTTTTGTTTTAGTAATTTATTAACCAGTCCCCAAAACAGATCAAGTTAACCAAATATAACATTTTTTTACTTAAAATACAATCAAAATACGATGTGTCTAAGAATTATACATTAAGATAAGTGAAATGCACACTGAGTCAGAGAAAGGAGTCACTAAGTTGTATTGGAAAAATGGAGTTCATCACTGGTTTGATGACAGTGATGGTATCAACAAAAAAATGCATTGAAGATTGCGGCTGGCAGATGTTTATTTAAAACTGTCACCACGTGTTAGAATGCTATTATGGAAGACTTTCAAGCGTTATTACAACAGACACATATTTCTAACTTCAAATAACTTTTTTCTTTTTTTCTTCTATTTTTTGCTATTAATCTTTCATTCATTGCTATGATGTTGAGCAAGTTACCTCACATCTATGTATCAGGGTTATCACTTCTAAAATTGGTAATGACTTATAGAATTATTTAAAAATCAGTATAACGATGGATATACAGAGCCATGTTACTTCATCAGAAATTTTTAGTTATATTTCCCTATAAAAATCAGTTGTCATGATTCCTCCATATCACAATTCATAATTACTAACTTACATTTATTCTTCAATTTATACATAAGAGCACATGCATATATTCAGAAGGCAATGTCCTCATCCCGACAAGAAGTATTTTAATATGCATTGTTGCTAGCAAAGGGGCATTACTCAGAATATAACGATCATATGTTCCTAAGCAATTTACATACAATATTTGTCAACATTTATTTTATTCATCATAATGCATTATACCCCTATCTTCAATTATATTCAGCTGAAATATTCAACCTCTTTATACAGAGGGTTTAGGTTTCTACATGGATACAGGGTTAAAATATTGAAAATATTTTACAAAACTAGATTACAGATATTAGACTATAGAGCCATAGTATTTAAAAATGTGGTTATGATATCAGAAAAAAGACCTGGATCCAAATCCTGTATAAACCATTTAACGTCTATATGATTTTGACGAATTACTTTATATCTTTAAGCATTAGTTTTCTCAACTATAAAGTGGAGCTATTTATTTTAATCACAACAGCCATAATTTATTAACTGCTTATCCTGTGCAAAGCTCTCATTTAATTCTTACAATGATTCTTTAATTAACTCATTTAATTCTTAATATGTCTTAATAGTACATGTTATTATCATCACCACTTTATTGGCGAGATAACTAACACATAGAGCCATAGATAATAAGCTCATTTTGGGTACAGTAGAAAATAGAGCACATACATCTGACTCCAAAGCCAATCCATTTATCTCGTCTATTGCACTGGGTTTTGAGAATAAAATGAAATTGTGTATATGAAGTGCTTAGCACATTGCCTGGTGCATAGTAAACACTCCAGGTATAATAATACCAGCCATTATTATAATCATCATCATCAATATAATCATAGGATTGTATAAAGAGTAAAGGAAATCAGAATGAGAACAATGTCATATGTGTAGCATGGGAACACAGCATAACAAGGAAAAGATGACTAGAATGGAATTTTATAAATAAGCTATGAGTCCTCCTATTGAACTATATTAGGTTACAAATTGGAGATTATAACCACATTTTATTGTATCTAATACCCACATGTTTTATTATTTCTTGAGCATAATCACCTCTTCCCCATATCCACTTCTGAAAAATGTTTATCTTTCCCCTTATGTTATAGCCACTTAAATTAAATTAGTCACAAATATTTAATTATATTTCTAAAACCTGAGAATAATTTAAGAAATTGTAACACTCCCCTATTCTTTTTTAGTTTCAATAACATTGTCTTTATATTAGAATGTTTTTAACCAAACTAACAGTGAAATATGCAATTTACCTGGAAAAAGAATTCTCAGAATGACATTTAAGCTGCCCTGCAGATGCAAAAAATTCCCATACTTCATTAGCACACCAAAAAGAACATATAATCAGCTTCTGAGTGAATAACTCTAACAATATTAAACAGTTCCCTGGCTCATAATTCAGTGGAAATACATTGCAAATACAATCCATATTTAAAAGACCCAAATAGCCTACTGCTTGTACATAAAAATGTCATGTAAACCAGCATCAATGTTAATAAACAGCAAAGCTCAGGTTCCTGACTGTGAGTATTTTTAGGAGGCTCAGCACCTCCAAGTCATATTTCTAAATCAGACATTTTTATTTATTTGTTTTATCAACAAGCTTAACAACATAGAATGTGTGAAAATAATTCTCAGTCTCCACATGATGGTCTTCACTAATGTACTTATAAACAAAATGGTTGGGCACTGTTATCATGCCTATAGATGTCTAGGTACTAGAACACCTCTTCTGGAGCAAGCCATTCTCAAAAATACAGTGATAAATTTTCCACTGATTTACATTATACACGCAGAATTTATACGTTGTCTGGCTTCACCTAAACTACCATCGAATCCTGGAAAGTCACTACATAGTGGGGGTTTACCAAAATTGCATGCATTTGTGTAATTTTGCACATTTTCCTGACAGACGACTGGATAAGGAGAATGTGGTATATATACACACTGGAATACTACTCAGCCATAAAAAAGAATGAAATTCTGCCATTTGCAGCAACTTGTGTGAGTCTGGAGAAAATTACATTAAGTGAAATAAGCCAGACAATGAAACAGAAATACCACATGTACTCACTCATAACTGGCTGCTAGGAAGGAGTGAAGGTGGGCGGAGGGAGGGAGGGAAGGAGGGAAGAAGGAAAGAATGAATGAAAGAAAGAAAAGACCACACAATATGCTGAACTTTCAGAAGTAGAGAACAAACATAAGAGTACTAGAGATGGGGGTGGGGAAGGGAGGAAGGGGGTTTGGGAAGGGATAGGTCAGGCATAGGCCATAAAAAAAATCATAATTTGTAAGAATGAATATGCTAATACAAAATTTTATTTTTTTAAAAAATAAACACAGAATAATTTAATTAATTTCTAGAAATTAAGGTTAATAATATGGTGGCATGGAAATAACAATAGCCAGAAAAATTTGACACTATGATTAAGCCTCATGACTCTATTGACTGACTTCTGGAGAATAATAGTTGTTGTTCTCAATGAAACTTGAAACCCCTTGTTGCAAACCTAGTACTCTACAATTAATATGTGTCAACAAGCAAGATAATATGATTAGTTAAATTTCGTCATAGCCGTGTTTGTTGGGCAATTTTCTGTGTCCACACCATTTCTTAGGCCGCTGGCCAGTAGCTCGTTTGTGTGTGTGTATGTGTGTGTGTGTGTGTGTGTATTCATTGACTATTTCTCATCAAAATTAGCAGTTGCCTGATGATGAATTCAAGTTTTAGAACCTAATTACAGTGTATAAAAACAAGCTTAAACTACTCACTCTTGAGGATGTTGTGAAGACAGTTCCCCTCAGTAGGAACGTGAAGCCAGAACACAGAAAACAAAATGGACCCCTTTCCAGACCACTGGCAACTTCTGAAACCTTAACTCTAATTTGCTTTAAGTCTGTAATGTTCTAATATGAGGTAATGTGTCCATTTTAATTCATTATGGTATCTGTGCATACACGGTAATTCTATCAAATAAGAATTATTAAATGTCTTTTAATATAAAAATTAATGGCCTTAAAGATTATCTTTCATTCATGAACAGCAAGACTTAAAATATAAAAGTGCCTTTCAAAAAGTTATGGAAATGCAGAAACAATCATCCTGGTGGCATGAAAATGAAAATGTGCCTTACTCAAATTCAGATGTATTTTAGTTCAACTATGAATCTTGCAGTTTTCCATTTCCTTCTGCTTACTCTTTCCCATCTTAGCAAGCCAATAGACTACAATCGAAAAGTTATGGTACTAACTCACAAAAGTTCTTTTCACCTACTCTGTAGCTTATCAAGAAAAAATAAATTGAACATACTTTCAATTTCTTCAGTTATGGAAAAGAAACATTTGCTTTTTCTCCAGCCACAATTTTTATAGGTCATATAAAATAAATTTATTCATTGACTCATTTATTTCTGCGTTAAACATGAAGAGAGTTACTGAATCAATTACAGTAAAAAATTAAGATATTTCCTCCTGCTACATCTATAGTTTAGTAAAGGACTATGTCAATTATTTTTTTTTATGTCAGGAAAAATATTATACATATAAAGTATGCATGTAGGTATAAAAATATGTTAACATTCTGCAATAAATTTTTTTTGAGTAAGAATTTTAAGTTATCCTTTATATAGTATACAATAAGTGGACTGCCATTTTTTCTCAGCATTAAATATGAAGAAATAAAAACTATAATTAAGGTTCTCCCAACTAGCCTATTTCTTGCTAAAGGTGTGGCAATTATTTTAAACTAATATTTCTCTGAAATAATTGAGTTCCAGTAGAGTTTTTCTAGTTTGAAAGAGTCATCTTCTCTTATTGAATAGTGTGGTGTACCTGTTTTGAACACATTCCCTACATCTCCTGGATCTCATTATTTCGATGTTCCTCACCATTAGTTTGCAGTTAAGTAAGAAGTATAGAAAGTAGAGTACGAAACACCTGTCTTTAATTTTCTTGTGCACAGTCTTTATATAAAGATTATAGAACAACCTTTGTGCTTTGTGCATGAGAGGTTTATTATTCATTATGTTTACCATTCATTCTAGGCTCTATGATATCTTGGAGTAGCCATGGGACAGGGTCTTGCAAATACAATGTAAGCATAAGTGTGATGGGTATGGACTTTAGAGAAAATTTTTGTTTTCCTTATAAAAAGGGATAGGGGAATCCAGTGCACATTTATGCTCTTTTACCTTTCTTCCTGTCTGATCTCTGAAACAGGGTTCAAATGCCTGGAGGTGGATCAGCTATCTGGTGACAGTGTGTATAGCAGAGAACAGAGATGGACAGAAGGAGGTGTCAAGCCAGTCCTGAACTTTCCACTTTCATATTGCTTTTTAAGTGAGAAAAAATAAGACTCTTATTTAAGACATTACCAGATTTCTGTTACATACAACCAAATTCATTCCTCAGTAATATAGCAGCAAGATTAGACCACAATTCTTCTTCATATTAAAAAATGATAAATTGCTATTTTCAATATCTATTTCCCATGCCACATGCATTTATTTGATTTTTTTTCACTTAAGTCTTCCTTTGATGTTTCTGTACATTGAATAATGTGTAAAATATTGTAAGAGGCAAACTGAAATGCACAGTGGTATTTGTGTCATGTCTACAGCTCATAATTATTATGAGAGGGCTTAATTAGCCTGAAAAACCCTAGATTAGTGAAGAATTTTCTTTGTTTGAGACTGACAGGTAGTTTTTAATGACCACTCAGCATGCTGGAAACACATGTATTACAGATTGTTTTTGGTGGGGAGGGGAGTATACTGAATAATGTCTCCCTAAAGATATCTATATCCTAATCCATGTAACCTGTGAATATGTTTGCTGATATGCTAAAGGAACTTTGCATGTGCAATTATTAAGTTAAGAACTTTGAGATGGTGAGACTGGAATATCTACGTGGGTCCAATGTAATCACAAAGTCTCTATAAATGGAAGGAAGGAGTGAGGAGATTGGTTTGATGCCATAGGAGCCAGGGAATGCTGGCAGCTTCTAGAAGCTGAAAGAGTCAGAGAATGGATTTTCCCTAGAACTTGCATAAGCATCACCCATGCCAATGTTTTGATTTTAGCCCTGTAAGACTCATTTTGGACTTTTGACCTCTACATGTATTATTTCTCATAATAAATTTGTGTTTTTTAAGCTACTAATTTTGTGGTAATTTGTTACAGTAGCAATAGGAAATAAATATGGGGGTGTCTAATGCCAGAAGAACATTATGTCCTTGTATCATTTAACCCAAAACAGTCCGCATTTTTATGTAAATATAATTTTATTGACAAGTACTAATGGGTAACAACAAAACCATTTTTAACTATTTATTGTTCATTTATCATTTCAAACTTCCATTTATTAATTCAAACAGGATTTGTTTCAAAAAATAATTGCCTATCAAATGTATGTTATTGAAATAAATATTGTATTTGGAAGACATACTGGGGGAAATCACTTTTGTGCCTTAACTTTATCAGTGTGTGTGTGTGTGTGTGTGTGTGTGTGTGTATATATATATATAGTAATGCAGGGTGTATATATATATATATATATATATATATATATATATATATATATATATATATATATACTCACCAAGTTTTCATCTAAGTTTGTAAAAGTATCAAGGCTAAAATATAATAACATCTGTTACAACATTGTAATATTTTATTTGAACTACTTGTAACTGATTGCTTAAGATGGAGTGTAGATGTGAATCAACTGAGTCTATGTTGGTGATTAACAATAAGCACCATTATACACACCAGGTTCTCAAAACTCATTGTTGTTATCATACACTCTCTTAATCCAGAAAAAAACTGAAGCCATTTCTGCAGCCGGCTGACAGAAAAGTTGTCTTTTCTCTGACTTGGAAAAGAAAAATTATAAGATAACCGGCAGGCAGGGGAAATGAGATTCACTTTCCTTTTCTTTCTGTTAACATGATCCAGCTATTATTGTTAGGTGGGAGTGCGGAGCTTGCCTGTTCTCTGCGTTCCCTGTTCAGTACCTGCCCTTGAAACACTTTTCACTGAACAGCCAAATTGGCATCCAGGAATTCACACAAATTCACTTATGAGTTGAATCAACTAATATATACACAAAGGTGGTAAAAATGTACAAGAAACATGAAAGAGCACATAGTAAAGAAGTGATTGAAGTTATTCAGGAAATATTACATAAGAAAGGCAATTTTGGTTAGATTTTGATGGAGTAAAGACATAGACTAGTAAACATTCATCGGAAAGGTGATTAGTTATTTGCTGCTAATCAAAAGAAGAAAACTCACTCATAAGGATAGAGGGAGAAGCAAAAATGAGTCTCAAATATTTACAATTGATAACTTTGTCTATTATTTTTAAAAAGTTCACTTTTTGTTATTAATTTTCATATTATCTGTATTAATATGTTTCTGCTGCTGATAACAGAAATACCTGAAACTGGGTAATTTTTAGAGAAACAAGATTATTGCTTACAGTTTCAGAGGCTGGGAACTCCAAAGTCCAGGGAACACATCTGGTGAGGGCCTTTGCCTGGTGGTGACTATAGTAATGCAGGGTATCACATGGCAAAATGGCAGGAGCAGAGAGAGAGAACTCCTCACATGCTTTCCTTTTACAACTAACTCTCAGAACCACACCCCTGGCCACCATTAAACCATCTATTTATTAATCCATTTATGAAGGTACAGTCCTCACAATCTAATCACCTCTTCAAGGCCCCACCTGTCAATTACCGTAATAGGATTTTGTACCCTCTTAACACTATCAGTGTTAAGAGGGTGGGGAGTAAGCCTCAATGAGCTTTGGGGGGACATCCAATCCATAGCATCATTCAATATTTTATGGGGTGTAGATAATTGAGATATCAGGTATTAATGGTAAAAAATAAATTCTCAACAGCTAAGTTGCCTGGTTTCGTATCCTAGTTCTTCCCCTAACTAGCTGTGCATCATTTGGCAGTAACTTCACTTCTCTGCTCCTCAGTTTCCTTATCTGTAATAAACAAATCCTAAATTGCCTACCTCATAGAAATGTTATGAAGATGACCTAAGTTAATATTTGTAAAATAGAAATTTACTGACTCAGTTGACACAGTGAGCAATATACATATATATATACACATACATACACACACATATATACACATATATACACATACATACATACATATATACTTACATATGTATGCATGCACACACGAAGGTATTTCAAAAAGTCTGTGAAAAATGGAATTAAAAGACAATTTTTTAAAAAGACAATGTGAATCTTTCCATGAACTTTTTGAAGGCCCGTCATGCCTATACATATGCAAGTTCATTAAGGTATACATATCTTAAATATAAATATATACATATATTTTAAATGGATCAGTAGAATTTTTAAACAAGTTTGCAGGGGGAAAAATAGTTAACATTTTTTGCATTAATATCATATTTCTACTGTTTTTATTAAGACCTGTTCCAAATTATATTTCTGTTTAAAATGAGAAAATAAGTGTATATTTCTCATAGTCAAAATTCTAAATATTAGTCATAATAAACTTTTATTATAAATTTAACTAACATTTTCAACTTGATAAATTATAGCTCTGTGATCTGTGATATTGAAGTAACTATGGATAATATATTATAATTAAATAAAAAGCCAATTAAGATTCATAGGTTCTTTCACTTTTAATAATGGTGAAAAATGGAGGTTTATGTCACAGCTTCAGAAGCATGATTCTGTTCTGAATAACCCGCAAATGCAGATTTTATTTAAAGGAACAAAGAACTAACAGTTGTGTAGAGAAGCAGCAGCTGAACAATACTGTCTGTGAATTTCATGAACTTCTTTGGTTAAAGTTCTGCTCATTAACTACAATGTGCTCTTCAACTTTGACTTAAAAAAAAAATGACAGGTGGGAAATTCAAACTGTTCCATTTATGTCACAGTCTGAGATGTTGAAATGAGAAGTGACATTTGAAATAAGTTCAGTGTCATGACCCCTTTAACAATACAATTTATGAGTCTGTGAATGCCCATGTGAATTATATTAAGCAGCGAAAACTGTGCCTGAATAAATAGGCTGTATGCAGAAAACGAGGAGCAGTGGACAAAAATCAGTGTATTCTCGTTCTTCATCTAGTTGATGTAAGTGTCTCAAAGGAGTGTTGACCATATAAAAAGGTCAAACGACGCAGTTAAATTTTAAAAAGCAATAAGTTTCAAATGTTTTTTCAAGGATATTATACCATGTTAAAATGCCCACAATACCTAGGATTCAACCAAAAATTACTCTTCATAACGAGAACCAGGAAAAACTCAACCTGAATGAGAAAAGATGATCCGCAGATGCTAACACCAAGATCATGCAGATATGTCAAGGAGCAAGTATGAATACACTTTGAAATACATTTTTAAAAAGGAAGTCTTAGCAAAGTAATAAAAGATAGAAAAAACAAACAGAAATTTAGAACAGAAAAATAAAATAAATTAATTTAAAAAAATTAGTGGATGTGCTCAACAAAGAAGAATGGATGAGAAAGAAGACTGTGAACATAAAGAATTCCCAATAGCAACCAATCTGAACACCAGAGAGAAAACGGGAGAAATAAATAAAAAAAGAACCTCAGGGAAAAATGGGATTATTATGGAAGATCTAGCATTTACATCATTGTCATCTTGGAAAGAGAGGAAAAAGATGGTGAAATTGTAAAATATGTACAAAGTAATAATGAATAAAATTTCCCAAATTTTATGAAAACAAATTTATCTATTCAAGAAGTTAATGAGCTCTCAAAAATAATAAACCCAAAGAAATTCACACCAAGACCTATCATAATCAGATTGAGAAAACTAAAGACAAAGAATAAATATATCGAAAGCAGTGAGAGAGAAATGAAATCTTATTTGTATATATGGATATATAAACAATTTAAATGGTAGTGAATTTTCATCAGAAACCAGAAAGGCCAGCAGAAAGTGATACATTTTTCAAGTCTTGAAATAGAAGAATCGTCAACCCTAAATCCTATAACCAATGAAAATATCCTTCTGAAATGAAGAAAAAAGTAAGACATCCCTAGATGAAAGGAAAGTAAAATAATGTGTTGCTATCAGACTGACCATAATATACTAGGTAAAGGAAGTTCTCTAAGCAGAAAGAAAATGATAAAAGGAATTATATAATGAGGAAGAAAGAAAGAACAATGGAAAGTGTGAAAATACAAGTGCAATAGAATTTCCTTGTATTTTTTAGTTTTCCAAGTTACGTTTCATTGTTTTATTTAAGTTATGTTTCATTGTTGAAACAGAAATTATAACACTGTCTTACGTAACACTAAATTATAAAAAGGAAATATTTAAGACAATTGTATTATAAACTGTGAAAGGTAAAAAGAGGCAAGGTTTCTATACTTCATTCAAACTGATAAAATGCTGATACAAGTAGACTGTTTAAGTTATGTATTCATAATGGGCAATCACGAAAAAACCTAAAAAAAAGAAATACACTAAAAAAAATATAGAAAATTCAAGGTGAAATTTTTTAAATGTCAAATAACCCACAGTAATGCAAAAAAAAAGAAAACACAGAAAAGAAAAAAACAGAAAACAAAAAATAAAATGAAATACATTGGTAGATTGGATTACACCCCCTCCCCCCCAAAAAATGACCCAACTACATGCAGCAATAAAAAGGAATGCAATATTGACACATACAACACTTTGGATGGATCTCAATGGTGTTGTGCTGAGTAAAAACTGATATCAAAAGGTGACAGCATTCTCAAAATGAGAAAGTTTTAGAGACAGAGAACACTGATTGCAGGGTATATTAGCCTTCTCCAGAGAGACAGAACCAATGGGATATGTATATAAATATATGAGAGGGCATTTATTAGGGGAATTGCTCATGCAATTATCAGGGCTGAGGAGTTCCATGAGAAGCATCTGCAAACTGGATGTTGGTAGCGTGGCTCAGTACAAGTTCAGAAGCCTCAGAACCAAGGAAGCCAACAGTGCGATTTTCAGTCCAAGGCCAAAGGCCTGAGAGCCGGGGCTGCTGCTTTTGTAAGACCTGGAACCCAAGGGCTGAAGAGTTTTAAGTTCTGATATCTACAGACAGGAGAGAAGATCCCATCTCCAGCAGATAGATGAAAAGATTTGCCTTTTTTTTCTGCTTTTGTTCTCTGGACCCCAAGCAGGTTGGATGGTGCCCACCCATATTGAGGGGTGGACTTTTCCCATCTCATCTGCTCAGGTTTACATGCTAATCTCTTCTGGAAATACCCTTACAGACACACCCAAAGATAATGCTTTACCAGGTTTCTAGGTGTTCCTTAATCTAGTCAAGTTGACTCCTAAAGTTAACCATCACACAGGAGTTCGGGGTGGTGGTGGGCGGGGGTGGGTGGGTGTGGTGGAACGGTTCTGTATCTTGATTGTGGTTATGAAAATCTAAATGTGATGTCATAGACCTACACACACAGTACCAATGACAATGTCCTAGTCTTTTATTGCGCTACTGTTATGTAAAATTGATAATTAGAGAAAACTGGGTGAAGTGTACTTGGAAGCTTTCTGTACTATCTTAGCAGCACTTTCTATGAATCTATAGTTATTTCAATATTTTTTAAAATTATAAAAATAAAAAAGACAAAACAATACTGATTTGATCATCGCAAATTGTACAGAAATACTGATAGTCAATTCTGTGTCCCATAAATATGTATAATCGATTATGCTTCAAGTGTAAAATAAAGTTAAAAAAAAAAGAATTAATACCATTGGCTGAGTATATTATCTCAAAGGGGGAAATGGGGGAAGATACTTTTAAAGCTACATGATGAGAGGTAATAACGGAATGAAAAATGTTAGATGTGCCGAAAGCATAAAAGATTATACTGAGTAAAATGTAAAAGAATATGGTTAATTACAGGCAAAGAAAATTTAAGATATGGAGAAAATGGGAGATGATTATAGAAAATGAAAATGCGAGAAGGTGGGTGGTCAAAGGGCTTTATTTGCTTTCTCTTTTTTTTAGTGAAACATGATGGATTGTACATATTTGTGAGGTATAGAGATGAATATCAATACCTGTGTACAATATGTGATGATCATGATCAAATCAAGATAATTACCATATTCATCATAACAAAATGTAATCATTCTTTGTGTCCATTTACCAGTTTCTCAGTAACTCCCTCCTCCTCCCCTCCCCACCTGTAGTGACCACAGTTCTGTTCTCACCTTCTGAAAGTTGTGATTGGTCTTTCTCTTTCTTTCTTTCTTTTGTTCTTCCCTTCCTTCCTTCCTTCTTTCTCTCTCTCTCTCTCTCTCTCTCTCTCTCTCTCTCTCTCTCTTTTCTCTTTCCTTTCATTTCTATTTGTTTTCTTGTTTATCATGAGGCTTGATCACATTTGGAGTAAAATAATAATTATAACAATGTCACCTCAGCTTGTTTTTTTCTTCCTGTATTTACATGGCCCAAAGTTACTTAACTTGAATTACACCTGTTAGCATGTGGTAAAATAACTATATAGCCACAGCCTGAATATATTATTATAGATTTCAAAGTATTTGTTCTATCTCAAGCACTCCACATGTAAGGCTTATTCTTATTTATCAAATTCTAATAATTAAATATTTTTATTTAGGACATTTTATATTATAAATTTTATAAATTTCTGGATATACAGTTTAGAAAAATAATTGCCTTCCTTTATGCAATTAAAGTTTATAGTTGCAATATTTTTTTAGTTTGTACACTGCCTTGTTCTCAAAATGGTTAAAATGACTAGTGACACGCTTCCATCTTCATGAACTCAGGAAATAATTGGCTGTGCTTTATTCATACCTTCAGAAAATTTTCAATTAAGATCGTCCCTTATGAAACCATAATCATTTTGACAAATGCTCTTCAAATGTAATTGGTTTATGCACAACAAAGCTATTAAGTGGGTTATCTCAGTTACTTACCTAGGCATGGACTTCTATTTTATCTTATAGTGTCTATCATCAGCTATGTTGCCTGGAATGAGATGTATCATGGGTGTGTTACTGAATTTTTTGTAAAGCTAATGAAAGTAATAAGTAATTGCTTTTGATTATGTTTAATTTGAAAATACATTGGCCATGTTTTATTAAATTAAATATTAAATTTTGATGATATTTATTTTTATTAATTGAAGAATATATAAAATGATTTCTAAAGAAAAAATTAAAAAGTGATGGCCCTGATAACTAGGGTACTTTGTGGAGAGTTTGAGACAATTATGCCCCTTTTCCTAACAGGATGCCAACATGTATTCCATGCATTTAATTATTAAAGTTTATATATCTAATCTTAAGAAAATTATAAACTTATGAAACAAATACAAATCTAAATTCAAAGTGTACAAATTTTTATCCTGTATACAAAACCCAGTCAAATCAGTTGCAATCACACAAAATTGAATAGATGATTTAAAATAAAACCATCTCTGTAGGTATTATAGGTAGGGTTCGTAAGTAAGTCAGAGAATCAGTCATGTGTTTCAAATATATCGTCTTGCACTCCAGAATAATTTTTTCCCCTGATTTTCACTGGTATTGTGTTTTAGCCACACTCTTGTTTTTAAAGATGTTATAAAAACAGGCTTACCATTGTAGTTTGATAATAATAACTGCAGTGTATTGCGTTCTCATGGATAATCCTTCTTTAAAGATCTTTATATAAAGTATCTCAATAATTTTTCGCAAACATCTCAGTATATATTATTATTTCAGCCTGTGAGCAGGTGGGCAGCTTGCTTAAATCACACAACTGAACAGTGGCTAATAGTATAAATACACCACTTTGGGATTTATATCTAATTATTGTGAACTACTCATGCTTCTTTATTGAAAATGTTGTTGAAAATATTATCTCCTCTATCACACGCACGCGCGCGCACACACACACACACACACACACACACACACACACACCACTTTGTTAGAAACTAGGAAATACAGTTTTATTATAATTTATACTTAGAAAAGCAATCTTCCCTCATGGACAGTATGAATCACACAACTGATCTTGTTTCCCACTTGACTTTGTGATGTTGTACAGAAAATAAAAACAAACAACATATTATAATCAGAATTCTTACTTTAAAATGATAAAGAATGCTCCAATATGAATTTCAGTCTCTCTCTCAGAGTCTCTCTTTAGCAGGTTGCCTTTAACTTCCCATCATTCAGGTGTTATATGATCTACACATGTATCATCTATATATTTATTATATTGTGTTGCAAGCACTTGAGAAAATCACATTACAGCCTTTTGTGGAATGTGGCAGAGAATAAATGAATGTGTTGAACACATTTAGCTTTGACCCTCAGTGTGGACTAATCCAACATAATATTATATATATTATTAAATAAGTTGATCCCTAATTTTAAAGAGCACCTTTTGATTTTCTTTTATTTCTTTTCTTTTAAAAATCTGTACACTTAACTTTCAAGGAAGGGAAAGTGTTTTCACTCACCCGCTTAAAATTATGTGAAAAGTCCTTTCTCTAAATTCAGATCTCCTAGCCGAATGACTTCTTCCCAGAGTATTATTTACATAACGATAAAAGCTACCAAAATAGAACATAATGCAGAGACAATGTAGAAGAGACAGTTGCACTCCAATTCTCAATCTTCATTTGTACAGTATTTCATAATAAGAATACCCGCAACTATACCTGGACACATGTCTGCCCAGAATATAGACTACATTTCCCAGCATGATTTGCAGCTACGTCTGTGATGAGACGTTTGGGCCACTGTGATGAGAGCAGATCAGATGTTTGAGTCTTCCAGGTTATGTCCTCAAAAGGAAAGAGCATGCCCTTCTTTCCCTACTTTTTTGAAGTTTCCTGGGTCATGTTCTTGGTGGTGGAGTCCTTTTAGATCACATGAACAAAGTTACCACTTTGTGGAAGTCAGTGCCAAAATAAGGAGGAAGACTGAGTTCCTAGTCAACTCTGTAAAGCACAACCATAATAGTAAACCAAAATATCGTTTCTGGGGTCTAGACTATCACATTCGACAGAAATAATCTTCTGTTTTGTCTATGGTAATACTTTTTGGGACCGTTGTTCAATGCAGTTAAAGTATGTGTTATATAATGTATCTATGAAGAGCCTCTTTGATCTCTAAAATATTTATTTAATCTTTCCACCATAATAAGGACCCAAACTGTCATTCCAAATGACATAAGTTTAGGTTTAAGCAATGCTGCTAAAATTGCTTTTCTTTACATTTCCACCCTAAGAAGCATGGAAAACAATTTTCTCTATTTTACTTTCATGTGCTATGTTAGCATCATTAATCAAAACCTGAAAATTTGAATTTAGATAGAGGTGAACACGAAGATTGTGAGTTTATTTACTCTTTTATTTCTTACATCAGCAAATTTAATAGGAAAAAAATATCTGTCTCACTTCTCTATTAGTGAAAAATCCCTAAACCTTTTGCTATATTTTTCACTGTATCACATCACGCTGTTAAAATGCATTTTGTGTATCTCTTAAAAATAAATTGTTCAAGATCATTAAAAGAAGCATTGAAATAGAATAACTTCTTTAATCTAATTTATCATTCTCAGTCTTGTTCAACTTTTCACTTCTGGCTAAATATATTACCAGACTTTATCTAAGACAAGTTATTTTTGGTAATCTATAATAAGAATAATATGTACTACATGACTACAAGAAATTCTGTGTGCAACAGGTATAAAATTGCTCTACGATTTTTGAGTTGCCAGATTTATGACATTTACTTATTTAATTTAAATTAAATGTGGCTCTGGGCTTCTACTTGCAAAGATTTGTGAGAAGTCTCATATGTGTGTGTCTTCTGGTATATTCCATGCCTTCTTTTCATTTATACGAGGACCTTGGGTATTACACCTTGAATGTAAAATGGGAGAGGAGCTCTTGTTCAGCAGTAAACATCAGTAGCGTTGAGACAATTATTTTCCAGGATCATGTAGACCTTTCCATGAGAAGGAATCTTCTTGGCATTCACTTCTTTCTTATATGGATCAGTTCACTGACCTTTCCTATAGTTCCTAAAACAAAATAAAAAGAATAACAAATTAATTTGAAATTAATTTTAGTGGGAATTTGGATTAAAGATGATTACAGATCTTAATTCTTTTCTGTGTATCTACCTGATGATATACATGAATGTTTCCCAAACCCTTCCATTGTATCAATCTTCTAAACTTTATAGCTCTTTTGGTGTTTTGGAAGTAGTGCCAAATGAGGAAAATTAATGTTGGAATTATAGTGGTTATTAGTTTCCCTGCCTGTTGTCAAAGGTTTAGTTTTGTTCTGTTTCCATATGCCTAGTATTTGGGAGCAGGGTGAGAGAATAACAGACTATGAAATTCAGGGCACGAACAAAATGCGGAGTGCTCATTTTCTTCTCAAAATCAGTCGATTGTCTGTACTGAGGTTGTTTTTAAATTTAAGAAAATAGTATTTTGTTGCATTTTCAATTTTTCATTAGCACAGCACTAAAGTAATATCAAAGTGATCTTATGGGGTAATAGTAACCTTTTTCTCCTGTCAATCTAATGAATTATTTACGAAATGTGTTAATAATGTTGTCCTTGACTTCCCTCACTAACTCTATTTCCTAAAACCAGCTTTATGGTGAGGAAATATAGACAAAATACATGTCATTTTTCACAGTTGAATGAGATTCTTTCTTAAGTAACAGAATTACCCTTAAAGGATTTGCCAAGGAGATGCCCATATGTGTACCCTCTCCTCTCTTGAACCAAATATCTGATCAATATATTACCAAACATACACATTCATATGTATGTACTTATGCACTACATATACATAATTGAAAATATACTTTCCTTTAAAAAGTATTTACTCTTTCTCTTCAAAATATTATTTTTATTTATCCTTCTAGCCTGTCTACTTCTTGCAATAAGGTCAAGCAAGCCTTGCTACGTTTACTTCATTTACTGTCATCAACTTGCTGATTCCACTAATGTCTACTGCACCTAGGTTAACCATTAATTGAGGGAAACACAACATTACGGGCATTGTTGGGAGATTCTGGCTTCACTTATTGTGATTGTCCACATAGCTCTAGGACTTTTACACAGAGAGACTCCTAGTCGACTAACAAGAAACCAGATCACAGCAAAATTGGAAAAATATCTTTGGAAATAACCTGTGATCAGTCTTGCACAGGCTATTCCTATAGGATATTGGATGCTTTTCATTTTATAATATGCTAATCTGTTTTATATCTCTACCACACCAATAAAACTGTTACCAAGAGTATACGAGACTTCCTAGATGCCACAATGAATGGACCCTGTGAACCACCGCCTCCAGTATATACCTCCCTGATGATACTACCACCTGAGTCCTGGTTCCTATCCTTTTACTTACCTAGTAAACAGTTCTATTTTCTAAAGTTTATTTTCTGTTTTTTTTTTTTAATTTTAATTTTAATTTTATTTTTCCCTGATGGAAATTAAGCCAATCATATCAATTGAATGCCTTCAGCTTCCGTCTATGCTCTCGTTGTTTCTTGCTTTGGTTACAGAGACCTCTACTGTTCTCCTGACCTCTACTTCTTTATTCTTCCCATTGTTCTTCTCCTTCTTTTTCTTCTTCTTCTGGCTGTGGTAAAATGTTTAGTTTTGATTATTCACACTCCCATAATTCACAGTGTTCTTATTTAATATCCTACATGTGGTATAAGCAATCCTTGCCTCCTTCCTGTCCTGGCTCTGCCCCATCTTATCCCACTGCACATATATACTCTTCAGTTGTACTAACTCTGTATTATTGGATGTTCTTTAGACTCTCTATAAGATTAAGGCTTCCGATTTTTGCCTCTACTTGTCTGTTCATTCCTTTATTCAAAATACACCTTGTAAGCATCAATTTTATGTTGAACATTGCTATCATTGCTGAAGATGTAGCAGTGATTAAAATGAGAAAATAACTGCCTTCAAAATGCACTCATTCTAGTGATGGATCCAACATAAATAAGATAAATAATTTTTTTTTTATGTTAGAAGAAGAAAAATTAGATAGTGAAAAAAATTAAGCAGGGAAGAGGGAGAAGAACTACTAGGGTGAGGATTATATAGTGTAATTTAATTGGAGGATCAGGGTGAGACTGGTGAGGAAAGAGATATGAATAGACACATACAAGGTGTGTAAAGGCCATATGGCTATCTATGTGAAGGGAATTTCAGGCAGAAATAATAGTATATGCAGGGTCCCTAAGGTCTAGTATCTTCATGAAATAGTGCAGAGTTTTGTGTGGCTGTGTGGGTTGGAGCAAGTAGAAGAGTAGCAGGAGAAGAACTTAGAGACCTTGGAACCAGATTGTGTAGATTAGGTAGATTATTGCCAAGATCCTGACTTTTGTTCTGAATGAGATGCGGGGCCACTGGAAAAGTTTGAGCAGATGATTACATAATCCAGATAACATTTAAACAAGTTCTCTGTGGTTACTTTTATTTAACATATATTGAAATGAAACAAATGACCCAGAAAGACTTTTTAAAATTTCTTTCAATAATCAAAATGATCTGCAATTAAGGTGATACCATCATAGATCAAGACAAGTGATCAGTTTCTGAGTGTTTTCCTGCCTTTAGTGCCACCCTACTACTCAGCACCCCCTACATTTTAATGCTAAATATGAGTATTTTCAGAAATTTATACTTTATATCAGAATTCCTGACATTTTGCACACATTCCTTTCCGGCTATAGTTTATATCAAAAACAGCATTACTACTTTCTAAATCATTACTCCTCACTTAACCATAATGCTATATTGCCCCTCTCATTTTTGTATATCTTTTTTTCAGTATTTCTTTGTCAATTAGAATCATACTTTTAATCTGTACTAACCCAGTGTAAAACATACAGTAAGAACTCAATACATGATTAATTAACCTTAAAGAAATGGCTGAGATACTCTAAGTTCATGATGTTTCCATTACTTTAAATATATTTAGTAAAATCATATGTTAAAAAAATCTGAGGCTTCCAGGAAAATAAGAAAGAAAGAAAATGTAATCTAGGTTACAAAGATTTTTCCCAATGGAAGAGATATTACCGATACAGCTGAAAATCTTGCTGCCATTTCAAGTATTTATGATTACTCGCTCTATTTTCAAAAGTTTTACTGTACTCTTCAGAAGGACATGAGTCTTCCTTTCTCTCTTTCTCTGTCTTTATACTTATATATACTCATAATTATGTGTGTGTGTGTGTGTGTGTGTGTGTGCACGCGTGTGTGTGTGTGCATTCCTGTATGCATCTCTCAAAACTTCTGAGAATAAAAGCTGGAAAGAACAAAATGTTTTAAAGCCAGGTAGAGTTTGTTGTCTTTGTACACACTTCTAGGAAAGCTACAAGTTTCTATCAACAAAAATATCATATGAAACAAGACCCAAAAGATTAAAAAATAAAATAGTTCACACCAAAATATACCATTTTGAGGTTTGATATTCAATGCTAAATTTTGATAAAATCCATTCTTTGGTTATTACCTTGTAACTTATAAGCAACATCTGTTCCATTTCCATATAGCATCAAAAGGATGAATGAGAGCAATCGGTGTTTATTTGCTTGAAATATTTCAAACATAGTGTATCACCTCCCAAACTTCTATGACTTATAAGCAGTCATGTTTAGCTATTCACATATAAAAGAAAACAATTTTAATATGGTAGAAATAGAGTGGTATATGTCAGTCTTTAGATCTGTCACAGCAATGTTTTTGCTATATATATAATATAAAATGTTTAACAAAAAAAGACAGTAAGAAAAGCAAAAAAAACCCTTTGAATAGCATATAGATAGTACAAACTGGCAAGGGTATGAGAAGAAAAAGGTCATACAGCTTCATTAACACCATAATTTTGTCCCATTACTTTAGGATAAAGGTAGTAAGTCGTACCCATGTATCTAGCACATTTTGCTTCATCCATTACCCTTATATTTGTCTAAGGAAGTCTATGTTATGAAGTACTAAATTTTAGTAAAGAATATAGTGCTGCTAAATTAATTAGTAAAATGAAGACTGACAGAAAGTGATTAACCGTAAATATGTTTATGAAGTTGCTGCTATTTGTGCTCATTTAACTGTGCTCGCATTAATTTGATATTTCACAGCAGGACACACTGTTATACAAGTGAAAATTAATGCTGAGATTTACTCATGTTGTATGACATAGAAAAATAAGTAGAGAGTTTGAATAGTAAGGTACCGTGTAATTAATTGTAGACTATAATACTATACTGATTCCATATAAGTTTAAAAATAGATGCAATTCTCATTGTTTAAAATGGAAGCATTTGGGAGATGTAAGAATCTCATGATTTATTTTATACACACCAAATTTATTACATTTTATATTTTAAGTTATCTTCAATAGAATATACATCCCTAAATAGCAGAATAAAATTTATGAAAGTAAGCAATTCTTAGGCTAGAACACTAATTTGAGCCTATTTATTTGGGAGGCACCATCATCTACTATGAATTAGTAAGAACTTAGTTATTCTAAGTGCCAAATATCTTTATCTAAGGGAAGTTATCTCTGATGCGAACAAGTATGCATTATTTAACATGCATTTAAAAATAAAATTAAAAAGAATCAAAATTTTAAAAATCTCATTTATCACCCTCCTATAATTAAGGTATTTCAGTTACATAAGAGGAATAGCAGAAAATGTATAGAAAAAGAAGTCGAGTTTGGAGTAAGTTTCATCACTAACTATAAAAGAATGAAAATAAAATCTTTGGAAGAAAGAGTGGATAGAGAAATAAGGCCCAGAATGTGCATGTTTCACCCCTGCACTGTGGAAATGAGTAGGAATGGGCTTAAAACAGCATGAGATCATAGATGGCAGTATTGAGAAAGCACAAGTTTGGGGAGGAGGGAGGCAATTAGAAAGGAGAAGATATTTTTTGGAGGCTTGGTAGTAACAAGAAAAAGAGGAGCATGTGGTGGAGATTGTGGATCTTAAAGAAACAGTACTATAAAATAAAAAGAAACTTTCACAAGAAACTTATCTGACCTGTAAAGACATACAGAATAATAGTGAAGGGATGGAACAAGATATACCATGCAAATGGTAACTAAAAACTAGCAGAAGTAATTATTGTAATATCACATAAAATAGACTTTAAACCAAAAACTGTGAAAAGAGACAAAGAAGGTCACTATGTAATGATAAAGGGATTTATCTGGCAAGAGGATATTATAATCATAAATATATATGCACCCAAGATCAAAGCACCCAGATACATAAAGCAAGCGCTATTAGACCTAAAGAGACAGATAGACCCCAGTGCAGTAATAGTTGGGGACCTCAACAGCCTTCTCTCAACATTGGACGGATCATCTAGGCAGCAAATCAATAAAGAAAAACAGGATTCAAACTACACTTCAGACCAATTGGACTTGGCATATATCTTCAGAACATTTCATGCAACAGCTACAGAATATACATTCTTCTCATCAGCACATGGAACATTCTCCAGGATGGAGTTGTTAACTACAGATGGGAAAGGGGGAGGGGGAGATGGTTAGCAAGACATGTGTTAATGGATAGAAAGAATAATTATGTTTTTAAATGATGAATATGCTAATCATCCTGTTTTGATCATCACATATTGTACACAAGTATTGATAGTCAACTCTGTATTTCACAAATACATATGTATATATAATTAGTTAAGTTTGAGGGAAAAAAAGAAACTCCGATACCTTCTCCCTCAATAAAGACTCTGTGTTAAAGAAATTGTACTTTTATACAGCAACAGAAAAGACTGCCATGAACTGAGAAACCTAATAAGCCACCCCAAATCATCTCTCCTCTTTATTTAAAGTCACCTGTTATTACCAGCTCAAGAAAATATAGGATATTTTCACATTTAAAAAAAACAGATGATGATCTCTAAAAGAAAAAAATATATATTTTAAACAGAAAGAAGAAATCAGAATTAAAAACTGTACAGAAAAAAATATTCCCCAAATGCTAATCACCATGTTAAAAAAAATGTATCTCGTATAAATTAAAAATCTTTAATGAAGCAACCATAGGTAAAAGCAAATATCTAAGATCATAAAGTTAAACAATCATTTGAATAAGCCTAAGACATAAAATGACATGAAAAGTGTGTTGACGGATCTTAGAAGTAAATTTTTTTAAAAATTAAGATGAATTTATCTCAAAAATAAAGACTAATTTGAAGTTACTGATGGGTGAAAAATCTGACAACATATAATGATGAGACTTGAGGTGAGAAGTGAAAACTGCCAAGAGAAAAAAACCAAAATAATATAGAAATTTAAAAGACTCAATGAGAAATAGACAAAGAAGATCCTCCCATAGGAAGAAGAAAGAACAGGAAGAGAGTCAGGAGAAGAACATGGGGAGGAGGAGGAAAAGAAAGAGGACAGTGAAAAAATGAACAATTATTAATATTTTCAACTGTAATAGAAGAATCTTCAAAAAAGTAGGCATCACCATATTTAAAAATCAATCATTTGCATGGTTTTTATTCCATTCTGAGTTGATTTTTGTGTATGGTGAGAAATATGGGTCTAGTTAAAATCATTTGCATGTGCATATCCAGTTTCCCATCCTAAATTTAAAACGTGAAACTATGAAACTACTTAGAAGAGCACATGTGGAAAATGCTACATGAAATGGGAGTGGGCTGCAGTTTCTTGAGCAAGACTGCCAAGGCATGGGCAACTGAGGCAAAAATATACTAATGGGACTACCTCAAACTGAAAAGCTTCTACACAGCAAGGGACACTATCAACAAAGTAAAGAGACAACCTACAGAATGGGAGAAAGTGTTTGCAAACTACACATCAGACAAGGGGCCAATATCCAGAGTATGTAAGGAGATACAATAACACATTAGCAAAAAAAACAAATCACCCAATGAAAAAATGAATAAAGGACCTAAACAGACATTTCCCCAAAGAAGACTTACAAATGGGCAATAAGCACATGAAAAAATACTCAAAACCACTAGACATCAGAGATAAATGCAAATTAAAATGACAATGAGATATCATCTCACCTAGTCAGAATGGCTATTATCAACAAGAAAGAAAATAACAAATGCTGCTGAGGATGAGGATAAAAGGGAACTCGTTCACAATGTTAGTGGGAATGTAAATTGGCACAGCCATTGTGGAAAACAGTTTGGAGGTTCCTTGGAGAACTAAAAATAAATCTAACATATCTAGCTATCCCACCACAAGGTATGTGCCCAAAGGAAATGAAATCAATACATCAAAAGGCACTTTCACTCCCATGTTAATCACAATGTTATTCACAATAGACAAGAAATGGAATCAACCTAATGGCCATCAGTGGAAATTAAACAGGACATCAAAAAATTTCTAGAAACTAATGAAAATAAACATACGTCATACCAAAACCTGTTGGATATTGCAAAAGCAGTACTAAGAGGAAAATTTATTGCAATAAATACTTATCTCAGATGAACAGAAATACTTCAAATAAATGACCTAACACTATGTCTCAAAGAACTAGAAAAACAACAACAATCCAAACTTAAAGGTAACAGATGGAAATAAAGAATTAAGATCAGAGCAGAACTAAGTGGAATAGAGACCCAAAAAACAATAGAAAAGAAAAACAAAATAAAAAGTTGATTTTTCTAGAAGGTAAATAAAATAGACAAACCACTAGCTAGTTTAACCAAAAGAGAAAAGAAAAAAAAAAAAAAGGAGAGATTAGACCCAAATAACAAAAATCAGAAAAGAAAACGGAGACATTACAACCAATACCACAGAAATACAAAGAATCATTAGAGACTATTATACACAACTGTTATGACAATGAATGTGAAAATCTGTAAGATATGGATAAGTTTCTAGAGACATAAAAACTACCAAGACTAAACCAAGAAGAGACAGAAAACTTGAACAGATGAATAACAAGCAATGAGATTGAAGCAGTAATTAGCAATCTTCCAACAAAGAAAAGTCTGGGTCCGGATGGCTTTACAGCTCAACTCTATCAAACTTTTAAAGAGGAGTTAATACCAGTTCTCCTCATACTATTCCAAACAATTGAAACAGAACCTACTCTCCTCAACTCATTCTATGAGGCCAACATAACTCTGATACCAAAACAAGAGAAAGGCACAACAAAGCAAGAAAATTACAGGCCAATATCTTTGATGAACATAGAGGCAAAACTCCTCAACAAAATATTAGCAATCAGAATACAGCAACATATTAAAAAATTATACACCATGATAAACTGGAGTTCATCCCAGGGATGCAAGGATGGTTCAACATATGAAAGTCAATAAATGTGATACATCACATCAACAAACTCAAAGACCAAGACCATATGATTATCTCAATAGATGCTGAAAAAGCATTTGACAGAATTCAACATTGCTTCATTATAAAGACTCTCAACAAATTAGGTATAGAAGGAAAGTACTCAAAACAATAAAAGCCATTTATGACAAGCCAGTATCATTCTGAATGTAGAAAAACTGAGGGCCTTTCCCTTGAGAACAGGAACAAGACACAGATAGATGCCCACTCGCACCACTTCTATTTAACATAGTACTGGAGGAACTGGCCAGAGCAATCAGGCAAGAGACAGAAATAAAGGGAATTCAGATTGGAAAAGACAAAGTCAAACTTCTATTTGCAGATGACATGATACTATATATAGAAAAACCTAAAGACTCTATCAAAAAACTCCTGAAGCTGATTAATAATTTCAGTAACGTGTCAGGATACAAAATAAATGCCCCCAAATCTGCTGCATTTATATACTCAAATAATGAACTAACAGAAAGATAAATAAAGTAAGCCCATTTACAATTTTCATGAAAAAAATAAAATACCTGAGGATCAATTTAACCAAAGAGGTGAAAGACCTCTACAATGAGAATTGCAAACCAATTCTGAAAGAAATTAAAGGAGACACAAAAATATGGAAAGGTATTCCCTGCTCTTGGATTGGAAGAATTAACATTGTGGAAATGTCTATACTACCCAAAGTGATCTACAGATTTAATGCAATCCCCATCAAAATACCAATTACATTCTTTGCAGAAATGGAAAAAACAATCTTACCTTTCATACAGAACAGCAAAAGACCCCGAATAGCCAAAGCAATCCTGAGGAAAATAAATAAATAAATAAAGCTGGAGGCATAGCACTACCTGACTTCAAAGTACACTACAAAGCTATTTTAACCAAGACAGCATGGTACTGGTATAAAAATAGGTGCTCAGACCAATGGAGCAGAATTGAGAACCCAGAAATCACCCAGCAGGCTTACAGCCATCTGACATTGGACAAAGGCAACAAAAATCTACATTGGGGAAAAGACTGCCTCTTCAACAAGTGGTGCTGGGAAAACTGGATTATCCATATGCAGAAGAATGAAACTAGATATGCACCTCTCACCATACACTAAAATCAACTCAAATTGGATCAAAAACTTAAGCATAAGACCTGAAACTGTAACATTTCTAAGGGAAAAAATATAGGTGAAACACTTCAGCAACTAGGTCTGGGCACAGACTTTATGAACAGGAGCCTGAAAGCACAAGCAGCAAAGGAAAAATAAACAAATGGGACTATATCAAACTAAAAAGCTTCTGCACAGAAAAGGAAACAATCAACAGGGTGAAATGACAACCTACAGAGTGGGAGAAAATTTTTGCCAACTATGCATACAACAAGGGATTAATATCCATAATATACAATGAACTCAAGCAACTACACAATAAAAAAAAATAATAACCCAATTAAAAAATAGGCAAAGGAGCTGAATAGACATTTTTCAAAGGAAGAAATACAAATGGCCAACAGGTACGTGAAAAAATGCTCAAAATCAGTCATCAGGGAAAATAAATTAAATCTATATTGAGATACCACGTTACCCCAGTTAGAATGGCTATAATCAACAAGATGGTGAATAACAAATGCTAATGAGGGTTTGGAGAAAAGGGAACACTCCTGCACTGTTGGTGGGACTGTAAATTAGTACAACCACTGTGGGTAACAGTACAGAGGTTTCTCACACAACCACAGATAGATCTTCTATATGATCCAGCAATCCCACTTCTGGGTATATACACAGAGGAATGGAAATCATCATGTCAAAGTGATACCTGCACTTCCACGTTCATCACAGCTCTGTTTACAATAGCCAAGACATGGAACTGACCTAAATGTCCATCGATGGATGATTGGATAAGGAAGCTCTATTTTATATACACCATGCAATCCTACTCTGCCATAAAAAAGAATGCAATTCTCCCATTTGCAACAACTTTGGATGAGCCTGGAGAAACTTATGTTGAATGAAACAAGCAAAGCACAGAGAGATAAATACCACATGCATTCACTCATATGTGGGAGCTAAGAGAAAGAAGGAAGGAAAGACCACAGTAGTGTGTTGGAGTTGCAGGGGGAGAGAACATTCCTCGGGCTACAAAGTGGAGTGGGGGATATGGGGGAGGGGGAGCGAGGTTGGGGATAATTGGGTGGGTGACATGTAGTACAAATGCAATTTGTGGTAATGGGTATACTGCCAGTATGAATCTGGCCCTCACTTCATGCCACAAGAGATGACAATCAGCTTTGTATCTCATGAATATTCATACCCAATAAAAAAGAAATAATAAAAAAATTAAAAATAATTTAAAAACTTTAGTAATGTACACAATAGAATACTATTCAGCTATAAAAAGAAATCATATCCTATCATTTGCAGCAACATGGATGGAACCGTAAGCCATCATGTTAAGTTAAGTATGTGAGGCAAAGAAAGACAAATACCACATGATCTCTCATATGTGCAATCAAAAATAAAAATAAAAAGTGGTTCTCATAGATGTACAGAGTAGAATAATGGTTGCTAGAGACCAGGAGCGGAAGGAGGTGAGAAGTAGCAGACTAAAGGGTACAAAACCATGTTACCTACCCTAAGTGAATCAATGTACAATATATGCATGCATTGAAATAACACACTGTACCCCCACAAATATGTAAAAGTAAATGTTAAAATTTAAAAAAAAGAAATTAAAAAAATCAATCATTTCCATGGAAATATTAACCTAAAATATTAAACTTTGACCATATTCTAATAAAACAATTAAAATTTTTGAAAATCACTTACAAATAAAAACACTACTCTTTGTTTCTACATTGATACAGAATATGCTACTCTTTTTCTATTTTGATAACATAGTTTTTACCTTCATAAACGGGGCATAATTTTAAGCAAATTAACATATATAGTGACAGAAGTAAATATAGGGTGCCACTTTAAATCTGGACATATGAAATTGGCAAGGAATAGAGGAAAGCCTAGAAAAATAAACATTTGGAATACTCTAGGAATTAGGATCACCTTCACATGAAACTTCTCGGCAGTGTTGAAATCATACAACAGTGGAGTATACTTTTAAAGAAACTCAGAAATGTGTGAGTCAAGGATGTTATGTAAGCTAAGATGTCTTTCGCGTGTATTGGCTATTGGAAAAGTTTTAAATGTTTAACAATTTTAAAAAGAGTCTAATTATTAACTCTTTTTGAGAAACCTACTGAAATAGAAATTGTATTCAACTAAGAGATGGCAAAGGAAACTGACAACTAGATTGATCCTAAGTATTTTAGATATTTAATTGGTAATATATGATTAATACTATATGGAGATGGGGGAGTAGGACAAAGTAGAAGGAATATAGCTTAGAAATGCAAGAGGAAAATAGAAAATCAAGTAAATTAAACTCATTGATAGTGGCATAGAGAATAAATATAATTTAAAGCATACATTTTAAATCTGGCAAACCAACAACTGGAAATCTAGGTAATAAAAATGGCAAAGGTGTTACAAACTTACTGACATAAAGATAACCACAGAGGAAAAATTAAAACACCCCTAAAATACAAAGGAGTGTAAAAAGATCAAAGAAAACAAAATGCGTAGAGAAAGAAACACGGTAACATAACATTATATACATAGTAAATACAGGATAAAATAATATGACAAATTCAAAACTAAGCACATCAGTCCCATCAATAAAGGTAAAAAAAAATTTTTATACATATGCACATTTTTATTAGAGAATGTAATTAGCATTTACATAAATAGCACAAAAAATGCAAAATCTCTTATAATGTGAAAACTTAATTGTGATTCTAAAATATTTATAGTTATAAAATGAATAAAAAAAGTATTAAGGGCTAGAGAGCTTTAGACTTGAAATGCAATATTAATTTTCCCATGGGAATATCAATAAGTGTGCTTTGTGTACTTTACATTAAATGTGCACAAGCATGAATTAAACCCACTCAAAGATTAAAAAGAAAATACAAATTCTTATCAATTCAATACTGAAATAAAATTCAGTTTAAATTTTTTCCAACCCAGTTCACAAAACATATCTATAACATATTCAATGGAGAACTAATTTAGGAACAAATTCTTAAATATTACATCAATATTTTATAGTCAAATATGATAAAATACACCATATTTATTAGCTCTGATCATGAAAAATAAGGCTTCCAATAAAAATGAATGGAAACTGCATTGAATAATATTTAAGAGGAATATATTTTTATCATTTTAAGCTTGTAGATGTTGTATTCAGGCCCATGCAAGCTAAAATGCTGATATTGGACAACCGGTTCCTCCAAATTGAATTTAAAAGACAATAGTACTAGAAGGCCAATGCTAATTAATTTTTTCCTCTGATCTTTTTACAGAACTACTTATAGAACCATAATAAGAGAAGTCAATTTTTAACATTTGTAAGCTAGCGATATTGATTAATAAGCTGGCAAGCAGCAGAAAGAATGACTTCTAAACAACCTTTGTGGGCTGCCTTGAGGCTAAAGCGAAGACCACGTAAGAATCAAATATGGTACTCTACTCTATTTCTATACATTTTTCTTTACAGCTTATTCTACCACAGACATAGAAATTTCCTTGCACAGGGGAGAAATGTCAGCTCTCTGTTTTCTGTGAGCTACCTTCTAGTGAAACAGAATCAGAATATGCTACTCTTTTCTTCTATATTGCTACTATAGTTTTTACTTTCATAAACGGACCATAATTTTAAGCAAAGTAACATATATAATGACAGAAATAAATACAGGGTGCCACTTTAAATTTGGACACATGAAATTGTTAAGAAATAGAGGAAAGTCTAGAAAAATAAATGTTTGGAATACTCTTGGTATTAGGATTTCACCCTCACTCTTAGGGCAGGATAAGTACCGTGACTGCTTCAGAATAAATGGCACTTTCCTTTGTGAGGAACAGAGCTAGGGGATCTGTCTTCACAACTGCAGATGTGCCAAAAGTAGACAGGAAGATGAACAAATAGACCATTCCTCTAAATTATTATTTTAAATGGATGTTCACTAGCTGTGAGTAGATAGTGATGGTATTAGAGTATGCAGAAAGAATAGATTTCACCATGTTCCCAGACATCAAGTAGAACAGAAAATAAGACCTCCTTAATCAAAGCTAAGTCCACAGAAACATTTTAAAAGACAATAAACACAAAAGACCAAAGGGAAAATTTTATTTTATTTAAAGAAAATAGATCATCTCAAGATCCTTTAGAACATAAAATATTCTAGAAAAACATTTATTAACAGTACTTAGCGAAGGGATCTCATCTTATTCCCAGTGTATGCAGTTATCCCGTGGATATCCAGTTCAGTTGTATCCACAGTTTAGCATTTCCTAGGTGCTCAATAGCTACATCCTGAAGAAATTATAGGTTTGAGCTCTTGTTTTTCACTTTCTTCTACTGGTTTGCTTTAATATGTTTGCTCCAGTAAAACACTAATTTGTTTTAGCATACAAAACATCTTAGTATCTGGTAGATCAGTCACCTCCAATTATTTTTTCTTGTAAAAGTTCTTGTTAGCTGTCTTCAATCATTTTTTCTTCCAGATGATGTCAGAATAATTTTGTAAAGTTTCAGATTTTTCATCATACTTTTAAATGGAATAAAATTAGATTTGTATGAAGTTTTATAGGAAATTAACATCTTTATAATATTATGTCATCTTATTCAGGAACATAATATTCTATCAGTTTCTTAACGTCTTCTCTTATGTGCTTGACTGGCTAGTACACCTATCAAAAGCATGTGAGAGGGGACAAGAAATTCACCTCCTCGGGACTTGCCTGTGCAAAAATGCAGGAGGGAAACTATTGTAAAATCTATTTTTTAAGTTTTTTGGTAAAGTTTTTCTTTTTCTTTTTTTTCTTCATTTAGGTAGGTCATAGGTTTATTTATTGTTACATTTGGATACTATTGTTAATACTATAATTTATGTCTTTTTTGCTATTTCCTTTTTTTAGGTATTTGTTGATAGTGTTTATGAAAACTATTGATTTGGGTATAATATTTTGTATTGAGGCACTTATTTGAAAAACTGTCATACAAAATACCACTGAGTAATGTTACATGTCTTGATTATGAAAATTGTACAGACTTAGATTGAAATCCCCTCATTGCCGCTTACTATGTAAGGTTTGGCAAATTAGTTAATGTTTTGAGATGTAGTAGGGGAAATAGATAAAGAAAAACTCGGCTGCCTTTTAGTAAACCCAGGAAGGATGTCTGACAGCAACTTGGGTATCCATTAAAATTAGATGATATGTAGTATCTACTGTAGATAGTGTATTTAGGTGGAATTCTGAGAAAGAAAATATATTCTTCTCTAACATTAAATTTCACTGTTAATAAGCCATGCTTGCATTTGTTGATACACTTAGCTTGATCAAGTTGTGTTATTCTTTTATCATGCTGCTGGATTAAATGTGCTAGGATTTTGATGAGAAATTTTGTGTTATCTTTCCTTTTTGTGGCATATTTGTTAGATTTTGTGAACAATTTATGTTTCTTCCATATAACAGGCTTGAAATGTTTAAAGAAACAGAATGCATACTTTAAAATTAATTTTAAAAAGACACTCTCCAAGTTATGTAAAATACTCGCTTGTAAGATCATTTGTATTTGACACCTTTGTTTTAGAAATGTATTTCAGTTTCTTTAATGGCTACACACCATCTATATTACTTAGTTTTACTTTGGTACAGCCATTATGGAGAACAGTCTGGAGGCTCCTTGAACAACTACAGACAGAACTTCCATATGATCCAGCAATCCCTCTTCTGGGGATATATCTAGAGGATTGGAAAACATCAGGTTGAAGGGATACCTGCACACCCATGTTTACTGCAGCACTATTTACAATAGGTAGGCAATGGAACCAACCTAAATATCTATCAATGGATGACTGAATAAGGAAATTGTGATGTATATACACAATGGAATACTACTCAGCCATAAAAAAAGAATGAAATTCTACCATTTGCAACAGCATGGATGAACCTGGAGGAAATTATCCTAAGTGAAACAACCCAGGTACAGAAAGAAATACCGCATGTTTTCACTCATAAGTGGGAGAAGAATCCATAAATAAACAAATGAACAATAAAGAGACATAGAGAGAAAGAAAGAAACAAACAAGAATCACAGTAATACACTGAACTTTTAGAAAACTAAAGGTGGAAAAGGGGAGGGGATGGGAAGTGGGAGGGGGGCTAATGAGGAATTGGTCAACAGACACAAAAAATGATTATGTATCGTAATGATGAATAAGCTGACTATACTGATCTAACCACCATACATTCTACACAATTATTGAAAATCGACGTTGTACCCCACATGTATGTATTTATAATTTTAAAAAATAAATAATAAATAAATAAATAAATAAAAAGACCTGAAAAAACAAAATTAGTATCTGAGGCCTATCTAATAACATCGACTCTATGCTCCAGCAGTGGGCTCTTCTTTATCTCGACTCCACGTAGTCTCCCTTCCTTTATATATGAACTGTTTACCTTATGGTTCTGATGCTGCTCGCCACTCTCAGTGGTTCTAATATTTCAGTGTACACGATAAGGGTGCACATTTCCTCTGCTCTGAGGTTGAATGAGGCCTTGATATTTGTTTTGAACAGTAAACATGAGTGAGATTGATGCATGGACTCCAGGAAGAAGCCAAGAAAAGCAAGCGTCTGACTCTTTCCATGCTCTCTGTGTCCTCCCTGCTGTGACTTACTGGTGATTCTTCAGATAGTCTGAAATGCTTCTATCACTGTGGGTTCTCGTGTGAAAGTTATCACTCTATTACATAGAAAAAAATATATATATAAATACCAATATAAAATAGATTTGTAGTGGGAGAAAGAAAGAAGTTATTTTGCCCTGATAGGAAGTTGAAAGAAGAGGCCGTCCTCTTTCCAGAAACGTAGTCCTTGACTTCCTAAATGTCACTGAAGATACAAAGCTGCAGGTTTTGAGTATTCATTTACATATCTAAAGTAAATCTTGGAAAAGTCAGATTACCAGGAGATTAATGTACTCTGCAATCTCTTTTCCAAAAAGAATAATGTCAAAATTATATAGAATTACATCAGAAGAGATGACCACTGTATGTGTATTTCAATCTTGGCATATTAATAATAACTTCCAAGATATATTTCAACTCAATTTGAACATCTAGTATGTGATTGGGTTCCACAAAAGAGCTGAAGGAAGATTATTACTAAATCATTTTGTTCCATAAAATATTAAGGAATGTTTTTACCTAGGGAAGTCAATTAACTTTTTAGAAAAATATCCATTTGACTCATAGATAGACAGATACATTACTGGTGTGATTTCTAAATATATACTAATATTAAATATAATAAATGAAGCTGTAAATAACCAGATACTATAGTTAAATATTTATTTGAGTCAATGAAGCAGAAAGTCTTGCTGAACATATTTAGAAAAAATAAATAATTGTAAGTTTGATAGATTTTTATAATTATGAATTAAAAGATTGTACAGTCCTTAAAATAAAAAACAGAAGTAAAAGGCAAACAACTAATTGAGAAAGTATGTTTATATTATCAAAATTTGGTATAGAATATAACTACTGTATGAATTGTTCTTACAGACTAATAATAGAATTATTAAATTAAAAATTGGGTAAAGAACATACGTAAAAAATCTGCAGACTATACTGAACATTGCTAAAAATCAAGAAAATAATTTTTATAATGAATTTCTTTACCTATGAATTTGACAGAGAGGAAAATACAACATTTACATTGTTAAAAAAAATGCTGAAACAGACACTTCTATCCTTTGTGAGAGGATATGTATAAATCCTTTCAGAAAGCAGTATTTCAGTACATAAAACAAACTTAAACATATCTCTCTCCACTGTTTCATTCAATTGCATTTCTTAGGATTACACCCTTAAGAAATAATTGGGGGTGTTTTTATAACTGTAATTGTAATTATATTTTAAAAATTATTATTTATGAAGTGATTTGGAAATAATTTGCATGCAAAAAAAACAAGGGTATCAAATTTTGAGATATTCAAGCTATAGAATGCTCTATCATAGTAGATGGTATAGAGTACCATGTACTCTAACAAATTTCAAGATATGTATATATTTCCATGATGTAAAACTTGTTGGAAATACATAAACACAGAAAAATGGAATTTAAGCTGTTTATGCTATAGTTTGCTTAATTTAAAAAAATCATATGCAATCTATATGATATGTGTGTGTGTGTATATATATATATAATCATACATGTATCACTATACAATTTTATGAAATTAAACAAAATTCTACTCTGTTACTTTTCACACATTTTCTTATTATATTATGACTTTTGCTTATTAAGTCAAAGTCGTGCATTGCTATGGGAAGCCACACATTCTCAGAAGTCATACATCAAAGATGTAAATTTTTGTGTTTTACATACCAAAACTTATTTGAAACTCATGCAAGACGTAATGATTTTGAAAAATTTATCCAAAAAAATTGTCAAAAAATGCTAAGTATGCAACAGTGTTGTTTACATTGAACATCTGCATAACTCTCCTAGATTTTACTATTAATATTTTACTGTACTTGCTTTATCAAAAGTTAATTCATTTGTATATCACTCTATTCATCTTATTTTTTGCTTCCTAAGTAAATTACAGATATCACTATATTATTATTCTGAATACTGTATCATGTGTATCATTAACAAAGAAACTTGAGTTTAAGGTCTAGACTGTGGAAGATGCACACCCGCTAAGCCATAACAATAGATTGGTAAGAGAACAGATAGGAGACTGTAGTACTTCATCCTCTGTTATAAATACATGTTAACTAGGCAGATGATGCAGATCCAGAAAGAAGAGCAATAGAAGAAACATTGGTTTGCTATTGGTTCTTGTAAAGGTCTCAAGCCCTAGTGGAGAAGAGCATGCTTTAGAAACTCTATTTAAATAAAAAGACTCAAGATCAAGCAAACTATTTTTTAATTGGTTATGAATAATCATGAGATAAAAAAACTGATTGTCACTCCTCCTGCCCAAGATGTGAAGGCCAGATTCTTACTGGCAGCAAACCCATTACCACAAATTGTGTTTGTACACAGTGTCCCCCACCAAACTATCCCCCATCCTCCGTTCTCCTCCTCCTATCCCTCTCACTCCAATTTGTAGCCCAATGTATGTTCCCTCCGTCTGCAATTCCAACACACTACTGTGGTCTTTCTTTCCTTCTTTCTTTCTCTCTTAGTTCCCACTTATGAGTGAGTACATGTGGTATTTATCCCTCTGTGCTTTGCTTATTTCACTAAGCATAAGTTTCTGCAGGCTCATTCATGTTGCTGCAAATGGGAGAATTTCATTATTTTTTATGGCAGAGTAGTATTCTATGGTATATATATACCATGGTTTCTTTATTCAATCACCCATTGATGGACATTTAGGTTGGTTCCATACCTTGGCTATTGTAAACAGAGCTATGATGAACATGGAAGTGCAGGTATCACTTTGACATGATGATTTCCATTCCTCTGGGTATACACCCAGAAGTGAGATTGCTGGATCATATGGAAAACCTATCTTTAGTTGTTTGAGAAGACTCCATGATGTTTTCCATAGTGGTTGTATTAATTTACAGTCCCACCAATAGTGCAAGAGTGTTCCATCTCTCCACACCTTCATCAGCATTTGTTATTCACCATCATTTTTATTATAGCCATTCTAACTAGGGTGAGGTGATATCTCAATGTAGTTTTAATTTGCATTTCCCTGATGACTAATGATTTTGAGCATTATTTCATGTACTTGTTGGCCATTTGTATTTCTTCCTTTGAAAAATGTGTATTCAGCTCCTTTGCTTATTTTTTAATTGGGTTCTTTGTTTTCTTACAGTGTAACTGCTTGAGTTCCTTGTATATTATGGATACTAATCCCTCGTCAGATGCATAGTTAAAAAAAATTTCTCCCACTGTGTAGGTTGTCGTTTCACTCTGCTAATTGTTTCCTTTGCTGTGAAGAAACTTTTTAGTTTGATATAGTCCCATTTGTTTATTTTTTCTTTTGCTACTTGTGCTTTTGAGCTCATGTTCATAAACTCTGTGCCCAGACCTAGTTGCTGAAGTGTTTCACCTATGTTTTCCATTAGTAATATTACAGTGTCAGGTCTTATACTTAAGGCTTTGATCCATTTTTAGTTGATTTTAGTATATGGTGAGAAGTGCATATCTAGTTTCATTCTTCTGCATATAGATATCCAATTTTCCCAGCGCCACTTGTTGAAGAGGCAATCTTTTCTCCAATGTAGAGTTCTATTGTCTTTGCCCAATATCAGATGGATGCAATCCTGTGGGGTGATTTCTGTGTTCTCAATTCTGCTCCACTGGTCTGAGTGTCTATTTTTATGCCAATACCATGCTGTTTTGGTTACAATAGCTTTGTAGTGTAATTTGAAGTCAGGTAGTTTTATGCCTCCACCTTTTTTTTTTTTTTTTTTTTTTGCTCAGGATTGCTTTGGCTATTAGGGGTCTTTTGTTGTTCCATATGAAAGTTAAGATTGTTTTTGCCCATTTCTGTGAATAATGTCATTAGTATATGATGGAGATTGCACTGAATCTGTAGATAACTTTGAGTAGTATAGACATTTTCACAATTATAATTCTTTGAATCCCAGAGTATGGAATATTGTTCCATCTTTTTATGTCTTCTTTAATTTCTTTCAAAATTGGTTTGTAGTTCTCATCATAGAGATCTTTCACCTCCTTGGTTAAATTGGTCCCTAGGTATTTTTGTGTGTGTGTGTGACAGTTGTAAATGGGCTTACTTTCTTTATTTCTCTTTCTGTTAGGTCATTACTTGAGTATATAAATGAAACTGATTGAGGGCATTTATTTTGTATCCTGCAATGTTACTGAAGTTATTTACCAGCTTTGGGAGTTTTTTGATAGAGTCTTTAGGTTTTTCTATATATAGTATCATGTCATCTGTGAATAGAGACCATTTAACTTTATTTTTTCCAATGTCAATTCCCTTTATTTCTTTCTCTTGCCTGATTGCTCTTGCTAGTACCTCCAGTACTATGCTAAATAGAAGTGGTGAGAGTGGGTATCCATGTCTGGTTCCTGTTCTTAAGGGAAAGGCCCTCAGTTTTTCTCCATTCAGAATGATACTGGTGGTGGGTTTGTCATAAATGGCTTTTATTGTGTTGAGATACTTTCCTTCTATACCTAATTTGTTGAGAATCTTTATCATTAAGTGATGTTGAATTTTGTCAAATGCTTATTCAGCATCTATTGATATAATCACATGGACTTTGTCCTTGAGTTATTTGATGTGATGTATCAGGTTTTTTGACTTTCATATATTGAACCATCCTTGCATCCCTTGGATAAATCCCACTTGATCGTGGTGTATAATTTTTATTTATTATTTATTTATTTATTTATTTATTTATTTATTTTTTTTTTTTGTCTTTTTGGTGACTGGCACTCAGCCAGTGAGTGCACCGGCCATTCCTATATAGGATCCGAACCCGCGGCGGGAGCGTCACCGCACTCCCTGCGCGGCACTCTCCCAAGTGCACCACGGGCTCAGCCCGTGGTGTATAATTTTTAAAAAATGAAATAGAGACCCAAAAAGCAATGGAATTGATCAATGAAACAAGAAGTTGGTTTTTCAAGAAGATAAATAAACCAGACAAACCATTACCTAGGTTAACATAAAAAAGAAGAGAGAAGAAAAATCAGAAATGAAAACAGAGGCCTTACAACTGATACCACTGACATATGAAGAATCATTAGAGACTATTATAAACAACTGTATGACAACAAGTATGAAAATCTGGAAGATATGCATAAGTTTCTAGGCACATACAAACTACCCAGACTGAACCAAGAAGAGATAGAAAACCTGAACAGACCAATAACAAGCAACACGATTGAACTGGTAATCAGTAATCTGCCAACAAAGAAAAGTCCAGGTCTGGATGGCTTTATGGCTGAATTCTATCAAACTTTTAAAGACGAGTTAATACCAATTCTTCTCAAACTATTCCAAAAAACTGAAACAGAAGCTTCTCTCCCAAGATCATTCTATAAAGCCAGCATAACTCTGATACCAAAACCAGATAAAGACACAACAAAAAAAGAATTTTACAGGCCAATATCCTTGATGAACATAGATGCAAAAATCCTCAAAAAAATACTAGCAATCAGATTACAGCAATACAGTAAAAATATCTTGTTTGTTTGTTTGTTTGTTTGTTTGTTTGTTTGTTTGTTTTTCCTGTTAAAACTTGGGAAACTGCAAATACCTCAAGGAAGTTTGCTGTTCTAAGACAATCGCCTGGGAGGTCCATCTTTGCAGAGAAATGTATGAGTGGGCATTCAGATATTTTAATATGGGCGCTGAATGACTGAGAAGGGTGCCAACAGATGTAAAAAGATAAATGAAAGAACTTATTGGTCAATGACCAGGGATGGTGAGAGGACGAGGATGGCTTTGATCAGACATTCCTTTCCCACTGATATATGAAATTCACATAGCTCTAATGTATATGCCATCCTTGGGAAGATGAGATGGTAATGCAAATCTGAAATTGAATTATATTAAACATGAAATGCCTTTGAAATCCCAAGATTAATCAAGTCTGTATAGAACTAATTTGTATTTTCTACTACCAAGGGCAAAAGTGTTGAAAATGCAGAAAAATAAAAATGTACATGTACTGTATGCTTGAGTTGCTGTTTTCTAGAAAATATTTTGTATTAGACTAGATTCTTAGATAAATTGCAAAACCCTGTTCCATAAAGGTTAAAAATAAATAAATAAATAAAATGGCACATTCAGCTGGTTTTTACTGATAATTTGGAGAAGAAACTTCTGGGGTCCACCACATAAAAAAAAATGATTATTTTTGGATATTAGTTACACAAAATTAAGCCTAATTTTCAAGGGAAAGGGACTTGGGTTAAAATTCTCTGTTAATAACCAAATCTGGTGGGATGCTTTAAGTACTCTTTCTTTAACATTTCTCCTTAATACTCCAAACCTTGAGAAATTTGTTCTCCCAAATTAAATAGTCTTGTCTTACCTGTGCAGTAGGATATTGAGTGATGGGCCTTTATTCATGCTTATATAAACCCACAGGGAACAATAGCTTCTTGAGTGGACTAGACTAATGATGTGAAGAGGTGAAAAATAAAGTGTGTGGCAAGGGCTCATTTAGGCAAGAGCTAAGCATAAACGTTCCTTGTGGGTTGTCAAGGTTAATGGGATAAAATAATCTTCTGTAGTTACGGAGTACAGAGGCTTGCATAATACAAATGTGTGTATTTAAAGAAATGTGATATTATTTCTGGTTTCATGCTAATAAAACTTGTTCTCAAAGGATATCCTCCACCGTATTATTCTCAGATAATTTAAAACAGGGGGACTGAGGTGATGTTTATTTTCTTCTGTGTTTGTCTCCATGTTTGCAAGTGATTTAAAATAAATAGGTGCTAATTTGCCAGACCCCCCAAAATGATAAAAGAGTGTGTTAAAATACTCTATGCAGGCTGATAATTTTATTCTTTTACTTGTTTTGATCATAAAAGTTCTTGATAAACCCTTTTTAAATAAAAAATATCGTATCAGTCAGGATTTGCATGGGTATGCTGCAAAGATATAACAGCAAGCTTTTAGCAGCTTATATCAACAAATGTTTTGTTTATAATTCAAACTACATGTCTAGGCACATCACCCTCATCTTGCTCCAGTGCATCTTTATTTCAGTACCTCTATGTGGGTTCATTCAGTCATTGTGGGTAAGAGAATAAAAAGTACGTGGAAAACCATGCAATGGCTTTAAAGCTTCTGCCAGGAAATTATGTAAGTCACTTCTGTCCACATTTCACTGGCCAAACCAAGTCATACCTGAAGTCTCCAGGGCAATGACATACAGTCATATGTCACTTAATGACAGGTATACAACCTAAGAAATTATAAAAATATATATTTATTCAATAACAAATTAACCTTAGTTTACTGTTTTATAATAACACTTGGCTTAAAACACAAACACATTGCACAGCTGAACAAAAATTTTTTTTTTTCTTTATATCCTCATTCTATGTTGTCTTTTTAATTTTTATTTATTTTTTATTTTTTAAATTTTTTACTTTTTAAAATTTTTTGTTAAAAACCAAGATGCAAACATATGCCTTAGCCTAGGCCTACACAGGTTAAGGATCATCAATATCACTGTTTTCCACCTTCACGTCTTGTCCCACTGGAAAGTCTTCAGGGGCAATAACACTCATGCAGCTGTCATCTCCTATGACAACAGTGCCTTCTGAAATACCTCTTGAAGGTCCTTCCTGAGGCTCTTTTTGTGGAGATGTAACTCTTCTCAGAAATACATTCATGGTAGTTTGTTTGGTTTGTTTCTATTTTTCCTCATAGATTTGCTTGTAAGCGAATAATTCACTACGAACATTCCTCTCTTTTAATGAAAACTTTTTGGTGTTGGGTCCATGTTTTCAAACTTTTTAAGAAGCTTGTTGTGATCGTAAAAGTTTCTGCTGAAGGTTTTAGTATAAATTTTCTTGTGGGTTCTTCTTTTTCTTTTCCTGTAGCTTTCTTTTCTCTTGAATCTTCTTTAGCTATGTGTTCCTGTTCCAGTTCCAACAACTCCTCATTAGTCAATTCCTCAGGTACTACCGCTAGTCTTGAGTGTCTCCTTCCAGATGCCATGTATACACTCCTTAGCTGACATCATCTTACACACAAGCAAGGTTCTTGATGCAGTCGTAGATGTTGTAATCCTTCCAGAACTGCATTAATGTCTTCTCAGTGTCTTCCTTAGTTACAGCAATAGCATGAGCAAAGGTCTTCCTCAGGCAATAGGCCTTAAAAGCTGCTATAATTCTTTTAGTCATTAGCTGGATCAAAGAGGTGGTACTTGGTGGGAGAAGCACCACTTTGGCATGGGGATGAAGATCACCAGTAAAGAGAGGATGTACTAGAGTATTATCAACAATAAGCAAAATCTTGAAAGATATGTTATCCTCCAAACAGTATTACTCCATTTCATTCGCACAGGAATTCAGGAGGGCATCTTGGAAGAGAATGGATCATTCACAACTTCTTATTGCTCCTGTAGTTCACTGGCAGTGTGTTCTTATTGAAACCTACTGTGCTGACAGTCATATAAAAGTATAGGACATACAATTTTGTACAGTACATTCCTTCTTACTGGTAGTAAATGACTGTTACTGCTTTATGTATTTACTATACTACACTTTTCATCATTATTTTACAGTGTAGTTCTCTTACTTATTGAAAAGTTTTCTGTAATACTGTCTGCCATGTCACTCCAGCAGTAGCTTCATACATCTCCTGTTTACTGCATCTTTTGATTGCATCATTGTTTCTTGTACTTGATTTAATCTCATGTTATTTTGTTCACCATGGCCCCTAACCATATAAAATTTACTGCTAATGTTGCCAGTAAGAGTCCATGCCCAGTGATTGACATGGAAATGAAATTAAAAGTGATGAAGTACTATGAAGGTAGAAAATCACTGATGGTTATTGCTCTCTAGTCAGGCTTGCACAATTCTACCACAGCTAAGATCTTGAAGAAACGAACAAAGAGGAGGAAGCTGTTAAAGGATCTTCTTCAATGAAGGCAATTAGACTAAGAAAAATTTGTGAAGGGGCTATATCAGAAATGGAGAAACTACTATTGACATGGATTGAAGACTAGATGCAGAAGCATACCCTTCTCAGCATCATGACAATCACTGCCAAAGTAAAAAGATCGTGATGTTGAAAGAAAAAGCTGGACGGAACTATGATGTTGAACTTTCTGCCAGCTCTGGATGGCTTAAATGATTCAAAAATTGTTGTTCATTACTTTATGTGAAAGTGAGTGGTGAGTATGCAATTGCTGATGTGAAGGCAGCTGAAGAACTCTAGATAAGCTGACTGTGGAGAAAAAAATACTTCCCAGAGTAAATCTTCAATAGGAATGAAACCTCCCTATTCATATGAAAATGAATGCATGAAAGGACTTTTATTTATAGGGAAGAGAAGTCAATGATAGGTTTCAAGACTTTTCAGGACAGGATAACAGTCTTGCTCAGGAGTAATGTCGCAGGCTACAAATTGAAACTCTTTGTGATCTGGCACAATGAGAACTACAGGCCTTCAAGCCTGTGATTTGACAAAAAATTTCTTTTCAGAAGTACGTCTTGCACACTTTGGTACATTTATGCCAGATGGTGCTGTACCTGTAGCTCAAACTTTGCTCCGTGTAACCCTGCCCTAGGTCAGAGAGCACAGATACTCTGTGCTTGACATAGTGGTTGGTTCAGGAGAGGATGCATGACACATGTTTGTCCAAACAATGCAATTTAATCACTCTGTCACATGAATTTATATCAATTAAAACATAACCTTTAAGATGTTTCAATCAGAACCAATCTTGGACATGTGTAATATCTTGCAAGAAGAAAAACAAAACAAAAACTCTCCTTTTCTTCTCCTTTCTGCTCTTTTCTTTCTTTGGGAGGGGGAGCTGGGATTGAACTTAGGAGGATATAGGCCTACCAGCTTGCATCCATCTTTTGTCTTGTCACATCAGTCAGTCAGTCAAAAGATAGTCAAAAGATGTAGAGAGGATGAGGTCTGATGACATGTGGAGGAATAAAGAATAAGCCGTAGTTGAAAATGAAAAGTTAAAATAGGGTAAAAACTGATGCAAATAGCAAGAATCCACTTGTGGAATGTGTAACCTATGAAATTACATAACTTATGAAATAAATACTTTTTTCTTTCAATGGAAAGGCATTTATTTCATAGATTACATATTTCTTCAGATGGAAGTGAATTTTCTGCTTACCTGCAAACGAAAGTCCCAATCGATTCAAATACTATTCAGAATAGCACACGTGCTTACTTAGTGAGGTTTTACTGTTTCTACAGCTGCTAATTTGCTGTAATTGCCAGATTTAGGCGTTTTTCATGTTGGCAAAGGCACAGCATAGTTGGCTCCCATTAAAAGGAGACAAAACAATTTATTCATGTTGATCCTGGAGGTAAGACAACATAAATAGGCTTCCAAAGCTGTCAAAGGGGCCAATATCAATTTAATAGGTTGGTATAAGTTATGAGTACAGAGGATTGAAGATAATTATTATTTGAAGAGGTAACAGTATGCTATTTTCCAAGTAGATCTAAAGATATGAATATTCAGATTCAGAGACATCAACAAATTCAAGCAAGAATAAGTAAGTTTTCAATGTAAATTTTTATCCATATGTACCTGTGTTTTTATTATCAAAACATCACTCTTATTTTCCATAGAAAGTGATAATGAAAAACGATGACGTCATGTCTAGACTTAAGCTTTTAACTTTGCTTCTGCTCAAAGGGTTCTAATGTGTTTCAAAAAAGCAATCAATCACATGCCAAAAGCTGCCTTAAATATTACCTCTGAGATTTTCTGAAAATACTTAATCTTTTTTAATAAAAATATCATTTTTATAAAATCTTTTCAAGGAACAGATAAGGTTTTGGTTGTCTTCCTTCTTTTCAATAATCTATGAAATCTTATTGAGAGGGCAGGCTTCTTATTGTGATTTTTAAAAAAAATAAAAATCAAATATATATTCTTAATCTCTAAACCCATAAGCTCTTAAAAATTTATTGGGATATCTTCACATCCTCTGTAAGAATCTAAATTCCGAAAAACAAAATGTTAAACTAGTTTTAACACCTAAAGAGAAATCAAGATTTTACTAATTTTTATTAAAACTGATGTATTGCCCATAAAGTATTTTATCTTAGTGCATAAATGTTTTTTGAATATCTGTTTTCAAATAAATTAGTGGGAGTTTATGTTATCAATAGGCCAGAAAACTAGTCAAAACAGAATTGAATTTGTAAGATCAATCTATTATGTAATGCCGAGTTACTATGTGTAACAAGAAAAATTAGAAAAATATCTGAACTTGAAATTGTAAATAAATGTCTGCTTATTTTGTATGCATGTTGGAATGTGGAAAAAAGTTTTGACCAAGAGATACAAAGTGACACTTGCTTTTTTATGGTTTAGGGTTAATGGTGAAGTGAGAAGAAGTGGTGGAAATAAAACAGAAATGACAAACCAAGGATTTCTATCATTTTGGTTTTAGAATTGTTATGTTTGACATTAAGTAAAATGTTTAAGAATAATCCAAGATTCTTAATTTTAAAAGTGAAAGATTATAATTTGGGCCATCAGAGATACTGAATTATAACTGATAATCATGTAGCTGTATTATAAGACCATCTATAGATTTCACACTTCTTAGTGAATGAAATAGGAGTCATTAGAAATTAAAGTTTATCTAACTCAGTTATTCACCATGTTGAGGAAATAAAACTACTTATGTTGCATCAGGAACCATAGGCTGAGAATGGCTTGGATGTGTCAAAGTTTTAGCTATGCATTATACTGCTAAATCACACACTTAAAATTGACACCATATCTTTGATGACAGAGGAGATGAAATTTGGAAGATTTTTGCATTCGCTTACTATAGACAATTCTCCTTTTGCTACAATTAACGCTAAGAGAAATTTTTCTAAGTACTGTTAATAGGTGAGCTTAAAAATATCACTTCCAATGTAGGTCTTATTTTTACTTTTAAGTGATTGACACTAAAGTGTCGTTTCTTTATTACAGGATGTCTCAGATCCTTTATATAACCTACTATTTGTTGTGAATCTGCAAGAGAGAAATAAGAAAAAAGAGATACATAGCAGCAATATTTTTACTTTGACCCCCTGTTGTCAAAGCCTCTAACAATATTGCTTAAAACTCACATATCCCAAATATTGCTTAGAAACACCTGTTTATATTAATAACTTATAGGGAAAAATCATTTTGCTAGTTTTGTAGTAGCATTTAAGTTGTTAACTATATACTAATATTAATCATTCTGGAATAATGTAGCATATCACTGACAGTATAAATACAATTGTGAAAAATATCACAAATAAATCACTATGTTGTTCAAAGGGAAGATGAATAGTGCATACTTTTTTTCTATTTTGTTTTGCACAGATTTATAACTTCACATATCACTAGAATACAGCACATCACTCTTGAATTTATAAAATATGCGGAATGATCCTATAGTAACTTGTAAGTACATTTTAGATTCTTAAAAGTTGGTGAGAAGTACATGAAACTTTATAATTGGGCCCATTTTTATTAAGTACTTCACTTATTAAATGCTCTGTTGTGTTCAAGACGTTATCTTATTTTTGTCCCTGGATCCAAGCTTTCTCATTGGCACAATGAGAGCTGCACTTCAAATATCAGTTCAGATCATTTGAGGAGCAGTCAAGTATACGGCTAGAAAAATCAAAGTATGTGAAGCAAAACAGAGAAGAGGTTCTTCTGAATTTTACATCCCAAGGGGTAGATACCTAATGCCCTTTCTAGAATCAAAAGGAAAATAGAATCAATGAAACTTTTATGCAATTATGTAAATTATGATAGGTAATCATTACAATCTCCATATAAACACTTATCAAGATGTTAAAATAAAATTTAGAACTCTGAGCTCATCATTTTAAGGTAAACAGCAAATAAATCTTCAGTATTCTTTGAACATCAACAAAATCAGCAAATGATTACAACTGGCACTTGTAATAAAAACTAGTTATGGTTGATGTATGAGATAATTACAATGCTTTGCTAGAAAATCCAATAAATCCCAGAATTGTTATTTTCTAAAACCTATTTTTATGGAAATTAGAACTTGAATATCCCATTTATTACAGCAAGAAAACTTTACAAGTTTTTCTGACAGACTCAATCAAAAACTCTGTCGACTCATAAAAAATAATTGTTTCTGAAGGCTGAGAAAAAATACTTTATTTTCTAAAACTGAGTGGTTTAATATTAAAATATAGCCAAGTATAATTTCACAACAAACTAAATTTAGTTTTGACAAAGAACTCAAGAAATAAGTAAACATAACAATATTTTTAAATATATTTGACAACTTTTCAAAACATACTTCCTTTAAAGTATAATTTTTCTTGAAATATATATATATATATATATATATATATATATATATATTTTATTCAGGTCAGCTTCCTAACTGTTGTTTTATTCCCTGCCTTATCTAAATGCTTTCAATTTCCTTTTGCTGCTATTTAGGGTACAAATTATTCAAGGCTATGTAAAAGATTATTTAACGTAAAACAGCTTAAAGAATTTCAGTTCCACATAAGGTCAATCATTTGGTCTTAACCAAGTTGACAATCTTGTAGCTACTTCATCATTAATTAAATTGAGCCAATTTTTTTCTCAACATGATAATCAATCTACTAAGGGGCATGTGTTCAAATTTAAAAATATACAATATCTGAAGGAATCCAGGTACATGAAAGTGTATTTATTTATCTAGCAACAGAGTTTGAAATTCTCAGCTACACTGGATTTTTCCTAAAACATTTTGATCTATGTTTAATATGTTTAAATTTAGCAGAGTAATATATAGATACAAACTGGAAAAAAAAAAGCTTTTATTCTTCTTATCTTAAACTCTTTTAAGTATACAGTACATTTTATATATAATTAATTTATGTTAATAATACTACCCTGTGGAGTACACTAACATTTATAAAGCAAAGGTATTTCACAGGGCCTAGTTTCAAAAGCCTATAGTTTCAGGTATAACTTAACTTTTTAAAATTACATATGGAAATGTTAGGCTTGCAAAAGACAGGAAACTTTCCCCAGGCTAAAGTCTCTGATATAGGTAAAGAATTATAACGCAGCAGAATTGTGGACCCAAGGACAGACTTCCTTGGAGCAGGTTAACCTAAAGTTACTTTATTGTTATGTAAACATACTAAGGAAACTGCTGTAGGGAAAACAGTATTTGCTAAGAGCAAGCTTTTGTTAATGGATTGACTTAACCTTTTGCAAATTGCATTATGGAATGTCTTTTTGTTATTTCACTGATGTCATCAGCTTCTATTGTTAAACTATACTTAGCCATAACTCCACCTATGTTCCTTTTCTGTAACTTTCTGGCCTGCAGAATAAATACTGAGAAAACCCCAGTCCATTGTTAATTTGCTGATGAGGAATGACTCTCTCTTGAGGGTTCCTGGAAATTAACCCCTTTGGGGCTTCTTACTGCTCGGAAGGAATGGGCTTTGAGTAATACTTTGAGTCTACATCACCCAGGGGAAGAGATGTGACAAAGAGAGTGCAACACTAATCCCCCCTTATTTTTTTGTAATGTAAAATGTTTTTGACTGATGTGATAAAGAACCTCACTTACACTGATCTCTTTAATACTTCCCACCCCTCTCTTATCATACAATTAAAATACTGATATTATTACTTTATACCTCTATTTTTAACCTTTTAAAGTTCACTATAGTTTTGCTATTTATTGTTTCATCAACCATAGATATTTTCTCTCAAGTCTCTACTTTGAAAGATAAAAAATTTAGTTTCTTCATTTTCTTTCAGCAATAGTCATATGTTTTTTTCTCCCAGCACCTGGTTTGGTATACTATTTTCCTATTGTGAAGACTGATATCATTTCCTTCAAATTCTGTAATCATAATTAAGGGTATTTGAAAGGTCACTTAGAGTTTATCCTAAAAGTTAAAAATTAATCAAAGGGTGTTAGATTTGTATCTAGATTAAAATTATTTTATAGCCTAAGTAGTATATCATGCATACATTTATTTACTAGGATGCTTATTTATTTTCCTTATACATTCCAATAACATGTCATTTCTTTGTTTAATCATTCTGTGATTCAATAAAAATATTCAAGATTTTCTGTTATGTCAGAATGGGAGTAAGTATATGGAATTCCAACCCTATTGCTCCACTTAAGTTTTTCTTCATTTCTCTCCTACATTGCAGTCATTAATTCTTGGATTCTGTGTCTTGCTCTCTTTGATTTACACTTTTATTTTCTAGAAAGTTTTCTCAATTAGATTTTCAAAAATAGGCAAGTAAAAGTAAAATGTTAAACTACATTTTACTAGAAAATAAAATGTAGAAAGTTTTCTCAATTAGATTTTCAAAAATAGGCAAGTAAAAGTAAAATGTTAAACTACTCCATGTCATATAATACATTTACATCATGTTTACATTTTACTATTTACTTGATATGGGATCCTGGGATGGAAATTGGTTTTCTCCAAAGTTTTAAAGCATTACTTCATTGTGTTCTTGTCCTTAGTATAGCTAATAGTTCCTTTAATTTATAATTGTTTATTTTTATTTATTTATTTATTTATTTATTTATTTATTTATTTATTTATTTATTTATTTATTTATTTTCTGGCCTTTCTTTCAATGACCATTTTATCTAGTACAGTCTTACACTGAAAGCAATGTGGAGGGGAGACTACCAGTCAAGATGGCGGAATAGATGGTCCCCAGCATCACTCCCACAAATCAACCAATTTACAACTATAAAAAAGCAATGACAGCCAAGCTGGGCACTAGAGCTTAGGGGAGAGGAGGAGAGACATGGAGTGCATTAATATGGGAAAAGCCATGATGAGAGAAAGAAAAAACCTCTCAGACCATTTTGAATCCCCCACTTCCAGGCTGCAGCTGGTGACACATGGAGCAGGAGCTGGCAAAAGCCATAGCTGTGCCCTTCAGATGAAGTTGCTTGGAGGCAGCAGGGGAGAAGAGGGCCTTGGTAGCCCCCAGGCTGGCAAGACCACTAATAGGGTTCCTGTGGACCCACATAGGAGTGAGGAGCCACAACAACTGAAAAACAGGAGCCACTCAGAGGCTGAGATGACCACCCAGATGTTGCAGGAAGCACCCCAGGCTGTCCCAAGCCAGGGCAGTGGGGGGGTCAAGAGCCTTGGCCATGCCACCCCACTCCCCACATACCCACAGCCAGACCAGCAAAGACCAACGGGTCTCCAGGTTCCCAGGCTGGAGTGGTGGGGGGCAAGGGCTTTTGCCACACACTCCTGACATCTGCACTGAGCCTGGCAGTGACCAAGCTACCTCTGGAGGTCCCCTGGTCTCCCCTGTGGGAACTGGGGAGTGCCAGGGCCTCAGTCCTGCCCCTCCTCCTTGCTCCTTATTCTGTCCATTTCCTTCCCCTTTCCCCTCTCCTCTTCCCTCCCAACTGCCCCACAATGGCATCATAGAATATAAAATACTAATAATATTTATTTTTTAAAAAAAGGAAAGAAAAGAATGTGGAGGTCCAGTGGTTTTCTTATGTTGTGATGGACACTCAGTGGGCCCTTTTCATCTGAAGTTTTAGGTCTTTTATTTTGAAGAAATTCTTTCAATTTTTTTTTCTTTGATAGTTAATATCCTCCTATTTACTCCTATCATTAAGATGTTGGATCTTCTGAACTGATCCTTTCCATATTACCTTTCATCTGATATTTTTATCTCTTTGTTTTATTCTTTTAAGTTTTTGGTTAATATTCTCAATATCCTCAGGAGTCTTTTTTTTTTTTCCAAGACCATTTCTTGTACTGGAATTTCCTTTTCACAGAAATGTTGTTGGTGGGTGCGATATTAAAACAAACAAAAAAGTAGCGATGCTAATGAGATATTTTTACATTTGTTTTATTGCTCCCCACTGTTCTTTGGATAATTTATATTTTCTAAGAAGTCAACTCTTCTATTTTGCTTTTCCCCTTTATGATGCAGGTTTTCCTCAGATGTCTTGTGATTCTCGATTATCTTATCATAATTAACAATGAAATGAGTATGGCTTATTTTACTTTAGCACGTACATTTTTCTATAAATTGAGAAAATAAATATTAGGATTGGTGCCCATAAATAAGTCATCTGTGCTGTGGCTACCTATTTCCCACATTACCTACACATTTCTTTTTTTCAGGGAGTTTATTCTACTTCCGTAGAAGTAAACATCAATGGATTGCTGAACAGTTATATTGTGATATTGCTATATATATGTATGTTTAGGGGCAAGGGGTTCCATTCAAAGATTTTTAATTACCATTTCAGACTTACATGTTGCTCCTGCCATCTGTCAGACAGAGATTTTGAATACCTAGGCTCCCACAGAGCAGGCAAGGCAAATTTGCTCCTTTTTTCACAGATTTTGTATGTATTGTTACCCATGTCTCAGTAGTTTACCCATTACTCTTTTATGTGCTTTCATCTTACAAAAAGTTTTTGAAATATTTAACTCATTGATGAACCCTTTCTTTTTTCTACATACTTGCAAGTTTTACCTTTTTATTGAATTACCATTATTTTAATGACATTTTTGAGAGAGAGTATGGATGAGCACATGTTATCTTAAACAAGAAACAACACATGGTCTTTATATCTTAATTATCTTTAAGAGACTACTATTATCTGCTTATTTTCATATCTGTTCATTTGTTTTATTAGTTGCTTAACTCGCACTTTAAATGTGGCAAATCCCTAACAGAAGTCCTCCCTTCCAAGTAGGTTATTTATCTTCACTCACATTGCACATGTAAGAAGCTAGTCAGTTTTTGCGTCTCTGCCTGCCACGATGTCTTTCTTATAAATACTTATTTATATATTTTATGTTCTCTCCTCAGTCTTGACTCTCCAATCCCTTTATCTGAAATGCACCTCTGAGTGCACTGAATTGGTCAGTGGCACAGTTAATCTTTCATTAAAAGGTAAAAAACAATTCAATGTAAATGAATATGTTGTAAGTCAGCAAACATATTACTGAGCCACCTTGGTAAGTATACACAGATATTGTGATGATAATAATTAAATAATTGTATAGTCAGTGAGAGAATGTCAGGGGACAATAGCAGCTGTAGTAAGGCTTCTGGTTTATTTAGACCTCAATAGGTAGTGTTTTAGTATTTACTCAATTTCAAGTACCTAATCCTCTAATGGTTTAGTATTTTTATAAAAAGGACAGTGTTTTTTTTTCTCTAAAATTTTAATTAGTTATTAGCAACTTCAAGTAGCTTTCAAAAATCATTTATTTTCTATTGTTCACCAAATAAGATGGGAGAGGGTAACGGTGGCAGATATTTCATATGCTGGTGAATAACATTTCAAAGGTTTTGAGTCATTTCAAATCCTATATAACACAGAAACAATTATTTACCCAATAACACTCTGATACAAGGGCGTATTAATGCTCTCAGTCATTTTAATTTAAATTTTAATAATTTTCTTTAGTGAGTATCTAGGTTCAGAAAGGTTAATTTTTTAGTTTCTCATAATGTGGTTTCAGCTCATTTTTATATTGTTCACTTAGTTATTTATGTAACTTCCTGAATTTATTTATATCTTCACTCAAATCGCTTCTCAGAGATTTCCCAGTTGTCTTGTTCAAAAATAGGTCTCATCTCTCTAAATATATCTTCTTTTCTCTCATAGCAATTATTGATGACTGATAGTGTATTTATTTTCTCTCTCTTTTTCCCCACTAGAAAAAGAGTTTTCTGTGGATGAGAACTTTGTCCATTTTGTTTATTATCCTACCATCAATCACAAATGCTTAGCAAAGCTTCCACATAAGAAATACATAATAAATCTTTGTTAAAAGGATGACACTTTAAAAAAAAAATTCCAATTTGGGGCTTAGTTTTATAATGATTAAGATAATGAAACAGATAAATTGTATGTAGCATAATTATAATTTCAGAGTCTGTTATGGTGTCATGTGTGAGAAGGTGGGGATGAAATCAATTCAATAAGTGTTTACTTTTTGTATTTACTTGCCTACAGGGAAAAAACAGCATATAGATGCATGCATTGTATTTAATTTGTTGGGATAATAGTGTTTTGAGAGACTTTGGCTAAATTGGGTTTCCAGTACCAGAGTGGCTGGCAACCCTGCCCTAACTGGAAATGAAGGGGTGCTGGACATGGGTGTTTACAGTGTGCCTCTCATGGGATACTTCTTTTATCTGGCAGATGGCCTAATGCCTCATTGTTTGACTCACAACCAGGGGCTCCCTCACCCAGGAAACTTGTTTATACCAGCAGATGTCTTTGTGGCTCTTGTCTGACTCAAGTCCAGAATGACACTGCCTGAATAACATTCTGGTGTTGGCAGCCTGACTTTTTGTTCTCCCCAGCATCCTGGAAAAACCTGGCCTGAAGTAGTTTCTGGTTTTTCAGATGAAAGGTTCAAATTCAATAGACCATCACAAATAGAAAACAAATTCAAAGATTTTTACTTACAATCCTGGGAAAGAAGGGTGCAATGACTTGGGGAGGGCAGTCCTCTTTCTTGGGTCTCTCTAGGAAGGAATGAAGAGCTGGGGGCGAGGAGGGATGGCAATTAGCAGTGTGTGTATACATACATACATATATATATATATATATATGTATGTATGTATGTATGTGTCAGTCGCTTTACATTTGTGGGCAAATACCTGAATGGTCCCTTTAAAGGAAGCATCAGGAAAGCAGAGAGCACTGTCTACAGGAGAGATGCCTCTAAATTCATTATTTCTGGTCACTGGCTTGAGCAATTTAGGTGTGGTTTACAACTAGAAACTCTGTCAAGGGTGACTGAGCCCTGCTTCTGGCATAAAAAAAGTTCAATTGGTATTCAAAATAAGATGATGAGGCAACATAAAATTGTAAGAATTTAGTACAAATAGTTACAGATCAATAGGTTCACTTTATATACAATTACCAATACTTTAATACACTTAATATTTCATTATATCAATACTATTTTATTAACGCTCTATGTACATTAACATCTATCTAAAGTCAGTGCATTGTCAAAAACTTCTATACAGTAATTTACAAGATGAATGTAGTTAGTAAGTAATTTAACGAATGCTCTGCTAATACATGAATTAAAAACATTAATTACAGCCAACAATATATAATAGAGATAAAATAACATTAGTAGATTTTGCTACAAGCTCACATAAAACATACATTAAAATGTTTCACTATTTCAAGGGACTTGACCAGGTAGGAAAGGATGAGTTCTGTATGCCAAATATCCTAACAGACAATTTGTTCTATAAATAGGTGCCAGGCAATATACTTGGTCCTAATGATGTTGTATTGTCCAGGAATAGTCAGTTCCTTATATACCAAATAGCTTACCAGGGAAGAAAAGTCATTAAACAAATAATTTCATGATGTTTGATTGTTTCATATGAGAAATACAAAGTAAAATTGAATTAAATGATAACGACAATGAATTGTTAATCCAAAGAGAAGCAGCACTCAAAGAATGGTTAAGAATTAGCTAGCCAAAAGCGTGTGTAGGTAGCATTGCAGGCAGAATGGGTGTATGCATGTGTGTGTTTTGTATGGTTAAAATAAGGAGATGGTCAAAGTATAATTTCAGGAATCACACTGTTTTTTATCATATAAAGAAAAATTTTTCCCCACGATGCTCAAAGAGGGGGAAAATAATGAGACCAAAACTCACAGGGAATACACTCAATAGATGAGATGCACTAACCTCATATTGAGTAAGTTCCAATTTCATTTAGAGTTCAGTTATTAAAATCTAGTTGCTCAATTAGATTGAAGCAGGCCTCTGAGGATGTAAAGTCTTAGAGTTTGAGGCATAGTTTTGTATTAGAGGCTCTCAGTAAGAGGGCTTGATCAGCACGGTGGAGATCCCAGACCACAGGCCAGGGCCCTGCACGCCAGAGAGCGGTGTCTGTTTGGGTAGGCGAGGCTTAGTAGCTCCAAAGCTGACAGAGAATAGCCCTGCCACAACCTAAGCTTTCTCTGTATCTGTCAAAATTTGGTTTTATACGTGTTTTGAAGTTCAGTAGTTGAGACCAATAAATCACAGAAAATTAAATGATGAAATGTATCAAGACCCTCCTTGTCTTTTTCTTTTCTTATCCTTCTGTATTTTATCTCTAGATGACTCATTCCTAATATTACTTCAGAACACCGAGGATAAAATAGACAATTCTAAAAGTATTTAAAATATCAGAAATAAAATAAACTAAAAAAAAAAGAGAGGGATATACTACAAAAGACGGAGATTAGCATCAGTCTTCTCAGAAACAATTTTTTATCTAGAATTTAATTATCTGTTGATGTTAAGATGACACACACACAGACAAACACACCCACGTACACACATACATACTGCTATGCAGATTTGAAATGATTCTGAACATTTACTATGTGAATGACATAAGTTTTGTTATGACAAGAGTATGAAATGCAATCACCCTCCCTGCTAAAGAATGCTACCTTACACCTTATGAGACAAAGACAGTATGCTTTGAGAGTGCATGGGCATAAATATGGAGATCATATATATCTTTGCAGGAAAAGTAATGCTTAACCTATGACTAAAAGATGATCCATAGATGTTATTCAATCAAATAGATGGATTTCCATACTGCCATAGAGAAGAGGAAAGCAAAAAAGAGGAAAGCACTATATATGGGTGAGAACCCTCAGAGAAAACCAGATTTTGTTTCTCTACTTACAGTTCAAAAGGAGAAAGGAAGAGTCAGCACAGATTTCCAAATGTCCAGCGATCCTTATGCACAGCTGAACTTGCTTTAGATGTGCTGGAGAGAGAAACAGAGGAAGAGAAGTTTGTAACCAGTTTCCATAAAACTGAATGATGTTGGAAAGTATGTTCTTGTGCTCTCCACCATGGGAATCAGTTGGATCACACTCTGGAGTTTTACAGTAACATTTAAACTTGTTTTTGTATCACAGGTTTAAAGATGTGATAAGTAGATTTAAACTCTTGCACAATTTGACACAATACATAAATTTAAAAACCTGACAGTAAATGAAGAAATGATTTGTTTTGAACTTTCTAAACTCTGATTTCTTTGAAAATTTTATTATCCTTGAAAAGACAGAGAGACTATTCAAATAACTTTGAAAAAGTTTCAAGAAGTCTTATGAGGAATATGCATCATCTTAAAAAGATAATTTTCTTAGTAACAGCTCTTAAAATGAAGGAGAACCTAAACTATATAACTTCCTAAGTGATCTCCCTAGTTTTCTAGACCTTTTTGTAGGCAAAGTTTTCAGGGAAAAGATCATCTCAATAAGTTTGTAAAAGTCAAAAGAAAATCTAACAGCTATTTTTAAGAACTGGAAAAGGCCAAAACACTCAAAGTCTTGTAACAATGTGTTTTATTTTCACACTATATAGAAAACATCTTAACACAGCAGTTTAATAATGAAGTTATGTTAAATTTATCATTATGTGGGAAGTTGCTTTTAAAATCTTAAGAGACTCGATAGAAATAATTTATTCTGCAGCCACCTAGTATGTGACTGATTACCAGAAAATTAGGCATTACACACACGTACACACTGAGAACAGAAGCAAGTAGTTTCAGTGTTTTTTAGAATAGCTGTTTGAGTAACTAGTGCAAAATTTTAAGAAAAAGTTTATAAACTTGGAGAAAAAATTCATATATTTCATATTTTATGTTAAGAAAAAAAGGAAGGTAAAAACAAAAAATGAATTTTATTGGGAAGCTGAAGAACTTTCTTTTGGCATTTGTTTAAGTATTCTAAAACTAAAAAGACACTCATAAATTAAAATTTGAAATCACTTTCACCAGAGACTAGGATTTAATGGAGATGCTGTAGGGACTGCATTGATGGAATGGAGGAGAAAAAGGAAAAAAAAAAAAAAAGTCTTGGGCTTCTGGATGTTTGTTACCATTTCATCCAAAACAAACTGGTTTCTTCTTACTGATGTTATATATTGGGTTTTGAGTTTCTCTTTAATGAAAAAGAAGCAAGAGTAAATACATATAGCAGAAAAAAGCACATATCTATTCAAAAACCTAGTCCAACATCATCACTAAATGAAAGCAAAAACACAAATATGAAGAGGATTGGACTTGAGCAGTGTCTGAGACGAGCCCCTGAATTTTGGTAGCTATTTCATCTCTATCCCCATTTATTCAGAAGTGTCAAATGTCCTTTTCCTTTTCAAGGAGAGGGTCACAGACTGATGGAGGTGGCCATTCCTATATAGGATCCGAACGCGCGGCGGGAGCGTCACCGCGCTCCCAGCGCCGCACTCTCCCGAGTGAGCCACGGGCTCGGCCCTTGTTAATCCTTTATATCTGTGTGATAGAATAAAAACTTCTTGTTCAAATGCCTTTTTTCCCCTTGATTTATTAACTTTAAAATAGCTTTATTGATATATAATTATTATAGAAAAGACTTGGACATATTTAATGTGTACAATTTGATGAGTGTGGAGATATGTGTATGCCTGTGAAACCATCAGCACAATCAAGATAATCAACATGTACATCGCCCCCAACAGTTTCCTCCTGACACTTTGATTTTGGTTTTGTTTTGTTTTGTGTTCTGTTCCGTTCTGCTTTCTGGAAAGAACACAACATGAGATCTATCCTTGACAGATTTGTAACTGTACAATACTGAATTGTTAACTACACACACTGTGTTGTAAAGCTGATCTCTAGAAATTATTCATCTTGCATAACAGAAATTTTATGGCCATTGAACAACAATGAGATATTACCTCACACCTTTAGGATGGCTTTTATTAAACAAACAAACAAAAAGCAAAAAAACAAAAAAACAAAAAAGAACAAGTGCTGATGAGAATGTGGACAGTTGGAACCCTTGTATACTGTTGGTGGGGACGCAAAATGGTAAAGCCATTACGGAAAACAGTATGGAGGTTTCTCAAAAAATTAGAGATAAAACTAATATACAATTCAGCAATCCCACTTCTGGGTACATATTCAAAATAATTTAAATCAGGATCTTGAAGTGGTAGGCAGCAAGGGACAACAGAAGCGAAGCATTCATTGTGAGCTTGTCGCCCAAGACTCAGGAAGCTGCCCAAGGCAGATGGAGTCCCAACTGCTCTTGTGCCACTTGCACAACAGATGAGGGACCCCAGAAAGAAGCCTGCCTTGGGTTTTATTTTTTAGGATCAACGTGACACACTGGGATAAAGCACTGAGGGACATCCTATTCTGGGAAGACTAGAATAAAACCTAGGCCATTCTAGAGAGCTCCCAGGTATCTCCAGATGTTGCATTTACAGCACATTCTACAATTATTTGAGGGAACTACAATTGAAAAGGGGGTGGGGGAAGGACGGGAATGAGTTGGTTCATGGCTGCCCAGGACACTGTCCTGCAAAAGTGGCTTACAGAATGTGAGATGACATAAAGGGAACTGTGTCTGTGGGTAATTAGTTCCTTTTCAATTAGTGTTACCTCTTTAAGCAAACAGATTGATATTATTAAGATATCAATAGCATTTTTTTCTATCAATTGAAATTTCCAAAGCCTGTGCTCTTTCTGACAACATAGTTAAAGCAAAGAAAGCGCTAGCAGCTATTCAAGTAAGCTTAAAAGACATATTCCAAAAGAAAGGCTATTCTTTTATATGCTATGTATACTATTCTTATATCATGCTAAAGATCAAAACTAATATCTGCCAGTGATATATTTATGAAATATGGGTATTACATTACTACAGAAGAATTTCAAGCTGATGAAACAAGAGAGAAAATGTAGAGCTAGTTTACGTGACACTCCTTTCCGAAATATTTTGTTGGTCAAATAAATGTATCATATCTCAAATGATGGCTCTATCATGTCAAAAATAGAAAATATACATGAAAATGTTATAAAAATATATTTTTATTTTACAATGGTTTGTAAAATTTGTATTTTTGAAGTGAGAATTCTTTTAATTCAATAATAAATGTATTTTTTTTTAACGTGCAGAAATAAGCTTCTGGAAAAGAGTATAGCCACTTGAATATGTTTGTCTCATGAATAATTCTCTCTTCTTTAAGGGATTGCCTGTGTCATTGGCAGTGGAGATTGTGATGGAGAAAGGAAGGAGCCAACCTGTCAACTGGATCAGAATATTTAATCCACTGATCAAAGAGAATGGCACATTTACGGGAGAGAGACCTCACACTTAACCTTCATCTTATAAGTACCCTAAGTGCAATTTCTTGAAGGTGTTGAGATAATTTCATCCTAAGGATATGTACATGAAAATACATATTAGCATATACTACTCTAATGTGGTCTATAAATGCACGTTGAGCAGCATATTCCCTAAAATTTTCATATTTCACTTCAGCTTAGAAAAAAGTTTTTAAAAAATTTAGACAAAAAATATTTTATTGAAAAAGAAAAGATGTATAAAATTAATTCATATAATTTATTTAATTTCAGGGTTTTTTTTACACTTACAAGTTTCAGACTTTTTATTTCCTTTCTTAGGACGGAGCTACTTAACACATTTACATTTAATACATGGTTATTAAGTTAATGCAATTGGTAAGTTATTAATTTCTATTATCTATCAGTAATTCTGCCTTTCAACTAAACTAGCAGATGCATAGAAAAGGGCAACAGTTAAAAATGTAAATTATAAAATAATCACTTTTTGCAACATATTTAAATTCACCAATTATGTGATGGGTTGATCTACTTTTCTGCTAGTTTTTGTATGAGTTTATTTTATAATACATTTCTCTAATACTTCAATTGCATCCTGCAATACCACTACACTGGCAAAATATCAATAACATCAAATTAAATTTAGAAATCAAAAACTTGTAAATTGATAATAATTTTATGATCATATTGTTGCCATATGATGTAAAACTATTTACCATATGGCTATGGAAATAAAATGTTCTTTATGAATTTAAGATTAAGCCTTAGGGTCAATGTCAAAAGTAAAACATACCTAGCTTTGGATTAGAAACAAAGATGGTATGAAGAATATTGAAAAGCCAAAAACATAGTAGGAGTGGGAGAGCATAGAGCATCTATGTAACATGCCAGAATCTTGGAGCATATAGAGGAAGATGACAAATAAAAAATTCCCATTGATGAAGAAACAAGGTGATTAAGGAATTTTTAGGAACTAGATGGATAATATTCTATTTTAATTAGTTTTTTCTGCAATATACATTCTCTCTTTTTACACATCTTCTGATAAATTCCATTCCCTACACATACCTTGTAAGTTCCCCACTACCATGAATATAGAAATGAAAAAAACAGAACATTGGAATTGTTGTGGAGCAAGAAAATAGCAGAATGAGAAAAACTCTGGATCATTTTAAGATTCCACTGGGGCTAAAGATTGAAAACTTGGATGTTCAAGTACAAATAATCATGAGTTTTCTTGAAAATTGCAGAAATTGTGAAGTGACTTTGAGCTTCTCATTTGTCATTGGATAAAACACTAAAATTTAGCTAACTCTCAAAGTATCAAGCTAATATTTGGCTCACAATATTTAGTTTAGATCACTGTCTTGTGGTTAACTTTTATAAGTAAACTATTTTAAAGTAAGCTATAAATTATTTTATAGTAATCTACTTTTAATAATCATTCTTAGTCTTTCAAGGTATAAACATTTTATTACTCACGTGGACAACAAAATGCTTTGGGCTTTTTTTTTTTTTTTTCATTCTTCAAACAGTAGTCCAAGATAGTAAAGGGCTTTTAATTCTTTGCCTAAATTATCATTTGTTTCATCTGTTTAATATCAGTTCACAATGAGGAATATGAAGCAAAGCTACAATAGTAGACACGAATATTTGTAAGAATTTAAGTTCAAAAGATTGATTAAATTTTTCAGGAAAATAGGGAAATGTCATTTGTAGAAGTCTGAATAGCTATTCAGATATATTCTCACAGAGTCATATCCCTTTTGTGAATTTATTATAGTCTCAGTTTTTATCTTTGAACTACAGTTTCATAAATTCTTTCTTATTAGAGTCTTAGAGAGTCTTGGATAATGCTGATTTATACTAGCAAAACTCACAAGAAACCGAAATATATAGACCATATAACATATTTTATATTTTTAAATTAGTTCTTTGAGCATATTTGAGTAGAATATTCTCTAAGTAGAATAACTTTAGGGAAAATGAAATCATCAGAAGATCCTTTGATGAAAAAGATTGATTACTCGATTTAAATTTCTGTGGCATTGATCTCTGACAGTAGGATGTACTCATCTTTAAAACAGAGGTAAAAATAATCTTCCAATATTCCTGATAGATCCTCTATTCTCTCTATTCCCCAGAAGTTATTGGAAGATTTTTGTTTGTTTTTTGCTAAGACTCCTTTTAGTGCTTTATTTCTTAGAACCAGAATAGTGCCCTCAAATAGATTTTTGAGAGACCTAAGAAAAAGGGGTGAGGGGGTAGGACTTTATATTGGCTCTTAGTTTGTAACCCTGGAAGGAGACAGCTAGACAGGGTAGACCCACAGCAATATAGTGTATATGAAACAGAGACCTGTACTGCCAGCCTAGGGTATACTGGCAGTGAAAGGGCATGAGGTAGCCCTCCTGGACCTCCCTTAATTTTCAGTGTAGCATAGAAAGTATCCAGTTGTTCCCCAAAGCCCCACAGAATGAAAGACAGTGAAACTGAGATCCAGCATCATGCATGGGAGCCTTTACGGCAGCAGGAGAATATCTTAGTTCATTTGTGCTGCTGTAATAAAAAAACCACAGAATGGTGGCTTGTAAACAAAAGAAATTTATTTCGACCTGCTCTGGAGACTAGGAAGCCCAAGATTACGGTGCTTCCATGTTCAGTGTTTTACACAGTGCAAGGGGTGGGGAAGCTCTCTGGGCTCCCATTTATAAGGACACTAATTCCATTCATGAGGGGTCCACCATCATGACCTAATTTTCACCCAAAAGCCTCACCTGTTGTTATTCTACACTTATGCCTGTGTATTTATTTGTTGTAAAAAACATTATTTTATTATAAAAGACCTTCCTTCGAGGCATTATACCAGTGTATTAAGGATTAGGTTTCAATATATGAATTTGGGGGTACCTTTACATTTATTCTATAGCAAAAAATTACCAGATTTCAGAAGCTTTGGGGGAAATAATTGCCCCACAGACTTCATGGAGACCACGGCTGAAAGGCAAAGAGGTCTATGGCACCTGAAAAGCAAGACCAAAGTAATACAGAAGGACAGAACAAGCCAAGCAAACAACTCAAAACTTGAGACTTCAGTAGTCTCAAGAAGCCATATAGGAACCTGAGAAAGGTAGTCATAGGGAAGCGAAAGGGCAAAGAAGAAAGTTGTTGATTTTTTTGTGTGTAGATCCCACATATCCTCACTCCTCCCACTGCAGTTTCATGCATGCACCAAGTCAGACAATGTCCTTTTAGAAGTGAGAAAATTTCAGAAAGATGGATTTTTACCAAAGAGAGTACCTAAAACAGACTATTTAAATTAGAAAATACTGACATACTACTGCATTTTTTAAAATAAGAAAACATAACTCGTATGATGCAATCTAATATTAGAAATGTTAATTTGCTTTTTAAAAGTGCTGTAATTAATACTGAGGAAAACAATGTAATTAAGGAAGAGACTATTAATAAATATACTTAAAATTATCTTTTCCACCCTGAACACTACCCTACAGGTTGTTATCCATGGCTGTCTTGCCTGGACTAGCAATTCTAATTCAAATTTGAATGGAACCTCTCAATGCTTAAAATAATAATCTATAGGTATAATTGTCTATTCAACCAGAAATTATTTCAGCAGTCTAAACAATTAACCTGAATTATGAAGTATTTTTATGGTTTTCTCCCTCTACCATTTTTATTTTCTGAAATGCCCTACATTCCCTACTTCATGTGCATCTGAAGTCATTGATTACAGTGAAATTCTATTATACCAGTTTGTTCCAACTGCATGAAAAGATGGTTCTGTTAACACTGCTGAGGGTACTTTAATTAACAGCAGAGCATTTTCTAAGAAGGCTATTTGGGTTTATTATATAATTATCAATATGAGTCTAGAATTGAAATTTGTGTCAGGGAACAATTAGTCACCTCTTTATGAAGCTTCCCCATTGAGATATGTATAAATGTAACAGGAGGGTTTTCTAGATTTACGTAGTTGGATTGCTAACTAAGACCATTTCCAATTAATTCCTATTTTCCTTAGCTATATTTTTTGTTTAGACTTTAAAATCACTGGTGTATTCTGCTTTTATATTTGCAATAGTCAGGAGTATACCTGATGCTCTGAGTTTATTCAAGTTTGCTCATTATGGGTACTCTTTTTACTCTGTTTTGCAAATAGTTTAAAATTTGAGTTTCCCCCTCTATTATATTATAAAATACTTCTTTCTATATAATTATATTTATTTATTGTTGCAGATATTCTCAGATTTACTTCAAATGACTTGAGTTGTTCTCAGGTTTACTATACACTTAAATCAGGGATTTTCGTGTGTGGTTTTCGCTGTCGACCAGGAAGACACTTTTTAGACAATTACGGGAGTGGTTTTCTTTGTCAGAATGGTTGTGAGCACTTTTTTCATTCATAACTGAAGACAAAGGATGGTAAATGTATCTGGTACAAATAAGACAGTGTTACACAGATATGCACCATTCTATTACCTTCAAGACTTTTAAATGTCCTGCAAGAAATTGTGTGTTTGATAAACCCATTTAGAATTTATCTGAATCTAGGACTTAACAGTGTTTCATATATAAACAGAAAATACTTTTGCACAATTTCAAATACACTAATCTTCATTTCAGGATAATAGGTACTGAGTGGAGATTATAAGACACTGCTCATAGTGATTTTTGTTTGAAATTTTACCAGGATTTGTTCACTGGACTTGCCATGACAACATATCTGCATCTATTGCTATTCTACACTCATCCCTGTGCATTTATGCATTATAGTAGTCATTATCTTATTACAGAGGATTTCCCTTCTAGGCATTATATTGATTAATATATTTCTATTTGTACATGGTATTAATAAGTTATTGGCCAATACACTGCATTAGAAATCAGGCATAAATTTAGTTACTATATACAATATGCATCAATGTCTTGCTTTTGTCAGCTGACTGGATAGTCAGGGTTTTGAATTATTAGGGTAGATTTGTCTTCAATAAAAAAGTTGAGTTCAGATGTGCTCCTCAAGCCTCCCATCCTCCTTGGACCAGAGACAGTCTGAGGCATGTTGTTTTGGTTTGAATGCAGTAGCATAAAATGCATAGCCCAAATGAACGAGCACAGTTCAAGTTTTTGCTCATGTGGCATCTGTTAACCAAGCAAATCACATCAGCAAGCCAAAAACAAAAAGTGAGGAAATACATGTCACTCATCATCAGGCCAAAGCAAGATATATGACCAAGTCCCACTCTGAGGAGATGAAGTATCTGTGGAAAATAAGGTAAAAATAATAGGTATTATGTTAAAAAAATAGGTATAGAAATGAATCTATGACTTTCATTCAAGATAGTAGGGTGCTTCAAAAAATACTTTCCAGTCTGATTGCTCATAGGATAGTTAAAATAGACCATATTCTTAGTCATAAAATAAATCTTACAATTTTGAATTTTAAATCATATAAAGTATGTTCCTTGACCATGTAATGTGCCAAAAAAAAAAAAAAAACAACCTCCCATAGATTTTCACAGACTAATATCAAAACCTGCTTATTTGTTACTTCACAAAGCAAAAGTGACTTCGCAGACATGACAAATTTAAGGATTTTGAGATGGGAAGATTATGCTGGGTTATCTGGATGTTCAATGTAATCACAAAGATCATTATTTTAAAAGGCATCAAAGAGTCAGAGAAGGAGATATAACAAAAGAAGCAGATGCCAAAATTGTACCAATACCATAAGAGGGCCATATGTCAAGGAATTTGGAAGTCTCTGGAAGCTGAACAAGGCAATAAAATGTATTTTCCTTAAAAATCTTTAGAAGGAAAATAGTCTTCCCAGTACCTTGATTTTATTTCAGTGAAACTTATTTTGGACTTCTGAACTCTGAAAATGTAAGATAATAAATTTGTATTCTTTTAAGCCACTGAATAGTTGTAATATATTAGGGTAGCAACAGGAATCTAATAAACACATTACCCAATTTTAAAAGTTACTATATGAAACTATAGCAAAGCAAACAAGTGTGGTACCTGCAAAGGAGAAACAAATAGGTCTGTAGAACAGAATGCAGTCCCGAAATAGACCCACACAAATATGATCATTTAATTTTCGACAGAAGTAGAAAATAATTTATTTGAGAAAATAGTCTTTTTAATAAATGGTATAGGAATAATTTATCAATATATGCAAAAGAAGAAAAATAAAAGAACCTTGACCTAACTCTGATATCTTACACAAAAATTAATTCAAAAATTCATCATAGATATAATTATAAAACAAAACAAAAAATCTATAAAACTTTTAGGAAAAAATATAGGAGGAACTCTTTATGTTCATCACACTCAAAGTACAATGCATATTAAAAAAGTTATGTTAAACTTTATCAGAGTTAAAAAGTTTTATTATGTGAAACACAGTGCTAAGAGAGCAAAAGAAAGGTTGCATCCTGAGAAAAAATATTTGAAAGTTTCATATTTATTAAAGGATTTATATCAATAAAATATAAAGAATTCTCAAAACTAAGTATTAAGAAAGAAAGCAACCCAATTAAAAAGTGGGCAAAGGACTTGAACATACACTTCATTGAAGAGGAATTAAGGGCAGCCAGTAATCACAAAAAATCAGATTCAGCATCATTACCCATTAGAGAAATGCAAATGAAAACCATAATGAGATACCACTACACATCTATAAGAATGGCTAAATACAAAACAAAACAAAAAGCAAAAAGCAAGAACAAATACAATATCAAGAGCAGTTGAAGAAGTTGAGCAACTAGAACTCTTAAACATTAATTGCAGGAATACATAAAGGTACGGCCACTCTGGGAAAGTTTGATAATTTTTTATAAAATTAAACACATACCTATCTTTTTACCCAGCAATCCTACTTCTGAGTATTTACTCAAAAGAAAGGAAAATTTATATTCACGCAAAAAGCTTTAGACAAATATTTATGGCACATCTGTGCATAATAGTAAAAAACTGGATACGATCCAAATGTCCTTCAGTAAATGAATGAATAAAAAATGGAGGAAAGTCCATAGAATACTGCACAGCGGATACAAGGAAGAAACTACTGATACACCCAATACTTTGGTTTCTTTTTGTTTTTTCTTAAATTAATTTATTAATTTGAATAAATTATTATTTTTTAAAAATTTTTTACATTCTAAGAAGTTGTTTCAGAGCAGTTGGGGTGGGGCGAGGGGATAGGGTGGAAGAAAAAGGAAGGAAGGAGGGGAGAGTGGTCAGGGCCTGTGGCAACCCCCTCATTCAGTCATGGGAGCTGAGGGATTTCTCGTGGTGGCTTGGTTGTGGCTGGGCTAGATGCAGACTTTAGGGGTGCATGACAGAGGCCCTTAGCCCACCAACTGCTCCAGCACAGGAGCCCAGGGTGCTTTCAGTGGTAGCTTGGTGGCTGTCACTTGGCTGGATATGGACATCAGGGTGCATGGCTGAGGCCCTTGGCCCCCACCGCCCTGGTTGGTGAGCCTAGGGTGCTTCCAGCAGCAGCTCAGTGGTCATCGCTGGGCTGGATGTGGACTTCAGCGGGGCGGCACGGATGAGGCCCTGGTTGGGGGGCCTGGATGTTTCCAGCAGCAGGTTGGTGGTCATCGCTGGACTGGATGTGGACATCAGTGTGGTATGTCTAAGGCCTTCAGTCCCACTCATCCCCAGCTTGGGAGCCCAGTGGGCTACAGGCAGTGGACTGGTGGTTGTCACTGGGCTGGATGCAGACACTGGGGGGGGATGTGGCTGAGGCCCTCAGCCCCACTTACAACTGCTCAGAAGCCTGGGGCACTACTGGCAGTGGTGGTTCAGTGGATGTCACTGGGCTGGATGTGGTTGTCAGTGAGGCATGGTTGATGCTCTTAGACTCCCCTCACCCCGGCTCAGAGCCTAGGGGGCTTCCTGCTCTTCTACGTTTTATAGGTGTTCTTAGGCGGTATTAGACCATTACTGGTTAATGTCAGAACTTTGTCTCTGATCTGTGGGTGTTGTATGTTTTCTTTCACTTCTGTGTTGGATTATTAGCTACTCCCACCACTTAAACTCTGCACTGAACTAATTTGTTGTCCTTTGCTTACTTCTAAAATGGGTGAACTTCCTGTGGGGGCCAGCACTTGAGCCCTATGGTTGAGATAAATCGTTGCTTTGCTGCTTATTCTCTGGGGAAGGCTTTTTGTGCAGCTCAGGTTTTAATTGTTGACCTTTTAAGTATTTCTGGGTCTTGTGAAGTTTGGTACACATGGGTTGTGTGGAAACTCTGGTCTGGGCCTGAGTCTTTTCAGCAAACTGCACCTCCTACAGATCTGTACTCCTGACCAGTCTCCACTGAGTGGACATGTGCTGATTGGAGGGCAGATCTGTTACCCACAGACTAGGCTCAGCTTATCCTCTCACATTAAACAAAGGACTTGAAAGTTCAAAAGTTGGTGCAAGGATTGGAAGTCTTTTTCAGATTACCGGTACTCAACTAAGTGTCTAACCAAGCAAACAAAGAGAAAAGAGGAGTAGTGAAGTCCGGTTTATCTTAGTCCTAATCAGCAGGGCCAACATATTCCACTGACCCAGTAACTGATAAAAGCAGTTCTCCCTTCCGTTGTTGGCATGGAGAAGAAAAGTACTGACTATATTTAAATAAGAGAAACAAAGCATAGCTGAAAGCCCTCCAGGTGCACCTACATAGGTGTGGATACAATCCGACCAAACAGCAGAAGAGGGCTCAGAATATACGAAAAAGGTAAAGAGAATTTTAGCAACTTCCGGACTTCTAGTCACTGCACAGTGTGGGAATGAATCCCCACCACTCTCTTCAATCCCCTGTCAGGGGGATCCTGCTCAAGCAAGATCTTCACAGTGTAGGACTGGACTTCCCACTCTGCTACTTACCCATCAGGGCAAGCCATTGCCAGCCACAGGGAGCAGCTTCTCACAGGTTGAAAGTAGTTTAAGCTGTAGTTGTCTGGCAGTCACTTTAAAGAGGAAGAAAAGGGTTGGGGGGAAGGAGAGTAAAAGAGAATAAAGCATTGCCTTGTCAGAATTTAGGCCAGGGACTCTGGGAGAGACTTACCTGCAGCAGAGACATGGGAACAAAATAGTCCCAGTGGTCACTTGCCTGAAAGAAAACATACAACACCCACAGATCAGAGACAAAGTTTTGACATTGACCAGTAAAGGTCTAATATCACTGAAGAACACTTATAAAACCTAGAAGAGCAGGAAGGCCCTTGGAGTCTTCTCTGGTGCTCAAAGCTTTCCAGTTTTCACCAGTGACTAAATTAGGCTCTTGGATTCCAAAGTCATAGAAATGAACAATGTATCCAGCTGTAAAGCAAGCAATGCTTTATTAAAAGTGGAGATAGACTTGTGCGTAAGTGGGGTAGTGACAGTAAAGCTAGCCCCCCGAGTGGAGCTGTTCAGGGTCTTTTATAGGGAAAAGAGTTAAGAGATACAGGCCAGCATCACTGGAGGTGGTCCATTCTGTTCTTCCTGGTTGCATCATCGGTGCATGCTCAGTAGGTCCAAGATAGCAGCAGTGTTCATCATTGTCTGTTACACTTCCCTATGTGTAACAGAGATGAAAAAAGTATTACTGAAAGCACCATGAATGCCATGAGAGGCCTGAAGTGACTGCACTTCAGCAACTCCCCTGTTAGAAGGAGAAAGTTGAATGTGACAGCCCTGATTCAAAGTTAGCTTCTCTTTTTTATTGTAAAGACGAGGAAGTTTCACAAGAAAAGTCAGTTGATTCAATCATCAAAGAAAGACATAAAAACAAAGACAGTGTAAAACTAGTAACAGCAGTAAAATAACAATGTGACATTCCAGAATGTAATTTGTAAAAAGCTAAGTCAATCCACCAACAAACAGCTTGCCCTTAGCAAACATTTTCTTTCCCTACAGCAATTTCCTAAGCATATTTAAACAACAATCAAGCAGCTTCCTCAACATATCTTAACAACAATCAGTAGGTTAAGCTGCACCAAGGACATCTGCCCTTAGAGACAGCAATTTTGCTGTGTTACAATTCTTTATCTACAACAGAGACTTGAGCCTGGGGAAAGTTTCCTGTTTTCACAAGCTTAACATTTCTATATGTAATTCTAAAATGTTAGGTCCTGTAAAATACATTTGTTTTATTAACAATAGTACTCTCCACAATTGTCACCCCAGGAGGGTCATTGTAGTGGTCACCTTGAAGCTTTGTGCATATATGGGAATTCCTAAAGGGGTCCTAAATTTAATGTGTAACTTAATTTTTACAATTATGGTAAACAAGCCTTTGGGAGGGGTTCCACAACTCGGTAAATATGTTTCTTCTTTTATCTCAGTCTATTTTATCAGGACTGGCTAAGGGGTAATCATTTATCCTGGGGGTCTCATGACTGAAGGGTAGAAAAGTAATAAAGTGTCCTCTGCAGGGAAAATGGAGTCAGTTTGGTTCATAAGCCTAACCTTACTTTGTTTCAGACCCACTGCCCATACTATGCCCCAGTGGTCCCCTGGTGGGCCTGTCTCCCAACTGCCCACACAACAAACACTTCCCATGGCAAAGGCTGTGGCCAGTACCTTGTGAGGACTCACTGGCCACTGAGTGTCTCCTTTTTTTAGTTGTCTCTGGTCCCTTGCTATTGTGTGGGTACATGGGAACTCTGTCACTGGTCTTGCTGGCCTGAAGGCCACCAAGGTCCTCCTCTCCCCTGAAGGCTCCAAGCAACTTCACACAAAAGGCACAGCTGTGGCTTTTGCAAGCTCTTCCTCCTTGTGCTCACCAGGGCTAGCCTTGAAGAAGCCAGGGCTCAAAATGATTGGAGTGGTCCTTTCTTTCTCTCATCGTGGCTTCACCTGCCTTCAGGGACTCCATGGGTCTCTCTTCCTCTTCCTCTGAGCTCTAGCAGTGCAGCCCTAGCTTGGCATCTGTTGCTGTTTATTAGCTGTAAATTGGTTTATTGTGGGAGAGGGTGAGGCTAGGGACTGTCTATACTTCCATCTTGATCAGAAGTCAATACTTTGGATAAATATCAAACACATATATGAGAAAAAGGAGCAGGTATTAAAATGTTCCGTAATGTATAATTCCAAATATATTTTGACATTTTAAAAGACAAAAAATCTTCAGTGAGGAACAATAGATCAGCTGTTTCCAGGGGTTAAGTGTAATAGATTGTTATGACTAAAAAGGACAGCATGAGGAAAATTTGGGGGGATGATAAAACTATATATATATTTTTTTTTTTTTTTTTTTTTCCTGACCAATAAGGGGATTGCAACCCTCGGCACATTGTTGTCCACACCGTGCTCAGCCAGTGAGCACACAGGCCATCCCTATATAGGATCTGAACCGGCGGCCTTGGCGCTACCAGCGCCACACTCTCCCGAGTGAGCCATGGGGCTGGCCCAGTTAAAATGATTTTTTATCCTGTTTGTTGTGCTGGTTACACAAATCTACAAGTGTGATAAAATCTGTAGAACTTGTGGCAGGCGATCTCTGAAATAGTTTCCATCAACCTCAGCCTCCAGGTATTCACACCTTGTGTAATTTCCTCTCTTTAAATGGGGATGCCCTAGAAAATTACTTCTAACTAATAGAATGTAGCAAATGTGTACAATATTGCTTCCATGGTTAGACTATATGAGATTGAGACTCTGTCTCGATAACATACTTTCTCTTTTGCTGACCTTTGAAGCAAGTTGACACCTTGCTGAGACACATTTGGCAATAAAATAAGGGTAGTCTCTGGGCAGTAGCCAGCTAAGAATGGAGTCCTTCAGGGCAATAGACTTTGAAGAACTGAAATTCTTCCAACAGCGATGTAGGTTTGTGAATTCTGCTTCAGTTGAGCATACATATGAGGCCCTTTCACTGGCCTACACCTTGATAGCAGCCTATGAGACACTTTTTAAAGAAATAAAACTCAACTAGATTTTAAATCCTCAGAAACTAGGAGATAAGCCACAAAGTTTGTGGTAATCTGTTACACAGTAACAAAACTCCTAAGAATTGTTCACCAAAAGTAAAACATCAGTTCTATCATATGAAAACTTAAATAAATAAATAAATAAATAAACTAAAAAGCTAAAAAATGTCATGACATATGTTGTAGTAAAATACATATAGCAGACTATTTGCTATTTTAACCACTCTAAGTGTATGATCCAATAGCGTAATTACATTCACAATGCTGTGCAATTATCACTAAAATCTATATCCAGATCTTTTCATCACTTCAAACAGTAACTCTGCAGTCATTAAGTAGTAACTCCCCTTCTTCCATCCTCCCAGTCCCTGACAAGATTTAATCTAATTCTTTTTCTATGAATTTGCCTACTTTAGGTATTTTATATGAGTAGAATCACTGTTCTTTATACTGTTTGTTGTGGTGACTACACAACACATGTGGTAAAATCTGTAGAACTTGTAGCAGGCACTCTCTGAAATAGTTTCCATTGACCTCAGCCTCCAGGTACTTGTTTACACTTCATTCTTTTTTATGGTTGTAATATTTTATTGTATGTATTATACACCACATTTTGTTTATCCATTTATTTGTTCATATACATTTGGGTTGTTTCCACCTCTCAGCTATTTTAAATAGTACTTCAATGAATATTGACAAATAAGTATCTGTTTAGTCTCTCCTTTCAATTATTTTGGTTATATAGTGAGGACTGCAATTAGTGGATCAAATGGTAATTACATTTTTAGCTTTTTGAGAAACTGCTAAAATGTTTTCCGAAGTGGCTGCAACATTTTTTATTCACATCAACAATACACAAGGGTTACAATTTCTCCACCAACATTCTCTTCGCCAACATTTTTTATTTATATATCAATTTTACTATCACCATCCCAGTCAGTGCAATATGATATCTCATTGTGGTTTTTATTTGATTTTTTTTTCCAGATGAGTCATGTTGTTGAGCATCTTTTCTTGTGCTTATTGGTCATTCGTATATCTTCTTTAGGGAAGTGTTTATTTAATTCTGTTCCCTACTAATACAGAAAAGTTTTTACTGAGAAGTAGGGTGCTGCCAACAACAAATACCTAAAAACGTGGAAGCAGCTTTGGAACTGGATGATGGGCAGAGTCTGGAAGAATTGGAAGGAGCAGGTTAGAGAAAGACTAGATTCTGGTGAGGGCTTAGAAGACAAGAAGAATAGGGAAATTTTGGAATATTTTAGAAACTAGCTAAACCGTGGTAACCAGAATGCTCATGGAAATGCTGACCATAAAGACCATTCTGTGAAGGTCTCAGATGTGAATGAGAGGAGCTTACTGGAAACTGGAGCAAAGATCCCCTGTGCTATGAATTGGCAAAAATCTTAGCTAGATTGTATACATGTCCAAAGGTTTTATAGAATGCAGAATTTGGAAGGTTTGGCCAGTAAGTTCAGTTGGTTAGAGTGCAGCGTTATAACACTAAGGTCATGAGTTTGGATCCCAGTACCAGTCAGCTGCCAAAAAAAAAAAAAAAAAAAAGTGGAATTTGAAGCGATAAACCAGGGTATTTGGTGGAGATATTCATAAGCAGCAAAGCATTTAGGCAGCTACGTGGCTACTTTTAACAGACTATGTTGAATTATAGAAGCAAAGACACAATGTAAAGTCAGAATTCATAATTACAAGGTAACTAGAAGGAAAAAAAAATTGGAAAACATTCAGCCTGGCCACATAAAGAATGAAAAACTGTTTTCAGCAGAAGAAACCAAGGATGTAGCTTGAAGAGTCTGCTAAGGTGATTAGTACAGAAAGAAGGGATCATTGGGAGAACTAAAGAAAGACCTCAAAAGCATTTCAGAGATCTTCGAGGATGCTCCTCCCATCACAGGCCTAGAGTCTTAGGCAGACAGAATGGTTTCATGGAACAGGCCTGACGCACCCTCTATGGGCTTGCTGCCCAGGACCACTACAGAATGCTCCTTCCATCACCTGTACCCTGGGTACTCTGGCTGATCCACCTGCTCCAGCTGTGGCTAAACTGGCAGCTTTGCAAGATACAAGCCAGAAGACTTGTCAGTGTCCAGATGGTGTTAGGTCTACAGGCTCACAGAATGCCAGAGCTACGGAGTCATGGCAGCCTCCACTCAGGTTTTAAAAAGATGAATGGATAAGCCTGAAGGCTCAGGAAGAGATTTGTCACAGGTCATTGAGGCCACATAACTTTAGAGCTACGAGCATGCAATGTCAGCCTGGGAGAGCAAAGTGTGGGCTGAGCCCAGAAAAACCACAGGGGTGGAGCTAACTGAGGATGTGGAAGCACAACCCTTGCACCAGTGTGTTGAGAATGCCATACATGGAATCAAGAAAGATTATTCTCCAGCTTTAAAATTTAATGCCTACCTTGGGTTTTGGACATGCTTAGGACAGGTTACCCCTTTATTTTGGCCTATTTTTCCCTTTTTGAATGGAAATATGTATCCTATGCTTTTCTCAGTACTGTATATTGGAAGTGAATAGCTTGTTTAATTTCAGAGATGGGACTTTAGATATTTTTGAATTGGTACTGGAATAAGTTAAGACTTTGGAGCTATGGGGATTGAATGAATGTATTTACATGGGAAAAGGACATGAATTTGGGGGTCCAGGGCCAAAATGCTATGGGTTGAATATGGCCTCCAAAAGTTCATATATTGGAAACTTGATCCCCATTTTAACAGTACTAAGAGGGTGGGAAATCTGATTATGGCATTTAAAAGATGGGCCTGTTAAGAGGTAATTGGATTGTGAGGGCTCTGCCCTCATGAATAGATTAATCCATTAATGGGTTAATGGTTTAGTGGGTTATCAGGTAGTGGTTCTGACGGCTTTATAAAGAGAGCAAGTGAGTTACCTCTCTTGCTCATCCTATTCTCATCATGTGATACCCTGTGTTGCCACAGGACTCAGTACAGAGCTCCCACCAAGAAGGCCAGATGTGTGCCTGGATCATGGCCTTCCCAGCTTCCCAAACTGTTAGAAATAAGTTCTGCTTTTTATAAACTACCCAGTTTCAGGTATTCGATTATAAGTAATAGAAAACCGACTAATACATCTACTTTTTATTTGGATTATTTGTCTTTTAGTTGATTAGATATAGGAGTTTTTAATATATTCTGGATATTAAACTCATCAGATATATGACTTGCAAATACTTTATGTTATTCTGTAGGTTGTTTTTTCACTTTCTTGATCATATCCTTTGATGCACAAAATATTGTAATTTTGATGAAGTCACATTTATCTATTTTTCTGTTATTGTTCCTCATGCTTTTGTTGTAGTATTTAAGGATGCATTGCCAAATCCAAGGTCAGGAAGATTTATCCTTAGGTTTTTCCTTATTAGTTGAATGTTTTTAGCTCTTTTGTTTAGGTTATTGATCCATTTTCAATTAAATTTTGTAAATGGTATGAGTTACAGGTCCAAATTATTTATTCTTTTGCATGAGGATATCCAATTGTTCCATTACCATTTGTTGAAGAAACTATTTTTTTTCTATTCAATACATTCGGCACCCCTGTTAAAACTCAATTGACCATATATGTATGGATTTATTTCTGTACTCTCAATTCTATTCAATTAGTCTATATGTCTATCCTTACGTCAACAGCACACTTCTTCAATTACTCTTATTTTGTAGTTAGTTGTGAAATCTGGAAGTGTGCGTCCTCAAAAATTTTCTTCTTTAAAGAGTTGTTTTGCACATTTGGGTGTCTTCAAAATTCCATATAAATTTGAGAATCCATTTCTGCAAAACAATGCTGTCTGAATTTTGAAAAGAATGGGTTGAACTTGTAAGTTCACTTTGGGTAGTACTGACATATTAACAATGTTAATTTAATCCTCCTATCTATAAACACAGAATGTCTTTTCATTTATTTAAGTCTTCTTCAATTTCTTTCAGCAATGTTTTGTAGTTTTCAGTGCACAAATCTTACACTCTGGTTATATTTATTTCTAGATATATAATTCTCTTAAATTCTATTGTAAATGAAATTTCTTTCTCAATTCATTTTTGAATTATTTATTGATGGTTTATATAAACACATCTGATATTTGAGTGCTGATTTTGTACCCTGAACCTTTGCTGAATTGGTATATTAACTCTGATATCTTTCATGTGAATTCTTTGGGCTTTTCTATGTATAGGATAATGTCATATGTGAAAGTGAGGCATTAAAGACTTCAACTATTATTCTAGAGTAAGTATTAATAAGGAAGAACTTAGGTCTGCCATTTTGCTATTTTTTTTTTCTGTGCATGTTATATATATTTGTTCCTCATTAACTTCATTATTGCTCTTTTGTGTGTGTTTGTTTCATTTATTATAATGAACCACTTGATTCTTTTGTGTATATTCTTTATATTTTTTCTTTATTATTACCATGGGATTGCAGTTAACATCCTAAATTTAGAACAATATGATTTGAGTTGATACAAACTCATCTGCAATAACATACAAAACCTACTTCTCTATAGCTTCATGCCCCATCTTAATATTGTCACAAATTACATCTTTATATATTTTGTGCCCAAATAGCATAGGCTTTTTAAATTATATTTTATGCAACTGTCTTTTAAATCATGCAGGAAATAAAAATGCAATTACAAACCCAAATCACAATAATACTGACTTTTATATTTGACCATGTATGCATTTACCTTTACCTTTCTTCATATGGCTTCAAGTTACTGTCCAGTGTTCTTTCATTTCAACTGGAAGAATTATTTTCAGATTCCCTGTATGACAAGTCTAGTTGTAATGAACTCCCTCATCTTCTGTTTGTCTGGAATGTCAATAATTTCTCCTTTACTAATGATGGATAGTTTTGCTAGATGTAAAATTACTGATTGACAGGTTTTTTTGTTGTTTTTTATTTTGTTTGTTTTCTTTTGTTATTTTAAATATGTCATCTCATAGTCTTATGTCCTCTGTGTTCTGATGAGTAATTAGCTGTTAATTTTATTGTACATAAGTAGATTCTATCTTCTGCTTTCAAGATTCTGCCTTTGTCTATGCCTTTTGACAGTTTGATTTTAATTTGTCTAGGCATGGGTCTCTCTGTATCGACTTTGAGTTCATTGTTCTTATTAGAGTTGTTGCTTCATATCTTTCATCTAATGTGGGACATATGGGGGAAATATTACTTCAAATATTTTTTTCTTTCTCTCTCTCTGTTTTTCTTCTGGGACTTCAGTAATGCATATGTTGATCTGTTTGTGGGTGTCTCACAGGACACTTGAACTCTAATTATTTTTCTTCTTTTCTTCATTTTTTTTTCCTGCTTCTCAAAATCAAACATTTCAGTTGTCCTATCTTCAAGTTTGCTGATTTTTCCTCCTGCCTCCCCAAATATGCTGTTGATCTCCATCTACTGAATATCTTTAGTTGTACTTTTTAGCTCTAGACTTTCTGTTAGGTTTCTTTCATAATTTTTTTCTCTTTATTGATATTCTTGTTTTGTTCATACATCATTTTCCTGATTACCTTCAGTTATTTGTCCTGGTTTTAATTTAGATCTTTGAATATATTTAAGACAGTTGTTTTAAAGTCCGTGTCAACAAAGTCCAATGTATAAACTTCTTCATAGATGATTTTATCAATTTATATCCTGGGAATGAACTATACTTCCCTGATTCTCAGTATGCCTTGTATTTTTGCTGTTGTTGTTGTTGTTAAAAGACGGACATTTGAATATTATAATGTGGTAACACTGGACATTAGATTCTCAACTTCCCCAAATTTAGCTTTTTTAAAAAAATTTTTTTTGAATGCTGTAGTAGTCCATTTGTTTAGTGACTTTTTCAAACTATTTTTTAATGACTATATATTCTGTGATGTGTGATCACTAACATTTCTGTCTTTAGTTAATATTTAGCTAGTTTTTGACAGATATTTCCTTAAATGAAAGAAACTAGAAAGAAACAAAAGAAAAAAGAAAAAGCACAAGAACAAAAATACAACACCAACAACAATATAGCAACAAAAAACAAACTCCTCTTCCAGTTATTTCAGATTATCTCTGTTCTGGGACACTGTCAACATTTAATGAGGCTTGCTGCAAGCCTAGAGATTATTCCAAGGTAATAGCTTATGTGTCTTCTGAGCATAGATATAGCTTTCTAAATACCCCACATAAAAGGGTGCTTTTGAATGTCCTAGCATCTCCAAGAATTTTCTCAAGCTTTTCCTACTAGGCCTTAGGTAGGTTAGTGTAGGTCTTTATCCTTTTTTTTTTTTTTTTTTTTTCACACAGGTACCTGTGGGTTGTAAATTCACTTTTCAGCATTTTTGAGCAATGCCTATTACTTCTGGCCTAAATTCCAAGTTATGAGAAACAAAGTTGAACCTCTTGCATCAGTACTTTAGATAGCCCCCAGACAGGTTCTTGCAGACATGCAGAATAAGTTGTGAAGAAGGTCTGTTCTGCTCTGTTCAAAACCAGGGATTGGGATCCTACACTATGAATATGGTCAGTGGGCATTTCAAGAGTGTTATCATGCTTCGTTGTTGTATATCTTTGACCATTTTTCATAGTTCTGAGAAGTCATTTCTGAAAGTTTCCTCTTTCTTTCTTTCATCCTTCCTTCCTTTTTCTATTCTTTTCTTTCTTTCTCTTCCCTCCCTCCCTTCCTCCCTCCCATCCATCCTTCCTTTCTTGCTTGCTTCTGTAGGGAACAAGAGTTTGGAGCTTCCTACTTCATCATTTTTTTCCTAATGTTAGTTCCCAACATTTTATATCATTATTTCTAAGAACAAAATAGCAGTCTATTACAGAATGATTCCTTTACTAGGGAAGATTATTCTGACATTTTGTAGGTAGAAGGTAAAGTTAATGAGCTATGACATTTAATATTATCTTACTTTTTTTATGCATACAACCCAGTTCATTACACCCTTTTACGAGGTCACGTAAAACAATTACTTTAAGAAATAGTACAAAGTATTAATTTAAAATTTATAAACATATTATAACTTTTATCATATATGTGTATATGGTTACTATATCATTTGTCATTAGGTTTTACTTAGCAAAAACTGACAGATATATCTCCATTCCACTTATTTTAAGTACTGTGAATGGTTTTTTGATAAAGAATATAATTTTGAACACATTATTTAAAACTTTCTAGAAAGACTTAATATTCTAATATCAACTATATTTTTATTAAGAATATATCATTCATAGCATAATTATGTATTTTTATTTAATTTATATATTTCCATACATGTATCCTACTAAAAATAAGTTTTATTTTTAATCTTACATTTGAATCAAACCACACACACAAAAAATACGGTGAGTTCTTTGACTGAAAAGCACTCAGTTCTTTACTGGATCAGTCTGAAAGTATCAAAGGGGCAGGTGCCAGAGCATGATTTCAATAGGAAAAATAAAAATAGAGCCTAAGCCTTTGTGACAGATGTCAAGCACGCTGACAACTGTTAAAAGAAAAATCACTTTCCTGATCCTGTGCAAGGAGACAGCTTGTAAGATTAAAGATGTATCTCTTTATCTATGTTTTTGGCAGATGATTTCCACTGAATAGGGCATGAAAGGTACTTCAAATGGAGAAAAGGACTCCAGGAATTTCATCACCTCAACCACACAAAAAGTATAAAGAAAAGTCAGAGAGCAAAGAAATATAAAAAATAAGAACAAAACCTAAGCCGACCAGTATTTTCTGTATAGTTTTAAGCCAAATATTATTATGATAAACTCTTTCTCATTTAATAATTCTTAAAATATCTCATTGTTAAAGAAATAAATCCCCAAGCTGTGAATGACCTAAAATAAATGCTTAATAAATTGTTATTAAATAAATGTGTAAACAGATGAACTTGATACCCCATCAAGATTTGTTTGTAGGTCATGGCTTGCCTTAGCCTATCTTGTCATTCACAATGTTACTGTTCACTGGTAGGAATTTTAGTAAATTCTAAATATATGCTCTTAATGAATTTCAGTTACACAAATAATTTTGTGTGTTAATCAGTGAAATTTTAAATTATTAGAGTAAATTAAAGTTGACAATGTCTTCTAACTCCCAATCCTGGACACTCCTTTCTCTCCTTATGTTTTTACATTTTTTTTATTTCATTTATACAAACATATGTATACCTTGACAAATTCAGTATGTAATAAAATACATGATAATGGGTTGTTTATTCAATATTTTAAAAATTCAATATTATATCTTAGCAATGTTTTCATATTAATTAACATAGAGCTACACAATTTTGCATAATATATGAATCAATCAGAGCTTATTTATCTGTGTCTCTACTGATAGACATTAGTATTTATAAAGTATTTTTTGCTGTTGCAAATACTGTTACTCTGAAAATCCTTATAAATGTCTCCTTGCACTTGCTGGGATTTTCTCTACTGTAGAAACTGACTAGTCAAATTACAGGGCAATTAGAAATACACATTTTAAATTAAAATGTAAATTTCTCTCATTTTGTATAAATTTTGCAATGTATTTCTTTTTATTATTATTGCTATTAGCATGGACACTCATAAGCTATTCTGACAACTTATGTCTATTAAAAATGGATATATTTTCACATAAAAAGAATGTTCATTTCCAATCTTCTCACATTTTTTTCTCACATAAATTTTCTAGCTCAGGAAAAAGCATATACTAGTTATACCTTGAAAACGTTTTGTAACTTTTCCTCCTGTGTTAGTAAATTTCCTCTTCTTTACTCAACTGCATCATATATTTTGTTTAGGCTCAGTTTGATATGTACAGCTTGTCTGGAGTTGTCTCAGTCTCCTAATAACATGGTCTCTATCCCCAGATGTTCCTTTTCCAAGTGTGCAAATCTTGACTTCATAAATGCCAAGCATAATGCTTTTCAAATGAACAATATGTATTATTCAAATGAACATATATATTAATTATAACAATAAATATATATTATATCAAATGCATCTTTATAAATCTGAGATTATTTTGCTGAATTAGTTTTTATAGTTTTACTGTATATGAACCTGCAGGTATTTAAGAATAAAAAACATTTTTAGGAAAATTCAAGTCCACTTGGTATTTTGGTGAAACTATATTGAACACATTTCAGAATATATTCATTAATTATATTTATAAATAATTTGGAAAAAAATACGATATTCAATTTCATAACCATGAATGTGAGAAAATAATTTTAGTGAATGATTTCTCTTTTTGTAATTTAAACCCAGTATTTCCTCTCTAAATGCCAGTGGGAACCTAGGAAGGCCATCTACTACGGTACATATACTATATTTGAGAAATGTTAAATTCTCCCACCACTGTGTCTCTCAATTTCATTCCTTAATTCTTTCCAGAGGAAAAATATTCCCTATGCTATTCTTTAAGTCTTTTCAAAATCATATGTATACAATGTAGAGAAAACTAAACATAATACAATTTTTCAAAGAAGTTAGCCTTTGTGAATCACACAATTCCCCTCTTAAATTCAACTATCATGTTTGCTTTGGTTTTGGCTGCAGTGACCATTGTTAAATTTTAACTTATCAAAAGTGAAATAGAAATTCCCAATACACATTTGCTTCCCCCACGACAGGGATTATATTGATATAGATATGTTGAATGTTGTACTTTAAAAGTTTTATTAATAAAATAGGTCTTTGTGTTCTTTTAACCATTTATTGTGGGAGTGCAGATATTTATTTATTGATAATGTTGATAGTCATTAGTACTCTCTTACAACATTCTCTTACAAGAAGAATAGACATATGTTTGCTGTAGAAAAACTATGTTAGACTTGGATTTTACATGTTCTATTTATTCCCTTTTAGAAAAGGAATTTCGTGTTCGTGGACTGAGTCTAAGTGTCTTTGTATTTTTGTAACTTATACAACCCCAAACAGTACGTTATAATCCTTAGGTATATGTTTTGGGCTGAATTTTATCAGTACTTCAGAATGTGCCTGTATTTGGGAGGTAGGTTTTTTGTTTGTTTGTTTCTTTGTTTGTTTGTTAAAGAGATTAGTAAATTAAAATGAAGTCATTAGGGTGGGTCCTAATCTAATATAACTGTGTCCTTATAAGAAGAGATTAGGACAGAAACACAAAAGAGGTAAAACCAAGTGAAGGCACAGGGAAAAGACAGACATCTACAAGTCAAGGAAAGAAGCTTCAGAAGAAACTAACTCTGCTGATGCCTTGATCTCAGACTTCTGGCCTCCAGAATTGTAGGAAGATAGGTTTCAGTTGTTTAAGCTACCCAGTCTGTGATATTTGTCATAGCAGCCCTAGCAAACAAATACAATATGCAATTAAAAAATTGTAAAATTAATGAACCTTACAAAAGATGGATAAGAAGAGTATAGGGGAAGAATGATTTATATGAAATAAAATTTTAAATTTAGTCTTATGAAGCTCAGAAAACTCTGTTAAGTTCTATAGTTAACAGATACAAAACTCCCTAGGATGTGAAACAATTTTGCAAGTTCTACAACAAATTTGTTCATGAGGTACGGCTGTACATTGAATTGTGTCCCCAAAGTCCATGTATTAGAAACTTAACCTCCACTGTGACAGTGTTAAAAGGATGGGAATCCTATTATGATAACTGAAAGGTGAGGCCTTGAAGAAGTGATTAGATTGTGGGGACCATGCCTAGTAAATGGATTGAGTCAATGGTGTAATGGTGGTCGTGGAAATTTCATTGCAATGTCTGAGGGCTTTAAAAGAAGAGCATGTGAGGAACTCTCTCTTGCTCCTGCTTTTCTCACAATGTGATACCCTGCGTTGCTGAAGTCACCACTTCATATATATATAAATTCTATATGACAAGAAGGTCGATATTTAACAATTATTTTAATACATGATTGCTTCAATGCTATCTTTTCTTAGTGTTATTTCTGTGGTTGCATTATAAATTCCCCTGTTAAGATTTCATTTAGCTGCAAAGAAACAGAAAACCCAGCACCACAGATGTAAAATGTTATTGCTATACTTTCAGCAGCTCAACAGCATCACTGTTAATATTTCTCTGATAATGTTAAAAATTCAGAAATGTTGCAGAATGGCTTTTGCCTTTAAGCTGGAAAAGAGAGAGGAAAGACATACCCGGCATGACTTTTGTTTTAATCAGAAAAGTAGACCCTTCCAAGTATTCCTATTCCCAAACATATCTGCTTATGTACTATGTGCTAAAAGTGGGTAATTTGGCTACAGACAGCTGCAAGGAACACTAGGAAGGTAAGTATACAGCTTTCCAGGCAATATAGAGAAAAATAGAGAGATGATGATTAGAAATGTCTTTGCAGGCCCGGCCCCGTGGCTCACTCGGGAGAGTGCGGCGCTGGTAGCACCGAGGCCGCGGGTTCGGATCCTATACAGGGATGGCCGGTGCACTCACTGGCTGAGCGTGGTGCAGACCACACAGAGCCAGGGGTATTTTTAAACTTTACATGGTTGTGATAATCATTCCCCACTACAACTACCACCTACATGTCAAATATCTCCATACTCCTTAAGAATCACCATTATAGATTTTTCTCTTCGTAGGGAATCTCAAGAACTATTAAGTGTCTCCCATATAGATCCAACAGTTTAAGTAATTCCTGGGAGTTAAGTCACATACTGTGGGCACAAAACATATAAACAGTATGTTCTCTATGTTAGAAGTAAAAAGAAGAAAACATATGTGTAGTGGGAAGACCCTCCCTTGCTGTCTTTGAAGTGTGCTGACATGTTTTGAACTGCCAATGAAGAGATTCACACGGCAAAGGACTCCCGCTGACAGCTGGAAAGAAACTGAGGCTCTCGCTCTGACAGCTTGCAGGGCCGGCCCCCGCATTGAAGCCCTGCAGAAGGCCCAGCTATGCCACGCCTGGGCTCCTGATCCACGGAAACAGTGAGATTACAAATGTGTAATGTTGTAAGATGTGATTATGCTGATTTTTTATTCAATGATAGATAGCTAATATATACATTGAATTTTCTTAAAATTTACGTTAAAATTTCATTTGTCCATATATAATGACTGTTGAGACTCTTTTTTTATGAAACTATTTGTCTTTTATTTTAAAAATAGAACCACATTGCTACCAAATATCACTGTCAGAGCTCACTATAACTTTTCTGTACGGGGTAAGAATTTTGTTACTATTAGTTTCTAGAAACAACAGTTTTAAAAAGGAGCTCACAAATTGGGACACCTAGTGAATGTGTGTACAGGGCATGTGAAAGGCTTTTTCCAAACAAAAGCCTGTCATATGGTTCCTTATTTAGATATGTATTATTCCAGTGACATGCATTTTAATTTGAACCTAAAATTAATAGACATTTGAAATGTGGAATATATGCATGCTATTTTAAAAAGTATGTTTAAAAAATTGTCAGTGCCTATTATGAAACATAGACCAGGGAAAGTGAGCATTGGGTAGATGATTTTTTTCCCCTCATAGTTGTTTCACTAAATTTGGTTTATAGAAGATGATTCTATTTTTTTTTGATGTTCTATTATTACTTTCAATTAGCAAGCCATTATAGCGAATCTGTCAATTTTATCTTTGTCTACCTAAGACAGAGTTCATTTTTCTGTATCAGTGTGGAGACCATCTAAATTGCAAATCCTGCTTTGTCTTTTAAGTCACCTATTCTGATTAAGTACTGAGCACTAACACTGTTCATTTATCCAGCAGAAAGTGGAAAGGAAATCTTTACAAAGCAAAGAATTTTTGTGGCCTCAGGGAAGTGTGAACTATAAAGACAATGAAAGTAAAAATCAAGAAAAACGAATCCTCAAGTTGTTATATTGTAATTGTTAAAAAAAGGAAAAAGAAAAAAAAGCTTCTTTCCCCTTTCTCAGAAAGGAGAAACTAGCATTTTTACATATGGAATATAATTTAGGAAATTAAATCGTTCTATTTTTCCACAGCTTCATTATATTTTTTAAATTATTATATGCCAGTAATTCATTATGTACACATATGCTAGATATCAGTAAAAATACATTCCTGAGACATAAGTTTTAGATTATTAATCATTTTGTATCATCCCTTTTCTTTACATTATGAAGTTAGCTATTCTTACCCAAAGCTTAAAATGCATTTTTTCCTTTGTTTACCTTTGTTTACAACTGTGACACTGAACATTTTTAATAAATAGAACTGATAACTCTTGGAATACCTTACTTAGTCTCTACTTACCTCACTATAAAAGTTTCTTTGAGAGCGGTGGTCACAGCTACCATATTTGTAAGTATATTTCTAAACTCATAAAGTGGGTGTCCAACAAATATTTGCTGAATAACAGAATTCTCTCCGGCCAATAGGAGGCCAATGCTAAATTAGCACTTTCATCATAATTTTTAACTCACAAGTTATTAAATTGGTACTTCGGTTAATTATTTCTACAGGTGTCTGTAGTGCTAAGGCTAATGTCGGAAACCTGTCAACAGCCAATTGTAGAGCTCGAGGGCTGGGTCCGGAGCTCACAGACCACCCCAAGCCCGTTCACAGATTGGATCACAAACCTAAACATGCTAGGCTGGGTCACCAGACCCTCCACACGCAGGTCTATGAGCTAGGTAACCGGCAAACAGGTCCTTGGAGGCCACAGGTTGGAGAGCATGGCTGCTTGTGCAGCGGCAGCCGCCCAAGGCAGTAAACTCCAGCTAAGGTGGCGGCGCCGTGCAGGTGCACTGACTTCACCCACACACAACCTATTCACAGCAAATGCTGGACAAGCTTCTGCACATCTGAGGGGCCCTGTCCATGTTCCTATATTTTCCCAACAGATGTCCAATTTAGCTTCTCAAGAGAGCTTACAAGCTTATATATCATTACACAACTAATATGTAACACTTCTGAATTTTGAAATTCATACATGCTTTGAACAAGTACAGCAATATAATAAGGGAATGGGTTGGAAGAGGTTCCAGGCATGAGCAGCCATTCAGGGGGAGCATTGTCAGTAGACAATTTAAAAGCAATAATAAAAGCACTAAATTTCAGTCTGCTTTTTATTATCACCATGTGTTAGCAATTGTAAACAATGGCAGTGATAAAATACTCTTCCCCCAAAGAGAGGTCCCTGCCTTGGTACATCACTGAAGAAGAAATCACAAAATAAGGATCTCTTCTTCATAGTTGATTGACAGAATCCCATTTGCTTCACATTCCTAATGGAAAATGTGAAGTTTTTGATAAGGAACAAACATGCATAAATTAAAGTCATAAACACCTTAATTTAGGAGACTATGATTAGACAAGACAAAAAAGTTGAATGAATGAATAGGAGTGGGAACCAGTAAGAAGCCATTTGAAATGTGGTATTTTCAAAGTTAAAAAGAAAGGAAAAGTACAAAATTAAAGTAAGAGCTAATATAGTTATATTTTATTTGTATTATACAACATATACAACCTGGCTTGAGAATATTATTAGAACGTGCAAATTAAACGCAGTATACTTGTTTGTAATTTTCCGGTTTAATTATTTTTAATTAGTTTTTACTATTGATAGTTAATAGGTGCTCCCCCCCTTAAATTAAAAATTATTTAATTAAAAAGCAAAATATGCTCATAGCAAGAGTGGACATTATGGATAATAAAAATGAAGCAAATTAAATCACAAAATTGCTCACTATACATTATGACCCTTTTTAAAAATGTCAGTGCATATCCTTCAGATTTGATATACTTATGCATATGTTATAAAAGGACTCAGAATATGAATACTATTTACACACTGTGGTTTAAAAAATTAACGTATTACTTTCCCATTAATATTCCATAAGAAATAAAATTCTATAGCCATTACATTCAATTACTACATGATATTCTATTATAAATATAAACTTTATGCATTAAACTCATATTATTAAAACATCATTTTTCTATTATAAACAATAAATATTCTACAATAAGTATATTTATAGGCAAATTGGTATAATCACTTTAATTGATTTCTTTAGTATAAATTCTTACAGGGAAACTTTTCCTAGCGAAAGGCATGTACAGGGCCATTTCATATATGTTCCATGGTCACCTCAAACACACAGTCATCTAATTTCTATAAGGTTTTCAAGAGAATGTGGAAACACTTGATTCATACAGAGAAAAATTAACTTGCTAAAAAATGTTTAAATAAAGCAATAAACTAAAAACTAATAATTGTCTTAGAGGTAACATTATCAATTTAATAAAGTGACTACATGTAATATTGCTAAAATTTCTCCTTGTAGAAACACTTTGTAGCTTGTTTTCTTCATAAGAAATTCTAAGTAGGCATGGTGTCAAAAAATGAGAGTCAAGCAAATAATTGCATTCCACACAGGTAAGCCATTTAACAAGCATCATTTTAAAATTACTTAAACATATATAATACAAATTAAAAGTATTATAATTAAAATAGACAAAGATGCATTTTAATATGTATGTGTTTGATACGATGTGGAGGGGAATCTGCGAAAGTTAGATTGACTATGGCCTAAGAAGTTTTTTATGGTGGCTCAGGGTATGCACCTATTTTGTGTGTGTGTGTGTGTGTGTGTGTGTGTGTGTGTGTGTGTGTGTGTGTGTGACCGGTAAGGGGATTGTAACCCTTGGCTTGGCATCGCCCACACCTCGCTCAACCAGTGAATGCACCAGCCATCCCTATATAGGATCCGAACCTGCGGCCTCGGCACTCCCAGCGCCGCTGTGCTCCCAGCGCCACACTCTCCCGAGTGAGCCACGGGGTGGGCCCATGGTATGCATATTTTTAAGACTGGGCTACATATTGTCATTAGAAGGTTGTACAATTTATAAGTATTTTAAATAATTTGTTGACATGTACAAATCAATGGGACAAATTTCAGTGCTGCATTAGATCCAGATCTCTGTTCCCTCTCCTTAAAAAAATTCTACAGTTGATTTGCATGCCAAGAAGAAGTACCTTTTTAAGGTAACATGCATATACTATTGATAATGAAGCAACGCATTCTTTTTCAGAAGGATGATATTTATCCAATTAGAATATGCATTAACATTTTCATCTCACTGATTTAAATGGGAAAAAAAATATCATGTGCAAGTTCAGATAGCAAATGAATAAAGACATAAGGGAGAATGGAAGAGAAAGTTTAGCTTGTGCAGATGTGACTCTCCATACCGATTTTTAAAGAGAGAAGTAGTGTCTCTTTTTCAATGAAGTATATCAGCATAAGATAGTTACAACTTTAACCCATAGTGAACTAGTTAATTTCTTTTGCATTAAATGTCTCTGATCTGTCCATTTATTTTCTTTCTTTTTCTATCCATGTCAGATGTGACAAGTTTAAAAGAGGTAACATGCCAGCACCCTACTTGAGGAGGGGAAGTGTCAAATGCATATGCAGAAGCCAGAGAGTGTGAATGAGATAAGACAGTATCCACAAAGGCAAACAGATGCACATGGTGCATTCGTAGTGAGGACTGCATTAAAGAAAGCATACCAATTTGCTTTAAACAGACAAATGACTTTGTTCAACACTTAAAATAAAATCTAAATTCTTTTCTCTGGCCCTCACTAAGACCCTTGGTTAAAATCACTGATGTAGGCCTATTTTCTCATCTGCATAGAGGCTTATAATTTCCTCTCACAGTATCCTTTCCTTGAGATTGAACATTGCCATCTCTGCATCCCCAAAGCCTATCTTAGGACAAGACTCCTAGAAAACACTTGAGAGAAGTGGCATTCTATATATTGTAATAATACACAATAAAATTATCCTCATCTTTTATTAGCTACTGAATGCTCACAGTTAAATTCCTCCCAAGGAATTGCCCTGATGAAGGGAGCTGCCCTTTTCCTGAAAGCAGCTTACGTCCTGCAGTGACTTGTCGGTGCATGGATATAAAGGTCTAGTCCCTGTGGCTCATTTCTGGTCGTGTCTGAGAGGTCAGCCCAGCTTCTGAACTCCTTGTAGATTGGTCAACACCTCTGTCATAAGTGCACCAGAGTCCACCCTCTCTTCCTGAACAAACCTGTGTTCCTTACCCTCACATAGAACTTGTTCTCCAGGGCGCTCAGTAGTAAGCCACCTTCATACATCTGCAGATAAGAAAGTAGCCTCCTTACCTTGAAAATTATTATTGTTCAAAGAGTACTCATGCACACAACTAAACACAACAAAAGGTGGGCATGAGACGCTGTGGAACATACTAATATTTATAGAGCAAATGTATTTTACAGGGCCTCCAAAGCCCTGTAGTTTCAGGTTTAGCCTAACTTCTTAAAAGTACATATAAAAATGTTAACCTTGCAAAAGACGGGAAACTTTCCCCAGGCTAAGGTCTGTGTTGTAAGATAAAGAATTGTAGCACAGCAAGGTTGCTGGCTCAAGGACAGACAAGTTACTTGATTGATATGTAAAAATGCTGGGGAAGCTTCTGTGGGGAGAGAGAATGTTTGCTAAGATCAAGCTTTTGTTGGTGTATCAACTTAACATATGCCTAATGCATAATGCATTTTGCAAATTGCATTATGGAATGTCACCTTGCTTGTTTCACTTTACCAGCCTCTATTGCTAAACTTGTTAAACTATACTTAGCTAAAACCCCACCTATCTTCTTTTCCTGTAACTTCCTGGTCTGGAGAATAAATGTGGGGTGAGAACCCCAGTTCATGGTTAATTTCCAAAGGAAGGAATGCCTTGCTCTTGAACGTTCTGGGAAATTAACCCCTTTGGGGTCTCTCACTGCTCTGAAGAGATGGGCTTTGAGTAATCCTTTGCAGCTCCATCACCCAGGGGAAGAGAGGTGACAAATCTGTGGGAGGCAAAGCAACAATGTGCCAACATGATAAGGGAATTAGACATAGTTGTTGATGCCACAATTATGTAAGGGACATATTATTTTTATGATTAGCTCTTCAACCATTTGATTTTACTGCTATACCACTTTCACACAGTTATTGCACAAGAAACTGGCTCATTTTCATACATTTAAGTTTCACCTGTCCTAATTATCATCATGTGCTATCAGAAAAGTCAAAACAGAAGGAGAAGATGAGTTTAAAGGAAAATTTTCTAGAAAATTTAATCGCAACTCCCACCTGTGGGGTTAGAAACAGGGATTATATAGACAAGTGTTAATTTGTCTTTCAAGTTTGGTTTTCAATGAGCTGTACAGAAAGGAGAAGAATGGCAGATGTAAGTAGATTTAGGCTTCTTGGAAAGAGGTGAGCTCTTAGACTCCCACCCCCATCTGGAAAGTAATATTATGTATTAATATGCTTTGACCTTAACTCCCCCCCACACACACACACACATTGACAGCACTATATTTACTGATATACTGCTGGGTATGGTCATCATTCATTACATTTCCATCAATAAGAAAATTATAAATAGACTCGAGTTCTTTGTTTTCCATGAGCATATATAGATTTCTCCGTGTATCTCATACTCTGACACATTCTCTTTTTCTTGACCTCTCTCCCACTTTTTTCTCTCTCATGCACACATTTTATGCGAGTGCTTTCTCTCTCACTTTTCTCCCTCTGTCTGGCTTGCTCTCACACTCACACCCAATCAATCTTCTTTTCACACACACCGTGTCTTACTGGTGTGCTCACTCACTCACTCCACACTGGTAGCTGCTCTTTGCTGTCATACACTTTCTGCTTCTTGTTCACACCCCTTTCTTTCTCTTTCTTTCACACATTGTCTCCTACTGTTATTCTAGCCCCCCCTTAGCCTCTTTCTCTCGGGTACTATCTCACTTTCACCCATCAACTATTACCTGTTCTCTCAAATTTTCTGACATTCTGACTTTCATACTCCTTAGCTCTTAAGTACTCTCTTGAACTCTCCTATTTTTACATCCTACCTGACCCACACTCTCAGTTTCTCACCCTCACGCCTTCTCTTTTTCCATCACACTCTCATGCTTTTGTCTTTCTTTCTTTTGCTTTCTCCCATCTCTACTCTTTTCAGGAAACAGAAAAAGGATACCAATCAGGACTTGCCTCCTTCTGCAAAAATTCATCAGCTTTTTCTCTTGAGAGCACAAGGATACTTGGTCTCTGTTAGTAAACTGGTGACAACAAAACTCCTCAGGGGGAAGAAAGGCCTCTCTAGGGTCTGGAATTGCATTTGGGAATAAGACACAGTCAGGCTAATAATAAAGGGATATTATTATTTCCAATTTTCCTTTTTTTTAAGTTTATAACTTTCCTGGGATCCATGCTAAGTATATCTTTATACCTATGTCTGTTTCTACAGAAATATATATATATAATAAATATATATATTTACACATCTATATAAAAATATACTTACATATTACATTTATATATAAAAATTTATATTTATATATAATGTTTTTAAAAAGTAAAACATTTAAATCTCTTTCATCTTATTACCACGAATATGCCATACATTTAACAAAAGACGATAAGCTTCAAGGTCACAAGACTAAGGTTTATAGAAAGGTAATGAATATTTATCTAGTTATCAATCTATCAAATGCTAAGAAAAGAGCAGAAACTTAACCTTTGATAATAGGAGAAAAATGAAAGAAATTAACATATATGAAAATAAAACTACAATATCATTTTCATTTGGAAAAAAGAGAAATTTAATTTCCATATTCCATAGGCCTTTTACTTATTTTTGCTTGCTATAAAATATTGGCTGATGGCATAGTTTTTATCTGTACCAAAATATGCGTGTTTTTCTGATAGTCAATTATTTCTCAAGATGTAAAATTTTACAACATACACTTTTCTAGAATAAAGCTTCTTTCTTTTTCTCTTACTGTATTGACAGATTTGTGTTTTCTTAGAGATTGTCTGTCTTTGGATCACAAATGTTTCATGAGAATGTTTGTGTATAATCCATTATACCTAACAATGATAACATGAGAAGACTTTACAGATGGTTATTCAGAAAGAGAAAAGCCAAATAACTTTTGTAGGAGGTCAGTCATAGCAGTAAAAATGGAACTACAGTAAATAGAAACTATTTATCTATGATCATTTTCATTTTATATCTATCATGCATATGCTGAAATTCAGATTTACTTTTTCAGAATTCTTTTAAAATAAAGAATGAAAACTTTTTAAGGAAAGCAAAATTCTATTTCCTTTATTCCATTTGCCTCAGAATAAATCCAATCCAGAATATTTTACAGTCATTTCAGCCAATTTAAAGTATATTTCAAAAAGATCTAGTTAATGAATACATTTTAATAAAGAATTAATACTAGAGCATTTGATTTAACTTTTTTCAATGGCTTACCACTTCATTCAGTTGCATTGATTTTGCTTTCTTCCTCTATTCTTGGGATTTATGGGGAACCAAAAAATGAGGTTTAATGATGCAGCACTTATATTTTAAAGTCCTGCTAATCTTCACAATTAGCTATTTATCTTTAGGTTTAAAAAATAAACAAGCAATTTGAAGATACCTGGAGAAATCTCTTCTGTGCTAGATTATTTCCAAATGACTTTTTGATTCAAAAATTGATTAATATGATGGCTTTGTCTTAAAACACTCAAAATATATTTCTTCTTGTGTATGTAGTATCTTGAATAAGAAACAAGACAGATGTTTCAAAATCAAAAAACTTGCTTTACTTAGACTTACAATCTATATTGGATATAAAATGAACATATTGTAGTTGGCCAGAAAAATAGTTTTATGGCAGCAATTTTAGATTTTTTAAAATACATCTAAAATTCTTAAAAATTTAGCTAGCACTTTGTATCAACTTTTTATTCTCTCTCTCTCTCCTGATATGATTAAGAAATTCTAAGAGAAATGGTGCATACCTGGGGTAACTAAGATGGAAATTTTAGCTGAGTACCTAGCGTTAACTTCCAGAAACATCTTCTCAAATCATTGTTATATGCAGAATTGGTAAACAATTGAAACTGTTTTGTTTTGTTTTGTTTTTTGATATTCCTAGTCAGCCTAATCAAGGCTAGAATGTTCATACTAACTTCTCTACTAGCTGACAGCTTATTATTTATCACCCCCTAACTGTCCAGCACCTACTCTTTCCAAATTGCTTTAGTTTTTTGTCTTTTATTTAATCTTGCTTTTCTTTTTTTCCTTTCATGAATCCCATTTGTGGCTTTGTTGTATAAAATGGCCATGATACATAGGTTTCCCGTTCTTAAGTACAAAGTTAATATCAGCTGGTCTGTGGCAATTTCAGGATTATCACTGGGGATGCCTGAAGCTGTGGTGCTGACCTTGGCTAAACCTTTATTAAACGAATGAATTAATGATTAATATAGTTCTGTTCTAAGGGCTGAGACAGATCAGAGGGTAAGCGGAACAAGCTGTCAACATCGTTTATAGAAAATGCACACATTGATGATTTTTATGTGGCTTTCATTATGGTCTTTCATTTTCTGCTATTGAGCATGTTTATGCATCCTGTTATTGACTATGTGACTGACTAAAGAGGTCTAAGAGACCTGTCCTTGTATAGGACTGTGGTTCCCCTGAGACCATCATATTGTTCATGAGTCTTGATGGTTGGAAGTCAAAGCACATCCTGTGTAATTGAGAATGGGCCCGGGGAAATTCACCAGGAAATCTTAGCCCTCTCTGATATTTGCATGTGCTTTATTTCTTTTGCTGTACCACATTCTTCACCTTTATTAAAAACTTACATGAATATACCCTGTGGAATCTTACGCATCATTTCAATTATTTGACTTTGTGCAACAGTTGCCTATTATATATTAGTAAAATCTGCAGGAAAATTAACTATGAGTTTTTGTTATTCTTTAATTTAAAAATAACATTTTTCTGAACTATGCTGTTTATAAATTTGTTTTTATAATAAATTCCTCAGAAGTGTCTGAGGACAAATCCTATTAAAGGATATTTTCTATTCTGCAGAGGCTATTAGCATCTATAGTGTTTGTCACCTCTGAATAAAGAGGTTTCAAGAAAGGATCGGAAGATTCCTGGAGGCCAAATTATAAAATAAATGGGAGATGAGGTCTGTGTTCTTTGTTGTAGTACATCTAGCAGCACCAGCTAAATCCTCATCACAAGACTTTTATATTGCTAGTTGTGGTAAAGGTTATCATGATCTCAATAAATTTCTGTTCTTTGTATCTTACAAAATTGTGAAAGAACATGATAAATGCACCAACAGATGGATTGTTATGACCCGGATCAACTAAGCCTTGGTCACAAGTTTCTCTCAATTAGGTTGACTTTGGCTCAGGTAACATACTGATATGCCAAAGCAACAACTGCTGCCTTTTCAGAACAGTGATTGACTCTATACTCACTTACAGTAGCCCTCTTCACTTCATAGTCTGTGACTTTTATAAGAACACAAGCCCGTTTTACATGTCACAAACCTGAACAGAACAAAAACACCTTTGAATATGGACTTAAGAAATTCTCACATTGAACTCTGGTAGTAGAAAGCTCTAACGGTGTGGCCTTCTGCACAAAACATATTTTTAAAATATATATATATATATTTTTTTTTTCTTCAAGAAAAATTTAAGCTGAGAGAAAACAATGTTTTTTTTTTTTTTTTTCTTTTATCCGATAGCTTTTGTACCTTCATAAATTCTGATTGCTTTTACCGGCTCTTTTTGCCGAAAGGGTCCATGTGGCACCTGTTGTATTTCTGGCACATGCCAAGTTTGTTCAGTGTCAGTGCTAAGTATCTGGTGGATGGAGTAGGTATGGCAGGGCTTAGCATCCCTCTGGCAATGAGGTGTACAACCAGGACTACCTCTTCTAAGGCAGCTAAAAGTGGTGCTTACTCCTGAGTGTGTGGATAACCATGCTTTTAGCTGAAATGACATAATAAAATCATTTTAATACAATTATTATGATATTAAGTTCCTGTGCCCATGAACCGCTTGGCACAATTCACTCATAAATTAAACAAGGTCAGTATGAGACCTAATGTAGAACTTAGAAATTTTTGAGAAATACAGAAACTTTAGAGAAGCATAGTTGATTTTGTCTGGAAAAGTTCAACGTGAATTAAAGCACAACAGAGGTTCTCTTACATTTGTGAAATAATATAGCATCAATAGTTGTCTCAGGTTATACTTACATGTGGAGGTCAAAACTGCTTCAACATCCCTTGAGGCTAAGTATTACTCTAAAGAAGTTATTGATATGCCCCCAAAAAGCATATCTTCTGTTTCCAATAAAAGGCAAACAAATATTTATTTTTCCTTTTAAATCTTGCCAACTTTTCTTAGAATAATTCTCTTTTTACCTGTCAAATAAGTTTCCAACATCACCTATTGGTAGTTTCTAGTTTCACAGTATGTATTAGCTGATCCATCTGCTGACGGTTAATGATTTGAATCCTATACCTGCCACCTTGTTCATTCATTATTGTTTTTCTTTAATATCAATTATGATCAAAATTCAAATTTCATAATTTTACAGGCAATTGATGAGAGATTCACTTTTTTCTAAATCTTTGGGTTAATCATTTGCGTAAAGCTTCTCTTTTTTATTCTTTTAAAAAAATTTTTAAATTTGTTTTAATTGACATATTGTAATTGTGCGTACTTATGGGGTACGGTTTGATATTTCTATACATATATGTTGTATAATGATCAAATCAGTGTATTTAGCTTATCATCACCTCGTGTATTTATCTTTCTTTATTATGAGAAAAACCAAAAGTCTCTTTTCTAACTATTTTGTAATATACAATACCTTACTATTAACTATAGTCATCCTGCTGTGGAATAGAATGCCATAACTTATTCCCTCTGTTGCATTATAACTTGGTACCCACTGACAAATCTCTCCCCATCCTTTCTCCTTCCTCTCCCTGTTCTTTGTAACCACTGTTCTAATCTCTGTTTCTATGATATCAACTCTCCCTCTCTCTTTATTAAATAAGATATTGTTGAGATCATGCAGTATTTATCTTTCTGTGTCTGGCTTATTTTACTTAATATGATGTCTTCCACGTCCATCCCTGTTGTTGCAAATGACTGGATTTCATTATTTTTTAAAGATGAGTAGTATTCCATTGTGGATATATCCCACACTTTTTATCTCACTCAGATGTAGACATAGAAATTTTTTTTATCTTTTTTTAAAATTTGAGCATCAAAATTTTATTGTTTTCATGAATGATCTGTAATTCTCCTTTCTTTAGTTTCCTTCAACCTTTAGCTCCTTTTTTAATAGTACTTTTTAACCAAAAATCTAGTATGGCTATGGAGTTGCTCAAATATATTCAACCACATCTCAAGACCAATGTAGCGAATACAAAGTCTAGGACCTGCTCTGCTCTGATTAGAAGATATGAGGTTTCCTGTATCATTAGTCATATTACATAAATTATTTTATGGGTCTCAATTCTGACTAGATTTTATGCCTTATTGCTGGTCACACTTTAACACATTGAACACAGCCATAATGAACACATATGATTCCTTAAAAAAAAAAAAGAAAGAAAGAAAGAAAAGAAAAGAAATTTCTTGTCCTAGTGGAACTTTAAAAAAAAAAAAATCTATATTCTTGAATGCTTGGAATTCTTTTATTACTTTTTTTTAAATCCAGGGAAATACCTAACTTTTGAAGCTTTCCAAGAGAGCCATAAGGATACCTTTTCTGCACTCCCACAGCACATTTTTCTTAATTCCAGACAACTATAGCTAATACTAACACTAAAATAATAAATACAATATATTGAATGCTTACTATGTGCTAGGCAAAAACCACACAAACAAATAAACAAACAAACAAAAACCAATGGCATGTATTTTGCTTCATTATACAGTATTATTGAACAATACAATTATCATATTTGGAAGTGACAGAGATACCATTTAAATTTATGTTTATCTGATATTTAAGAACACTACAATGTCCCTATGTATCAAATTAAATGGCAAATTATTTTGAAAATTTGTTTCATGCTTGAATTCCCTTAAATAGACTAAAATAAACAAATCCTAGAGCAGACGCCTTATCTACTATCGCCGACTACTAGTGTCTAGACTACTGCCTAGCCAATAGCTTATACTTACTAATTAATAAATGAGTTAAAGAACAATATAATTGTTTTTAGCACTGCTAAGGAAATAATTGAGTGTTTCATTCCTAAGAGTTCATTTTAAAAAAGGAACATTCATGGACATTTTGATTTTAACTTTAAAATGTATACATTATCTTGGTGCTACTTCCAACATATAAACTTATATATTAATATAAAAAATGAAAGGTATTCTCTTAAGTGATCAATTTATGACCACAAAGGATTTTTAAAATGGTTATTAAACCCATGGATTATTTTAGTCACTAACCTAGAAAATTAGCAAAAAACTGTACATGCTCTGCAATATAAAACTGGGGTCTTAACTATTTATGGCCATTGACACTTTTCAAAGTAAAAACAAAAACAGTTTCAAAAGCCTCTGTACATTCCAATTTGTGAAATTTCCTTTTACTCAACTAAATTTATCCTGTACCTTCATATCTTCAAATGGAATTTCTTCCTGTGCTCAGCTGTCGAGAAATTTGCAGTATGGCATTTTACAGCTGTCAAATTCCACCCACGGGACCTGATTTGGCAGTTTACACAGGCAAAACTTTTACTGACTGTAGGGACAGTTACCATTTTTAGCATTTGTTGAGAATGAAGAGTAATGATTGCTTCATTTGGAAAAAGGTTCTTAGAAATTATTTTACATGCAAAAAAGAGAGAATATACAAAAAAATCAGCTGAGCTTTAAAAAATAAATTTAAACAAATCAAAATCCAGAACATATGTTTTTGTTTTAATTGTAAAAATTTATGAAAATACTAAAGTTATTTTCATATCATATCTTATTGTCTAGGCAACAACCAATAATGACTTTCTTATACATGTTCCAATGTCTAAGAGAGGGAATAGGCAAAGAATCAAACTAACAACAACAACAAAAAGAAAATAAACAAACTCAATGAATTTAAAGCAAGACATGAAACAAAATACAACAACTTTTAAAACACATTCAAGAGAAAGGACTAAAAAAAATAAAAGGCAAGAAATCTATTGCAAGATTTTAAAAATCAAAATAGTCATTTTGCAACCTTATAATCAAAGTCTTCACTCAAACTTATAACAAATCTTTACATTCAAAAGAACATAAATCACATTTATGAGGCTAAATGTTGGGAATTGAAGAAAGAATTTTTCAAAATAAAGGTACCCCAGCTAAGTCTCATTTCTGAAGACTCAAGTCCTGTCACACAACAGCAGGATAATAATGTGCTTAAATCACCATGGACTAAGAGAAAGTCATTGATGAAAGATCAGGAGTGTCAGGATTCTTCTCCCCATTTCGCCTATCTTGGGGAAGTAGTAAATTTATCCTCAGAGTGAAACTGAGCACATCATACCTAAATATGCCAAAAAATATGATGGGAAGGTTGCCCAGAATGAGAATGGCCTTGCCAGTGTGGTATAACCCTTCCTTTCATCCTGCAGGGGAACAGTGGAGGAGTAGAGAGCCTGCTTGCTCTCAGCCAGCACCCCATTCAGTGAGACCTCTAGTCAAGACAATTCACCCACATTCCTGGAGCCAGCAGGCAGTCTAGTCTTGGCAGTCTTTCTTTCCAATGAAGTATGCTTATATTACCTAAAGCAATTAACATAATTATCTTCTCATGCTTTGAACACAAATCCAAGAACTGCCAGACATTTAAGAAGAACAAGCAAAAAAAAAAAAAAAAGAAAGAAAGAAAGAAAGAAAAGAAAAGAAAAACAAAATCAAGAATAAAAACAAAACTGCATTGGATCCTGTGTTCTCTACCTCATCAACTCGCTTTGCAATGGATAAAACTGGCCTTACATATTCTCAAGTCCAGCCCCTCCCATCCTAACCTTGGTCTCAACTTTCTGCTGGGCTCAGATACTTTGCTCGTGGATGTATCTCCTTTTTCTAAGGTACCATTACTTTTTCCCCTCTGTTACTTTAGTCCCCTATGCGAACATGCTGTAATACATTTCATTGCAAAACAAAATGAAAACTTCCTTGAATTTTTATCCCTCTACAGTCCATGAAAATGCTAAACTCCAATTTAGAACCAAACTTCTTGAGAAGCTTGCCTGCTTCCTGTTCTCTGGACATTCAATCCAATCAGGAATTTAGTTCCACCACTTGTCAAAGATCACCAATTAGCTCATTTCCAGACCCCAGAGTCCATTTAAACTCGGAGACTGAGGATACTAACTGGACAGAAGATGCTGAGCATGTGCCCCATTACAGCAGTGGCAAGTGGTGACCTAAATTGTACCCTATCATATCTGCACTGGCTGTCTGTGAAGCTTCTGGGGAGGGGTGGGATACTGTGGGCAGCAGCAGCCCTTGCTTCTTCCAACACAGAGCTAATCCTTCTGTCAATCACTGAAGCTAGAGTGGGAAAGGACAGGTTTCACTTCTGGGAGGAACATTCAAGTGGATCGCATACGCTAACAAGAATGTCATCTACAAAGATGTAATCACCAAATGCAGCAGAGCACTCTTCAGAAAATGCCTCAGCTTGCCATTCTGAAAAAAGATACGATTATTTTGGAGAAAATAATTTTTCAGCACATGAAGAAAATCAGAAAAAATAATACTTGAATAACTTCAGTTAAGATAGTAAGTAATGGATGAAGTGATCAAAGTCTAAACAGATAAAGATTAAACTTCTATCTAGAAAAGAGCTGAATTTAAAAATACTGTATTCACTGAATGAAAGAAAGCTCTATGAAATGAAGACAAAAGTGTTATGACAAGCAACAGAAAGGACATTGTTGGGAGGGATGGGGGACAGGGAGGACGGAGGGAGGTTTCAGTAACTGGCCATGATAATCAACCACATTGTATATTATTTTAAAAAGAAAAAAAAGAAAAAGAAAGAAAGTCATTGATGCAGTAAATGTACAAATAAGTATTTACTATAATTACACATTGCTATAAAAAAGAAACAGCATTTCATGTAAATAAGTGGGGGTAATGAATTGAATTTGGCTGGTATTAGGACTCATAAAATGCTGTTTTAGTATAAGAGTGAGAAGGCTCCAGTCAAGTAAGGAGTTAGGGAAAAAAAGTATTCCCGGCACAAAAAAATAGAAAGTACTGCAGTGAAAAGGAATTCATACGTTCAAGAAATGAGAAAGAAGGCCAAGTTTACACTGATGATCAGGAACAAAGTGAAATGGCGAGAAATCACTTTGTAGAGAAGCATTGGAACAGCTGATCTATGTCATGGAAATCTGATTCACTCCAAGTTAAATAGAAAGGCACCAAAAAGTTTTAAGGTTCAGCGTCACATTGTTCGATTTTCATTTTATAATACACTCTGGCTGCTGTGTGGAGAGTGGATAAGAAGGGGCAGAAGGGAAGCCTGAAGACTAGTTACACACTACGGTAGCAGTCCAAGCTTAATTAAGGAACGGTGGTGACAGCCGAATGGATTTGCTGTAGGAAGTAGAATTCACAGAATTTGTTTAGTGATATAGAATGCCCGGGTCCAAAGAAGGGAACTTCTAACTTGATGATATTGGTAGATGTCATTTACTGAAATCATGATGACTAAAGAGCAGTTGAAGGCAGGGATGCAGAAGTAACCAAGAGCTCAGATTGGGGCAAATACAATCTGAGATTATGGTTGCCAGCCAGTTGACTGTTATCAGCTCTATTCTTCTACTGTTTGAAGACATACAAATGGCCAACAGGTACATGAAAAAATGCTCAACATCACTAGTCATCAGGGAAATGCAAATTAAAACCGCATTGAGATATCATCTCACCCCAGTTAGACTGGCTATAATCAAAAAGACGGTGAATAACAAATGCTAGCGAGGGTGTGGAGAGAAGGGAACACTACTGCACTGTTGGTGAGACTGTAAATTAGTACAACCCCTATGGAAAAATGTACGGAGGTTTCTCAAACAACTACAGATAGCTGTTCCATATGATACAGCAATCCCACTTCTGGGTATATACCTAAAGGAATGGAAATCATCATGTCAAAGGGATACCTGCACTCCATGTTCATTGCTGCTCTGTTTACAAGAGCCAAGAGTTGGAAGCAACCTAAATGTCCATCGATGGATGACTGGATAAGGAAACTGTGGTATACATACACCATAGAATACTACTCTGCTGTAAAAAAGAATGAAATTCTCCCATTTGCAACAACATGGATGAGCTTGGAGAAACTTATATTGAGTGAAATAAGCAAAGCACAGAGGGATAAATACCATATGTCCTCACTCATAAATGGGAGCTAAGAGAGGAAGAAGGAAGAAAAGAGAGACCACAGTGATGTGTTGGACTTGCAGAGGGAGACAACATACCTAGGGATACAAAGTGGAGTGGGGAAAGGGGGATGGGGAGGGAGGTCGGGGATAATTGGGTGAGGGACACTGGGTATAATCACTATTTGTGGTAATGCGTATGCTGCTAGTATGGATCTGGCTGTCACATCTTGAGCACAAGTGGTGACGATCAGCTTTGTATCTAATGAATATTTGTAACCAATAAAAAACAAGATTTGCAAAAAAAAAAAAATACTGTATTCACTGAATGAAAGAAAGCTCTATGAAATGAAGACAAAAGTGGTAACACTGCATGCTCAGCAAGATGGGACTCTTGCCCAGATAAAGCAAAAGAGTGACATTGAGGGTGCTGGTCTTAAAACCAAGCAGGTATCATGCAAGATTGATAATATTAAATATTTATCAGATTCTGTATTTACATGCCTAAAAATAGCTCTGGAATTTTATCAGCTATGGATGTAATAAAGTTTCTATTTAAAAAAAATTCTGTTTTCTCTTTTACTAAGAAATAACATGCTGTCTTTCTTCTCCTCATTTCAAAGTTTAACCTTGCTTTTGATTTTATGTTTATTGTTTACACTGATGCACATTGTGAATCTAGAACCAGTATAAAGATGTCATGAACATCATAACAGTTATTTTGTCTTTTCTGTTTGGTTGACTCTATAATGTTGAATGTTTCTGGGCAATGTCCATTCAGCTGAATGATGAACTTTGCTTCACCTGTGGTGCACAGTAATTAGTAAATATCTGAGTAATATTCTGCAATGTAGAACAATTCGCATGTGTAGCATTTGGGTGCTCTGTTTAAAAGGCACAATGCCTTCATTACATGAATCATTCCCATCAAATAGCAATTCCAAATCCTCTTTATTCATGCCTTAACATCAGCTATTCCCTGTATCACAATTTGTTTTCAGGGTTTTTTGTTTCATCTATAGCTGATTGGTGAGCTAACGATATCTGAGACTTGTGCACCCAAAGTAGTGCACCCTCATCATCCTAGTAAGTTATTCTTATGGTTATTTCCACGTGCCTTCCAGCACTTTATTTTTTTTTCTAAATTATGTTGCCTACGGAATGTTATAATATAACGGATAATTTTCTTTTACTTCTATAAGAATGCAAGATTTCTCTCTCTATTCGTTTTATTTCAGAACTATACTATCTGTCCATTCATGGCATTGTCTACTATAAAACTTATTAATCTTGCTAGACAGCTAGGCACAAAATCAAAACACTTGCTGAGCTACCATGCTTTACAAGACTTCGGATCATTTTAAACCTTATTCACTAGCACTGAAAAGGCAGAAGACAACATGTCTGCAAAACTTCCAGGTAACAATTTTGCCTCTAGTATATGGGGTAATTAGCTATTGCTTGCTATGCAAAATGTACCTTTCTAGGCACAGATGAAAAGCCATTGTCAAATCCTTATAACAGAATACCAAATGGGCAAAATATTTGTATTTTCATTTCATCTAGTAGTCATTCTACTGGACTCTTCTGCTGTCCTATTTTTTTCTTTCTCCCACCCACTCACCACCCTCTATCTCTTTAAAAGCTGCCTGAATACCTCTTACATGTTTACTGCTGTATTAATAAACACCCCCTGTTGTGCGTGGTTGGTTCTTTATTGGAAGATCTAGCTTTGATTTTAGTAGTAGTTTTATTATCTCAGATTGGTTTCTAATTTAATATGTAGCAAAATTGATATCTGAATATATTCATTTTTCCCCTTCACTACACAAAGTATCTCTGTTGAGAAGTCACAAATTTGAGAAGACTGTAGTCAAACAAGAAATGTTACTGAAATTTATATCCAAATCTTTTAAAACCAAACTCCCAGTCGTCAGAAGGTGTAGCAGCTATTAACAAAATGTTAGGTGGAACAGAGCAGAATCAATTTTCTTCCAGGTGATCACTTGGACACTTCTTAATACCCAGTTGTTTAATTTAATGGTAAATAGACAAGTTCAACATTCATGTCTTCAGAATGGCACGTGGACAATGGCTAACATCCCTCAGGGACAAGGGTTTGGATTTATTGCACCAGATAAGCCACCCAGACCAGCAGAGGTGTTAGCTAAGGATGAGAAGAACTTAAAATGGGTAGTAAAGGTAGGGGAAGAAAAAGTCAAGTATTAATTGTGGCCTCAAGATCAGCTGCAATGACAGATGCTGACACTTGTCCCACTAAATTCCCACTTATAAATTTTCCCCAGGAAGAAAAGCACATTAGATTTTTGTACTTGCTGCTTCCCGAACTTTTTATAAAGAAAAGTGTCCATAGGTGGACTGTCATATATTGGGATGCACTTTTTAGATTCTCCTTAGGAATTATTCACACCTATTTCTTCAAATACCATGGTGCTCCAGGATGACTGCCCTGATCTGTTAGATCTTTCCTGCAAAGCTGAAGAGAGATACCTCACTCTTGGGCATGCCACCTTCCTGAGGGAATGCTTATATCCAATGACTGCTTGATGTGGACAGTCAGCACAGAAAATTATACTGTTAGGACTAAATATATCTATATCTATATCTGTATCTGTATCTATATCTATATCTATATCTATATCTATGTATATGTCCTGATTTTAACTTAGTGTATTAGGAACCTATAAGGATAGAATAAGGGCTTATAGAATTTGAACTGGGAAAATTAAAACATCTCTGTCCTCTCAAAAATTTCAAGATCTGCGGCTCTACAGGCTTCTTATAAAATTTAACTTAAAAAATAATATAAATATCCAATGTAATGATATATAACATTTTAAAAACATGTGTATATTTTAACTCTAGAACTCTAAGGAAACCTCTCCATTTCTCTCACAAGATTGTTTTCACCATATCTAGCTTCAAACGAAAGAAACTCTTGAATAGAAATTAGTCCTTTTTAACTCCCTTTGCTTTAACTGGTGTAATATGAGCATTCAATAAAAGGGTAACTGTTGTATGTAGGATTATGCTAGATTATAGGGAAAACAAGATATTTTTTATGTCTCACCACTTTAGAGGCATTATTAAAATGTATTGAGAAGAAAGGCTGGGAAAGAGATTCAGTCAGATGAATCGAGCAAGTGCAGTGCAGGAATAGGAAGGGGTAATCTCATATAAACTGACCCGCCAGCTCATTAGGGAAAAATCACTTGGCCTGGCTGTCTGTGGTTAAGAGAAACAAACAAATTGAGCCCTGAGGTAAATGGCTACTGCCCCACACAGGCCAAAGATGGTAAGTACCACAGGCACTAAAGTGTAACACAAAGCTAAGGTGTTATGTAGGCATATATGTGGCAGTCGATTAATTAACCCACTATTTTGAGTAAACATTTTTTTAGAAGGAGCAAAGGATGGTGTTTACAAAAACTAAGTATTTTGAACACTCCCCCCCCCCGCTGTTTTATTAAAGTGTAGTCCACCTTCAACAGAAAAAAATAACATATAAAAGAATACTCAAAGTGAAGAATAGCTCAGTAAAATAAGTATTAACTAGAGTCATAAAGAAGTTATTGAGGAGATAAAAAAAATAAACAAAAACAATGTCTAAAACAGTACAGAAAACAATTATTTGCCATGGTATAGAGTGGTTTCATTCTAGTGTGATATGAAATGTATACCTGTACATTCCTGTGAACAATTATCCTTTCTCATACAAAGAACATGTAATTTTGCATATCCCTTGTTTGATAAAATCCATTGGCAGAAAGAGATAGTATATTTTTTTCTGGTTCACACAATAAAAGACCAAAAGAAACTCTCCAAAAGAGAAGGCAGAAAAATGGAGGCAGCTGAGAATTTTGGCAAGAAAAGCAATGTTAGCATCTACAGCTAAGACAGACAGTTGTAATCACAGGTTATTAGAGTTGCAATGGTCCTTGTAGAGAATCATGTCCAAACTGCTCAATGTTTCTGTTAGGCCTGAAGAATTGAAGTGATTTTTAAGGTTGCACAATTACTAAGTAAAAGAATAAAAACCTTTCTTACCTTTGATTCCCAATCCTGTGCTCTGGTCTTACATGACTTAAAGTCCAACTTGTTCCGATTGTTCTGAGAAGTTTATAGAACAGGGAAAAGCATGTGCCTTTCTCACATGCCAAAGCACATGATCCATTGAGTTCTACATATTTCAGTACATTATCCATTTCAGTATGATATTCTGTGGCCTATTCTGTGTAGAGATGCAGAAGGTGATCTCACTCGTATTCTAAGAGCAAGAGGTTTTACAGTTAGCTTCAAACACATTTTATTTATGCTCTCGTGCTTTTAAAACACCTTCTTTTGACAATGTTATCAGTGTCAGAATGCAATAGGGGCAACTTTCTCTCAGGAATAGCATCCCGAAGTTGATATTGAAGCATTTTTTCTAGGTCCAATTCCCATGTCTCAATACATCTTCATGCAAATGATCAATGGGAATTTTAAAGCTACATCTAAAGACATTTTATTTACTGGAATTTTCCTATATTTTCATGCATGACATTGGGAGTTTTTCTATTGGTGCAAACATATCCTTTAACAAATATTATTTGCATATTTTATTCTCTATATTCCCTTGAATAGTACACTAAAGGAATTAAAATTTATTTACTGCTATAAATTTAGAGTTGTATAAAAACATATTAGAAATAATTCCTTTCTTAAATTACTTTAGCCATCATGCAGAGACATAACAAAGCAGGGGATTAAAAATAAATATATTAAAAGAATATGCCATTGACATATGCTTTTGTCACAGAACAAATGAAGAATACGTAGTTCACCACTTCATTCAAAACTCCCTTGAAAAAGACTTGTTTATAAAATTTTGAAGGTATATAGCTGTACCTAGTAATTTGATGTATTTCAGTAAATCGTATAATAAATTTTTATGTAGAGCCATGAACATGTTTATTTTTTAAATAGAATTTTAATATTAACAGTAATCGATTAGCATATGAATGTGAGATTTCTTAGTGCTCCCAAATATCCATTTGCCCTTTCTTCCTCTTCTTTTCTTAACTCTGATTTTTTAACAGGGCACATTGCCTTGGAGCTGATGACAACACCTTCTAGCCTCCCTTGCAGCTATCCACGGTCATGTGAATAATGTCAGGTTCATAAAACTGAACAAAAGTCAGATGTGGAAATTCAGAATCACATCCTGAAAAACAAAGTTAGTTGTCCCAACTCTTTCCTTCCTTTTCTTGATCTCTGAACAAATGGGAACAAGAAGAACAAGTTTTGTGACTGCAGAGATGACAGAATTATGTTAGGAATGGCAGATATTCTTGTGAGTTTAAACCAGTATAGATAGCAGGGAAGTGGATTGCGTGGATTATACAAGTTTAAAAAGCTCTCTTTTCAAGCAGGAATGTAAAGATTTTCACATTTAAATTTAAGCAAAGACACACACACTTTTAGATTAACAAAATTATAAATCCATATATATTTATTTATGTGATACTTTTTCTTTTGAAACTGAATTAACTAAAAAAAGAGATTGAAGCCACAGATTTGTATAAACAGGTAATCTGTGAGGATCTGTGAGTAATTCTAGTGAAAAACCCAGGACCATTCCATTGACCAAAAAAAAAAAAAAATCTAAATGCTTCTGAAGTGACTCAAAATTGAAATAAGATGTGCTGCAGAAATGTTGATTTAAGGGATACCTTAGGTCAGAAGCTCAGCAAATACCCTCCCTGGGATCCATTTATTTTTAAACTTATGGAACTCAAATAAAGACATTGCTTCAAAAGACCCAAAGGTTCAAAAACAAGCTTTCAGGTGAAATCATTCAACCAAACACAGTGAAAGGTATTTTGTAGTTTTCCCTTGTTTCACCTGTAGGAATATTGCTTCTAAGTTTAGATAATGATATTGTCACATGGAGAACTTCAAAAGGCATCAGTAAAAATCTGCTAACACTTATTTTTAGGAGGAAAGCAAATGATTTATGTTTCTTCTTACTTTCAAGTCATGTCATGAATCATTGTATATGCCAGATCTGTTCTGTTTCACTTCATGCCTCTTTCTTCCACATAATCACTCCCACAGACAGCAGCTCTAGTAGAAGATGTGAATCCACATCTCTATATTAAATTACAGTTAAACATGTTCATATTTTATAAAATTTTGTATGCCAGATTATCTAGATAGGATCAGTCACTTACCACATTATAAATTATGAGAAATTATTAATATCTGAAGAAGTAGTTCAGATTTTTTAAATGCACTGAAGAATTGTTAATATATATGGAACAAAAAAGCAAGATATACTATTTAAAATAAATAGTCTCTGAGTAAGGACAGTGGATTTCTTCCAATAAAGACATTACACAACTAGGCTTTATTAAAAATGAAAAGGATGGCAGTGCTTGTATTTTTTAAGTGAGATAATACTAAGATCGTGTTCTTACTAAAAACAAAATAAATTGTATGTAGTGAAATATAAATTTTACCTGTGAAATCAGTAACAATCTTGCAGAATTTTTATTAGGAATAAAAGAATTAAGTTATATACAGAATTTAACTGTGCATAAAGCATTGTACATTTTATTTTCAATAGCATGTAGTACTGTTACTTGCATTAACAGAATTATTATGACATGACATTATTCAATCTGTCAACTCTAAAAAATGTACATTTCTTCATGTTTGAAAAATTTCTTAGTAATTTGCTTAAATTGTTTACTCACATGTGTGGGGCTTAGGGGGTTCTGTGAATTATAAAGTCTAAACCATTTCTTCTATTGCAATGGATTCCACATATCACAGTTAAAAGGAGGGTTGAGTGTATATAATTGGTTTACATTTCTGCTACTTATTTTCTTTGCTCCTCCAGATCCATTGTCTACTTAGTCTCTGCCAATTATCTGTTTTGCTTGGTGTCCCAGGAAGCTGATCTCTAGGCTTCCTTTGCCTTTTGACTTTTGGTTTAAGCTAATAAAAAAGGGACATCTATAGAAAAGCAGAGGGAAGGAAGAGATGAGCTTCTCTCTCTAGCTCTCCCATTCCATACTGTACTCCGTACAATGTTTTGATTAGCCTACAGTCGGCCATATCCTCTGGCGGCAATTTACTTCCATGTCTATAGCTCATACAAGTTGCTGGTGAAACTACTGTTTGCCTTTTGTGCTCTTGACCTCAGGGTAATAATGAATAATGGCTATTATTCCCACTATTGCTAGCCCCTGATTGCTTCACTATCTGCCATTGGTTCTTTTAAATTTGTCCACATATTTTTTTGTAATCCCTATATGAAATTATCTTGACCTAACACCTCTGAGTGTGTCATATGTTACCTATTAGAAGTCTTATTGACACATTTGTACCAATACTCTACCCATTCAGAGACAGAGACCCTTAAGGGGAAGGCCAGGTTCCTTTGAGAATGAACTCTGTAATGCAAACACTAAATGTACACTCTATTTCTTCCTTTTAGTCAAAGCTACCCAAAAAAGGGAGTGTTTGCCAAATGTCGGGCTAGGGCCTAAAGAGCCTTCAAACCCATTATGCAGACTGGGTCACAAACCTCTCATATGCAGGTCATGAGCTAGGTAATTGAAAAGATCCTGGGAGCCGTCAGCAAAAATTAATAGGCTTTATTTGGATGCAAGCTCAGGTAGCTAAGCAGCAGCTGCCCTAGTGGCCTCCAAGGGTGTCCCGAGGGCACTTTGGATCAGAGCCCTGTATCCTTTATACTTTGCGAGTCAGGTAACCGAGGAATACCTGGGTACACATGCACAATTATATCAGACAATAACCAAGGAACACCTGGGCACACGTGCACAATTAAAGTATTTACAAGCTAGGTCATGCTTGGCAATATTCTGAACATCTGAGGGATCCTGATCACTTATATGTCAATTTTCCTCACACCATATATCATGTTGTCTCGCACCTTCTGTCTTTGAACTGACACTATTTCCCATTTCCTAGGAATCTAAAATGCTTCTATGGTCTTCTAATTAGAGTGGAGCTAATGAAACTCAGATGAGAAATAAGAATCTTAGTCTTAGGCCATTTCACATAAGGTTTGGTGGGACTGTAGAAGAAGTAAGCTGTAGTTATTTTTCCAGTTCCAAAATGTATCATGGTTCCAGTTCCAAAACATGTAAATGTATAGTTTTACTTGGCTTTGCCTACAAAATTAGCCTCAAGTATTTTTGTGAGTTGTCTCTCATTTATACACACACACACACACACACACACACACACACACACACACACACACACACACACACACACACACACACACGTATGTGCCAAGGAAAACTGCTTCCCATCACTCACCAAAATAGTAACCAAAACCAATATGGTATACTTGAGAAAATTGCAGATGTTAGTGCAACTGTCAAAAATCTTAATGATGCTGGGGTAATAATTCTTATCACATCCCTATTTAATTTACCTATTTCACAAGTGCAAAAATCAGATAGGTCTCAGAGAATAGGTGTGGATTATCATAAACCTATTCAGGTAGTGACACTAATCATAGCTGTGATTCCAGGCGTACTATCATAACTATCACAAATCACTGCATCCTATGTTTTTCAGCTATAGAATTAGCAAAAGCTTTTAATGTAATTCAAGAGCCAATAAGAAGGTATCCTCCAATTACTGGCCTAGGTGATGCTCTTGATTACAAAGAGGCAAGTGAAGTCAAGTAAGACTATACTTAGAACTCAGGGCATTCTCTGGACAGCCTCTTGTTATTCTTGTCCCATGAAAGCATACCTCGTAAAATTTCTCAGCACACCAAGGGATGACTGAACATAAGAGCACCATGGAAGGCTGGCAGAAATACTCTATGATTATCATCTTAAGTTTCAAGACAAAGGATAGAAGTGGGGATTGCAGCACTAATTATTTGTTAGTATCTCCCTCTTTGTCCTGCTTTCTTGCATAAAGTCTGCGGGTGATGATTGAACTAGAATCCCCCTGTAAAAATACAAAGATTGATAAAATTTTTATATTTCCTCTGAATTGTCAAACTGGTATTTTTTTTCTATCTAAGCAAAGAATAAGCACAGACTTTTTTTGCTCCAAATCCATCTGCCACTATTTACTGATCTGTTTTGTGCCCTGGAATGTTCCCCTTCATGAATCTTATCATCCAGGCTCTGCTTTGAGTTGAATGTCGCCCCCCCGTCAAAAAAAAAACACCTTAATTTCCACTGTAACTATTGAGGGTGGGAAATCCTATTATGGTAAGTGAAAGGTGGGTCCTTGAAGTGATGATTAAATTTTAGGACCATGCCATAGTGAGTGGATTAATAACGGTAGTCAGGGGCATGGTTCAGAAGGCTTTAAAGGGGAGCATGAAGAGTCTGTCTTTTTTTGCTCTGCTGTTCTCTGCTATGTGATACCCTGCATCACTGAAGTCACCACCAAGAACCTCACCAGATTTATTCCCTGGACTTTGGACTTCTCAGCCTCAGAAACTGTAAGCAATAAATTTTGTTTTCTTATAAATAACACAGTTCCAGGTATTTTGTTATAAGAAACAGAAATGGACTAATAAAGGCTCCTTTTTCCCTCTAGGATCTGACTGGCTTTGACCAATGGGAGGCCCAAGAATGAGATCAGAAGAAGGAAGGAGGTAGAAGTAGTAATGTATGCAGCCTCCATCCCTCATTATCTGTCCACTGCTTTGGCCATATCCATCTTTCTCTTCCTATTGACACATCTCCTTTTGAGAAGACCCTCTCTCAATGCTGCAGCTCACACTAGACCCTGTCACCAATCAGATTAAAGTGAAAATGAGAGGAACTGGTGACAAAAGCATTTGAATATTTCTGATATGGGTGTTTCACTATCCCCTGTTGGTTTCCTTAATTTTTACTGCAACAGGACAACCGTGACTTTCAGTTCCCTGACTATCCAACATTGTTTGGGTAAGTAGAAAACAACATTTCACTTAGAGGCTATAAATTACAATGATCAAGGAGTCTATGAGGAGGGTTAGATAAGGCAGTGTATAAAAATGGTATAGAGATAGTGTCCATTTATATTGCTTATAAAAAACCAGTTACAGTGCCAGCTAGGTGACAATACCTTGCAGGGCTGGGGCAAAGTTCTCCAGAAGGCTATATATGCTCTAAATCAGCAGCCAATATATGGTACTATTTCTCCCATAGCCAGGATTCACAGGTCAAGGAATCAACGGGTGGAAACCGAAGTGGCACCACTCACCATTACCCCTAGGGACCCATTAGCAAAACTTTTGCTTCCTATCCCCGCAACTTTATACTCTGCTGGTCTAGAGGTCTTGGTTCCAGAGGGAGGAATGCTTCCATCAGGAGACACAAAAATGATCCCATTGAACTGGAAATTAAGGCTGCCACCTGGCCACTTTGGGCTCCTCATGCCTCTGAATCAACAGTCTACGAAAGGAGTTACTGTGTTGGCTGGGGTAACTGACCCAGACTACCAAGGGGAAGTTGGACTACTTCACAATGGAGGTAAGGAAGATTGTACCTGGGATACAGGAGATCCCTTAGGATGTCTCTTAGTACTACCATGCCCTGTGATTAAGGTCAATGGAAAATTAAAACAACCAAATCCAGGCAAGACTATGAATGGCCCAGACTCTTCAGGAATGAAGGTTTGGGTCACTCCACCAGGTAAAGAACCATGACCTGCTGAGGTGCTCGCTGGAGGCAGAGGGAATACAGAATGGGTAGTAGAAGAAGGAAGTTATAAATACCAGCTTCAACCACGTGACCAGTTACAGAAATGAGGATTGTAATTGTTCTCCCTATTGTGTTAAGAACATGCCTCTATGTATATACACTGTACACATATTAATCAATTATCTTTGTTTTTGTTCCTCTTGTTCTCCATCATGTACCATGAGACTTACTGACTCTATTCCAGCATTTAAATGTTGTTAACATTACTTCACAGTATTTGCATTTTTAAGTTATGGGATACTGGGAGAAAGGTAAATATCATTTAAGGACTTTACCTTTTTTGTCTTGAAAAGGGATGAATGTGTTTCCAGTTGTATGCAAGTGTGTCATGATATCCAAAACTATTATATTGTTGTAACATTTGAAAATTAAGTTTGATTTAAGGAGATGGTATGAACATCAAGTTGACAAGGGGTGGATTTGTGAAGGTCAATTTTAGGGGTCAACTTGGTTAGATGAAGGAATGCTGAGAAACCTGGTAAAGCTATCTTTTCAGGTGCGTCAATGAGGGTGTTTCCAGCAGAGATTAGTATGAGAGTCTGAGTGGACGAGGTGGGAAAGACCCACCCTCAGTGTGGATGGGAACCATCCAATCCACTGGGGGTCCGCAGAGAACAAAAGACAAAGGAAAGAGGTGAAGCTCTCTCTCGATCCGCTGGAGCTGGGACACACTCTTCTCTCCTGTCCATGGACATCAGAAGTTGAGACTCTTCAGCTTTTGGACTCCAGAACTTACACCAAGGACACCATCAGCTTCCCTGGTTCTGAGGCCTTTGGACTTGGACTGAGCCACTCTGTTGGCATCCAGTTTAAAGATGGCCTGTCGTGGGACTTGTCTTCATAGTCATGTGAGCTAATTCCCCGAATAAATCCCTCTCATATAATTATAACATACCCTATTGATTCTGTCTATCTGGAGAACCCAACTAATACAGATGGTATTTTTGGAGAGATATTGAAAAATATATGAAATAGTCCCTGCTCTCAAAATGTAAGATAATGTAAAAAATAAATTTGCCAAGATGGTTTAGCAATATTATTGTTAATGAAATTTTAATTACTTAAAATAAAACCTTCAGCAGAGAAATCTTAGAACATCTCTCAGGAAATTAATAAATAGAAAAAATAGTAATTAAATAAAACAGAAAAGCCTAATTTCTAGTAGGTTTAGTAGTTCAAATCTTCATACAATAATTTTAATTATTTTGTATGATTTAATATTAATCTTGTATCTTTATAGAATTTATAACTCTTCCTCATGATTATACCAGAAAAAAACAACTGATAATATTAAGCATATCTGTATGACAGCCTTATAATCTGGAAGACAAAGAAGATAAAATAGGCACATGATTTTTCCTTTTATCCTCATTGAATTCTATATTTTTTATTTTTATACTCACAAATTCTATCTTTTCATTTTTTTCACATAAGGATAACCAAACCCACTTAATAATTTCTTCTACTTTACAGAGTCTAGTGGATAATTATTCTGAAACTTTTGTGTGTCATCACTTGAAGGAGGTAGCTTAAAATGTCACATCATGGGCCTCACCCTAGGAGAGTCTGATATAATGGATCCTGAAATGAGGTCTAAAAATCTTCCACAAATCTTTCAGCCCACAAAAGCATTGTTACAATTAGCACATTAAATATAGTGGATATAAATAAAAATTGTCATACAAATTCTATGAGTAGGTAAAAAGTAGATGAACAGAAGGTAAGAAGGAAAAATTGTTTACAGACATCAGTACATACAGATATTGAGAGTTGGAGATTTATTCTTCCCAAATGATATCTTAGGTAGATGTGTAATCATGAACTGTATTTATGTATCCATACCACAGATTGTAACTTTGCCTCTACAATTTACTATCTGGGGATGCAGAATTGCTGTTTTTTAAAAGCTTTTAATGTGTAGAAATGTCCACCATAACCTGTTTCTAAAAATATTTCTTTTTCTTTTCTGTAGATTAGTGTCAACTTTTCATTTTATTAAAATTTTAACTTAATAACTCCTATATAAGACCTATATATAGATTTAATAGAAGAAAACTCTACCATTATCTTTTTACAATATGCTCCGTTCTCTGTTTAAAAGTCACTTTTGTCTACACTATCCTGTTTGATGCGAATATATGCTTGCTTATTAATCACCTATCTGAACACAATAAAATGACTATTATAAATGTCTTATTGTTATTCCAGCAGCTAAGCAATGACTAAAAATAAGAAAACAAAGTAGCAAATAAAAAACTCTCATGGTCACAGTAACAGATCAATATTTAGTCTTTTCTTTTTAAGTTTATGGGAAGGATATAGGCTATGTCTATATACAAACAGATCTATATAATCTAATTTTTTCAATGGAAATTAAAAGAAGAATATTGCTACCTACAGAGGAGAGTTAGCAAAATGATGAATACAATTATTATGAAAAATGATGTATATTTCTACAAAAGTTGTTTATCCTTTAAATACTGGCAAAGTGCCTACAGTTTGTAAACTGCTTTAATAAATTTTGTGTCCTCATATGCTGTCAGGAAAGGGGAGAAATTAATCTTTTAAAAAAGTTTTATCAAAAAAAAAGTTTTATTAAGTAGTCACTTATTCTTGAGATAGGATATGGAAGACACAAGGCCTTACTTCTCATCCAGGGCAACAGTTGGAACAGAAATAAAACAAAACACAGAAGGGTGATAATTCCTATTTCTGAACATAGAGAAAGGATAGCAGAAGGACAGAATGATTCAGTGGGGAAAATTAAGCAAATGATTGTTGAGGAGTAGACTCTAACTTAATTTGGAAATACAGGTAGAAATCAAAGGAAGGCAATTAGTGTATATAATTTAGGATGGAGTAGTTTGCATGAAAATAAATGAAATGAAATAGAAAGTGAAGAGACATAAGGAAACACTAAAGAATTAACAATATTATATAGTTACAAAGAGAGCATATATATTGGATTTGTTATAAATCTCTTTCTGATTTTCTCAACTAAAAAGAAAATAAAGAACATAGTCTGCTTATGAACTGCAGAGACGATATAGTCTCATTTCAAGTGAATGCTTATTATGTATATACCAGATCTCTATGGCAAACTTCCCTAAAACAGAGAATCTTCAAACTGTCATATATTATTTCTCATGAGTTTGTGAGTAAAAGATTTATTTATGGCTCAGCTGGGTAGTTCTGTTTTACATTATTTATTCTGGGGTCATACATGAGGCTGTATTCAACTTGAAACTCAGCTGTGAGTTCATATGACTGCCATTTGAGGCTGGCTGTGATCTTTAATTTTCCTGAATGAGATATTTCTTCCTCTGTATAGATGGAAGGTACAAGACCTCATTGAAGGGAGCTAAAGAATAGGCACACTATCACTTCTTCCCATTTTAATAGTCAATGCAAGTTCAATCCAGATACCCAGAAATTAGTAAACAAACTCACTTTCTTGGTAGAACACCAGCATATAAGTACAAGGAGGAGAGAAATTTGGGGCAGGTACTTTATAGAACATCTATCACAGTACATTAGAGAGTGTGTTATATACAGATCTACTCTCTCTACTCTTTTTTCCCCACAAAATCTGAAATAATGCAAATAAAAAATTTGTTTAACTTTTTATCTATAATTGCATATAGTGAAATTTGGCAGACAAAAAATTGGAAGCTGTAGATACACTATTGCCATATAAAGAGTCAACTTCAGCTGGCAAATATAAATAACAACCAAACTGTGACAGATTAGTTTAAAACAGTTGCTACTTACATGAATCAGAATTCCTGCCATGATTAGAATGATTTTGTTGTCATTTTAATATTTCTACTTATAATTTAAAATCTTATTTCCATACTATAAACATCTTATTTCTGTAACAATACACTATTCTTAGTGCTGAAAAACAAACCCTGAAAAAATTTCATAAACTTTAGAAGTCAGATCTGATAATGCACTATTAGTAAGCCCAAACAATCACTGTTATATCAGAGAATGTGTGAAGAAACAGATATTTTAATAAAATAAAAAGCTTCAATTAATTTTAAGAAATAATAATCTGCAATATTTTAAAATTTGAGTATAATTGAAGAGGTAATATGAACACTGCACTGCTGCATCCACCCAGAACCGAACATAAAACACTCTACCCAAATGTCACTATAGAATAATTCTGAAGGAAAGAGTTTTTCCCTTCAAAAACTACTCCAAAATATTAAAAGAAGGGACTGTCCCACAAGATGCCCATATATCAACACAGAGTTACAAGAAGCATGAAAAAATAAGAAAACGTAACACTGCCAAAAGAAGACAATAATTCCTCAGTATCAGGCCCCAAACAAAAGGAAATATTTGAAATGTCTGAAAAGGAATTTCAAATAATACTCTTAAGGAAACTCAATGAGATACAAGAAAATACAGATAGAAAACATAATAAAGTCAGAGAAACAATTCAAAATCTGAGAAGAAATTTAACAAAGATATAGACAAAAAAGACCAAGTGGAAATCTTGGAACTCAATAATTCACTAAATGAAATAAAAAATATACTACTGAGAGCTTAAGCAACAGGCTAAAGCAAACATAAGAAAGAATTTCTAAACTTGAAAACTGGCTTTTTGAAGTGATCCAGTTAGAAAAAAATAATGTTTTAAATCAAGAAAGTCTACATGAGCTGTGGGACAATTTTAAGTCTAAAAACAATTTTATGGGTGTTCTGGAAGAGGAAGAGAAGAGAAAAACCATCAAAAACCTATTTAACAACATAATAGCTAAAACCTTTCCTAGTATGAGGAGAAATATGGACTCCAAGGTCCAAGAGGCTCAAAAATCCCCAAACAGACTTAACCCAAAAAGGTCCTCTCTGAGACACATTGTAGTCAAATTATCAAAAGACAAAGAAAAGGAAAGAATGCTAAAAACAGCAAGAGAAAAGTACCAAGCCACCTTCAAAGGAGGCACCACCAGACTACTAGCAGATTTTTTCAGCAGAAAACTTGAATTTTTACTATATGGCTTTAAAATATTTCACATAGTTTTGTACTAAATTCCATATTAGGTTATTATTTTTCTTCTTCTCTTTATACATACCTAGTTCCAGCCAATCAATCACATGTGTGGGCACAAATGAAAGTTAGGATGAGGCAATCCAAGTTTTGAATAACCAAAGAAAAGGAAATTAGCATAACAGAGAGGTATCTGCACCCCCATGTTTTTTGCAGCACTATTCACATTAGCCAAGGTATGGTGTCAACCTACCTGTCCATCAACAGATGAATGGATAAAGAAATTTTGGTATAAATGCACAATGGAATACTACTTTAATTCTTTTAATCCATTAAAAGAATTAAATCATGTCATTTGCACAGCATAGATGAGCCTGGAAGATATTACATTAAGTGAAATAAGTAAGGCACAGAAATATAAATGCCACAAGTTCTCACTCATACGTGGGAGCTAATAAATAAATAACAATAAAAATACCTTCAAGTTTTAGAAGTAGTCAGTAGAATTGTGGCTACTAGTGGTTGGGAAGAAGGTGGGTAGGGATAGTGAGAGGTTGGTTAATGTACACAAAATTGCAACTATATAAGATAAATATGTTCTAATTGTATACAGTAATGCTAGGTATCTATAAGGAATAGCACAAAAAGTGAATAGAGCTATAGAAGAGTAATTTTTCTTTCTGTAATTAATCTAGCATAAATCTGAGGTTGATAAAGATAAGTTAAGATATATATGAGAAATTATAGAGCAACCAGTAAAAATAAAAATAAATAAAAACTATGGTAAAGAAATCATTAAAGAAATTAAAATTATATGTTAGAAAATATTCACCTGACACAAAATAAAACAGTAAAGGAGCATTAGAGGAGCAAAAACACTTAAGACATATAGAATACAAAAAATAAAATGTAGAGGTAAATCCAACTGTATTAATATTAACATTAAATATGAATGGAAAATATCTATTTGAAAAGTAAAGATTGTAAGACCGAATTAAAAGTCTATATGTTGTCTGGGAAAGATACACTTTAGATTCACAGACACAACTATATTGAAATTAAAAGAAAAAACATATTATGCAAACAATGAACATAGAAAGGATGAAGCATCTTTGCTAATATTATACAAAATAGACTTCAAAACAAAAATTGTTACCAGAGGTAATAAAGAGTATTTTTATAATAATAAAAAGGTCATTCTATCTGGAAAGTATAAGAATTATAAGCATATATGCACCAAATAACAGAGAAACAAAATATATAAATTGACATAAAGAGAAAGTAGATAATTAAAAAATAATACCTGGGCACTGTGATACTTCAATAATGGATAGAACAGTAGACATAAGATGAGCAAGAAATAGAAGACTTACATGACAGTGTAAAATAACAAGACCTACAAGACATCTGTAGAACACTTTACCCCAAAACAATATATATACTGTCAAGTGAATGTGGGACATTCCCCAGATTAGACCATATAGTAGGCTATAAAACAATCTTATTAAATTTAGAAAAAAAAACACAAGTGTTTTTTTCTGAAAATAATAAAATAAAAATGAAAATTAATTGCATAAAAAACTTAAGGAAATTTCACAAGTGTGTGAAAATTAAAGGACATATTTCTGAATAACCATTAGGTCAAAGAATAAATAAAAAGAAATCAGAAAATAATTTGAGATAAATTAAAATTAGGAAAAGCATACCAAAACTATGAAATGTGGCTGTAGCAGTACTAAAAGGAAATGTATAGTTGTAGATGTCTATATTAAGAAAGAATAAATATATCAAACTAATATTTTAACCTAATATTTTAAGACATTAGAAAAAGAGAGAACAGCAAACTTTACCTACAGCAAGCAAAATAAAAATAAAAATTAGAGCAGAAATTAATGAAATGGAGAATAGAAAACAAAATCAATAAAACCAAAACTGGTTCCTTGCAAAGATAAAAGAATAATGATAAACTTCTAGATAAATTGGTCAAGGAAAAAAAAAGAAGATTCAAATTACTGGAATCAGAAAAGATAGAAGAGACACTACAACTGACATTAAAGAAATATAAAAAAGTATAAAGAAACATTATGAACAATTGTACACCTGTAATTTAGATAATTTAGGTGAAGTGGAAAATTTCTAGAAAGACATAAACTATCAAAGCAGACTCACGATGAAATAGACAACCTGAATAGTGCTATAACAAAGAAGAAATTGAATTAGTAAGCAAAAAAACCACCTGCAAGGACAGGTTCAGGTACAAATGACTTCACCATTGAATTCTAAAAACCATTTCACAAACTAATACCATATTTTTACAACCTTTTTAAAAATATAAGGGAAGGGAAGTCTTCATAAATCATTCTATTAGGACTGATACCAAAATCAAATACAACACACACACACACACACACACACACACACACACACACACACACACACACACACACACACACACACCAAACTAGAGACCACCAACATCTGTTATGAATATGAGTGCAAAAATTCTCACCAAAATACTAGCAAGCCAAATACAGAAACAAAAATAATTATACACCATGATCAAGTTGGATTTATCCCAGGGAAGAATGGTCAATTCAACATCTGAAAAATCAATTAATATAAAGCATCATAATAGAATAAAAAACAAAAATCACATGATTGTCTCAATAAATATGAAAGTGAAAGTGTTAAGAAAAAATATTTGAAAAAATTCAACAACTTTTTATAACAAAAATTGCAAACTACAAATAAAGTAAATTTTTTCAATCTGATAAAAAACATATATACAAAGTCCATAACTGATGTCATACTTAATGATAAGAGTCTGGATGATCTTTCCCGAAGAGCAGGAGCAAAACAATGATGTTAGCTCTTGCCAATTTTATTCAACATGGAACTGGTAATTCAAGCAAGTGCAAATAGGTATTAAAAATGAATAAATAAAAGGCATCCACATTGAAAAGGAAGAAACAAACATATCTCTGTCTGCAGATGATATAATCTTGTAAACAGAGAATCCTAAGGAACATACTAAAAATTATTAGAAGGAATAAATGAGTTCAACAATATTTCTAGGTGCAAGATTAAGAAACAAAAGAATAATATACTTAGAAATAAATTTAAAGAAATAAATGCAAAATTTACACTCTGAAACTGCAAAACTTTGTTGAACTATATTAAAGAAGATCTAAATTAATGGGAAAACATCTCCTTGGCTTGGGTTAGAAGCTTAATATTTTTAAATAGCATTACTCCCCAAGATGATATACAGATTCAACATAATCACTATTCAAATTTCAAATGACTCCTTTGTCGAAAGTGATAAGCTAATTGTAAAACTCAGCTTATTATAATTGAAAGGGACACAAAATAGCCAAAACAACCCTGAAAAAGAACAGGAGAGAACTCATATTCACCAGTTTCAAAACTTACTACAAATCAATGCTAATTGAGAATGTGATATGGCACAAATATAAAGATGTAGAACAATCAAATATAAGTGAAAGTCCAGAAAAACTCACACACCTGATTTTTGACAAGTGTGACAAGACGAACAAATGGGGAATGAACAATCTCTTAAATGGTCATGGGACAACTATATTGCCACTTTCGAAAGCATGAGGTTGGATCCCCACATTGTATATAAAAATTGACTCAAAATTGATTAAAGACCAAAATGTAAGGAAAAAAAATTATGAAATTCTTAGTAAAAAACATAACTGTTAAACTTCATGACAATCAGCAAAAGCAACCTGATCTATTAAACCATCAAAACAGTTATATATGTAAAAGAAAGACTTTTTCATGAATGGGGCTGGAAACAACTTGATATCATTATAAAAAAAAATAGCCTTGCTATTTTCAGAAATTGACTCAAATGGATTATGCATCTAACCTTAAAGGATAAAATGAAAAATCCCACAAGAAAATAAAAAGAATACCTTTATGACTTAGGTAGGTGTCTTAGTAAGGTCAGGTTGTTACAATAAAGTACCATAGACTCTGGGTCTTATCAATGACAAATGTATTTTTTATAGTTTTGGAGGTGGGAATTCCTAGAGAAGTATACCAGTATGGTAGAGTTTTGGCAAGGGCCTCCCTCCAGGTTGCAGACTGCTATCTTCTCGTATCCTCACATGGTAAAAAGAGTGCTACAGAGCTCTCTGCAGGCTCTTTCTTATGGGCACTAATCCCATTTTTGAGGATTCTACCTCTCAAAGACCCTACCTCCTAATAACGTCACATTTTAAATTACAAACATAGGTAGGAGGATGCAGGACACAAACAATAGGTAAGAATTTTTTCAGACACATAAAGCAATTATCACAAAAGAAAAATATAAAAACTGAAAGTTATTGAAATTACTCACAAAAGAAAAATATAAAAACTGAAAGTTATTGAAATTACTCACAAAAGAAAAATATAAAAACTGAAAGTTATTGAAATTAAATCTTCAGTTTGTTGAAAATCTTCAGTTTGTTTTAATTTCAAAAACTGAAATTTATTGAAATTAAATCTTCAATTTTAAATCAAGAAAATGAATAGAACATACTTGTAAAATACATCTGACAAAGAACCTAGTATGAAGAATATATTAAAAAGTCCAACAAATAAAATTTATAGAGGAAGTAAATGTACAAAATACTTGGATAGACACTTCACAAAAAATAATACACTGAATTTCAATGATCCTATGAAAAAAAGTGCTCCTTAGTATCATGGAAATATAAGCATAAAATCATGGAAATATCAGGGATCTGTAAATATAGTATCACAATAAGATACCATACATTATTATTAGAATGGCTAAAATTAAGGACTCTAAATACCAAATGTAAAGATGTAGAAGAAACGAATCTTTTTATTATTATTATTGAAACATATTGATTATATATATTTGTGGGGTACAGAGTTATATGTATACAATGTATGATGATCATATCAGGATAATTAGCATATACATAATTACAAAACTTAATATATTTTTTTTGATGAGGACATTTGATCTCCTCTCTTCTAGCCATTTGATGACATGCAGTAAATTATTGTTAACTATAGAAGCCTAGCTTGACTGTACATCAATAGAACTTATTTTTCCAATCTAGACGTTTAGTGTCCATTAACCAACCTCTCACTATCCCCCTCCCTCTTCCCCTTTCTTGTTTCTGGTAACCACAGTTCTGCTCTCTCCTTCTGAAAGCTCAACTTATTATTATTACTGTTTATGTATTTATTTATAGCTCCCACTTATGAGTAAGAACATAAGGTATTTCTCTTTCTATGCCTGGCTTATTTCACTTAACATCATTTTCTCCAAGTTCATCCATGCTGCTGTGAAAGGCAGAATTTCATTATTTTTTATGACTGAGTAGTATTCCATTGTGTATATATACTGCATTTCCTTTATGCAATTATCCATTGATGGACATTTAGGTACAGAATTTGAATTTTTAAACATTGCTGGTTGAAAAGTTAAATTGTACAACCATTTTGGAAAATGTCCTCGCAGTTTTGTTTTGTTTTTTTAAAGTTAAGCATGCACGTAAACTTTGATTCTGCAATCCCACTCCTGAGTATTTATCCAAGAAAATTAAATACCTATGTAGATAAAATGACTTGTTTAGAAATGTTCATAATTGTTCATAACTGAAAACAACCCAAACATTCATCAAGACGGCAAAGCATAAACACATTTTGGTATATGCAGACTATGGAATATCATTGAGTACTTTAAAAAATTACTGATACACAATCATAAACATTATGTTCAGTCAAGAAGGTAAAGCTCAAAAGAGTGTATGATTCCATTTTATGAAGATCTAGAAAGAAAAATTTAATCGATGGTAAAAAATAAATCAGAGTAGTGGTTGCTTCTGGTGGAGAAATTTACCAGGAAGAAACATAAGAGAAATCTCAGTGAGCAAAAGAAAAAATGTGTGTGTGTGTGTGTGTGTGTGTGTGTGTGTGTGTGTGTGTGTGTGTGCATGCATATTCTTGGAAGATTATTGATCCTGTTTGTCTAAATTCATTGAATTGCTCCAAAATAATGATAACTGTATCCTAGGGTTTTTATGGTGATTAAATATGTGAAATTCTTGGTAGGATAATCAAAACAGTATACACAATAAATTTTAAATGGAAGAGAAAAAATTAGTTTTATTTAGGTTTTCAAACTTTCGGCTTAAACTTAAAATTCAATGAAAAAAATATTATTCCTGAAGGACAAACAAATTATTAAAACACTATTACAAAGTAAAAACATCTAAAAATTCAAGTTACCTATATAGGCAGAATAATTCTCTTAGACTATGTCTATTCCCTATTTCTCTTTGCAGTCCATTCTCTAGTAAAGACTAGTTATTTCAAAAATGCTAAATAAATGATTAATGCTTCATTATCCCAAAATAGCAGGTCTTATTTGTTTTACAATAAAGTAATCATATGAATCCCAATTTAAATCTTTCTTAAATCTACACATGGCAAACATTTCCTCAAAAAGTAATCTTTTTATAGAATTTATGTCATTAATGGTGTTTTTAAAAACTAACATATTTTTGTATGTATATTTCAGAATGTGTCTCTGTTGAGACTAACAAGTCTACATTTTTCAATAATTATATATAGTTGTACAGATTCCCTATATCAAGGACATATATGAGGCATTATGTTATGTCACTGTTCTTGGATGTTTAATTTAAATCTTATGAACACTACACTGTAAAGAAAAAAAAAATACAACAAATTATAAAGTTGTAAAAAATAGATTAGATATTTCAGGACAAAAGATATGATCTAATAACAAAATTTTTGTGAGTGTAAGATAAATGTGTTTAATTCCAAATACACTGTTTAAATTTTCATTTCATTTTATTTATTTATTTATTTATTTTTAGTTTTTTAAAACTGTAGAGTGAAAGAAGCATCTACACTGTGTTTTAAAAGATAAATAAATAAACTCAGTAACTTGAGGGTAAATTTTATTTTAAGCTTTACAGATTGCTATCTTTTTATATTATATGGATGAATACAAGTATCTTTTTATTGTTTTGCAATATCCTGCTTTATATACACAACTAAGGTGGCTACTAAGAAGTGAACATGTCTATTTAAAAAACTTCATAAAATATTCTTAAACACTTGTTTTATTGGACAGATCAGAAGCTAAGGTTTTTGCATGAAATGACATACTTTATTACTATTCCTGATTAAGAAAAAAAAATCACGAAAGGAAAAGGCTTAAAGAAAGGAGATCTGATTCACGTAAAACCATGGGGCACACAAAACAGCAAATTTCTTAGATTTGACACAGTGTTTTGAACTTCATCAGTGCCATTCAACAAATTCAATATCTAGCAGATTCAAAATAAGAGAAAGGAATACTGTTATCAGCTACAATTAGCCATTTACCATCCATTGAAAAAAGAGTTCTATGACAGGTGGAAAATTACCAATGAGATTTCAGCAGATTGTAAACATCTGCTCAATGGTAAAGGTTTGAAAATTAAGTGGCAACTATTTCTAAAGTTGCAGATAAAAATAATTTAATGAAGATTCTTTGATTTCTTTTACAAAACCTTAAAAAAATCTGTGCTAAGTTTAAGAGTTATCAAGACAAATAGTGAATAATTGAGACAACCTATCTACCTACATAAGACTATCAAATCAAAAATAATTATAAATTTTCCAAAGTTATTCTTCCCTTAAACGAAGTGAGAAATGTTGGGCCTTAAAAACTAACGCCACCTTAAGTGACATTACAAGTGGCGCCATTATGGGCCCACAAGGGCGCATTAACGTGGCAGCCTAAGATGGCGCCAAGAGGAATTAGGGTGGGAGTGTCTGCGGGAACCTTGCCTTAGCCCTTATTGGCCAAATACGTGCTTCTGAGCTTGTGAACACTGCGTGATTGCAATAGCTAGGCATTGAGACAGGATGCATGCTCTTGTAACCTTTAAGCTGATTGGAGGATGTAAAAACCTCCCTTCCCAATTTGCCTTTAAAAGCAAGTGCTTCTGTGATAAAAAGTGGAACTGCTCGACAGTACTCCTGCTGCATCTGAGTGTCTTTTAACCGGCTGGTTGGGGCGGGCGGCTGTGCTCACCTCTCTTCATGGCTCTCTTCCCCCATCTCCTTCCAACGGGGACTGGAGGAAAAGAGGAATCTGGGCAATTCGCTCACCCACCAAAAAGGACACCTAGGGAAAGACTGATAACGAGGCTAGGGATGTTCGGGATGGCCTGCGGCGGGCCTGACAGAGAAAGAAATACATTTCAAATATCGCTTAAGTATTTTGAGAAAAAGAAATTTGGGAAATTAAAACACAAATTTTCATGAATCACCAATGTCTCTTCAGTTGACACTTCAGACCTAACTCCGTACCTGTTTTTACTTCTATTGCTGCACTGTTCATCTTCTACATGTTACTCTTTAAGAGGACCATTGGATAGGCTACAGGAAACTAATCTCTTCACATAATCTTTTGCAGGTAACAGCTGCTCTGGCAATCCAAGCAGCTGTGAAAAGCATGAACAATTGTCATCAAGCTGGGGTAATGAGAGTTTATAGAAATATTCTAGAGGGTTACCAGCTGCATCCTTGGGTGTCACATGCTTCTCAAGTTTGCTAATATCTCTTCATCACCAACCATTTTCTTATCATTTGATCTAATTTATAAGATGCTCTTTACTGTGAATTCCTCCGAATTACAAGTGTTTTTAAAAATTGTCTCACTTAGAATTACAAAAAGGCAGAACATTCTATATTTTTCTAGTATTCCTCCTTTGTCCAAGATAAGATCTCTAAATATTATAATCAACATGATGTTATTTGCAAATGGCAAATGCTGAATTCCTATTCACACACACACACACACACACACACACACACACACACACATCCAGTATATATTTGTCATAACAGCTCACATACTCAAAAGACAACATTGGACAGTGGTAGTTTCTTGTACATTTTTCCACCCCACATTACTTTCCCCTCCTTTAGGTATTGGAAGCTTTATAATCTCTTATGCACAAATGTACATATCTCCTTTATCCACTTAAGTTGCACTTGCAATAACTTAGACTAAATTTTAGCTAAGTTTCTGTAAATCTAATGTTGCTCTTGTGTAATTTATTTTCAAAGCCACTAGAAACATGACACCATTATGGACATCAGCTTGAACACATTTGCTGCTGATTGATTGATTCACAATATTAGGTCTTGTATTAGTCAGGTTTTTAGATTGTGTATGTCTTACATTGTATTCGTTGTCAACATAAATGACTATTATCCAGCATGACTGCCCCAGGTGAAAGGAGTAACTTTTGCAGTTGTGCCAAGTAAAGAACATTATAGTAATAAAACTTAATGTCATATTGTACAGATCACTTTTTAGTAGGAAAGAACACTTCATTCTCTGCAGGAAAAGATGTAAAGCAGAATTTTGGGTACCAAAAGATATATTAGACATTGTGTAATGAGAAGTATAGTAATTATCTTGATTTGAACATCACATATTGCAGACAGGTATTGATATTCAATGCTGTACTCCACAGATATGTACAACCAATTATGTTTCAATAAAAAATAAAATAAAATAAAATAAATGATCAAATAAAAAGTACAACTTTAATCCAAAAGAATATATATATGGGAACCCAGTAACCATCTGGGCGCCTCCTTTTGATATTCCATAAAAACTCATCTTCAGTATCTGATATTGAACATTATATTCAGTCAAGTTCTAGAGTACCAGTGCATGATAAAGGATTAAAAATCTATGAACAGTGAACTGAGGAATGAGTGAGGGTGAGAAAGGAATTGATGAGCAGTGCGGCAAGAGACCTACAATAAATGTTCCAATTGAAAGATCACTTGAGTAGGAAGGGATAAAGAATGTTGTAAAGTAAACAGAAGAAAAGGAATGTTGCTTCTCCATACATGAATTTCATTTTCAAAATTTTATCCCCATTGACTGGAAGAAATGTTTATTTGTTGATTTTGTAAAACTATTAAAAAATATTAATTGAAAATCTATTTTATAATAAGATACTCAGTCTTATTTTGCAGTCTGTCATACAGTAACTAAGATTCTATGCATACCAGGAAGAGCTCAGAACATACTCGTATATTAGATGAGAAACAAAGAAAAATACATGTTTGATATCACAGGAGGAGCTTATTAAATAGATACAAATTTTATCCAAAAAATCTAAATTATCAGTGTTTTCATACAATCAGAATTTTCTATTCACACAAAGCTATATGCACATATATATCTTATATATATACACACAATTTTTTAAAAATTTAAATTGAAATAAAATTGGGATATGTCCTAGTTAGTGATTCATTTATTTGTATTATTAAAGTTTGTTTTTTAGAAGCTTTGGTGTAACTGTAATATCATTTTACTTTCTGTACAAAAATAGTAAAATTAGTGACTTATTTATATTATTGAATACCTATCATATAAGGTATCTTTAACTTTTTATTGGAAGTTACATCATCTCCAGATTACAGATGAGGCTATACTTTTATTATCTAGTTATCACAGGACAATATTCAAAAGGCTCTGTTTATAAGCCCCTTTGCATTTTAAAAAGGTAAAAAAAACCAATTCAAACAAGGATAACTTGCATCCTAGGCATTTGACATTACATTTTTGCAGTTATTACATCATTATCCTGCATCATTCACCAGAGAATATTATTCTACATGTTAAATTGACTGATGCACTAAAATGACAAAATTTTAATCTCCACTGAAATTTTAAAAGACATACAGATAGATTTGGCTGGAGAAGCTGTCACTGATTCATTTATAGGTTTTTTTCTCCAGCTGCAGTAAAGTTGTAGCCATTTCTTTCAAGCCTATCATACATTAAAAAGAACAGTGCTTCAATTAATTCAATTTCCAGGAGAAGGAGCTGGAAATAAAATTACTTGAACAGAATGTGGGTTAGTCAGTTGAAGGAAAAATGACCTTCAAAAATACAAAAATAAAACATTCTTTCTATTTAAGATAAAAGTAATCTATAATGCCATGTGTGTAGTGAAATGTTATATCCATTTATAAGCCAAAATATAAAATTTTATAAGCATAGGAATTGGAATACACTAGTACCTGTGGCAATGGTACAAGCAGAATTAAACATATCTAAGCCATCTCTACAGTCATAACTGACAGTAAAAAATAATAATAATACATTCCTCTATCCCTCTACAATTTGAACGCCATATCCATTCACTCACGGGTATTTATTGACCCTCTTCATGTATATAGTCTAGCCCTTTCTAAGCCCTGAAGATTTTTCATTGTCCAAATTAGACACAGGGCTTGCTTTCTAAGTGCTTAAAACCAATTCAGGAAAACATGTCCATAACATTATGTAGGTATATCATAACTCAAAGAAGTATCATAGAGCTAAGAAAATAAGAGACTAATATCAGCCAGAGTAATCTGAAAAAAAAAAATTAGTAGTCAGAAACCTTTTATTGGAAGCTGATGGTAAAGTATGAAAATTGCTATATGGCTGGCTAGTTAGCTCTGTGGGTTAGAGCACAGTGTTAAAACATCAAAGTCCAGGTCAGAAAGAAGGAGGAGGAGGAGGAAGGGGGGGAAGGGAGGGGGAGGGGGAGGGGAGGGGAGGGGAGGAGGGGAAGGAGGAGAAGAAGATTGCTATAAAGAGTAAAAGAATGAAAACATTTTAGGACAGAAAATAGTAGACATAATTATTTTGAGTAAAAATGAGCATGATATATTAAGGCAAAATGAGGACTACCTCCTTTTAAAAGTAAATGGTGTGCGCTAACAAACAGTGGCAAATGAGGGAGGAGAATCAGGACTCTGGACATGAATAAGATAAACACAGTATCTCCTATGTGATGATCGAATACATGGTAAGACATCATACACATTTTATTGATTAAACATTGTAAAAAATTTTCAATGCCCAATTTGATCACACACATAATAGCAAACTGATCTGCCAGGAGAGCAGCATCAACTTGGTGGACAAAGCTATAGACTATCTCCTAGAACCTTAAGTTCTGTAGTAATTTTCTTCATTGCCAACTCAAATGAGCACTTGATATGCCTATAACTGAGCTGCTTTGTAAGAGAAAAAAAAAATTGTGGGTTTTTTAATTGTATTTTAAATATGGTGATTGATTCCAATAAATAAGGGAGAAATGTGCTATGGAAAGTTAGACAACGTGAATGACATTTAGGCAAGGGTACCATTTAGCATAGAGATTATTTTCCAATCATTTAGTATTGACATATGGAAATGCTACCGATTTGTGTATGTTGACTTTGTATCCTGCAACTTTACTGAATTTGTTTATTAGCACTAATAAAATTTTGGTGGAGTCTCGAGGATTTTCTGTATATAAGATCTTGTAAACAGGGGTAATTTGACTTCCTCCTTTGCAGTTTGGATGCTCTTGATTTCTTTCTCTTGACTAACTGTTCTGGCTAGGACATCCCATACAATGTTAAATAAAAGTGGTGAAAGTGGGTATCTTTGTCTTCCGGATTTTTGAGGAAAAGCCTTCAACTTTTTCATGTTCAGTATGATGTTATCTGTAGGTTTGTCATATATGGCCTTTATTTGGTAGAGGTCCATTTCTTCTATGCCTACTTTATTGAGTGTATTTTTTCTTATCATGAAAGGATGTTGAATTTCTTATCAAATGCCCTTTCTGCATCTATAGAGATTATCATATAGTTTTTCTCCTTCATTCTGCTAATGTAAAGCATTACATTTATAATATGTGTGTGTCAAAACAACTTTGCATCCCTTGGATGAATCCCACTTGATCATAATAAATAATCTTTTTGATGTGCTGTTAGATTCTGTTTGCTAGTATTTTGATGAGAATTTTTGCATCTTTGTTCATCAGAGATACTGGTTAGTTGTTTTATTTCTGTGTTATGACCTTTTCAGATTTTGTTTTCCATTTTTTAATTGGGTTGTATGAATTTTTATTGTTTAGTTGTTGAGTTCCTTATATAGTCTGAATGTTAGCCCCATGTCCGATGTGTACTTTACAAACACTTTCTCCCACTTTGTAGGTTGTCTCTTTGCTTCATTGATAGTGGCCCTTGCTGTACAGAAGCTTTTTAGTTTGACATAGTCCCATCTGTCTATTTCTGCTTTAGTTGCCTGTGCCTTTGTAGTCTTGTTCAAAAAAAGTGCTGCACACTCCCATTTTGTGTAGCAATTTCATAGTTTTGTGTCTTAAATGTAGATCTTTAATCCAATTTGTGTGAATTTGGGGGTAGGGTGAAAGATAGTAGTCTAGTTTCAATCTGCATGTGGATATCCAGTTATCCAAGCACCATTTATTGAAGAGGCTGTCTATTCCCCGCTATATATTCTTGGCAGCTTTGTTGAAAATCAGTTCGCTGTGCGTAAGAGGATTTATTTCTGGGCTCTCTATTATGTTTCATTGGCCTAATTGTCTACTTTTATGCCAATATCGCGATGATTTCATTACTATAACCTTATAGCATAATTTGAAATCAGGAAATGTGATGGCCTCCAATTTTGTTCTTTTTGTTCAAGATTGCTTCAACTATATGGGGTCTTTTGTGGTTCCATACAAATTTTAAGATAATTTTTGGTATTTTGATAGGGATTGCCTTGAATTTATAGATTGCTTTGGACAATACGGACATTTTGATGATGTTAATTCTTCCAATCCATGAACGTGAGCTATCTTTCCATTTATTTGTAACCTCTTCAATTTTTTTACCAATGTTATATAATTTTTGTTGTTGAGGTCTTTTACCTCTGGTTAAATTTGCTTCTTGGTATTTCTTTTTTTCTTTCTTTCCTTTTTTTAAAATTTTAGTAGCTATTGTGAATGGGATTACTTTCTCGATTTCATCTTGAGCTCTTTTATTATTGGTGTACAGGATGGCTATTGATTTTTGTGTGTTGATTTTGTATGCTGCCATTATACTGAATTCATTTATTAGTTCTACTAATTTTATGGTGGAGTCTTCAGGGTTTTCTCCGTACAGAATCATGTCATCTGCAAATAGGGATAGTTTGACTTACTCATTTTTAAATTTGGATGACCTTTATTGCTTCTTTTTCCTACTTGTGCTGGCTAGAAATTTAATTACTGTATTAAATAAGAGTAGGGAAAGTGGGCATCTCTGTTCTGATCCAGATCTTAGAGGAAAACTCTTCAATTTTTTTTCCATTCAGTACAAAATCAGCTGTGGGTTTGCTGTATATGGCCTTTATTTTGTTAAGGTACATTCCTTCTATACGGAGTTTTTTCAGTGTTTTATCATGAAGCATGCTGGATTTTTATCAAATGCTTTTTCTGAATCTATTGAAATGATCATATGTATTTTTTTCCTCCATTCTGTTAACGTGATATATCACATTTATGGATTTGTGTATGTTGAACCATCCTTATATCCCTGGGATTAATACCACTTGATTATGGTGAATGATCTTTTTAGTGTGTTGTTGGTTTCTGTTTGCTAGTGTATTTTGAGGATCTTTGCATCTGTATTCATTAGGGATATTGATCTGTACTTTTTGTTGTAACTTTTTCCATTTTTTGTATGGGCTAATGCTGGCCTAGTGAATGAGTTTGGAAATACTCCCTCCTCTTCAGTTTTTTTTGGAAGAATTTGACAAGAATTGGTATTATTCTTTAAATGTTTGGTAGAATTAGCAGTGAAGTCATCTGGTCTTGAGGTTTTCTTTTTATTACTGCTTCAATCTCATTACTTGTTATTGGTCTGTTTAGGTTTTCTAGTTCTTCATGATTCAACCTTGGTAAGTTGTGTGTGTACAGGAATTTCTCCATTTCTTCTATGTTTTCCAGTTTATTGGAAGATAGTTGTTCATAGTAGTCTCTCGTGATCCTTTGTATTTCTGTGGTATCAGCTGCAATGTCTCATTTTTCATTTCTGATTTTATTTAAGTCTTCTCTCTTTTTCTTCATTAGTCTTGCTAAAGGTTTTTTTGATTTTATATTTTCAAATAACCAACTCCATTTCATTGATCTTTCATATTTATTATTATTATTTCTAATTTATTTATTTCTTCTCTGATCTTTATTATTTCTCTACTTCCATTGATTTTGTATTTGGTTTGTTTTTGTTTTCTAGTTCCTTAAGTTGGTATGCTAGGTTGTGTATTTAAAGTCTTTCTTGTTTTTTGATGTGAGATTTTTTGCTGTAAACTTACTTCTTTGAACTGCTTTTCCTATATTCCACAGGTTCTGGTATTTTGTGCTTTCATTTTAAATTTGTCTCCAGGAATTTTTAATTTCCTTTTTGATTTTTCTTTGACTCAGGCATTGTTTAAGAGAATATTGTTTAATTTCCATGTATTTGTATGATTTCTAGTGTCCCTTTTGCTGTTGATTTCTAGTTTTATTCCATTGTGGCTGGACAGGGTAGTTGATATGATTTCCATATATATTTCTTAATTTGTTGAAATTTGTTTGTGACCTAGCATATTTTGTATTCTAGAGAATGTTCCATATGCTGCTGAGAAGAATGTTTATTTTGCAACTGTTGGATGGAATGTTCTGTATATGGCTGCTAGGTCAATTGGCCTAGAGTAGAGATTAATTCTGATCTTTACTGGTTAATTATACGTCTGGATGATGTGTTCTTTTCTAAAACTGGGGTGTAGAAGTCCCCAACTATTGTTGTCTTAGAGTCTATTTCTCCCATTATGGCTACTAGTAATTGCTTTATATACCTGGGTGCTGCAGAGAAGGGTGTGTATATATTTAGAATTGTTGTATCCTCTTATAGAATTGATCTCCTTATCACTATGTGAGGACCTTGCTTATCATTTTTTACTTTCCTTGGCTTGAAGTCTGTTTTATCTGATATAAGTATAGCTACTCCTGCTCTTTTCTGGTTTTTATTTCTGTGAAATATCTTTTTTCCCTCCCTCATTTTCAGTTGGTGTTTGTCTTTTTAGGTGGGGTGAGTGTCTTGTAGTCAGAATATTGTTGGTCCTTGTTATATAATCCATTTAACCACTCTGTTTTTATTGGGGGCATTTAATATATTTACATTTAGAGTTATTATTGATATATTTGGAAGTGATACTGCCACTTTGTTAATTTTTTCTGGTTGTTTCATTGATTATTTCTTCCGTCTTTCTGATCTCCCTATCTTCTGTCCTAATTGAATAGCTTTCTCTAGCAGTTTGTTTGGATTTCTCACTATTTACTTTTAGTATGTCTCATAAATTTTTGTGTTATGGTTACCATGCAGGTTACAGAAAACATGTTATTGTTATAACAGATTATTTAAAACTAATAACAACTTAACTTGGATGTCTAAGAAAAAAAACAAAAACCAAAAACAAAAAAGAAAACACAGCCAACTCTATGCTTTGGCATCATTTCCCCCTCCCTCCCCCACTTTTTGATAATTAGTTTTTTCAAGGTACATCTTTTAATATTGCCTATTTCTTATATGGTTGCTGTATATGTTATTGCTTTATTAGGTTTATCCTATAGTCTTCATACTAAGGATGTAAGCAGTTTATTCTCCACCCTTATAACATTGGAGTACTCTGAGGTTTTCTGTGCACTTACTTTACTATGAGTTATGCATCTTCAAATGTTTTCTTGCTGTTCCTTAGTGTTATCTTCATTCAGATTAAAGAACTCCCTATGGCATTTCTTGTAATACAGGTCTAGGATTGATGAATTCCCTCAGCTTTTATTTGTCTGGGAAAGACTATTTTTCTCCTTCAGATCTGAAAGTTAGTTTTGCTAAATACAGAATTTTGGGCTGACAGTCTTTTTCCTTAAGCACTTTAAATATATCACCCATTGTCTCCTGGACTGTAGCATTTCTACTGAAAATTCCACTCAGAGACATATTGGGGTTCCATTGAATGTTATGTGTTTCTTCTCTCTTGCTGCTTTCAGTATTTTTTCTTTGTCTTTGGCTTTTGGTAATTTGGTTGGGATATGCCTTGATGTGTTTCTCCATGAATCAAATATGATTAGCAACCTCTGAGTTCCTTGTACCTGGATCTTATCTTTCTCTGAACAGAAAATTTTCAGCTGTTATTTTTTTAATGTACTTTCTGCATTTCTTCCTTTTTCATCTCCTTTGGGTATGCAAATAACGTGGAGGTTATTTTGCTTAAAGGAGTCCCACATTTGCTGTATTTCTGTTTCTTTTTTAAAATTCTTTTCTATTTTTGCTCCTCTAATTTTATAATTTCATATGTTTTTTCTTTGAGCTCACGGAATCTTTCCTCAGTTTGATTAAGTTTTCTGCTGGAGCTTTCTATTGAATTTTTCATTTGCTTTATTTCTAGAATTTCTATTTGTTTTTTTTTTAATTGATTCAATTCCTTTGTCATACTTCTCATTCTGCTCCTGCACTGTTTTCCATATAAAATTTAATTTCCTATCTGTATTTTTCTGTGACTCCCTGAACATCCTTAAGAGGGTTATTCTGAATTCTTTGCCATACATTTAATAAATCCACTGTTCCTCTGAATTCATCATTGGTGCTTTGTTTGTTTCCTTTGATGGTGTCATATTTCTCTGTCCTTTCTCTTTGTGTCTTTACATTGGTTCTTGAGCATTTAAGGAGACTTCTACCTCTTCTAGGTTTTATAGGTGTTCTTTGATGATGTTAGACCTTTACTGGTAAATATCAGAGCTTTGTCTCTGGTTTGTGATTTTTTTAGTTTTTATTTTTCTGGTTCCATGTTGGATTTTTAGTTACCAACACAACTTAAAGTTTGCATTGGTACTAATTTGTTGTGCTTCAGTTAATTCCCAAATTGGGGAAACTACCTGTGGAGACTAGCACTTTAGCTCTGTGGTTGAGCTAAGTTGCTGCTTTGCTCGTGATTTTCTGGGGAAGGCTTTATATGTAGATCAGATTTTAATTGTTAGCCTTTTAATCATTTCCAGGACTTGTGAGTTCTGATACACCTGGGATGTGTAGAAATTCTGGTCTTGTGCTGAATCTTTCCAGCAAACTCGGCCTTCCACTGTTCTATGGCCCTGACCAGTCTTCAAGTGGGCTTTTGTGATTGTAAAGCAAATCCACTGCCTATGCTGTGCCCCCATGTTCTTCTGGTGGGCCCACATCCCCCCATACTCTAAACATTTTCCATGGGATTGGCCATGTGAGGATTCCTTGCAATAACTAATTCCCTCTGGGTGGCTTCTTTCTTCAGTTGGTTGTGGCCTCTTACTCTTATGTGGGTCCACAGGAATCTTCTGTCACTGATCTCACTGTCTTGGAGGCTGATATAGTGTGCTCTGAGGGTCTTTTCTCCCCTGCAGACTCCAAGCAACTGCGAACAATGGGCTCAGCTACTTTTGCCAGCTCCTGCTCTGCAATTTCTTTCTGCCTCTCACCAGGCTGGCCTGGAAGCAGTCAGGGCTCAAAATGGTCTGAGCAGTCCTTTCATCCTTTTGCCATTGCTTTTCCCACTTTTGAACTCTGGGGGTCTCTTCTCCTCTTACCCCAAACTCCAGCAGTCCCAGATTAGCACTCTTTGCTTTTTAATTTTTGTAAATTGATTGATTGTGAGGGACAGTGATACTGGGAGCCCTTCATCTTCTATAAGGAAAATTATGTATATTTAGTAGTGGAATACTATTCCACTATTAAATACTAAAAAGAATAAAATCCTGTCATTTGCAGCAACATGGATAAGCTTGGAGGACATTATGTTAAGTTATATGTAAAATCTAAAAAAAGAAATAAAATGATCTCCTAGAAATAGAGAGTAGAATAATCATTACCAGAGGCTGGGAAGGGTAGGGAGTTGGCAAATGTATACAAAGTTACACTTAGGTAGGAAGAATATTTTCTAATAATCCATTGCATAGTAGAGTGACTACAAAATATTTATATATTATATATTACTATTTCAAAATAGCTAGAAAAAAGGGTATTGAATGTTCTCACCAAAAATAATAATAAATGTTTGAGGTGATGTATATGCTTATTACCCTAATTTGTTTTTGTGTCTTGTTTCTGTTGCTTTTGTTTATGTAATTACCCTAATTTGATCATCACACATTGTATACATGCATCAAAACATCACTCTGTATCCAATAAATAGGTACAATTATTGTGTGTCAATTAAAGATAAAATTTAAATTTAAAAATAAAGAGTAAAGTTATATTTCTAGGAAGAGTATATTATCCTATCTTAGTATGAGCAGTAGAAAAAAATAATCCTGTGAAAAAATTTTCATTGTGTTTTCCTTCTCTCTCTCTCTTTTTTTTTTTCTTTCTAAATGCTCTGGTGTACTGTTAGATTTTTATCAACCATGTCTACATATAATAGATTTAAAAATAATAATTATGAAATGATTTAATCTTACTATCACCTTAAGATATTTGTTCAAATTCATCCATTCAACTCTAACCAGCTACTAGAGCTTACCAAGACGACTGCTTGCTATAAATCTAGGTCATGTTCTATAACATGTTTATTCCACAATTAACCATTCACTACTCTGTGGATAAGGCATTGGCCCTGGAGATGGACAGATCTGAGTTCAATTCTGGCTCAATTACTTACGAATATAATGATCTTGGACAAATTATGGAACCATTCTATGTTTTATGTGAAAAATTAGGACAACAATAGCACCTAGTTAAAATAAAATGGTTATGTGTTTTAAATGAGATGATGATGAAAAAAGTACTGGGCACATAGGGAAACCTTATGTTTTCCAGAATCCATTTTTTCTTTTCCAGGGATTCCTAGATTTTTACTTGAGAATCCTTCCTAGTACAGAAAGAACATGTGTTTTATAGTCAGGTGACCAACACCTAGCAACAAGTATGAGCTTTTTAGTTTAAGTCATTTAGGCCATCTCATTTTCCTGGGCATGTTTTGCAGAGGTAGGCATATCATCAATGTGATCTTATCAAGAGGAATCTTAGGATTCTTCATGTGTATACTGGGACAAAAGTATTCTCTTTTCCATTTTAAGTGAATGAAGAAAATATAGCTCATATTAAAATTGATGATCCTTCAGGAATCACAAATGGAGTCATATTAAGATAAAGTTTGCACTATGGACAAAAAAAAAGAGAAGTGGAAAGGAATTGGACCTTGGTAACTTTTTAGCAACTGGATAATGTAACACTGTAGCTCTCTTCTTCACTTTGGGCCCTTGGTTTTTTCCCCATTGTAGTTCTGATTTCTGTTATTTTCCACATAAACAGGCCTAACTAATAATTTAACCCTCTAATGAGTTTTTTGAATCATTGAAGGCAGGGAACTTGCCCACTTGTAAAACCCACACTGTTCATAATGTACCTCACATATAGTGGACATGTAACTGTATGTTAATTTAATAATATTTAAAATAATTGTATGAGAAAGTACTTATAGATCAGCTCACTATATATTTAATATAATAATTTTTATAAAAATGATGGTAAAATTTTTTTAAAAATACATTTTGTTTGAGAAAGTAGTGTATAATGCTTGACTTTAACAAAAGGCAACATGTAGTTATTTGGTAAATCTTAAATGTGCTATTTTAAGTGATAAAATTTCTATATATCAAAAGAAAAAGTTTTGCACACTGGTCAATTTTATAGTCATTTCAATATCTTCAATATTATCCTTGAAGTTAATTTATGTCAACCCTATACATGGAAGATCAAATCTAGTCAAAAAAAAAGCAGTTAATTTGTTTATGGTCACATTGTTAACAGGTACCTAAGTAATAAGTAGTATTTTCTTCTCTTAGTCTAATCCCCTTCCACCATGCAATATGGCAATTCTCACTTATCAGAATTTATTGTGTACCTATTTATGCTATGCATTGTGCATTGTTTTAGGATTGGGAGATATAGAAGTACATGGAGCAGTCAAGGATTCTATTCTTCAAAGCTTTGGTATTGTAGTGTGTTTAAAAAGTGAAAATTATATCAAGTAATTTTATGGCATAGGCCTGTGATCAAAGGACCACATATATACTTTTAAAATAAAAAATTATGTTTTTTTCCTTTTAAGATTATACTATTATTTAACACTTTTACATGTCTTGAACAAATTTGGTTGGTGGCATATGCAGAATAATTGAAAAAAATATGTAATATGAAATCCTCTGGTTTGACTTTTGGGATTAATGCTTGACTAAAAATGTCCAAAAGATGTTGAAAAGAATTATGAAAACATAATTTTTATAGATCTCTAAGGTGAGCATAGAACACTTTCATAAAACCGAGTTCATAATCTCAAAGGCATTGAGCATCATATGAACAGACAGTTGTTATTTAAAAAAAATTACTATCATCACATAAATCTGAGAACTGAGTTAAATGTTGAAGTTTATAAAAAAAATTACTTATTTTTTTAACTTCAGAATTATATGTGAATCACAAAGAGAAATACTTGGCTTATTAATTTCAAATGTGTCCAATCAATATTATAGTAGGAATACTTTCATATAACAGTAAATGTAATATATTCTTAATTATTTTATTACAAAAATGTAAAAACTGAAGCCAAAATTTTAAATGACTTTAAAATGTGACTCTCCTCGTTTGGTTACATTTAGCCTACTGGCTATTGAGTTAAAAGGATATAATAGAATTTAACTAGAATAGGTTCTCTTACACAGCAAAACATTTTTAGATATTCTTAGGAATATAATTATCACATTTGATCTGTCTTAACCAATTCACTCCATGTGGGAAATAAATATTTTAAAATCAATTTTAATAGTATTCTTTTAATTAAAACCTAATATATACTTCACATTTTAATCACTCTATACTTTTATCAAAATTAGAATTCAGGTCTAATGCTACTTGTATTACAAAGTTTAAAAAAAAAGAAACAAAAAGACTTAAATATATAGTTTTCATGTTTTAGTTATGTCTTCAACTTGCTTTCCCAGGCTCCTTATAATTAACTCAACTACCCTTCAATTCTCCTACTAAATTTTCATTCACAAATTTACATATATATTTTATATTTCAGAATGTCTTTTATACTGAAATTAAATCTACTGATGCTATTATCAATATTTTGTTTAAATTATCATTGTCATACAGTAGTTAGTCTTAAGGCTATTATTCATATTATTTTTCTCTTGCTGGAAGATCCTCTTAAGCGTGCTGCTGTTTTCCTTTGCCTCAGATCCAGCTGGTGTGATATGTTAAGCCAGGAATGAGCAAACTGTTATCCAAGAGCCTGCTTTGGTACAGCCATGAGCTAAGGATGATTTTTACATGTTGAAAAAAAAAATTAAAACAATGATTGTATTGTGAGACACATGGAATTTTACATAGTGATGTATTTCCATCCACAGCAGTGATTAAGCATTATAAAATTTATATAAATCCTATTGGAATGCTTTTTATTTTTGACCAGTATCTGTTGAAATCACTTGGCCAATTTTCTAAAATATTTTTAGACTTTTTTCTACCATTTTTTATTTTTAGAAACACTCTATTTCTAGTGATACTAAATCTTTATCTGTGAAATAATATTTTTATCTGTTTAGCATTTATTATTTTATTCTACTTATAATCCATATATTTTAGGGGGAAGTTTTGTTTTGGTACTTATTTATATGTAACTTGTAATTTTAGGTTTTATTTACATTTTTGTATTAGTAACATTTAAATTTCACATGGATAATTTTGTTGTTCGTTGTTTGGTTTTTTTTTTTTTTCTTTCCCTAATCTATAGTTTGTTGTTGGTTATAACATTCTTGCTTTATTCGTGGAATTATGCTTCATGACATTAAAAAAGTTTTGCTTAATTGGCATCATGTGAATGCTCATGTGAATTTGAAAATGTGTACTCTGTGTGTTCGTTATAATTGCTTATCTATAGTTATTACGTAAAGCTTGGTAAATGATTTATACCATTTAGACATTACCTTTTGTTCTTTGATTAATTTGTCGAATATTGCTACATCTTCTATTTGGTTAAAACTTTTCTCTATGCCTTCCTTTTCAATTTTTCTTTATGATTTTTTTAGATGTAATCTTTCAAAACACTATATAACTAAAATTTGTTTGCTTACCCAATCCTAGAGTCTCTGTATGTTAATAAGATATTTTAACTAATCTCAATTACTGTGATTAACTGATATTCTCAGAGTTATTCTGTTCTCATTTTTCGATTTACATAATAATTTGTGGTTACACACACACACTCTCATACATGGTTCCTTCCATAATGTTTAGGTTTATTGTATTGTTCAACTTATTGTTATATGTCTTTCTTTCGATATTTTGAAAATAATACATTTTATGTTTGAAGTGTTCAGATTGAAATGTTTAGCATACTTATAAACACCCTTTAAATACAATTTTAAGTTTAATTTAAAATTAATCAGTTTCTCTATTCTCTCATTCAAAAATGCAAGAAGTATGGTATCCTTTCTTCTTCCCTCCCTATTTCATTTTGAGGTAACCTAAAATTTTGATTCTAAATCATTTTTTAAAAATTATGTCTTCCTTTTAATCTAATTGGTCACCATATTGTTAAACTGCATGCATTGCTTTCATATTTTTAATTTCATTTTGCTTGAAAATATCCTCTACGAGGGATTTGGAATATCACCTGTGGATTGTGAACACCGAATCCTTGTATTTATCATTTCTTTTCTTTCTTCATTTTTTTCTTCTTGTTAAATCTTATTTTGGCTGGGTACAGAATTGTACTTTTTTCATCAATTTAAATATGATATACGTGATAACTATTGTTTTGTGGGCAATTGTTTTTCTCTCTGTAAATTTTTTAAATTTTCATTTCCCCTCACTTCTTTGACATTTCATCTTCAACGTAGTTTTTATCCTGCTCCTCATAAATAAGATCTTCAAAATGGGAACCAACCAGGAGACTTTAGGCTGTGGTTTCCTTCTGTAACACAATCCCATCTTCTTTCTGCCTTTAAACTTTACAAAAGGCAAAATAGTTTTTCTATTGATGATAAACCTTTTGTTTTCCTGTGATGGTATGGTGTGTGTGTGTGTGTGTGTGTGTGTGTGTGCGTGCGTGTGTGTGTGTGTGTGTGTGTGTGTGTGTGTGTATTTGTTCAAGGGATTTAAGAGAGGAGAAAGAAGCAGACAGATTTGCTTAATTTTCACCTTCCTTCATTTGTACCAGTTTTTAAAAAGAACATGTTTTTTAAATCAGAAAATGTGCTTTTGTATTTTAAAATAAAAAAATAATAATATAATTATTTTCCAGGCAATATCCTTTTTATTAATGACATTATAGCATATCCTTGGAATTTAATAGTTTTATGTTTGTTTCTTTTCTTTCTTTTTTTCCCCCCCACAATGGTGTTATTGTTATTTATAATCTTTGCACATAAAATATAAAATTGTAATTATGCTATTATTAAAGATTTTATGAGTTTCAAGGACTGGAAAGGAACTACTTTTTAAATTTAATCCTTTTTACAGAGTATAGACATACACTGAAACTCACGTGAGGAGCATAATTTGAAAATCACTTTCTCATGTTACACATAGAGCCTGTTTGTAATTTTAGCTATTGTAACAAATGTCAAAATTACATATTTATCTGGATTTGTATAATTTCCTTAGCATATATTCCTAGAAAGAGAATAATTACATTAAATGCTATTCATATTCATATATATGAGTGGCTATTTCCAAATTGCCTTCAAAAAATGTGGAGCAATTTAAATTTCTACAAGCTGTGAAGGAGAGAGCCATTTCATAAAATTTTTTCCTTTAATATAACATTTGTATAATATAGGCTTGTTTACAAATCAAAGCATGGCAGCTTTTTTTTTTTAATTTATGAAATCAAGAAAAATTTTTGATACATAGTTTTGGACAAGATTATAAGCACTGATTTTTAGTTTTCTAGCCCAATGAGAGAGGCAATAGCACTTTGGCACATCTTTTTTTATAATCAAAAGAGCTAATATATGTAAAGCAACTATCACAGTACCTGGGACATGATAGGAGCTCAGTCAATGTACATTCCTATCTCTTTCTTTCCTTTTTCTTAAAATAAACCCCTAAAATCAAATTACAAGTACACAACTATATGTACACTTATTACAAACATGAAAACATACACAAACACACATGCATCTAACAATTAGTGTTTAGTGAAATAATAACCACTTTTGACTAATTTTGTACAACATAATCTCTCTTCGCAGAAACACTTCCCTTTCCATATAACACTTCCCTTTCCATATAGTTAATTTAATAAAATTGTATCTGCGTTATCCCTTCTAAGGCTTGAGTTTGAAAGAGAAGAAGAAAAAAAAATACTATTTTAGGTCAAATCTGTATTGCTCATGGTTTTTATTAATGCCAGCCTAAAAGATAAATAGAACATTTTAATGTCTTGTAAGCAGTTTTAAGAAAGAAGTTTATAAGAAAAAACCACATTTGTATACTAGGAAAGGACAGCACTTCTTGTTAAAGTGCCTTAAAATGTCTTGTAGGTAGTTTATGAAGGAAGGAAGTTTGTAAAAAAAAGATCACATCTGTATACTTGGAAAGGGCAGGCTGTCTTATTAAATTGCTTTAAAAAGTGGATTTTCTTTAAACATTTCTACAGTCCTTCCAAAAATAGTTTAACATCTTCCTACAGAAGTTGTTAATTGGGCAATTTGATTAGTAAATTGGTTAGAAATAAAAATTCTATTGTACGTTTGTGGCATAATGATTGACTAATTTCTTCAGTGACTTGTTTATTTCTTGCTTCATTAAATGTCAATGATGTCTCTTCTTTAGAAGTATTACAGAGAATTTTTAATTCTATCATTTTTCTATAAGGACAATCTAGAGCAAATTAATTTCATCAATTTTGATTCCAGAAGGAGGCACTCCTTATGCATAAATTATGGAACTGAAAAATACCCTATCTGGGATACTGCAAACAATAAGATTGATACGAGACATTTAGAGTTCCTATAGTTACGATCTGAAATTTATTCAAGTCTTGATTCATTCTGATTTATCTGCAAATGAAAAATGCAAGGTAACATTGACATCGGTGTCTGTTATATTAGTACCACAATTGTACCCAATACTAGTTGTCTTACAAGTGCTTATGGATAAGTTCATCCATAGTCTCTCATTTTGCTCTCCTCATTAGGAGGTCCTCAAGGACCTATGGAGTCAATGTCATGTGTGAAAAAAAACAAGACGTGAGGTATGTCACAACACCCAGATCAACGTGCCACAATTATTCTCTGTTTTATGGAAATTGGGAAACTGTAGGGACGTCTAACGGCCCCTCCTCAACTCTGGCTTGTAAGTTGGCTTAAAGGAACCCCAAAATTTCCTCATAAAGCTTCCCTCCACTGCTGGTTTTAAGCCTTCTCTACAAGAATAATAAAAGTCATCATTTCACCCAGGTGGGAGAGAAGATGCAGTTTTCTCCAACGCCCTTGTCCCTTCTACTTTTCTATTAGCAATCATACCTTCCTCTTTATTCTTCAGATAACATGTGGCTCACAATCAGAATAGTATTTGCACATAAATACTGGAAAAGGCCACTTATATGAACAACTAAATTCCAATGTTGATTCTGGGCTTTTCTAGAATATTGAGCTACAAACATAAATATGTCAGAGATCCCAAATTTAGTCACCTTTTGGATTCAGTCATAAAGGAGCGTGTCTATATTCCTACATTCCCAAGTATTTTCTTTTATGACCTATGTCCTAGAAATATGAGATGCCAAAAAAAGAGCAATTTTTTCCCTTAAAGTTCCACTGAATATTAATCATAAATACGAACATTGATAACTGTAGCAGCATGGAACTGAAAATTTATTCGAGGTAGGAAGTCACTTTAAAATGATTTATTTCATCACTAAAGTGATATTGCTAGTTTTGGTGCAGGTATCAAGTAAGGAAGTTGAAAATCTGTATTTGTCACACTGTAGCTTAAAGAAATATTCTAGAGTAAACATGAGATCTCTATATATTCTTTCAGGAGAAGGAGGGTGGTGAAATATTGGTAAAGTAACAGAACAACATTGTGAAGTCTTGCATATGGCTATGGATGCTGAATTAAAGAGATCCCACTGGTTTTGCTGAATAATTATATTCTTGCCCCTATGGTGAAACAGCAAAGTTAGAAAAAGGTAACAAAAGGCAACAATTTCATAATACTAAGCATTTTTTCATATATTTTAAAATACTTCATTTAAGGCAGTGTGATATACATGGATGTTAGTTTTGAGCTATGCCTCTGTGCAGTCTGCTTCCCTAATGAGGAATACAACTAACTCCAAGGGGTCTGATGACTATGCAACAGAGGGAACCAATACACTTCAGCTGTCTCTATCATCAGCACAAAGGAAGTCAAAGCTAGACGATTACTGGTGATATTTTTGTGTTGGCTAGAAATATTTTAGAGTTATTAAACTCTAAATGTTCACCTCCATGCTGCTACAGTTATCAATGTTCGTATTTATTATTAATATTCAGTGGAACTTTAAGGAAAAAATTGCTCTTCTTTTTTGGCATCTCATATTTCTAGGACATAGGTCATAAAAGAAAATACTTGGGAATTTAGGGATCTAGACACGCTCTTTTATGACTGAATCCAAAAAGTGACTAAATTTGGGATCTCTGACATATTTATGTTTGTGGCTCAATATTCTATAAACCTCTATAAACCTCTTCAGGCTTTTCTATCCACAATGATATTTCTGGTGCTCCAGCTATACACCACTAAAGAAACAGCCCCCAAATGGCCTTTTCTAAATCATTGGAGATGGAAGTCTACAAACATTTCCCAAACCCCTTTGTCAAGTTTTGCCAGAAGGAAGTACTGTGTTTGGAAGACAGGGCTGTCAAATGGTTGTAAGATGAAAGATACTATCTCTCTTTTTCTTTGCTTCTTGGCAGCATCTTTGGAAATGGCTGTGGCCCTATATTGCTCCTGCCCTTGGCTTCAAGGCCTAGCTCTTCTGTTGCTCTAGCACCATCCAGAGAACACTCTCAGTGATTCAGTTGCAAGTACACTCCGGGGCTCTGGAACTTCCTCCTCTATTCTGTTTCACCCTACCCCCAGTGACAGTAGCTGCTGGTAGCTGCTGCTTGTAATCACTTATCTCTGTGAATAACCTTTTCTTTTTCCCTGAGTCTCATTCTGTGTTCCTTTTGCTCTTCTACCTTTTATAATATAAATATACATATATAACTAATGTCTTACATTAAATTACCTCTGTTTAATACATAATCATGTTTTCTCTTCTGATTATACCCAGACTAATAGACTATATCCCTGATGGGCCTATCCAGCCACTGATTACAGAAGGTTCTTTATGACCTGACTTTGACTAGATTCATAGCTAAATCCTGGCACTAATTGAAGGTTCCTCAAGTAAAGTTTTGGAAGATAATGTCAGTACCTGTAGTGGTTAACTTTGCATGTCACTTTGCTAGGCAAATTAACCCATTTCTGTTGCTTATAACAAAATATGTGGAACTGGGCCATTCATAAGAAAACAAAATGTATTGCTTACAGTTTCAGAGGCTGGGAAGTCCAAAGTCGGGGGAACACATCTGGTGATAGCTTTCTTTAGTGGTGACGTCAGTGAAGCAGGGTATCACATTGAGAAAGGGCAGAGCAGGAGACTCTCACGTGCTCTTTATAAAGCCCTCAGAACCACGCCCCTGACAACCATTATTAATCCATTCACTATGGCATGGTCTTACAATGTAATCACCTCTTTAAGACTCCACCTTTCAATTACCATAATAGGATTTCCATCCTCAACAGTTACAGTGGGAATTAAGCTTCTAATATATGGACTTTGGGGGACACAATTCAATCAATCCACTACACTAGGCCATCCAGTTTTTTTGTGAAATACTAGTCTGAAGAGTGTTGTGAGGATTTTCTGTAGATGTGATTAATATTTTAATCTGTTAACTTTAAGTAAAGTTTACCCCCCATAATGTAGATGTGCCTCATCTAATTAGATGAAAGCCTGAGAGAAAAAACTGAGATTTCCTAAATAAGAAGAAGTTCTGCCTTAAGACAGTAACATAGAAATACTGGCTGAGTTTCCAGCCTGCCGTGTCCTTCCCTACGGATTTCAGATTTTCAGAGAGGGAGAAATTTTATTTCCCTGGAGAATCCTGACTGATACAACACCTATGATTTCATCAAGATAACAAAGTATACCTGCTAGTAAATGAAATCTGCTTTTGTGAGTTTGTACTGAAATTTGCTTTTTTTTTGTACCACTAAGGGGATCGCAACCCTCAGCATAGTGTTGTCTGCACCACGCTCAGCCAGTGAGCGCACGGGCCATCCCTATATAGGATCCGAACCCGTGGCTGCGGCACTACCAGCACCGCACTCTCCCGAGTGGGCCACGGGGCCAGCCCTGAAATTTGCTTTTACTGTCATCTGGTAGTAAGGTCCTGGATAGAAAATCTATTGTCCCCATGTACCTCTAGCTATTGGAGGATATTGAAATTCATGAAACAAACAAAACATGTAACACTAGTGGATGTACAAATTGGCTTACACCAAATCAAAACACATAACTGCATAAAATCTCTGGAATTATTTTAACTTGGTTGAACGTAAATATCCACATCTATCTGCTTGTATTGACGCAAAACCGTGGACACTAAACAATTTGTGATCTGGAGTTATGGTATTCATTAGATGTCAAGAATAATGAAAGAAAATGAGGCGAGTATCATTTGAAAGTATTCATCATATTTTCCTCCTTATTTTCAAAGGAGTAATTTTCCAAATTTAGAAAAAAATAATAAATATATATTTATTTTAATAACAAATCAATTTTGTTTGCCAATGTTATTAAATCCACAAGACAGTAAACATTTTTCCTTGAAAAAAGAAAAAAAAATCCTACTCTTAAGGCTACATTTGTTAAATTTCATATGAAGAATTAGAAGTTAAACCCTAGTGATATATAATAAAGTTAGAGGAAGCCTTTGCTAAATTGGTTTTAAGAGTGTATAAAATGTCCAAAAGTAGGCTAAAAAGAAAATGAAATATAATATTACTGCCATCAGTGCAAAAATAATTGATGAAAATATGCCAAAAGGCACAGATTATAATGCATGCCCTTTTCATACAGGTAAATATTACGATTTGCTACACACAGAACACATAGAAAATGTCACAGAGCAGGAGGCATAGCAACACTCTCAGTTGGAGGGTGAATGCCATATGGCAGAGATTTTGTTAATTTCACTCACTGAGGCATCCACATTGCCTAGACTTGACGCAGAGTTGATTCAACAAGTACTTGATGAGTTAATAAATGAATGAGTGAGTGAAGGAGGAGTTAACTAGGTAAAGAATGGTGGTGAGGTGGGGAAGAACATTTCAAGCAGAGAGGACAGAAGGGATCTTGGTATCTATAATGATGGAAACAAGGTTTGTAAGCCTGGAAAGTCATAAGTGAAGGTGGGGATGGTCTCAACAGAGGATGGAGCATGGGGCAAAAACAGATACAGCAGGATTCCGAAGAGAGAATCAGAGATATTCGATTTTATCTTAGGTACAGTGAAAAACGAATGATGGGTTTTGAGCTTAGAAATGCAAAGATCTAATCTATATTTTAAGGCATTTCTTCCAATTGCTAGCTGAAAAAAAAAGTTGATAGATGCTGCAAAATGAAAAAAGACATTGACTTGTACTGGAGTGGATTAATTTCTGAAAACACTCATGTACATATGCAAATGCACACCCACAAGAAAAGCTTAAAGATTTTAAGGACAGAAATGAACACACACACAAGAAAAAACTGTTCTAGGAATCACAAAACCTGAATTCTGGTCCTTACTTTGCATTTATTAGCCATATGACCTAACAAAAGTAAATTAAACTCATCTATGAAAGGTAAAACAAGTGTTAGATGAACTTTAAGGTCTCTTCTAGATCTATTATTGGAGACAATTTAATTTTTAAAGGAAGTCTTATGAGCCTGAAATTTTAGAAGGTCAAATAGCCAAAGTTCTCCGGGGAGATCTGCCACTAACACAAAGATTTTCATGGCAATGAAGAGTAGAAGTCTATTTTCAGAACTTTGTAAGCAATAGTGAGCTTTAAGACATGTTAACTAATTTATAGGATGTAGAAAAGAGATTTGAAAACATAAGTTTAAAAATATAAAAAAATATATAATTGGAATTTTTGTGAAAGCTCTAAGTAAATCTTAAATATAAAAGGAATAAACTGCAGTTATTTTCAAAGACTAAGAACATACAATATTTAGTAAATATATGAGATGAACCCAAAATATATTGACAAAGGCAGGATAGATGGACATATACATTAAGATTTTGAGGGAGAGGTGAGGAGAATTGTATTATATTGCTCTATGTGTTGTTCTACATATACATTAATTTAACCAGAAAAAAATGGAATATATGTACACTGGTAATAGGCAACCTGCAGAACTTTCTGGAATTTATTACTGATTGGCATCAGTCTTTTAATCCATTTGTTGGTGAACAGCTTTAATTAAAGGAGCCTCCCCTCATCTGTAATTGATATAAATAAGGCATTGTTCTCTGTTTGCTTCTAGGATTCTATACATTTTCCATTACCTGTTAAAGGACATTGCAGATCATTATAATCTTGTGTATCACTGATAATCTTCCTTTGCAATTTTATATAGAATATTACTATTAGATACAGTTGACAAAATTCTTTTAAAAGGTGGATGTAATTGAGTAAAAATGTATCAGTTTTAAATTTCAGTAGCTGAGAACAAGAAAAGCAATTTCTGACATCTGGGAACTGTCCTGGAATTGACCGTTAAGGCATGTATTCTCCTGCTGAATATAAAAAAACAAAAAAAAAAGAAAGAAAAAACTCACAGAACTAATATCAGAGATGCACTGGTAATCATGATGGAGTACCCCATAAATTTTTTCATCATTGAGAAGCACAAGAGTATTGTCCAAACTTCAAAATATCCACACACTGGCTAACATAAGTGGCTCCTGTTTTTTTGTTTGTTTGTTTGTTTTGTTTTGTTTTTTATCATAACCTTAGCTCTTCTTCTGACTTATTGATTAAAATTTAGAATTCTGTCTGGTTCCTGACAGAATCCAATGTTCAGCATATCTCCATTTCCATAAATTATCATGAGAACTAACACAAGCACACATTCTATAATAAGTTTTCTTACTGAGAAACACTGTGGTTCTTCATGATATGCAACTCCCCCTTTGCAACAGTATGATGAATTCAGTTTTATCTGACTGCTGGTATGTCCCTGGTGGTTTCTGAAAGATGTGATAGTTCAATTAAGAGTCTGCTGAAAGTGTCACTGCCACAGACCACACCAATCAGCTTCTTTGTTAATGTACTGTAAATACAATGTTAAATTGTATGTTTATTTCTCAAATTGAAGAAATTTCACCAGGATAATCTAAAATTACAGCGGCCACTTGATGGAAATTTGAGGTGAACAGGATTGTTCTGTGAGGCCCTTAGAATAGACAGGAAAAAGTTCTCTGAAGATAGAAAGCCATTTTGTTTTGCACAGGAGATGTCCAACTCTTGTCTCTACTTTAGGAATAAATGAGTAATGATTTATTAGTTACACAGCTTGTTGTATTTTTCAAGGACCCAAGGTATTCAGTCACACATTCTCTCTATTTTGTGTTTGTGTATACATCCCAAAATGCCTTTTACTGTATTTTAAAAAATTTTTTAAATATATTTTTTTATCATATGTACAAGTGGGACACAATGTGTACAATGTATGGTGGTTAGATCACTATAGTTAGCTTATTCATCATTACAATACACAATCATTCTTTGTGTCAGTTGACCAACTCCTCATCAGCCCCCCTCCCGCTCCCTCTCCCCTCCCCTTTTCCACCTCTAGTTTTCTAAAAGTTCAACATATTACTGTAAGTGTTGTTTGTTTCTTTCTCTGTCTCTCTTTATTGTTCATTTGTTTATTTATGGATTTAGCTCCCTGTTATGAGTGAGAATGTGTGGTATTTCTCTTTCTGTAGCTGGGTTGTTCCACTTGGAATAATTTTCTATAGGCTCATCCCCATTGCTGCAAATGGTAGAATTTAATTCTTCTTTATGGCTGAGTAGTTTCCCATTGTGTGTATATACCACAATTTCCTTATCCAGTCATCCACTGATGAACATTTAGGTTGGTTCTGTTACCCAGCTATTGTAAATAGGGGGCAATAAACATGGGAGTGCATTTATCCCTTAGACCCGATGTTTTCCAGTCCTCTGGATATATTCCCAGTGGTGGGATTGCTGGAGCATATGGTAGCTTCTATCTGTGGTTGTTTAAGGAACCTCCATACTGTTCTCTATAATGGCTATACTAATTTACAGTCCCACAAACAGTGCAGGAGGTTCCCTCTCTCTCCACATCCTCACCAGCATTTGTTATTTTCTGTCTTTTTTATAATAGCCAGTCTGATTGGGGTGATGTAATATCTCAAAGTGGTTTTGATTTGAATTTCTCTGATGATTAGTGAAGTTAAGCATTTTTTCATATACCTGTTGGCCATTTGTATGCCTTCCTTTGAGAAATATCTATTCAGCTCCTTTGCCCATTTTTAAATGGATTATTTGGTTGTCTGAATTCTTTGTATATTCTGGATATTAATCCCTCGTCAGATGTATAGTTTGCAAATATTTTCTCCCATTATGTAGGTTCACTTTCTGCTCTGTTGATTGTTTCCTTTGCTGTGCAGGATCTTTTTGATTTGTTGTAGTCCCATTTGTTTATTGTTTTCTTTTGTTGCTTATGCTTTTAAGGTCTTCTTCATAAAATCTTTCCTAGTCCCATTTCCTGGACAGTTTTTCCTATGTGTTCCCTAAGTAATTTTATGGTTTGGGGTATTATATTTAAGTCTTTAACCCATTTTGAGTTGATTTTAGTATATGGTGAGAGTTTCGGGTCCAGTTTCATTCTTCTAAATATAGAAGTCCAATTTGCCCAGCATCATTTATTGAATAAGTAATCTTTTCTCCAATTTATGTTCTTGTTGCCTTTGTTAAAGATCAGTTGGCTGTAAGTCTGTGGGTTTATTCCTGGGTTTTCTATTCTGTTCCATTGATCCAACTGTCTGTTTTTATGCCAGTACCATGCTGTATGGTTACTATGGCTTTGCAATATAATTTAAAGTTTAGTAGTGTTATGCCTCCCGCTTTATTTTATTTTATTTTATTTTATTTGTTCACTATTGCTTTGGCTATTCAGAGTCTTTCAAAGTTCCAAATGAATATTAGAATTGCTGTGTCTATTTCTGTGAAGAATGACATTGGTATTTTGATGAGAATTGCATTGAATCTGCAGATTTCTCTGGGTAGAATAGACATTTTCACAATGTTAATTCTTCCCATTCAAGAACATTGTATGTCTTTCCATCTTTTTGTGTCCTCTTTAATTTCTTTCAATAGTGATCTGTAGTTCTCATTGCAGAGATTTTTCACCTCCTTAGTTAAGTTCATTCCTAGGCACTTTATTTATTTGGTGACTATTGTAAATAGGCTCATTTTCTTGATTTCTTTTTCGGCTAGTTCATTACTGGAGTATGCTAATGCTACCAATTTGGAGGTATTAATTTTGTATCCTTCAACATTACTGAAATTGTTGAACAGTTCTAAGAGTTTTTTAGTAGAGTCTATAGGTTTTTCTATGTATAAGCTCATTTCATCTGCAAAGAGAGAAAGTTTGACTCCATCCTTTCCAATCTGGATATGCTATACTTCTTTCTCTTGCCTGATTGTTCTGGCTAGTACTTCCAATACTATATTACATAGGAGTGGTGAGAGTGGGCATCCTTGTCTTGTTCTGGTTCCTAAGAGAAATGTTTTCAACTTTTCCCCATTTAGGATGGTATTGACAATTAGTTTGTTGTAAATGGTTTTTATTGTGTTGAGATAGTTTCCTTCTGTACCTAATTTACTGAGAGTCTTTATCATGAAGGAATGTAGAATTTTGTCAAATGCTTTTTCTGCATCTATTAAAATAATCATATGGTTTCTGTCCGTGATTTTGTTGATTTGGTATACCATATTTATTGATTTATGTATGCTGAACCATCCTTGCATCCATGGGATGAATCCCACTTGGTCATGGTGTATAATTTTTTGATGTGTTGCTGTATTCTGATTGCTAATATTTTGTTGAAGATTTTTGCATCTATAGTCACAAGGATATTGGCCTGTAATTTTCTTTCTTTGTTGTATCTTTGTGTGGTTTTGGTATCAGGGTGATGCTGGCCTTGTAGAATGAGTTTGGGAGAGTAGAGTCTGTTTCAATTGTTTGGAACAGTTTCATGAGAATTGGTATTAACTCCTCTTTAAAAGTTTGATAGAATTCAGCTGTATAGCCTTCTGGACCTGGGTTTTTCTTTGTTGGAAGATTCCTGATTACTGCTTCAATCTCTTTGCTCATTAGGTCTGTTCAGGTTTTCTATTTCTTCTTGTTTCAATCTTGGAAGTTTATATTTGTCCAGAAATTTATCCTTTTCCTCCAGGTTTTCATATTTATTGGCATATAGTTGTTTATAATAATCTCTGATAATTCTTCATATTTCTGTGGTGTTGGTTGTAATGTCTCCCTTTTCATTTCTGATTTTTAATATTTGGTTCTTCTCATTATTATTATTATTACTATTATCATTATTATTATTAATTGTTATTATTCTTATTATTTTGATAACCTAGCTAATGGCTTGTCTATTTTATTAATCTTCTCAAAAAAAAAAACTTTTTGTTTCATTGATCTTTTGTATAGTTTTATGGGTCTCTATTTCATTTAGTTCTGGCCTGGTCTTAATTATTTCTTTTCATCTGATAGTTTTAGAATTGGATTATTGTTGCTTTTCTAGTTCTTTGACATGTAGTGTTAGTATATCCTTCAGAAATGAGGGACAAAAAGTGTATTTCTCAACCAAAAATTATGGGAGTTCATTACCACATGACCAGCCCTGCAAGAAATACTCAAAGTAGTTCTGCATGTGGAATCTGAAAATGATAATCACTATCACACATTTACAAGAAAGAGCAAAACCCACCATTAAAACCAGTATTCAAACAAGAAAGAGAAAGAACCTAAAACATTTCACCTCAAATATCCAACTAATATCGAAAATGAAAAATCAAAGTGGAAGAAAGTGACTAATGTTATTTAAAATACTTGAACTAAAAGTAATATAATATCAGGAGTAAAGCATTATTTGTCAGTAACAAATCTAAATTTAAATGTGTTAAACTCCACATTCAAAAGACACAGACTGACTGATTCATATAAAAAGGTAGACCCAACTATATGCTGTCTTCAGGAGATCCACCTCAACTATAAAGATACACACAGACTAAAAGTGAGGGGATGAAAAAAAATATGCCATGCAAATCAAAACCAAAAGTGAGCAGGAGTAGCGATTCTTATATTGGATAAAATAGACTTTAAACCAAAAACCATAAAAAGAGACAAAGATATAATATTTATAAAGATATATAATGATACACATATAAAGATTTTATGTATAAAGATATATATGATTATAAAAATACATATGTATGCATATATATATATACATATATCTTTATATATAGTGATAAAGGGATCTATCCAGTTTGAAGACATACCAATCATATATATGTATGCACCCAACACTTCAGCACCCAGATATGTAAAGCAAATGCTCTTAGACCTAAAAAAAGTTATAGACTCTAATACAATAATAGTGGATGACCTGAACAACCTCCACTCAGCATTGGACAGATCTTCCAGGCAACAAATCAACAAGGAAACACATGACTTAAACTACGCCTCAGACCAATTGGACCTGGCAGGAGTCTATAGAACATTTCATCCAATAACTACAGAATACACATTCTTCTCATCAGCACGTGGAACATTCTCCAGGATAGACCACATGTTAAGTCACAAATCAAGTCTTAGCAAATATAAAAAATTTGAAATCATTCCAATTGTTTTTTTAAACCATAAAGGATTAAAACTGAAAATCAATAACAAGCAAAATTCTGGAAACTATACAAGTGCATAGAAACTAAACAGGCTCCTCAAAGACATATGGGTCCAAGAAGAAATTAAACAGAAAATCAAAAAAATTCTTGAAACTAATGAAAATAAAAATAAATCATATCAAAACCTGAGGGATACTGCAAAAGCAGTACTATGAGGGAAATTTATTGCAATACATGCATACATTAAAAGAATGGAAAGACTCCAAATTCATGGCCTAACACTATTCCTCAAAGAACTAGAAAAACAACAACAATCCAATCCTAAAACTAGCAGATCAAGAGAAAAAATTAAGATCAGAGCAGAACTAAATGACCACCAGTTTTAGTCCATTCACTACAGCATGGTCCTACAATCTAATCCTCTTCAAGGCTCCACCTTTCAATTATCAAAAGAGGATTTCCCACCTTCTTAACAGTCACAGTGGGGCCAAGTTTCTAATATATAAAACTTTGGGGACACAATTCAAGCTTCAGTGAGTTTTGGGGGGACATAATTCAATCCACTACAGCTACTGTCTATTTTAGTATTTCATTAAATCTAAAAGTCAAGGTATATCCACTTTGCATAAAAGCAGCAACAACAAACCTTGTGAAAATTTCAGTTATTTTCCTGTGATGATCCCTACTAAACCGACTGGTACTTTGTGCTCTGCAGACTCTTCTATTGAAGGAAATACTGTTTCTTCATTAGTTGCCATCCCTTCTATGAAATAGTGCTTCTTCCTCCTTCAAACATCACTCTTAATTGCTGCTCTAAACACAACCACACTCCTTTTTTAACCTGAAGAAAGAAACCCCAATATTGCTTCACTTCATTTGCATACAATCCATGCTATGCAGAAACTCTCTAAAAACTCCCATGATAACCCTCATTTAAATTTGTTTTTTTTATGGTTCACACTTGAAAATAATGTCTACAAATTACCAAGCAAGCTAGCTATTACACATCTGAATTTATTGTTGAAACATAAGCTTTTTCCAGAAATTAAATCAGTTCAATTGATTGGATTAATTGCCCTCACCAAAAACTTCCAGCTGACAAAATATACATATATAAGTGTACTTCAAAAAGTTCATGGAAAAATAAAATTAAAAGATGATACAAATTTTCTATGAATTTTTGGAATTGCCCTCATATTTATACTAATAGTAAGAATGACTTTGGGGTAGTCAATGATATCAAAATGCTTTGGAAGCAGATGTGTCCTAATGTTTACAAAAATCACATATAGATGTGCACGATAAATTTATTTTATATGGTATGCTGATACTAAAGGAAATAAAACACAATAAAGTAGAGTTTTTCAAAAATGCTTACTGAAAATATTCACAAGAGCAGAGATAATTTGGTAGTGATATTGACCTAAACTTGTGGGATAATTTCGAGGGCATTTTACAGTGAATTTCTTTCCTGCCAATTACATAATTCTGATAAGACTGCAAAGGTAGGAAATGAAAAAGAACCAAACTGCTGAGGTCTCTTTGAATACCTCCAAATTGGCTATAACTGTGTTCTGGTTATTATTGCTTCTTAGGATGGTTTGGAGATTTCTGTTGTTGGAGAGCTGTGGGTGTTATAGTCAGGGGAAAATTGTTTGATTTTGTATTCCTGGTTCTGGATATTCCAACATTTCACTACAGTAACAGACATACTTTTAACTTGCACTGTGATCAATGAATTCCATAAAGCTTTACCATTTACTTAGAAAGTCCACTGTCCTTATCACCCACAAAGTTCAGGACTGTGAAGATAAATAATGGAATTCTACCATTATAAATATCAAAGGCCTTAGAAAGTCTAGCTCTTACAAGCCCCCAAAGATTGTCTGCATCCAAGATAACTACATCTAGGCCCCAAACATTACCTCTTTAGTTGGTAACAGGCTGTCCCAAGCATTTGAGAATTTTGAGATTCTACTCTACTTCTGGTTAATGTGACTAAATACTGCCAGAGACCTGTAAGACAGCTCCAGCTTTAGAATAACTGTATTCAAATTACATATCCATAATAATTACCTAAAATGCTTCTACATGATCTGAAACAGGGAGATTTGGTTATCTGGAAAAGATATCATGAAAAACTGATGTTGAATGCAATGGAAAAGACCCTATCAGTTATTGTTAACAACTGACACAACAGTAAAACCACGCAGTATTTTTCTTTTGACTTATAATTTCTAGCTAAAAAGACATACACTACTTTTCCCTGACTACAAGATGTTAATTCTATAAAACTAATTAATTAATTGATTAATTAATTAATTAATTTAAAAAATAGGATTCTGAGAAATTACCAGGAACTATAGAAGTGGACTGCTTTTACCCAAGACAACAGAGCAGCTAATGATTTCAACAGCGGAGAACAAGGTTAATTTTCTGATTTTTCGGCACCCTCTTTCTTTTTATTTTTCAGTAATATTGCATATTACTATATTTTGACATGCTCTTTTACAAAACATTTCCTCAATGTATTCTTCTTTACCTTCATTTTGTTTCTTTTAAACACCATGATCTTCTGTGATTACCCTAATTTAACCAGATGGTGTATATCTTATCCCCTAACTCTTCTAACAAAAAATGGAATATCTGTTCTGTAAAACATTTCAGAATATAAACATCTTTTCAAGTTCTCTTCTGATACTGATACTCAAGTTTTCCTCACATTATTACTTCCAAACTTTGGTCCTGTAAATATGAATTTTGAAACTGTATTAATAAAATACTTGTGCTGAAGAATTATAACCCTACCAGCAAAACCTAGCCCACCCAAAATGGGAAATAATATTGGGTTTATAGTTGCTGTAAGAGTTAGGTGTTTGTTTTTAGAGATGTTCCAGTCTTCTTTGTGGGGACTGCTTAACTCCATTCAAAGAATCTGCCTACCTTAAGGCATCAATAATTAATTCACTCCTGATGAGGTAAATAATATTATATTCCCAATAGATACTATGCCCTTCTTAAGAGAACATAACTTTTGCTCTGGAAACCAAATAAACCAGTTTAAACTTGAATTTATTAGCCAAAGTTGTCATGGACAAACACATAGTCCTTGATTTCCATTTGTTTAGCCACAGGGAAAATTATGCTATAGCAAACATGTCTCATTGCACATATATAAATACTGAAGGTCACATAGAATAGACTGTGACTAAGCCAAAAGAAAAAAAAGAAAATGTCTACTGGATGTCCACAAAAGACACAGCTGGATTTAGGACAATTTTTATTACCTAAGTTTGCTAAGTAGGCCTCTGTCTTCAAGGCCTATCACAAAGACTAATTAATAAACATTTTGTTGTAGCTGGCTGAAGTATCCTTGTCCAGTCTCTTAAATGCTAATGTAATTTCAAATGCACCAAAGACAGGTAGGTAGCTGATGCAGGACTGACAGTTAAGACTTGGTGGGGCTAGAAGTTGGTCTGAGTCTCACAACTCAGCTGTGATAATATCGTGTCAAACATAAAAAAAAACCTTTTTACAGAACACAAACATCAGTCAGACCACTTCGTTACCATGATGAAAAAAAAATTAACAACTTCATAATTATTATTTTATAATAAATTTATTTATTTATTTATTTTATTTGTATTTATTTCAAACCAACACAATTTTGAATTAAATATTCTATGTATCAGTATACACTAATCTGCACTAACCAATGCGTTAACCTGTTTCATAGTTTAAACACAGTTAGTTTACTTCTCTCTGATGTGACATTCACAGTGTGGGCAGGACAAGGAGCGGTACGTTTCACACAGAAGTTGGAGGACCCCAAAAGACTGTGATGCTGCTATCTTCAATGTACAACTTCCAAAGTCTCTGTATTAATATCACACCCCAGGAGAGGGGGAAAAATGGAGGAGAGCATAAGCAAGGTGTTTTGACCAGACCTCAAACTGGCTCACATCATTTTCACTCAAATTCTGTTTCAAGGGCTTAGTCACAAAGCCATACTTAACTGCAAAGTGACTGAAACCCTAAAACTCTATCTCTGAAGAAGAGGTGCACAGGTTTGGAAAACAGCCTTCTTTTCCACTCAACTGTATAAGACTGAAGTTTTCTCCTTTTACATTTAAACAGTTTTTGGCATCCCATTGTCCCTTCTCATTTTAATAACCATTCAATTACATAAAAATACATAAATGCACAGTATATATTTTCATTTTTTTTAAGAAAATAACTATAGCATTTAAATAAAGCTGTTCATCCAAGTAGGGCTCTGTTTTATGGAAAAATAATTATATACACAGTCACTTGCTGAAGGCTTACTTATAGAATTGTCATATAGTTGATGTTTAAAATATTTTTTAATCTTTTTAAGTAAAATAACTGAAAATAAAACATTGCCAAAATACAGCAGAATTGAACAGCAAAATAAAGGTATATTAATAAAACATGACTGAAAAAATTAATGTATAGAAAAACATTAACAAATATTTGAGTATCTATTAAGTACAAGATACTACTAAATAATATCTGGAATATTATAAAAAGATAATGAAAAAATATTTATGTCTAATTGATAAAAAACGATTTAAGTTTCTACTTTATCTAACTATTTCCCATTGTGAAAATAAAATGTTTTTGTCAATAGTTTTCTAAAGTATGAGACTGAAAATACATCTCCCTCAAATATGCTTAACAGTAAACCCAAAAACACGTTATTAAATGAGACAGATAATTATTCTATATGAAACTAGAAAAGTGTTTCCATTTGAAGAGAAGTGAGATCACATTAATAAAGAAATCTTCATAAGCAAATATTTTGGGTGTTCAAAGTGTTTTAGAGCAGACAAAGTTAGTAAAAATTCCCATGGCATTTCAGCTGATTTAAGTCCATGGAAATTCTTTCTTTGGACTTATTAAGCTTCTACAGATGGGTAAATAACAGTATATATTTGCTAATGCCAGTTGTCTTCAGAGTGAAAATGTGATATAAAGTGGTTGAATTATTTAAAAATAAAGTTATTTGCATCTATTTAAAAAACAGATCTTTAAAAAATAAGATATAGAAGATATAGGGAATACTAGTAATAAAATTCTTGAAACAATTGCTAATTGAAAAGAGATAAGCACATGGTGTTCTTGATTCTAGGAGATGAACTATACATACATACTTCTCCCTGCTCCTTCCATTAAGCACAACTAGCAACTTCATTTATTATACATAAAACAAACATGAGACAACTCTGAAAGGTGGAGAGAAGGTGGCAGACAAATTAGGGACCTCAGGACACAAACAACAATGTGGTGGTGAGTCCCATGGGTTTTCCTTTCACTTCCTATATCCCAAAAATGTCAATAGACACAGAAAAATCAAGACCCAACAACAAAAGCTTGGTCTTTCAAGCTTTTAGTAACAAATAAAATAAAAAAATAAAAATAAAAAAGAGAGAGAGGCTATCAAGAAAAATAACGTTTTAGGCAATAAACACTCTATCCAGCCAAACACCACACACACACTCACACATTGTGCAACTGTGGCCCCAACTCTGCCCATGCCAATGAAAGCTGACTAGGGAGTCTAGACTTTACCCCTCCAGTCTGTAACCAGGCATCCCAACATTTCTTCTGAGGTAGTGTCAATAAGGTCAAGTAGGGGAGTCATGACTTTCATCTCCACCAGGTGGTAGCAGGAGTTCTCCCTCCCCATTGTGATACCAGTGGAGACTGCTAGGAAGCCTGGACTTGCACTAATACTCAGCAGTAAGGAGGTGTTTTTCCCTTCATCCCATTAAGGTGGTGTCAGAAGAGCCATAGTGGAGTGTAAAGACTTTCACTACCACCCAGTTGTAATGAGACCACGCCCACCCCTTCCCCTGGTAATGTCTGAGAATTGTCATTGCCAATAGTCAAGAGGAGCCTAAGGAGACAAGACGATTAAATGTAATATGGTATCCTGTATAGAATACTGGAATAGAAGCAGGATGTTAGGTAAAATCTGATGCAATCAGAATAAACTATGGACTTTAGTTAATAATAATGTATCAATATTGGTTCATAATTATAACAATATACAACTCAATGTAATATATTAACAATAGGGGAAACTGGATACAGAGTATTTGGGAAACCTCAGTACAATCTTCTCAATTTTTTTTGTTAACCTAAGACTGTTTTAAAAACAAAATCTATAAAACACATGCACATGCACACATGTATATACATATAAGCACCTTAAAGGGAAAAGACAAGACATGTAATGGAAAAAGTTGTCTGCAATACACACATCCAACAAAGATCCCATGTACAAAATATATAAAGAACTCTTAAAAATCGATAAGAAAAATGATGGATGACCTTATTTTAGAAAATGGTCAAAAAATACATATTCAAACACTTCAGAAAAAAAAAGTGAGTGAGAGAGAGAGAGAGAGAATGACCAATTGGCAATCATTTCAAGAAATAGTGCTTGACCTTATAAGGCATCAGGAAAATGCAAAGTCAGTCCACAAAAAATGTCAAATAAAAGAGACAGAAGAAACAAAGTGCTAAATAAGGGGTGAAACAATTAGTATGTTCATACATTGCTGATGCAATGATCAAGTGGTATAAACATTTTGGGAAACAGTTTGGCATTCCTTACTAAAGCTGAACAAATGAATATCCCAAGACCTTAGTAAATTTACCTGAACAAAAATATGAATGTGTGTGTGTGTGTGTGTGTGTGTGTGTGTGTGTGTGTGTGTGTGTGTGTGTGTGTGTGTGTGTGTGTGTATCAGGGTACATCAAAAAGTTCATGGAAATCTAGAATTAAAAAATAATACGAATCTTTCTACGAACTTTTTGATGTATCCTCGTGTATGTGTGTATACATATATTTCCATGTATTTTTTTTTTTCAAATACAAAACTACCCATTAACAGTAGATTGCACAAATAAATTATGGTGCAATCACACAAAAGAACACTAAACAGTAATGAGAATGTCTACAATGATACACAATAATGTTAATGAATTTCACAAACAGAAAATTGAGCAAAAGAAGCCTGATGCAAAACAAATAAATTTCAAAAGCAGGGATTTGTGATAGTCATTACCCCTGTAGGGAGGGCAAAGACTGTAAGAAGCTTGGGAAGCTGGGGCTTCTGGGTCATTGTTAATTTTCTGTTTCTTCGTTAGGGTCCTGGTTCCATTGGAGGAGTCTGCTTTCTGAACAGTCATCTAGGTATTCATTTATATGTGAACTTTTCCATATGCATATTATGCTTAAATTGAAAAATCTTTAAGGTGAAAAAATGAATCAGTTCTGTATAAACTGACACAGGGTTCCATAATATTTTGTGGAGAGAAAAAAACCAAGTTGTAGGACAGTATTAATTTACATGTACAATTTTTAAAACTATAAAAACAAATTGTGTGTGTGTGTTTGTGTGTGTGTGTGTGCAGTTGTCCCTTGGTGTCCATGGGGGATTTGTTCCAGAACCCCCAGAGACAGCGAAATCCACAGGTGCTCAAGTCACGGTTATAAAATGATGAATTATATACATGTCACCTACATACATCTTCCCACATACTTTAAATATCTATAGATTAGTTATGATACCTAATACAACTAATATTGTGTAAATTGTTGTTATCCTGTATTGTCTAGGGACTAATGACAAGGAAAAGAAACCTGTATATGTTAAGTAGAGAGGCAATTTTTTTCTTCCAAATATTTTCAATCTAAGGTTGACTGAATACAGGAATGCAGAACACGTGGATATGGAAGACAGACTATATATGTACATGTATGCAAATAGCAAATATCTGGGAGTGGCAGGAATTACATTTTACTACTGTGTTTGCATTTTCACAATGATTATAGATTCTTTGTGATAAAAGCAAATTTTTATTTAATTTATTGTTAATTGTTGCTCATGTATTTCTACTTGATTCTTGCAACTTTAAATATCTATCATTTCTACAATCAAGTAACTCTAGATGCTACCATTGCAATCTGTCCACTGCTTTTCCACAATATATCGTAAATTATTTAAAAATAAATTCCTTGTCTGTTTTATACTACTCCTACCCGCATTAACCACACATACACAACACACACACACACACACACACACACACACACACACACGCACGCACACACACATACACACACACTACAATACTACCATAATGCTAGGTAAATCATAATATCCACTGTGTATTTTTTAGATTGAATTCCATTTGTTTAGACCATCCCATGTACTAAAAAAGAAATACGAGGAAAACTAATTCCCAGTAAAATGTTTCTTGATGTATTCTAATAAGTAAGCTTAAATGCCTTCCATGACATTTCCAGAACAAAATTGAATAATCATTAAGTATTTAAATTCATTTTCTTTCATTAAAATACTCCCTTTGCAATGAAAGTCTCCCCAACAGAAAAAAATACATACCATTGAACTAAGTCACATACTCCCTATGTCATAGAATGTTTCAGCTCAATTAAATATTGCATTACCACTGTGATGGAAGAAACAGTAAAACATGCATCACATAATGTTTCATTGAAAGCATAGTGAAGTGCACAATGTAATTGTTATAAGGTAAAATTTGTACACCAGATGATAAAAAGTTCAGAACAATATAGAAAAACAAACATAGGTGTATCAGGATTATAAAATTATGAATAACCTTCTCTTGAATCAAACTTTTATCTTGTGTTTGTATGGGGGGGAAAAGTCTAATGATACCCATTAAAGAAATTCCCCAAAGTATAGACAACCTATTACACTCACTGAATTTAAGAAACTGACCTGAGTAAGACACATTTTAGAAAACTACCAGGAGCTGGTAACATAATATTCCAAGGATTCATTTGTATTTCCTTAGTAAACTACAATAGATACCTCAAATAATCTTAAAAAATAGCTATATTACTAGTTTACAAAGTTCACCTGGAGCTTCATTTCATATCTTTTCAGCCAATAAAATACCCAGTCCGCTTCATCTCATGTCTATTTTGTATCCCTCTTTGAACAATTACCTAATCAACAATTTTATTATATCTTAGATTTTCTGATGCTTTCACAAGCCACTATTTTTACAAGTGACAGGATATTACTACTTATAGTCTTTTGCAAACGAGAGGAATCAGAAAGGAATAATGATTTTAATTCTATTTAGGTTATAAGGCCAATTAGTCACACGTGAGCACATTATATTCCAATATCAAGTCTAGTTCAAAGGTTTATAAAAGTTAAAAAACATAAAGGAAGAGTCTGTCCTTGAAGTTTCACAATCTTTTCCCACTTCATCTCCTCTCCCTACTCCCAAGGCCACAGCAATCAATACTTCAATATCTCCAACATCTGCCATTAATATTACAGTGAAGAATAAACATAAATGAATCTTAAATTTATATTGAGAATACTTAATAGTTTTGACCACTGACTTTTTTAAAGATTGGCTTATATTTATTCTTCACTATAATACTAATGGCAGAATTAGAGGAGATAGAGTTTAATTTCTCAGCAAACTCATCTGGCCTTTTTAAAAAACTTTTATAGATAACTGTATGCATGAATTGATTTTTGAAGTAATCTCACTTAAGACTATAACAAATTAAAAGGCAAACACTTCCCACGTGTACATATTATTTGGCAGTTTGTACCAAGTCTTCTACACAATATTGTCAATGTTAAAGAAAATGCATTATGAAACAAAACAAATAAAAGATGCGAACTATTTTAAGCCATTGAGAGAAAATAGCAAATTTAAACACTAAGAATTATTGGAAAGTGGTGAATAAACCAAACGTGACTTTTAAAAACTCAATAAAATGCTAAAAGCCTGGACATATTATTTTAGTGCTTAAGTATGAATAGTTCAGTAGCGACAAACTGAAGAGTTTCCCAGTATTTTTTATAAAAATATTCAGTGCACATTTTGTTTTCATCTGGTTGTGAGTTGGAAATTTACAATCTTATTGCTAAACAGATTCATATCTTTTTTGTACATTACTAAACATTTGGTCAAATCAGCAGAGTTCTGTTTTTACATTAATTATGTGCCTGAATTTTTCTATCATCTAATTTCTTTAAAAAAAAAAAAAAGCAACTTTCTGTATTTTAGAATGTTTCATTGAAATTAATGACAACCCAAAAATCTCCACTCTGCGTTTAACGTAAACTACCACTAATATATGACAGAAAAAACAAAGAACAAAAAAGAAAGAATAGATTATATTTCCTGTGGTTATGAGGGTAGAAATTACTATTTTGCAATATTATTAATAATCTCAGTAGAAGAAAAAAGTTTATGTTTTCATCCCCGTGGAAAACTTAGTAGCTTATAATTACAATTACATTAACAGAGTCTATGACACTTTTATGCTGTCAGTCATTATAGCAAATGTAAATAAAAAGTTCCTGAAATGCAGTCAGTTTTACATGAGTAAGTAAGCTTTTCCTAATTTCTAGTAAACTATTGTTCCTTAGTTTCCCCCCAAATCTTCAATGTATCATTCCAGGCAAGTTCAAATCCTTTGGAATAGAATCCTCCCTCCCCTTTTATCAAAATTTTTCTCCCAAAGTTTTTTGAGTGTCTTAGTCCATTTTATGTTGCTGTAACAGAATGCTAGTAACTAGATAATTTATAAGAAACAGAAATTTATTTGGCTCATGATTATGGGGGCGGGGAATTCCAAAAGCATGGTGCTGGCATCTGGCAAGGGCCTTCATGCTGTGTAATCCCAAGGTGGAAGGCAGAAGGGCAAGAGAGAGGAAGAGGAAGAGGAAGAGGAAGCTGTGTTCCTTTTATTACAAACCCTGAAGTAAAGACATTAACCCATTCATGAGGACAGAGCACTCCTATAAACTAATCAATTTATTAGCTGTACCTCTCAACACTGTTGCTTAGGAGTTAAGTTTTTAACAAGGGAATTTTAAGGGCACATTCAAATCATAACACCATGCCCTCAGATTTGGGGGGTTGGGGGGGAAGCTTAAAATATCTCATAAGTGATATTCATAAATATAACAAATATCTAATCCCAAATATTATATTAGTATCTTAACTAATACATAAATGACTAGTGGTAGGACCTTAGTTACAGAATGGAAAGTTACAGGTGAAAAGATTTGAGTGGAGAGCTTTTTCCATGCCCAGGCTTAATTAATGTAATTAAGGATACATCTGGGAATTTAAAGATGGCGGTGGCTGCGGCGGCTGGCGCGGAGTAGCTGAGGTGGAAAAGGCGGCCACTGGGCCTCAGGCAGCCAGAAACTTGTGGACCTTCCTCTTGCCATCTGTTAAGGGAGGACCGCTGCTGGTGGCCGGTCATGGGGGGTGACCGCCACTTTGCCCTTGGCAGGAGAGGCTGCCTCAATTACAGGCAACAGCTTTGAAGTGTGGAGCAGGAAAAGAACTGTTTCTCAGCTGCAAAAGCGAGTCTCGAAACAGGGAACACGGCACCAGGGCTGCTGTGGATGCAGACAGGATTCCGGAGGCCGGGGCCGCGCTGAAGGCAGCCAGCTGCCCTATTCAGGATTCGAGGTTTCAGGCCGGCATTAAAGAAGATTCCTGGGAGTGCCTGAGCCACGCTGCGACTGAACATCCCGAGGCGGCAGCGGCCGAGAACGGGGAAGGCGGCAAACCAGAGACAGAGAGTGAGCACCCGACCTGGCACAAACCTGTGAGTGACCCCTGGACCAGTCCTGTGGGTGGCAGACGCCCACCCGGCTCCCGCCTGCATCACAAGGCCACTCACCGCCCCGGGGCTGCCTCCATTTTCCCAGGTCCGGGCAGCTCCGCCTGGCTCGGCCGCCACTGAGCCCTCCCACTTGCTTGGCCCAGCGCAGGGCTTTCCAGAGCCTGCGGACCAGCCACCCCTCCCACTCCCTCCACGGTTCTCTGGTGGGTTGGTGGCGTGGGGCATCCCCGGCCAGTGTTGGGAGGGCAAGGAAGTACGGGTGGGCCGACTGTCACTCCACCGCACCCTGGACTCTGGCCACCAGTAAACTTCTTTTTACTGGGAGGCAGATACCATCTCTGCAGCCACCAGTTCGGAAAAAAAGCCTAACCAATTTCTGTTTGGGAATAGTGTGGTAGGAGAGTTCCCAGGTCCGCTCGAACCTGCCGGAGAGCTGGCTGCAGGTGGGCGCTAGACTCAGTTTATACTGGGGGGATACAAAGGTGAACAAGTCCCGAGAAAGATCTACACAGTGCTACAAAGGCACCCAGAGCTACCGGTCGTCTGTGCCTAGCAGAAACCTGGTAGACTTCCTGGGCGAGGCGGTGCTGAGCAGGGTCTTGAAGGCCCAGCTGATAGACGAGGGTTACAGAAGACACGCCCCAGCCCAGCACAGTGCGCACAGAGTGGGGAGACGTGCGGCCAGGGAGGCGGAGACTCGATAGATACCACACACCCTGTGGGGTCGCCACTGCACAATCCAACAGTCTGGGCCAGAGCACATGGAACAGGGAGAAGTCCTGCACAGGAAGTGAAAACTCAACAGCAATCACACACCCTGTGGTACGTGATCCACCAGCCCAGCAGAGTCCAAGCTGACCAGAAAGGTGGATCCCCGGAGAAGCCCAAGACCCGAGGCAACCACACACACAAGGCACTAGAGGCCAACTGAGCAGCCATGGATGTAGCCATACGAAATTGGCAACCACAGCAACATCCTAGTTATTCATTAGTCTCAAACCGGTGGACTGTGAAACTCCCTGCCACAATGAATAAACATCAAAAAAAAGATACCAGAAATACAAAAAAATCAAGAAAGTACACCACCAAAAGTTAATAAATCTCAAACTCTAGATCCTATAGAACAAGAAGCCCTTGAAATGACTGACAAGGAATTTCGAGTGATAATTCTAAGGAAACTGAATGAGATACAAGAAAACACAGCTAGACATCATGATGAAATGAGGAGAAGTATACAGGATCTGAAAGAGGAAATGTACAAAGAAATCAATGTCCTGAAAAAAAATGTAGCAGAACTTGCTGAACTGAAGAAGTTATTCAGCAAAATAAAAAACACAACGGAGAGTTTAACCAGCAGGCTTGTCGAAGTTGAAGAGAGAACCTCTGAACTTGAAGATGGGCTGTTTGAAATAACACAAGCAGACAAAAAGAAAGAAAAAAGAATCAAGGACATGGAAGAAAATCTGAGAGAGATATCAGATAACCTTAAGCGATCAAATATCCAAGTCATGGGTATTCCAGAAGGGGAGGAAAATGGAGATTCCATTGAAAACATATTCAAAAAAATAGTGGCAGAAAACTTCCCAGGTATAGGAAAAGTCACAGATCTGCAGATCCAGGAAGCTCAATGATCTCCAAACATATTCAACCCAAAAAGGCCTTCTCCAAGACATGTCATAGTCAAATTGGCAAAACTCAGAGACAAAGAAAGAATCTTAAAAGCTGCAAGAGAGAAGCATCAAATCACCTATAAGGGAGCCCCAATCAGGCTAACATCAGACTTTTCATCACAAACCCTAAAAGCTGGAAAGGAATGGGATGATATTTTCAAAATACTAAAAGACAAAGATTGCCAGCCAAGAATACTTTACCCTACAAGGCTATCCTTCCAAAATGAAGGGCAAATAGTATATTTCTCAGACAAACAAAAAATGCGGGAGTTCACTACCACACGACCACCCTTACAAGAAATCCTCAAGGGAGTACTGGGTTTGGTTCCTGAAAAATAACTACCACTGCCATAAAAACCCAGGAAAAATCAATACCCACTAGTATAATAAAAATGGCATTCATGAAGAGAAAACAAGCAAACAAAAACGCTATCTACAACCTAAGGAACCAACAAACACAGAAACCAAACAGTAAATCAGAAAGCAAGGAACAAAAGACACCTAAGACAACCAAACAACCAACAAAATGCTAGGAATAAATCAACACCTTTCAATAACAACTCTTAATGTAAAAGGCTTAAATTCCCCAATCAAAAGACACAGACTGGATGACTGGATCAAAAAGGAGGACCCAACTATATGCTGCCTACAAGAGACCCACCTCACCCATAAAGATTTACACAGACTAAGAGTGAAAGGATGGAAAAAGATTTACCATGCAAACAGAAAAGAAAAACGAGCTGGAGTAGCTATTCTTATATCTGACAAAATAGACTTTAAACTAAAAACCATAAAAAGAGACAATGAGGGACACTACTTAATGATAAAAGGACTGATACATCAAGAAGACATAACAATCATAAATATGTACGCACCCAATGTTGGAGCAGCCAGATTTATAAAACAAACTCTATTAGACCTAAAGAAGGAAATAGGCACTAATACCATAATAGCAGGGGACCTGAACACCCCACTGTCAATATTAGACAGATCATCTAGGCAAAGAATCAGTAGAGAAACACAAGATCTAAACAAGACTCTAGACCAATTGGAATTGGCAGATATCTACAGAACATTCCACCCAACAACCTCAGAATATTCATTCTTCTCATCAGCACATGGATCATTCTCCAGGATAGATCACATATTAGGTCACAAATCAAGTCTCAATAAATTCAAAATAATTGGAATTATCCCATGTATCTTCTCAGAAAACAACGGATTAAAACTAGAAATTAATAACAAACGAAACTCTGGAAACTATACAAACACATGGAAATTAAACAGCATTCTACTTAATTACATATGGGTCCAAGAAGAAATCAAGCAGGAAATCAAAAAATTTATTGAAACGAATGAAAACAATGATACATCATACCAAAACCTGTGGGATACTGCAAAAGCAGTATTGAGGGGAAAATTTATTGCCTTAAACGCTCACTTCAGAAGAATAGAAAGATGGCAAGTGAACAACCTAACACTTCACCTTAAAGAACTAGAAAAACAAGAACAATCCAAACCTAAAGTTAGCAGACGGAAAGAAATCATTAAGATCAGAGCAGAACTGAATGAAATTGAAAACCAAAAAACAATTCAAAAGATCAACGAATCAAAAAGTTGGTTTTTTGAAAAGATAAATAAAATTGACAAACCATTAGCATGGCTAACAAAAAAAAAAAGAAAAGAGAAGACTCTAATAACAAAAATTAGAAATGAAAAAGGCGATATTACAACTGATTCATCTGAAATACAAGGAATCATTCGAGACTACTATAAACAACTATACACCAACAAATTTGAAAATCTGGAGGAAATGGATAAATTTCTGGACACACACAAGCTCCCAAAACTGAACCATGAAGACGTAGAAAGTTTGAACAGACCAATAACAATAAAGGGGATTGAAGCTGTTATCAGAAGGCTCCCAACAAAGAAAAGCCCAGAACCAGATGGATTCACAGCAGCATTTTACCAAACATTCAAAGAGGAATTGACACCGATTCTTTACAAACTATTCCAAAAGATTGAAATGGATGCAAATCTCCCAAACTCATTTATGAAGCAAACATCATCCTGATACCAAAACCAGGTAAAGATATAACCAAAAAAGAAAACTACAGGCCAATATCCTTGATGAATATAGATGCAAAAATCCTCACTAAAATACTAGCAAACAGAATACAGCAACACATACGAAAAATTATTCATCACGATCAAGTGGGATTCATCCCATGGATGCAAGGTTGGTTCAACATACGCAAATCAATAAATGTGATACACCATATTAATAAACTCAAACACAAGGAACATATGATCATCTCTATAGATTCTGAAAAAGCATTTGATAAAGTTCAGCACTCATACTTGACAAAGACCCTCTATAAGTTAGGTATAGAGGGAAAGTATCTCAACATAATTAAAGCCATATGTGCCAAACCCACTGCCAATATCATCCTGAATGGGGAAAAGCTGAAAGCTTTTCTTTTAAGAACAGGCACTAGACAAGGATGCCCACTCTCACCACTCCTATTCAACATAGTGTTGGAAGTACTAGCCAGAGCAATCAGAGAAGAAAAGGAAATAAAGGGCATCCAGATTGGAAAAGATGAAGTCAAACTCTCCCTGTTTGCAGATGACATGATCCTATATATGGAACAGCCTAAAACCTTTACAAAAAAACTGCTGGAATTGATAAATGATTTCAGCACAGTAGCAGGATACAAAATCAACACACAAAAATCAGTAGCATTTCTTTTCTCCAATAGTGAACATGCAGAACGAGAAATCAAGAAAGCCTGCCCATTTACATTAGCCACCAAAAAAATAAAATACTTAGGAATTGAGTTAACCAAGGAGGTGAAAAATCTCTATAATGAGAACTACAAACCACTGCTGAGAGAAATTAGAGAGGATACAAGAAGATGGAAAGATATTCCATGCTCTTGGATTGGAAGAATCAACATAGTGAAAATGTCCATACTACACAAAGTGATATACAAATTCAATGCAATCCCCATCAAAATTCCAAAGACATTTTTCTCAGAAATGGAAAAAACTATCCAGTCATTTATATGGAACAATAAAAGACCACGCATAACCAAAGCAATGCTGAGCAAAAAAAATAAAGCTGGAGGCATAACACTACCTGACTTTAAGCTATACTACAAGGCTATAATAACCAAAACCGTATGGTACTGCCATAAGAACAGACACACTGACCAATGGAATAGAATAGAGAATCCAGAAATCAACCCACACACGTACTGCCATCTGATCTTTGACAAAGGCACCAAGCCTATTCACTGGGGAAGGGACTGCCTCTTCAGCAAATGGTGCTGGGATAAATGGATATCCATATGCAGGAGAATGAAACTAGATCCATACCTCTCACCGTATACTAAAATCAACTCAAAATGGATTAAGGATTTAAATATACACCCTGAAACAATAAAACTTCTTAAAGAAAACATAGGAGAAACACTTCAGGAAATAAGACTGGACACAGACTTCATGAACATGACCCCCAAAGCACGGGCAACCAAAGGAAAAATAAACAAATGGGATTATATCAAACTAAAAAGCTTCTGCACAGCAAAAGAAACAATTAAAAGAGTTAAAAGACAACCAACAGAGTGGGAGAAAATATTTGCAAAATATACATCTGACAAAGGATTAATATCCAGAATATACAAGGAACTCAAACAACTTTACAAGAAGAAAACAAGCAACCCAATTAAAAAATGGGCAAAAGAGCTAAGCAGGCATTTCTCTAAGGAAGATATACAAATGGCCAACAGACATATGAAAAAATGCTCAACATCACTCAGCATCCGGGAAATGCAAATCAAAACCACACTGAGATACCACCTAACCCCAGTTAGGATGGCTAAAATCCAAGACTCTGAACGATAAATGCTGGCGAGATTACGGAGAAAAAGGAACTCTCATACATTGTTGGTGGGACTGCAAAATGGTGCAGCTTCTATGGAAAATGGTATGGAGGTTCCTCAAACAACTGCAGATAGATCTACCATACGACCCAGCTATCCCACTGTTGGGAATATACCCAGAGGAATGGAAATCATCAAGTCGAAGGTATACCTGTTCCCCAATGTTCATCGCAGCACTCTTTACAATAGCCAAGAGTTGGAACCAGCCCAAATGTCCATCATCAGATGAGTGGATACGGAAAATGTGGTACATCTACACAATGGAATACTACTCAGCTATAAAAACGAATGAAATACTGCCATTTGCAACAACATGGATGGACCTCGAGAGAATTATATTATGTGAAACAAGTCAGGCACAGAAAGAGAAATACCACATGTTCTCACTTATTGGTGGGAGCTAAAAATTAATATATAAATTCACACACACACACACACACACACACACACACACACACACACACACAAAACCGGGGGGGGGGAGAAGATATAACAACCACAATTACTTGAAGTTGATACGACAAGCAAACAGATAGGACATTGTTGGGGGGGAGGGGGGAGGGAGAAAGGAGGGAGGTTTTGGTGATGGGGAGCAATAATCAGCCACAATGTAGATCGACAAAATAAAATTTTTAAAAAAAATTGTATAAAAGCAAAAAAAAATAAATAAAAAAAAATATTTCTCACAGAAATATGTATCTATAAATATAAAATTTAAAAAAAAAAAAAAAAAAAGGATACATCTGGCCTTATCCTTCCGGGGAAATTATTTGACTGTTTCCTTATCTATTAAATTGTAATATTTCTTTAAAAATCATTAATAGCTTGTGTTTACTAAATAAAAATTGGACAAATAGTTTCTATGTACTAAATAAAAATTGGATTAATTTAAAGATCAATGTATGAGTAAAAAGTCTCAGATTCAGATTTGAACTGAAAAAATACAGTCGAAGATAAAGTCTTGTAATTTTTTTTTTTTTTTCTTTTTGGCCTTTGAATTATTTGTGATCAAAGCTTTGCTAAGCTGAGTTAATTTCTCGTTTGCACTTTGCATTTTATGTGTAAACATTAATGGCTGATGCCCAGGCCAACTTACATGAGGTTATTTGACCTATTCACAAAGAATGCAACAACGTCTCAGTACAAATAAAATACTCTTCCATTGCATTTACAAAATACCATAGAAAACCTGAAATTGCATAACAAACACATTTATACTACCAAAAACTGTTTTTGAAAACAGAATAGATTATAAAAACAGTCCTCAAAGAGATAAACATTTAAACCAAAAGGGCAATTTTGAAATGGATTTAAACTTTAAAATAAAAGCATTATATGAATTGAAAAATAAGAGTTAAAACTGAGAAAGAACTATATTCGTATCTATAACATAAGGTCAATTTTTCTCTCTTTTTATTATGTTTCTTTTTATAAAAATATGTGAGAACCTTAACATATTTATTTAGTATTTAATCTTTTTTATCTTGTTTATATGCTCTACAACTCTTTTTGACAATTCAGACTCCTATTAATTATGAGGCATTAAATTAATCCTTTAAAAGTAGCCAAGGTAACAAAAGGTATCTATGAAAAACTCCAGGAAGCAATATGCTGGGTTTCATTTCTAAATACACTGTAACTTTGAGGAGTCTGTGAACAATAGAAAAAATATATATAGATTTAATATCATCCACTAAATAAATTTCTTATGCAAAAATTCAGTAAGATCTATGCTTTAATCCATCATTTGCTACTGATCCTATTTTGTCAGTACAGTGTATTTGCTAAGCACTGTGTTCAGTTTTGGAGATACAGTGGTAAAATAAGCCAACCAGAACCACACCCTGACAAAATTCATAATTTAGTGGACATGGTGCTAAGAAAATATTTTTACTATTAATTATTTGATTAATTACATTATCTATTGCAATTATGATATTATACAATTATTTTACAATTAATTATTATAAATTAATTAATTGAATATTTAATTAATTCAAAAATTAATACATCTAAAATGCCATAAAAGAGTATCAGGTGGGAGAGGCTGCCACCCATCTAGTCTTGAAAGGTCACAGAAGGTATACTTGGGAATGTTATGTTGGGTTCTCTGATCTATGAATGCAATTACAATTAGATAAGTGGTGATTAATTAGATAAGTGGTGATTAATTAGATGAAGATGCTTCTACATAGAGTGATGGACAGGACTAAAGACTTAATTGAGAAGGGAAAATATGCATTAAGGAAACTGAAAGACACTGAATTTGGACAGTAGAGCAGGAGGTTTAAATAGCAAAATTAGGCAGGAGAGGTAAGCGAGGTTCACTTAATCAAACAGGCCCCAATAAGGCACATTTCTCTGCTAGGTTTGAGAGTAAGAAATCACTTGTTCTGCAGGTCAAAAAATGGTTTACTTTTGGCAAATTTATACGATCCCATTTTTAGAAAATAAAATGGAACATTTTTTAAAACCCTAATTATTTATAGAACAGATTTAAAAATGGCAAGAATTGAATCAGGAAGATCAATCAAGAGACTGATTAAAAAATGAACCATGGATGCTCTATGGAGATACATACAAGTGCGCGGATTTGAGAAAAACCCAGTGGCTGAAAGTGAGTAGGGCTTAGAAATTGTGGCACATGAGGGAGCACATGGTAGTGAGGAAGATTCGTAGGGTCCTAACTTGTACAATTGGAGAGAAGATGACGATATTGACCAGGAATGGAAATCATGGAGAAAAATCAGAATCAATGGAAACAGTGTCTCTTAATAAATATTAACTGTCATGTCAAGTTGGACACTATGGGATAACCCTAAATAGATTACTTAGCCATCATGGCTAAATATGAAATGTTGGGTTAAATAGAACAAATTATGTAGGTACACTAATAGATACGTGCTTGTTTGTTTCTGTATTAAAGAGTAGAAAAACAAGCTAAAATGAGAAATACATGAAAATAGTTGTAGGACAAATAGAATAGTGGGTGCTAAAAAAGAAGAAAAGAAAAAAAAGAAAAGACCACAATAACACATTGTTCTATCAGAAGGAGAGAACAAATCTATGGTTACTAGAGGTGAGACATGGGAAAGACAGGAGAGTGGAAAGAGATTGGGTCAGGGGAATAAAGAATAATTATGATTTGTAATAATAAACATACTAATAATATTGATTTGATCAAAACGTTTTACACAGGTGATGGTAGTCAACATTGTACCCCCCAAATTATGTATATTCAATCACGTTTCAATTAAAAATAGAAAAATATGGAAGTTCTATCTGTAGTTGTTTAAGGAACCTCCATACTGTTCTCCATAATGGCTGTACTAATTTACAGTTTCATCAACAATGCAGGAAGGTTCCTCTCTTTCCACATCCTTGCTACATTTGTTATTCTTTGTCTTTTTTATGATAGCCAGTCAGATTGGGGTGAGGTAATATCTCAAAGTGGTTTTGATTAGCATTTCCCTGATGATTAGTGATGTTGAGCATTTTTTCATATTCCTGTTGGCCATTTGTATGTCTTCCTTTGAGAAATGTCTATTCAGTTCCTTTGCACATTGTTTAATTGGATTATTTGTTTTTTTGCTGTAAAGTTGTCTGAGCTCTTTCTATGTTCTGGATATTAATCCCTTGTCAGATGCATAGTTTGCAAATATTTTCTCCCATTCTGTAGTGTCTTTTCACTCTTGATTGTTTCCTTTGCTGTGCAGAAGCTTTTTAGTTTGATATAATACCATTTGTTTATTTTTTCTTTTGTTGCCTGTGCTTTTGGGGTGTTATTCATAAAGTCAGGATTGCAAAATAGCAAGTCAAAGGGATACTTACACTCCCATGTTTATTGCAGCTCTATTTACAACAGCCAAGCGATGAAACCAGCTCAAATGTCCACCAATGGATGACTGGATGAGGAAATTGTAGTATATACACACAATGGAATGCCACTGAGCCATAAAAAAGGAATGAAATTCTACCGTTTGTAGCAACATGGATGAGCCTGGAGAAAATAATTCTAAGTGAAACAACCCAGCTACAGAAAGAGAAATACTGCATGTGTTCTCACACATAACTGGGAGTTGAATCCACAAATAAATAAATGAACAATAAAGAAGAGAGAGAGGGAGAGAGAGAAAGAGGAAGGAAGGAAGGAAGGAAGGAAGGAAGGAAGGAAGGAAGGAAGGAAGGAAAGAAAGAAAGAAAGAAAGAAAGAAAGAAAGAAAGAAAGAAAGAAAGAAAGAAAGAAAGAAAGAAAGAAAGAAAGAAAGAAAGAAAGAAAGAAAGAAAGAAAGAAAGAAAGAACAATCACAGTAATATGTTAAACTTTTAGAAAATAAAAGGTGGAAAAGGGGAGGGGAAGGGATGAAGGAGGAGGACTAATGAGGAATTGGTCAAAGGACACAAAGAATGATTGCATATTGTAATGATGAATAAGCTAAATATACTGATCTAATCACCACACATTCTGCACAATTATTGAAAATCAACATTGTACCCCACATGTAATCAATCAATCAATCAATCAATGGTAATAATAATTTAAAAGGAAGAAAGAAAATAAGCACTTTTTAAATGTGAAAAATGGAAAATTGACTTCCAACTTTTCTGAAGATGAGAAATAATTTTATTTTACCTTACTGAATGAATTTCCTTTAAAATACTTGTAAAATTAATTAAAGTGTGGCAAGACAGAGAGAGAGAGAGAGAGAGAGAGAGAGAGAGAAAACAATGAAAACTGTTTAAATGCCAAAACCAAAATAAACACTTCTGCTGCTTATTTATATTTCATTACACTAACTGTTAAATTGACATAGATGTTAACATAATCACTACAACCAAAATATCAAGCATTGTCATCATTCTCAATAATTTCCAGTGCCCCTTTGTAGACACTCCCAGCTCCCGGCCAACTGCTGATCTGTTTTCTGACCTTATTCTATTCCCTCTTCTAGAAAATAATATAAATGGAATCATACAGCATGTAGCTTTTCAAGTATGGCTATTTTCATTTAACATAATGCTTTCCATAGTAATTGATGCTGTTTTATGCATTAGTAGTTCATTCATTTTCATTTCGTTGTACAGATGCAATGCAGTTTGTTTATCCATTCATCAGTTGAAGGAAACGTAGGTTGTTTCCAGCTTCGTAAATTATGAATATAGCCGCTACTAACATTTGCATAAAGTTTTTAATATGAAAATATGTTTTTCATTTCACTTGGGTAAATATCTAAAAGTGAGAATGCTAAATTTTAATAGTATATGTTTAGCTTGAAAGAGTCTCCCAAACTGTTTTACAATGTTACTGTACCATTACGATATGTCATTGCTCTAAGTAACAAGCAGTACTTGGCTTTTTTAGTTGTATCTAAGAAATCCTTGCCTAGCCCAAGTTGTTTGAAAGTTTTATACTATTATATTTTACATGTATGCCCATGATGTGTGTTGAGTAAATTTTTTTTTTATCTGTCAATCTTCTTTAACTCATTTATTAGTTCTAATAGCTTTGATTTATATTTTCTACACGGTAATCTTGTCTGCACAGAGTAAATTATTTTTTTTAATTAAAAAAAAAACTTTGTATTTACCTTCATTAATCCCATTTCTATACCTATTAATTTACTTATGTGATCTAAGTTTCACTGCTGTGTCATTTATTTTTCCTGAGGAAACTTCTTTAATATATCTTGTATAATAAGTCCTATGTTAATAAGTTCTCCCAGCTCTCATTCTGAGGAAATAATTATTTATCCTTTGTTTTTTAAAGCTATATTCACTGAGAATAGGATTCTGGGTCAATAAATTTCTCTTTCTGTTTAATAACTTCAAGAATGTCACTCTGCACTTCAGGATTGTATAGTTTCTGATGAGAAATCTGATCTTTGTCTCATCTTTTATCCCTGTATATTATGAAGTTCTTTTTCTTGATGCTTTGAGATTTTCTCCTTTTCCTTAATTTTCAACTGTTCGGATAGTATAAGTCTAAGGGTGTTTTCTTTGTTTTGTTTATTTTGACATTATCTGAGATTACTGGATCTCTGTTTTGGTGCCTTTTATTTATTTATTTATTTATTTATTTTATAATTCTCAAACATTACCTCTTCAGATATTTATTTTTTCTCTCCTCTCCTTCTGAGGTTCAAATTAAATTAGATCATTTCATACGTTGCATAGATCTTTTTTTTCTTTATTTATTTCACTCTGTTTTGATTTGAGTAATTTTCATTGATCTGTCTTCAGTTTCTTTGTTTCCTCAGTTGTGTTAACTTTAGAGTCACCTCAAAGCCATTCTTCATCTCTCAAACTGTGTTTTTATTTATAGCATATCTACTTCCTTCTTGTTCTTATTTCTGAGCTAAAATTAATCACTTCTCTATGCATGTTCTTCATCTCTACTAAAACTTTGTCCCACATTAAACACAGTTGTCTTGAATTTCCTGTCTGATAGTGCCCACATCTGGTTCATTTCTGAATCTGATTCTGTTGATTGCTCTATTTCTTTTAAAATAAAGTGTAACGTTTATTCTTGTTTCTCTATGAGCTTCATTATTATTGGTTAAAAATCAGTCAGACTTCTTTTGTATGACAGTAGAAAACGTAGTAAATAGTACTCATTCCTGGAAGTGGACATACATTTTGTTTCTAGTGTGGGGTATTGAGTCATGGAGAACTCGACCTGGGTTTGAGATTTGTTGTTGCTGCAGTGATTGTCAGTAAACCACTGGCTTGAAATTCCGCTGGTGTTACTTTGTGGTTAGATTTTGGGGTTGATTTTCTCTAGGGTTTTTCCTCAATGTTTTCTCCACACAGTTTATGTCTTTTCTTTGTACCTACAGCTCTGAGACTGTCTTTCTGCTTTCCCTTTCCCCTCCTCCAGCAGTCAACTGCAGTTCTGTTTTACTGAATTCTTGCTACTCTTTTTTTAGTGAATGCTGCTCTTCTGTTCAACATCAGTCTCATGTGGATGTTGTGCCCTTTTGTCTTGTGGATGGGACTTTCACAGTGATCTTGACCCTCATCTTCCACCAGTAGGTGGTTCTTAATGATCTATGGCCTTATCCTGACGGCAATAGCTTTATACCTGTGTTCTGTCAGTGATAGGTTTTGACACTTTTTCCCACTGTGACCTAATGCCGTTTTTCATAAGGGAGGTAGAGGATATGGGGACCGTCTGAGGCTTCACGCTGTCTGGAGAGCAGTTGCTGTGCTTCTCCATAAGGCCTGCACCACAACAGAAGATTTCTTCAGTTTGTGGCTTTGACCCTCATCTTTCTTGGGTGCATCTAGAGAGATATGGAGAAGAGCCTGAGTATGGGTGTGAATTCCCCTTGTGTACACAGCTCATGAAATTTTACTTTCATGCCAGTCGAAATACTGTCTTTAGAAATTGACAAACCATTTTAGCTGAATTCTTCTAATTGTTTTTATTAGCATCTGGTAAAAATAGCCTATATGTACATTCTTATGGTTGGGTTAGACTTAAAATTATTTATTTCCACTTTATCATTTAATAGATGAGGATTATGAATCCCACAATGATAAACTGACAATTTTTTTCTAATTTATATTTTATTGAAGCATAATTGATTATACATATTTGTGGGGTCCAAAGTTGACTATCAACAGTTGTGTATAATATATGATAGTCAAACCAGGAAAATAAGCTTATTCATCATCACCAGACATAATCATTCTTTGTGTCTGTTAACCAATTTCTCATTAATGCAGAAAGAGAAATATTGCATGCCCTCACTTATAAATAGAAGCTGATTTAATAAATAAGCAAATAAAAAATAGAGAGAAAAAAACAAACAATATCAATAATGCATTAGACATTATTTATTTATTTATTGCTAACACTTTATTTTCTTTTTTTAATTTAATCGAATTTAATTTTACTTCTAAAAATACATTGTACTTGATTTTCATGCCCCTTTACCCGTTCCTCTTTCCCCCACTTCCCCTCCCATCATATCTGTGCACTTGGCTTAAATAGTTCAAGGAATTTTTGTGGTTATTCTGTCTTCTTCCCCCCATGCTTTATTTGTTTGTGTGTTTATTTTATTAATTTTTAGTTCCCACAAATAAGTAAGAACATGTGGTATTTCTCTTTCTGTGCCTGACTTGTTCCACTTAATATAATTTTCTCTAAGTCCATCAATGTTGTTGAAAATGGTAGTATTTCATTCTTTTTTATAGCAGAGTAGTATTCCATTGTGTGGATATACCACACTTCCCTTACCCACTCATCAGATGATGGACATTTGGACTGGTTCCAGCTCTCAGCTATTGTATATAGAGCTGCAATAAACACTGGAATACTACAGGTATCCCTTAGGTATGATGATTTCCATTCCTCTGGGTATATTCCCAGCAGTGGGATTGCTGGGTCATATGGTAGATCTATCTGTAATTGTCTGAGGAACCACCATATCATTTTCCATAAAGGCTGCACCATTTTGCAGCCCCACCAACAGTGGATAATAGTTCCTTTTTCTCTGCAACCCCTCCAGCATTTATCGTTTTCAGTCTTTTGGATGTTAGCTATCCTAACTGGAGTGAGATGGTATCTCAGTGTGGTTTTGATTTATATTTTCCAGATGTTGAGTGATATTGAGCACTTTTTCATGTGTCTTTTTGCCATTGGTATATCTTCCTTTGAAAAATGTCTGTTCAGCACCTTTGCCCATTTTTTAATTGGGTTATTTGTTTTTTTGTTGCAAAGTTGTTTGAGTTCCTTGTATATTCTGTATATTAATCCTTTGTCAGATGTATATTTAGCAAATATTTTCTCTCACTCAGTTGGTGGCTTTATTGCTCTGGTGATTGTTTCTTTTGCTATGCAGAAGCTTTCTAGTTTGATATAATCCCATTTGTTTATTTTGCCTTTAGTTGCTTGTGCTTTTTGGGTCCTATTCATGAATTCTATACCCACTCCTATTTCCTGGAGTGTTCCCTCTATGTTTTCTTCAAGGAGTTTTATTGTTTCAGGGTGTATATTTAATTCTTTAATACATTTTGAGGTGATTTTGGTATATGGTGAAATATATGGGTCTAGTTTCATTCTCCTACATATGAGTATCCATTTTTCCCAGCACCATTTGTTGAAAAGGCAGTCTAATCCCCAGTATGTAGACTTGCTGCCTTTGTCAAAGATCAGACATGTAGGCATATGGTTTAATTTCTGGGTTCTCTATTCTTTTCCATTGACCATGTGTCTGTTTTTATGCCAATACCATGCTGTTTTGGTTATTATAACTTTCTAATATAGTTTAAAGTCAGGTAGTGTTATGCCACCAGCTTTATTTTTTTTGCTCAGGATTGCTTTGGCTATGCGTGGTCTTTTGTTGTCCCACATAAATGTCTGGATATCTTTTTCCATCTCAAAGAAAAAATGTCACTGGAATTTTGATGGGGATTGCATTGAATCACTTTGGGTGATATGGACATTTTCACAATGTTAATTCTTCCAATCCAAGATCATGGGATATCTTTCCATCTTCTTGTGTCCTCTTTAATTTCTCTCAACAGTGGTTTGTAGTTTTCTTCATAGAGAGATTTTTCACATCCTTGATCAGCTATATTCCTAAATATTTTATTTTATTTTTTTTTTTTTGGTGGCTATTGTAAATGGGCTAGCTTTCTTGATTTCTTTTTCTGCAATTTCACTGGTGGAGTATAGAAATGCTACTGATTTTTGTGTGTTGATTTTGTACCCTTCAACTTTGTTGAAATCATTTATCAACTCTAGGAATTTTTTCATAGAAGCTTTAGGCTGTTCAATATATGGGATCATATCATTTGCAAAAAGGGACAGCTTGACTTCATCCATTCTAGTCTGGATGTCCTTTATTTCCTTCTCTTCTCTGATTGCTCTGGCTAGTACTTCCAACACTATGTTGAATAGGAGTGGTGAGAGTGGGCATTCTTGTCTAGTTCCTATTTTTAAGGGAAAAGCTTTCAGCTTTTCCCCATTCAGGATGATACTGGCAGTGGGCTTATTGTATATGGTTTTAATTATATTGAGATACTTTCCATCTATGCCTAACTTGTAGAGTGTCTTCATCATGAAAGGATGTTGAATTTGTCAAATGCTTTTTCAGTGTCAATAGAGATGATCATGTGGTTTTTGTCTTTGCTTTTATAAACATGGTGTATCACATTTACTGATTTGCATATGTTGAACCAACCTTGCATCCCTGGGATGAATCCCACTTGATCATGGTGTATAACTTTCTGTATGTGTTGCTGTATTCTATTAGCTGGTATTTTATTGAGGATTTTTGCATCTATATTCATCATATATATTGGCCTGTAGTTTTCTATTTTTGATGCATCTTTGTCTGGTTTTGGTATCAGGGTGATATTTGCCTCATAGAATGAGTTTGGGAAAATGGCCTCTGTTTCAGTCTTTTGGAACAGTTTGTAGAGAATTGGTATCAGTTCCTTGAAGACTTGGTAGAACTCTGCAGTGAACCTGTCTGGTCCTGGGCTTTTCTTTGTTGGGAGCCTTCTGATAACAGCTTCAATCTCTTTTGTTGTTATTGGTCTGTTCAGATTTTCTATATCTTCTTGCCTGAGTTTTGGTAGCTTGTATGCATCCAGAAATTTATCCATTTCCTCCAGATTTTCTAATTTGTTGGAATATAGTTGTTTAATAGTAGTCTCTAATGATTCCTTGTATTTCTGAGTTGTCAGTTGTAGTATCAACTTTTTCATGTCTAATTTTGATATTTGGGTCTTCTCTCTTGGTCTTGCTAAAGGTTTGTTGATTTTATTAATCTTTTCAAAGAACCAACTTTTTGTTTCATTGATCTTTTATATTGTTTTTCGTGTTTCTATTTCATTTAGTTCTGCTCTGATCTTAATTATTTCTTTCCATCTACTAACTTTAGGTTTGGATTGTTCTTGTTTTTCTAGATCTTTAAGGTGAAGTGTTAGGTTATTTATTTGCCATCCTTCCATTCTTCTGAAGTAAGCTTTTAATACAATCAATTTCCCTCTTAAAACTGCTTTTGCAGTATCCCACAGGTTTTGGTATGATGTGTCATTATTTTCATTAGTTTCAAGAATTTTTTTGATTTCTTGTTTAATTTATTCTTGGACCCACATGTTATTAAGTAGAATGTTGTTTAATTTTCATGAGTTTATATAGTTTTCAGAGTTTCATTTATTATTGATTTCTAATTTTAATTCATTGTGATCAGAAAAAATACATGGAATAATTCCAAATTTTTTGAATTTGTTAAGACTTGCTTTGTGACATAATATGTAGTCTATCCTGGAGAATGTTCCATATGCTGATGAGAAGAATGAATATTCTGAGGCTGTTGGGTGGAATGTTCTGTAGATATCTGCCAAATCCATTTGGTCTAAAGTACTGTTTAGATCTTGTGTTTCTCTGCTGATTTTTTGCCTAGATGATCTGTCCAATGATGAGAGAGAGGTGTTCAGGTCCCCCACCATTACAGTGTTAGTGTCTATTTCTTTCTTTAGATCTAATAGTGTTTGCTTTGTAAATCTGGCTGCTCTGACATTAGGTGCATATATATTTATGATATGTCTTCTTGATGGATAGATCCTTTCATCATTATATATTGTACATCTTTATCTCTTTTAATGGTTTTTGGTTTAAAGTCTATTTTATCTGATATAATAGCTACTCTAGCTTGTTTTTCATTTCTACTTGCTTGATATATCTTTTTCCATCCTTTCACTCTTAGTCTATGTGTGCCTTTATAGGTCAAGTGAATCTCATGAAGACAGTATATTGTTGGGTCCATTTTTTAATCCAGTCAGTCAGTCTGTGTCTTTTGAATGAGGAATTTAGTCCCTTTCCATTCAGAGTTATTATTGAAAGGTTTTGATTTACTCCTAGAATTACACCGATATTTGTTTAAATGTCTTAAATATAGTTTTTCTTTTCTTTCAAATTTTCTGTTTATCTTCTGCATTCGTTGGTTTCTTGGGGTGATAGATAAACTATTTTTTTCTCTTTTGTTAACATTTTTGTATTGCTGGTATGTATTGTTCTTTCTTGTGTATTCATGGTAGTGATGTTGTTTTTTGTGATATCAAACCCAGTACTTACCTGAGAATTTTTTGTAGTGCTGGTCGTGTGGTAGTGAACTCCCGCAGTTTTTGTTTGTCTGAGAAATATACTATTTGTCTTTCCTTTCAGAAGGATAGCCTTGCTGGGTAAAGTATTCTTGGCTGGCAATTTTTGTCCTTTTGTGTTTTGAATATATCATCTCATTCTTTTCTAGCTTTTAGAATTTCTGATGAAAAGTCTGATGTTATTCTGATTGGGGCTCCCTTATAAGTGACTTGCCACTTCTCTCTTGCAGCTTTTAAAATTCTTTCTTTGTCTTTGATTTTCGTAAGTTTGATCATCATGTGTATTGGAGTTGAATGTGTTTGGTGATCTTTGGGCTTCCTGAATCTGGGGATCTGTGACTTTCCCTATACCTGGGAAGTTTTCTGCTATTATTTCATTGAGTACGTTCTCAATGCCATTTCTTTTTTCCTCCCATTCTGAAATACCCATGATTCAGACATTTGAGTGCTTATGGTTGTCAGTTCTCTCTCTTACATTTTCTTCAATTTTTTAAATTATTTTTCCTTTTCTCTTGTTTGCCTGTGATAATTCAAACAGCCTATCTTCAAGGTCAGAAATTCTCTCCTGCTTGTTCAAGTCTGCTGGTAAAATTCTCTATCGTATTTTTTATTTCATTGAATGAATCCTTCAGCTCCACAAGCTCAGCTACATTCATTTTCAAGGCATTGATTTCTTTGTACATTTCTTCTTTCAGATCCTGTATGATTTTTTCTCATTTCATTGTGTTGTTTCAGTGAGTTGTCTTGTATCTCATTTAGTTTCCTTAGAATAGTTACTCTAAATTCCTTGTCTGTTATTTCCAAGACTTCCTGTTCTATAGGATCTAGCACTTGTAAGTTATTAATTTCCTTTGGTGATGATGTACTTTCTCGATTTTTCACATTTCTGGTTTCTTTCCTTTGTTGTTTTGTCATTGTGGCTGGGGGTATCACAGTTCACTTGTTTCACCCTGATGTCTGGCTTGGAACCTGAAGGGTCTGCTGCTTCTGGACAGCAGAAACTAGCCTGGCCTGGAAGTCCCACCCCACTTGCCTTCACTGGCTGGTCATGTGGTGTGGCAGTTCAGAGCCTCTCAAGTCACTCATGGAGACAGACAGCCTGGGACCAATGTCCTGCCCCACTTGCCTTCACCAGCTTGTCAGGCTCAGGGCTTGGGAGCCTGTGACTCTCAGGCTGCTCACAGAGATGGACAGCCTGCACTGGAAGTCCCACTCTGCCTGTTTTGACCAGCTTGTCTGGACTGGGGCTTGGGAACCCAGAGCCTCTCAGGTCACTCACGGAGACAGGACGGCCTGGTCCAAAATTCTTGCCCTGTCAGCCTTCACCAGCTTGTCTGGCTCAGGGCTTAGGTACATGTGCCTCTCAGGTTGCTCAGGGAGATGGATGGCTTGTGCCAGAAGTCTCACCCCACCCGCATTCACGAGCTCATCTGACTCGGGGCTTAGGATCCTGGAGCCTCTCAGCTTGCTCACATAGATGGGACAGCTTGTGCACTGAACTTTTAGAAGGAGAGAAAAGAACTGTGATTACTAGAAGTGGAAAGGGGGAGGCTGAAGGTAAAAGGTGTGGGGTTAATGATAAATTAATGAGAAATTGTCAAACTGACTTAATTTTAAGGGATAGGTCTAGCTATATTTACCTATGTCCAGTGTTTTTTCCATTTTTTTTAATGTTAGAGATATTTTCCATGGAAAAAGTGTCTGTGTGTCTATTTTTTCTTTATATTTGTACCCCTATGTCATGCATGTAAGTTGATGCTCAATAAACATTTATGTAATGAGTGTTTAATTCTACCAAGTATACTTATCTTGTCATTCAACCTAATCTTCTCTCAAAAAATGAGTTTATGAAGCTCAGCGAATAAACCAAAATAACTTAGAAGAGAAGAAGACAAACATGCAATATATATCATTATCTGACTTATTATTCTCCATATGTGAATTGGTATGTTTAGTCCCATCCCCAAATCAGCTGTCAATATCTCTGTTCCATGAATAGACATTAATTTCTTTGTTTTAATATATTCCTTTAAATCTATTAAAATAAAAAATACCCCCCAGAGAAGGATGAATCATTGAAAAGAAGGTTAAACTAGTTAGGTTTATTGGATCCAGTAGGAAAAAAAAAAAAAAAAAAAGCGAGGGTAATGTGAGAGTGTTGGCAGTTATTGGGATCGAGAATTGGAGAAGTTAAACATGAATAAAAATTCATTGACAATGTAGGATATGTAATTGCAACTTTTTATGCATTTCTTTAATGTTAAAAGCAGCTAAATTATTTTCATATCCATCTTTTTTTCCAAATGAAAAACTGGTCCTCAGAAATATTTGGCAACTTTCCCTGTTACTATACGAAGTTAATGTGTGAATCAGAATTTATAGCCCCTTCAAGAATCTTGTACTTTTCCACTAGTCTGAAATGTCTTTCTGAAGTACGCGAGATGAAAATGCAGAATAGAAAGTAGGGAGATGAGATTTAGCATATTTTTTCTGTGCCACTGTGCTAGACGTATATTAAAAAAGGAAATAAAAATGAAGACTAAAGATAAATTAAGATATAAAGATACGCCTTTAGTTATTGACAGGTTGAGATTTTTTTTCATTCTCTTGGGACCAATTTGAAGCAGAAGAGTGAAAAGGGGGTTATCATCACTTCATTTTACCTCTACGACATTCAGGTGTACCTTAAAAGGGAAACACTGAAAACTGTTTTTCAACAAATTGACAATTAATTTCATTTTTATGTGTTCATTCCTTGTGGCTACAACATAATTTAAACTGGTCATTTGCTGGTTTTCAAGACCCTCAGCGCAATTTTAAAGAAATTTAAATTTTTCTTTCCTCCTGATTAAAACATGCATATTCATAGAAAAAGAAAAAGAACCTACTTATAAAAGTGAGTTTTAAAAATAAATCTGACAAAAATAGACTTATCTCTCTTTTGATCTTTTGAATAAAGAACCTTTGCTACAATTTTTCCTTTCACATAAAAATGGTGGAGTAGTGTTCTTGTTAACCATTTTCATGCACTGCGACTATTAACATTATTTAGTTGTCCTATTACTCAGTGTAAATGTCACCTGCTACAATATTCACACACTGCACTTGTGTCATCCATTAATCCAATTAATTAAAAACTCATAAGTTATTTATTGATTCATAAAATAAGTGGATACAGTTCATATACCTCTATAACATTTACTGAATTAAAATTTGCATCTGAGCTAATATTTATCTTTCTTTTATTTTACCATGTTCAGATCAGAACACTTTAGATTTTTTGATGTGCTTGATTTCTTTATTTTGCCTTGCTAGTCATCATTTTCAAAAGCGTAATAAGTGATCTGAGAAATAAAACGCACAGTGAGGAGGGAAACAATTTAAACAATTCAAATGAGTTGATCAGGAAAGACCTCATGAAGAAATGGAAATTGTACCATAGACTATTTATACCTTCACAGATTTTCAGAGAATATACTCCCCTCTTGGTTTCCAAACATTCTCTCAACCTCTCCTCATATCCTTACTGAGCAGAATCCCTTCCACATACTTCAGCTTTAGAAAGGATATGTAAAGACTTGACTGGATGATAGCTCTGTTCTACAGCTGGCCAAAATCCACAAGGCAAGGAATTATAATCCCTAGTAACCAGTTTAGACAAGGGAAAGAATGAAAAATATGTGGAGAAAATACAAAGTAACATTTTTTTTTCATTGAAATATTGGTTACACAAATATTAATTACACATATTTGTGGAGTTCAGAGTTATATTTCATACATGTATACAGTGTGTGGTCACCAAACCAGGATAATTAGCATATTCATCATAACAAAACTTAATCATTTCTTTGTGTTGAGGACATCTGATCTCCTCTCTTTTAGCCATTTGATAACATGCAATAAATTATTGTTAACTGTAGATATGCAGCTTTACTGTATACCAATAGAACTTATATGTCCTATCTAGCTGTTTTAATAATTCGAGTTCAAAATTTACTCCCAAGAAGTTAACACATACAGAAGCCATAAAATGACAGTTAGTATTTAATCAGAAGAAATATGTAGACTTTAATATGTCATTTTATATGATAAGTGATAGACCAACAGTACATTATCAATTATTCTGAATGTATATACTTCTTTGTTTCAAGCAAGTAAGAAGAAATAGTGTGATTTACCATCTTTTGGGGCCCTTCAAAGATTCAATTTTAAAGTTGTTGTCTCTGCAAACTACTGTCCTGCCCTAGAAATTTGACAGGCTACTTAAGTCAGTTGATCCTCAGCTTCTTCAAAGTCAAAGTGAATATAACCTACTTTATCGTATTTTACCAGGTATTGAAAATAAAGTAATTTACAATCATATTTTATTTTTAGAACATACTCTATCTCTCTGAATACCATTTTAAATTTCATTCAAATACACAAAACTAACATATTTTAATTACTTACAAAATAATATAGTGATGAAAGCATTATATCCAGTACCTTTTGTATTCAGATAAACTACTGGTCTTCACTGTGATAGTTGATTACCTATTTTCTCCTTTAATTTGTCCAGGAAACAGTTTTATTTCTGAGAATATAAGTAAAAATTAATTGTATAATAGCTCCAGTTTTATACTAATAAGTTTTTCAGTTATCTTCAAACCTTGAAATAGTAGGAAGTCATGTTGTATCACTGTATCAATGGCTTGGCTGAAAACGTAGAATTTTATATTTTTGTAATATGAATAAAACAGAAATTTTGCCTGTTTTTAAATTTTGCTCAAGTAGTCCATCTCTTCTAAAATTTAAAATAAAACACTTTTTAAAAATATATATATTATAATAAACAAAATATATAATCAGTACTCTAGAATTTCTTCCAACGTATGCCATAGTTGTACAAATAAGTCACACATTAATTTTAAGTACCTATTATTTTGGGGTGGGGAGAGACAACATTTGAGTACTGAAAATCCTCTTATTGTTTTGTTGTATGTCTTACTGAGAATGCCTAGAAAACAAGGCTCTGACAGCTCTTTTCTTTTGTTATTTCTCGAGTTATGATTGCAGTGAGCAACTTTGAGGGATGATGTTATTATAGGACAAAGAGTAGGTTTGTTACTGCTTGATACAAAGGGCAGATTCCCTAGATCAATGCCCCCCAACTGTGAAGCAAACACACTGCATATGCAGCATCCCCCTGGGCTATTGCATGTTGCCTCCATGAGATTGGGGGGCAAAGAGAACTGATGCAAAGTATAGGCTCATAATGTCTATAGCTGCTTGCTATGTTCTGAGTAATAACATCTTTTGTCTCTGACTCAGAAGTCTCTTGTCTTCTGTCAGCATTTATATAAGTTATAGGTGAAGGTTAAGTTGTAACAGTTACAGGTTACAAGTTATAAGTAAGGTCAAACCAAATCCCAGATCAAACAATGAGCAATATACAAACTGTAAGAGACAACTAAAGTACTACAAACAATTTTAGATAGAAAAAATTTTGGATAGAAAAATGGCCCCTTTCAGAATTCATTTATTCACCACATCTGTTTTCTCACATGCAAATATAGTGTGGAAAGTGAGAAAGAAAAAGAGACAGAAACAAAGGCAGAAAGAGAGAGACAGAAACCCCAAATCCTGTCTAACATAAGAAATATACCTCTAGCTTATAATTCCATGCAGTAGTTTATTTCCCAGATACATTTGATCATGTTTTTTTTTATCATTTATGTATGTAAAGATAATAACTCACAGCTTTAGAAAATTGTATTTTTCTTTTGTAGAGTAACATTTGATGCAGTAATCCAAAAGCATCGGAGAAATTATTCGGTAGAAAGAAAGCAGTGTTTGGCACTATGCGCCTATAATAACTTACATAGTCAAACTGATATAAGTTTCAACTTTAAAACAATAATAATAATAAAATCAGTGTCCTACTTTCTAGTCAGAAATTAATTTGAGACTCAAGTTCTGTACTTCAAAGTAATTCCAAGAAAATATTCACAAAATAAATTGAAATATTCACTTTGGTCTGCTGTTTGAGATATCTGAGATAAGATAAACTTTTACCTAAGAAAGGATAATTAAATTTATTTTTTCCAAAGGTGTCCAAAACACTTCACTTTGCTTAATTCATATTCCTTTAGCTATTTCCTTTTGAAGATGCTCTGAGCTGCTTTAATTAGGAGAGAGCACATAGAGAAAGCTTGCTTTAAATTTCAGCTTTCTCATTCAGCAAACGTGATTTTTGCTATTTATAACCAGGACTCATAGTATTAGCCTCTATGAGCTGGCTTTAATGTTTTTATAGTTATTATGGTATTTTCTATTTTTTTAATCATGATAAATATGTCAAAACTCACTTTTAACACTTTATTAGGGACAGAGGGACTGTTATAAAAATAGGAGAGAATAAAAATAAATTAACAAGGATGTTGCCTAACAAGTTTAATAGTATGATAATAATAACATGTATTGAATTGCAACTTATAGTTTTAATAAACAAAACCATAAACTCTTAAATTGTAAAACTCCATGAAGAGCAAGAAGGCTTCTTCTAGCAAGGGTATTTATACTTTTAAACCCTGATACTGCAACATGAAGACAACTGAGAAAAATCAACTACAGAAGAAAGTGCTCTTGCTAAATAAAGATAATCTTCTGGACATTATCAGCATTCAGCCAGGAAATTTTTATACTGCCCACATAAATTTCAAGAGGCCTATGAAATCATACTCCTTCTGTCATTTAGGACTTAGCACTTAGCATGTTTTACTGGAATTTTCTCTGCTAAATGATGTATAATAATAATAGGGACAGAAATAAATTCTGGGTATAAGACTAGGTCATTAACAGTGAGTACCACAAGCAGAAATGATAAGTTGGTGTAGAACTTCAATTAGAACTAGAATCATTTAAAAAAAATAATCCAGGTAGCCCAGACTTCCAGTCATAGTAGGAAGTTTATGTATTGTCAGTAACACTAAAGAGAAAACCTCAAGAACCAAATCACTTTTGTTATTTCAGTCAGGGTATGAAAGAAAATGTATGGGATGTTCATGTTTACATAGATAGCTGGTGAGGCCAGGAGAGCATTGTCAGGGCTGGTAGCAATTAAACAGTAAGCTTGAAAAAAGGGGAGTTGTGACAATAATGAAAGAACATTTTTTTGGAATGCCATGTTATGATTTTTAACAAGCTAATATATTATGAACCTCATGACTAGCTTTTTGCATTTTTTATAGATTTCTGATGACATTTGAAAGCAGAGGTAACTCTGTAGAGTGCCTTTATATTTCAGACAAATTATATTTGTAATAATTTGAGCATATCGCAAGATATGCCTAAAACAATACAAATGTAGTTGATATAATGTACATAGTAAAAGTATGGATTTTAAGTATTTAAGACTACATGTGCCCACTAATAATTTCCGCAATTTTTATGTCAGTTAGAATGCAAGGATATGCTATTGTGGTATTTGTGACTTTCACAATTCTAAGTAAAAAATGTTTTTGAAAATACATGTGGACAATACATGGACACTATAATGACATTGTTGCTATTACTTTAGGCATTCAATAAATATTTGTTAAATAAATGTTGACTAATGGATGTTCACAGAGAAAAGAAGCATGTAGGGGACCATCATGAGATGAGAATGCAGAACTAGAGAATGAAAATTGGGCTGCTGGCCTCAACAGTCCTAAACGGCATCAGGACCTTACTGTGGAAGGCATATTAAAGCTCTTCAAAGAGCATTTTGCTGTATGTTACAATAACTCATTGTATTTCCACATTTTACATTCTTTGTTAAATTCGACTAACTCTGTTGTTTCATTAATATCATACATTAGTTCTTTCTCCTAAAGAACAACTTATTTTTTAATAGTACTCCTATTAGAATTTTAGGAGTACTTTTTGGTGAAATTTGCTTTCGTATAGACAGTACAGGGTCAGTAGTTAACTTAAGAATATCAGTTTGGTTTCATACAGACAATATACATAAAGTTTGGTTTCATATGGACAGTATAGTGTCATTGGTTAACTTATGAATATCAGTTCTGAAGCCACATTGCCTAGATTCAAATATCTTCCCACTATTTCCTAATTATGTGCCTATATTAAAGTAGCATGCACCACATATGTTTATATTGAGTGATTACACTAGTTAATAAACATAAAACACTTCACAGTTTCTAAAAAATCAGCAAAGGAAAAATTTACCGATAATTGACATTATTCAATAATTTTCTAAAAGGGTATATTGGCTGAAGACCAGGACAAAATGTTTCCAAACCTGACATTTGTTAAGATATTAAGCATATTTTCTAGTAGTTCTTTTGTATCCACTTAATCCCAACATATTCAATATACAGCAAAAAAAGGAAAGAAAAAGATTATGGATTTAGTTCTACAACTGCAATCTAGAAACTTCTCATGGACTTTATAATTCTGTGGAAATTGGAGACCTTCAGTATCCTGGAAGAAAGAACCCTTGGCATTACCAAAGAGAGTTAACTGCCTAGTTGAGTTGACTAAGCTCCATGATCACATTTTGCCAATATATACACTCTTCATACATCAAAAATTTTCTTCCTTACATGACCAGAGATTACATGGCCTCCAATTTTGCAGTTTAATTAAAGAAAAAGAAAAAAAGTATGCTCTTAGGTTATGGTATTCTTCTAATCATTGTAAATCCCACTACTTTTATTTTAAAAAGACAACTGTTTCAATCAAATCCACAGTTCTTCCACTTTAGGGCACCAATTCATAAAATTGTATTATATTTTCCCTTTCGGCTTATCTAAGTAGCTAGCTACCTGGTGAATTCCCAAGCATCATCCCTCTAAGAATTTATCCTTTTTGTGAACTCTGGCTGATCATCAAATAGTGACTCAAACTGCTCTTATGAAGTTGAACTTCAATACTTATGGTAAGCTGAATAATTTTCCCCCAAAGATAGCCTTGTCCTAATCCTTGGCAACTCAATGTTACCTTATACGGCAAAAGGGGCTTTGCAGATGAAAGTAAGTTAAGGATGTTGAGATGGAGATATTATCTGGGTGTGCTTGATATAATCACAAGGCCCTTGCAAGAGGTAGACAAAATATCAAAGAGAAAAAAGGTGATGTGATAACAGAATCAGATAATGAAGTCATACTGCTATAGCCAGGGGCCAAGAAATGCTGGCAAGCTCTAGAATCTGAAAGAGGTCGGGAACTGTTTCTGTTGAAACTTTGACTCCAGTCCTGTGAGGTACCTGTTGGACAACTGATCTACAGAACAGTAAGAGGATAAAGTTCGTGTGTTTTTAGCCATTAAATTTGTGGTAATTATTTACATCAGCAATTGGAAACTAATACAATATTTTTCTTTCTATATATCTGAGGAAAGCAAATGGAATAAATTTAAGGGAAAGAAGTAAATAGTCTCTCACATTTTTGTGAGGCTAAACTTGTCATATTCCCAAGCTCATGAACTTTAAGAAGTCCTTCCAAGTTGTGGGGAAAATGGAGTAGTTTAGTCAGGCCCCCTCACCTCAGGTCCAGTTGGGGGTGGTGCAGCACGTCCTTTGTAAACAAGTTGTGTGGGGGTGTTGTTAGTGCACATGCATGCCTATGTATTTTTAGCTTGCTGCTATTCTTGTATGTTCTTCAGAGTATGTGAAGCTCAGGCTCTAAAAGGCTGGTCTGCAGAGCTCGTGTCTAAAAATAAAGCTTATTATCTGTTCAATCAATGCTCCAAGGACCTTTTTCCTGTTACCTAGTTAGTAGACCTATGTGTGAAGGGTTTGTGACCCAGTCTGGAAAACAGGCTCAAGGGGTCTGTGAGCTCCAGACCCAGCCTTAGCTCTATACAAGTGTAAATTTCAGTTCTCAAGAAGGTTCTATTTGGAAGACATAAGAAATGTTTATAGGTAATTAATATAATTACCTACAACCTACGTTCTGCAGTCCTGTATTTACACATTTTATACTTCCTTGTGGAGACATTCTAGGACAAAATCTTTCTGCCTTCAAATACCTCTACAGAGGCACGTATCAAAGTTGCTAATATAGAATCTGCTGATCCTGGATGACTCACAAAATCTTTCAAAGGGATATAGTATGTACTGTAGTAGCTCAATATCCCTCTGACATTTGTACAGGAGAGACTTCTGGAGAGAGTAAAGGCAGTATTGCTGTGTGCAAGCTAAAAATATCTTAAAAGCCACCAGTACGCAGCTTACGTGAGGATCTTTTTCAATTCTTCAGAGTTAACTTCACAGCAGAAACAGAAGCATTTATCAAACATGAAGAGACTGTACATTGTGTAACACATAATGTGAAATTTAGGAATTTTTGAGCAGGTATAATTTTGGGGAAAAATAAGTATTTTTAATGTTTGGCAATGGACTTTATTGACTATTGACACATAAATGGATTGCCTCAGTACACAAAATAGGTGGCTTCTCCCCACATCAAAGAATGGCTCAAATATTTTCTTGTTTCTTTATAACTTTTAGGAAGAAAGAATCTCTCCACCTTACAACTTCTTAATCAGTAATCTAGTTTCAGATCTGAAGGTGAATAGAGAATCAATCTTTTATCTTATGAAGGAACCCACTGCTGCAGAATATGTCAGTTCTCACTTGAAACATAAAACATGTCATGGCTAGGGCCTCCTTAAGAGAATTAAAAGTATTTATCATAAAATAAAAGTACTAACATAGTTGTATGTATTTATTCTGGTCATGCATATTTATCTGTCTTTACAATAAAAGATGTTTTTCTCCTTCATTTCTCCTAAAATGCAATTTTCTGGTAAGCAATATCATAAATCAGATGAAGGTTAAATTCTAAATGAATAATAAACTATTACTATGATGGTTCAGAAGTAGAAAACTGTGGAAAAAAGATCTCATAAGACCTAGGTTCTAGGATTTGATCCTCTACCAAATCACTATGTCATCTTGGGTTCATCAACTTGGTTGTATTGATGCTCTAGTCTCCACTTCCAAGAGTACTTAATAACACTTACCTTAGGTTAAAAGACAAATCAATTGATGTATGTAGAACCATACTGATAGAACAAGTACTAGCAGCGTTTTCTTCGTATGTATGTTATACCTGTTTGTGTTTGTGTCTGAGAAAGAGGGGCAGGTGATGAAGGAGTGTAATGAGAACAGGAGGCTGGAGGATGACTATATGCACCTGATGGCAAGAACCCAATCTAATATAGAGGTCCGAGTGAGAGATGAAGATTAAAAAAGAGAGAGAAATGAAAACTGAAGCCTTGATTTTTTTTCTAAACAAAATTCAAATCTCCATTCAGTAAACCAGAATTAGGTATTTGCGATCAATTTCCTTCTTTACATAATTTTAAAATGTCTGATGACCCTTGCTTGCCACATATTCCTAAGAAATATATTTTCAACCTTTAGGGTCATAATGATATAGGAAGTGCTCGGTTTCCCCGGGATCATGTTTCAGGACATGCCTCTGGGTTTCCAGCCACTCCCTGAGGTCTCAGGCCCCCTCCTCTGAGCTCTCCCCCGGAGGAAACGTACTGTTGCCACTCAGGCCTACTTTCCGCGCGAACACGGGAAAATGACACAACAAGGAGTTGGCTTATGCAAATCCAGTGGCTGGGCATGCTCAATAAAGAGCACAGAATATTCTTGAATATGCCTGCTGCATGTGGGAGTGTCTAACTAATGGACATGCTCCAGGAAGGGACTGACAGAGCATGTGGTAAACTAAATGTTAGGAAACTGAGAGCCACCCCCTTAATTGAATATTCATTAGATAGAGAAACTGTAAAAGCCAAATTCCAGCCAAAGGTAGGTTTGTTGCTCACTTTCGTGGAGGCAATGTGCACACTGGCTGAGGTGTGTTTACTTTACCTTGTATCAGACTTTCAGCAGGCGACTGCTCACTCTCTTGAGCCAGCCTGCATTCTGCACTGAACTTTAAGTATATGTTTCTTGCTTTTGTGTTAAACTTGGTGTGGATCCTGCTCAGTCTCTGGAGCTATGTGGCACTCTCTCTGTAGAACCTGTATTTCTTATCTGTTATATTAAACTTGTTCTCTCTGTGACTCTGCACTTGAATTCTTTCCTTTGGCAGAGTCAAGAATATGGTAAGAGGACAGGGTAGGTTGAGGCCTGCTATTGGGCCACCCAGACCCTACCTCTGACATCAATACTACAGGTAAAGTGTATTGAAAAAACTTTTCTCTATTGATACATACGTTTATGAATCACTCAGAACCTCCTACAGTCAATTATTGTTAATGAATAAGAAATAAAATATGTAATGAATGGGTTTTCAGGATAGTTGACAGTAAACTATCTGTAATGATAATTATGCCTCCTACATTTCTAGTGAACAAATTATATGATGCATTTTAATTACCTTAATGAATAATGATCAGGTATCTTTATAAACATAATTTATACTACAATTTAGATTTTAAAAAATAATATATTATGAATTTAAATTAGCACTGAGAAAGTTTTTGTACCATTCAAATATTAAAACTATTTGGTTTTTTTCCTAAAGACTGCATATACACAACCACATTAATCTTTGAATTTATCAGTGTTTTTTTTTAAATTTTTTTTTTCAGTCAAAACTACTCCCTAAATTTAAAGCTAATTGTTATAATCGCTTTGAATTTGTGTGACTCTAAGTGAGAGAATTTACAGGATCTTGGGCAGTGACTACAAATCTTCAAAACCCCAGTATGAATGCATTAATAAATAATAGCCCATTATACAACCTTTCATTATACTTTTTATTTTATCTGTCATAAAAGGCATCCAATTGTGCATTCTCTATACAAATGAAAAAGGAAACTATTAACCCATGAAATGCAATTTGAATTTAATGTAGCAGAGTACAGTTGAGCACGTGTCTCAACTTCAACTGTAAAACAAAGTGCTTTAGCTTCTTCTGATGCTGAGCCTCTGTTTTTTCTCATTTGTCCATGTATTCAAATAATTAATAGCAAAAGCATGAGTTAGCTTCTCACAGAATTTATCATAGAGAGCATTTCAGATTTATATAGAACCTTGGCCTAAAGCAGAGTTCTCAAACCTTACTGTGCACCCATGTCATCTGGGGACCTTGTTAAAATGCAGTTTCTTATTCAGTAGGTCAGAGCTGGGGCTAGGGATTCTACATTTCTAACAAGCTTGGAGGTAATTCTGATGCTACTGGTTCATGGAAAGGTGATTTCTGGCCTGAGAGCTTCCCTGGGTCAGATGATATTCCACCACTAAATTGTGGAAACCGATTCAGAGTTTTTAGTGTTCTCCTATAAAAAAAATATATAGTCCGGGCTGCAACTACACTGAGATATCATCTCACCCCAGTTAGGATGGCTAAAATCCAAAAGACTCTGAAGATAAATGCTGGCGAGGTTGCGGAGAAAAAGGAACTCTCATACATTGTTAGTGGGACTGCAAAATGGTGCAGCCTCTATGGAAAATGGTATGGAGGTTCTTCAAACAATTGCAGATAGATCTACCATAAGACCCAGCTATCCCACTGTTGGGAATATACCCAGAGGAATGGAAATCATCAAGTCGAAGGTATACCTGTTCCCCAATGTTCATCGCAGCACTCTTTACAATAGCCAAGAGTTGGAACCAGCCCAAATGTCCATCATCGGATGAGTGGATACGGAAAATGTGGTATATCTACACAATGGAATACTACTCAGCTATAAAAACGAATGAAATACTACCATTTGCAACAACATGGATGGACTTTGAGAGAATAATATTAAGTGAAACAAGTCAGGCACAGAAAGAGAAATACCACATGTTCTCACTTATTGGTGGGAGCTAAAAATAAATAAATAAATTCACACACACACACACACACACACACACACACACACACAAACCGGGGGGGGGGGGGGAAGAAGACATAACAACTACAATTACTTGAAGTTGATATGACAAGCAAACAGAAAGGACATTGTTGGGAGGGAGGGGGGAGAGGGAGGAGGGAGGGAGGTTTCAGTAATGGGCCACAATAATCAACCACATTGTATATCGACAAAATAAAATTAAGAAAAAAAAATAAAAAAAAAATCAAAAAACAAGAAATTTAAAAAAATAAAAATTAAAAAAATTTAAAAATATATATAGTGTGGGGTTTGCAGGTGGGAGAAAGAAAAATTCCCTTACATTATACTTAAAATACTATTACAATCTTTCTACTTATGAAAAGCACATTGCCCATAATGAACACACAAAACATGCATACACACACATGCACACACACATTGTGTGCATGTGAGCATACATACAGTCACAAAGAGACAAATAACATTATTAATTTGTTTTTTTATCAACCAATTATGTAACATTACATTCAAACCCATGCTCATAATGTCTGGTTAACAACCTTTGTTCTATATTGCTCATAATTAAGGTCCAAAACAATGGAAATATTTAAGACATAGGAAATTTTCAAAATCTAATGATTGTAGTTTATTGTTACCACTTTTATGACTGTAGACTCAATATATGAAATCATATGCCATAATTATTTTAAAAGATTAAAACAGTATGCCTCTGAATATGGTGAAAAAGAGAGGCTAGGGTAAGTTCAGAAAAATAGGGTGCCCACTTCAATCTGTATTTTCCTCTGCCTTTCTTCTAGTTTTTAGTTGTATCATTTTAAAGAAAAGCATTTATTTATGATGACAAACTGGCAAAAACTTTCACCATATAGGCATATGAATAACAATTTTAGCATCTTTTTAATCAAGAAAGACATGAAGTGTGTGTGTGTGCGTGGGGGGGGGGTTCCTTCTGGCTTTTTATCACATGGTTTGGGCAAAGAAGAAATATCCCCTGATTTAAGTTTATTTATTTATTTATTTATTTTATTTTTATTTTTTATTTTATTTATTTATTTTTTTTGTCTTTTTCGTGACTGGTACTCAGCCAGTGAGTGCACCAGCCATTCCTATATAGGATCCGAAGGGAGCGTTGCTGCGCTCCCAGCGCTGCACTCTACCGAGTACGCCAAGGGGTCGGCCCTAAGTTTGTTTATTTTTGAGGGGAGTTGCAATTTTATTTTGGGGGGGTTTTTTATTTAAATATAATTAATTATATATATTTGCAGGGTACAAAATCAAAAATCAATACATGTGTACAATATGTGGTGACCAAATCAGGATAATAAGTATACTAACGTTTACAAAACGTAATCAATCTTTATGACCCCTAACTAGTTTTTCTCCGAACCCCCTCCCCCTCCCCTTCCCACCTCTAATAAGCACGGTTCTGTTTCCTTTTTTGTTTTTGAAAGTTTAATGTATTATTATGATCCTTCCTTCCTTCCCTCCTTCCTTCCTTCCTTCACTTTGTTACTTTATTTTATCTTCCACTTATGAGTGAGGACAGGCAGTATTTCTCTTTCTGTGCCTGGTTTATTTCACTTAACTTAATTTTCTCTAAGTTCCTCTGTGTTGCTGCAAATGGCAGCATTTTATTCTTTTTTTATGGCAGGATAGTATTCCATTGAGTACATATGCTACATTTCCTTATCCAGTCATCTGTCGGTGGATATTTAGGTTAGGTTGATTCCGATCCTTGGCTATTATAAGTAGAGCTGCAATAAACATGGGCGTGCAGGTATTCCTTCTACATGATGATTTCCATTCCTTTTGGTAGACACTCAACAATGAAATTGCTGGGTCCTATAGCAGTTCTGTCTATAGTTGTTTGAGGAAGCTCCATACTGTTTTGCATAATGACTGCACTAATTTACAGTCCCACCAACAGTATAGAAGGGTTCCCCTTTCTCCATATCCTTTCCAACATTTGTTATTCTTTGCTTATTTGATAATAGCCAGTCTAAATGGGGTGAGATGATATCTGAGTATGGTTTTGATTTGCATTTCCCTGATGCCAAATGATGTTGAGCATTCTTTCATGTGTCCGTTGACCATTTGCATATCTTTGTATGAAAAGTGTCTATTCACCTCCTTTATCTATTTTTTAATTGAGTTACTTGTTTTCTTACTGTTGAGTTGTTTGAGTTCTTTGTATATTCTGGATATTAATCCCTTGTGGGATGCATAGTTTGCAAATATTTCCTCCCACTTGGTAGGTCGCCTTTTCTCCCTGTTAATTGTTTCTTTTGCTGTGCAGAAGATTTTTAGTTTGATATAATACCATTTGTTTATTTTTTCTTTTGCTGCCTGTGCTTTTGGGGACATGTTCATAAAGTCTGTGACCCGTCCTATATCCTGAAGTGTTTCCCCTATGTTTTCTTTTATAAGTTTTATAGATTTAGTCTTACATATATGTCTTTGGTCCATTTAGAGTTGATTTTGGTATATGATGAGAGATACAGGTCTAGTTTCATTTTTCTACATATGGATTTTCAGTTTTCCCCATCACTTATTGAAGAGATAGTGTTTTCCCCAATGTATGCTCTTGTTGCCTCTGTCAAAGATCAGTTGGCTGTAAGTATACAGTTCTGTTCCACTGGATGATGTGTCTGTTTCTATGCCAGTACCATGCTGTTTTGGTTACTACAGCTTTGTAGTATGGTTTGAAGTCTGGGAGTGTTATGCCTCCAGCTTTAAATGTTCGCCCAGAATTTCACTGGCTATTAAGTTCTTTTGTTCTATACAAATGTTAGGATTTTTTTTTTTATTTCTGTGAAGAATGTTGTTGGTATTTTGATGGGGATTGAATTGAACCTATAGATTGCTTTGGGTAGTATGGACATTTTCACAATGCTAATTCTTCCAATCCAACAGAATGAAATGTTTTCCCATATTTTTCTGTCCTCTTTAATTTCTTTCAGCAGTGATTTATAGTTCTTGTTGTAGAGATCTTTCATCTCTTTGGTTAAATTGATTCCTAGGTATTTCATTCTTTTGGTGACTTTTAAATGTGCTTGTTTTCATGATTTCTTTTTCTGCTCTTTTGTTTTTGGAGTATAAAAATGCTACTAATTTTTGTGTGTTGATTTTATATCCTGCAAAATTACTGAAATCATTTATCAGCTCTAAGAGTTTTTTGGTAGAGTCTTCAGGTTTTTTCTATATATAGTATTATGTCATCTACAAACAGGGACTGTTTTACTTCATCTTTTCCAATCTTGATGCCATTTATTTCTTTCTCTTGTCTGATTTCTCTGGCTAGTACTTCCAATACCATGTTCATTTAGGAACGGTGATAGCAGTCATCCATGTCTTATTCCCGTCCTTAATGATAGGATGATATTGGCATTGGTTTTGCCATATATTGCTTTTATTATATTGAGATACTTTCCTTCTATACTTTATTTGCTAAGAATCTTTATCATGAAGGGATGTTGAGTATTGTCAAATGCGTTCTCTGCATCTGTTGAGATAATCATATGGTTTTTGTACTTAATTTGGTTGATGTGATGTATCACATTTATTGACTTGTGTATGTTGAACCATCCTTGCATCTCTGGGATGAATTCCACTTGATCATGGTGTATAACTTTTTTGATGTGTTGCTGTATTCTGAATGCTAATAGTTTTGTTGAGGATTTTTGTGTCTATGTCCATCAAATATATTGGACTGTAGTTTTCATTTTTTGTTGTATCTTTGTCTTGTTTTGATATCAGGGTGATGCTGGCCTCATGGAATGAGTATGGGAGAATGGCTTCTATTTTAATTTTTTGGAATAGTTTGAAGAGAATTGATATTAATTCCTCTTTAAAGTCTGGTAGAATTTAGCAGTACACTCATCTGGTCCTTGGGTTTTCTTAGTTGGGAGACTGCTGATTACTGCTTCAATCTCATTGCTTGTTATTGTTCTCTTCAGGTTTTATATGTCTTCTTGGTTCAGTCTTGGTAATTTTTATGTGTTGAGAAATGTATCCATTTCCTCCACTTTTTCAAATTTGTTGGCCTCTGTTTGTTTGTAATAGTCTCTGATTCCTTGTATTTTTGTGGTATTGGTTGCAATGTCTCCTTTTGCAATTCTAATTTTTGTTATTTGAGTCTTTTCTCTTTTTTTTAGTTAGCATAGCTAATGGTTTGTCTATTTTATCTTCTCAAAAAAACAACTTTTTTCTTTCACAGAACTCTTGTATTCGTGTATGTGTGTCTCTATTTCAGATTGTTCTGCTCTGATCTTAATTATTTCTTTCCATCTATATATTGGGGTTGGATTGTTCTTGTTTTCTACTTCTTTGAGATGTAAAATTAGGTTGTTTATTTGAAAATATTCTGTTTTTTGATGGAAGTATTTATTGTAATAAACTTTCCTCTTAGTACTTCTTTTACTGTATCCCACAGGTTTTCGTATGATTTTTGATGTCTTTTTTATTCTCATTCATGTCAAGAAGTTTTTTGATTTCCTGTTTAATTTTTCCTTGGACCCATGTGTTGTTCAGCAGCATGTTGTTTAATTTCCATATGTTTGTATAGTTTCCATAGTTTCATTTGTTATTGATTTCTAGTTTTAATCCATTGTGGTCTAAAAAGTTACTTGAAATTATTTTAATTTTTTAAAAATTTGTTGAGACTTGATTTGTAACCTAATATGTGTTCTATCCTGGAGAATGTTCCATGTGCTGATGAGAAGAATATAATACTCTGCAATTATTGAATGACATGTTTTGCAGATATCTGAGAAGTCCACTTGGTCTAAAGTGTAAATTAAATCCTTTGTTTCTCTGTGGATGTGTTGCCAAGATGGTTTGTCCAGTGCTGAGAGAGGTGTGTTTAGTCCCCCAACTATTATTGTATCTGGGTCTATCTCTTTCTTTAGGTCTAATAGTGTTTGGTTTACATATCTGGATGCTCTAGTGTTGGATGCGTATGTATTTATGATTATTATGTCTTCTTGTTGAATAGATCTCTTCATCATTATATAATGGACTTCTTTGTCTCTTTTTATGGCTTTTGGTTTAAAGTCTATTATATTCTACGTAAGAATAGCTACTCCCACCCTTTTTTTGGTTTCCATTCATGTGGTATATCTTTTCCATCCCTTCACTAACAGTCTATGTGCATCTTTAGTGGTAAGATGAGTCTCTTAAAGACCACTTATAGTTGGGGCTAGCTTTTGAATCCAGTCAGTGTTTCTGTATCTTTTGAATGTGGAATTTAATCCATTTCCATTTAGAGTTGTTTTTGAGAGGTACTGTCCTACTCTTGTCTTTTAGTTGCTTTCCCCATGGTTGATTTAAATATCTTTTGTTCCTTTCTTCCCCTTTTATTGTATGTCTTCAGATTTTTTTTCTTTTTTCTTTTCTTTTTTTTTTTTTTTGGAAGTGGTATGATATCATTTCTTTCTCTTTTTTTGTTTTCATGTCTACTCTACCAGTGGTGTTTGTTCTTTCTAGTGAATACAAGGTGGTGATTATTGTTTCGGGGGGTACCAGGTGCAGGACTCCCTTAAGGATTTCTTGTAGAACTGGTCGTGTGATGATCAGCTCCCACAGTTTTTGTGTGTCTTGGAAGTACACTATTTCCCCTTCAGTTCTGAAGAATAGCCTTGCTGGGTAAAGTACTCTTGGTTGGCAGTGCTTTTCTTTTAGTACTTTGAAAATATCATCTCAATCTCTTCTGTCCTGTAGAATTTCTGTTAAGAAGTCTGATGTTAGTCTGATGGGCATTCCCTTATAGGTGACTTGAAACGTTTGCTGTTTTTAGCATTCTCTCTTGGTCTTTGACTTTTGACAGCTTGCCTACAGTGTGTCTTGGACAGGTCCTTTCTGGGTTGAATCTGTTTTGGGACCTTTGAGCCTCTTGGACCTGGAAGTCCATATACCTGGGAAGTTTTCTATTATTATACTATTTGAATATGTTTTGTTTTTAATGTCTTTTCCTTTCTCCTCTCCCTCCAGAACACCCATGGTTTGACTGTTTGTGTGTTTAAGGTGGTCTGATAAGTCTCTTAGGTTCTCTTCATTTTACAGAACTCTTTATATTTTCTTGCTTTTTTTTTTTTTTCCACCTGCTTGGGTTATTTTGAAAAACTCTCCTCAAGATAAAAAATTCTTTCTTCTGCTTGATCTAGTCTGTTGCTTAAACTCTCAGTTGTAGTTTTATTTCATCAAATAAGTCTTTCTGTTCCAGGAAACACATTCTTTTTAAGGAAGTTATCTCTTTGTGGATTTCATCCTTCTAGTCCTGGATTGTTTTTCTTGTTTTATTGTGTTGTTTAACTGATTCTTTCTGTATCTCACTGAATTTGTTTAACATTGTTACTCAAAATTCCTTTTCACACATTTCAAAGGTTTCTTAATCTATGGAGTCTAATACTTGAGAATTATTGTATTCTGTTGGTGGTGTCATATTTTAGTCACTATACATTGATTTCTAGTCATCCGGTTGAGTGGTTTCTTCTTCTGTTAATCTGAAGTGGGCTTTGAGGAGAGAGATTTTCTTCTGCAGATGTGTTTTATATTTATTGTTGAGTAGGGTGTATTAGTATTGGTTCTGTGGAGACTCAGTAGTGCAGTCTTCATGTGGGCACTTCTGCCATATTCAATGTCAGAGTTATGTGTGTGTGTCTCTGTGGTGTAGTCATTGGGACATTTAGTGATTTCTTGTTGAGGTTAGTTGGGATGCTGAAGATGAGGGCTGGCTCTTGAGATCTTGGGTGAAGTGCCTGGGTTCTGCGTCACTCTTTGGCTGTGGTGAGTGATCTTAGGTGGATTTGTTGGTTCCCTGGCTGGAATCCCATGACACTGATGTGTACACTAGTGTATACTGGATCTCCTCAGCTTGAATGAGTTACCCTGGACAAGGTATCTCTTTCCTTGTTGCTATAGACCAAGGCTTCTACTGGGGTTTTGTTTCCCTTGGTTGGAGTCTCGGTTGTGGTGGCTGGGAATTTTTATCTGTACACTATTTGGCTATACTGGGTTTCTGTATTCTCCAGATTCTCTATGTGTGACTCTCCCTGGATGAAAGCCATCGTGCTTACTACACACAGGATAAAATGGCCCCTATGAATTGTGTTACTGGGGTGTGGCTCTGTACTGACTTACATCTTTCTGGTGTTTCCATTTGTGACCCTTCTTATGTTAGTGCATGGTAGCAATGGTGGATCATTCCATTGGCCAATCTGACTGGTATAGTGGTCATGATTTTTTCCCTTAAGAGAAAAATATTTTCAAGATACATTTGTAAATATTTAAAGGATGCCAATAATTGATGCATGCTACTTTACACTGCAAAAACAATCTAAAGCTTGTCAGCTATATAGATAGATTCAAATGAATGTGATTTGATTAGATGACAAACTGGAAAAAAACAAACAAAAACTTCTTTGCTTTCCCATTGTGCAGCACACACAACTGCCTTGATATGGAAAGAAACACACATGGAACCTCCAGAAGTACAGAAACCCAGGATAGCCAAATAGAGTAAGGAAGAAAATTCTCAACCACCACCAACCCCATCTCCCAATTGGGAGAAGCAAGGACCCAGGAGGAGCCTTTGTCTGTAGGACAGAAGAGAAAGCAACCCCACCCAGTGTCACCCATTCAAATTGAGGAGTTCTCATACACTCCAGTGCACCCATCAAGGTCATGATATGCTAACAGTGGTGCCAACAAGAGCACTCAGGGACACCCACACCTGCCAGAGAGCAACAGGACACCCTGGTGCTCCTCCCAAGAACTTGAGAGCTCATCCACATCCTTAATGACCCAATACCCTGTCACTAACCTCAGCAAGGAAACATTATGGTCCCTAGTGCCTAAGCCATGGAGGCATTCACACGCAACTCCAACACTAAATTGGACAAAGAACCCACATGGAGACTGTACTGCTGTGTCTACCTGGGGCCAATACTAAAACACCCCACTCAATGGTCAATGTAAAACACATCTACAGGAAGAAGTTTCTGTCTTCAAAGTCTACTGCAGAGGAATAGAAGAAGCAACTGCTCTGCCAGATAACCAGATATCAACATAGAGATACTAGAAATATGAAAAAACAAGAATATATGACAACTCCAAAGAAATACAATAACTCTGAAGTACTAGACCTCATAAAGCAAGAAAGCCTTGAAATGAATGTAAAGGAATTCAAGGAAACAATCTTAAGGAATTTCAATGCAACATAAGACGATTCAGTTAGAGAAAACAATGAAATGAGAAAAAACTATCCAAGATACGAAGAAGGAAATTTAAAGAGAAGTTAGTACCTTGCTAAAGAATATAGCAGAAGTCCAGAAACTGAAGGATTAATTCAACAAGATTAAAAAATCACAACCAAAAACTAAAGTAGCAGGCTAGATCAAGCATAAGAAAGAATTTCTGATCTACAGACAACCACAAGCACAAAACATCTGACTACTGGTTGTTCCAGAAAGGGAGGAGAAAGGAAAAGACACTGAAATCATATACAATAAAATAATAGTGAAAAATTGCCCAGGTATAGGGAGAGACATGGACCTTCAGATCAGGAGGCTCGAAGATACCAAAACAAATTCAATCCAAAATGGTCCTCTGAGACACATTTTAATCAAACTGGCAAAACTCAAAAACAAACAGAGAATCCTAAAAACAGCAAGAGAAAAGCTGCTATGAGAGAAGAGCACCTATGAGGGAGTCCCCATCAGACTAACAGAAGACTTCTCAACAAAAACATTATAGGCCATAAGAGAACGGGATGATATATTCAAAATACTAAAAGAAAAAATTGGCCAGCCAAGAATTCTATACCCATCAAGACTCTCCTTCAGAAATGAAGGATACAAAATGTATTTCCCAGACAAACAAAAACTTCAGGAGTTTACCACCACATGACCAACCCTGCAAAAAATCCTTCAGGGAGTTCTGCATCTGGAATCTGAAAAACAATAATAACTGCTGTGAATACACAAGAAATTAGAAAACCCACTATTAGAACAAAAATGCAAATGAGAAAGAGAAAGACACTTATCTCACCATGTCATAAAACCACCAAACACTGAAGACATTCAATAAAAAGGGAAAAAAGGAACATAAGGTATTCAAACATCCAGACAAAAATTGATAAAATGCCAATAGTCTAAATACATAAGGATTAAATTCCCCACTCAAAAGACTCAGATTGACTGATTGAATTAAAATGCTACACCCAACCATATGTCTACAAGAGACTCACCTCACCTGTAAAGACATACACAGACTAGGAAGTGGAGAGATGGAAAAAAGATATACCATACAAGTGGAAATCAAAAATGATCAGGAGTGGTTATTCTTATATTGGATAAAATAGACTTTAAAACAAAACTATAAAAGGAGACAAAGACGGCCACTATATAATGATAAAGGTATTTATCCAGCAAGAAGACATAATGATCATAAATATATATGCATCCAACACTAAAACACACAGATATATAAAGCATACACTATTAGAACTAAAGAAAGAGATGGACCCCAGTATGGTAATAATTGGGAACCTGAACACCCCTCTCTAAGCATTGGACAGATAATTAGGCAACAAATCAACAGAAAAACAAAGGATTTAAACTACACGTTAGACCAATTGGACTTGGCAGATATCTACAGAACATTTCATCCAACTGCTACAGAATATACATTCTTCTCATCAGCACATGGAACATTCTCCAGGATAGATCACATGATAGGTCATAAACCGAGTCTCAACAAAATTTTAAATTTTTAAATCATTTCAAGTATCTTTTCAGACCAAAATGGATTAAAACTAGATATCAATAACAAGTGCGACTTTGGAAACTATACAAATACATGGAAATAAAACAACATGCCCCTGAATGACTTATGGGTCCAAGAAGAAATTAAGCAGAAAATCAAAATATTCTTAAAACTAATGGGAATAAATAAACACCACAACCTAATGTGTGGGATACTACAAAAGTTGTACTAAAAGGGAAGTTTATTGCAATTAATGCTTACATCAATAGAATAGAAATTTTTCAAATAAAATGACCTAATCCTACACCTCAAGGAACTAGGAAAACAAGAAAAATTCAATCAAAAAATTGGTCGATGGAAAGAAGTAATTAAATCAGAGCAGAACTAAATGAATTAGCTACCCCCAAATGATGCAAAAGAGCAATAAAACAAAATGGTTTTGTGAGAAGATAAACAAAATAGGCAAACCATTAGCTAGGCTAACCAAAAAAAAAAAAAAAAAGAGAGAGAGACATTACAACTGATACCACAGAAATATGAAGAATCGTTAGAGACTATGACAAACAGCAATATGCCAACAAATTTGAAAACCTGGAGGAAATGGATAAGTATCTGGACACATAAACTACCAAGACTTAACCCAGAAGAAACAGAAAACTTGAGCAGGCCAATAGTGAGCAATGAGATTGAAGCAGTAATCAGCGGTCTCCCAACAAAGAAAATCCTAGGACCAGACAGCTTCATTGCTGAATTCTACTAAACGTTTAGAGGAATTCTACTAAACTTTTGGAGGAGTTACTGCCAATTTTCTTCAAACAATTCCAAAAAAATTAAAACATAGACCATTCTCCCAAATTCACTGTATGAGGCCAGTATCACCCTGATGCCAAAACCAGACAAAGATACAACAACAGCAGAAAACTACAGGCCAATATCTTTGATGAACATAGTCACAAAAAACCTCAACAAAATACTAGGAAACAGAACACCACATCAAAAAATCATACATCATGATCAAATGGAATTCACCCTAGTGATGCAAGAATGGTTCAACTTATGCAAGTCAACTAATGCGATACACCATAGCAACAAAATAAGGGAAAAAACCCTATTATTATCTCAACGGATGCAGAAAAACATTTGACAAAATTCAACATTGCTTCATGGAGATTCACAGCAAATTTTGCATAGAAGGAAAGTATCTCAGCACAATAAAAGCCATATATGACTAGCCTACCAACAATGTCACCCTGAATGGGGAAAATCTTTCCCTTTAGAATAGGAAGAAGACAAGGATGCCCACTCTTACCACTCCTGTTTAACATAGTATTTGAAGTACTAGCCAGAGAAATCAGGCAAGAGAAAGGGCATCCAGATTGGAAAGATGAAGGCAAACTATCCTGTTTGCAGATGCCATGATTTTGTATATGGAAAAATGTAAAGACTCTACAAACAACAACAACAACAACAACAACAAAAAACCTCTTAGAGCTGATACATAATGGAATACTACTCTGCTATAAAAAAGAACAAACTTCTGCTATTCACAGATATAGGAATTAACTTAGAGAAAATTATATTAAGTGAAATAAGCCAGATACAGAAAGAGAAACACCACATGTGCTCATTCATAAGTGGGCACTAAAAAATCCAAAAACGAAAGAAGAAAGAAAGACACAGCAATCACAATAATTCCTTGAACTTTCAAAAGGAGAGAGCAGAACTGAGGCCACCAGAGATGGGAAGAAGAGAGGGATAGGGAGAAATTGGTAAGGGGACACAAAAATGTCTACATTGGGTACTGGTTAAAAAAACAATAAAAGAAAAGAAAAATTAAAAGTTAAAAAAGAAAAATTAAATAATATAAAATGGTATAACTAAAAAAAACAGTTTCAATTAGATATGGAGCCAACCCAAATGTCCATCGATGGATAAGGAAAAAGTGTATATATACACAATAGTTATTACTCAGCCATAAAAAAGAATGAAATTCTACCATGCACAGCAACATGGATGAGCTTGGAGAAAATTATAAGTGAAATAAGCCAGGCACAAACTGCATGTACTCACTCAAAAGTGGGAGCTAAGAAAAGCAGGAAGGAAGGAAGGAAGGACCACAATAATACACTGAACTTTCAGAAAAACAGAACAGATCTATTGTCACTAGAGGTGGGAAAGAGGAAGAGTAGAAGGAGAAATTGGGTAGTGGACACAAAGAATATTTATGATTTGTTGAGATGAACATGCTAATAATACTGATTTGGGGCTGGCCAATTAGCTCAGTTGGTTAGAGCACAGCCTTGTAACACCAAGGCCAAGTGTTCAGATCCCCATACTGGCCAGCCACCAAAAAGAAAAAGAAAAAAAAAAAAATACTAATTTGATCATCACATATTGTACATGAATACTGATAGTCAACTCTGTATGCCAAAAATATGTGTAATCAGTTACACCTCAAGTGTAAAATAAAAAGTAAAAGAAGAATTTCAGCAAGATAAAATTTTAATTAATTAATTTATTCATTCGTGTAAATCATAAAAATTAAATTGATCTCATTCTCTCCCAGTATCCAGCCCATCACTTCCATCTCTAGCCTTAGTCCCTGTTAATTACCTCTTTATTTATATATTCACTAATGCCAGAAATCTAGAATTTAACCCTTTTTCTTACTTCAAATACCTGAACAGTCTTCATATTTGGCTCCTTAAATGTATCTTAAATAAATTTCTCCTGTCCATGTCTACTGTTAACCCCCTACTTGGGTCCTAGTCGTCTTTCCTCTTATGATGTGGTTCTCTATGTTCAAGATAAGCACAGTTCTTGACAGTTATTTTATCTATCATCTCTGCCTATTTCTTTGGAAATGTTTGACCAATATGGGAAAATAGATATTTGATTAATTTGAGGGTATCTTTTCTCTTTCTATCCTGTATTGATGGTGCTAACAAGCACTGAAATTGTTAAAGCAACACAGGAGGTAATAGGAAAAAAAAAGTACAGAGCCTAGAAATTCCCCCATATACAGAGACTCATAATAATCAATAGTTTATTTCTCTTGAAATTCCTGTAAAAGTTATTACTATTTTATATCTAATTCAGTTCAGTAGAATAAAGATCTCCTAATTTCAATAGGTACCTAGAATTGAGACAATTATGTTAGAATAGAACTTTTAAAGTCTTTTAGTAAATAAGACCTGTATAACATATAAAATATTGCCTGTAAAAATGGCATGGTATTCTCATTTATCAATATTTCCTAATCTATGGATCCAGAAAGTTTTTAAGATTCTGCTTCCACTCACTGCAGTACGTGACCTAAAGAAAAACAGTGTTGTAAATCAAAACGGTATGGTCAACACTGAATTTGAATTTGCTTCTGTTCTGCGGTCTCAGGTCACTGGTCATTCCATGGGTCACTCTGGAGGTTTGGATACTGTAATTTAGTTCTCATCAATCTAGTCTTTTGGGGGCAACCACTGGGTTATAATTCCTTTTGATAGTAAGCACTCTTAGCTAAGAAATGCCAACTTATTTCTTTCTAAGGAATTGGTGTCACTGAAGTGGATTAGACTATCTGTGGTTGTTCTGGACAAAGGCCATATCTGCACCTGCAAAGTGTGTATCCTTCTAATTCCCCCACCCCCAAATTTCAGACTAGAAAGCTATAGGTTGTTTATTCAAAAAATAAATAAATAATTATATTTATATTTCCTTAGTCAGCTAATTACCCAATGTTTTAAAAATAAGGCATTTGTAGAGAGAGATGTTGGCTTCCTATAATAAACAGATTTTTAAAAAACAATTACTCCTGACACTCTCTTAAGTTAGGATGGAGACTTTACTCTCTCTCCTTTTGTTTCCCTAAGCAAAAGCACTTTTTAAATGGAATGCTGAAAATAACAATACCGGTAGAATTTCTCCAGAGAAAAGAAGCTCTGTGTGATTGATGAAATACTGACCATAGTAATCCCTTACATTGAAAGAAAGGCTTAGAAGCTCATTCCTTCCCTCAGTAGAGAATGAGTTAGTGTTCACCTCTAAGCACCTGGGTAGTAAGTTCTCAGAGTTTGCTCCCAAAACTCCTTTCTATACAAAACCAAAGTCGAGATCCATATATGTATAGTCAAGAGCATATTTATATATACATGCATACAGTGACATTTATGCTTAGTATTTTTTTTTACACAAAAGGGATGCTATGGCATCTTGCTTTTCTATCCAATATATCTTAGAAAGCTTTGCATATCACCCCATGAAGAGTTACAACATTAAAAAAAAAAAAAGAATTCATAGTATAGTACTATAATTTAGGTAACCAGAAAAAAAAAAAAAAAAAAGATCCATACAAGGTCCATATAGGGTGCCACTGAAAACCAAAACAACTTCAAGTTATATCCTCCATAAGTCCTATTTCCTGAATTATATCTAATGGACTTAACATATTGTTATCATCTTCTGAATCCCAGTTCCCAACCCATAAAAACCAGGAAAAAAAAATTTGTATTTTTTCAACTGGCATTTCAGAACTTCCAACACGTGGTTGTAAAAGAATAAACATGAACAGTAAGAACAAACAGCAATAAGTAAGAAGGGAAAGTGCACATGAAATTAGTAAGCACATAAACACTCTCTCAATTCAATTCATTGTATAAAAATAATTGCAATGATGCTTTGTTTGGTATTGTAAAGTCATATTATTTTGTGTAAATGCTTTTATAATTTACCGGGTGCTTTGAATAGGCAAGGAAAAGATAATTACATACAAATGAAGAAAAGGTCAGCTGCAGATAAACTTGAAAAATACAATAAAATAAAACAAATTTGGAAAATGAACATAAAACAATACATAATTTATTTGTAAGGAGTCTTCAAATATCAAATATTATACATGAGATAAAAACTCCTCTACATGTTTGTGAGACAAAGAACATCAAAAGTCTCCTAAATATGCACAAGGGCATCTGAGGTAGAAATATTGAGTTGGTTTTAAAAAGTAATTTTATTAAATTCTAATTATATTCTGTAGATGTAATTCAAGAAAGTAAGTAAAATTCTGAGTCAGGGCTAGAGCTGTGCACAGAGGAAAAATAAGAATCAACCACTGAACAAGTGAAATATATTCAAGTTTTCCCAGGAGGAAAAAAGTCGCCTCACCCGGGGAGAGACACTGCTCTAAAGAAATGTGACATAACACAATAAGCACAGAAGAACAGCACAGATGATTCATGAAGCCTGAGAGAGATACAAAGTACACTGAAATATAAATATATAAGCAGGTGGGAAATAGTCGTGAATGTGAAAATAGGTGAGAGTGCAGAGGAGAATGCTTTTCATTATATATCCCCAGTTATAATTTAATGGAAATCCAGTGCAAGATGCTTTTTATATAGAAAAATAGAATTTGAAACTCAGCTTAAGAGGACACACAGAGAAAGTAACTACTTATGTTAGGAGCCAAGAAGCCATTGCTAGTGCATAGTTTCAGAATTTTTTTTTTTTTTTTTTTTTTTAGCATATACATATCTCTAGTTAGAAGAAACAGGTAAGCCAATAGCACAATGTCTTGTTTAATTTAGAGCTTTGATTTTACACAGCCTTACTCCAACGTAGGCTGTTTTCCAGGTTATTCTCTTTTTTAAAAAAAGTATTTTATCACATACAAATGCTAATGTATTTGATGTAATAAGTGACAATTTTTCAAAAATAAAGAAGCACTAGTGCTGCAACTAACTGGCTAAAGATAAATGCCTTAGCTTATCTTTTTAAATAGGTAAATAAATGACACTGAAATACACTTCAAATGATAAGAATGATTGGATTTGGAACATATAAAAGGATATCCAAAAGAATCTGACTAATAGAATAATAAAGAATATGTCCCTTGGATAATTAATGAATATGCTATGTAACATGAGGACCATGAATTATTCAAAGAGAATGTGTATTTCCAAAATGTTTTAAAACTTTTTATAGCTCAAATATACTTTACTTTTTATTTCTTACCCTGATTCTTCAGGGCAATTTAAAGTGACAAAGGGACTCAAAAAATGTAGTCCTACATCTATTTAAAGCCCAATTGCCTCTTTTTACACTGCTATTTAAACAATTAGACTATTATAATAGAAAGGGTGACAATATCAAGATAAAATCAATTTAAAACTTTAAAGTAAATTTGAAATAAATTTCACAAAAAATCAAAAGTTTAAAATCAATTTAAATTTTAAAATAATTTAAAAGTTTAAATCAACCATAATATTTCCTGGTTCTGGAAGCAAGTATGCTTGGCATACAATTAATCAAAATTGCTCAATTATACATGAAGAAGAGACTGATAAATAGCATCATGTTATTGATGATTTGGAGATTTCTTCCCTAAAAGATATACATTGCTAAGGATTTTATTGTTCTTAATATATTTCATTTCTGTGGCTTTTTGGGAAGGGATCAAACTGAATGCTCATGGAGGCTTATTTTCTTCTTCCTCCTCTACACAGAGAATTTCCATTACTACCCAGTCACATAGTACAGCCATTATGAAAAACAGTAGAGAGGTTACTCAGACCATTACAGATAGAACTGCCATATGATTCAGCAGGCCTACTATTTGGTATATACCCAAAGGAATGGAAATCATCATGTTAAATCCCTGCATTACCATGTTTATTGCAGCACTATAATAGCCAAGATATGAAACCAACTTAAATGTCCATTGATGCATGACTGGATAAGGAAAATGTAGTATATATACACAATGGAATACGGCTTAGTTTTAAAAAAGAATGAAATTCTGCCATTCACAGCAACATAGATGAACTTGGGGAAAATTATGTTAAGTGAAATAAGTCAGGCACAGGAAGAGTATGTCCTCACTTGTAAGTGGGACCTAAAAAATGAGGGAGGGAGGGGGGGAGAGAGAGAGAGAGAGAGAGGAAAAAAGAAAGAAAGGAGAAAAGAAAGATGAAAGGAAGGAAGAAAGAAAGGAGGAAAGAAAATAAGAACAATCACAATAATATGTTGAACTTTCAAAAGAAGAGAACAGAACTGTGGTTATTAGAGATTGGTAAAGAGGTTAGTGAGAAATTGGTTAAGGGTCGTAAAGAAGGATCATGTTTCATAAAGATAAGCATACTAATTACCCTGATTTGATCATCAAGTATTGTACACAGGTATTGATATTCAACTCTATACCCCACAAATCGGTATGATCAATTGTGTTTCAATAAAATAAAATAAAATAATTTAAAAACATATTTCTCATTTACTGAGTCTATAAATAAATAAGTTTTATTTTTTAAGGGCCCCTTCAACTGAAAAGTTGACCTTAATGCAGACTGTCCATATATGTCTGGAGTAAGCTATGAAATAATATAAATTTTAGAAATTAGGTGTATTACCTCTCTGCTGGTCATTTTTTCCTCAATAAACTTTATTTTATATCTGTTCACATAGCACTAGTGGTATGTATCTATAACTACTCTACAGGACAGGTGATGTATCATTAAAAGGATACACTCCCCTTTCCTCACTGCTATTGGTTTTGAAAATAGTGTCTATCCAACTCCCACACACCAGACCATGGTAGAAATCATGCCTTTTATGGGCAGTAGCAGGTCACAGGGAATGCTGGTGACTGGTTTTCTGCTAGTTTCCATGTGACAGCTATGAAGTTTGCCAGTTTGGAGTTTTCCAGAAGGGCTGCTGAGATATCTGTTCCAAACCCTGTAGAGGACAGCAAAGGTGTGATGGATGCTAGCTCCAGAACAAGTAAGTCAGCCACAGGTTGTGCTAGCCAGGGCCCATCAGACACTCGGGGAGGTTTGCTGCAAACTCAGAGAGAGTCCAGTAAGTCACCAAAGCCACTAAACAAGAGGCAATTTGAAAGAGCAGAGGAATCTTTTAGCAACTAATAACCCTAAAACATGCAGATCATTGAAAGAAACACTGATTTTCTACAAAAGGAAAACGCCAGGTTGTAAAACTGGTAGCAGAAAAAAGGAGGCCGGACTCTGGAGCTCAGAAAATTCCTGCAAAAATACATGTACTTTATGGCTGACAGTTGGGGGAATGATAAAATCAATAGGCCACTGGAGCTCACAGAAATGAGGCCCCAAAGCTCAACCAAGCAGATGATCTTATGCAGAAACTCACAATGGGCTTGGCAGTTCTGTGGAACAAAAATTAGACAAGCCCATATCTGGGCTTTGGAGGATTAACAGGATAAACAAGGCAGAGCCAAGAACCAGGTCAGAGAACAGATCTCTTCTCTTCTACCCAAGGGTGGAGGGGAGTGTACCAAACATTCCTGAACTAGCCATAGGAGCTACCATCGCTCTTAGTTTATTTTTGTGTCTGGCTTGTCCTTGTTCTTTTGTTATGCTATAAAATTATATACATGTTCTAAGTGTTGAATTGCATAGTAATGCTGTTTGGCTATTGGCAGTACAGTATCTACTTTTGGCTACTGTGAAAGTAGACAGATTCATGATACCAAGTGGTCTGTACTCATAAAACCTGCTAAAACTGTACAGTTCTAACAATGTCTCATCCCAGAAGAAAAAGTAATAGGTCTTGTTTGGGTTAAATTGTGCACCTTGAAAATTCATAGTTGAAGTCTTAAACCCCAGTAACTCAGAATGTGACCTTGTATGGAGATAGGAACTTTGCAGAAGTAATCAAGTTAAAATGAGATCATTAAGGTAAGCTCTAATCCAGTATGACCAGTGTCCTTTTAAAAGGTAAAAATTTGGACATAAATACACACATAAGGGGAACACCATATATGATACTTCCGTAATACAAGGAATACCAAAGATTAACAGCAGCCTGCCAAAAGCTAGAGGAGAGGCATGGAGCAGATTGTTTCTCATAGAGCTCAGAAGAAATCAACTCTGCCAACACTTGGATCTTGGACGTTTAGCTTTCTGAACTAAGACGATTAACTTTGTTATTTAAGCCACCCACTGTGATGCTTTGTTACAGCAGCCCTAGTGAATTAATACAGACTTTTACAAGTTAATGGAGGTAACGCCCCAAAGAAATGAGTGATTTACAAATGCATAACGTGTTTAAGAAGGGACCAGATGGCGGTGAAGATGAAGCTCTCAGTGGCAGATCATCCACATCAATTTGTGAAGAGAAAATTAATCTTTTTCAGGCTCTAATTGAAGAGGACCAACAATTAATAGCAGAAACAACAGGCAATACCATAGACATCTCAATTGGTTCAGCTTACACAATTATGGCTGAAAAATTATATTCGAGCAAACTTTCTGGTCAATGGTGCCAAAACGGTTGTCCTCAATTCAGCAGCAGACAAGAGCAGAGCATTCAATGGAAATTTTAAACAAGTGGGATTAAGATCCTAATGCTTTCTTGGAAGAATGGTGACAGGAGATGAAACATGGCTTTAACATTACAATCCTGAAGACAAAGTACAATCAAAGCCATGGCTACCAAGACGTGGAAGTGGTCCAGTCAAAGCATAGTAAACTGTTCAAGAGCAAAGGTCATGACAACAGTAATTTGGTATGCCCACGGTGATTTGTTGGTGACTCTCTGGAGGGCCAAAGAACACTAACATCTGCTTATTATGAGACTGTTTTGAGAAAGTTAGCCAAAGCTTTATCAGAAAAACACTCAGAAAAGCTTCACCAGGGATTCATTCTTCACCACAGCAATGTTCCTGCTCATTCCTTTCAATACAAGAGCTATTTTGTGAGAGTTTGATGATAAATCATTAGGTATTCACCTTACAGTTCTGATTTGGCTCCTTTTGACTTTTTTGTTTCCTAATTTTTGTTCTCACTTATTGGAGGGAGCTAAACATTAATATATAAATTCACACACACTCATACACACACACACACACACAAATCGGGGGGGGGGAGGGAAGAAGATATAACAACCACAATTATTTGAAGTTGATACAACAAGCAAACAGAAAGGACATTGTTGGGGGGGAGGGGGGGAGGGAGAAGGGAGGGAGGTTTTGGTGATGGGGAGCATTAATCAGCTACAATGTATATCGACAAAATAAAATTTAAAAAAAAAAAAAAAAGAAAAAGAAATTTTAAAAGGGTACCCACTTTTTTTAGGTAATAATGTGAAAAAGAATGCATTTGCATGGTTAAATTCCCAGGACTTTCAGCTCTTTAGGGATGGACTAAATGGCTGGTATTATCCTTTTAAAAAGTGTCTTGATCTTGATGGAGTTTTATTTAGAAATTAAGCTTTAACTTATTTATTTATTTTGTGTTTTTAATTTTCTTTATTGAAACATAGTTAATAGTACATATGTGTGAGGTACAGAGTTGAATATCAATACCTGTGTGGAATATGTGATGCTCAAATCAGGATAATTAGTATATTTAACCTTGTACAATGTAATCATTTTCATGGCCCTTTACCAATTTCTGCCTTCATGTGGTCTTTCTCTTTCGGTGCTTGGCTTACTTCACTTAACATAATTTTCTCTAAGTTTATCCATGTTGCTGTGAATGGAAGTATTTCATTCTTTTTTATGGCCAAGTATTATTTCATTGTATAAATATACCAAATTTTCCTTATCCGATTGTCCAATGATGTGAGATTATGTTGTTGCCATATCTTCGCTATTGTAAATAGAGCTATAAAGAACATGGGAGTGCAACCCTTCAACATGATAATTTTCATTTGTTTGGGTATATACACAGCAGTGGGATTGCTGGATCATATGGCAGTTCTATCTGTAGTTGTTTGAAGAACCACAATACCATTTTCCATAATGGCTACAACAATTTACAGTCACACTGACAGTGTAAGAAGGTTCTCCTTTTTCTACACCCTTTATTCTCTGTCTTTTTGATAATAGCCAGCCTAACTGGGGTGAAATGATATCACAATGTGGTTTTGATATGCACGTCCCTGATGCTGAGTGATGCCGAGTGTTTTTTCATATGTCTGTTGGCTATTTGGATATATTCTGTCCCTGTTTGCAGATAATATGATCCTATATATAGAAAAGCCTAAAGACTCTACAAAAAAAAAAAAAAAAACTCTCAGAGTTGATAAATGGTTTAGGTAAAGTTGTGGGATACAAAATCAAAATGCAAAAATCATTAGCATTTTAATACTCCTATAATGAGCTACCAGAAAAAGAATTGAAGAAAGCTAGTCCATTTACAATAGTCAACAAAAAATAAATAAATAAAATAAAATACCTATGAATAAATTTAACCAGGAAGTGAAAGATGTCTACAATGAGAACTACAAATTATTTTTGAAAGAATTTAAAGAGGACACAAAAAGATGGAAAAACATTCCATGTTCTTGAATGGGAAGAATTAACATCGTGAAAATGTCCGTACTACCCGAGGTGATCTACAGATTCAACACAATCTCCATCAAAATACCAATGACATTCTTCACAGAAATAGAAAAAACAATCCTAACATTCTATGGAATGACAAAAGACCCCAAGTATCCAAAGAAATCCTGAGCAAAAAAAGTAAAGCAGGAGGCATAATGCTACCTGACTTCAAAATAAACTACAGTTTATTTTGATTTCATAAACTTTCAGTTCTAAATATTTTACAATTATCTGTGAATTTTCTTTTTTGATTCATGAGTTAATTAGAGGTCTCTTGATTAATTTAAATTATCTGGGGGTTATCTAGATAGCTTATTGTTATTATTTACTAATTTCAACCCATTGTTGTGGGAGGACATAGTCTGTATGACTTCAATCATACATAATTTGCTGAAAATTGTTTAATGATTCAGTATATGATATATCTTGGTAAATGTTCCATGTGAACTTGAAAAGAATTGTGTACTTTTATGTTGGGTGGAGAACTTTATAATGTCAATTAGGTCAAGTGGGTTGATAGTGTTCAAATTTCTATCCTCACTAACTTTTTGAAAGAAAAGACTTTAAATTTCCATGTATTAGATGGCTGGAATCTCTCTTTTACCTCTTAGTTCTGTAAAGTTTCACATTGTGTATTTTGAAACCCTGTTGTTAAAACCTTACACATTTAGGATTGTTATGCCTTTTTAATGAATTGTTTATTGAGTAAGTGTATGATATGTTCCTTTTTATCATTTGGCACATTCCTTGCCTCAAACTTTACTTTATCTAATATTAATATAACCACTCCAACTTTTTTATAATATGTGTTGTGCAGTATAGCTTTTCAATCTTCTTATTTTCAACTCACCTGAGTCCTTGTATTTGAATTTTATTTTTTATGGTTAGCATACATTTTATTTATCTGAACATGTCTTTTTAAACTTAATTTTTAAGTATGTGTTATTGTCTAGAGTATTCTACATTGATAGCTTTTGTTTTTGTCTTTTTCAGAATTTTAATTGTACTGTTTATTTTCTCTGGGCTTTCCTTGTTTCTGATATGTTAGCTGTATATACAGGGAAGGCCTTCCAACCATAGTAATAATAATTTTTAAAAAGACTAAATGAGGCATTTCTTATAATACTTGGCACCTAAAATGATAGCTTGATTAACTGATAAAACACTCCACCTCTGGGCTGTGATAAAACTAACAGAATACTGTAGCTATCCATTATAATGATAATAAATTGCTGATACCCTGATCTATTAAGTGCATTTTGTTCTTATGATATTCCTAACTATAGACTAATCTCTCTCAAAGTTGACACTATTGGCATTTTTAATCAAATAATTCTTTGAGGGGCCATTATGGGCATTGTAAAATGTTTAGTAGCATCCCTGGCCTCTGTTTACTAGGTGTCAATTACATCCGCTACCACTGCCAGTTGTGACTATCAAAAATATCTCCAGACATTGTCACGTGTTGCTATAGGCAAAATTACCGCCAGGTGAGAACCACTGCTATAGAGCATATCTTCCTGAAAGTGACTGCAATATATCTTTATACAGTTTTTATTTGGGAAAATGTATGTGTGGAGAAGAGGATAGTTGTTATTACTGTCTATCTGGGTAAGGCTATTGGTCTACCCAGGACTGAAATGCTAAAGTATTTGATGTTTCTCCTCTGGAAACACATGCAAAGACTTACTTATGAATTTGATCTTCATATTACATTTGTAAATGCCTATATGAAGTGACACATCTAGAGAAAAACATCTGGGCCTACAAAGCCAATAAAGTATGTAATTAGTCAGTTTTTCTGTAGCCCACTAAATCATATTGCAGTCCATCACAGTAATGGAACTACCAAAAAGGACTGGAATGACCAACATGAATCTTTTTCTGACTTATGTACTTGCCAGCTATGCCGCCCTTCTCAATGATAGGATGTATAGGATGAGATGGCCCCATTCTAGTCAGCAATTTAAAGGTACACAAGGACATATATGCTTAATTAATTTTCTATCCAACCAAGAGCAAAGGAAAATCATAATCAAAGAGGTTATAAAAGGAAATAGTTAAACCAAAACTATCTTCTCACATTTTTGTGACCTTTCTTTTTCTTAACTTCAGTAAACAAATAGCTAACATTGCTCGAAAGATGAACAGCAGGATTAAACATGAATGAGGACATGGACTTTGCTTCAGGTCATTCTATGCCCACCATACTCTGTCTCCAGATGTTATGCATGCTGAATAAAATGATAATGATTGGGTTGCTGTGGAACTCACCACTCCAGAAAAGGGAAGAGAAACAGTTTGGCTTAACCGTGGTAGGGCAGTACATCCAATCCTGCGAAATGTTAGGAGACTGGGGGAGACAGTAAATATCTCTCTTCTTTCCTTACAGCTATGGATAAAAAGCACCATACAACTTTCTGTGGTTTTCCATTCAGTAGCTATAAAATTACTTCCTCACAATGTTGTATATGTCATTTCACATCTGATCCAGCTGCATGAAACCCTACGATTCTCACATCCCAGAGAATGTCTCAAATACCTCTATGACCTGAAATGAAATGACATGAAGGTGGGGAAATGTAATAATATTGCAAAAAATGAGGTCTAGACCAAGGAGAGATAGTTCTGGATTATTCTGGAAGATCATTTCTCCTTTTTTAAGTAAGTTAGCAAATAGCTGATTCAGCAGGTCAGAGTTGGCTTGGTGGAAGATCATGCTGATACCAGCCACTGCTCTTGGGATGTTTTTCCTTTCTATCAGGCCATCTTCTCAGCCAGAGAACATCTATTTTTACATGTTTGCATAGCTTTCCCCTATTTGTTGACCCTGTATATGTAAATTACTACAGGGGAGGGGCTTCTCTACTGAAAAGTTGACAATGGAAGATGCAGTCTATTTACACTGGCCTAAGCTGTGATCTCAGAGATATCCTTTTCAGATTCTGATGTTCTCCTATCCAAAATTCATTTAAATTTTCCCCAATAAAGCCTATTTTATATCCACACTATGTGTGGCTAGTAGGGCCTATCTGTAACCCATACCGTAGTTTTATTCTAGAACATCTTGCAATGCTCATAATTCTTATCAAATTATATATCAAAACAGAAATATTCAGTATGCTACCACTATAAATAGTTAATATGTTGGAATGCTCTAAGATTTTATGAATGCAACCAACCAAACTTTAAAATCTCTTGTATAATCACATGTATACTAATGAAAAATGTAGTTTATGACACTTCAATTAATTTTCAAAATGCTCACGGACTTTAATACTGGCATTATCATAAAAAGCTTTTTGCCTTAGAGAAAAAGTGAGATTAATTTGCTAATATATTCTTAATTATTGAGATTCTGCACACACACACACACACACACACACACACACACACACACACACACACACACACACACACACACACACACACACAACCTGGAGGGTAAAATGTTACCCAATCATGAGTTGAAATGTAAATTTACATATTTTTCCTATATAATTTTCGCCACATGATAAAACTGTTACTTCCAAAACTGTTTCTGTCACTCGTGAAATTTCAGCATAGTTTATTTCAAACAGTTTCTAAAGTGTTTTGTTTTGTTTTCTTTTCTTTTTTGCTTTTTGTTTGTTCGTTTTTTTCTCAACTTAACTTTTATTACCCCCATCATGATATGCAGGGTGTGTAGACAAAAGCTTTTTGTCAGCAAAACTACATGAAAAGATAAACAGTGTAATAATTCATGTGACCCAAAATGGGCAAAAGCAAAAGACTAGCTTCCCCTCAAGAAAAATTTCAGACCTATGAAAAGGACAACAATATTAATAAAAAAAAAATGTATTTACTTAGAAGAATTCAGAATGTCAACAAAAGAGCTGCATTTTTTTTTTCGCAATTACAGAGTGGTATTCAGTTAACAGAACAACTATTTCATATAAGCTGCATCAGAGACAAATGCAGATGATAAAAACTACCATCCCCATGTATCTGTTCTATGCAACAAGAACCTGCTTTAAATTTCCATGCCAATTTATAGCCCCCATACCGTACTAGGCAAGGTTAGTGGCTATTGAAAATACCACCAGGACAGGGCTATCTAAAGACACATTTGGTAGTGTGCTAACTATGCAAAAAAAAGACACTGCACAGTTTAAAAACAAATCTTACACAGCCTTACATTTCAATGTTTTTCTTTAAAAGGAGTGAGTTTTGTACAGGGGGGGTTAAATGCTTTATAGACAAGAAAAAAAAACTGCACTAGAACCAACTTATTCATCATCATCATCTTCCTCTTCCTCCTCTTCCTTCTTTTTCTTGCTTTTTTCAGCCTTGACAACTCCCTTTTTTGCCATATCAGGCTTTCCTTTAGCTCAGTATGCAGCAATATCCTTTTCATAATTTTCCTTCAGCTGAGCAGCCTTCTTTTCATATGGCTGCTTGTCATTTGCTGCAGTGTTGCCCACATCTCTCCCAGTTTCTTTGCAACATTGCCAATGGATAGGCCGGGATATTCTCCTTTGATTTGGGGAAGATACTCAGAACAGAACAAGAAAAAGGCCAAAGGAGTCCTCTTAGGTGCATTGGGATCTGTGAACCTCTTTTTTATTTCCCCTTTAGGAAGGAGATAAGTTTTCATTTCTCTTTCATAACAGGCCTTGTCCACCTTTGCCATGTCTTCAAATTTTCCTTTCACTTTAGCAGACGTGGTCTTCCTCCTCTCTGAGCACTTAGAAAACTCTGAGAAGCTGACGGAAGCATCTGAGTGCTTCTTCCAGTGCTCCTTCCGACAAGTTTGCACAAAGATGAATATGATTCATTTTGCCTCTCAGCTTCTTAGGATCTCCTTTGCTCCTATTTAGCTATTTTTCCTCAGCAAGGCACAGAGTTGCCCAGTTCCTGTCCGGCTCTCACTTTCCCCGGCACTGTCTCTATGGAGCTCAATGTACTGCAATGGCTTTTTTTTTTTTTTAATAAGCAAAGTCTTAGTAATGGAATATAATGAGTTTTAGTGAAATTTCTCTCTATATATATTCTTACAGTGAAAGCCATACAACATAATTAAAATTCAGTTAAATATAACATGGGTAAAAAGCCTCACTCAAAAGAGTATATATTGTATAAATTCATTTATATAAAGTTTTAGAATGGGCAAAAATATCAAAACAGTGACTCCACTGGTAGGTTGGAATTAGGATCGACTTGGAAGAAGCATGCATTTGCTTTCTAGGATAATGGTAATATTTCATATATCAATACAGGATATTGTTATGCATGTAAGGTCATTTATTGAAAGTTAGATAATGCACGATTAAGATTTATGCATATTATCTTATCTTAAAAGAAAAAAAACATTGAGCTGTAATTCATGATACAAATGTTGTAATATTTAGGGGGAAATTTGTTGATCTCTGCAATTTACTTTGAAATGCATCCAAAAATAAGATGAACTGAGAGATGGGCATGTTAATTGTAGGATCCGAGTCGTGAGTATCTAAGTGTTCACTGCAAAACACTTCTCACTTTGTTGTATTTATGAAAGTTTTATGATAAAATGTTGGGGAAATATAGTGAAATAGATAAATAAAGTAAAAATTAGAGTTGCCAACTAAATACAAAACATATTAACAATTAAGAATAATATATCATGTAATTAGCATAAGAAACACTCAGACCATATAGCTCAGGAAATTATTGTTAATGCTTCATAGGATTAGTAGATGGGTTCTGATTGTTATAAATAATATGAAAACTATTATTATAATGAGAAAAATGTAAAGTAAAAAGATCTAAGATTTGTAGAAAATATCAGTTTTTTCACCACAGAAAATTTCCTCAAAAATAATATATAGAAAAGCAACTCTTTGGACTGGCTGGTTAGGTCAGTTGGCTACAGCACAGTATTATAACACTAAGATCAAGGGTTCCCTGTACCAGCCAGCCATCAAAAAAAAAAAAAAAAAAAGTAATTCTTTAAAGTACTGTGCAGAAGGGAAATAAAGCAAATGTAAAATTAACTTTTTAAACATAAAACCTGCCCCTCATCCCGTTCTTTTTAGAAGATAATGAGCACCTTTTTACTTTTTGTGGAAAGTATTCAGCAGATCTTTGAAATTTTTCAGTAACGTAGTGGGGTGGGTTTTCCAACACAGAATGTAATGTTGAACAAGGTACATTTTCAGGTTCCCAACTCGTAAGACTTCGTTGCAACTCATGGTTATCTCTTTCTCTAAATTGACTGTGTCATATTGTTTAGCAATTACATTTTTCATTTCATAAAATAATTAAAGCATCTGTTATAAATATTCTTCTTATGAATCTCTTCATATTCAACTTCTTTATCCCTCCAATAAACTAAATTTAGCTATGAAAATAACCAATTTTCATGCATATTTTTCCAATCTGTCTTTAAAATATTCATTGGGGTCTAAAGAGTACATCCCAACCCATTTAAAACAATTCAACTGAAGCTCTCCTCCAATGTGCTTGCCTTTCTTTTATAGCCCCTTTTCTTTCTAGTCCTTTGTAAGTCAGAACACCTTTATTCAGCTCTAACTTCTTTATGCATACTGGTCTTTATATATTAAAAAAAAAAGCAAAACAAACAAAAACACACAACACACAAAAAAACTACATCACGAGAATACAAATTTTGATGAACAGCAATCAGACATACTTGGAAACTGTTAAAAAACCTGATTAATGAGCGTTATTCCTTAAAATTATCTTTTAATGATCTTGGCTTGAGAAAGCTAGTAATTTATATTTTAAATATCTATCCTGAATTCTGATAAACAGATCCTACTAGAGAGCCAAAGGGCCCAGTGCTATTCAACATATGTTTAACTTAGATGATAATACATAAAACATGATAAAAATTTGTGGATGAAATAGTGTTAGTGATATTAGCTAGTGAATTAAATGAAACAATTAAGATTAAAAATATCTTTATCAAATAGAAAACTGATATGAAATCAGCAATAACATTATGCATATAAACCTGAAAGAATGTAATATTTTCTATTTGTAATAAAAGAATTAATTGGCCAATTTCAAAATTTATTAAACAAGTTGGAAATAGTTCATGTAAAAAAGTTATCTTAGTTATTATCACATTACAAGACAACAAAATTCACATGACCATGAAGGAGATAATATGAATCACTCCCTTCTGTATAACACCTTAACTGTGTGTCTGAGCCGCACACTTTAATAAGATTGCTAAAAAATTACACTAACTACTGCTGTCAGGTAGTTGATATAGAATGGTGAAAGGATTGTAAACTATATCATATAAATAAAGGTTATTGGAACGAGACTTGCTTAGTAAACAGAAAAAAAGATCTGGCAGATGAGGGAGAAGCATCACCACAGTCTGAATTTCTCATACTGCTGAATTTCATTATAATTCAATACAACAATAACTATTTCTCTGATTGTTTGACAACACATGCCACCTTGCTGTTCAAGTTGTCTGCGAATCATTGATCCCAACATCAAAGTGTAGATGGTTTTGAAGGGCTGTCATGTGAAAGAAAACTTCTGTTTTTATTCCAGAAGACTAAAGTAGAAAAAATATTTAGATGAATCAAAAAGACAGATTTTAACTTACATATCGAATTAATAGCTAACAATTTAATTTATTGTCAGTGCCATTTAAGGAGAGACTACATGCATGACTATCTTAAATCATCACATGATATAAAGTAGACTTTTGTTTAGAAGGGACGTGGTCTTCTTAGTACCCACCAGAGTTCAGCTATTAGTGTCCATTCCAAGTCTTAAAAATGTTAATAGTTTAATTTAATAAAGAAAAACAATTTGTCAAATGTTTTGTCTACATTAAAATACTTCATTGATCAAATTATTACTCTAATAGGCTTTTTGATAAATCATTAATCCATTGACTTCTCCTTTTCACTATCTTATGTTTCATCTGTATCTCATTCAGCATGTAGTCTGCATTACTAATACCTGGTGCATGGCATTCACTTACTCCAATTAGTCTATTGAATTAGACTTTGCAAAAGAAACTATACCCTCAAAAGTAACCTACAATGCTGGAATTCTTAGCATAAGCATCATTTTGAATGAGGTATTTCCCAAGTAATCATGACAAGATGCCTATTTGATCCATAAAGTAAAACACATAAATTAATTATTTATGGGTTAATACATCATCCTGCAGAAATTAGGGCCAGAGGAAGTTAAATTTGAGGAATTTAGAGTAGGATGCAGTACTTAGCAAGGCAGATTCAGGCATGGTGATGGGTTATGGGTCTCTCATTGGCTAAGGTGTTGTTAAAATTATATACCAAGTAGAGAAAATTGAGGCAAGCTTAGTTTGCTCCACAATGTGAAAATTACCAAAAATGGCAACATTTTTGTTGTTCATTTAACATGAGATCTACTCTTTTACTGAATTTTTAAGTGCACAATTCAGTATTGTTAACTATATGCACAATGTTGTACAGCAGATCTCTAGAACTTATTAATCTTGCATAACTGATGCTTCACATCCATTGAACACCAACTCCCTATTTCCTTCTCCCCCCAGTCCCTGACAACCACCATACTACCCTCTATTTCTACGAGTTTGACTATTTTAGATATATCATGTAAGCAGAATCATGAATCATTTGTCCTGTGTGTGGCTTGTTTTACTTAGCATGATGTCCTCCAGGCTTATCTATGTTATTGCATATGGCAGGATTTCCTTAGTTTTCAAGGTTGAATAACATTCCATTTTATGTATATACCACATTTTTTAAATCCATTCATCCACTGATGGACACATAGGTTGTTTTCATATCTTGTCTACTGTGAATAATGCTGCAATAAACATAGCATGCACATATCTCTTTGAGAGCCTAATTTTAACTTTTTGGGGTATACGCCAAAAAGCAGGACTGCTAGATCACATGGCAATTATATTTTAACTTTCAGGAGCCTTCATACTGTTTTCACCATTTTACATTCCTATCAGCATTGTACAAGTGTTCCAATTTCTCCACATTCTCACCAACATTTGTTTTATCTTTTGTTTTTTGAAATAAATCCATGTATATACAGTCAACTGATCTTCAACAAGGGTGCCAAGAATACACAATAGGGAATAGATAGTGTCTTCAACAAATGGTATTTGAAAAACTGGAATCCACAAGCAAAAGATTGAAATTGGACCCTTCTACAATTTGCAAAATCAACTCAAAATGGATTAAAGATTCAATTGTGAGATCTGAAACTGCAAAACTGCCGGAAGAAAACATAGGGAAAAAGCTTCCTAACACTAGTCTAGGCAATGCTGTCTTGGATATGACACCAAAAACACAAACAACGAAAGCAGAAAGAGTTAAGTGGGACTACATCAAACTAAAAAGGCTTCTGCACAGCATACGATCAACAGAGGGAAAAGGCAAACTATGGAATAGGAGAAAATACTTGCAAGCCACGAATCTGATAAGGGGTTAATATAAAATATATAAATAACTCCTACAACCCAATAACAAGCAAACAATGCAATTTAAAAGAGGGCAAAAGACTGAACAGACATTTGTCCAAAGAAGACCTAAAATGGACAACAGGTATTTGACAAGATGCTTGACATCAGTGATCATCAGTGAAATGCAAATCATAACCAGCAGATATCATATCACACCTGTTGCAATGTCCATTATCATAAAAAAAACTTTTTTAAAAAAATTAGGATTATTTTAGCCATTGCTATATAATGAAAATAATTTGGACATTTCCTCTTTCTAGTAATTTTCCCATCTGTAATTATTGCCATTACAGTTTGTTTTCTCTAGAACGTCAAAACTTGTGTATTAACATTTTGTCCATGTCACAACAGATTTGAAGACACTTGGAACAAAGGGAGCATAGCATAACAGTTAAGAGCATATGACCCAGACCCAGAATTTCCTTCAGTCAATATTTGCTAAATATCGCTTCTCTTACTCACGTTTTTACTAACAGATGACTAAATCATAATTAGAGGATAGAGTTTCTGAATATGTTGTCACTTGAGGGACATCAACTATATATTTGAAAATTTAAAAAAGCAAAGCCATGTTTTAAGGTCAGTTACCAAACAAGTGATTCTCATGACAAAAGTACTATATTCTTTTTACATAAAAATAAATATGATTGATAAGAATCAACATATTACTTCACCAAGGATTTTAGTTTTAAATTAGTTATAAATGACTGCTAAGCTGTATTAAGCATTTTTATACCAGGTACTATTCTGGGAACTTTATATGTTTTGACATAACATATATAATATGCAACATAACCAACATAACAAGGCATACATAAAACAAAACTATCATTAGCCTATGGTTAAAGAAAGAGGAAGTCACATGGTGAGTAAGTGAATGAGCAAGGATCTGAACACAAGCAGACTGTCTTCAAAGCCCTTGTCCCACATCCCAAACTACATAAAACAATACAGCTGCTTTTTAGGACATGGGCATCTGAAAACTAGAGCCGTATACTACAAAGTGAGACCTACATATTAACCCCTCAAAATATCCCATGAATGAAAGATTCTGTGGTCAAGCATATTTAGGATCTATCAGATTTTATTTCTTACACACCCTCTAAAAAGCCCTGAAGTAAAAACAAACGAAAACATAAACATAAAAATAACCTCTTAAAAAAAAAATTCTCAAACGTTAGTCAACAGAACACCTAGAATCGTAACTACCAAACTTCTGGAGATTTTAACACGCTTTCCAAGAATACACATTGGGCTTCTCATCTGAAAAGAATTGAGAAAATATTTTGGAGTGAAGTTAGAATGTCTGTCTTACAACCCTATAAGCAGAAACCTATGTAACCTATAAAAATTTTATTTGATGAGTAATTTATAATTTTGATGATCTCCAAGAAGAAAATTATCCTCATTCCAAACCTGAAAGGAAAATATTCCATCTCCTTTTTATAAGTGAGAAAATAATCTCAGAAAAATTAAGAGGTGCAATCATGATCCCACAGCCTGCACATCTGCTCATTCCTTCTATTATTGTAATAGAATACTTATGCTTCTTATTTATTTAATATGAAGGATTTTTTTTTTCTTTTCTATCCAAAACCTTCTTCTCCAGAAGTGTCAACATTTTAAAGTTGCTGTAGTTCACTCCCATTTGCTGCATAGGTGCCAATTCCTCTAATTAGTCTCACAAAACATGAAGTCTCAGTAGTCAAGTTGTCTTGGAATCATTGATCCCAAAACCAATGCATAAGTACTGCTGATCTTCAAATCAGTGATCAGAATGGCCTTCCTAATTATGGTTGTCCTCTTTCCTTTTTATCTGTATGACACAAACATTCTTAACAGACTTGAGTCATCTGCCCAGAAGCTGTTGTCAGTATTCATTAGAATTTCACATCCAAAAGATGTAAACAAGTCTCCCAGTTTCCATGTTTAGACCAAAAAGCCTTAGAAACAATTTATTCTTTCTCCTTGCTAAATTTAAAATTGTCTTTGCCATTTTATTTACTAGTTCACAACATTGCTTTTTTTTTAAAAGATAAATTAGAATCATTTTCTAAAATGCTAACCTTTTCCTATAAGTTTACTAATTTTATTTTCATCCCTCATCTGTACAACATGACACAGGCACTGAGTAATGTTGATAATGTGACAATGAAATTAATCTGCCAACAAGTTTGTAATACCGCTAAGTACAATATTGCAATATAATTTTCTGCCAAGTAATTAAATAAATACAAGTTCCAAGTAATTAGATATTTTAAAAAGTGAGCTGAAATGGTACAGACTTGTTTGTTTGTTATTTACCCAGATTTTGTTAATTATACATGGATATAACTAGGTAGGATAAAACTCAAAATTAGTGGCTTTTTAAAGAATGAGGTAACTGAAGTCTATATGCTTCTCAGATAGTCAGAGTTCTCCAGTTCAGTGGATTATCAGCATATTATTATTTTTTTCTCTTACTGCCTGACTTCTGGCCTTCTTAATGCTTCTTCACACCACTTAAAAGGATGAACAGAAAAGATATTAAAGTTAAATTAGTCTACTTATTAGTCAGTCAATGAGTCAGCAAGGACCTGCTGGGAGTCCATAGCATATAAATTACAGCAATTTTCTCTTTCATAATTTCTTAGTCAGAGGGATGCTCAATTTTGTTTTTTAACTATACTGCACTCATTTTGGTTTTTATTGATGTCAACTATATATATATTCCTTCCATTTCAGTGCATATTATTTATTATTAACTTTTATTTATATCACTATATTTGTTTATCTTTCTCCCCCCAAAATCCCATACTATGGAATTTTAAATATATTAATTTAAGTTCTATATAAAGATGGTGTCAGACTAACCCTTTATAATATCCCATGTTATTTTCTGTATAAACATTAATAAACTTATTTTTAAATAAAAACTGGAATCTAACAAACAAACAATAAAACACAGTCAGTAATTTACACAAGTATTGAAGGTCTTTCTGGTAGCTACTGCAACCAGAAATACTCTGATTTAAAAGACAATAACTGATACAGGCATTCTTCACTCTGGTGCACACAACCTTGTACAGCTGGGAAACCTATGGTAGGATATCTGTTCATTACCTTATACCCCTCCCCTTCACTCTGCTTGATCAAATATTTTTGAGGTTCTGTCTGCATGAACCAATTCCATGTCTCACTCATTTAGTGAAACATGAAGGGCTTTATCTTTATATATATTCAAAGATAACACAGTAGGGCTCAGTGGAATGCTTAGTTCCCTAAAATGAAAGACAAGAAGAGCTTAGGGCTTATATTTTTAAGCCATATAATTAAAGAATTTCCATCTGACTAAGAGCAACTGGGATAAAAACTACCCTTCATGTGGTCACATACCAGGCAGGAAACGGGGTATGAGAAAACCCTGTTTCAGTCAAGCAGAGTTACCATAGTTAACTAGACACTAGACACTGGAAAATACATAAGGATACCATCTTGAAGCCATCTTTCAACTTTTATTCTCAAAAAAAAAAAATTTTTTTTCTTCAACCACATAAACAGCAAATAAGATCAAGAAATGATTTCACAGCATATTTATTTACAAATGCCAAGTTTGGATGGAATCTACCTTGATGAAACATACTAAGCATATTACAAACAAACAAACATAACATTAGCCTATGAATAAAAAATAAAAACTCTCTTCTTTCTATTTCTAAATTTTCTTTATCTACTCTATAAGATCTATATCTGCAGATTATAAATAGTGGATCACTACCCTGAAAAATCAGCGGGAAAAATCCTTAGATGATTTTTAAAAACTCTCTGTTTTATGCCTTGAATAGTAAACAATATTTTTTTCTATTACTCAAGATCATGAGGTCTAAAAAGGAAAGTTTACAAGTTTAGGACAGTGTTTCTACAAGTAAATCTGCAGAAGTCTGATAAAGGGACACAAAAAATCAACTACATTGTATATTGATAAATTAGAATAAATAAAATAAATGGTGTAATCAAGCAGTCTGTGGGTAGATTTTTTGTTGGTTGTTTTTGAGCTGAAGTTATAAAATAACACTGGATATATAAATTTTAAATATAGGTTGCAATGTTTTATTCCTAAAGTTGAACCCCATAAGCATTACAGTGTTGGCTAACATTCACTCAATGGTAAGAAGTTCTTTAAATAAGATATTATTGTCAGGTGCCTCAGAAGAAGATACATGCCTGCTGAAACACATAGTAGTTTTTTTCTTTCTTTCGTTTTTCCAAAATACAAAAAAACAGGAAATTTTATATAAATATCCAGATATTCCATCTTTCTTGAAAAGTGAGACTATCTGGCAATGTCAATACTGGACCTGCCTTGCAACCAGGCAGCCCCCTGTTTGAGCTGACTGGCATGGTCCCTTAGATGAGTCACACACACTTTGTACTCACAACCCTCCCCCTACCCCCACATCTCTTACACTAGGCTTGTTTTGTTTTCCAAGACCCACCTAATTTGAATTTGCAGTCTTTGCTCTATTTTAGCACAATGTATTTTAATGACAAATGTCTATAAGCTACTTAAAACTGCAGTTTTTATTGTTTCTACCATATTGCCATGTATCTCCAATTTATAAAAATGGATCAGTGGTTTAAATGGCTTCCTGAGGCATAAACTCCTAAAGAATATTTAAGTTTCAAGTTCTGTTAAGCAAGAATTTCTTGGAATTTATTTTTATTTCCTACAATATTTGCTAAGAATGTGAAGCTAATTAATGCTGAAAGAAAGTGGACATGATATCTTTGACAAATTTTTGTAAAGAGAGCCAGCAAAGTAAAAAGTTGTTAAAAATTGCATGGCAACTTCAAAAAAAATAATAATTTTATTATCTTTTTATTTATACTTTAAATATGATTGGTTATACATATTTATAGGGTACAGAGTTGCCTGTCATCATTTGCGTACAATATGTGATGAATAAATCAGTATTATTAGCATGTTCATCAGTACATATTGTAATTATTCTTTGTGTCCATTTTCCAATTTCTCCCTAACCCTGCTTCCTCTCCCCTATTTCCACCTCTAGTGAACATAGATCTTTTTTCTCCTTCTGAAAGTTCAATGAATTATTGTGATTGCTCGTTTTTTCCTTCTTTCCTTCCTGCCTTCCTTACTTCCCACTTAGGAGTGACTCCTCTTTTCTGTGCCTGATTTATTTCACTTAACATAATTTTCTCCAAGCTCATTCAGGTTGCTGCAAATGGCAGAATTTCATTTTTTATGGCTTAGTATTCCATTTTGTATATATACCACATTTCCCTAGTCCAGTCATCCATCACTGGACATTTAAGTTGATTCCTTATCTTGACTATTTTAAATAGAGTGGTGATGAACATGGGAGTGCAAGTATCCCGTTGACATCATGATTTCCATTCACTTGGGCATATACCTGGTAGTGGGAATGCTACATCATATGAGATTCTATCTGTAGTTGTTTGAGAAACCGCCATACTGTTTTACTTAATGGCTGCACTAATTTACAGTCCCACCACAGTGCTGAAGAGTTTCCCCTTCCCTGCATCCTCGCCAGCATCTGTTGCTTTTTGATAATTGTCAATCTATCTGGGTTGAGGTGATATCTCAATGTGGCTTTGATTTGCATTTCCCTAATGATTAGTGATATTGAGCATTTTTTCATGTATCTGTTGGCCATTTGCATGTCTTCCTTTGAGAGATTTCTGTTCAGCTCCTTTGCTCATTTTTTAATTGGATTATTCAGGCTTTTTTACAGTTAAGTTGTTTGAGTTTCTTGTATATTCTGGATATTAATCCCTTATTGGATGTATAGTTTACCAATATTTTCTCCCATTCTGTAGGTTGTCTTTTCATTCAGTTGATTGTTTCCATTGCTTTGCAGAAACTTTTTAGTTTTATATAGTCCCATTTGTTTCTTTCTTCCTTTGTTCTTTGTGCCTTTTGTGTTTTATTCATAAAGTGTTTGCCCAGTCCTACTTCCTAAAATGTTTACCCTATGTTTTCCTGTAGGAGTTTCATAATTTCACGTATTATGCTTAAGTCATTAATCCATTTTGAGTTGACTTTGGTATATGGTGAGAGGTATGGGTCCAGTTTTATTCTTCTACATATGGATATCCAGTTTTCTCAGAACCATTTTCTAAGCAGGTTGTCCTTTCTCCAGTGTATGTTCTTGGTACCTTTGTCGAAGATCAGCTGGCACTAAGTACATAATTTGATTTCCGGGTTCTCTATTCTCTTCCATTGATCCATTTGTCTGTTTTCATGACTGTACTATGTTGTGTTGGCTATTATAGCTTTGTAGTGTAATTTGAAGTCAGGTGGTGTAACGCCTCCAGCTTCATTTATTTATTTATTTTTCTCAGGATTGCTTTGTCTGAATTTGTGAGAATGTATTTGTGTCTCGTTTGTGAGAATGGCCTCTGTGTCAATTTTTTGTAATACTTTGAAGAGAATTGTTATTAATTCCTCTTTAAAGGGTTGCTAGAAGTCAACAGTAAAGCCATCTGGTCCTGGGCTTTTCTTTGTGGTCGGACTGCTGATTACTGCTTCAATCTCATTGCTCATTATTGGTTTGCTCGGGTTTTCTGTTTTCTTAGTCCAGTCTTGATAGTTGGTATGTATCCAGAAATTTACCTATTTCCTCCAGATTTTCAAATCTGATGGCATATATTTATTCATAATAGTCTCTAATGATTCTTTTTATTTCTTTAGTATTAGTTTTAATTTCTCCTTTTTCATTTCTGATATTTGTTATTTGGGTCATTTCTCTTCTTTTTTAGTTAGTCTTGCTAATGGCTTGTCTGCTTTACTTCTCAAAAAAACACAACTTTTTGGTTCATTGATAATTTGTAACATATTTTTGGTCTCTATTTCATTTAGTTCTCCTCTGATCTTAATTATTTCTTTCTATCTACTAATTTTGAGATTGGACTGTTCTTGCTTTTCTAGTTATTTGAGGCTTAATATTTGGTTGTTTCTTTAAAATCTTTCTATTCTTTTGATGTAAGCATTTACTGCAGTAAACTTCCCTCTTGTACTGCTTTTCCAGTATCTCATAGGTTTTGATAAGTTATGCTTGTATTTTCATTCATTTCAAGGAATTTTTTGATTTCCTGCTTTATTTCTTCTTTGACCCATTGGTCATTTAGGAGCATGTTGTTTAATTTCCATTAATTTATATACTTCCCAAAATTTTGTTTGTTGTTAATTTTTAATGTTATTTCACTGTGGTCTGAAAATACACTTGACATAGTTTCGATATTTCTAAATTTGTTGAGACTTACTTTGTGGCCTAACATGTTGTCTATCCTGGAGAATGATACGTGCATGTGCTGATGAGAAGAATGTATATTCTGTCATTTTTTGAAATGTTCTGTATATGTCTGTCAAGTCCATTTGGTCTAAAGTGTCATTTAAGTCCAATATTTCTGTGCTAATTTTTTGTCTAGATGATCTGTCTAAAGCTGACAGTGATGGGAGAGTCCCCAATTATTACTGTGTTGGGGTCTATCTCTCCCCTTAGATCCAATTAACAGTTGCTTTACATATCTGGATGTGCCAATGTTGGGTGTGTATATATTTATGATTGGCATATCTACTTGTAGCATTGATCTTTTTATCATTATATTGTGTCTTCCTTTCTATATTTTTATAGTTCTTAGTTTTAAGTCTATTTTATCTAATATAAGTGTGGCAATTTCCTGTTGTTTGGGGTCTGGTATTGGAAAATTATGGTCTTCTTTTGGGAAAGTTAAGCTTCCCTGTTTTTTCATGTTTCTCATGTCTCTGTTTTGACATCTGGGCACCTGGAAGTGTAATTACTCTTTTTAATTCTAGGAGTGACTTTCAAATGGGGAGAATCTTTCTTGCAGAAGTATTCAATATCACAGTTAGGTTGAACATTTTAAGTTTGTAACTGGGTGAGTGTGGTAGTCAGTCTTCATGTGATTTCTTCAACAGTACTCAATCTTAGAGTTGTCTGTGGATATCTTTGTGGCCTAGGCAGTGGGATCCTTGCCATTTTCGTGTTGTGGTGTGTTTCTTGCTGGGGGGGGGGTGATCTGCTGTTGGGCAGTGAGCAGAAGTATACTGTTGTGGCAGGTCCTGGCAGCGCTGAATAGGGCCACTGGCTCAGTTGTTGAGCCTGTGGCAAGCCTGTGTGGATTCTGTGGGACCCAGTGGCTTTCTAGAAGTGTGCTATAGGGAGAAAAAGATACTACTCAATCAGATGTTGGTTTGGTAGTAGGCGTATGCAGCTGTTGCAGGGCCTGGAATCTATGAAGGTGGCCACCTGGTCAGCTGTACAGCCTGATGCAATCTTGCAAGGGTGCAAATGAGGCTGGCAACTCTGCAGAGGCCCACCTTGGGGCATTAGAGCCCCTACCTGGTCCACTACCAGCCTGGGAGCAGATATACACAGGGGCAATGGGTCCTTATAGCTCTACATAGGGCCAGTGGTTCAGCTGTTGACCCTGGAGCAAGCCTGAATGGATGCTACAGAACCCAGAAGCTTTCTGGAGGCCTGTTGTTGGGAGGAAAAGCTGCAACCCCATCAGCCATTGGTCCGGGAGTAGGTATATACAGCTGTCTCAGGGCCTGGAAGCTCTGTAAGGGTGAAGCCAGGCCCATAAGCACTGTAAGGGTGGCCTTTGGCATCAAAGCCCCTGTTTGGTCTACTGTTGGTGAGTAGGCTGGTGTATACTGTTGCAATAGGCCCTGGCCAATCTGCAGAGGGCCACTGGATCAGCTGTTCAGTCTAGAGCAAGCCTGAACAGATGCTGCATGACCCAGCAACTCCCTAAAGCAGAGAAGGGCTCTGGGAAGAGGAGGGACAACCATTGGTCTGGCTGGAGGCATAGGTACCAGTGGACTCAGCAGGACCAAGAATAGTGCAGGTCATGGTGACTTTTCCACTCTGCAAGACTGCCTGCTCGCCTAGGTGTCGGGGGTGCTGTGTGGGTTCAGATGCTGGGCTCCTGGTCATTCTGTCTATCCTAGGCTCCAGTAGAATGCAGGCAGGGTCTCCAGACAAGGGGAGTCAGTAGTCTTATCAGCTGTCAATGGATCAAAATATATGTATTATGTTATAACTATACAAACTAGTCTCTCTTGAACTATCAACTCCTGAAAATATACTTATCCTTATCTATAAGAGTAATATGAGGACTGGAGAAAAAGGAAGTCTCTCCAATTCCTTCAATGTCCCTATGGTCGTTTTTTTTTTTTTTTTTTTTTTTTTTGTCGTTTTTTCGTGACCGGCACTCAGCCAGTGAGTGCACCGGTCAGTCCTATATAGGATCCGAACCCGCGGCGGGAGCGTCACCGCGCTGCCAGCGCAGCACTCTACCAAGTGCGCCACGGGCTCGGCCCTATGGTCATTTTTATCACCACTAAAAGTACATGAAATCCTTTACCTGTCTTACAATAAACAGAATATGTGAATTAATTCACAAATAAATGATTGTCACTACTAATTGTAGATGAGAGAGACAAGATCCTAAGAACTCTAAAGATATTGTTTATTATAGATAAGGTAACATTTTTAGAGAGGAAGAATGCTAAAAAATGTCAGACCTGAGATTTAAACCTCAAATTCACCTGACACCAAACCTTGCCTTCCATTTAGGGGAGATATGTCTACCATTTAATCATATTCCATACATAACTACCTGATGCTTATACACTAATAGCAATGACATAATTAATGAATATTCACTTAGTGCAATGTACATTAAGTTATAATCTTAAAAAAAGAAGAAATGTAATTGGATTGAAGTATTTTCAAAAGATATACAACTAAACTAACACTTTAGAAAGTTTACATGAGGATTTCCAAGTTCTTGGTGGAACTGGTGAAAAAGAGCACAGAAACCAGACAGGCTGGCAAGTTGCTGCAAGAAACTGGAGAACAAAAGTAGCAAAGTCCTTGATAGATAACAGCATCACAGAAATAAGAGAAAACCCAGGAGATGAAGTCAGAAAAAAAGGGGGACTTATAACCCCAAGTCTGCTGAAGACACCATGTCTTTTTGCTTTAAGTGAAATGAATCTTCTATTCCACATTCTATAGAAGTACAAATCCTTTTCTGAGACTACTAACAATTCCTAGGAACCTGTATTATGTATGGACAGAGTGATTTAAATAAGCAGGAAGTAAAAATGGTACTCTAATATAAAACATTGGTCTTGTAAACAGTTACTATGATGCCAAATAAAATTAGAAACAATTTGTAGGATTACTGTTGAGCAAATCATTATTAATATCTTTTGTAACACAGAACATTGGATAAAGCAAGTAGCCTGCAAATCAGCTTTGGAAAAAGTATAATTTATACAAAGTCCAAGACTATTACAGGATACAAGCCAAAGGTGACTAGAGAGTTGGCAATGAAACCTGGCATCGGTTCATACTGGATCATTCAAGAAGGTATCTCCATCTCTTCACTAGAAGAATGAGGAATTATTATTAGGTCCATATTAATATTTCTTATAACACTGGTGAAAAGAGTAGGACCAGGAAAGTTGAATGCAAAAAAATAGTTTTCCACTGAATCACGATGTGGATTAAACATCGGCAGACCCTTATACACAATATTAAAAATTAATTTTACTATGCTAGGCTTCAAAACAATGTAGTCAGGCAAGAGAAAGAAATGAATGTCATCCACATTGGAAAAGACAAAGTCAAATCATCCCTGTTTGCAGATGACATGATCCTGTACATAGAAAAACCAAAAGACTACAAAAAATACCTCAGAGCTGATAACCAAATTCAGTAAATTTACAGGATACATCAATATACATCAATTATTAACATTTTTATGTTCCAACAACAAACTGAAAAAGAAACCAAGAAAGCAAGCCCATTTATAACAGCTATCGGAAAACGAGAACAAAAACAAAAACCTAAGAAAAAAATTTACCAAGAAGGTGAAAGATCTCTGCAATGAGAACTACAAAACACTGATGAAAGAAATTGAAGAGGACACAAAAAGATGGAAAGACATTCCATGCTCATAGATTGGAAGAATTAGTGTTGTGAAAATGTCCATATGACCTAAATTGTTCTACAGATTCAGTGCAATCCCCATCAAAACACCAATGGCATTCTTCACAGAAATAGAAAAAAAATTCCTAAAATTTATATGGAACAACTAAAGAACTGACTAGCCAAAACAATTCTGAGCAGAAATAATAAAGCTGGGGAATTACACTATCTGACTTTGTAGTATAACAAATTATACTACAAAGCTGTAGTAACCAAAACAGCATGGTACTGGCATAAAATAAATACAAACTGATCAGTGCAACAGAATGGAGAATCCAGAAATCAATCCATGTACTTACAACCAGCCGATCTTTGACTAAGGCACCAAGAATATGCACTGGGGAAAGGACAGTCTCTTCCATACATGGTGCTGGAGAAATGGATATCCATGTGTAGCAGAATGAAACTAGACCTGTACCTCTGTCCATATACCAAAATAAACTAAAATGGATTAAAGACTTAAATATAAGACATGAAATGATAAAACTCCTAAAAGAAAACATAAGGGAAAACTTCAGGATGGAGGAGCAGGAGAAGACATTAAGACTAAGACCTCAAAAGCATAGGCAACATAAGGAAAAATAAACAAATGGGATTTTATCAAACTAAAAAGCTTCTGCACAGCAGAGGACACAATCAACAAAGTGAAGAAACAACCTAAAGAATGGGAAAAAGTCTTTGCAAACCACACATCCAACAAGGGATTAATATCCAGAGTGTACAAGGAACTCAAACAATTTAACTCTAAAAAAAAATAATTCTCTCAAGGTCCATCCATGTTGTTGCAAATGGCAGTATTTCATTCTTTTTTATAGCTGAGTAGTATTCCATTGTGTAGATGTACCACATTTTCCATATCCACTCATCTGATGATGGGCATTTGGGCTGGTTCCAACTCTTGGCTATTATAAAGAGTGCTGCGATAAACATCATATTAAGTGAAACAAGTCAGGCACAGAAAGAGAAATACCACATGTTCTCACTTATTGGTGGGAGCTAAAAATTAATATATAAATTCACACACACACACACACACACACACACACACACACACACAAACCGGGGGGGGGGGAGAGAAGATATAACAACCACAATTATTTGAAGTTGATACGACAAGCAAACAGAAAGGACATTGTTGGGGGGAGGGGGGAGGGAAAAGGGAGGGAGGTCTTGGTGATGGGGAGCAATAATCAGCTACAATGTATATCGACAAAATAAAATTAAAAAAAAAAATTAAAAAAAATAATCCCATTAAAAAATGGGCAAATAAGCTAAACAGAAATTTCTCAAAGGAAGACATACAAATGGTCAACAGGTACATGGAAAAAATGGTCAACAGGTACATGGAAAAAATGTTCAACATCTTTAATCATCAGGTGAATGCAATTCAAAACCACTTTGAGATATCATCTTACCCCAGTTAGGCTGCCTATTATAAAAAAAGACAGAAAACAAAAAATGGTGGTGAAGATGTGGAGAAAGGAGAACACTTCTGTACTGTTGTTGGGACTGCAAATTATTATAGCCATTATGGAAAACAGTATGGAGGTTTCTCAAGCAACCGCAATTGACACTGTCATATGATTCAGCAAGTCCATTTCCAGGTTCATACCCAAAGGAATGAATATCATCATGTGAAGGGATAACTGTATTCCCATATTTACTGCAGCTCTATTTATAATACCCAAGAGTGGAAACCAACATAAATGTCCATCAATGGATGAGTGGATAAAAAAACATATATATATGTACACACAATGAAATACTATTCAGTCATAAAGAAAGAAATTCTGCCATTTGCAGCAACATGGATGAACTTGGAGAAAATTGTTATGTGAAATAACCCAGGCACAGAAAGAGAAATATCACATGTCCTCACTCATAAATGGGAGTTAAAAAATAAATAAATAGAAAGGAAAGAAGGAGGGAGGGTAAGAAGGAAGGAAGATAGTACAATGACAATAATCCATTAAATTTTCAGCAGGCGGGAACAGAACTGTGGTTACTAGAGGTGGGAAAGGGGGAAGGGTAGGGCAGTTAGTGAGAAATTGGTAAAGGGCCACAAAGAATGATTACACTTTGTAATGAGTCATATACTAATTGTACTGATTTGGTCATTACATATTGTACAGCGGTATTGATATTTAACTCTGTACCCAGAAATATGTATAATCAATTATGTTTCAATAAAAAAAGTTGCATACTCTTCTAGCAATAGAAAAAAAATAAACAATAAAATTAGGAACCAAAAAATAGAATTCAATAAAATAAAGATTAAAAAATAAAAGAGAGTTATAATATATTCACTATCCAAAAGAAAAATCGTGGGTCAGTGCTAATATCAGACAAATTGGACTTCAACATAAAAGACAATTATTTAGAATAAATAATTTTATTACCTAATGCCTATTTACCAAGAATAAATAAAAACCCAAATATATTTCTGAATGCATTATGACAAAGTAAATATAAAAGCACATATATAATACTACATTTTTATGAACAATGTATATGTCCACGTGTACAAATATGTTTAAATATTGAAAATTTTATTTATTTATTTTTCATTTTTTTTCTTATATTTTTATTTACACGTTGAAATTTAATGAAGGAAAACTGAAATTTAATGAAGGTAAATTGAAATTTAATGTGGAATACAGGTTTTCGAAAAGACATTAAACTTGATCTAGGTCATGAAACTTTAGATAGGGTTGTAATTTTAAAAAGGAGTAGGAAGGAAACATTAGTGAATGCCTACAACTGCTAGATAATTAATTTAATCACTATCATTTATTCCATGCACCCTTACTGTCATAATTGTGCAAAGTGCTCTTTACGGATGAGCTGCAACGATTTTCAAAACAATTTTTACTGTTTTACCTACGAGAAAACTGAGGTTTAGCTTGGATAGAATTATCTGTACTTCACACAGTCATCACAGCAGATCATCAGGGTGACTATTACTCAGAGAGTTCAAGCAATTTGGGCAAAGACATGGCGGGTGAATACAGGAGCCAAATCTCTTTCAGACCTTATTCACTGCTATTATGCTGTGTGGCATATATAAGCAATTGAGCATAAGTAAAAATGAGCATGATGTATGAGGTATAGTAGTAGAATCATCTATAAGAAAAAAACCTACAAATGGCCAACAGACACGTGAAAAAATGCTCAGCATCACTCAGCATTCAGGAAATGCAAATCAAAACCACACTGAGATACCATCTCACCCCAGTTAGGATGGTGAATATCCAAGACTGTGAATGATAAATGCTGGTGAGGTTGCGGAGATAAAGGCACTCTCATACATTGTTGGTGGGACTGCAAAATGGTGCAGCCTCTATGGAAAATGGTATGGAGGTTCCTCAAACAATTGCAGATAGATCTACCATAAGACCCAGCTATCCCACTGCTGAGAATATACCCAGAGGAATGGAAATCATCAAGTCGAAGGTGCACTTGTTCCCCACTGTTCATTGCAGCACTCTTTACAATAGCTAAGAGTTGGAACCAGCCCAAATGTCCATCATCAGATGAGTGGATATGGAAAATGTGGTACATCTACACAATGGAATACTACTCTGCTATAAAAAAGAATGAAATACTGCCATTTGCAACAACATGGATGGACCTAGAGAGAATTATATTAAGTGAAACAAGTCAAGCACAGAAAGAGAAATATCACGTGTTCTCACTGTTTGTGGGAGCTAAAAATAAATAAATAAATGCACTAATAAATGGGGGTGGGAGGGAACAAGACACACAATTACAATTCCTTGAAGTTGGTATGACAAGCAAACAGAAAGACATTGTTGGGTAGGAGGAGGGAGAGGGAGGAGGGAGGGAGGTTTCAGTAATGGGCCACAATAATCAACCACATTGTATATTGACAAAATAACATAAAATTAAAAGAAAGAAAAAACCTCCACTATAATTGAGAATATGAAATAAAAGATTTTGAAATCTAAACTGAATTTTTGTGTGTGGACTTTCAATTTTATTTTATTAATAAAAACACTTTTAAAAAAATTTTAAAAATAAAAACACTTAACTCTTGTCTTAAAGCTCTTTTTATCTTAAAGTTAAAATTTAAATTGAATCAAAGAGATAAAGCAATAATCCCCATGAAACAGTGTAATTAACCCCTAAATTGTAACTAACTTATGAGATGACTTAATCCCCAAACAAATTCTAAATGCAGAGATTCTCAACTGTTTTAATTTCGGGAACCCTTTACACTCTTAAAACTTGAAAGAGGTTTGTGTATGTAGGAGATATATATATAGATATATAGATATATAGATATATAGATGATAGATAGATAGATAGATAGATAGATAGATAGATAGATAGATAGAGATAGATATGTATGTATGTGTATTTATATGTATTATATATATGTGTATATATATAATTTTGTACGTACATATATAGTTATATACACGTGGTTATGTATTTATATTTATCACACTACGCATTTAAGTTGAGAAATTTTGAAAATAGTTATTTATCTAAAATAATGATAAATATATTACATAGTAATCTAATTTGAGAATTAGATTATTTCGGGTGAGAATATTTCAAGGCTGTGGTCAGCATAGTTGTGACAATGGAAGAGTGATTGGACAGATGCAACGTTACTGTTTTTTTTAAATGGGGAAAAGAACCACAAACCAAGGAGTGTGGTGGACTCTTCAACCAGAAGAAAGCAAAGAAATGGATTTTCTCCTACAGTCTCCAGAAAAGAGCATAGCCCTGCTGACACCTTGATTTTAACCCTGTGAGACCTGTCTGATTTCTAACCTACAGAACTTCCAGAGAATACATTTTTATTGTTAAGCCACTGAGTTTCTGGTAATTTGTTAGAATAGCACTAGAAAACATACAGTTGTCAAGGAATTGTAGTGAAGTTTTCAGCTCAGAAGCCATATGTGAATAAACTGTAAATAGGCCAAAGTTGAGGACACAATCTCTACATACAGATCTGGGTTCAAATCCTGATTTATCTACTTGCTAGTTTTGTGACCTTGGGCAAGACCCATAACTTCTCTTTCTTTTAGTTTCCTCACCTGTAATATGGGAGCAATAATAGCAACACATTCTTTAAAGGGTTGAGTTAATGTGTTGATATTTTATTTAACACTTAAATTAGTGCTTGACACAGAGCACTATGTGGTGTTTGATACATAAATTAAAAAAATACAAGAGGATGGGTAAGGTCACTTTACTTCTCAGTGGGGAACAGGTAATGTTATTCTTATATCTAAATATTTAACTTGGTAAAATTTTATGGTGAAGAATCACTGCCAAAAGTGGTTCTGACAATTTTTAGAGAAAATTTTTAAGTTTTGAATTATTGTTGATTTATTAGTATTTTTTTCTTCAGACAAACTCCTACTGAGGCATGTAAAAACTGGTAAATATTTTTTAATAAAAAATCAAAAGAAAATAAAACACAGAAACATGATACTACTTCTTGAAAAATATTATAGCCTAGTGCTTTAATAAAACTGAAAAGAGAGAGAAAGACAAGATTATCATTAAAACAACTAATGTGAAAGATATCAAATATGATTAGTTAATATGTGTTATAGTAGAAATGGGTGTCTTGGAAATGTTTTCAGATACAATTCATCTTTTGTGCCGACTAATATACTAGCAAAATAAGAATTTTATCCTCACCAATTCACATCTGTAAACACATCTTCATTCATTTGATTTGGGAAACATTGACAACAGAAATCATTTTGCACAAGATTTGATATACTAGGCCTTTTTCATTAACTTTTTTTTTAATTTCAAAAATCCCCCAATGAATGTTCAATTTTCCAGAAAATTCACTACCCAAAAAGAAAATGATGAAAAAATTTAATTAAAGGTTAAATTTGATAAGAACCACTATGTGTTCTTAGTGCTATTAAAGAAAAAATAATAAAACCTCTCAATTAAAGTTTTCTGATGTCTCCACCTCCAGTCATTATCTACCCCCAGTTGAAAGTACCTTTTTGTTCCTTTGTATTCTCACAGCACCGCTTTTTCTGTGGCTTTTGTTTTTTGCCTTATTATAAAATGTTTAAATGTAGAAAATAATATATCTTTTCATCACAAAGACTACTCACATTGCAGAACTAGCATTCCCTGCAGGCCTCAGGAAAGGCTATGCACAAAGTGGACACTTAATCTATTTGCAACAAAAGAATTAAAAACTTTATTTTAAAAATAGCTTCTATAAGACCACTGAAAATAGTGTCTGAGCAATTGTCATCAAACTGTCCTCTAAGGAGTACTTTGTTGGGCAGGGAGTAATAAATTTAAGTTTTCAGATAAACGTGTTTTGTTCAGTTTTGATGTGTTTTTCTGCTCTTTTTGAAACTTTATCGTATTGTACATAATGAAAAATTGACTTCATAACAGGCAGTAGATTTACTCTTCTACTTGTATTTTATGTAAATGTGATTATGTGCATTTTACTTAAATGTATGATCATAAAAATTTAAATGTGATTTTCTTTTCCTTAGAACTTTTCTTTTACAGAAAACTAAATCTCATTTTAAAATATAAGATTGCAAAAAGAAGGATTTTATAGATTAGCAATAATTTCTTTTAGGTTATAAATATATTAGGTAATAATCGATGTGTGAATTATTATCCTTAACATTTAAAAGAACATGAAGATTAATGGTTATATGTTATTGAGATTATCTGAATATATTACGTTTATTTTTGAGTTACAATATTTAGATATCAAGCATCCCTATGAGAAATGAGCTATGTATTATAATTAGAACAATGTCATTTTAAAATGCACATATTGATATACAGCATATATACAATAGCCTATCCTTTAAGTCTACTTTTTTCATAGCTCCCCTTCCCCAAATGCTGTGTTCTTAGAGAAAATGTTCCAATTAACCAAAAGCAAAGTAACATATTGAACCCTGAGTTTGGATGCAAAGTGTCATGGTGACCAGCAGAAGAGAAAATGTGTTTGGTGTGTGTTAAGTTTGGTTAAAAACAAAATCTCATTGCAAAAGAAAAATAAAATGGTAAATCCTCTTAAAATGATAGAGCTTGAAAGCTTGAACTAAGTTTTTTCTTCTGTCTTAGATTTATGATTTATGAAAAAAAAGATGAAACATTTCTGTTTCATTCTAGTTAGCCTAAGTGATCATAATGCTATATCCCATTTGTTTACTGCTTTCTTTGTCAGGAGAAATACTCCCACATGCAAGAGACTTACTGTAAATCATTGAATATGATCATTTTTCAATTATATTGAAGTATACCTTATATGGTTAGCTCATATTAAAAAGAATTATGGTCTTGATCACACATGTGATTGATAGTATATACCACTATGATATGAATTTTTTAAAAAACTTGCCAAATCCTTTCCTAGCTTAACATTGTGAATAAATTAATCAATTGATAAATAAAAAATGAAAGGAATAAGCTTAAAAACATTTCTCAATTTAGTGAAGCTTTCTATGATAGCTCCTGAAGCAATTTTAAATAAAATATAACATCTTACATTTTAATGGAAACATGATTGTTTTTTTTTTATGAGTCCCTCAAGAATATTACTCTGGAAATACAGCAAATTCATAAATGTAAGTATAATGATACTCCTATTTCTATGCTAACTTCTATCTACTTTAATAAGCAAAATATTGTATATTTTCTGTATTCCATCCATTTATATAATAATTCTTTTTAACATACAGAATTACTTCCTATGTCATTTTATATCAATACCTAATGTATTTGAAGACATATTATTTTCATGTTAAATAATGTCCAATCAAAACATTGTAGAAAAGGAGCAAAACACCAAAGCTACAGCTGTTAACTTGTGAGTAGGCATTGCACCCTAATGTCAGTGTTTTCTGTAAAAGCAATAAAATAACAGTATATTAACAAAATAACTCTGGAAGTAGAAATGATTTATTAAGAAGTTCACCAAAATAATGTTCTAAGAAAATATTGGTTAGAGGAAGAAGAAGAAAGAGAATGAGGAGGAGAGGAGAGGAGGAGGCAGTGGAGAAGGTTGAATAAGAGAGGGAAGCAATGGTGCTTCCAAAGGCATTAAAGATATCGAATAAAATTTAAAGTTTTGAAATTTGAGATACTGAATGGTATTTTTATATTTCATAATATATTCTGCTAAAATGCTTGCCTATTCTGAGTTAAAATAATACGGCAAGATGCATTTCACTTTTTGAATTGAAAAAGCACATTATTGTTGTGAGAATAGATTTTAATAAAATTTACAATTGTTTCTAGTGAGTGAAATTGCTTATTTCATAATTTGTGAAATGTCTAATATACTTTGATTTTATTTTTATATATTTTTTCTTTGAGTATTTATTTGTATATTAATGGACTATTTCTTGAGCAGTTTCAAGTTTACAGAAAAATGAGTGGAATGTAGAGAGTTCCCTTATACCCTCTCACCCTTCCTCCAACCCCGTTTTTCTCTGTTACTAACATCTGGAATTAGGTGGGTACATTTGTTACAATTGATGAATTGATGTTGATACATTAGTATTAACTAAAGTCCATGGTTTAAATTAGGGTTTACTTTTTGTACTGCTCATACTGTAGGTTTTGACAAATGTGTAATGACATGTATCCACCATTACAATTTCACACAGAATAATTTTATTGTCCTAAAAATATGTTCCACCTATTCATCCTTTCCTTCCCCTGAACCCCTGACAGTCCCTGATGTTTACTGTCTCCATTTGCCTTTTCCAGAATATCATATAGTTGGAATCATATAGTATGTAGCCTTTTCAGATGGGCTTCTTTCACTTAGCAATGTGTACTTGAAGTACCTCCATGACTTTTTGCAGCTTAATAGCTCACATGTTTTCATCATGGAATAAATGTACGCATGCACCACAGACTGTTCATGCATTCACCTATTGAAGAACATCTTGGTTGCTTTCACATTTTGGCAATTATGAATAAAACTACTACAAACATTCATGTACAGGTTTTGTGTGGACAGGTTTTCAATTCATTTGAGTAAATACCAAGGAGCACAATTGCTGAATCATATGGTAAGAGGTTGGTTAGTTTTTAAAGAAACTGCCACTATCTTCCAAATGATTATAAATTTAGAAATCATTATTATATATTTTTTCCTTTCCACTAACTTTTTTGTTTACCAAATTACTATCAATCTATTTTCCCATTAATCCTAATCAGACATATAATTATTTATAAAACAGAAAATAATATTTTTCCACTGAGATACATTGTTTTCCCACCACAATGCTCTAACTTCTCAACATTTCTCTGCTTCTTCTCACAATAATGTTAAGACTTTACAACAGTTTAATTTCTCCTACCACACTCTATGTCCCCTAAAGCAAGATTCTGGGTTTTATGGGTATTTTAGTATTGATCATACTCGCTTCTACAATATTTCTCCTTTGGCTCAATAATCCTGTTTAGAAATCATATTACACATTTTCATACCGTGTGTCCTTAACTATTATATGGTTGAATATTGATTAGTATTTGTTATCCAACCCATTTCTCCAGTCTCTAAAATACAGTAAGCTTTTGAGTTTGTGGATATTCTCAAATATCTTCCTTTCATCCTGAGTGGTAATGTGGGTGGATAGAGGATGCACTGTGTTCAAGCTCCTGTGTTACATATCAGAGGTCCAATGACAGTTAGATACATTTGTTCTTTCTTCCTGGAAACTTGTAGTATTTTTATCATCTTATTTAGAGATCAACAGTTTTACCAAATTTTGTCCTCTCTCTGTGTTTTCTCATTAATTTATCCTGAATAATGTTGACACCTTCCAACCTGTAGGCTTAGAACTTTCCTACCAAGGGAAAATTTTCTTCTATAAATTGTTTAAATATAGCCTCTCCCTGATCTGTTACATTTTCTCTTTTCATATCTATTGTTCACAGTTTTTTGTTTGTTTGTTTTCTTCATAATTTCATCTCTTTAATATTCTGCTTTGTTCCTTGAGATTTTCAGACCATTGATTCTAGCCTCAGAAGTGACATACCAACCATTTATTTCATCTACTTAATTTTTGGTTTAGAAAGCAGATTTTTAAAATCCAGGGAGTATCATTTTGTTATAGATGAATCGTGTGTGTGTGTGTGTGTGTGTGTGTGTGTGTGTGTGTGTGTGTGTGTGTGTGTGTGTGTGTGTGTGTGTGTGTGGTCATTCATTCATCCCACCTTCTCTAACATTTCATTTGGCAGATATTCTGATTATAATCCACTTTCTTTGGTAGTTTGAGCCCACAGTTCAGTATTTATTTTGGGGGGCTCATCATGTGGTTTCTGGTCCAATGTGTAAATATTTGCAATGCCGAGACTCCTGAGGTAGGTGGGAGGTGAGATACAAGTGAGTCTCTCACCTTATCCAGTGCTTAGTGGAATTACATAGAAAATTTCTCTCTGCTTGTTGGTCTCCCTCACTATTTCAACCTCAAATGCAGAGAAGATTCAGCCCACTTAATTCAGCTTCTTCCTGGATTTTTAGATGCCAGGAGAAACTCACACACTTTCATTGGATTGATGCTGAAGTTCCCCTCAGAGGCGGGTGTCAATTTCTCCCTAATGATTTCATCCACCCTCTTACTCTCCTGTTTGGTTGAGTCCATCTTCACGCATATCTGTTACATGAGGTAGGGAGTCAGGGCCATCAGCAGAGCCAGAGGTCTATTTTCACCTATTTGTTCCGCCTCAGAAAAGGCTTGGAGTTGTAACTGAAAGAAGTTTCTCAAAGGGAGTCAGGCATGAAGATGTGAATGACACAGGGATATGTGTTGGTATGGGCACTGGGTAAATTTGGTCTGGAGTAAGACGAAGATTGATTCAGTGTAGTAATTATAGATACTGTTATGTTATTTATATTAAATAAAATATTACCTGTACAGTGTAGGAAATAATAATTATAATACTTACGTAGTAGGTGCTATTGTGTATGCAACATTTCCAAAATATGTGTTTTTAGAAAACGTGCTATTATCTCCATTTTACAAATGAGGTACCTAGATTAGGAATCTCCAAATAATTCTGAAGTCACACAGCTGATAATTTCTATAGCTGGCCTCTGTATTCACTGACACACCCCATACCACATATCTGTGAAGGAATCTAACAAAAGTCTGACATGATAGTGTTGCAATGAGTTACTGTGAACTTGCAGGGAAAGGCAGTAAACACTGAGGCTTAAAACGTGAAAACAGTTTATTGATATACCAGCATAGGCTCAATGGACTCTTGTCCAAAGGTGGAGCTCCAAAAGCAGTGGGGATTTTATTTTTGTATTATAGAATTTCCGGGGTTTTTAACCAGGCAAGGGAGGTGATCTTATGATCTTATGTGGTTGAGACTTTGTTTCAGGGTGGAAAAGTATAGAGGGTAAGAAGCAGGCTGAAAATTCTGTTTCAGCAGGATATGTTAAGCACAAGGCTGGGATGCAGCTGCACCTAGGCCTGTATCCAGGTGGGGGTCTTGGTTACAGCATAGCATGGCACAGCATGGATGCCTAATGGCCACAGCTGGATGGGACATGGCTGGGTAGATACAAGTGCTTCAGTAGATACTCATTAAATATTCTTTTTCCCACACTCTGGTAATGCAATACATTCAATTTGTTTCACTGGGCATTGGCTTGTCTTATTTGATTGACTCATGCAAAAATTATATTTAACAGAATGAACTAAAATAATTTAAGTTTGTGTTGACTGTAGAAAAACAACTCAGATTCCTAAGAAGATAAGAGATGAGATGCTTATCCATAGAAAATGCCTTTTATATTATTTTTGCACTGTGGATACTCAAATAAATTTAATTATACAGTACATGTATCACCCCTCTCCCACCAGTCATTGACATGTTTAGTATCCAGAAATGAGGGTCAGAAAAAGAAATTTTCGTAAGATCTCAGATGCATGTAATGTTGCACTTCTTTTTAGTAATAAGAATGTGTTATATACACTTACACATGTGTGAAATTTTTCTTCTTTGCTTTGAATAAAGAAGTCAGAGCTAAATTTTTGTTCTTTTCTACAAAACCAATAGAATCTTAAACTTTATCAGTGCTCCCTTTTCTTGTTCTTATGCTAATTTTTTTATATATACAAACACATATATATGGTATTCTTTGGAACTATGTATAATTATATGAGAACCGAATCAATTTAGGAAGGAAGCAGAAGAATCCTAGTTAGCTGGTTTGCTAAATAAGAAGCAAGGAAAATATACATGGTGAGGACCAACTTTAGGAAAAAAAGAAAAAAAAAATGAGATTTTTCTCTTCTGTTTTGAACAAGCAACTGAAAGATGACTGTATATTAAAGACACCAGCTTGAATCATCTTGACTTTTATTTAATTCTGGGATTTTATTACAGAAGATATATATTGAGAAATGTTAGAATGAGAGTTGGAGAAGAAAGGGGAGAGAATATCTTTTAGTCACTCATTCATTTAATAATTTAGGAATGTTTGAGTATCTGTAATCTTCCAACTGTTGTTTAGGCGATAGGAATGATAGGAAGGACAGAAAAACAAGTTCTTGGTGCCAGAGCATGACCCAGCAGGTAGGCCTCACTGGCCACTGGACTCCATCCCCCACCTGGCTGAGTCCATGCTGACCAGAGAGGCGCCCTGCCAGAGAGGCCTAAGATCTGTGGAGACCACATGCCCTGTAGAACCAGCACACGACAGAGCAGGTAGGCCTTGCCGCCACCTGATTCCATCCCCAGCCCAGCCAAGTGCACGCCGACCAGAGAGGTGCCTCCCCAAAGAGACCCAAGACCCGAGGCAACAACACACCTAAGGCGCCAGTGGGCAACCAAGCAGACACTGGGCCAGCCATGCCAAATTGGCAGCCCCAGCAGCATCCTAGAAACACAATAGTATCAAACCAATGGACCGTGAAGTCCCCTGCCACAATGATGTTCCAATCAAAGGAAAGATACCAGAAATATGAAAAATCAAGAAAGTATACCACCAAAGGGTAATAACTCTCAAGCTCTAGATTCTATAGAACAAGAAGCCCTTGAAATGTCTGACAAGGAATTTCGAGTGATAATTCTGAAGAAACTAAATGAGATACAAGAAAACTCAGCTAGATAACACAATGAAAGGAGGAAAAGTATACAGGACCTGAAAAGAGAAATATACAAGGAAATCAATGCCCTGAAAGAGAAAGAAGCAGAGCTTGCTGAGCTGAAGAATTCATTCAATGAAATAAAAAACACAGAGAGTTTAACCAGCAGGCTTGCAGAAGCAGAAGAGAGTACTTCTGACCTTGAAGATGGGCTGTTTGAAATAACACTGGCAGACTAAAAAAAGAAAAAAGAATTAAAAACATTTAAGAAAATCTAACAGAGATATCAAACAACCTTAAGTACTCAATTATCTGAGTTATGGGTATTACAAAAGGGGAGGAAAAAGGAGATTGCATTGAAAACATATTCAACAAAATAGTGGCAGAAAACTTCCCAGGTATAGGAAAAGACAGAGAGAATCTTAAAAGCTGCAAGAGAGAAGCATCACATCATCTATAAGGGAGCCCCAATCAGACTAACATCAGACTTTTCATCACAAACCCTAAAAGCCAGAAAGGAATGGGATGATATATTCAAAATACTAAAAGGCAGAGATTTCCAGCCAATAATACTCTACCCTACAAGGCTATCCTTCTGAAATGAAGGGCAAATAGTATATTTCTCAGACAAACAAAAACTGCGGGAGTTCACTACCACACAACCACCCTAACAAGAAATTCTCAAGGGAGTACTGTGTTTGGTACCTGAAAAATAACTACCACTGCCATGAAAACTCAAGAAAAATCAAAACCTTGTAGTAAAATAAAAATGACAACAATGAAGAGAAAAAAAAAAGTTTATCTGCAACCCGAGGAACCAACAAATACAGAAGACAAACAGTAAATCAGAAAGAAAGGAACAAAAGACACTTAAGACATCCAAACAAAAATCAATAAAATTCTAGGAGTAAATCAACACTTTTCTATAACAATTCTTAATGTAAAAGGCTTAAATTCCCCAATCAAAAGACACAGACAAGCTGACTGGATTAAAAAGGAGGACCCAACTATATGCTACCTTCAAGAGATCCACCTCACCTATACAGATTCACATAGACTAAGAGTGAAAGGATGGAAAAAGATTTACCATGCAAACATAAATGAAAAACAAGTTGGAGTAGCTATTCTTATACCTGATGAAATAGACTTTAAACTGAAAACCATAGAAAGAGATAATGAGGGCCACTACGTAGTGATAAAAGGATTGATCCAACAAGAAGACATAACAATCAGCAATATATACACACCCAATATAGGAGCAGCCAGATTTATAAAGCAAACTCTATTATACCTAAAGAAGGAAACAGACACTAATACCATAATAGCAGGGGACCTGAACACCCCACTATCAATATGAGAGAGATCACCTAGGCAAAGAATCAGCAGAGAAACACAAGATCTAAACAATTACTCTAGACCAATTGAACTTGGCAGATATCTATAGAACATTCCATCCAACAACCTCAGAATATTCATTCTTCTCATAAGCACATGGATCATTCTCCATGATAGATCACATGTTAGGTCACAAATTAAGTATCAGGAAATTCAAAAAAAAAATGGAATTATCTCATGTATTTTTTCAGACTACAATGGATTAATATTAGAAATAAATAACAAAAAAATATCTGGAAATTGTACAGACACGAGGAAATTAAATAGCATTCTCCTTTATGACATATGGGTCCAAGAATAAATGAAACAGGAAATCAAAAAATTTATTGAAACTAGTGAAAGCAATGATACATCATACCAAAACCTGTGGGTTACTGCAAAAGCAGTACAAAGAGGGAAATTTATCACATTAAATGCTTACTTTAGAAAAATGGAAAGTTGGCAAATGAACAACCTAATACTTCACCTTAAAGAACTAGAAAAACAGAAACAATCCAAACCCAAAGTTATCAGATGGAAAGAAACCATTAAGATCAGAGCAGAACTTAATTAAATTGAAACTCAAAAAATGATACAAAAGATTAATGAATCAAAAGTTGTTTTAAAAATAAATAAATAAAATTGACAAACTATTAGCATGGCTAACTAAAAAAAAAGAGAGAGAAGACCCAAATAACAAAAATTAGAAATTAAAAAGATGATATTACAATGGATACTTCTGAAATACAAGCAATAAATCATTAGAGAGTACTATAAACACCTATAGGCGAGCAAACTTGAAATTCTGGAGGAAATAGATAAATTTATGTACACACACAAACTACCAAAATTGAGCCAATACGATGTAGAAAATCTGACCAGAACAATAACAATAAAGGAGATTGAAGCTGTTATTAGAAGGCTCCCTAAAAAGAAAAGCCCTGGACCAGATGGATTCACAGCAGAATTCTACCAAACATTCAAAGAGGAATTGACACCAATTCTCTACAAACTATTCCAAAAGATTGAAACAGAGGCAATTCTCCCAAACTCATTCTATGAAGCAAACACCACCCTGATACCAAAACCAGGTAAAGATACAGCTAAGAAAGAAAACTACAGGCTCATATCCTTGATGAATATAGATACAAAAATCCTCAATAAAATACTAGCTAACAGAATACAGCAACACATATGAAAAATTACACCCCATGATCAAGTGGGATTCATCCCAGAAATTCAAGGTTGGTTCAACATATGCAATTCAATAAATGTGATACACCATATCAATAAAATCAAACACAAGAACCATATGATCATCTCTATAGATGCTGAAAAAGCATTTGAAAAAATTCAACACTCATTCATTATAAAGACTCTTTACAAGTTAGGTATAGATGGAAATTATCTCAACAAAATTAAAGCTATATATGATAAACCCACTGCCAATATCATCCTTAATGGGGAAAAGCTGAAAGCTTTTCCTTTAAGAACAAGAACTAGACAAAGATGCCCACTCCCACCACTCCTATTCAATAGTGTAGGAAGTACTAGCCAGAGCAATCAGGGAAGAGAAGGAAATAAAGGGCATACCGATTGGAAAAGATGAAGTCAAAGTGTCCCTGTTTGCAGATGACATGATCCTAAATATCAAACAGCCTAAAGCCTCTACAAAAAAACTCGTGGAGTTGATAAATGATTTCAGCAAACTTGCAGGATACAAAATCAACACACAAAAATCAGTAGCTTTTCTATTCTCCAATACTGAACATGCAGAAAGAGAAATCAAAAAGCTAGCCCATTTACAATAAACACCAAAAAAATAAAATAATTATGAATTGAGTTAACCAAGGATGTGAAAAATCTCTATAATGAGAACTACAAACCACTGCTGAGAGAAATTAGAGAGGACACATGAAGATGGAAAGATATCTCATGCTCTTGGATTGGAAGAACCGACATTGTGAAAATGTCCATTCTACCCAAAGTGATATACAAATTCAATGCAATCCCCATCAGAATTCCAATGACATTATTTTCAGAAATGGAAAAAACTATCCAGACATTTATATGGAATAACAAAAGACCACACATAGCCAAAGCAATTCTGAGCAAAAAAAATAAAGCTGGAGGCATAACACTACCTGACTTTAGACTATACTAAAAAGCTATAATAACCAAAACAGCATGGTACTGGCATAAAAACAGACACACTGATCAATGGAATAGAATAGAGAATCCAGAAATCAACCCACACACCCACAGCCATCTGATCTTTGACAAATGCACCAAGCCTATACACTGGGGAAGAGACTGCCTCATCAGCAAGTGGTGTTGGGTTAACTGGATATCCATATGCAGGAGAATGAAACTAGACCCATACCTCTCACCATATACTAAAATCAACTCAAAATGCATTAAAGAATTAAATATACACCCTAAAACAATAAAACTTCTTAAAGAAAACTTAGGAGAAACACTTCAAGAAGTAGGACTGGGCATGGATTTCATGAATACAACCCCAAAAGCACAGGGAACCAAAGGAAAAATAAATAAATGGGATTATATCAAATTAAAAGGTTCTGCACAGCAAAAGAAACAATTAACAGACTTAAAAGACAATCAACAGAGTGGGAGAAAATATTTGCAAAATATACATCTGACAGAGGATTAATATCCAGAAAATACAAGGAATTGAAACAACGTTACATGAAAAAAAACAAGCAACCCAATTAGAAAATGGGCAAAAGATCTAAATAGGCATTTCTCAAAGGAAGATATACGAATGGCCAACAGACATATGAAAAAATGCTCAACATCACTCAGCATTCAGGAAATGCAAATCAAAACCACACTAAGATACCATCTCACCCCAGTTAGGATGGCTAATATCCTAAAGACTGTGAACAATAAATGCTGGTGAGGTTGCGGAGATAAAGGAACTCTCATACATTGTTGGTGGGACTGCAAAATGGTGCAGCCTCTATGGAAAATGGTATGGAGGTTCCTCAAACAATTGCAAGTAGATCTACCATGTGACCCAGCTATCCCACTGCTGGCAATATACCCAGAGGAATGGAAATCATCAAGTCAAAGGTATACCTGTTCTCCACTGTTCGTTGCAGCACTCTTTACAATAGCCAAGAGTTGGAACCAGCCCAAATGTCCATCATCAGATGAGTGGATATGGAAAATGTGGTACATCTACACAATAGAATACTACTCAGCTATAAAAAAGAATGAAATACTGCCATTTGCAACAACATGGACGGATCTAGAAAGAATTTTATTAAGTGAAACAAGTCAAGCACAGAAAGAGAAATATCACATGTTCTCACTGTTTGTGGGAGCTAAATATAAATAAATAAATGCACTAATAAATGGGGGTGGGAGGGAACAAGACACACAATTACAATTCCTTGAAGTTGGTATGACAAGCAAACAGAAAGCCATTGTTGGGTGGGAGCGGGGAGAGGGAGGAGGGAGGGAGGTTTCGGTAATGGGCCACAATAATCAACCACATTGTATATTGACAAAATAAAATAAAATTTTTTTAAAAAAGCAAAAGTTCTTGTCTTTGAGTAAGTAATATAATCATCTTCATATAGTCAGCAACATGTTTTTTCTTTCTTTTTCAAAATTTTTCTTAAATCACCTCTGTAGTTATTAATGTGAATATTAATAATATATTCTTTTTTAATATTGAAATGAGAATTTATAACCTTCCTACTTAACTAAAATTCAAAATATTAATGTTACCTGTTTAACCAAAAAAATTAAATAATTTGCAATGCAGATAGATACTAGAATCTGTCATTAGTAGAATTTTTACAATACAGCGAGATAAAAAAGCTTTTACAGATATTATACACAGTGAGAGATAAACGTAATTGCAAAACCAAGTCTGATATATCTCACCTACTTGTAATAGTTTATTTTTCTTTATATTGTATATGTGAGGGCTCTTCAAAAAGTTCATAGAAAGATGTGCATTATTTTTTAATTCTATTTTTCACAAACTTTTTGAAGTACCCTCATATTATTTTTAGTCATTTGAAACTTTTCTATAGTTGCAATTATAAGCAGTCATTATATTTGAGGGAAAAAAATTGCCTATTACTTAAAATATGTAAATACACTCTAACCATCAGAACTTTTAAAATTCCATCAATTCACACTCACAAATCCTAAGTGCAAACTTCTTGGATTTAGGGAATTCAAAATTATCATTCTAAATCTAAAATATGGTTTCGTGTTATGTTTGCATTAGCACTTAAATAAATATTTTATGAATATGTTAACAACAAAAAACAGTGCATGCTATTTATTGGCTTCAATTTGTTCCGTGTCACCACCAGATCAGATTTCACATTGAAAAAGGAAACTTAGAAACAACACTTGTAAACAAAGTTTTAGTTTACCTAAAAAAACAAACAAACAAAAATACGTCAATGCACAACACACATGCTACATGAGCAAAGTATTATCAAATTCACCTAAGTAAAATAATTTCAGAGATTAAAGATTGTATTTATCTCCCTACTTTTATATATGAGGTAAATAACACCTCTCCTTCCCTCTTGAGCCCTGTTGCTGAAGTTTGCATATATTAGTCAAACACTCTGGGAAGGTCACTCCTACTGACTGCCAAATAGATCGTCTACGGCCATACCACCCTGAACGCGTCTGATCCTCTTATTTTTTAAAACATTGTGCTAGCTACACATTTTTGCAACACCAATGTTGACATAGCTGCATGTAGAAATGTTTGGCAAAGTTTCACAATGGTTAGAGAAATATGAATTTTTATCAATTTAACACTAAAAAGAAAAAAAAATGTAAGTCAGAGACTACTTTGGAATAAAAGTGGAATAATTGCTGCAAATCTTGCAAAAGAAGTTTAGACTGTTGACCTAGAAAAATAAATGTAAAACTGTCTCTAATGATGTATTTTTTAGTGCTCCGGTATCAAAAATGCCATGGCCACTGTTAAGACATCAAATTCAACAGGCACTATATTTTTTAATTAAAAATATCCATATTGGGCTGGCCCGTGGCTCACTCGGGAGAGTGTGGCGCTGGGAGCGCAGCGGTGCTCCCGGCGCGGGTTCGGATCCTATATAGGGACGGCTGGTGTGCTCACTGTCTGAGCACAGTGCGGGCGACACCATGACAAGGGTTGCGATCCCCTTACCGGTCATGAAAAAGGAAAAAAAAATATATATATATATATATATATATATATTATAAAAAATATATATATCCATATTGATTTTTTAAATGGCTGGTCATAAACACATACGATAAGGTAATTAATAAACTATGATCAGAAAGAGTAAACCGTGGAAATATAAATAAATGTCTTAATTAAAATATTGTAGACAGTATATAAATAAGGTGACAAAAATATAAGGAATTGTGATGCTCGAATTTAGATATCCCACTAAGGAACAGATAATGAATGTATTTCTAGTGTATAATCTTTTTAAACCTACTGTACTAGTCTGTTTCTGTTGCTTATAACAAAATACTTGGAACTGGGTAACTTATTTACAATTTTTTTTTTTCTATTGCTTACAATTTCAGAGGCTGGGAAGTCCAAAGTCCAGGGAACACATCTGGTGGTGACCAAGGGGTCTCACATAGCAGAATATGGTGGAGAAGATAGACTAATCTCTCATCTGCTCTTCATTTAACGCCCTTAGAACTATGCCCCTGACCACCGTTACTGACCCATTCACTATGGCATGGTCCTAATCACCTATTTAAGACCCCACCTTTCAATTACCATAATAGGATTTCCCACACTAAACAGTCACAGTTGGGAGCAACCTCAACGAGGTTACAGGGGAGGAGCATCCAGTTTACAGCACTCCACCCCGACCCCCAAACTCATGTCCTTTTCACCCACAAATACATTCATCTCATCCCCAAAGTCTTAACTTGTTTCTTTTAAATGTAGGTAAACTCAGTCTTGTGGTCATGATGTTAGGAGGGCAATAGGGTATTCCATGGTCTACTGCCCATCTGTAGGGTCTTTCTCCAACTAAAAAGCAGGGAGGAATTCTGCCAGCCCAGCTTGCCCTTCTGCCCTTCCACATGAGTCTGTTTGCAATGGAGACTGGGTTCTTGATTCTATTCAATGCTCCACCTGCTCCAAAATGTAAGGATTTTCTATCCATTATGCTGCTATCACACTCAATTTCACCTAAGAGATTTAGATTAAATTCCATTCCTGCATTTGTAAAAGCAGAATCCATGTGCAAAGCTCTGTGCCAGGCACTCGGGAGACACAATATACCCAAGAATTCTCTTTCCTCAAAAATTTATTGTACTGCTTCAAGAAGGCATTATTACATCATGCTCATCTCTTCAAAAATGAAAGACTGTGGTGTGGAGTAGGGATTATGAGCTCCATCATATTCAGTTTAACAGCCACATCCATAAAGAGTAGCCTGCCCAACCTTCCCTGGATGTTTCAAGGCCAAGCATCCACTGGAGACAGCAGCAGCAACGTTCCCTTCATGGTCCACAGCCGCAGTACCCACTGTGTCCTAAGTGCCCAAGTCATTTTCCTTTTCACTTGATTTTCTACTTTTCTTTAGGTGAATGAAATCTGCTTCCATCCTTTCTGCCAGCTCTAGTTTCTTCTTATTTCTTTTGAATTCTGGCTTTATGTCATGCATTTGCTGCCATAGTTCAGAATAGGCTGTTGCAAGTAGCCATGTAGCTTCCTTAATGCTTTGCTGCTTAGAAATTTCTTCTGCCAATTACTCTAAGTCAGTGCCTTGAAGTTCCACATTCCATAAATTTTGGGGAATGAACAGAATGCAGCCAAGTTCCTTGCCAGTTCACAGCAAAGGTGATCTTTACCCCAGTTTCCAATAAGTCCCTTCTCATTTACATCTGAGACCTTCTTAGAATGGTCTTTATAGTCCGTATTTCTGTGAGCATTCTAGTTACCACCATTTAACCAGTTTCTAAAATGTTCCAAATTTTCCGTTTTGTTTTTTTTTGTTTTGTCTTCTAAATTACCACCAGCAGCTAGGATTTTTCTAGCCTGCTTGTTCAAATTCTTCCAGCCTTTCATCAACATCTAGTTCCAAAGCCGCTTTCATATTTTCAAGTATTTATTATAAGCAACATCCCACTTCTCTGGTACCAATTTTCTGTATTAATCTGTTTCTGTTGTTTATAACAAAATACTTAGAACTGGGTGATTTATTTAAAAAAAACTAAAATGTATTGCTTACAGTTTCAAAAACTGGGAAGTCCATAGTCCAGAGAACACCCTGTTGGTGGTGACTGTGACCCAGGGGTCTCACATGGTAGAAAATGGCAGAGGAGCAGAGAGAGAGACTAATCTCTCATTTCTACTTTTAAAGCCCTCAGAACCACACCCCTGACCACCATTATTAATCCATTCACTATCGCATGGTCCTACAATCCCATCAGCTCATCAAGGCCCCACATTTCAATTACCATAATAAGATTTTCCACTTTCAACATTTACAGTGTACATTAAGCCTCAATGAGGTTGAGGGTGGGGCATCCAATCTATATCACCTATTCAGTTATTGATTTTGTAAAGATAAATCCTTAATAGCACGAGACCTAGAGAATAATGTAAATTAAATATATTTAATGATATTAAACAACATTCTGTCAATGAACATTTACTGAATATGCAGAACCCTGCTCTAGGCACTGTCGAAACATAAAAAGAAACAGAAGAATGAGTTTCAAGTAGCTCACATATTAACTGAGAGTTGCAAATACACATAAACATGCACAGAGCACCTTGAATATTGGAGAACATTAATAAATATTTGCTGATTAAATGTGACTTGATTAAAGACTGACAAAATAATGTTGTTTTCGTTTTGAAGCTAGCTGGCCTGATGTCATTCATGACTCTACTCATTACTGGCTGTCTGGTTAGATTAATTAACAACCTCCTTGAACCTTAGTTTCCTCTTTGCAATACTAGAATAAAAAGGCCAAACAAAGGAATTCATGCCTTGTATCATGTAATCCTCAAAGGTTCTCTGAGGATTACATGATACAAGGCATGAAAGATTATGGTTGTGCAAATCAGTATTTAGACACTCAAACCATACTATTAGCAATTATTTTATATAGAACAATGTAAAATGTTTTATAAAGACTGGATTCCTAGGCACTTAGCAAAAAAAGTTATTCATTGAAGAACATCTTTAGGAGAAACGAATTTATTTCCAGAATATCATAAGATCCTAAGCATTATTGAATTGTTAAAAGGAGGAAAAGCCAGGTTGGAAAAATGGCATATAGCTAGGCATGATAATAAGAAGGTACGTTTCTAAAAATGCGGGAATGGGATACAATAAATTTGTTTGAAATAATGCAATTTTGTTGTCTCAGTTGGGTGTTTGGGAAATTCCTTTTTGATTATTCCCATATTTATGTCATCATCAAATATAAATACCATTTTAAGATAAACAGTTTTATTTTAGTCACTGTGACTCAAATGATGGCCTAGAAGAAGCCATCTTGTTATAACTGAAAGCTCAATTTTTCTCCAAAATATTGTCCAGAAATTGAGACTAATTTGTTATCTCTTACTGCAAAAATGTATAAGCAAAGACTGCATACAATCTCCATACGATGTTACAGAATTGTGTTAAAAACTAAATTTAATCTTGAGTTTCATTTTTGGATATTGAGTTCCTCTTTTGGATTACAACTCAGTAATCACTGGTGTGATTATGTTTCTTCTCTTCTTTAAGTGGTTTTTACTCAAGTTTGTACTATTTTACTGATTAGTCTGTGAGTTTCTTGAGTCCAGTTAAAAAATATACTGATTGGGCCGAGCCCGTGGGGCACTTGGTAGAGTGCTGCGCTGGGAGCGTGGCGACTCTCCCACCGCGGGTTCGGATCCCACATAGGAATGGCCAGTGCACTCATTGGGTGAGTGCTGGTCATGAAAAAGACAAAAAAAAAAAATATATATATATATATATATATATACTGATCTTTATGTCCCAAGAATAGGTATGAAAATAATCACATTAATAAACTAATTAAAATGTTAATGAATGCTATTTTTTGTTTTGCCTTAATATAATTGCTGTAGACTGAGTGCCCCTCCCCCAACATCATAGAATCTTAAATCCCCATTGTAACTGGTTTTTTTTTTTTTTGCCCTTGAACATCTTTTCTTGTTTTATTATTTATTTATTTATTTACTATTGGTTATGAATATTCATGGGGTACAAAGCAAATTGTCACCACTCATTACTAAGATGTAATGACTAAATCCATACTGGCAGCGTGCCCATTACCACAAATTGGGATTATACCCATGTCCCCCACCCAACTATCACCCCAGTTATCTCTGACCTCCCTTCCCATCCACCTTTTCCCACTCTACTTTGTATCCATAGGTATGTTCTCTCCCTCTGCAAGTCCAACACACAGCTGTGGTCTTTCTTTCCTTCCTTCTTTCTCTCTTAGCTCCCGCTTATGTATGAGTACATATGGTATTTATCTTTCTGTTCTTTGCTTATTTCACTAAACATAAGTTTCTCCAACTCATCCATGTTGTTGCAAATGGGAGAATTTCATTCTTTTTATGGCAGAGTAGTATTTCATGGTATATATATACCACATTTTTCTTATCCAATCATCCATCAATGGACATTTAGTTTGGCTCCATATCTTGGCTATTGTAAACAGAGCTGCAATGAACATGGGAGTGTAGGTATCCCTTTGACATGATGATTTCCATTTTGGGGGGTATATATCCAGAAGTGGGATTGCTGGATCATGTGAAAGATCTATCTGTAGTTGTTTGAGAAACCTCCATAGTGTTTTCCATACCTACTGTAAATGTTGAGGGTGGAAAATCTTACACGGTAATTGAAAGGTGGGGCCTTGAAGAGGTGATTAGATTACAGAACCATGCCATAATGAATGGATTAATAATGGTGGACAGAGGTGCCGTTCTTAAAAAGGAGAGTGCATGAGGAATTATCTTTCTCTGTGCTCTGCCATTTTCTACCACATTAGACCTCTGAGCCACTGTTGCCACCACCAAGGCCAAATGTGTTCTCTTGACTTTGGACTTCCCAGCCTCCAAAATGTAAGCAATTAATTTTGTTTTCTTTTAAATTACCCAGTTCCAGATATTTTGTTATAAGCAACAGAAATGGACTAATGCAATATTTTTATTTAACTTTGTACAATAAACTCAAACTTTTATGTTTTGAAACTGTGACTTCAAATCTGTTAATCACTTTCAAATTCTTTGTACAATTTTACTAATGAGTGTATAGATGTCTACATAGTTCAACATACTGTATGTTTTACCATCGGTTACTCAGGTTGTAAAAGAGAAAAATTGAAAACAAAATATATTATCTTTCATAGTAAAACAGTTATAGCTGGACACATAGTTGTATTACTGGAGACATTTTCCAGCAACTTTTACAGTTAGATGTGGCAATAGGATTAAGACCTCACAAATAGAATGAAGGAGTATGATGGGTACCACTTCAGGTTTGGGTCTAAAACAATGCATTTCCCTCTTTCATCTTCTCTTTCTTCCTTGTTTACACAGAAAAAATAATATACTTGTGAACCTACATATGAAGCTGGAAACTTAGAAGTCAGAACAACCAAATAAATCAGTTTCTCAGAAACACCATATGGAATAAAGCTATTCACAAACAAGGACTGTCACCGTAGGTTTGTTACACAACATGTTGATAAGCATTTATTTACTTTAATCTGCTAAATTTTGGAAACTCTGTTAACTCAGTTGAGCCTTCACCAATATAAATGGTTTGCACATACTTAAAAAAAAACAGATATTGTTTTAGTATTTTACTAACATGTCATGTATCCATAGAACAGCTCCTAAGTTTACCTCACAGGCGATAGGATGTAACTACAGCCAAAAAAATCGTTTTATTTAATTTTACTTTTTAGCTTACTTTTCGAATTGTAACATAATTGATTTTACATATTTATAGGCTATGGTGTACAGAGTTGACTATTAGTATTTGTGTACAGTATGTGATAATCAAATCAAGATTATTAACATATTCATCACTTCAAATGGAAATTACTCTACCTGCCCCTTAACCAATTACTCCTTAATTTCCCTTCATCTCCCCCTTTTCCATCTGTAGTAATTATAGGTCTGTTCTCTTCTGAAAATTCAAAGTCTTATTGTAGTCTTTCTTTCTTTCTTTCTTTCTTCCTTCCTTCCTTCCTTCCTTCCTTCCTTCCTTCCTTCCTTCCTTCCTTCCTTCCTTCCTTCCTTCCTTCCTTCCTTCCTTCCTTCCTTCCTTCCTTCCTTTCTTTCTTTCTTTCTTTCGTCCCTCCCTCCCTTCCTCCCACTTATTTTGCTTTCTGGGTCTGGCTTATTTCACTTAACAAAATTTTCTCCAAGTTTATCCATATTGTTGCAAATGGCTGAATTTCAGTTTTTTTTATGGCTGAGTAGCATTCCATTATGTATAGATGCCACATTTTCCTTATCCAGCCATAATCAATGGACATTTAAGTTGGTTCCATATCTTGGCTATTGTAAATAGAGCTGTGATGAACACAGAAGTGCAGGTATCCCTTTGACATGATGATTTCCATTCTTTTGGGTATATACCCAGAAATGGGATTCCAGATATCTTCTCCCATTCAGTAGATTGTCTTTTCACTCTTGTTAATTAGTTCCTTTTCTGTGCAGAAGCTTTTTAGTTTGATATAATCCCACGTGTTTATTTTTTGTTTTGTTTCTTGTGCTTTTCAGGTCTTATTATTAAAGTCTTTACCCAACCCTATATCTAGAAGTGTTACCCCTATGTTTTCATCTAAGAGTCTTATACTTTCAGGTCTTATACTTGTCATTAATCCATTTTGAATTGATTTTCATACATAGCAAAAGGTATGAATCTAGTTTTATTCTTCTGTACATGGATATCTAGTTTTCCCAGCACTATTTACTGAAGAGGCTGTCCTTTCCCCAATATATGTTCTTGGTGCCTTTGTTGAAGATCAGTTGGCTGTAAGTACCTGGGTTGATTTCTGGGTTCTATATTCTGTTACATTGGCCCATGTTTCTGTTTTTATGCCAGTACCATGATGTTTTGGTTACATTAGCATTGTAGTATAGTTTGAAGTTAGGTAGTATAATGCCTCTGGTTTCATTTTTCTTTTTTCTTTTTCTTTTCTTTTCTTTTCTTTTTTTTTTTTTTGGCTAAGTCTTTCTTAGTCTATTCAGGGTCTTTTGTTGCTGATTGTTTTTTTCTATTTCTGTGAGAACGTCATTGGTATTTTGATGGGAATTGCGTTCAATCTGTAGATCGCTTTGTGTAGTACGGATATTTTCACATCCTTTCTTCAGATCCATGAACATGGAATGTCTTTCCACTGTTTGCTGTCATTTTTATTTTTCAAAGGAAAGGTTATAATGTTCAGCCTCAGCCTCACTTAGCAAGTAAATGAATTTTGCTTAAATATATATAAATTCTTGCCTGTTGTCCTACCATATGTATTATAAGGATATTTTCTTCCTGTAGGCTATTGATTCTCTACTTATTTAATTATAGATGTTTCAATAAAAACTTATCTAAGTAGGATAATTTTTTAATCATCTGCATTAATTTATATGTTGCCATAAAGGCATGCTTTATTAGTAGCATCTGTAGATGTAAAGTATGTTTACATATTCTGACATCCTAAATAAGAATATAATTTGAATGGCAAGGTGTCGCCAGCTGAACAACGATCCCCCACAAGATATCCATGTTCTAGTTTGTGGAACCTGTCAGTGTTACCTTAATGACAAGAAAGAACTTTCCATATGTGACTAAATGCAAGGTCTTGAGATGAAGAGATTATACTAGATTATCTAGGTGGGTCCTAAATGCAATCACACATGTCCTTGAAGAAAGAAATAAATGGATATTTGATACACCAAAGGGGAGAAAGCAATGTGAACATTGCTTGGAGTGGTGCAGCAAGAAGCCAAAAAAATGCCAGCAGTCACCAGAAGGTAAAATAGGCAAGGAATGGATTATCCCTAGAATCTCTTAAGAGAATGTAGCCCACTGACACCTGGATCTCAGTCAAATAAACCTGATTTTGGATTTCATTCCTCCTGAACTATAGCATAATATTATGTCTTGTACAGTTATATATCTATATTTTATATATTTTATACTATGTAATTAATAAAAGTGATATGTAAATACTAATTACAGTTGTAAGTTTATAGATAAGATACCAGCAAATATAGACCTGCTAAAATAGATTTTAGAAATTATGGTGTATGTGAATGTCCATAATTATTTCACAACTTGAAATATTCTTCATATTTGGAACACTAAATAGGTATTATCTCAATTTTTTTGCAGGCCTACAATGAAGTAATTACAGGATTCTGAGAATTTTCTGGGCATTTTACTGTTAGAATACAAGACAAGTGACACCTAAGGAATTTAAACACTCAACATTGATTAGTCTGATATAATAAGCATAGTATTCAATAAAATTGAAGATAGTTTAATGATTTGCCTCTTTATATAAACTATTTTGAATAAGGCACCTGCTTAACCAAATTTATTAGATACTAAGGACAAGATTGATTGGATTCCTTTTCCGAGTCAGCAAATTCACTCTGTTAGTCCTACGTTAGCATTGAAATTAATGGTTCCTATTAGTGAATTGTATTTGAATAGAGTGTCTCAGCCCAGTGTTTATTTATTGAAGAAGTTTGTAAGTAAAATATTCTGCTGTATGTGAAATTCCCTTTATGATTTTTCATATTTTAAGCAATAAATTTGTTAATGTAAAATAAAAGCATACAAAAATTAATCTGTAAGGCACTATACAGAGGTTAAAGAGATAAAATAATTATAAAACTAGTATCACAGGAAAGATTTTATCATCCATTGGATGTGAGGAAACAAAACACTAATGATGCTACTTTAAAGTAACACTGGGTAAGTACTGTTATGCAAGTACTACAACCAAACTGTTGTGAATAGAGTGATGACTATGGCTGTGTGCTGAGTTGGAGCAGGTTCAAGTGACTGCAGATAGGAAGAGTGTAAACAAATTGTAGGCAGGATAAAGAGAAGACCCACCTTGAAAAGACATGAAATGCATGGATAAAGAAAAAAAAAAAAAAAGATTTCCAAAAAAGACTAAATAAATATGTACAATTAAATTGTTTCTTGTGTAAAATAATAAAAAAGAAATAAAGTACAGAAAGAAAGGATAAGTTGTAATAAAACTTTCTGACTGTAAAACTGGAAGCTGGAAGTTGAAGAAATAATGAAAACACAGATATAGACCTTTAATACCTCAATGGTTTGTAAACCTATTGATAGAGTTTGGACGTGTTGTCCCCCCAAAACTCATGTAGAAATCTGTTCCCCATGTGGCAGCACTGGGACCTGTTTGAGTCACAGGGGCGGATCCCTCATGAATGGATTAATGCTATCCCTGGGGAGTAGGGGTCCTGAGTGAGTTCTTGCTCTATTAGTTCCCATGAGAGCTGGTTATGTAAAGACCCTGGCACCTCCCCTCTCTCTCTCCTTGCTCTCACCATGTGATCTGCTTGTACCGCTGGCTGCCTGCCACTTTCTGCCAGGGATAGAAGTAGCCTGAGGCCCATGCCACATGCAGCTGTCCCAGAATCAAAAGCCAAATAACGATCTGTTATTCATAAATTACCCAGTCTCAGGTATTCTGTTATAGCAACACAAAACAGAGTAATTCACTTATATTCACATTAGAATTACCTCAGAGTTTTAAAATACAATAGCACTGCTAGGTGCTATAATTAAAAATTTATTGCATACTTTAAAATGGCTGAAAAGAGTTCAGATGTTCTAGAACAACAGAATGATAAATGTCTGTGATGATGGATATGCTAATTACCCTGATTTGAACATCACACATTGTATTAGTTCCCATGAGAAAGATCTGAAATATCACTCTCACTCTGTGCTCTGTAAATATGTTAAATAAATTAATAAATAAAATACAGTGGGTCCAACCTCTGAGCAAATATATTAGAATCTCAGAGTAGATCAGCACTTAATACTATTTAGAATCTCTTCAGGTGATTCTATTTAGAAATCAGGTTTCTAAACAACTTCCCAGAGACTATTTGAAAAAGAAAGAATTGCAAATCAACACTTCCATAAATTTCCTTCCAGGTTCATCTACTGCCAGGGTAAAAAAAAAGATATTTGAAGAAATTTAAAATTCAGAGAATATATCACCTAGTAGAACACTTGAGGAAATTTCATGAGAAACATTTGTAACTAAACAGGCCTTTATAACCGACTTCTTTTAACAGGGAGAGCTGAAGTGCAGTGTTCCTGGTGAGCCATGAGTCTTGCCTAGATATAGTCACTTGGAAGGGGATATGGAAAGCAGGAATGTAAAATATAAGTGGTAAACAATGGCTCAAGATAAAAGAGACATAGAGTAAGGAAATATTCAATGTTTAAGAAGGAAATAAAGGTATAAAAATATCATCAAAACCTGGGATTTATGCTAAGAGGAATGAAGAAGTAAAATTATTTTTAACTTTTTATCTCACTGAATGTAGGGTAAAGGAGTTTGGGAAGCAAGATGGAATAGAGGAACTTCGTGAGAAATCGTGTTTAAAATTTTGCTTTTACATTTCAGGGAAGGGCGGGTAACCACTAATGAATAGAAGAATTATGGAAAGACCATCAAATTAGGATAAAGGGGAAATAAAAAGCAATTTAATTAAGGTAGAAAAAAATAAAGAAAATTATAATAAAAGAATAGACAAACAAACAAGTAAACCTAAAAAGAGCTAGAGGAATAAAACCAGTTTGTTAGTTGTTAAGTGACATATGGATAGGGAGAGTCAACTATTCACAATAGTCAAGACATGGAATCAGCCTAAGTATTCACCAGAAAACAATGAAAATGTGGTATATATACACAGTGAAATATTTTTCAACCATAAAAAAAAAAAATGAAATCTTGCCATTTGCAGCAACATGAATGAGACTAGAGAACATTGCATTAGGTGAAGTAAGCCAGGCATAGACAGACAAATATCAGAAGTGGGAGCTAAAAAGGTTGAACTCCTAGAAGTAGAGAATATAATAGTGGCTACCAGAGGCTGAGAGAGGGGATAAGGAGAAGTTGGTTAATGAGCACAAAAATGAAGTTAAAAGGAATAAGTACTAGCATTCAATAGCACAGTAGAGTCACTATAGTTAACTATAATTTATTGTATATTTCAAAATGGCTAGAAAGAAGATTTGGAATGTTCCCAACACTCATTTCTTTAATGATAAATGTTTGAGCTACTTACCCTTATTTGATTATTATACATTGTACATATGTATGAAAATATCACATGTATGCCATGAATATGTGCAATTATTGTGTATCACTTAAAAATAAATAGAGAGAGATTGTGTTAACACTAAGGAATTAGTTATATGATATGTATACTTAAAATACTAAAAGAATTGTGATTAAGAATGGTTGAAAATAACAACATGGTCAAAAGATACAAGGTAAAACTAACAAAAAAGCAAAATTGGTTACATTAATATCTGAAAAGGTGAAATTTAATTTAAGATTAAAAGTTCTAAACAGGATGCAAAAACAAAAGGTTATATAATAATAAAAGATGTGAATTCATCAAATAACACCTAAATATAAAATGCCAAAAATATTATAAATGCAATCACTTTCTAATGTAATCTTATTACCCTTTTAAATCCTTTTTTAAATTAGGCTTTGATATCAAGTAGCAGTTATTTAAACTGGTGATGAAAATGACAACACAAACATATGTGAAAAGCCAGTTTTTCAAAAGACCATTAGTCCAAGGTGCTGACATTTATGTTCAGATTTACTTTCAGTGTTATGTATTCTTATCTATCATGATCTGCAAAATTACATGGTTATTTTCCAAGTTTCTTGGCACTTTCATCTCTTCTGACAAGTTTTTCATTATTTGCTAGATTTTTGTCCAGATTAGCAATTTTATTTGTTGGTTGTTTATTTGTCTCCTGAAAGATAAAACTTTTAACAACCAAGCAAACAATTTATCAGATGTTATATTATTTACAGATTTAAATTTCTGTCATTGTTATACTACTTTAGATTTTTTTAAAAACATAAAAAGATTCTTATTCAAGCAACTTCATTTTCCTTCCTTTTCTCCTTCCTTTCTTCCCCTTTTCCCTTCACCCTTACCTTCCTTCTCTCTTCCTTCTTTCCTTCCTTTCTTCCTTCCTTCCTTTTCATTTCTTCTTTCCCTCATTCCCTCTCTTCTCTCTGTCTTCCTTCCTTCCTTTCTTTCTTTCCTGATTTTCTTGATTTTCTTCTTTTTCTCTTTTTTATCCTCTTCTTCACCTTATTCCTCCATTTCTGGCTTTTTCTATTTCATAATTGCCCACCTTCCTGGGGTTATTTATAAAAATATAATTTTAAAAAGATTGATTAGCCTTCCTGATGAGGAAAGGAATATTTTTTTATATATAGTTTATATATATAAGAGTAAGAGATATTTTTTTATATATAGTTTAGAGTGCTGTACTGAAAAACTGAAACACCGAGTTATTCTAACATCAGAAGCTTCCTACTGCAAAAAATGATCTTCTACATTACATAATGAAATTATTCTGTGAGGATACCTGTCTCTAGTGGTTGAATATCTGAAGCATAAGGAGAGGTGATTTTAGTAAATGAACGTGTGACACAGGCTATGCCAAACTGACATTTCACCAACTATATCTTAATGTCAACTATGTGAAAATACATTACTATTAAAAACCCTTTCAATAGCAACGACAAAAATTCTTCTGCAACTGTTGTTAAATAAAGGGCATTAGCATTTTCATCTGGGAGTGGTCATTTACTAAGCAATGAAACAGGAAAACTTTCTTTCCAGATGAGTGAGATAATTGGAAATTAGTTTCTGTCAATTTTGACAGGTACACAACAAAACTGAACTCATCTTCTCATACAGACTCCTTTTAATTTATCATTTAATTTTCTTCCCAAGAATCTAAAATCTAAGCTACATTTTTTTTTTTTGCTTGTTTAATTACACAAGTAGCATAAAAAGGAGTCAGGAGTCATTATAGGTTGTTTGTTTGTTTGTTTCTTATCATGGATCTTGTCCATAGAGAGTTACTACCTAAAACAGAACACCAAATTTGTCTAACAAATAATGGGTATAGTGTGCCTATAACGCTTGTAGTATATTAAGATTTTTAAAATGTATTGTTGTTCATCACCTTGTTATGTGCATAAAATATACATGCAGAGTTTCCAGAATAATGAAAAGCAAAAACAATGTGTCCACCATTCATCTGAAGGAATAAATCATTGCCATCCCAAGAGCTCCACAAATGCACCTTCCTGAATGTAAAGCCCTACATTTCGCAGAGAAATTATTCTGCTTATTTCAGTGGTAACCATATCATGCTTTTAATTTTAAATATTCATATTTATTAACAATATATGCATACTTTCATTTGTTTTGAAACCTTATACTAATTTAGTCATATTGCATGTAATTTCATTAAATATTGTTTGAGCTTCATATATGTTGCCTATAGCTATATTTTATTCATTTTAATTTTTGTATTTTATTTTTTAATATACTCTACCATAATCTATTTATCAATGTTACCATTGTTTAGTTTGTGTCAGATTTTAGCAATAACAAACAATGTATGTATGAGCATACTTGTACATGAATCTTGGCACACTTGTGCAATTAAGGTGTGTACCTAAGATTGGAATTACTGATCTGCAGTTTGTGCATCTTTAATTTTACTGAACAACACCAAATAGTTTTCCAAAGTCTTGGACCAATTATACTTACAGGATATATATTAGAGTGTTTCTGCTCCCACTTCACACCTTATGCTTAGAATTTTCAGAATTAAGTATTTTCGCCTATATATAGGAAGTGTAATGACATCATGGTTTTAATGTGTTTTTTTCTTAGGACTAACACACTTTCCAGATCTTGCTTAGGTATTTGGACTTCTTTGTGATATGATAGTCTTATCCAGTTATTTTGGTCCTGGTGGTATGGTATTTGTATTTTTCCTTATTACTTTTAGAAATTTACTAATATTTGTTAATTTCCTACAAATATATTCACTTATTTTGTGGCTTGCCTTAAATTCTCATTATGGTTTCATTTGATGAGCATTTTTTTTCTTAATGTACTCAAATTTATGAATTGACTTTAATGTTTATGCTATTATTGTCTTTAATATATTCTGCCTTCACTGATATAAAATACCTATAGTTTACTCTAAAATAGCATAGCTTTTCTTTCACATTCATAATCTATCTGCATCTTTTCACTTTCTTAATCTAGGTGCATTTTCTCTTTTTTTGTAAAATGGGAAGTAGTAGTTCCATTTTATGTTATTCTATGTAGCTATGTAATTTTCCCATCACTTTATTTTAAAGAAATGGCAAAAAAACAAAAACTTTAATGCACTAGCCTGAAAAATAACCTCCTTGTATATTAAGTAAACACATATGTGTTTGTGTACCTTTTGAATTTTTTATTCTTTCAATTCATATTTATGTTGATTCCTGCAAAGCAAACTCCAACTTTTATTCTTTTCATCCAGAGGGTTTTGGTTATTTTCCATTTTTGTACAATCATATCAAATTCTCCCTCTCTCTCTCTCTCTCTCTTTCTCTCTCTCTCTCTCACACACACACACACACACACACACTCCTGGTAGGACTTTGATTTAAAGTGCACTGAAAGATACATTGGAAATACTGGACATTTGTATATATTGGATTCTTTCAATCCATAAATGTAAATATAAATATGAAATAATTCTCTACTTATTTAGTCTCCTTTAATGTTGCTCAATAAAGTTATACAATTTTCTTTACAGAATTTCTTACATTATTTGTTAATTTCTTAATAGTTACTTGTTAGTTTTACATTATTGCTTGTTTGTTTCTGAAAACTAGAAATAAAAATAAATTTTATTAATAATGAAATAATAGAAGTTTTGCCAACCTCCCTTATTAGTTATGATAATTTATATGTAGATTCCTCTGAATTTTTTATGTAAAATAATAAAAGCCAATAACAGCTTTCTTTTATGCTTTTAATCCTGAAGCTGTTTATTACATTTCTTTTTATACTGTGCATTAGAACTACTGTATGATGCATAGAAATTGTTTTCCCCATATTAATATTTACCTTAGAGACGTTTTAATCAAAAAAGGATAATGTCTTTTATTGCACATATTTTCTGCATCTATTGAAAGAAATACTTTTTTCACCTTTGATCCATCAATGTAGTGATTTAGATCAATTATTATTTTTTTTCTTTATGTGATCCAATCTTGTATACTTGGAATAAACCCTACTAGTTGATAACGTGTTATCTTCTTTCTATAGTACTGGGATTAATTTGGTAATATTTGTTTAGAATTTTCTTTTCATTGTTCATAAGCAAGAATGACCTATAATTTTCAACATCAGTTCATGGTGTTGGCATCATCATTTTTCTAGCCTCATCAAATGTGCTAATAAGTGTCCCCTTATTCTATTTAAAAATTTATATTATTATACAAGTTATTGATTGGTATTATTTTCCCTTGAATATTTGGCTGAATCATTTATGAAGTCATATCTTTCTAGAATTTTACACGTGAGAGGCATTTTTATTAATGTGATATAATTTGGCAATTTGGGCAAGTTACATTTTTCTAATAGAAACACGTTTACATAGTAATGTTCTTTTTATCTCCATATTATTTTCTTAATGTTTGTGGATCTGTAGTGATTTTTTTATTTTCAGTCCTCAAGTTAATTATCTGTGCTTTCTCTCTCTCTTTTTTTTTTTTTTTTTTTTCTTTACCTTTCTTTAGTGGTTTACCTATTTCATGAGTATTTTCAAATTTTGGGGGGTCCTGGTGATTCCTCTATTATTTGACTATTTTATCATGTAGTATTTTCTATTCCTATTTCTACTCTTTTTTTCCTTCCCCCTCAAGTTTATTATGCTGATTCTTATGCATCTTCATTGGATAGCTGTTAAGCTCATTAATTTTTGTAATTCTTTTCTAATGTATGAATTTTAGGCTAGATATTTCTTTCTAATAATTTTTAGAATAAACCACAATTTAAGAAATGTAGTATTTACCAAAGACTGAGATGAAAAATCTTATAATGTCCAAGATTATTTCTCATTTGCCCATGTATATTTTTGCCAACTGGCTTTCCAGAAAAATAGTGGGTCACTTTTAAGGCCTCATAAAACTGGATACAGTCTAGCAATTATGTATGTCAGTTTAGGTCATCTACAAGAGTAGAGCCGGAGACTACTGTCATTCTAGGATAAGATTTGGAACTTCCCATAAAAAATGGACAAACACTGCTAACTCTTGTGGCATGTAGTTGCAACTGAAAGAAGTTGATACTACCTAACCACATACATGGAGCTGGCCAGACAAAACTGCAGCTAAGTTTACAACATGTTTTAGTGCTACTGTATTTCAGTCCCTAATCCCACTAAGAGAAATGCTTGTGTTTCTCTAATTCTGTTTCCTAAAAGTCTCACTACACAATGATCACGTTTCTTCTCCTTTGGTCTAACACCACCTGCGTGGGCGACAGGGATCCACATACTTGCTTTTTACTGCTGTTGCGTTATTTTCCCCCAGCAAACATTGCCCTAGCAGGTCTGATGCATAATCTGCTTAGGCCTTCGCCTTCGGTTCCTGGATAGTTTTATTTTTGCCTTAAATACTGATTTTCTAATATGAATATATATGCATCAAGTTCTGAATATGCATGATTGCTACTTTCAACCTTTGCCAGAGACCAGCTCTGCAGGATTTGTTGGACCTGAATAGGTGGTGTAGATTTGGTGAAAAAGAAGAGACAGACCACAGATGTCTAGTGCAAGTGTGGACAAAAACCACAAGAATCTTGCGTTATTTATATTTTTTACTCAACCTTTTACATGATGATTTAACTTTTAATCAAAACATTTTTCATTTCATCTCTATAGAAAAAGAAAATCAGAATGTTCCAAAGCACTCACACTGTGATAAAAGCACCCAATCATGCATCAATAGTTCACCCCAAAGCCTGTGGCTTGTGGCCAGGAAACTATACAATAGCAGCATGCTTAGCCTTAAAGAGTATCAGACTTTTAGTTTAAATTATAATTCTTAACCTTCTTAACTTACAATTTAACCCTTTTTTAATCTTACTTATACTTACTATACTTGATTTTAATAACATTGATTAGTTATGGTTAACAATTTCATATTGTTTATACTCTATATTGATCATTTTAATTTATAATCAAAATCACAATGTTTATATCTTTTATTTCCCTGCCAATAGACTCCGGGAACAGCACAGGGGACAAAGTGAAAAGTTAAACGATCCTACTCAAACTAACAAAAACACACTATATCATTCTTATTATTACTAAGGTAAGAACATGTTCTTGGTAAATCAAGTGAACTGTGGGAGTGGGGTGAAACAAAGAAATCTGTAACTGATTGATGATCTATTAGTTACAAACATTACTGCACCCAGACCCACTATCTCCCTGGGGGAATGTGGATAGAAATCTAACATAATAACCATTCCACAAATACAAGAGCATGACCACAGCCACAATGGGTTAATGCACATATCTCTAATAAGGAAGATTAATAAGAAAATTAAATGGAGCCAACCCATACCAGGAACATGCATCAAAAACACCTTTAGTACTGGCAATGCCTTTTTAAATAAACCAGTTAATTTTGATGTATTATTAACATGTCCTTTGAGAAACTCGAGGGAATTTCACAAAGCAATACTAAGCCAAAAGGTTAGGCTGTTTAATTCTGGGAAGCCGTGTCAAGCAACCAAAGGTGAACAAACAAGAACTTCCATGGAGCCGTACCACATACATGGGACCCCCTTGTAGCCTGCAGAACAAGGGGTGTCACTCCTCAGCCCACATGCCATTCCCTATAGCAGGATGGCTCATGGTAAACCTCTCTTTATCTTCCTCTATATTCTTGGAGGCACAGTGGGAACCAGCCAAATTTTTCAAATGAAATTAAGATTATTAATTACCTTTCATCCAAGCTTATTTTATCAAATGGCCTCAATCAATCAAATGAAAGGATGATGTGAAGAACACAGATGGCAGGAACCAAAAGGCTGGTGTTATATAAAAATAAATAAGTAAATAAAATGTCAAAGTGAGACACTTGTGTGTACATATTAGCATCTAGAACTTCCTGTCTGCCAATAAACTGATAATCATCTAATTTTAATTTTTTCAGGTAAATTATTACCAGTAGTGTTTGACCCTTAAAAGCAACCTGAACCCCAAACCCACCAACAGAAAAGAATGGGTTGCAACATTGTACAGCTCCAATGTTCACATTAATTTCTTCCAGAATAGATAATGGGCAAGAAACAGCCTTCTGAGCTCAAAGCCATAGACCACAGAAAACAAATGGCAATAGGTAAGCTCCAGGACAGCCACTTGAGCTAAGCTTTGTCCAATTTTTAGGGCAAGAATTTCCATAATGCTTGTAATTCTTTCATTGTCATGTCCTAGTGATTGATTTATGCTTCTTATTCCCCTCTTTTTAGAAGACTTTAATTGTGGTCATTGGTTTGCAAGTCCACTATTGTGTATCTGCTGTTAAGGGCAGATAATTTCTTTGTTATGTAGAACATTTCCCATAAACCAAAGATCCTGACTTTGAATAGGATAAAGTAGCTCATTAGGGCATGTTATTGTCATTATCTCATTTGGAGAGTGAAGGAGTAAGAGAAAGTGAGAGTAAGAAAAGTATATTTGGTGGCCAAACTGGCGAACAATGGAAGATAGTGCAAATTCCCAGCCAGCACCCATTTTCTGCATAGTAGCATAGGAAACAAATACTATACGTTCCAGCAGTTTTTGCAACTAGCTATATCTCTATAACTCTGTTCTATCTAATGGAATAAGTGATAGGTGCACCTTTCTGGCTCAGGCTTAAGGAAAGGGACCATAACCTTAAGTAATTTTCTCCCTTTCTTGCTACCTGTCATATGGGCATTGTATCTTATGTGAAGACACCATAAACCTATCTTCCGCAAAGAAATCAAAGCCACATGTGAAGAATAGCAGAGTAACAATAATAGTACAACCACAATATAAGCACTGGAATTCCTATGGTGAAATTCTTATTTGATAAAATTCTCAGAAGTATTTCTATCTTGTCTTTGTTGTTTGGGGAACTTTGTTGCAGCAACTGAGCTTGTTATCAAAAGTGATACAAAGTTTGGTAGGTAAATATGGATGTGGCTAAAATGAATCCAAAATATATGCACCATTCTCTTAAGTCATGTCCAATCAAATTTTATTCTGTGAGATGCTATTATATAAAAATTGTAAAGTAGTCTCTGTCTCCTAAATATTTTCACTGTGGGTCTCCTCGCCATCAACACAACCAGGTGGGTATTGTGCTAAAGCTTTTACATGTGATACTTTATTTCATTTCCACAAAGACTCGATTATGAAAATATTATATTTCATCACATTTTACATGTAAGTAAAATGTGTAAAACTGTTTCCTAAGATCTACAGGTAAAGCTAGTTAAGTGCGGAGTCAGAATCCACTCATGATGGTCTGACTCCAAAACTCACATTCTGAATCCATATGCTGTCATATATGCTAGGATATACTTCTCCTTTTCTACATATTATACTGGAAAGAAAAAGAAACTTATATTTAACTTCTAATTTAGAAATAAAGGTTTCTCCTTTTTCACTTGTAAAAGGGTACAGTGACCTAGTAAAGTTAGGCTGTCCCATCCAAAAATTCTGTAGTGAATTTTTATCCTTAGAAGTGTATCACTGTAGCATTTTCCCAAAGGTATTGATTGCTGAAACAAAGACAATATAAAGACAAAGATAACAAAAATCAATGTTTTTTATATACTGTTTCAGCAACTAGAGCAACTGGGGAGTAAGATGAATGGATAATATGCATAGTGAGTTGCATAATAATACAAGCAGAAGGATGACCATCTGTCAAAATATTATAAGAGGAAATTCATCACACGGTGATAAATTGGATTACATAATATCTATCGTTCTCAATCCTTATATGTTACAATATCTGTATAGAAATAATTGCTTTGAAATTGAAGAAAAAGTTAAAAGTTAAGGAGAATCCCTGTTGATGTGTTTGTGTGTGTGCAAATAAAAATATAATATATATTAACATATATATGTGTTTGTGTATAAAATGTATATATAATATATATGTACATTAGTATATATATTACATATATTCATAAATGGGTATTTTTATATATGAGTATATAGATGGGTATATATATTTATTTATAGGGGCATAGGTGTTATACATATATGTATAGCTGTATACAGATAAATATAAAAAGAAACGTATTTGAGTTGTGATTTCCTATGGTGGTGGTTACCATCCTGGTTATGTATAACTTGGGTTTTAACATCTGTGTGACAGCAAGAGATGAAATCTATGGGCTATTGTGGGAAAGCAATTTAGAACTAAAACCCTATTTAAAATTGAAAAGTTAAGAGAGTACCCGCAATGAAACATTAAACTAAGCAATATTTTTTAAACATTTTAAAGAGAAAACAAAGGCTCTTGATGAAAAATTTTTCTCTCAGAAGTAAAAGCAACAATGGCAACATGGATGAACCTGGAGACCATTATGTCAACTGAAGTAAGCTAGGCTCCAAAAGACAAATGCTGCATGATCTCGTTCATATGTGGAATCTAGAAAGAGCATTCTCATAGAAGCAGAGAGACGAATAGTAGTTACCTGAATTTGAGGATGGGAGGGAGAAATGAAGAGAGGTTGGTCAATGTATACAAATTTACAGTAAGAAAGGAAGAATAAGTTTTGGGGTTCTAAGGTGAATACACCTAATGATATTGTATTGTATATTTCAAGATAGCTAGAAAAGAGGATCTTGAATGTCATCACCACAAACAAATGGTAAAGGTTAGGTGATAAATATGCTAACTACCCTGAGTGGATCATAATACAATATATACGTGTACTGAAACAACACACTACCTCATTAACAAGTACAATTTAAATAAGAAAATAATAATGAATAAAAAAAGAAGTAAAAGAAACCAAAATTGTGTTTCATTTGAGATTTAGTTTGTATTTCCACTGCTTCACAGTCCAGAAACTTCAACTCAAAGTTAATGAAGGGTTGGGCATCTCCGGCGGCCGCATGGGACCCCAACAGGTTTTTACTTTCCCTAGAGGGTTGTGGCCAAAAGGATTGCCCTTTTCTCCCTCCCAGGACATGGGGCAAAAACAGATTCCAAGAGATGGGTGAGCACGCCGCTGCTCTCCTGGATAGGAAACAAACACATACACATGCAGCAGGGGTTCTGTCAGGCAGTTCTGTTTATTGTAACACAAAAGATCATATTTGTATGCTTAGCAGGTGGGAATTTCCAAGCTTAGGCCAATCCTTGAAAAGGTCAAATGTGCACGTGCCTTGCCTCTCTATGCTTAGCCCTCCCTCTTAACTTCCCTTGGGCTCCACCTTTTATCCATTTAGGCCATCTGTTGTTTTTGCTTAGAAAAAGGGCACGGTCCCAATGCAGTGAATTGAATTGTGTCCCTCCCAAAGTTTAATGTTTTGGATTCTTGGTCCCTTCTGTGCCAGTGTTAACACAGTGGGAAATCCTTTTATGGTTATTGAAAAGTGGGGCCTTGAGGAAGTGACTAAGTTGATGGCTTAGTGGTGGTCATGGGCATGGTTCTGAGGGCTTTAAAAGAAAAGCACATGAGTTCTCTCTCTCTGCTCTGCCATTTTCTACCATGTGAGACCCCCATGTTGCTGAAATGCCACCACCAAAGAAAGCTCTCACCATAAGTGTTCCCTAGACTTTGGACTTCCCAGCCTCCAAAACTGTAAGCAATAAATTTTGTTTTCTTGTAAATTACCCAGTTCTAAGTATTTTGTAAGAAGCAACAGAAATGGATATTGTGTTTAACGTCAAAATATTTTGAATAATAAAAAAAAAGTTCAAGGAAAAATTTGTATTATCTTCCAATTCTATTTTTTCCACAAACTTTTTAAAGTACCCTCATATATATAAATCTAAATAAAGAAGATTAAAAAAACACCCTTCTTTGTGATGTTCCTCCATTCAAGCCAATGAGGAGAGCTCAGTGTGAAAACCCTACTAAAATAAGCTTACAATTATTAATTATTAAACATTCAAACTGCTAATTCACCAGAAGTAGTTCCATATCTTATTGTATTAAAAGTCAATAGTGAGGTAAATGCAAAAATCTTTACATTATCAAAATTGAAAAGATGTTATTCATAGTTATTCATTATAACTGTAATAAAGGAAGGATTTCTAAGAGAAGAAAGTGGAAAACAGAAGAAGAGGATGCAAGACCATTTTATAGTTTTTAATAGAATTAAAAGCATTGGCAAATATTTATTAGAAATTTTAAAAAATGAAAGCTTAATTAATTTCTTTTAGTGTTTAAATCTTGTTAAAAACCAAATAACCAGAAAAACAGCATTTAAGGGGAGGAGGTAGTCATCATTAAAGAATTTCTTTGATTATTTAGGAGTAGGATAGAACTACTTATTAACTTCAGACTTTTGAAGGCAATTATGTATGCTACAATATCAAAGGAAACTGTTGAACATATATCCTTAAATACATATCTTCTAAGTGGGTGCGGGGTGGGAGTGGTAATAACAGCTTTAAAATACAAATGGGAGAAGGGAATAAAAGATAATGCACTTCTCATGCAAACAAACAAGCATTAAATCATAGTAAACACAAATATAAAAAATAAAATAAAAAATTAGTTTAACAAAAATATCCACATCATACTTTGCTTTTGATTGTGATGGAATATCTGGAGGCAATCCAACTCTCCTACTGAGAACAATCAGAAAAAAAACAGATAAAAATGAAAAAATCCATTTAATGGCATAAGAGAGCTCTGGAGAAGCTAGGATCAGAGGGGCCAGCAACCAAGAGCCAGGCAAACCCTGGAGGAATGAGCTGATATTTTGCAGTCACCTTTTTGATCTGTGTGCAGCACAAGAGGCTGAGAATCAGTGCTATGTGTGGGCAGAGGGAGACTGCTCCAGAAGAAAGCAGTTTAGCTTTTTGGTGTCCTCATTGGTTCTGGAGACAAAATTAGAGACTTTGAAGAACCTGAACCTTGTAAGGAGAGTGGGAAAAATAACTGAGCCTAACACGTCTCATTTTCAAAAAGGCATTTTTTTTTTAAATTTTGAAGATTCACGGATATCGCGAGAAAGCTTAATAACCACACAAAAAATACAAAATGGAATAGCCTATGACAAAAGATAAAAAGAGAAAGAGAAGAGAGAAAAAAAAAGCAATGTGGAGTGAACAAAAATATTTAGATCAGTAACACATCACAGTGTAATCACATTGTGTACAATGCTGCAAAAAATATAAAAGTCTAAAAAATTTGTGAAACCTACTAAATCAGAATCAACATGGGTGGACACCTGTCAATGTCATTTGAAAAAATTTCCAGGTGATTGTACTCCACCGCCAGGCTTACAAAACCATTGTACCAGAACAATGGTTTTCTAACTATAGTGGCTTCAGAACCACTTGGAGAAGGAGCTAAAACTCAGCTTGCTGAGCCCTATCCCAAGCCCTGAGTTTCTAATGCATTACTTCTAGGATGAGGCCTAAGAGTTTGTACTTCTAATAAGTTCACAGATGATACCAATGTTGCAAGACCAAGGACCACACATTGAAAAACATTGTATCCAAGATTTTCTTAAAATATTAGAGTGATTAGCATAGTTAGTTAATGGCGTATGTCATTTTTACATATGTTTGTTCTATTGTGCTTTAATTTATCGTACATATTAGTTTTGTGTGAATTGTTACTGTGATCACCAATTACAGTATTATAGTGCCAATGTTTGAAATTTAAGTGATATAAGGCTTTGTCTAAAAGTCTGAGAAGTATATGAAGAATGTGCAGTAGAAGTAATTAAGATTTGTAATGAAGAACATGCTAATAATATTGCTTTGATCATCACACACTAAACAAATACTGGTAGTCAACGCTGTATCCCATCAATTGTATAAGTATTAAAAAAAGCAAAATCAATAACAGAATAAGCTCGAAGAAAATTATGTTGTGTAAAATAAGCACAGAAAGAGAAATACTGCATGTCCTCACTCAGAAGTGGGAGCTGACATACAAACAAAAAGTTGAACTTTCAGATGGAGAGAGCAGAACTGTGGTTACTAAAGGCAGGAAAGGGGAATGCGTAGGGAGACAGAGAGAGGCTGGTTAACGGACATAAAACAGCTACATAGGAAAAATAAGTTCAATTGGTACACAATTGAGCTAGGCATGTATAATTAATAATTTACTGCATATTAGCAAATGGCCAGAAGAGAGAAGATCAAATGTCCTCATCACAAAGAAATGACTATGTTTTATAATGATGAATATGCTAATTATGCTGATTTGGTTGGTCACAACTCATTGTATACATTTATTGAAATATAACTCTGTACTCCATAAATATGTATAACAAATACTTTAAATAAAATATTAAAATAAAAAAAGAATAACAAGTGAAAAATACTGTGTATAAATTTATTAAGCATAAAGTCATATTCTTCCAACCGTCATGACTGTTTCTTTTACCTTTTGACATATCACTTGTACTTAAAATTGGAAGATATATATGTATATATATATATATATATATATATATACATATAGCTATATATTATGGTGACATAGCTTGTAATATAGGATCTTTATCTGTCAATCTTATCCACCTCTGGACACGTAGAAGACTCTATTATTGAACAAGCTGCTGGGAGCTAATTATAATTATTGTGCTGGCAGCCTGTCTTCCTCCACAGTCTTTTTCTCCAAATGGTTCATTTATTTATTTAATATGAGCTAAGTCTGTATCTTTCAGATTCTATATCTGGAGAACTGCAGAAACCTTGTCTGATCTAGCATCCTTTGTTATAATAATTAGAAAATTGTTTGGCATATTTTAATCTCTGAATGGATAATTTTATAAATTAATAAATAAATTATAATGGACTAAAACTCTTGTCTCAATTCCACAAGTTGACATTTAATAAAAAATAATGGAATAATTTATATTTAAGCTTAAATGTGCTTAATGGTGCTAACCAAATTAAAATTTTGTTCATGACATTTTAATGAATCATAAACATAATGAGTTCCTCGTATTGTAGCTATTTAAAAACAAAAATTGCTACAAAAAGACATCACACAATTCTTTCTTAAGCTATGTAAATAGAGGTATAGTGCCCTGGATATGAAAAACTGTAAATTCTGTCACTCAGCCTATATCTAGAATATTGAACTTATTTCTGAAAACTAGATCATAAAAGGTGTATAGATACACCCCAGAAAGGACTCACGCTAATCTTAGCACAGTATTTTTTAGTAAGCAATTAACTAATTATCTTTATTATATTAAAAAACAGAATTAGACCAAAGATGAGAAGGTGTAAGATAATTTAACATATAGCTTTTCTAAAAAGTTTTCTAAAATTGAGGGAGACTAATGTTTCTCTGAATTCCCTGTCACTGTCACAAATTAAAGAGAACAAAATTACAGGTAAGGAATTTTATGAACATGATTTGTTTATCAAAATGGGATAATAGAAATAAACAACTTTTAAGGTCCTCTATCCACAGCTGAAGTCTAAATTTCATAGTTTGGACAACTAACTTTTAGAACACAAACAAAAAAAAATTATTTTTAAGACAAACATTACTTACTGTTTTACCACTAGCCCAAATTTTAAAATGAAGTCATAATATACTTTTATATAAAATCGGTGTTGTCGAAATGTTTTTATTAGAGAGGTGTTCTTTAGGAAAGATCACCAGAAAGCCATTCCTCTAATGTTATAATTATATTACTATAATTTCTCTAAATTATATATGTTTAGAAAAAGAAAAGCAAAATTCTTACCTCTTTCTTACACACAAAAATGTACATGGATAAAATATTTATATATAGAATAATTAAAGCACAAATACAAAAGTAACAACAATGTATATCGGTAAATATTTTAAAATTATAATTATAGAGAATAAATACCATCGTTTGAAATAATACTCAGAAGCCAAAAAGTTAATGATTGATGCATTTTACTACATAGCTTTTTTGACTTCCACTGCTAAAATCTAAGTAAAACAAATAAAGTTTAAAGATAAAATAAAAACCATAAAGTATTCTCAATAGAGTTTACAATAACTTATTTCCATTATATAGAAATAATTATTAAAAAATCGATAAGAAATGGAAGAAAAACACAATAGAAAAGTAGATAAAAGTCATTTAGAGGAAGTAAAATACTAGTAGACCAGAAATACATGAAGAACTTATATCTAATTGGTTATGGGAAGGGAATTGTTACTGAGACCGGGAAGTGAGCTGTAAGAAAGGTAACTTTCGCTTTTATTATGTCTCTTTATTGTTTAGTTCTGAATCAGGAATACGTATTGGTTATATAATGTTAAAACTAATCAAAGTAAGCATGTACTGCAAAATACAAGTTTTTCATTTACTACATCTGTATTGTATCATTTTAAAAATACATCGAGTTATATACAATACTCTAAGCAAATCAAAATATATCCCAATCAAAAATAAACACTTGAGTTATTGTCATAAATATTCAGTTCAGAATATGCGCTTTCCACTGTAACTGATCCATACTCACAAGTGTCCTTTCTTCTTTCTCGTAGATGCAAAGTAAACAAATCACATTTTGATTAGGAAAAAAAATAAAAAATAACTATACTAACTCCACTAAATAGTAATTTAAAGTAACTATGTCATACTGGGAAAAAATAAATCCGAAATGTACTTACTTAGGTCTTGTTCATTTTTCCAGCAAATTGAAAATAATGCTCAATGACAGAGGAAAATCATACTATAAAAATAAAAGAAATATGTGTACACTGAAGTGCTCAAGGACTTTCTAAATCCTGGTCACATGCACACTTCTTTAGCTAAATTTCTTATCCTACCATGCTGATATCACCTTCTTTCTCAATGTCTTACCACATGTCATGGCATTCTTTAAGATCTTTTACAGTTTCTCAATGCTGAATAGGGAGGAACCATTATTTGTTTTCCTTGCACTAACTGCTTCAATTAAAATACATTACATGGATTCAATAAGTTGAGTAGATATCATTTAATTTTGATACTATAAAATTGGCATAAAAATATTTTAGAGAAAACATATAGAACTATAAATTAGCTTTATTTAAAAAAACCACAAAATTTTAAAATAAATTATATATACATTTATATACAATTAACATCATAAATATAATAATATCGTTAGAAGTTTTTTTCAAAAACACTCATACTATGTTTTTTAATAAATTTAAACACAGTAAGGGTAGGTTCTTTTTTAAGTATTTTTGAAAATTTTCTCTTATTTATTATATTAATTTATCATATAATCTTTTGACATAGTCTCCTTATGTCTTTGAATCTCTGCACAGATGGTATCATATTTCTCTACACTTGAACAATGATTCCTTTAAATGCTAATGGTACCCTTCCCCCAAAACTTATAAGATCAAAATATTAAATACCCACCACATTGAGATAACACTGCCATCTGCTGGATAGATTCATCAAATTCTTAATGATTGGTAATAAACATGACCATTATTTGCATTTATCTGGCACCCTACAGTTGTGCCCACTGGCGCCAGCCAGCCAGTGGAACCGCGTGGCTCCTCATGGCCCCCTCACCCACCACCCTGGACCCAGGCGGGGGTGGGGGGTGCAGGAGCTCCAGGCCCTGCCCCACCACCCTGAACTGGTACTGTTCAAGTGAGCCCGCTGGCGCCAGCTAACCAGCAGAACGACATGGCTCCTCATGGCCCCTCATCCCGCCTCAGACCCAGGGGCGAGCACCAGCCTATGGATCTGACCCACCGAGTTTGACCCAGCCAAACTCCACATATTAGGGGCTCATTCTATGACCACAGAGTCTCGAATGGAAACCAAGTTGGTTTAACATAACTACCACTACACCCACTCTCAAGTAAGACAGTTCACCCCCAGCAGTAGCAACCAGGGCCACTCCACAGCCAACCTCAGTGTAATAGAAGAAGCAAACCCCCTACCAAACGACCAAGGATCAGCAAAAAAACACTAGAAGTACCAACAATAAAGAAGAAATGGCACCACCTAAAGGATATAGTAATGCCCCAAAGTCAGACTCCCTGGAACAGGGAATGTTTGAAATATCTGAAAAAGAATGTCGAGTAATGATCTTAAGAAAACTTAAAGAAATAAAGGAAGACTCAATCAGAGAACACAATGAAACAAGAAAAAACATCCAGAATATGAAGGAGGAAATCTACAAAGAGATTGATAACATAAAAAAGAGTGTAGCAGAACTTCTAGAAATGAAAGACTCACTCAATGAAATAAAAAACATGACTGAGAGCTTGAGCAGCAGGGTAGAGCAAGCAGAAGAAAGAATTTCAGACCTTGAAGATGATCATTTTGAAATAACTCAAGCAGACAAAGAAAAAGGAAAAAAGAATTTAAAATAATGAGGAAAACCTAAGAGAGATAGCAGACAATCTCAAGTGCTCTAACATCTGAAATGTCAATAAATGTGGTACATCACATCAACAAAATCAAGGACAAAGACCATACAATTATCTCAATAGATGCTGAAAAAGCATTTGACAAAATTCAACATTCCTTCATGAACAAGACTCTCAACAAATTAGGAATAAAAGGAAAATATCTTAACACAACAAAAGCCATTTATGACAAGCTCACTGCCAGTATTACTCTGAATGGAGAAAAATTGAAGGCCTTTCCCTTAAGGACAGGAACAAGACAAGGATGTCCATTCTCACCCCTTCTATTCAACATAGTACTGGAGGTACTAGCTAGAGCATTCAGGCAAGAGAAAGAAATAAAGGGAATCCAGATTGGAGAAGATAAAGTCAAACTTTCTCTATTTGCAGATGACATGATACTATATATAAAAAAAACCTAAAGACTCTATCAAAGAACTCCTAGAGCTGGTTAATAACTTCAGTAACGTTGCAGGATACAAAATAAATGCCCAGAAATCAGTAGCATTTATATACTCAAATTATAAATTAACAGAAAGAGAAATAAAAAAGTAAGCCCATTTACAATTGCCACCAAAAAAATATGATACCTAGAGATCAATTTAACCAAGGAGGTTAAAGACTGCTACAATGAGAATTACAAACCACTTCTGAAAAAAAAGTTAAAGAAGACACAAAAAGATGGAAAGATATTCCATGCTCTTGGATTGGAAGAATTAACATTGAGAAAATGTCTATACTACCCAAAGCAATCTACAGATTCAATGCAATCCCCATCAAAATACCAATGACATTCTTCACAGAAATGGAAAAAAATAATCTTACCTTTCATATGGAAAACGAAAGACCCCGAATAGCCAAAGCAATCCTGAGCAAAAAAAAAAAAAAAAAAAAAAAAAAAAAATGCCAGAGGCATAACTCTGCCTGACTTGAAATTATTCAACCAAGCTATTATAACCAAAACAGCATGATACTGGTATAAAAATACACATTCCGACCAGTGGAGTAGAATAGAGAACCCAGAAATCACTCCTCAGGCTTATAGCCATCTGATATTAGACAAAGGCAACAAAAAATCTACCTTGGGGAAAAGATTGCCTCTTCAACAAGTGGTGCTGGGAATACTGGATATCCATATGCAGAATGAAACTAAATATGCATCTCTCACCATACACTAAAATCAACTCAAAATGGATTAATGACCTAAGTATAAGACCCAAAACTGTAAAATTACTAAGGGAAAATATAGGTGAAACACTTTAGCTGTTAGGTCAGGGCACAGTCTTTGTGAACATGAGCCCAAAAGCACAAGCAGCAAAAGAAAAATAAACAAATGGGATTATATAAAACTAAAAAGTTTCTGCACAGCAAAAGAAACAATTGACAGAGTAAAAAGACAACCTACAGTGTGGGAGAAAATTTTTGCCAAATATGCATCCAACAATGGACTAATATCCAGAATATACATAGAACTTAAGCAATTATACAGTAAAAAAAATAAAGGACCCAATTAGAAAATGGGCAAAGGAGCTGAAAAGATATTTTTCAAAGGAAGACATAAGAATGGCCAACAGATACATGAAAAAATGCTCAACATCACTAGTCATCAGGGAAATGCAAATTAAAACCACATTGAGATACTACCTTACTCCAGTTAGACTGGCTATGATCAAAAAGATGGTGAATAACAAATGCTGGCAAGTGTGTGGAGAGACGGGAACACTACTGCACTGCTTGTGGGAATGTAAATTAGTACAACTACTTTGAAAAACAATTTGGAGGTTTCTCAAACAACTACAGATTGATCTTCCATATGATCCAGCAATCCCTCTTCTGGGTATATATCCAGAGGAATGGAAATCATCATGTTGAAGAGATACCTGCACTTCCATGTTTATTGCAGCTCTGTTTACAATAGCCAAGATATGGAACCAACCTAAATGTCCATTAATAGATGATTGGATAAGGAAACTGTGGTATATATATACACTATAGAATACTACTCTGCTATAAAAAAGAATGGAATCCTCCCATTTGCAACAACATGGATGAACCTGGAGAAACTTGAGTGAAACAAGCAAAGCACAAAGGGATAGATACTGCATGTGCTCATTCATATGTGGGAGCTAAGATAGAGAGGAAGGGAAGCAAGAAAGAGCAAAGTAGTCCCATGATCCAACAGAGGGAGGGAACATTCCTAGGGCTACAAATTGGAGTTAAGGGGAGTGGGGGAAGGGGAGTTAGGTTGGGGGATAATTGGAAGGGGACAAAGGGTACAAAAGTAATTTCTGGTAGTGGGTATAACCACAATATGAATCTGGCCCCCACATCATGGGTAGGAGGGGAGACAATCAGCTTTGTATCTCATGAATATTCAAAATAAATAAATGAAGAAAGAAATAAAGAAGCTGCAGCCAGATTATGAGGAGGTGTGTGTGTGTATGAGTGTGTCTGTTTAAATCAGTGACACAAGTAATCTTTTCTTTTGCTCCCACAATATACTAGCATTTTCCACCAATTCCAAAACACAAGCTGGTAGGTACAAAATGACCCTCTATCAATATTTAAATAATAATAAACACAAGCTTCTGCACAGAAAAAAAAATTCATATTGCAAAATTTAATTCAATCTTATATTCATCAATTATCCAAATATCTAGAGTTCCTTCTCAATTAATGAAGTAAGAATTCAAGTAAAAACATCTAGTACATTAATTTCCATGAGACAAAGAGATTCTACAACAGAAAGGTCTTCTGCCAAAAAAAAAAAAAAAAAAGAAAACCCTACGTGTTTAAGAAACCCTCGGACAACACTGACATTTGGCTCACAGGCAACATAAACATAGGTATTCACCTCTTTCTTATCCCGCCAAACACCAGATTTATGACCAACATAATAAAAATAAATAAATAAATAAAAATTGGATAAAAGCCAAATTACTGCTTCAAACTCGAAAGGACTATTACCAGACTGTCACCAGGGATTTGTTCTAAATGTCCTTGAACACCTTACAGAGAAGGAAGATATCTGATCACTCTTGCATTGAAAATAGAATGTTCTACTTTAGAACAGAATGCTGTGCATTTAATGGAGGAATCCTTTTTTTTTTTTCTAATTGAAACATGTTGGATTGTATATATCTGTGGGGTACAGAGTTGCACATCAATACCTGTGTGCAACAGTGAAGGAATCCTGATAAACCCAAATGGCGAGGACAGTTACTGGCACATTCTCAGCTCTGTGAGTGTGAAGTATTAATATTTCCTTCCAAACACTATTTCTTAACTTACAGGTGTGTTCCTCACATGTTATCAGACATCACTAATTGTTCAATGAATGATTAAAGAGCAGCCCTATGAAACAGAATATTGAGGCAATATGAAACCTTCTTAGACTGGGTAGCCACAACAAGTTGGAAGCTCTTCTGATGAGTGACTGTCACAAACCTAAGAACAATATCACTGCAGGTTCTTTTCCAGAGTGAGCAATTACTGTAAGCAGAGAATATTTTTAAGGCTTTTACCTAAATAAGAACAAAAATGAAAAGTATCAAAACTACGTAAAAGCACACTAGGTCAAAAGCCAGGGACTTCTATTGCTAATCAAAGAATGATGCTGTCATAAAAATACCTTCAGTGCTATAACCAGAGCAAAACTTTAGAACATCTTTTATTTTGCCTTTTATATTCATGAGAATGTGTATGGGCTATAAAGCTAGAGTAAGTAATCATAAAGAGCAAATAGCCTAACAAGATGAAAAGAATTATTTTTAATTTGATAAACATAATTATGTTAAGTATTCATCGAACAACCTACTGGAAATTACAGAAAAACAAATTTATGACAGTTGACAAAATAATAAAAAAGATGATAATTACAAAAAAAAAGTGACAGATGAAGAAAATTCAATCTATGAGTAACAAGATAAAAGAGAACAAGAAATTTAAATCGTATATCACTCAGATTAATAATGAAAATTCTCCTAAACTGAAGATGAACATGAATCTACAAGCAACATCAAAGGATTCTAACACCATATATCATTTCATTGCAATATTTGAATTTCAAGTATTCAAAAATTTTATAAGCATCCAAGTTATGCAGGATGAAGATGAAGGAAAAACAAACAAAAGAAAATAGACTGAACACATCAAAGGACATTGATAATGAAGCTTTAACTAAATAACTTTTTTAAGGGAGGAAGCAGGTAAGAAGTTGTACAATAGAGACTCAAAATTTAAGAATTCTCTACTCAGCAAAATACCTTTGATGTACAGAGCAAATAGATTACAAATTATTCATTGATTAAAGTCATAAAAATAAGTGTTCGGTAATTATACCACTTAGGTAACTTCCTGTGTAAAGTATATAAATATAATCTCCCCGTTAATGAAAGATGAGGCAAAATGAAAACTGAAGAAAAAAACAGTACAAAAAGTTTAGTGTTGGCAATAAAACCATTAAATATAGTAAAGTCTAATTATTCTAGAGTGGCTATAAAGTATATACTAAAAATAAAAACTAATCAATTAAAATAATTTTAAAGAGAATATATATATATAACATAAAATAGCATTAATATATACCTGCGCCTAAATATCTCAGGTTTAATAAACAAATACAGTGGCATATATGGTAGGTCACAAAATATATTCCTAATTTGAGAACTTAAGTGTCTAGTACCAGCTAAAATTAAACAACTGAGTATTATCTAAAGTTAATTTTTTTTCTCCACATTTATTGGAGCCACTCTCAAGGAAGGGGAGTTATGGCCAGATTTCTACATAATGTTTCTCCTTCCCAGAAAAATAACAGTGATTTCTGACCATTTTGAAATAGGAACTAGGGTAGAGAGATGCAAAGAAAGGGAGGTAAGAAAGATCTTACTTCAGAAATACCACCATGGTTCACCGAAACAATCTTGGATTTAGCGAACGACTAAATACGGTGTGCTGTCTCGAGAAAAGTTTTCTAATACTAGGATCTTACATCTGCAGTTTCCTATAGAGAACAAATTCCTTCTGAATATTCATTTATTCTCCTCACCCAAGAATCTTTTCAGCTTCTCTCTGCCGAAATCTGTTTCCCCATTTGGGCAAAATCTAGAATAACACCTTTCTGGGTGATTTTCCATGGGTCGACTCATAGAACTATAAAAAATACTCTCAGATACCTTGCCCACAAACTGTGGAAACGCAAAATACCCATATATCCACCTCTTTTCTGCTTTGATAAACTACTTCATCATCTCTCACCCTTTCTCAGTTGTAAACAAACGATAGCTTAAGGTGTCTTCTAAAGTTTAGAGGAACACAAATTAAGAACTCAATGTGGTCTCTGTAGAGAGATCCTCTTTTTTATTTAGGGTTAGAATATGCTACCACCTCTCACTACTACCCATCCCCTCTGAGGGACTCACAGCACACTCTACAAGCTCCAGAGAAATAGTATTCAAAGATACTTTCAGATCCCTAAATCTCAACACTGTTAAGACTGTCTATGTGAGCGGGGTGAGCAGCGAAAGAGTCATTTAAATAGGTGCGCCACTTCTTTTAAAGTCCTAATCCAGCATATAATTCTATGAATTTGCATCTAATATGTTTCAGCAACTATTTCCTTTTAAATTGAGCATGTATGCCACTACATGGCATTGCAATACAACCAGATGGAATCTTTATATTTTTAGGATTTTTAAATAAGCACATTCTGATTCACTGGAACAAAGAAGACAACAAAGAAAACCCAGGTCTTAAAGCAGAAAGCAGCCAATAAAAATATTCATACAGCATTATGATGTTGGTAACATAAAAACATCAATAAGTATTTTTAAAAGAACAGTACTGTAGGACCAAGCATGTCATGCATTTTTTCCTTCATCTTATTCCACGCCAGCCACACTAGCCTCCTGCTGACTCTCAGATGTATCAGTCAGGTCCTGGTTAATCCCTTAGGCTGGAACAAAGAAAAGCTGTACCTTTTTCAAGCCTCTGTTCAAATGCTATCTACTCAATGAAGTGTACAGAGACCACTCTAAAATTCCAACCAAATTTGTCCCCTGTGTTTCCAATTTCCTTCACTGTGCTCTGTTTAGGACTTACCCCCTCTAATAAAGTGCACAGTTTACTGACTACTGTGTTAATTCTTTAAGGTGTGATTCTTGCCACTAAAATGGAACAGCCAAAAGGCGAATATTCTTTATAAATTTGCTCAAGTATGTTCTCATTGTGGTTAAAGAAGTAATTACTATTTAACTAACAATATTTATTTGTTTGTTTGAGTCTGAACAGATATCAAATAGAAAGATATCTGGCAAGCAACTTACAGTATCATCCTCTTGATGTAAAGCCATATGAAGCAGCAACCTTACTGAAACTTAGAGTACCTAACATATCTACTCACCCAAGTGATAGTATCTTTGATATCTACTTTTTGTTCTCATTCACTCCCTGGTTTAAGTTAATAAATATGTGCTCACAACAGTAAAATGTAAATCATACCAAAATGTATACCCACGACGTAAACCACTTTTTTTAAACAACTTAAATTTTTTAAAAATCACATGGATTTTCAAATAAGTAGTTTAATATATATTTTTAAATTAAATAAAATTTTTCCATCATTGTGTCAAATTTCTTGCTCTAGTTTTCTTAGCTCAATGAAGAGTACACCATGCATATAGTTAACAATGCAAGAGACAGAGATGCCAACCTTGACCTCTGTCTCTCACACTCCTCATATCAAATAATTTACTCAATCATATCAATTCTGGTTCCCCTCTGTTGTTAGAAAGTAACTATTTAGTTATAAATCCACTGGCACTTAATTTATATCATTATTATTAATTAACTAGACTGATACCATAGTTTTCCAACTAATGCCTCTTCTCTAATCCATTCACTTCTCTAGAGCTAGAGCAATCTTGAAAATACACAGCACTCACTTTTTTGCATTCTTGTAATGTTTTGGGGAAGGTTTTTGCCGTTTTTATTCTCTTAAGTGTATATGTATATGTATACACCCTCACATATATACACACACTCATACACACACACACACATATATTTATATGTTACTTCAGAAAGTTCACAGAAACATTAGCATTATCATTCAGTTCTATTTTTCTGTGAAATTTTTAAAGTACGTGTGTGTGTGTGTGTGTGTGTGTACGTGTATATACATGTATACATATAAATATCTTGGCAAAGTTGATGGTACAAAAGCTGACCCCTGCTTACCTTTTCAGTCTTATTTCTGAACACTATACCTCCTCCCATAATATAGACCATACTAAATGTCTTTCAATTTCTTGCTCTTTCTTCTTTTAGAGTTTTTGCAGGTGTTACTTCCAGTGCCTAGAACATTCTTTCTTTTAAGCACCACAACTTACCCTTACTAAGAAGTGCTCATAATTCATGTCTTATGTGGACCTTATTTTGTCCCAAGAAACTTCACTGATCTTCTGTTGATTATACTGGAGGTAATTAGCAGTGTTCCCAGTGCTTTTCATCCATTAACTTATTTGATCCTCATAAATAAAATTTTCAGGAGGTAGTTTTGCAGGTTGCGTTCATCTGCAGACAAGGAAGCAGACTTTGAGATTCAGATTAACATGCAGCAGGTTTATTAGTGATTGCTCCTGTATAAAACATCTGTGGAAGAGAACATAAAAGAAGGCAAGGGAATGTGAGACAAGAGAAGGGAAAGGAGTAAAATTGGGTGGAGGAAGGAATCAAGCTGTGATGTATTCTCACCAGAACACTTAGCCAACTGATAACCAAAAGAATCTGCTCTGACCAGGTCCAGGTCGGCTAAATTATAGTGTTTGGGAAATCTGGTATAAGTCAGTAACTAAGTCCACCTCACCTGGAAAATGTTATCATATGACCATTTTTACTTTGAAGCAGACTTAATGGCACCAAAAAGCCATAAAATAACCTAGAATGATTTTTATTACTCTTACCCTAGATCCCTGTATGCAGGATGTAATCCCAAATCTATACATGTACAACCAATAGAAAACCTGATGAAGTAATTAGGTGGGGCTGTCTTTTTCTCTCTCCTTTGACACTTCCCCCTTCTTGTGATTACAAAACGTTAAGCTCTATTGTCCTCTTCCAAACATTGCCCAAGGTGACCTGACTATGTATCTCCCTGGTTGTAACTGTCATATTGGCTCAACAAATCCTTGCTGTATGTATTCGGCCTCAGTTTCTTTTTAGGTCAACATAACTATGTGGGCAGTTCTGAAAATAGAATGACTGTGATACCCGACTGAGTTCAGGTGGCAGAGAGCCAGGACTTAATTTTTCTGTGTTGATCAGCCATTGGAAACTGCATGCCCCAAAGAAGGGTACACAATTTTGGAAGAGGCAGCTCTTTTTAGCTAAATCCATCCCTGAAGCAAGTTCACAGCTGAGGGCCATCTGTTGACAACAATCCCAGCAACTGGCATAATAGATAGTGGTAGATCATTTTATTATCCCAACTTTACAAATGAAAAAACTGGGGGACAAATATTTTGAGTAACTCATTGTTGTTAGCAGAACAAAACTATTGGATCCAGCATTCAAACCAGGTAGTCTGGTCCCTTGCTTCACAACTTATGCAAAATCGATTCCTGATGAATTGGAAGTATAAATACAAACAGTAGAATAATGTTTCATTACTTAAAATTATAGTATAAAGTTTTAGAGTAAAATGCCTTAATGTATTTGTAGTATGCCAACATCTCCTAAAACGAACCAATAAAGCAGTAATAATAAAGAAATACTTAATAATTTGGACTGTATTAAGACATCATTGAAAGAAACATTAAGAGATTGAAAAGACAAGCCACAGAGTAAGAGATAATATTTAAAATAAATGGTTCATCAAAGTCCTTAACTCCAAAACATATTTAAAAAACGGCTAATGAAAGTACTAAATCATCAATTTTTTAAAAAAGGCAAAAAGTTTGAACAGATACCTCACGAAAAAGGAAATACAAATGGTCTGTAAACATCTGAAAAGGTCTCCACCTTCACAGTCATCAATTAACTACAAAGTAAAACTGCATTTAAATATTATCACATAACAAAACCACAAGAATGGTTAAAATAGAAACAAAACAATTAAAACAAAACAAAATAGAGCATAAATAAAACCAATAAGTGGGGGTAAGGATGTGAAGCAACTGAAACGCTCATACGCTGCTAGTGGAGAGTGTAAATCGGTATAACTGCCTGGGAAAACTGTTCAGCAGTATCAACTACAACTTGATGTTCAAATAAGCAATTTCGTTTCTATATAACCCAACAGAAATGCATATATGTTCACAAAAACCAATACCAAAACAAAACATGTAGGAAAATGCTTACTGAGGGATTAATAGAAATAATTTCAAATTGAAACCTACCCAATTGTTAATGAACAGTAGAATGGATGAATAAATCATGATGTATTAGTGGTATAAGCAATGATATACTATTTTTCTATCACAAAGAGTGGACTATTATTACATCCAATTATATAATTAAGCAATAAAAGCCAGACACAAAAGAATACAAGTTCTATGGTTTCAATATTATAAAATTTATAAACAGGCAATGCCAATACATGGATTAGATGTAAAGGGAACAGTTACTCATGGGGAGTGGAGGAGTAGCACTGGTAAAGAACACAGAGACCCACAGATACTAGTAATAATGGTCAGGTTCTTAATTTAAGTTCTGGTTACAAAGTGGGTTCAATATATGAGAATTCATCAAGCTGTACACTTATGATTTGTGTACTTTGCATCAGTTGTGTCCTTCGATTCAAAGGAAAACTAATCCCAGTCTCATTTCAATGTCCATGTTCCTAAGAGCAATGTTCATTGTTCTTTATATATTGGTGGTAGGAGAATAAATTGTTATAATCACTTTAGATCGTAAAGTGAAATAATATGGAAAAACCAAAGGTTCAAATATGATGAATTAGTTCTATTATTAGATATGCATCTCAGGGAAATTCTTGTACATACTCAACCAAAGACATGTACAAGAATGCCCAGGTCTTTTCATTTTTTGCTTAGAAAGAGAGAGAGAATAAAAAAGACATGAAACATAAAAATATGCCAAATATTTACTGAGTAAACAAATAAATAAATTGTAGTATATTTTCACAATGGAATGTTGTATGTCAGTGAACACAAAAAAAACTACAAATCACCCACAATATCAGGGGTTACTTTTAGATCTGAATGATCTTCAAAAAGCTCATGGAAAGTGCATATTATGAAAAAACTATGCATGAATTGTAAAAATTTTTTCATCAAAATAAACTCATATTAACTTATTATATCATATCTAAACAAGATCTAGTTTGAGGCACTAAGAAGGATAAGACATCAGTTTGAAAAGAACCCCTATCAGAGCAACATGAATTCTGCTAAAATTGAAGCAAGAACAAAGAACAAATTTATCATGAAGCTAGGGTGGAAGAATGCTAAAATTTTTGATGCTTTATGAAAAGTTTATGGGGACAATGCCTCAAATAAATCAGCAGTTTACAAATGAATAACTCATTTTTTTTTAATTTTATTTTGTCGATATACATTGTAGCTGATTATTGCTCCCCATCACCAAAACCTCCCTCCCTTCTCCCTCCCCCCTCCCCCCAAACAATGTCCTTTCTGTTTGCTTGTTGTATCAACTTCAAATAATTGTGGCTGTTATATCTTCTTCCCGCCCCCCACCCCGGTTTGTGTGTGTGTGTGTGTATGTGTGTGTGTGAATTTATATATTAATTTTTAGCTCCCTCCAATAAGTGAGAACATGTGGTATTTCTCTTTCTGTGCCTGACTTGTTTCACTTAATATAATTCTCTCAAGGTCCATCCATGTTGTTGCAAATGGCAGTCTACACAATGGAATACTACTCAGCTATGAATAACTCATTTTAAGAAGGAATGAGATGATGTTGAAGATAAAGCACATAGTCGTAGACCGTCCCCATCAATTTGCAAGGACAAAATTAATCTTGTTTGTGCCCTAACTGAAGAAGAATGATAATTAACAGGAGAAACAATAGCCAATACTACAGACATCTCAATTGGTTCAGCTTACACTACTCAGACTGAAAAATTGCAGTTGAGAAGACTTTCTGCTGGATATGTGTCAAAACTGTAGCACCCAGATCAACTGCAGACAGGAGCACAGCTTTCAAGGGAAATTTTAAAGAAGTGGGATCAAGATCCTGAAGCATTTCTTCAATGTTGTAGGAGGAGATGACACAAGGGTTTACCAGTATGATCCTTAAGATAAAATACAATCAAAGCCATGGCTACGAAGAGGTGGAAGAGGCCCAGTCAAAGCCAATGAGGACCATTCAAGAGCAAAGGTCATGGCAACAATTTTTGGAATGCTCAAGGCACTTGGCTTCTGGAGGGTCAAAGAACAATAATATCTGCTTATGATGAGCATGTTTTGAGAAAACTAACCAAAAAATTTAGCAGAAAAATGCCTGGGAAAAGTTCACCAGAGAGTTCTCCATCACAAAAATATTCCTGCTCATTCCTCTCATCAAACAAGGGCAATTTTGTGAGTTTTGATGGGAAATCATCAGTCATTCACCTTACAGTCCTAATTTGGCTTCTTCTGACTTTTTGTTTCCTTATCTTAAAAAATCTTTAAATGGCATCCATATTTCTTTACTTAATAATGTAAAAAGACTACATTGACATGGTGAAATTCCCAGGACCCTCAATTCTTTATGGATGGACTAAATGGCTTAGAAAAGTGTCTCAAACATGAAGGAGCATATGTTTAGAAATAAAGTTTATATTTTTTATTTTTATATTTTAATTTTATTTTTCCATGAACATTTTGAAGTCCCTTGGGTAAAATGCTGAGCAAATAAGTTCCAGATTATTCGAAGTATAAGGTTTTAACAAACCCCCAAACAACAAAATTAATCCATATAATATTTAGACATATATATAAATGCAATAAAAACTAATTTTAAAAATGCGATGAACTGATAAATACTGATTCTGAATATAGGTTATGCCTGCGGGGAAGGGAAGTAAGATTTGAAAAGAACATATGGTAGACAGAAAATATTGGTAAAGTTCTATTTCTTGTGTTACAAGATGGATTTAGAATTGTTCATTTGAGATTATCTTTGTAACTTACATATGTGTTTCATGTAATTCTTTCATATATTGAATATTCTGTTTTGAATATAGTAAAGTAAAAAATGATATAGAATACCCCTAAGCACCTTGACTGTGATGGGAAGGTGAAAAAGAAAATAAGAAAAAATGGAGCATAGAGTTTAAGGAGGCTTATTTGTATCCACATTTTGAGGTGAAAAATACAAAGAAAGATTAATAACATAAAATGACTTTGTAAGAGATGGGAGTAATTGACACTGAGAAAATTGGGGGCATGTCAGAGCAGAATGTGGAGAATGATGCAGGCATATTTGATGACTTCTTCCTCACCCCACATGCAGGCACCTCTGGTTAGATGATACATTATCCTTTCCTTCTTTTGTGCTAGCTCTGAATATATGCATGATCATAAAAATACTAAAAATACAAATAAAACTTTTGGTATTAGAAATTTGTTTATAGAACTGTGTCCTGTGCCTGTCAGAAGATACATTTCTTTTTTTAATCATGGTATTCTTAATATCTAGCACAATTCTTGACACATACTACACAAATTTTTTTTAAAAATTGTTAAACTGATATCAGCTTAATTGATAAATTCCAGTCTTATTATTAGGCTGAACCATAAGAAATTATCATGATTAATAAGTTTTGATCTACCAAGTGATCAAATTCATATAAATCATCCTATTATGAAGAGAATATTGTCCCTTCTTAGAGGAGTTGCTTTTGCTTCCAAGAAAACAACCTCAAGTTCTCTTACAATGCTAGAGAGAATTAACTAGGATATTGAGTTAATGCTAGAAGAGTCCCTGAAGACAAAAATATAGGATGTAAGGCTATTTTACATTTTGATATAAAATGAATTAAACTCCTGATGCTAGTAACTAATGTTGATACTCCTTAGATGGAAATATTTGGGTACTGGCTATGAATAGATCACCCAAAAGAGTCAAGACCATAGCAAAAATTATGTAATACAAAAACATGGAGATAGTATTTGAAGCATAATTTACTTAAAGAAATTATAGAAATGTGACATTACTTCATTAGTTTATAAGGCACAATTTCACCACAGAGAACCGTAAGATTTAGATAGACCAATTGACTAAACATTTACTTAATATAGTAACAGTTTTATCTTCTGTTGAAAAAAGTGTTAAATGATACAAGTTCTCAAACTTAAATCTCTCCACACAGTGGCATCTTCTTTTGCATTTCTGTGTCATTAACTCATAAGTAAAGTGATTGACATAATAGAAAGAAGTAATTATCTTAATGTGTGTCTTTCTTGTTTAAATAAATACAATTATTATGAAATATTTCCTTTATTAAATCTTTTCCTCTCAGTCAGATGCCATTAAATAGTCTAATTCCTATTTTTTGTAGAATTCAAATCACCATCCAGGTTTTGTGAAAGGAAATTGGGATCTTTTCACAAAGAGTATAGTCTAGTAATAATGAACCAAAATTCTGATGAACAGTTAATTACTAAGGGAGGGACTCTAGTTGAACACCAATTGTGATGTATTTAATTGCAAGTTTTATACCTAAATAGCTACTTAATGATCTGGCAGCCGGGCATCAAAATTGAAAATATTTCAATGGTAACTGACTTCTCGGTGCTCATAAAATGTTCATGGATTTATAAAGTATAACACATTTGATCATTTTACCTTTGCTTATTCTTTTATTCTATAAGATTGATGCTACTACATCTGAAGTCTATCAGAAAGTGTGCATAGAGCTAAGCATTTATATTTAGGTAAACTATTTCTCACTCATTGTAGCAGATTGATTCTTCTATAAACTTAACATATTTCACTGTAATTCATAACAGTTGATTGTAAGATACTCTGTACTTTGTGATCTTTTTGTGCTTTCATTACAATAGAAAGGTTTTTTTTAATTCCTTTTTAAATAAAGATTCATTCTCTCACAAGTCGTTGTTTGAATGATTGATTATTTTCCGATTCTGTTTTATCTTTGTCAAAATCAATGATCCATGATCTGCAAGTCCTGTCAGGAGTTCTTTATCAAAGATTAAGATCTGCATCAAAATCTCTATGGGAATATGCTACTCAAATGCCAATAAAAATTAAATTTCTGTCTTTTTTTTCTTTTCTCATGTCAATGTAGATTATTGAACTAAAGTAGAAAAAAGCATGAAAATTATTCAAATTCTGTTGGTCTCACTTCTGTATGTGTGATAAAATTAATTAAATGAAATTCGATAAATAATTATATAGCATTTAACATGCAAAACACTAGTCATTCAACAGCTATTCATTGATCAGCAACCACGTGCCTGACAACTTGCTATATGGTGAGGGAATTCTTTCTAGGAGAGAAGGTTCAGCATTTCCTTAAGGCATCACCTCCAACAATCTAAGATGATTAAGAAAGCTTGCAACATTTGATAATGCTACCTACTTATTATATATTGTCTAATGTAGTGTGTATATTTATTTCTTATAAAATTTTTTGAAGTGTAACATACACACAAAGAGATGCAAAATGACAAGTATATAGCTTGATAAATTTTCATAAAGTGAGCACAAACATTGTAATCAGCACCCAGAAACAGGACATGACTAGTACACACAGAAACTTCTTTGTGGCCCATTTCCATCATACCCCCTCTAAAGATAACCATAATTCTTACCTCTAACATTTTAGTGAGGTAGATCTGCATCTCTATATATAAAAAGTACAAATAAGTAGAATCATACTGATGTAATTTGTGTGGCTGCTGCCTTTTCTATTTTTGGTTTCTGTTTTATTGGTTTTTGTTGTTGTTTTTCTCAACATCATCTCTGAGATTTATTTTGTTGTAAATTGGTGGTGGTTTTGTTTTGTGTCTTCCATTGCATCGTATGAATATACCACAATATATTTATTCTATTGTTGATAAACAGTTGAGTACTTGCCAATATTTGGCTAGTGCTGTTATGGAAATAATTATTCATAATTTTTTGTAAACATATGCATGAATTTAGGTAAGGTATATTCATAGAAGTTGATAGAGTTTGGAGTGTTGTCTCCCTCAAACTCATGTGCAAATCTAATCTCCAATGTGGCAGTGTTGGGAGCAGTTTGGGTCATGGGGGCGGATCCGTCCAGAATGGATTAATGCTCTCCATGGGGGTTGGGTATAGTAATTGAATTCTGGCTTTATTAGTTCCCTCCAGAGCTGGCTGTATAAAGACCCTGGCACCTCCTCACTCTCTCTCTCTCTTGCTTCCTCTCGCCATGTGATCTGCTTGTACCCACCAGCTGCCTGCCGCTTTCTGCCATGAGTAGAAGCAGCCTGAGGCCCGTGTCAGATGCAGCTGTCCCAGAATCGTAAGCCAAATAAACCTCTGTTCTTTATGTATTATCCAGTCGCAGGTATTCTGTTAAAGTAACACAAAACAGACTAATACAGAAGCTCGATTGCCGGACCACAGGAAATGTACGTATTCGCTTTAATAAATATTGTGAAGCAATTTTCCAGAGGTATCTTTACAGTTTACGCTATCACTAGCATTGCATCAGAGTTCTGGCTGCTCCATTCCTTGTCAGCACTTCTTTTATTTCACTCCTTTTGATTTGCTTTGTTTGTTTTTAACATCGGCTGTGCTGGTAGGTTTATATGAAGTTTAGCCCCTTTCATATGTGTGGTGCAATGTTCATAGTAGATATTCTCTTTGTTCTGATTCATTTATACAATGGATACTTTGTAACATAAAAAGAATCCTCTCCCACTCTATGGCTTGCTCTTCTTTCTAAATTCTGTTTTGTGAAATATTAAAATTCTCAATTTTAATGTATTCTATATTATTATTATTCTTTTTCCTTTGGACTTTCTACTGATTAGTTATTGGTAAAAGAAAGTTTTGCCTAATGCAATACAAAAATATTTAGCTATTTTTTCTAAAAAAATTATCACTTAATTTTTGCATTTAGATCTAAAATCAGTTTATAATTTTTTGTACATGTACGTAAGAAGAAGGAGTAAAGATTCATTATTTTCCCATAGTAACATTTATTAAAATGGTTATTTCTTACCCTCTGCACTCTAGTGGTTCTTTAATCATTAACTGGGTGAAAATACATTCATGGTATGCTTCTGAACATTCTATTCTGTTCTATGGAACTATTTTTATATCCTTGTGCTAATACCACACTATCATGAGTACTACAACCTTATAATGATGTGTAATTACCAGTATAAATCTTACGTCTTTGTTTTTGTTCAAGATTGCCTTGGTAGTTCTTGGTCCTTTGAATTTCCGTGTATATTTTTAAATAATCATATCCATTTCCATAAAAAACAAATGAACACAAAATGCCACTGTAATTTTGATTGAGCATGCAATGAAAATACAGATCAATATAGGAAAAAATGACATTTGCTTAATATTTAGTCTGCTAATTCAAGAACATGATATCTTTTTTTTATTTAGAACTTCTAAGATTTTTCTCAATAGTGTTTGTAGAATTTGAATGAAGTTCTTGTATATGTCTTTCTTACTCACTTTTAGTTAGTCTTTGGTATTTTATGTTTGTGAATGATATTGAAAATAGCATTATTTGAAATTGTATTTTCTACTTGTTGCTAATATATAAAAATGTAATTGGTTTGTTTTAAAATATTCTTGTTTTAATCAACCTTACAAATTTTTTAAGGTTAATATTTTATTAGTAAATTCCTTTGCTCTTTATTTAGACACAAGCATGCTATATGTTTTACTTAAATTTCTCCCTCAGATATTAATTAATTTTTTGCTTTTCATTTTAAATGGGCTAGGAGATACAATACAATGTTAAAAAATGTTCAGAGCAGGCATAATTTTACATTTGTCATTTCAGTGATAAAATTTTAATATTTAACTGCTTTTTTTTAAAGACACCATTCATCAGAAATTAAGGATATTACTTTTCTTTTAGGTTGCTGGAGTTTTTATCATGAGTATCTGTTGACACTAATCAACTTATTTTCTGCGTCTATTGAGATTGTCATAAGAACATAATACTTTTTTTGTTAATGTCTTGTTGTATTTCTGAAAGTTAAGCTAATCTTTTCTTCTTCATCTGTCTTTAAATATTTTTCCTGTAATTTTTTAGTTTTGTACATTTTTTGTTAGTTGTTTCTATGAACACATAAAATTTATCTTTCATTTGACTTCTCAAATTATAGGCGTAATTTTTATATCTTGCAATTATCTTTTCAAAGTTTAGTTTTGATATGTTGTATCTTCAGTATCATTTAGTTCCAAATATTTTCTAATTTCAGATTGTGATTTTTATCTTTTACCTTGATTTATTTTAAATTAGAATTAGTAGTTGCATATATATATATATATGTAGCTATATATATATACACACACACACAGAGACACACACATATATATATATATATAATTGAATATATATGTTTTTGTCTTGATTTTGTTCTTTTTTTTTTCTTTTTTTTGGTGGCTAGCCACTAGGGCATCTGAATCCTTGACCTTGGTGTTATCAACACCACGCTCCTCTAATCAAATGAGCTAACCAGGCAGCCCTTGATTTTGTTATTTATTTCTGTGTGAACTTAGAGAGTACTATGGAAGATTTCAATCTTCTTTGCTGAAGCTTTCTTTATTACCTAGCCTGTGTTGACCTAAAAAGAAACGGAAGCCAAATATATATAGCAAGGATTTATTGAGCCAGTATAATGATTGCAACCAGTCATGTAGCCCTGAGAAATGTGTTCCCAAGTAGGCCAGAAGACCTTAACATTTTATAATCACAAGGAGGGGGGAGGGTTAAAGGAGAGAGAGAGAAAGATAGCCCTCCCAATTGCTTCATCCAATTTTCTCTGGTCGTATATGAAATAGATTTGGGATTGTTGCTAGGTTACTTCCTACATGCAGGGATCTAGAGTAATGGTAGTAAGAAATACTCCAAGTTATTTTAGGGTTTTTTGGTGCCATTAAGTAAAACTGGTCTTCCGATAACATTTTCTAGGGCAAGTAGACATGTCTACCTACTCACTTATCCCAGATCTCCCAATTATCATTATGAAATATCCTTCATAGAGAATCCCACCAAAAGTCTTGTAATCTATAAAAAGAATCAAATGCATCTCTATATCTCTAGTAATGGTTCTTGCCTTCCAGTCTTCCCTTGTCTGATATTGGTATTGCTAAAGCAGTTTCTTTCATTTCATGTTAGATAGCATGTCTTTTTTTCCCCCCTTCATTCTACACTTTGTATATCCTTATATATAATGTGGCTTTGTAAACAATATATAGCTGAGTTTGGGTTTTTATCCAGTCTGACAATCGGATGTATAACTGGATTTATATTTTCTCCATCAGCTTTATTTTCTTTTTTCTCGCCTGTCTTTCCTCACTTAATTACATACTTTCAGATATCACATTATCTCACTCTATTAACCTGTTTTTCAATATTTTAATATTTTTAGTGGTAACTCTAGAAATTAAATCATTTATCTCTTATTTTTTACACTTTAATACATACATTTGATATATTTGTCTTCCCAAAGCTCATGTCAAAATTTGATCTCCAGTGTAGCAGTTTGGAGAGGTGTTTGCATCATGGGGTGGATCCCTCATGAATGAATTAATGCCCTCCCTGCTGGGTGAGTGGTGAGTAACCTCTAGCAGAAATGGATTATTTCCCACCAGAGTTGGTTGTTAAAAGAAACCTGGTACCTCCACTGTCTCTCTCATATTCTCTCACCATGTAATCTCCTTGCACCTGCTGGCTGCCTGCCGCTTTTCACCATAAGTAAAAGCAGCCTGAGGTCCAAACAAAATGCTGCTGTCCCAGAATCGTGGGCCAAATTAACTTATTTTCTTTATGAATTATCCAGTCTCAAGTATTTTGTTATAGCAACACAAAAACGGACTAATACACATAGTATTATTTGGACCACTTTCATGAAAATATTAGAACCTCAGAACAATTTGACTCCATTTACCTCCTCTTAATTTGTGTCACTATGTTATATATTTTAGTTTTATACATATTTAAAGCCTCATTAATATAATTACATTTGTTCTATATAGTCAGTGTTGTCCTGTAGTCAGCTTTTATTAGCTCCAAAAAGAAAATTTGCAAATTTTTTTCTGTCTCTGCATTCAGTGACATCACATTGTTATCTTGAGGTTGGCCATGGTTAATAATATTTACACCAGGGAAATTGGCAAACATGACAAATCAAGATTTTTTTAGAGAGATTATTGTTGAATATTTATCAGCCTACCCTTATGCACAATCAATATTCAGTTATATTTACCCATAGTTTTACTTTTCCAATATTTGTCATGCTTCCGTGCTTTGTGTGTTTCTCTGGATTCATTTTCCTATTGCCTAAAGAATTATTTTTATTATTTTAATGGAGTTATACCAGTGAGGCATTCTCACATTCTTAAGGTGTCTTTATTTTATTTTAATTTCTGGTGAATATTGCACTAGGTATAGAATTTTACTATTTTTAATATTTTTCTTTTGGTAATTTAAAGAAATTTTGTACAATTATGGTTTTTGTCTCTTAGTGAAACATCAATTGTCAGTTTTTTCTTTTTTTGTTCCTTTTTTCACATTGCTTTTAAGGTTTTCTCATTTTCTTTTCACAATACCGTAGTTATAATGTGCCCAGTTTATTTCTGCACTTATTAGGCTTGATAGTAGTCTCACTTTTTAAGCATATGAATTGTGGTCTTACATGGGCATTCGGTCATTATGTCTTCAAAATATTGTACATTTATCTCATTTTCCTCTCTATCTGGAAATCCAGTTATACTATTGAAACTTATTCCCTGTATATCCTATGTTTCTTTTGTTCTGTTCTTATTTCCTATTTGTTTTTACCTGCATGCTTTGGTTGAGATGTTTCTACTGACCTCACTTCTCATTCACTAATCTTGCCCTCTACTGATAAAGCCATCTATTGAGTTGTTGATTTTGGTTATCATTTGTTTCACTTCTAGAATTTCTATTTGATTCTTTTTATAAATTACAATGCTTTGGTGGGATTCTCAGTATTTTTTCTACTTTCTTAATTTTTAAAACTTTCTCAACTATATCAATTTTAATTAAAGTATTTGTCAGTTGACCTCTACATATATGTAGTATGTGGTCCTTTTTTGTCTATTCATTTTTGTTGTTATTTTTATTTTTGGTCAAATGGTCTTATCTCTGTGCTTGCCAATTTATTTTTACTGAATGTCAGAAATTGTCAATAAAAAATTTGTAGAGGCTACACATAAGATAATTTTATTGTATTGTTAAAATCCTTTCATCAGATAAGCATATAGAGGGGAAGCTAATCATCTTAATTCAATCAGGAATAAAACTAAATCAGGATTCTATGTCAGTTGTGGTTGAACATTGGCTGCCCCTACCCAATCTAGGGTCCAACTGTGCAGAGCTTTTAGCTTAGACTTGTGTTTTCTAAAGTTCTCAATTTCTGGTTTGTCTCAACAGATTCAATAAAAAAAAAAAAAAAGAAAAGAAAAGAAAAAACATTGAGGAAGAAGGAAAAAAGAGAAGAAGGAAAGGGAGAAGAAAGAAAAAAAGGACAAGGAGGAACAGAACAAGAATAAGATGAAGAGGAGAGAGAAGAGAAAGAGGAAGTATGTGGAGGGGGGAAGAGGCAAAACAGCAGCGTCTGGTTTTTGTCTACCAGCAGCACATAACCTAAGCAAAGCAGCTATTCTCAGACTCTTGCCTTTCCCGAAGATCAGCAAATGCCCCAACGGGAAAATTTTACAATTGCCAGCTCTCATATCTACTTTTTAAAATCTTGAACTCATTTGTTCTTCTTCTTCCAGCAGTACTCTAATATCTTTTTTAAATGATTTTTAATTTTGGTTCAATTTTTCTAATTTTTCTTGGTGGGAGAGTTGATCTGCTGCAATTGTTGCAGTCTCTGTGTTTCTCCAACTTCCTTGCAAATTTAAGCTCCACAGGCTTTTACATTTTAAAAATAAATACCCTACACTAAGTAAAAATATAAAAAGAAAGTGAATAAGAAATATTTGTACCTATTGGAATTATATTCATGTAATAGCATTAAGATAAATAAAGATATTGAAACTTTAATATTTGAGTCATCTGTTCTTTCTGACAGGTTAAACTAACAAATGAGCTACTTCAAAACATTTTTTGCAAAGAGTAAACAAATATTTATAAACATTACTAGCAATATGCAAACTAATTCAAATTGTAAACTACACAGGAACATATATATATATATTTTCTTTCTTTCTTTCTTTCTTTCTTTCTTTCTTTCTTTCTTTCTCTTTCTTTCTTTCTTTCTTTCTTTCTTTCTTTCTTTCTTTCTTTCTTTCTTTCTTTCTTTCTTTCTTTCTTCTTTCTTTCTTTCTTTCTTTCTTTCTTTCTTTCTTTCTTTCTTTCTTTCTTTCTTTCTTTCTTTCTTTCTTTCTTTCTTTCTTTCACCAGATACCCAAGATAGTAGTCTCAAATTTTATTCTAAATGTCTGTTTATTTCTTTTTTCTTTTTTTTTAAATTTAATTTAATTTAATTTTGCTTCTCAAAATACATTGTACTTGATTTTCATGCCCCTTTACCCGTTTCTCTTCCCACCTCCCCTCCCCCCCCATCATATCTCTGCACTTGGCTTAAATAGCTCAAGGAATTTTTGTGTTTATTCTGTCTTCTTTCCCCCATCATTTATTTGCTTGTATGTTTATTTATTAATTTTTAGCTCGCACAAATAGGTGAGAACATGTGATATTTCTCTTTCTGTGCCTGACTTGTTTCATTTCATATAGTTTTCTCTAAGTCCATCCATGTTGTTGCAAATGGTAGTATTTCATTCTTTTTTATAGCAGAGTAGTATTCCATTGTGTAGATGTACCACAGTTTCCTTATCCACTTATTAGATGATGGACATTTCTGCTGGTTCCAGCTCTTGGCTATTGTATATAGAGCTGCAATAAACACTGGAGTACAGGAATCCCTTCAGCATGATGATTTCCATTCCTCTGGGTATATTCTCAGCAGTGGGATAGCTGGGTCATATTGTAGATCTATCTGTAATTGTTTGAGGAACCTCCATATCATTTTCCACAAAGGCTGCACCATTTTGCAGCCCCACCAACAGTGGATGAGAGTTCCTTTTTCTCCGCAACCTCTCCAGCACTTTTTATTCACCGTCTTTTACATATTAGCCATCCTAAGTGGAGTGAGATGGTATCTCAGTGTGGTTTTGATTTGCATTTCCCAGATGCTGAGTGATATTGAGCACTTTTTCATGTGTCTGTTGGCCATTAGTATATCTTCCTTTGAGAAATGTCTGTTCAGCTACTTTGCCCATTTTGTAATTGGGTTACTTGTTTTTTTTGCTGTAAATTTGTTTGAGTTCCTTGTATATTCTGGATATTAATCCTTTGTCAGATGTATATTTAGCAAATATTTTCTTCCACTCTGTTGGTGGTTTTTTTTTTTTTTTTTTTTTTTGCTCTATTGATTGTTTTCTTTTGCTGTGCAGAGGCTTTTTAGTTTCATATAATCCCATTTGTTAATTTTCACAGGTACATATTTGAATCTTCTGCATTAGCTTAGAAAATCCTGGCCATTATTAACATGACCTTTTTTCTGGGAGTAATTTTCAAAAGCATCAAGAGGCAGAGTTATTAATTTTCTGTTGTTAATAAAATTCTATCATTGCCATCTTAACATCTTCTTTGTTTGATTTAATGTAACTGGTTACAATAACACATTTTAAAGTGAGTGTATGAATCTAAAAGTAAGATATAAATGTTTCAGTAATATTGCTCAACTATAATGCTATTTTTGTAAGTTCCATGAGAGATCTCAGTGTATATTGGAATTATATGTTATCTTTTTATTGAATATTATTTTTGTGATATGTAATGAAATATAGGCTTACTGTATGGCACTTACCATTACCTATACTTTTTGTATTTAATCTGAAGAATTTTTTTTTCTTGTCTCAGTAATTCTTAAGTGTAGTTCTTTATTGGGTTCATGATATTTTAAAAATCTGTTTTATTGGAAGAGGAGTTATTGAATTTTTCCTGATATAAAGTTTTATGGCACATTTTTAAAAATGAAAATGTGTCATTATTGAACCATAGTAGAATGGAAGACTTTATAAGCTAAATTAACTGTGACTCAGTATTGCTTTTTTTCTTCTCCAAATTAGCTTTTAGCCAGCATTTTAAAGCAATTATACTACTACAAAGGCAGCAGCAGAAGCTTTATTATTTAAAAAAAAATATCTTTCTATACAAATAGAAAGTTTTCTAAATTATCTAAGATTATTAAATAAATTGTTAAATGTTTAATATTAGTTTATGTCCTGAATTACATATAGTTTCCTTTCTAATATCTAGATAGATATTACTTTGTCCAGATCACCATAACCCAGTGACACAGTGCTTTCTTTTGTATCCTTTCTCAAGAAAGTGTGTTATTTTCTCTTATTTAGGTTAGGGTTATACCTTATGCTTTGGATTTGATTTTAACTTGCAAATTAATATTTTCCTCACTTTTTATCCGAGCTACTAGAAGACATAGACTAGTGACTTCTAGTAAATATCAAATGTCCTTTGACTCCCTCTTTTCTTATTCTTCTGGCACATAGAGCAAAACGGAAACAAAAGGAAACAAGACAAACACAAATAACTGTTGTGACCCCTTCTAGCTTCCTCTGCTTTGACTCTTGACCTGACTTACCAAAGAAAGAATTCCATAAAAGGTTGTGGGACTGCCTTAGTTTATGCTTGTTTACTGACAAAGGATCTGAGTTTATATGATACCTTACATAACCACTTTATCTGTGGACAGAACCTGTGTCCAAGAAATTTATTGAATTCTTGGTAAATGGTTGAAGAGTAGATGTGTCCTTTTTTGTTTTGTAGTCAGTCTTTTTCCAACTGCAGATTGAAACCCATTAGAAGATTGTGAATCCAAGTTAGTGGGCCACAACTATATGTTATTATTATTATTATTATTATTATTAATAATAATAATAATAATAATTTTTAAAAATAGAGTTAGAGAAGCTAGAATCAGAATCTTGCATTACTATTTCTAATTATTGAACAGCCAGAATAAGTATCCTATAATCTTTATTTGACTTGATGACTACTATTCCTTTTTCTATTCTTTAGACCCTAGATTGCGTAAATGTTTGAAGACTGGTATTAAATGTTTCCACTGTAGAACAAGAGGTAATTTTGAGAGTACTTCAAAAAATACATGGAAAAATAGAATTAAAAGATAATGTGAATCTTTTCATGAACTTTTTGACATACCCTCAAAGATAACAAAATGTTCTGGATATGTAAAAAGGAGTGGAGAATCTAGTCAGTAAAAATTATCTAAGAGAACTTTCCTATCATATCTTTTATCTGACATCTGAGTCCTTCTTTAGGAATTGTCCTAGGTTGATAGGTGGTGCCTGGAATAAGATTACACATGTTCCCTGGGAAGCCTATATCCCATGATTGGCTAGTAGAGGAGTATAGATTACCCCCAATGGTGTCTTAGTTGCCACAGTTTTGAAGGTACATTTCAACTTCTTTCAGCATTAATTCAATCCTCTATCAGAAATACATCTCAATTCAACTTCTCTCATGCCCAATTCTGCTTACTTAGAAACACACCCAAATAAACATGAGATCTCAAAGTCTGTTTTCTAGGCAACTGCAATAGAGTAGTTCTTTTTCTTTCCATACTTAGCAGCAAAAATGGGCCTGAGGAGGACATAATGAGTAGAAAAAGGTCATCCCTATGATACCAATTCAGTATATATTCATGCATCTTTCCATTAATTCATCAGACCTTCAGTGATGACCTTCTATATGCCAAGAGCCTCACTAGACTTTGAGCACTATGCTAACTGATGTCACATTACATATATGTCTGCAAATCTTAAGCGGCTCCTTTGTTCTGCCCCACAATTACAGTATATTTTCCTAGTTTGCTCATTCCTCTACTTTCTTAGACTGCTTCACATTGTCTTCTGTGTCAACAAATGTCCAACTTATCCTCCACTCTTCACTCTTAGCTTATGTCCATTTCCTATTTCACTGAGAACATAAGAACAACCAAATGGGAATTATGCAAACTTTCACCACCACATACATGTGTGTATACACACACACACACACACACACACACACACAGACACACACAGGATTATATACCATTTCTCACTGTCTCCACCTTTACCAGCTGGTTTGAGACATCATCACCTTTCACCTCATTACTACAATCCCAAATATTGTTTATTTTCAACAAAGCATTCAGAGTAATCCTGTTAAAAGTAACTCAGACATATTATTCCCATGCTCCAAAAATTTCTTTGAATTTCTGTTTTAATACAAGGTATGCCAAATTTCTTAAAATTGGCTATAGGCCCTATGTAATTTTGAATACCTAAATGGAAAGTCACAAAAGCAGGTAAATATCCTAGTCTGGTGTTTGGAAAAGACATCTGAGCTGGATATATAAATCTGGGAGCCATGAAATGATGATATTTAAAGTCATAAGAGACTATCCAATTTCTAAGGAAATGGATTTAGTGATAGAGTAATGGTTTTTCCCTTCCAGACCCCATCCAAGCATGCTCTGTTGTTTTCTCCTAGTACTCATTAACTTCTAACTCATTACAACATTTTATAATTATGCTTATTGTAAAGAATGCCTCTGCTACTAGAAGATTGCTTCCTGTAGGGCAGGGATTTTTGTAGGTTTTACTCAAAGATGGGTCTCAAGAACCTAGAACAGTGTCTGTAACTTAGTAGGTACTCAGTAAAAAATGGGGAATAAATAACTGAAACAAAAAAAGCATTATCTCTGACTTCAGGAATTTCAAACAATTGGGGAATAGAATTGCTTTGGTTAAGGGAATAATTATGTAATATATTATTGGTTGGAGAAGCTGAAGGAAATCAATTTGCATGTTGATCATAAATGGTTGAAGTGACTAGGGCTTCATCAAAGAGAAAATATATGATCACAGTATTAGTTATCAAGGCACAACTCATCATGTCTAGATCAATTTTATTACTACAGCTGTAATGAAGCTATTCCACTTAACTGATCTGACTCTGATCAGAGAAGCACACCCCCCAAAATATTTAAAAATATCTTAAAGGTCTCTTCTTATTCCCATTCCAATTATTTTAGTATTTCACCTAGTATTGCAAATGTCCTTAAGTAATAGCCTCAGTTTCTGAAAAACTTCAAAGTTCTAAACTCCATTTAATCTCTCACATGTTTCAGAAACATTTTTTTTTTTTTTAAACCACAAGTACACAATAGTGGCAACAAACCAAAGAGTATATGGGCATGCTCAATTAAAACACTCTTGCATAACTTGTTTACAGTGGATGTGTTGAATCATACCTAGCTGGATATGAGTCAAGGGGGCCTGACTATACTGACTCCATTTTCCTCACAGATACATTGCACCAGTTATGACCTATTTATGTCGTTATTTACACTTTCAATAAGTTGCGTGTATAATGTATTTATACTATGTATATATAGCATGTTTATTCATATGTAATAAAAAAGAAAATAATGTCCATGTCCTAGCTTAGGCTCCCCAGTAATTAAAAGCTGTAGCAAAAGCTTATTTGTTATGATGTAGAATCTCTGGGAAGCAAGAGCAAGGGGACAAGCCTTAAAATATGGGGATGTGTGATGGTTTCAGGAAATATACACAGATTCTTTAATAATCCTCCCTTCCGGAGGGAGAGTCTGATGTCTTTCCTTCAAGTGTGAGCTGGAAGTGATAATGTGTGACTCTGGAGATTAGGTCATAAAAGGCACTGTAGCTTCCTGTTTGCTCTTGCTTTCTCTGATTCACTAACTCTTCAGAAGTCCAGATGCCATGTTAAGAATATGCTCAGGCAGCTCAGTGAAAAGGTCCATGGTGCAAGCAACTGAGACCTCCTGCCAACAGCCATGTATGTGAGCCCTCTCAGACGTGGATACTCCAGCCCTAGTAAAGCCTTCAAGTGACTGTAGCAGTGATCAGCATCTTAACTGCAACCTCATGAAAGACACTGAGCCAAACCACCAAACTAAGCTGCTTCCAGTATCTTCGTCTTCAGAAATTATAAGATAATAAATGATTGCTGTTTTAAGGTGTTAAGTTTAGGGGTAATTTCTTATGCCACAATAGAGTATTCATAAAGTACATTTGTATAAAATTTGTTGAGATGTCTTTCTCTTGCACACCAATCCTATATGAGTACAAAACCACATTATGTCTCATAGAACATTTTAGTTGCCACAGAAGACTTTTCTTAAGCTGTGACCTTGGGAATCTTGTTTTATATTAATTTCCTTCCTTTTGTCCAGGTTTATAGACCCACCCATACACATGTTCTGAACAAGCCTTTCCTGCCCAGTACATGCCAATTACGTTTAACCACTACTTCCAACTTTCTCTAATATTTTCCACACATGCCTATGTTATTGCATTCTGTCCTCTTGATTCTGTCCTCTTATTCCCAATCCCTTCTACCTCATCCGCTTTTTTTCAAGAATGATATACTCATTTTAAATCCCAGAATACATATTTGTAAATTAAATTACATGCATTTTTCACAGATAATTATAGACAATTAATCTTAAATTTATCTTAAGACAAATGTAATGTGAAACATGCTTATTTTAAAGTAAATCTTAGAATATGACTTAATATCAAAATATATTATCTTGATACAAACATACTTATTGAAATTTACTGTATGTGAATCCTTAGTGTCCCACAATTCACTTTCATTCTTTAATATTTGCCAAAGTATCTCAAGTTGCTATTTACCTCTTCTGTGCCTTTATTTTAACCTGCAATTCCTGCAAACTATATTTATAAGTTTGGTAATTCGATGTGGAGTTTAAACGGAGGAGAATTTTTTTTCATGTGTAGCTGGTATTGACTATTAATTCCCCAAAAGATCACCAGAAAACATGCTGATCAACTAATGCTAAGTTTATTAGACCTATTACAGTAAGGGTGAACATATGAAACATTATAGTATGTGTCTCAGTAGAACATAGTCAGGGGAGGATATTTCTACGGTTTTAGATTCTGGACTCAGGTAGCAAACCACAGGTTGTTTTACACAGGGCACTGATTCAGACTGGGTGAATTTTGCAACATAATAATTTAAGACTGGGGAATACAGCAAGTGGAAGCTATTGAAAGAAATATTGATAAGTAAACCTGTTTGACTAGTTGTTTACCAGGTTAACAATCTATTATTCTGATATGTGAGATATTTGTCTAGGTGAGTGACTATTTATCTATATATACAGGTTTAGGGCAACTTCCTGAAGCAAAGAGTGAAATTATCAGTCTACAGTCTAATATTCTTGAGCAAAAATTTCCTGGAAATAAGGTTAAGCCATATTGACATACATGGTCTGAGTGATTAATCTTGAATATTTTTTAGTATATTTTAAATTTTTAACTAGTTTATTTTAATTGACACATTGTAATTGTACATATTTGTGGAGTGCAATCTAATGCTTGATACATATATGCTGTGTAATGATATGGTCCGTGTAATTAGTGTATCCATCATCTCATGCATCTGTCATTTTTTTGTGGCAATACCATTCAAAATCATCTCCTCTAGTATGTAATACCCAAAAGTTAAATGTTAACCATAGTCACCCTACTGTGCAAGTACAATGGAATTTACTCTTCCTATCTAATTGTAATTTTGTACCCATTGGCCAACGTCTCCTTGTTTTTGCTATTCTTCTCCTCTCCCCAGTCTCCACAAATGAGTGGGATCATGTGCATTTGTCTTTCTGTGCTTGGCTTACTTCATTTAACATTATGTCCTCCAGGTCCATACACTTTGCCACAAATGACAGGGTTTCATTTTTTTATGGCTAAATCATATTCTATTGTGTATGAAGACCACATTGTTTTTATTCCATTCATCTGTTGTCAGAAATTTAGGTTGATTTTATAGTTTGGCTATTGTAAATAGTGCTGCAATAAACATGGGACTGAAGGCATCTCTTTGAAATCCTGATTTCATTCCCTTTGGGTATATACCCAATAGTGGGATTGATACATCATATAGTAGTCTGATTTTTAATTTTTTGAGAAGCACTGTACTGTTTTCCATAATGACTTTAATAGTTTACACTCTTACTAAGAGTGTACAAGTGGTCACTTTTCTCCACATCCTCACCAGCACTTGTTTTCTTTTGTCTTTTTTAATAATAGCCATTCTAACTAGAGTGAGGTGCTATCTTGTTGTTTTGATTTGCATTTCTCTGATGATTAATGATGCTGAGCATTTTTTCATATACCATTTGTATGTCTTTTTTAATGAAAATGTCAAGTTTCTTTGCTTATTTCTTAATTGGGTTGTTTTATTTGTTTATTTATTTATTGCTGTTAGGTTCCTTATATAATCTTGACATTAACCCTTTGTGAGATTTGTAGTTTGCAAATATTTTCTTCTGTTGTATAGATGTTCTCTTCCCTCTGTTAACAGTTTCCTTAATGTGCAAAATCTTCTTAGTTTAGTAGAAACCCACTTACCTATATTGCTTTTATTGTGTGTGCTTTTGAAGTCTTATCTCAAAAATTCTTGCCCAGCCCTATGTCGTGGATAATTTCCACTATGTTTTCTTCTATTGGTTTCATAGTTTCAGGTTTTACCTTTAAATCTTTAATTCATTTTGAGTTGATTTTTGTATTTGGTGAGATGCAGTGGTCTATTGTCATTCTTCTGTATGTGGATATCCAGTTTTCTCAGCACTATTTATTGAAGAGACTGTTTTTTCCCTAATATATATTCTTGGCACTTTTGTCAAATGTCATTTGGCTGTAGATGTGTGAATTTATTCCTGGGCATTCTGTCCTGTTCCATTGGTCATTGTATCTGTTTTTATGCCAGTAGCCTGCAGTTTTGGTTACTATAGCTTTGTTGTATAATTGGAAGTCAGGTAGTGGGATGCCTCTAAGCTTGTTCACTTGTTTTCAGAATTACTTCAGTTATTTGTTTTTTGTTGTTGTTGTTGTTTTGTTTTTTTGTTTTCATATGAATTTTAGAATTGTTTTTTTTTCTATTTCCCTGAAGAATGTCATTGGCATTTTGATAGAGACTGAATTAAATCTATAGATTGCTTTGGGTAATAGGGTCATTATAACAATATTAATTCTTCTAATTCATGAACGTGGGATAGCTTTCCATTTATTTGTGTCCTCTTCAATTTATTTCTTCCGAGTTTTAAAGTTTTTATTCTAGAAGTCTTTCATCTCCTTGATTAAGTTTATTCCTAGGTATCTTATTTTTTTTCATGGTTCTTGTAAAATGAATGGTTTTCTTGATATCGTTTTCCAACAGTTTGCTATTAGTGTATAGAAATTCTACTGAATTTTCTGTGCTGATTTTGTATCCTGCAACTGTACTAATTTTTTTTATTAGTTCTCACAGTTTTTGGGTGAAGTCTTTAGAATTTTCTATATGTAAGGTCTCATTGCCTGCGAACAGGAGCAGTCTGACTTACTCCTTTCCAATCTGAATGCCTTTTATTTCTTTCTACTATCCAACTGCTCTGGCTAGGACTTCCAGTAATATGTTGAATAGAAGTGGTGAAAGTGGGCATCCTTGTCTTGTTCTTAATCTAAAAGGAAAATTTAAATGCTTTTAATTTGGTATGGTGTTAGCTGTGGTTTTGACATACATGGCCTTTACCTTGATGAGGTTAATGCATTCCATACATAATTTAAGAGTTTTTATCATGCAGGAATGTTGAATTTTGTCAAATGCTTTTTCTGCAGTAATTGAAATGATCATATTTTTGTCTTTCTTTCTGTTAATTCAGTTTATCACATTTATTGATTTGCATGTGTTAAACCATCATTGCATCCATGGAATAAATCCCACTTGATCATAGTGAATAATCTTATTAATGTGCTGTTGAATTCTTTTTGCTAGTATACTGTTGAAAATTTTTGCATGTATGTTTATCAGTGAAATTGGTTTGTAGTTTTTTGTTTTGTTTTGTTTGTTTTGTTTTGGGGTCCTTGTCTGGTTTTGGAATCAGAGTAATGTTGGCCTCATAAAATGAGTTTCCTCCTCTTTAATTTTTTTGGCATAATCTGAGGAGAATTTGTAAGGATTCTGGCATTTTTGTTAGGAGTGGAAGCAGCTTTGGTTTTCGAGCTTACCATTTCTCTGTACGAATTCCCACCTGACTCCGGGTCAGTGCAGCAGAGGTAGGATGGCTTGCTCTACTCTCTATAGTGCTATCTTGGTCTTATGTGCTCCACAGGGATTTTGCCACCTCCCTGGTGCTCTGCAGCTTATTTTTTCAGTGATTCTAGCCAATATATAGTTTTATATTTGTTGTTTTGGTCCCTGTTTTGGCAGTGGGGGCAAGCATCAGACAACTCTAGTTATCCATCTTGCTTCACTTTCCAACTCAGTCTTGAATATTAATCCATGTAGAAACATATTGTTTAAATTTTCAGAAGCTTATATGTTTTGTGGAGTGTCGTAACCCATTTCAATAATCTACTTTAAAATATATATGTGGCTATTTGAATTGTTACTAATATTTTATTAGGAGCTAATAGATATATATTTTACATGATTTTAAATTAGAAGTTAACAAATAATGTTCCAAGGACAAAATTCTTTCTTTTATATAATTTTTTACTGAGGCACAGCCACATTTGTTTGCATATTGCTATTTTCATGCTACAACAGACCAGAGTTCTCACAACAGAGACCATATGGCTTGCATGCCATACATACATGAATCATTCACCATTTGGCTCTTTACAGAAAATGTTCACCGAACCCTTTTTTAATTGCTTAAATAGATTTATAAAATTTTAGTTTGCAAGGCAAAGAATTTACTATAAAAGTTTTATAATTAAAATTAAAAGGAGTGATTAATTTATTAAAAAGTAAGATTTCAATAAAGTCTCTTCATTCCCAACTTCATGCCATAAGTAATACTTTTCATATGACATAGAGGATGCTTTATTTATTAAAGATGTTACATTTAAATATATTAGAATACTTATGTTTTTAATGTGTTGCATTGTACTACACATGAATATAAAACTGTCACAATATTTAAACATGACACATTTTTGTTAATGTCTTGAGACTAAAGATCAAGGTTTGGAACAATCAAAAGATAATTTCTAAGATTAGAATAAATATGAGTAAGAGTGAAATAACAAAGATCCATGAAATTTAAATTTATAGAATTAAGAGAAAACAATCCTAAAATATGTTAATAGTAAAAGGATATTTCTCTGAGAGAAAGTTAATTTTTATTCAAAATTTTACAATTCATTTTTTAATGTTATTTTTGAAACAACATCTCTGAATAAAAGGCTTTAGTAATAATATATATTATTTAAATTGAGTTCCTATTTACTATGTAAATCTCTTTTCTGGGAGGTCTAATGATGCCTCTTGGGCTAAGACCCCAAAAATATATTAAAGCAGCTGAGCCAATGTGAACTTTCAGTAAGAAAAGATCTCATGCATATTTAATATGCAGAAGAAAACTGTGTGAAGTAATCACTTGCCCTTTCCCTGAAACTTCAGTCAGGAGAAAATAAAAAGGGAAAGCATGAAAGAAGAGGCCCCAAAAAGCCCTTTGAAAGCACATCTGGTGAGCCTGTAAGAATGCTGTGGTTGTTGAATCTTGTTTACATATTTATAAGCTGAACGTTTCTTCGAATGGTATGAGTTACAAGGTTCCACTTTTTTGTTATTCGGATATTTAGTCTTTAAGGCCTACATATTTCAAACTGTGTAAAACATATCAATTTAAAAACACAACCAAAACACCTCACAACATCTTCAAAACAAGCTGGGAATGTTTTCATGGCAAACTATGGTCACTGTCAATCTTGGTAAATATGTACCCTCAACTTTAAATAGTCTTTTCAAAAATACATGCAGGAATAAAAATAATACCTAAATGCCAGACCTGTTAAGGATCTTTCTTGTGACCCAGCTACATATAACCATATACTTTTTCCTTTTGGAGATTCTGAGATCTGAGAGATTCTCTTTCAAAATAACTAGATGAGTATTGTACGGTTGGTAAATATATGTCTAACTGTATTAAACTGTAATATGTGTTTGGTATAATCAAAACAGAGTGATACTGTATGAGGAAATACTAAGAATCACTCTGTTTCTGAATATCAGACCAGTAGGCTGAGTCTCTCTCAGACTAGAAAGGCTAATTGCCATAAACCTAGATGATTTTCCATTTTAAAACATCTTTAGACTTGCTATGACTGAATGTTTACATGCCCCCCAAATTCACGTTAAAATCTAATCCCTAGTGTGATAGTTATTTGGAGAAACCAGAGAACTTGCTCATCTTCTTTATGCCATGTGATAATACAAGAAGAAATAAGCAGGCTGCAACCCATAAGACGGCCCTCCACAGAACCCAAATGTGCTGGAAGCTGATCTAGAACTTTCAATATCCAGAACTGAGAGAAATACATTTGTGTTGTTCAAGTCACCCAGTCTGTGGTACTTTGTTATAGCTGCTCAAACTAAGATAAAACCCAATTTCATTTCCTAAGAATATGGTCAATTTTGAATAAAAGGGTTCATAAACAAGGGCAAAAGCGTAAGTTGATGTTCAGCAACCATGTCAATGAGACCCCTTATCAATAGACCTGGAATCCAGCTATAACAAACGTGAATAATTTGTAACATTTAGTTATCTCTTGTCTGTTTTTTAAAAGTGAAACCCTCAAAATTGTTTTCCTTTTTTCCCCCCCTCATATTATTCATGGAAGCTGAAATGAAATTGGAGAGTTGGGAAAACACCATCTTGTATAAATCTGGGTTGGTGTTAGAGGAGAGAGAAGAATTTCAAAGTATAAACGAGCAGTGGTAAGTACTGAACTTGGTGGTCTTGCTATAAAAACATTTCTGAGTACAAAAAGGGGTAATGTAGTTGGATAGTAAAAAGAACTACTGGTATTTTTTACAATACATCTAAACCTTTTATCACATTATTAAAAGGTCCATCAATAACAGTATCCTTCCTTAAAGGTTAAAGTTTGTCAGGGAGGTAATATTATCTGTTTTTATTTAGCATTTATATTTAGATATACGGTTATATTCGTTTCCTAATGTGTACAAATTACCACAAATGTGGTAGCTTAAAACACCACACATATTGTCTTGTAGTATCTCAGAGCTCTGAAATTCAGAAGTCTAAATTGGGTTGGCAAGGCTCTATTCCTCTGGATGCTCTGGGAAAGAATCCATTCCCCTGCCTTTTCTGGCTTCTAGAAACCACCAATTTCTTTGGCTTTTATCCTGCCTTACCTCAACCTTTGCTTCCTTTGTCAAAATTTTTAGCTGACTCTGATCTCCTTGCCATTCTCTTATGAGGATCTTTGTGATTTCATTTAACCCACCTGGATAATCATAATAATCTCTTCAACTCAAGATCCTTCATTTAATCATATGTAAAGTCTCTTTTGACATGTAAGGTAAAGCATTTATAGTTTTCAGTGATTAGGACATAACGTCTTTGAGGGGGCATTATTCTACCTATCATAGCCATTATTTACTTATATTCTTCTTTGTTTCCATTTACCAGCCCCTTATTTATTTCCAGTATATTTACTACAAATGTTGTGAACCTCTACACACTACATTTCAGCAGGGGAGAGTTCTTTACCTTCTTTTTGTCCCCCAGTAAATTCCGAGGACTTAAAATCATCCCAGATCGATAGTAATGCTTGCATTTTTTTTAGGTTATAATGCCTTATCTGAAACCCTCAAATCTTAGTTTAATACAACAAAAGTTTATTTCTTGATCATGCAGCAAGTCCGACAAATATCAATGTGGTGACTCTACACAGTGACTTTCAGCTGCACCAACAGAAGCCTTAGCACTCCTCCATTCCTGAAGAAAGTAATAGGGATCCTGGATAATAGTGAAGGATATTTTCATAGCCTCAGCATAGAAGTGGCATTTTTCACTTTTTTTGCTATTTGATTGACCAGAACCAGCCACCTGACCCTGATTGATTGTAAGGAAGCTTCAAAATGTATTCTCCTACTTAGCCCAGAAAAGAAAGAATGACTTTATGTTGTAAGTACTATCACACTCTATAAATATTTGTTGAATATTGAATGTGATAAGAATAGAGAACAGTAGAGAGAAGACAGTTATGCCACAAAAACTTTTCTTCCTTAAATAAGCCTATCTCAAACACATGTCAACATACTGCCTCTCAAACTATAACTTTAGGGAGCTTGGGAAAGTAGTATGACATTTCTTTGATATCACAAGATTTATTTTAAAAACACATTGGGTTTTTGAGTCCTACTCCATAATTTAATATCTGATTCAGTATAAAACTATGGCTCTTTTTAAAATTCAAATCCCCAGGAAATGCATCATACTTAGTCTACCCTTTGTATGAGTCCCTAGTTTAAGATATGCATAAATAGAGTGAAAAGGAAAAATGAGCAATTAATCAACATGGGCAGGGAAATTTCAGTCTAGCTAATTTATGAATCAGAGATCAGAAGTTATTCATAAATTTTTATCGAGAATGAGTTTTATTCAGTTTAAATTCAACAGAGATGCAATTTCATTTACATACTTGACCTATCTACGTAGTCAACAGCCTGTAGGCACTCTGTCATTAAATGCTATGTATCTTTCTTTACACATTCACTTGTAGATTTTCATTCTCAGTAGTCTTAAATAAATACTCATAAAATCCATAGTCATTTCTTTCTTTCCCTCATTGTCCCAAGAGTCCATTTACTATTTTCAGATTTTGACATCAGAAGGACTTTTGAGGTCATGTAAAACCTCAATTCTTGTCTAAGAAAGTATTGAGTGTTCAATGAGTACTACTACCGCCATTATTAAGATGAATTGATCAAATTCATACTTAGGAATCATAAATTTAAAATGAAATATAAGTAAATGATTCTCTCATCCTAGCTCTAACTAACAAGCCAGAACTAATTTCTACTAATTTCAATAAGTTTAGCACAATAAATATCAATGTATTCATTATTGCTTTTCTTGCAGTGTCTCACCTTCTGATATTCTGATTTTAAAAAAAAATTTATTGGTTATGCATATTCATGAGTTACAAAGCTGACCATCACCATGTGCCCAAGACGTGATGGCAAGATCAATACTATCAGCATGCCCATTACCACAAATCTCGGTTCCGCATGTCCACCACCCAACTAATCCCTGACCTCCCTTCTCTTGCCTCCACCTCAACACTAGGTATGCTCTCTCTTTCTGCAATTCCAACACATCACTGTGGTCTTTCTTTCCTTCCTTCTTTCTCTCTTAGCTCCCACTTATGAGTGAGGACTTGTATTTGTCCCCTCTGTGCCTGGCTTATTTCACTCAACATAATTTTCTACAAACTCATCCATGTTGCTTCAAATGGCAGAATTTCATTTTATTTTTTTTATGTCAGAGTTTTTTTTATGTCCATGGTGTATATATACTACATTGTCCTTATCCAGTTGTCCATTGAAGGACAGGTTGGTTCCATGTCTTGACTATTGTAAACAGAGTTGCAATGAACATAGGAGTGCAGGTATCTCTTCAACATGATGATTTCCATTCCTTTGAGTATATACCTAGAAGAGTGATTGCTAAATTGTATGGTAGATCTATCTGTAGTTGTTTGAGAAACCTCCATGCTGTTTTCCATAGTGGTTGTACTAATTTACAGTCCCACCAATAGTATAGGTGAGTTCCCTTCTCTCCACATCCTCACCAGCATTTGTTATTCTTCATCTTTTTGATAATGGCCAGTCTAACAGGGGGGAGGTGGTATCTCAATGTGGTTTTCATTTGAATTTCCCTGATGATTAGTGATGATGAGCATTTTTTCATGTACCTGTTGGCCATTTGTATGTCTTTCTTACAAAAATGTCTATTCAGCTACTTTGGCCATTTTTTAGTTGGATTATTTTATTTTTTTATATTGAAATCACTTAAGTTCCTTGAATATTCTGGATATTAATCCCATGTCAGATGCATAGTTTACAAATATTTTCTCCCACTCTGTAGGTTATCATTTCACTCTGTTCATTGTTTCCTTTTCTATGTAGAAGCTTTTTAGTTTGACTAGTCTCATTTCTTTATTTTTTCTTTTGTTGCTTGCACTTTTGAGAACTTGTACATAAAGTGTACAGGTTTTATGCTTAAGTCTTTAATCCATTTTAAGTTGGTGTTGGTATATGATGAGAAGTGCAGGTTTAGTTTCATTCTTCTGCATCTGGATGTCCAATTTTTCCATCACTACTTATTGAAGAGGCAGTCTTTTCCCCAATGTATGTTCTTGCTGCCTTTGCCAAAGATCAGTTGGCTATAAGTCTGTGGCTTAATTTCTGGGTTCTCTATTATTTTCCAACAGTCTGAGTATCTATTTTTATTCCAGTACCTTGCTGTTTTTGTTACTGTAGCTTTGTAGTATAATTTGAAGTCAGGTAGTGTTATGCCTCTGACTTTATTTATTTATTTTTTTCAGTGAGGATTTCTTTGGCTATTCGAGATCTTTTATCGTTCCATATGAATATGAAGAATGTCATTGATATTTTGATGGGGATTGCATTGCATTGAATATATATATATATATATATCACTTTGGGTAGTATGAACATTTTCACAATGTTAATTCTTCCAATCAAAGAACATGGAATGTCTTTCCATTTTTTTGTGTCTTCTTTAATTTCTTTCAGTACCAGTTTGTAGTTCTCATTGTACAGGTCTTTCACCTCCTTGGTTAAATTGATTCCTAGGTTTTTGGTTTTGGGGGTTTTTTTTTGGTGACTTTTATAAATGGGCTTACTTTCTTGATTTCTCTTTCTGTTAGCTCTTTATTGGAGAATATAAACACAAATAATTTGAGGGAGTTGATTGTTTATCATGCAACATTACTGAAAGTATCAACCAGTTATAAGAGTTTTTTGATAGACTCTTTTGGCTTTTCTGTATATAAGATAATGTCATCTACAAATAGGGATAGTTTTACTTCATCTTTTCCAATCTGGATGCCCTTTATTTCTTTCTCTTGCCTGATCGCTCTGGCTCATACCTCCTGTACTATGCTAAATAAGAGTGGTGAGAGTGGTCATTCTTGTCTTGTACCTGTTCTTAAGGGAAAAGCCTTCAGTTTTTCCCCATTCAGGATGATATTGGTGGTGGGCTTGATATAGATAGCTTTTATCATGTTAAGATAATTACTATCTATACCCAGTTTATTGAGAATCATTATCATAAATGGATGTTAAATTTTTTCAAATGCATTTTCTTCATCTATTGATATAATCATTCAGTTTTTGCCCTTGATTGTTTGATATGATATATAACATTTATTGACTTGCATATTGTATTAGTCCATTTTTGTGTTGTTCTAACAGAATACTTAAGACTTGGTAATTTATAAAAATCAGAGGTATTTATTTGGCTTATAATTCTGGGACAGCTGCATCTGGTGTGGGCCTCAGGCTGCTTCTACTCATGGCAGAAAGTGGCAGGAAGTTGGTTGGTACAAGCAGATCACATGGTGAGAGAAAGTAAGAGAGACAGAGAGAGAGATACAGAGAGAGAGAGAGAGAAAGAGAGAGAGAGAGAGAGGGGAGCTGCCAGTGTCTTTTAAACAACAAGCTCTCAAGGGAACTAATAGAGTGAGATCTCACTCAGGACCCCCACCTCCCAGGGGGAGCATTAATCCATTCATGAGATATCTGCCTCCATTACTCATACAGCTTCCAACACTGCCAAATTGGGGATCGGATTTCTGCATGAGTTTTGGCAGGGACAACACATCCAAACTCTATCACATATGTTGGGCCATCTTTGCATTTCTGGTGCATTTGATCATGATGCACAATTTTTTGTGTGTGTTGCTGTATTCTGATTGCTAGTATTTTATTGAGGATTTTTGTGACTATGTTCACTGGAGATATTGGTCTGTAGTTTTCTTCTTTTATTGTATCTTTGTCTGGTTTTGGTATCAAGGTGATGCTGTTCTCATAGAATGAGTTTGAAAGAATCACCACTGTTTCAATTTTATGGAATAGTTCAAAGAGAAATTGGTATTAATTCTTCTTTCAAGGTTTGGTAGAATTCAGCAGTAAAGCCATCCAGTACTGGGCATTTTTTTGTTGGGAGATTGCTGATTACTGCTTCAGGCTCTGCTTGTCATTCATCTGTTCAGGTTGTTTGTCTCCTTGGTTCAGTCTTGGTAGTTTGTATGTGTCCAGAAATTTATCCATTTTCTCCTGGTTTTAAAATTTGTTGGCCTGTAGTGGTTTATAATAGTTTCTAATCGTTTCTTATATTTCTGTGGAATCATTTCTAATGTCTCCCTTTTTTTTATGACTTTTGTTATTTGGGTCTTTTGTTGTTGTTGTTGTTGTTTTCTTCGTTTGTTTGTTTGTTTGTTTGTTTGTTAACCCAGCTAATGCTTTGTCTATTTTGTATATCTTCTCAAAAAAACAACTTTCGGTTTTATTGAACTTTTGTATTGTTTTGGGAGTCTCTATATTATTTAGTTCTGTTCTTATCTTAATTATCTCTTTCTATCTACTAACTTCAGGATTTGATTGCTGTTGTTTTTCTAGTTCTTTTAGCTGTACAGTTAGGTTGTTTACTTGAAATCTTTCTATTTTTTGATGTAAGCATTTATTGCTATAAACTTCCCTCGTAGCACTGCTTTTGCAGTATCTCAAAGGTTTAGATATGATGTGTTTTTATGTTCATTTTTTTTATACAGTATATTTTATTTCCTTTTTAATTTCTTCTTTATCCATAGGTCATTCAAGAGCCTGTTGTTTAATATCCACGTATTTGTACAGAGTCCTGAGTTTAGCTTGTTATTAATTTCTAGTTTTAATCCATTGTGGTCTTATAAGATAGTTGAGATGATTTCAGTTTTTTGAAAGTCATTGAGACTTGATTTGTGACCTAACATGTGGCCTATCTTAGAGAAAGCTCCCTGTGCTGATGAGAAGAATGTATATTCTGTAGTTTTGGGATGTAGATATTTGCCAGGTCCAATTGGTCTAAAGTGTCATTTAAATGCTGTGTTTCTCTGTTGATTTGTTGCCTGGATGATCGCCCAATGATGAGAGAGGGATGTTCAAGTCCCCAACTATTATCATATTTGGGTCTATCTCTTTCTTTAGGTCTAAATAGTGTTTGCTTTATGTATCTGGGTGCTCCAGCGTTGGGTGCTTATATATTAATGATTGATGTCTTCTTGCTGGATCAATCCCTTTATTATTATATAGTGGCCTTCATCATTGCTTTTTATGGTTTTTGGTTTAAAGTCTATTTTATCCGATATCAGAATAGCTACTCCTGCTTGTTTTCGGTTTCCATTTGTGTGGTATATCTTTTTCCATCCCTTCACTATTAGTCTGTGTGCATCTTTACTTGTGAGATGAATCTCATGAAGACAGCATATAGTTGACTTACTTTTTGATCCAATCTATCAGCCTCTGTCTTGAGGGGAGAGTTTAATCTATTTATATTTAGGCTTGTTACTGAGAGTTATTGTCTTATACCTGTCATTTTATGGCCTCTTGTTTAGATGTTTCTGGTATTGTTTGTTCCTTTCTTCTCCCTTGATTATTGTTCTTCCATGTTTGTGGGCTTTTCTTTTCATCTTGCCTGTAGAGTTTCAGTTGAGAAGTCTGCTGTTAGTTTGATGGTGGCTCCCTTATGTGATGATGCTTTTCTCTTGCTGCTTTTAGGATTCTCTCTTTGTCTTTGAGCTTTGCCAGTTTGACTATAATGTGTTTTGGAGATGATCTTTTTGATTGAAATTGTTTGGGGATCTTTGAGTTTCCTGGATCTGAAGGTCTGTGTCTCTCCTTATACCCAGGAAGTTTTCCATTATTATTTTGTTGAATAGATTTTCAATGCCTTTAATTTTCCCATCCCCTTCAGGAACACCCATGATTTGGATGTTTGTGCCCTTAAGGTTGTCTGCTAGCTCACTCAGAAGTTCTTTATTATTATTTTTTAAATATATATTTTTTTCCTTTTTCTTGTCTGCATGAGTTATTTCTTAAAGACAAGCTTCAAGATCAGATATTCTTTCCTCAGTTTGTTCTAATATGCTGCTTAAGCTCTTGGTTGTGTTTTCTTTTTCTATTTTATAAAACACATCTTTCAGTTCTAGGAGTTCTGCTACATTCTTTTTAAGGTATTAATCTCTTTGTAAACTTCATTCTTCATATTATTGATATTTTTTTCTTTTTTCATTGTGTTACCTTACAGAGTCCTCTTTTATCTCATTGAGGTTCCTTAAAATAGTTATTCAGAATGCCTTTTCAGTCATTTCAAGAGTTTCCTGTTCTATAGGGTCTGGTACTTGAGAGTTACTGAATTCCTTTGGTGGTACCATATTTTCTAATTTTTTCATATTTCTAGTATCTGTACATGATTTATGGTCATCTGGTATATCAGTAAAGTCATATGTGTATTGAACCACCTGTATAGTGGCCATGGATGTCATTAAGGCAGCCAGCCATCATCACAACAGTATTAGCTGTGGTGGTGGCTATTGTGGATTACCTCCATGGAAACTGTGTAAAGCCTCGTGGTGGTGGCACAGCACATGGGGTCCTGCTTTCTGTGTGGGTGGGGGTCTGGTGGGTGGCTGGCCTGTCCTCCTGCTTGCTTGGGTGCCTCCTCCATCAGTGGCAGTGAGCCACCTTCTGATAAAATTTTAAAGTGATATCTGCCTACGCATATTTAACTCACTTCAATCCTATGTTTTCCATAAGTACATTTTCTTCTTATTTTCTAGGATAATTAAAGCTATTCTCGACTTCTCACCTCCAAACCACTTACTACATTCACTATATCCTTCCATATCAAATTTTCTTGGGGCATTATCTTCCTTCTTTCATCTCCTTTTGGACATATCCACACAAAATAAGATTAAGTGGTAATTGATACAACTAGGCAGAGATGGATTTTAGCATACATTCTGTCATAGAAAAGACAGAAAACTGGCTCTTAATTTGAAATGAGAAGACAAACATTTTTCATGATGCCCAATTTGGCAATGGAGCAAATTGTTGGCACAGATAAAATTCTTGTTATATTTCCACGAGCCAAAAGCAGCTACTATTCATGCCAATTTAATCTTTCATTGTTTGAGCTATAAATGCAGTATAATATATATGCTTTCCTCAGCTTATGACTGAGGAAACACATTAACACAGAAGTCAAATAAAAAAACACATATGGCTTAACATTTTATCTTGCTCATCTAAATGTAACAGCACAAATTAACCAGAATACATATGTATATGTACATATATTTACAATTAAATATATATGATAAAAATGTGTAGTATAAGTGACTTGAATTACGAATTTGTAAATATTATTTTTGAAATGAATTATTTGAAAACAAAAATGGAAAGAAAATGTTATCTTCTCATTTAGCAATCATGTTGGCATCCTGAAAAGAGAGCTCAACACTATTTGTTATCTTAATTCATATAGCAGACATAATTTATTTTAATTATGATATTTATGTTATGAATTGATTAAATTAAGAAACATCACTAAGATAATTTATCTCTATTTTTAACTGCTACATGTGTTATTCTAGGGATCTCACCCCCAAAAAAGTCCAAAATGGTAACTAAGAGCTGTGATCTTTGTCCTTAACTATTAAAATCAAGAATATACATTGCTTTTCTTTTAACAATAGGAAAATACAGCAAAATATGATAAATTTATGATCTTATATACACGTTAGATTGCATAAACTTTTTCTATTATTAAATATTCCATTATGTAGATTATTAGTATACCCATAGTAATTCCAAAGAGAAGATGAATATCTTTACTTTAGATTATATAAACAAAGCCTTTCTTTCATATTTTTGAGCCAGTGCTTCCTCAACTTCATATCAAGCTATCTTTACTCCTTTTTCCTTCTTCTCACAACTACATCTTTGTAAATACTTTAAATCTGTAACAAAGTTGAATTTCATCAAATCTTAGATTTCATATGGACTGGATTGTCCTAAAATCTAGGATCATCTGGAAATGTAAGATGTTTCTTTCAATGGGTTTCAATTGTGAAGTAATTGGTATTAATTTTTACATAATCTACACACTTAATATTTTACAGCTATGACAAATAACTCAAAATTATTTAAAAATTTATTTAGCATCCTTCTTGCTCTTCTATTTATTGCTACAAGAATTCAAATATTCAAAATATCAGTGCTAAGAAAATCGAATATCCTATTATGCATCCTTTACAAGTTATCTCTTACAGTTCACTATATGGCATGAATGTCTTCAGAACTTATTATAATCTAGAATCTGGAATTTTATTGTAGTAACTCTTATCATTTGGTATTAAATATGATCTGAAGAATAATGAAGGGTGACTTGGAATTTATAATAAACTAATACCTGATGTTGGGCTGGATCACAGACCCCTCTGTCCCATCCTGTGCAGGTCCTGAGCCAGGTAGTTGAAAAAAGATTCTGGTGGCTGATAACAGGATAGACATACTTTATTCCAGATACCACCAGCAGTTCAGAGCAGCTTCCTTTTATACTGAAAGTACACAACAATGGCACCGAACCCAGGAATATATGGGCTCACATGTGCACTAACACTACTCTTATTTAACTTCTTTACGACAGATGTGCTGAATCATACCTAGCTGGATATGAGGTAAAAGGGCCTGACTACATTTTTCTCACACCTGATATCCTTGATAAGTTTATATGTCAAAGCCGTGTGTTAACTTTCATCATTATCCAGAGTGATACATGGTGCTTACTTCTCCCTATTTATGTACCATTTTCAGTTTTACACAAGTTAGTGACCACTTCCACTTCTGCCTCATCAATAAAAAGAACCCTACGATTCTCAGGAGATCAAAAAATCATCTCAATCTTCAGGCCAAAATTCACTATCCTGCACTATTTTTTGAAATACAATTCATGTTTCTTTATGTATATACCCTTTCTAGCAACCTGTGGTTTATAAATTTCTGCTCTAATTTCTAATAATACTCTTTACACATAGGTGGACCCTGGCCAATAAGCTCTTTTTTTAAAAAAAATAAGGTTTATTGAATACAAAGAATTGACAACATATTTCTATATGGTTATCAATGAGTCATCATATTCATATGTGACATTCTTTCAGATGATTGGAAAGATACTGCTATGGATTTTTGCAATAAGCTTTATTTCATCCTTTTAACCCCATGATAATAAAGAAAAGCAGAGCTATAAATTAAGAACTCACTATACCTTGTTAAAAGGAATCACTGGATTTTTTTTTTTCTTATTCTGTGAAAAGTACAGATATGACTGGAGTAGTGATATTTTAGAAACTGGATTGAACATATCTGGCAGTAGCCAGGTTGTGTTATGGACTCTCCATTCTTCAGTCTTTCCAAAGTACATCCAGTTACATTACTCTTTTGTGAAAGTAAGCTCGTCCTACCATTAGAAATGAAATGCAGGATGGATACAAGTACTGTATTTGAATTGATACATTGTAAGCAATTTAGAATAGTGTTGCTTTGCCTCCCATGGATTTGTCACCCCTTTTCCCCTGGATGAGGGAGCTGCCAAAGACTACTCAAAGCCCATCTCTTCTGAGCAGTGAGAAACCCTGAAAAGGGGTTAATCTCCCAGAACTTTCAAGAGAGAGGCATCCCTTCCATTTGGGAAATTAACTCTGAATTGGGGTTCTCTTCCAGCATTTATTCCCCAGACCAGGAAGTTACAGGAAAAGAACATAGGTGGAGTTTTTGCTAAATATAGTTTAATGAGTTTAACAATAGAAGCTGGTAACATTCTGTAAGAAAGGCAAGAAATTCCATAATATAGTTTGCAACAAAATCTTGATTTTAACAAACATTCTCTTCTTATAACAATTTCCCAGTATCATTACATATCAATCAGTAACCTGTCTGTTTTTGAGCCAGCAGCCTTGCTGTGTTACAATTCTTTATCTTACAACAGAGACTATAGCCTGGGGAAAATTTCCTGTCCTTTGCAAGGTCAGTATTTGAAACTGCAAGGCTTTGGAAAACCAGGCCTCCTGAAGTACATTTGCTTTATGCATACTCCGCAGAACAGCAGCATTTTAGATACTGGTGAGTAAATATAATTCAAATTTTCATCCCTTCATATTCTGCAAAGATGATATTTGTTGGAAAAAAATGTTTTAAACTATATATTTATTTATATAGCCTTGAATCAGTTGTGCAATCAGAAGTTTAGACACTTAAGGTGTACAATTTTGGCTGCTTAAAATTGTCTTTGATTACGGTTTGCATTGATTTCACTATTTAGCAAAAGATGCTGAGAAGTAGATGTTAATCCTGATTCCACGGAGATAATCCAGATACCCTAAAATCAAATTCTTGATACCTGCTGACTGTGGCAAAAGTCACCCAAATCGGGTTTGAGAAGTTTCTGTAGAGGAGAAATTTCATTAAGTTTGAAAATCATAATGAGAACTAACATATATCCAATATTGACTATGTGCTATTTACTCTGTCGAATTATTTTCATGTTATATTGATTTTATTTATTTATTTTTCAGTTGAGAATACAAGCTCAGAAAACTTATGCAAATTTTCCAAGGTCACATAATATTTGAATCAAGTCTTGTACCACGGCATAAAACTACTCTCATCTGACCCTAGGGACAAATCTCTTACCTACGATTTTATACTGTCTATCATCTTGAACTTGTGTTACAAATGTGCAACTGAATATTGGCCAGAGAGCCATGATTCTGTCGGGAAAACAATTCTCTATTCCCAAAGAGCAACATAAAGGATGTACACAAAGTCATCCTCTTCCTCCAGATGTTGTTGTATCAATGTGTGCCTGAAACTGCTGTAGTTAACTTGTATCTATAAGGAAGCCAGTGAGAGGAAAACAAAACAAAACAAAACAGTTATTTCTTCATTCACTCTTTCAACAATAATTAGTATGTTTCAAGCACTCTTCTTTGTGCTGTAGACACTAAAAAGCCAATGCCTTTCATATCTTACATGAAAAATATATATTGTGTTAGATAATTTAAAAAATGTTTAGGAAGAAAATCAAATATTCGCGGGTAGGTTGTGGTAGAGATTTTGATTTTAGGCAAGGTTGCAAGTAAAGTGTCTACAGAGAAGGTAAAATCTAAAACAAATATGAAAGTTTGTTATGGGCCTGACAAGAAGAACTTTCTAGAAAGGAAAAAAAAATCAATCATGAGTCTTCAGTAGAATGTGCTGCAATGTTCATGTAACAAGAGAGAAATTAACATGGGTAAAATAGGGTGAGGTAGATATTAACCACTTTAAGTACTATGGCTATGCCCTAAGTGAGATGAAAAGCTACTTAAAAGGTTTGATATAAGGATAGATATGGTCTTACTTGTTTTTAACATGGTCATTCTGTATTTTGCTTTGAGTACAGAGATCTAGGTTTTAGGAGATGTACATGTATCTAAAGATAGTATTTAAAGCCATATGAGATCATTAAGTGAACTAATGTAGATAGATAAGGAGTACAAGTACTGAGTGCTGGGGGGAGGATCACCCAATATTTTTACATTGTTGGGATAAGTATCTTTCAAAAAATACTTAGAAGGAGTAGTCAGAGAATTAGGAATAACACCAGAAGTATAGTATCTTGGAAGCCTGGGGAAAAATTTTTCACGGAGGAGACTACTATTATCTATGTCAAATGTGGTTGATTGATCAAATAAATCAGGATTGAACACTGATCTTTAGAACTGGCAATGTGGAGATCATTGCTTACGTAATAAGACCATATTGATAGATAATCGGAAGTGAGAATCATATTAAGGCAAGATCAAAAGCAAACAGAAAGACAAAAATATTTTAAGAGTTACCATTAAAAAGGGAGGAAAATGATATGGTAGCTGGAAGATAAGGAGGGTCAAGAGGGTGCTTGTTTGTTTATTTTAAGATGGGAGAAACAAAAGCATATTTGTATTCTGCTAGAAATTAGACAAACAAAAGGAAATGATTCAGTAGAGAGAGTAATTGATAGAGTGATAACTTTAGATGATTGAAAGGGATGGAATCTAAGGAGAATAACTGCATTACTGAACTAGGAAAACATAGTATAAGACACAAGTGGCATGAAAGGGTACTCAATTACAATTAGTGATCATCAATTTAATTAGTGGTATCTTAGAATTGCTGAGGTTCCCCCCACCCGCCCCTTCAGTCAAGATGAGTTTCAGAGTTTCAAGTATGCTGGAGACAGAGTATTGGATTTAAACAAGGTAGTGAGAGACCCATGAGCGTATGAAGAAAGATTTTGTGGCAGTTGAGAATGCCTGCAATAGAGTGATTACAATGTTTGACCATAGAAAATAAGGTGCATGTGGACGGATGTGAGGACCTGAAGTAAATCACTGACAGTGAAATGGTGGTGTGACCAATAATTTATAATGTATAGTAAGGTAAAAGAATTGCTTACATTAAGATGATAGAGTACAAGGGAAAGAAGGCAGAGTCAGAAGTTAGTATGTATGAAATTGAGGCTATAGAATTATTGGAAAAGCAAGTTAAATTATAAATATGAGGTTGTATAATTCACATGGAGCTGATCCTGGGGGGAAAAAGTCTTTGTTTCTTAATGGCATCTTTGCATGAATGAATCAACTAACTATGTAGGTTACCTCAACTCTTGATTCTATTTTATAAAAAAGAAAGTTTTTGCATTCTTTGATAAAGATTAAATTTTGTTCTGTTACTTGCGTCCAAAGGGGTCATTAGTGAAATAATGCTAAAATAGCCAACCTAAATAAATATACAATAATCTGGGATTAGTTAAAATAAATATCTACAATAATAGAGGAATTGAAGCAACCTACAAATCTAAATGTTGCAGAAGATAAAACTAACTAAATGTCCACTACTATTGTGAGATAATGCAAGAACTCATATTAAGATGAGAGATTATTTCCTTGAACAGTCATGCTTTCAATAATAGTGGTATTTTGTGTGCTGTCAGTTGATGAATCCATGTAATGTAATGTATGTGAAGAAGTATGTATGTTAGACTGTATGCTTACTACAAATTCAGTGCCTGTTCCTCACCATATTAAAAAATGCAGATTAAAAAATCAGAACAAAAGGAGCAATAGAAATTTGATAAATACGACTTCATTAATAATCATAATATTTTATATATATGTAGATATTTAATATTTTTGCAAAATATAGTATATATACACACCCCAACATGTACTCATTTATTAATTCAATTAACTGAATATAAAGATAATTTAACCTTTAGTTATAAAAGTAGCAAAGAGAAGAAAAACCTAAGTCAGGTTTACTTTAAACAGTAGACAATTATGGAAAATTATGACATCAGAGTAATTTATGAAACCAAAATACAGCAAGTATATAGACACATATATCCTACACATAATATTCTTTTTGTCTTGATTCTCTCTACAATTCATATTTTTTCATGGTCCTGAAGCTTCATATTCTTATTTATAATTCACTGTTATCTGACATTAAACCACCTAAATTTTTTTTGTGTATGATACATGATGAGATAAAAATACACAAAAGCACAACAAAAGAAGAATGCTTATTGGATAAGTATGCAAGGTATTTTACTTTTTTGGATCTCAATTTCGTTGTTTCTAAAAATATAGAGGAGACTTGATTATCTTCAACATTCAAGAAACAATTGGTAATGGCTTGTCTTCAATAGATGGTTTTGTAATTAAACTTTCTACCAAATATCCCACCATGAAAAATCAAGAAAAATATTATGAATGTTATGGTTTGGGCATAATTGGTACAGCTGTCCCTTGGTAGCCACAGGAGATTGTTTCTGGGAGTCATGTGGATACCCAAATCTCCAGATGCTCAAGCCCCTTATAAAAAATTGCATAGTATTTACATATAACCTATACACATTCTCCCATGTACTTTAAATCATCTATCGATTACTAATATTACTTTATACAATGTGAATGCTTAATATTTACATTGTAATATAATAAATATAATAGTTAATAAATAATAAATACTTTGTTATTATTATTATTATTTATAATAAATAATACATATTTGCTATACTGTATTGTTTATTATTTGTATTATTTTATACTGTTCTATTGTGTTTTTTTAAATTGTTTTATCCCCCACTATTTTTGATTCACAGTTGGTTAAATCCACAGATGCATAATCCACGGACATGGAGGGATGATTGTATTTGTATATATGTGACTGAAAAGTCCTGGAAACTGAGAAATCACTTACATAGTTTCCACAGGAACTGAACTCTGGAGGAACATTTTTCCTGTGAACAGGTAAGATCAGGTTTAAGTAGAAATCAACATGGAAAATTGGCCTAGGTAAATGAAAGGATGAAAGAGAAGTCAATAAGAGCCTTTTATTTGGGTAATCAGAAGAATTGTACTAAAATTTGCCTATTTAGAGAATGAAGAAGAAAAGAAAATATTGAAAGCCAATTTTGGTAAAAGATGAAAAGTTTGATTTTAAACATTTTGAATTTAGGTGATGGAGGGATAGTCAACCTAAAATCCTAAAAACAGGGTGTAAAGCTGAAATTTGGGGATAAGTTTAAATTATTCAGACAGCTGAGAATCTTTTACTTAGATGTAAAATTTTAAGCCTTTTTAGTGGGTAAAATTTCTGAAAGAGAATGTGTACATCTGGAGCAAAATAGAAATCTATGGACTAACTCTTGGTAAATATCCAAGTTTTAGAGACAAAATCAGAATGGTTATTGAGATAGGAAACTAAGAATTATAACAATCAGAAGCCAAGAGAGAAAATTTGAAAATAAGGGAAACTTTCAAGTACTTCTGAGATTTCAGTGGTATTGAAACCTGAGAAAAATGCATTGAGTTGGTTATTTATTTGCTCAGAAGTATTAAGGAAAGAAATAATATATATGCATGTACACACACACACACACACACACACACACACACACATCTATAATACGTAATGAGAATATTCAGAGAAAACCATGCCATCGAACATTCAGTGTCATTTTTCTTGAATTATTCTCTAGGTCTGTACTAATGATTTGTTGTAAAGGAAAACAATGTTGAATACTTCTTTTTGGCATTCCTCACAGCTTCTGTCAAATGTTACTAAACTTCCATTGGATACTTAAGTTAATAACTGACTGACCTCAATGAAAGCCTTTATATGCAATGGCTTTTGGACAGTCATTGGAACAGAGGTGCATATATTGTGGATTCCAAAAAGATGCATTGTTACTTCGTTACCTGTTGAGAAAAGATCATTAAGATGGAGTGTGACATCTGCTTCCAAATTATTTTGTAATAATTTGACATAATTAAATAGAATATATGGAAAAAAAGATTGTGTCTACAGCAAAGCCTACTTTGTTGAGAAGGAATATAAACATGAATCAAAATTATTTTTGTGATGGTAGACTGAAATCTTTGTTGACATATTATTAACCAAATCTACTTAACATTGCGGCATGTCTCAGTACCTCAAACATGTTCAGCTTCTTTTCAGCTCACTTGCTCACATGCACCAAGAATGCTCTGCCCACTGATTTTCACAGGTTCACTTCTTCTTACTCAGCTCTCAGCTCCAAGGTCACCTCCTGAGATATATCTTTTCCTAAGCACTGAAGAATACCCTCCCCTCAGCAGCCTCTATTTTATTAGCTGGTTTTATTTACTCTGTAACCATTTATTAACATTTGAAATTATCTCGTTCATTTGCAAGTCATTGCATCCATAATGTAAGCTCCATGAGGGCACAGAGTTCACTGTGTTATTTGCAGCAGTTTTAACAATACTTAGCATATAAAAGATGTTCAACAAGTATTTGTGAATGAATGAATCAATGAACAAACTGAGGAAAATTACCTAGGAACCTCACCTCTATAGTAATGTAAATCATTTCACATTGACCAAGGATCCCCCTGGTTCTCTTGTACATGTCATATAAACATAATCAAAGGAGGACATTTGAGAGAACACTAGATAAGCTCATGCTTACAAAAAAATTAGATTATTAATTTTAAAAAAAGTATACTATGCCCCATAGACCAACATTCATAACAAACTGTTGAGAAAAAATTTATTTTATAAATGAATTTATTAACATTCACCTTAGACTTAACTAAAGATATTTTTCCTATTTGCAGATCATTTTTATTTTGCTTAACTTCTTAATGATCATACCAAATAAACCAAAAATAGTCTTCTAATTTTTTTCTTTTTATCATTATATTTTGTTCATTTCTGAACAATTCTTTTTATTCTAAGGTAGTTCATCTTGTATCTTAAGTCCTCAGTAAAATTTCTAGTACCTCTTTTTTATTCTGAAAGAACTTAGCAAATTGTAAATCTCTTTTCACAATGGTATCTGCACATGCTTAAAAATTATTCTAATATGGAAAGGTATTTCACAGCAAATCTAATTAAAATTTCCCCAGTTCACAATCTTGTTCCTCTGTGCTTCTAAGGGTCACCACCAAGGTACATAATATTAATATTATTATACAGTGCTATCAGAAAGAAGTTATCAGGAGCTCAAAACAATGGCTTGCTTTTACGTTTCTGTCTATCATTTTCAAGCACTGCACCATATTATTTGCTTGATTTAATAGGCAGCAATGATACTGCTCTGCTACTAAAAATTACAAGTGATGGAAACGTTTTTCTCTGGAAATTCATATTGTAATAATGTGAGATAATTCTCCCTACCTAAATAACTCTTTCAAATATCAATGCAGGTTTTGTTTTAGAAATATTTGGAATCACCAAATTTTACATTTAGTCAAATATAAATAGGAAAATTATATAAGTTAAATTATAAATTAATGTTCAATATGGTAAAGTAAATACATCATTTTAATCACTAATTAGCATCTGAATTAAACTTATAAAAAGAACACTCATGTTTTTATATAGCTATTCTCTGGCTATATTGATTATTTCTGATATACACTGAATACTGCAGGATTTGGGCTTAGGTTTTTTTAATTGTAGCCAAATATTGCTGAAAGTGAGGATATAAAATGAGAATTATTTTAACCATTGTTGAGAGGAAGCTTCCCTAAGACATTCTGTGCTAATTAAATTGATCATCCATGATACTAGTACTCCAAAAAATAAACTATAATCTACCTTCTTGTAAGGTAAAGGATAAATAAATAATAAAGGCAGACTGACTTCCCCCATGGCTAAAGAGTAAATTCAAACTCATATTTCTTTTACACCAAAATTATGTAGTCTTTAAGTAGTCTAATAAGATTACTAGCACTTGAGCCAACAATGCAGGTATTTATTTACTCTTTAGCCAACAGTCTCTCCTTTGGGTTCAATGTCCCCCCAAAACTTAATCCCCACTGTGACAGTTAAGAAGGTGGGGAATCCTATTATGCTAATTCCAAGGTGAGGCTGTGAAGAGGTGATTCTGAGGAACCTGCCTAGTGAATGAATTAAAAATGGTGGTCATGGGTGTGGTTTAAAAGGAGAGTACAGGAGGAACTCTCTCTCTCTTTCTCTCTGCTCTGCCTTTTTCTGCCATGTGAGACTGCTGAGACACTGCCACAAAAACTCTAAACAGATACACTCCCTGAACTTTGGACTTTCTAGCCTCTGAAACTGTAAGCAATAAATTTTGTTTTCTTTATAAATTGTGCAGTTCCAAGTATTTTGCTATAAGCAACAGAAATGGACTAATACAGAAAATTGATACCAGGTGTGAAGTGTTACTTATAATAAATACCTGACAATGTGGAAGCAACTTTGGAACTGGGTAATGGGAAAAGGCTGGAAGAATTTGAAGGAGCAGGCTAGAAAAAACGTAGCTGCTGATGGGAGTTTGGGAGAGAAGGAAACCACAAAAAGTTTAGAACTTCTAAAAGACTGGTTAAATGGTGGTGAGCAGAACGCTGATAGAAATATGGACAGTAAAGGCCATTGTGAATAGATCTCAGATGTAAATAAGAAGTCATTTGGAGAAGTCGTTTGGGGCAAAGATAACCCTTGCTATGAATTGGCGAGGAACTTGACTGCATTCTGTTCATGCCCATAAGTATTATGGAATGTGGAACTTCAAGATGCTGGCCCAGGTTATATGGTGGAAGAAATTTCTAAGCAGCAAAACATTCAGAAAGCTGTATGGGCTACGTGCAACAGCCTACGCTGAGTTATGGCAGAAAAGGCATGAGGTAAAGCCAGAATTTATAATTTAAAAGAAAGTAGAGGGCAACAGTTTGGAAAATTTGCAGCCTGGCTATGTGATAGAGAAGAAGAGAGCATTTTCAGGAGAAAAATTCAATGGTACTAAAGATTAGTACAAAAGAAAGGGGTTACCAAGACAGGGTGGAAAGGGCCCTGAGGCACTGCAGAAGCCTCTGGGACCAACCCTTCAATTTCAGGCCCAAAGGTCTAGGGGACAGAATGGTCTTGGGGAACATGCCTTAGATGTCTTCCATGGGCTCAGTGCCCAGGGCCACCTTGGGATGCTGCTCCCCACACCATCATCTCAGCTGCTTTGGATGCTCCAGCCATGGCTAAATTGGCCCGAAGTGTGGCTGTATTCGCACCTTTGGAAAAAACAAGTCAGAAGTCTTGGCAGCATTCATCTGCGTGGTGTTAGGTCAGTAGGAAAACAGAATGCCAGAGCTGTGAAGGCTTGGGAGCCTCCATACTGATTTCAAAGGATGTATTGGAAAGCCTGGGGGCCAGGAAGAGATCTGTCACAGAGGTGGATTTACCACAGACAGCTTTCACTAGAGCAATGCCCAGTGTAAATGTGGGGTAGGATTTGCAGCAGAAAAATCCCAACAATGTCAGGCCTAGTAGAGCCGTGTGAGTAGGACCACCATGAAGACCACAAACCTGTGGAGCTACCAGAGTGGAACACCAGCTGGGGAGTGCTGAAGTGGGGCCTGAGGCCAGGGAAGCCATAGAACTGAAGCTGCCTAAGGATTGGGGGACCCAACCCCTGCACGAGCCTGCAGAGGACATTGAACCGGTGGTCAAGGTACATGATTCACCAGCTGTAAGATTTAATACCTGTCTTCCTGGGTTTTGGACTTGTGTGGGACCTGTTACCCCATTCTTTTGGTTTATTTCTCCCTTTTTGAATAGGAATATGTACCCTATGCTTGTCCCATAATTGTATCTTGGAAGTAGATAACATTTTTTGAATTCACAAGTAGAACATTGAACTTTTGACTTTGAGTTGAAACAAGTTTTTGGGATGAAGTGAATGTATTTGTGTGTGAAAAGGACATGAATTTGGGGAGACTAGGAGCAGGACGCATTGCTTTGAATGTCCCCCCAGAACTTAAACCTTGTTGTAACTATTAAAAAGATGTAAGTCCTATTATGTTAGTTTCAAGGCGAGGCCTTGAAGAGGTGATTAGATTCTGAGGACCAACCTGAGTGAATGGATTAAAAATGGTGATCTTGGCTGTGGTTGAAAAGAAGGTGCATAAGGAGCTCTCTCTCTCTCTCTCTCTCTCTCTCTCTCTCTCTCTCTCTCTCTCTCTCTGCTCTGCCATTTTCTGCCATGTGAGATCCTGGGTCACTGCTGTACCGAGACCCTCATCAAATATGTTCCCTGAGCTTTGGACTTTCTAGCCTCCAAAACCACAGGCAATATATTTTGTTTTCTTTTTTCTTCTATTTATTTATTTTTTAAATTATACATACATGTGAGGTACAATGTTGATTTTCAATAATTGTGCAGAATGTGTGGTGGTTCGATCAGTATAGTTAGCTTATTTATCATTACAGTATGCAATCATTCTTTATCTCCATTTACCAATTCCTCATTAGCCCCCTCCCTCTCCTTCACTCCCGTTTTCCACTTCTTGTTTTCTAAAAGTTCAGCATATTACTGTGATTGTTGTTTGTTTCTTTCTTTCTCTCTGTCTCTCCTTATTATTCGTTTATTTATGGATTCAGCTCCCAGTTATGAGTGAGAACATGTGGTATTTCTCTTTCTGTAGCTGGGTTGTTTCACTTAGGATAATTTTCTCCAGGCTCATCCATGTTGTTGCAAATGGTAGAATTTCATTCTTGTCTATGGCTGAGTAGTATCCCATTGTGTGTATATACCACAATTTCCTTATCCAGTCATCCACTGATGGACATTTAGGTTGGTTCCATCACCTAGCTATTGTAAATAGAGCTGCAGTAAACATGAGAGAGAAGGTATCCCTTCAACATGATGTTTTCCTGTCCTCTGGATATATCCCCAGTAGTGGGATTGCTGGATCATATGGTAGTTCTATCTGTAGTTGTTTAAGGAACCTCCATACTGTTCTCCATAATGGCTGTACCAATGTACAGTCCCACCAACATTGCAGGAGGGTTCCTCTCTCTCCACATCCTTGCCAGCATTTGTTATTTTCTGTCTTTTTTATAATAGCAAGTCTGATTGGGGTGAGGTGTTATCTCAATGTAGTTTTGATTTGCATTTCCCTGATGATATTGAGCATTTTTTCATATACCTGTTGACCATTTGTACATCTTCCTTTGAGAAATGTCTATTCAGCCCCTTTGCCCATTTTTCAATTTTATTTACTTGTTTATTTATTTTTTTTGCAGTGAAGTTGTTTGAACTCTTTGTATGTCCTGGATATTAATCCCCTGTCAGATGCATAGTTTGCAAATATTTTCTCCCACTCTGTAGGATGTCTTTTCACTCTATTGATTGTTTTCTTTGCTGTGCAGAAGGTTTTTAGTTAGATATAATCCCATTTGTTTATTTTTTCTTTTGTTGCCTGTACTTTTGGGGTGTTATTCATAAAATCACTGTCCAGTCCTAAATCCTAGAGCATTTCCTCTATGTTTTCTTCTAGGAGTTTTAAAGTTTCAGGGCTTGTATTTAGATTTCTAATCCATTTTGAGTTGATTTTGGTATATGGTGAAATATATGGATCAAATTTCATCCTTCTAAAAATGGATATCAAGTTTTTCCAGCACCATTTTTTGAAGAGGCAGTCTTTTCCCCAATATATGTTCTTGGTGCCTTTGTCAAAGATCAGTTGGCTGTAAATAAGTGGGTTGGTTTCTGAGTTCTCTATTCTGTTCCCTTGGTTCACATGTCTGTTTTTATGCCAGTACCATGCTGTTTTTGTATTACAGATTTGTAATCTAGTTTGAAGTCAAGAAGAGTAATGCATACAGCTTTACTTTTTTTGCTCAGGATTGCTTTGTCTATTCAGAGTCTTTTGTTGTTCCATATGAATGTAAGGATTGCTTTTTCTATTTCTGTGAAGAATGTCATTGGTATTTTGATGGGAATCTCATTGAATCTGTACATGGCTTTGGGTATTTTGTCAATATGAAAATGATTTTCCATACAAAAAAACATAGAAAACCATTTCACTTTTAATTGTTTCTATAGCATATACTTTGCAACCATTTTCTTCGCCATTTCCTTGAACCCAGTGAATGAAAGTATATCTTGGCTTCAACAATTTTTTATTGTCAATAACCATCTCTCCAGAATCATAAAAATAAGAACACATGGTATTTATACAAAGATTTACAATTTTCCAAATGCCTATATAGAGAAGTATTAAATCCTGTTCTAGGATTTTAATAAGGATACTAAGATGATAAGAGAACTGGAGTTATATGTCAATAAACAAAGAATAGAACATTTTTTTTTTTAATATGAGGTTTATTGGTCAATGAATGTGGCCAAGAATGTGACCAATACCCTTGGAATAAAAATTGTAGTATTATCCTTAAGAAGTAGAATTATCCTTATTTAACCTTAAGATAAATAACCTAGAATAAAAGTTTAGAAAATTTGCATTTACTCTGTTGAATTTATAATGAAGATCTAAAGAGTCTCCAGAGTGCTAATTAAACATTAATGAAAAGATAGGACAGAATCATATTTTAAGAGCTAAATATACTTATTGTGGAATAAGAACTGGCAAGTTAGGGTAATTATTGAATTTCCTATAATGACTTTTCTGCGTAGCCCCTGATACTTTTGTTTATTAGAATTGTAAGTAAATTAACAACACTCAGAGTGTATTTCTGCAATATTATAATTATAACCAAGACAGTTACATATTTTGCCAAAAAAAATTTGAAATTACAATTATAGCTACTTGAAATGGATAATTGTCATAATTCATTTTAGTATTTCAACAAGTATTTATTTTAGTTAGAGTTATTATTAAAGAAACTGACATTTTTATTAGATATTTGTTATGGTAGCTGCCCATATTACTTCATGTGGAAATAGAATTTCAGTTACTTTCCAATTTGTTTTCTTAATTGGTTTTTATAGTTAATTACAGCAACTGTGTTAGGAAATCATACATTCTTTCTAGATCAAATTGAAACAATGGTCTAACAAATTTAATAACTTGTGAAAGATGCCACTAACTCTGATAACATTACAATATAATGTATCAAAATTCAAATTCAATAATCCATAGTTCAATGTTGTGTTGGAATATAATATATGATACAGAAATCAACACTTACATCTGAAAAGCTGAAATAAAAATCAGTGGTAATAGTATTGCTAGGCAGCTTTATAATCTATCTTCCAAGAAAATAAAATATTAATCCAAAGGTAGGGTCATTAAGATCAGAGATTTATATTTTTGGACGTTTGGAGTATTTATGAGTTGTGCTAAAATATGAGATAAATGAATAAGACCCTAGTTAATTCAGCTAATCTTTTTACTATGAATATTGATACTTCATGTTGATTTCCTAATTCTAGATATTAAAAGTGAATTAGACAAACTTCCACTTCTGGATATGATGAAGTAGCTCTTAACAGAAAAATCGTTGACCTTGGACAACAACTAGAAAAGCTGAACAACTGAAAAAGACAACTTCTATGAGGGCATCACAAAGCTCCCAAGCAAACCACAATTTGAGGGGCCAAGATCCCAGACAGAAGAGTGTCTGATTGAAAGTGAGTCAGTATTATGCACATTACTTTGGCCATTGAATTACTATAAAGCACTATAAGATTTAGCTTCAGTCAACAAATTTTGTGTTGTATTTCTATTAAAATTTAGGTTAAACTATTTTGATTTCCCTTGGTATTTCCTCTTTGACCAATGCATTATTTAGATAATTGAGATTTTCCTAGATTGTTATGTAAAAGAATACTTCAAAAAGTTCATGGAAAGATTCATATTATCTTTTGATTATATTTTTCCATGAATTTTTTAAAAATACATTATTGTTTTTATGGAAACATATTGATTGTACACGTGTGTGGCATACTACATTAAATATCAATACCTGTGTGCAGTATGTGATGCTCAAATTCGTATAATTAGTATATTCAACATTACACCATGGAATCATTTTTTGTGGACCAGTACCAATTTCTTGCTAAACCAACCGCCCTGCCCATGTTTTCCACCTCTGGTAACCTCAGTTCTGTTCTTTCTTTTTTAAAGTTCAGCATATTATTATGATTGTTTTATCTTTCTTTCTTCTTTTATTTATTTGTTTACTTTTTTTTGTTCCTATCACCTCTCCCCCAGGGTGATGGGGACGCAAAGGGATTACTCAAAGCCCATCTCTTCCAAGCAGTGAGAGACCGCAAAGGGGTTAATTTCCCAGAACCCCCAAGAGAAAGGCATTCCTTTCTTTGGAAATTAACCACAAACTGGGGTTCTTTCACCACATTTATTCTCCAGACCAGAAAATTACAGAAAAGGAACATAGGTGGTTACAAAAAGAACAGTAAAATAATTGTCATGGCAACAGTCATTAGGTTTAATTGCAGCAAAGGCATCTGTCCTTGGAGCCAGCAATTATGCTGCGTTACAATTCTTATCTACAACAGAGACCTTAGCCTGAGGAAAGTTTCCTGTATTTTGCAAGGTTAACATTTCTAAATGTAATTCTAAAAGATTAGGCTAAACCTGAGACTACAGGGCTTTGGAAAATAGGCCCTGTAAAATACAGTTGCTTTATAAATATTAGTGCTCTCTACAGTTCCCAATTATGCATGAAGACATGTGGTATTTCTCTTTCTATGTCAGGTTTATTTCACTTCACATAATTTTCTCTAAGTTCATCCATGTTGCTGCAAATGACATAATTTCATTCTCTTTTATGGTGGAATAGTAGTCCATTGAGTATACATACCACATTTTCCTTATCCAGTCATCCATCAATGGACATTTATGTTGGTTCCACCTCTTGGCTATTGTAAACAGAAGATGAGCTTTTTGAAGTACTCTCATATATAAAACAATAATTAGGCTTCTGGTCAAGATGGCATAATAGATAGTCACCAGTATCACTCTGTCCCACAAATCAACCAATTTACAACTATTAAAAAGCAATGAATGTCAAGCTGGGGCTTCTAGAGCTCAGGGGAGGAGGAGGAGAGACCTATGGAGTTCATGAAGTCAGGAGAAGCCACAATGAGAGAAAGAAAGGATCTTTCCCACCATTTCAAGCCTTGGCCACTTCAAGCCTGGAGCTCATGAGTGCATGGAGCAGGAGCTGACAAAAGCCACAGCTATGCCCTTCATATGAAGTTGCTTGAGAAGAGGACCTTGGATGCCCGTAGGCCAGTAAGACCACTAACAGTGTTCCCGTGGTCCCATACAGGAGTGAGGAACCACAGACAATAGAGAAAAGGAGCTGCTCGGAGGCCAGTGAATAATTGCAAGGGACCAGCACATGGTCCGTCCCATAGGAAGTGTTTAGAATGTGGGAGGTGGTGGAGGTAAGCCCACTGGGGGGACACTGGGGCATAGCATGGACAGCTGTTCTGCCCTCCAGTCAGTGCAGAACCACTCAGTGGAGACTGGTCAGGAATATAGAACTCTGGGGGGTGCAGTTTGCTGAAAAGATTTAGGCCTAGACCAGTTTCCACACAACCCAGGTGTACCAGACCTCACAAGACCTGGAAGTACATACAAGGTCAACAATTAAAACCTGAACTGCACAAAAAGCCTTCACCAGGGAGTCAGCAGCAAAGCAGCAATTTAGCTCAACCAAAGGGCTCAAATACTGGTCACCACAGGAAGTTCCCCCATTTTAGAAATAAGCAAAGGACAACAAATTAGTTCTAGGGCAGAGTTTAAAAGGTAGGAACATCAAATAATCCAACACAGAAGTGTAAGAGAAAACTAAATGCCCACAGATCAGAGACAAAGTTTAATATTAACTAATTAAGGTCTAACACCACCAAAGAACACCTATAAAACCTAGAAGGACTGGAAGGCCCCTGGTCTCCCTTGGCTGAATGAAGGGAGTGCCATGGCCTATGCCATACTCCCCTCCTTCCTCCTCCTCCCACCCTAATTCCATCCCCCTTCTGCCCCCTCCCCCCACTGCTCCACAACATCTTAGAATGTAAAAAAATAATATTAATAAATAATTTTTTAAGAAATAATTATATGTATAATTATATATAACATTACATGATATATAAATAACAATAATTAAATTGTTTCAATATATTACACATTTATATATAATATGAATATGTAAAATTATATAGAGTATCTTATCTGAATTAATGCTCTGTGTGATTTAAATCATTTTAAATATATTAAGACTTTTTTGTTTTTTGACCCAGAATATTGTCTATTGTAGTGAATATACCATGTGAATTTGAAAATAATATGTATTCTGGAGTTGTGAGGTGAAGTGCTCTAAAGTACCTACTAGGTCAAAGTGGTTGATAGCATTATTCAGACTATATGAGACAAACAATTTTTTCTCTAGTTTTATCAATTGTTTCGGGATGCATTCAAATTTAATAGTTAACATTTTTTGTCTCTCTGGTATTGATGTATCTAATATTTATTTATGTTACAAGCTTGAATATTATGAAATAAGGGAAGAGAAAGCAAGAAGACACAGAGAAATAGCCAAGTTGGGAAATACAAATATCTTGGATTAATAGTGATCATGCCTTGATCTCCAGAAGTGGAAGAAATGCCAGAAGCTGCAGACACAGCTCATTCTATGAAAAATGTCTATGGGTTATAATCACAGCAACAAATAAAAGTAAAAATATTTTAAATAAAAGGGAAAAATGAGGCTTTAGAAGTTTTTTTATGAATAAATTTTAGGAGAAATTTAAAAAGCCTAAGTATTTTACAGAGATATGATGTTGTATTGCTCTACTTCTTTTGAGGGAGAGGAAAAAAGAGAAATAAGATTTTAAGGGCAATAAGAAAATTGGTTACTTAACTTTGTGTATTGGTTCACATTGTGGAGAACTCCCTGTGGCCTTTATATTTCTCTTGAATTATGACAAACTCAACTACATGATGAAGTTTATCTATTGCTTTGTGGAAAATTTAACATCTTAAGGTAATCTTTTCCTTTTTTTACTGCAACTTCTCAGAGTGTTTAGAGCCAACAGAGTTGGACTGTTTTTCAGTGAGTATGTGCCTGAGATATTTAACTAAGGAAGAAATCAGAGAAACTGGGTATGTATAACAACTGAAAGAATCCTGAAATATAATTGCTAGGTTAAATACTAAACTGGTAAATGAGAATAGAATGTTTGATGGACCTGTTAGCACTTTCAATTTGAGGAAACAAAAATCAGTTCTCATGCACATTTATCTCTTCTATTTAATTACTACCCCATGATGATGCCCTTCCTTCTTAGGAAACTGCTGCTGCTTGGTAGCCCTTCATATACCAGGAGCAAACTCTCTCCAGCAGTGCTCCCTGCCTGCTAGGGGAGAGAGAGATCTGCTCTTTTATAAGCTCATATTTATTCTTAGAGTTTCATATGGAAGCCTTTGATAAACCATTTCATAACACAAAGTACATATGTCACACTGGCTCTTAGTGCTGTCCTTGGTGGAATTTTAGATATTAATATCTTCAACCTTCTAACTCTGCATATAAGGTGTTCTGTTTAGCAACAATTAATTTTCTATCTTGTGAAGCCCAGAGCAGTATAGATGAGGATTTACTGATTATTACAATTTTACAAATTATATGTGTGTAAACACACACATATACAAACATACAGATGAAGTTTATTAATTAATAGCTAAAAATGACAAAAATTGCAGATGGAGGCTATTAAAATTATATAACCACCAACTAGAAAGAAGTTATTCCAGTTAGCATGTTGATTGACTTCAGTGATGAAAATAATGGTACCAATACTGACTAGGTTTGCTGCGTTAAACTATGGAGTGGTGCATCATTACTATTCACAGGTGCATTTTATTTTCAATATAAAATCACACAAACACACAATTTATGAAACTTGATAAGGTCCATTTAAAATGAACTGCCCTGTATTGGAGTCCTAGTCCAGGAGGTGAATTTTTTGTAATCAATAACATCCACGTTTCATCACCAGCATGTTCTGTAACAAGTTAAGCTGTCCTGTTGCATGATATAATGCAGAAGCTCACATGCTAGGAACAAAAAAGTGGAATAACCCATTTATAGACATTCCTAGTTCTTTGAGGGTAGACCAGTAAGAAAAATATCTGCTTTTATCAAATTTTTTAAATTTATTTTTTTAATTTTTTTATTTTAACATTATTTGTACATATTTGTGAGGTACAGTATGTTGTTTCAGTATAGCATACGTGCACAATGATTCCTTTAGGGTAGATAACATAGTTTGTACCTATGAGTTCACGGCTTCTCCTTTCCCCTACCCTTTTCCTCTCTCGACCTCCAGTAACCAATATTCTACCCTTTGCTTCTGTGAGAACCACTTTTTCTTTTTCCTTTTTAGATTCCACATGAGTATTTAGATTCAACGCAGTATTGGTCTTTCTGTGCCTGACATACTTCACTTAGCATGATGGCTTCCAGATCCATCTATGTTGCTGCAAATGATAGAGTATCATTTCTTTTTATACCTGAATAATATTCCATTGTGTATATGTACCACCGTTTTTGTTTCTTTGTTTTGTTTTGTATTGTTTTTGTCTATTCATCCGTTGATGGGCATTTAGGTTGATTCCATCTTTTGGCTATTGTGAGTAGTGCTGCAATGAACATAGGGGTGCAGGTGTCTTTTTGGTATATTGATTTTGTTTCATTTGGATATGTATCCAGTAGTGGGATGGGTGCTTTGCAAGATAGATCTATTTTTAGTTTTCAGAGGAACCCCCATACTGTTTTCCACATTTGTTGAACCAATTTACACTCCCACCAACAATGTAGGAGGGCTCGCTTTTCTCTGCCTCCTCTCCAGCATTTGTTATTTTCTGTCTTTTTGATAAAAGCCATTCTACATGGGGTGAGATGATATCTCATTGTGTTTTTAATTTGTATTTCCCTGATGATTAGTGATTTTGAGCATTTTTTTATGTGTCTGTTCACCATTTGTGTGGCTTATTTTGAGAAATGTCTGTTAAGCTCCTCTCGGTTCTTTTTTTTGTGTGGTTTTTTTTTTTTTTTTGGCTGTTGAGTTATTTGAGTTCCTTTTATATTCTGGATATTAGCTCCTTGTCTGATGTGTAGTTGACAAACACTTTCTCCCATTCTGCAAGTTATTTCTTCACATTGTTGATAGTGTCCCTTCATGTGCAGAAGCTCTTCAGTTTGATGTAGTCCCATTTGTGTATGTTTGTTTTAGTTGCCTGTGCCTTTGTAATCTCTCTCAAAAAAAGCTCTTCCCACTTCCATTTTGTGTAGCATTTCCCCTATGTTTTCTTCTAGTAATTTTATTGTTTTAGGTCTTAAAGTTTTTTTTATATATTTTGAGGTTTTTTGGGTATGGTCAAAGATAGGGGTCTAATTTCAGTCTTCTAGTTGTGGATATCCAGTTTTCCTAGCATCACTTATTGAGGAGGCTGTCCTTTCCCCATTGTATGTTTCTGGCACCTTTGTTGAAAATCTGTTGTGTGTAAGTGCATGGGTTTATTTCTGGGCTCTATATTCTGTTCCATTTGTCTATTTGTCTATTTTTTATACCACTACAATGCTGTTTAGGTTACCATTGCTTCGTTGTATATTTTGAAGTCAGAAATTGTGATGCCTCTGATTTCATTCTTTCTGTGGTTACATACAAATTTTGAGATCATTTTTTGTATTTCTGTGAAAAATGTCATTGGTATTTTGATAAGAACTGCATTGAACATGTAGCTTGCTTTGGGTAACACAGACATTTTGATGATGTTAATTCTTCCAACCCGTGAACATGGGATATGTTTCCAATTATTTATGTCTTATTTAATTTTTTTCACCAATGTTTTCTAGTTTTCATTGTAGAGGCTTTCACCTCCTTGGTTAAATTTACTACTACATATTTCATTTTTTGGTAGCTGTTGTGAATAAGATTATTTTCTTGATTTCTTCTTCAGCTATTTCATTATTGACATGTAGGAAGGCTATTGATTTGTGTCTTGATTTTGTGTCCTGTCACTAAACTGAATTCATTTATTAGTTCTAGTAAGTTTTTGGTAGAGTCTTAGGGTTTTCTATGTGTATAATCATATCATCTGCATATAGGGATAGTTTGACTTTTGAATTTGGATGTTCTTTATTGTTTCTCTTGACACATTGTGCTTGCTAGAACTTCCAGTACTATATTGAATAAGAGTGGGTAAAGTAAATAAAGGCATCTTTGTTTTATTTTAGATATTAAAGGAAAAGCCTGAAATTTTTGTCCATTCAGTATAATATTAGCTATGGGTTTGTAGTATATGGCCTTTATTGTGTTGAGATACTTTCCTTCAATACCTAATTTGTTGAGTGTTTTTTATCATGAAGGGGTGTTGGATTTTATTAAATGATTTTCTGTATATTGAAATGATTGTCTTCATTCTGTAGATGTGACTTATCATGTTTATTGATTTGCATATGTTGAACCATCTTTGCCTTCCTGAAATGAATCTCACTTGATCATGGTAAATAATCTTCATAATATGTTTCTGGATTCTGTTTTCTGGTATTTTTTGAGGATCTTTGCATCTGTGTTCATTAGAGATGGTGGGCTGTAGTTTTCTTTTTTGTATATGTCTTTTTCTGGTCTCAGTATAAGGTTAATGTTGGCCTTGTGGAATGAATTTGGAAGTATTCCCTCCCCTTCAATTTTTTGGAAGAATTTGAGAAAAATGGTTTTAATTCTTACAAGTGGTATTAATTCTTAAGAATGGTATTAATTATTCTTTAAATGTTTGGTAGAATTTGTCAGTGAAGCTATCTGGTACTGAGGTTTTCTTTGTTGGGAGAATTTTTATTACTGTTTCAATCTCATTACTTGTTATTGGTCTGTTTATTTAGGAGCATGTTGTTTAATTCACATGTATTTGTATGGCTTCTAGTATACTATTTGTTGCTGATTTTTAGTTTTATTCCATTGTGGTTAAACAAGGTAGTAGATATTTTGATTTTTTAAAAAATTTGTTGAGGCTTATTTTGTAACCTAAGGTACTGTCTATTCTAGAGAATGTTCCATGTGCTGCTGAGAAGAATGTGTATTCTCCAGCTGTTGGATGAAATATTCTAGATATGTCAGCTAGGTTAAGTCAGCCTACAGTAGTGAATAATTTGGTTTCCTGGTTAATTTTCTGCTGGATGATTTGTCCTTTGCTAAAAGGAGGTGTTTAAGTACCCAACCATTATTGCGTTAGAGTCTATTTCTCCCATTAGGTCTACTAGTAACTGCTTTTTATAACCGGATGCTAAGGAATTGGGTGCAAATATATTTAGAATTGTTATATCTTCTTGTTGAATTAATTCCTTTATCATTATATAATGGCCTTCCTTATTTATTTTACTTTCCTTGGCTTGAAGTCTATTTCATCTGGTATAAGTATAGCTACTCCTGCTCTTTCTCAGTTTCTATTTCCATGAAATATCTCTTTCCATCCCTTCACTTTCAGACAGTGTGTGCCTTTACACATGAAGTGAGTTTCCTGTAAGCATCACATCGTCAGTCTTGTTTTATAATCCATTGAGCCACTCTTTGTCTTTTGATTGGAGAATTTAATCCATTTTCCTTTAGTTATTATTGATTTATAAAGACTTGTTACTCCCATTTTGTTCCTTTTTTCCTTGTCATTCTGTTAAGCTTTTTCTTCCAATCTTACTGTCTTCCTTTGTGATAGAATGGTTTTCACTATCACTGTATTTTGATTTCTTGCTAAATATTTTTACTATGTCTTCTAAGAGTTTTTGTGTTGTGATTACCATAAGGCTTACACAAAATATGTTATACTTATAACAGGTTATTTTAGATTAGTAACAACTTAACTTTGATATCTAAGAAAAAAAAAAGACAACTGTAAGCTTTGATATTATTCCCACCCCTCACCAACCTTTTGAGAATTGGTTCTTTCACATTCCATCTTTTAATATTGCCTATCTCTCATATGGTTTTTATATATGTTTAAGTCTTGTTAGGTTTGTCATTTAGTTTCATACTAAGGATGTAAGTGGTTTATTCACCACCCTCACAACATTGGGGGATACTCTGAGATTGTCTGGTAACTTACTTTGCTAATGAATTATGTACTTTCAAATGTTTTCTTGCTGCTCTTTAGGGCTGTCTTCTTTCAGATTGAAAAATGCCCTTTAGCAATTCTTGTAATGCAGGTCTAATGCTGATGAATTTCTTTAGTTTCTGTTTGTCTGGGAAAGACTTTATTTTTCCTTCAGATTTGAAGGTTAGTTTTGTCAGATACAGAATTCTTGGCCGACGGTCTTTTTCCTTCAGCACTCAGAATACACCATCCCGTCCTCTTCTGGCTTGCAGGGTTTCTACTGAGAAATCCACTGAGAGATGTTTTGGGCTCCATTGAATGTTATCTGTCTCTTTTCTCTTGATGCTTTTAGTATTCTTTCTTTGTCTTTAGTTTTTGATAATTTGATTCTGATGTGCCTTGGGGCAATCCTCCTTGGATTGAATTTGTTGGCAACATCTGAGCTTCCTGTACCTGACACTTTCATCTTTCTCCATACTTGGGAAATATTCAGCCATTATTTTCTTGAATATGCTTTCTATGCATCTCCTTTTTTCCTCTGCTCTGGGTATGCCAGTTATGCATAGGTTATTTTAGTTGAGGGAGTCCCATGTTTGCTGTATTTTTGTTTAATTAGTTTCTTAGTCTTTTTTTATTTTTGTTCATCTGATTTGATAATTTTATATGATCTATCTTCAAACTCACTGATTCTTTCCTGTTTGATTAAGTCTGATGTTGGAGCTTTTTATCCAGTTTTTCAGTTAAGATAATATTTTCTTTAATTCTAGAATTTTTCATTTTTTTAATTGATTCAATTCTTTTCTCAAGTTTCTCATTCTGCTCTTGTATACTTTTCCAGATATCCTTAAACATTCTGTCTGTATTTTCTTGTTATTCTCTGAATATCCTTGTGAGGGTTACTCTGAATTCTCTATCAGACATTTCATAAATCTGCTTTTCCTTTGGGTTCATTGCTGGTGCTTGGTCTATTTCCTTTGATGCTGTTCTATTTCTTTGTTTTTGTCAATATTTGTGTCTTTACATTGATGCCTGCGCATTTGAGGCTATTCCTACCTCTTTGAGATTTTATAGGTGTTCTTTTATGATGTTAGACCTTTACTGGTTAAATATCAGAACTTTGTCTCTGGTCTACGTTTTTGGTTAGTACCTAAATTGGGGGAACTACCCATGGGGACCAGCACTTGAGCTCTGTGGTTGCAATAAATTGATGCTTTGCTGCTGATTCTCTGGAGAAAGGTTTTTGGGCAGAACAGGCTTTAATTATTGACATTTTAATCATTTCTGGGTCTTGTGAGCTCAGATAAACCTGTACTCTGTGGGAATTCTGGCCTGGAACTGAGTCTTTTGAGCTATCTGCACCCCTGAAGTTCTGTCACCCTGACTACTTTCCACTAAGCAGACCTGTGCCAATTACAAGGCAGACATGCTACCCACACTGCATCCCAATGTTCTTGCAGCAGGCCAGCCTCCTTTCCAAACTCCATATCCTTTCCATGGGGTGATCCATGTGTGGATCCCTTGCAATGACTCATCAGCCTCTGGGTGGGTCTTATCTTTAGTTGGTCAGCTGTGGCCTTTCACTCCTAGGTCAGTCCAGGGGAACACTATCAGTGGTCTCGCTGTCATGGAGATTGGTAAGGTGCACTCTGAGGCCCTCTTCTGCCCTTCAGGATCCAGGAGACTTGACACAAAGGGCTCATCTGTGGCTTTTTCTGGTTACTGCTCCGTGTGCTGCAGCTTCTTCTCTCCTCTCACAGGGCCAACCCTGAATCAGCTGGGACTTGAAAAAGGTTGGAATGATTTCTTCTTCCTCTTGCTGCAGCTTCTCCTGCCTTCACGAACTTTGTGGGTCCCTCTTCTCTTCCCTTGAGCTCCAGCTCTCTTCCCAGGTTGGCAGTTTTTGCTATTTAATAATTGTAAATTGTTCGATTGTGGGGAAGAATAATGCTGGGGATCATCTATTTTGCCATCTTGATGACCTACTGTCAGGCTGAATCACAGACCCCTCTGCCCTGTCCTGTACAGGTCAAGGGTCAGGTAATAGAAAAAGGTTCTGGCAGCCGGTAACAGGATCGACATGCTTTCTTCCCATGTGAGCTTTCCGGCCAATAGTTCAGAGCTGCTGCCTTTTATACCAAAAATACACAACAATGGCAATGAGCCAAGGAGTATATGGGTGCACATGCGCAGTTACACCGCTCTTATATAACTCGCTTACAACGGATATGCTGAATCATACCCAGCTGGATATGAGGTGAGGGGGACTGGCTATACTGACTGCATTTTCCTCACACCTTTCAAACTTTCTTTTAACATATTTTTGGACCTGATGACTCCAACTGCTAAAACTCACACTAATTTCAAAATTACCTTATAATTTAAACTTACTAGTGGTTATTTTTATGATAGAAAGCTTCCTACCTTACTTTTATAATAGTATAATCACATCTGTAATAGCAAAACACACTTGATATGAATGTTCATGATGAGAACCTGACCAAGGAGAGCACTGACTGAGCTCATCACAGTCATTGGCAACATATCTGATAGGAGGATTTGTAGTATTTTACCCTAAAATCTTCCCTAGATGTTTATCCAAATAAGGATTTCTCCAGAATTGTGTAACATCTGAAAAACACAGTATTCAAGGAACATGATAGTTTTTGAAATATCATTCAGTGTAAACAAATTGTCTTATTCTGTTTGGCTCTGGAGAGTCAAGGTAAGATTATGGGTTAGAAATTACTGTGAAGCAGATTTAGGTATATATTAATATAATTTCCTGGCAGATAGATTAGTCAACAACCGTAAAACAGGATGTCTGCAATGACTGCTGCAGAAGGAAGCCCTGCATTGGCTATTGCATGCTGGCATTGCTAATGCACAGTTAGGGTTTGAAATCTGATACTTTATATCAAATATTTAGGTCTGTCTTTTGTGAACTGTGTGACCTTTAGAAAGTTTTCTAACAACTCTTAGTCATAATCTCCTTGGATAGTAATTGATTAGAATATATGCCTTTCTATGTCAAGGAAATTGTTATATGACAGTGATTTATATAAAAGATTGTGAAAACAGTTTTTGTAATTAGTCCAAGTTCTATTTCATATCTTAGACACCAGGCCTCTAAAATGCTTGTGTTTCTGAAAGAATACAACACTAAGGAGCAGCACGAAAACGTTTGAAGGTACACAAACCATTAGTAAAAGTAAGTTCACAGACACACAGACAACTGCAGAATACTCCAATGTCTTAAGGAGGGGTAGGGGAGAGGTGAATAACCTGCTTACATCCTTAGTATGAAGATTAAAGGACAAACCTAACAAGACAACAACAAATGAAAAATTTATCTATTGATTCAATAAATATTGATTGAATGCCTTCTATATGATAACACTGTGCTAGGGGTAAGGGATTCAATGGTGAATCTGCAATCTAGTGATGGATTATAACCTCCTTTCTCAAAACATCTGAGAGCCAGCACATTGAATCTCTGCCATTCAAAAGGTTAAAGCAAATGATGACAAAATCTCAATATTTTTGGCCACTGGAGCTTTTCCATGTGCGAAATATCAATTTTCTCTTCAACTTTAAGGAAACGATATTTACATTTTTATTTGATGTAGTGTGTGCTTGTAACAATGATTAAACCATTGTTTCAGCTATAAAGTGGCCAACAATCAAAGGGCTATCAACTTTGTCTTACTTGGCTTCCTAGCTTTTTTTGTTTGTTTTAGACTTAAAAGAATTTGCCTAGGTGTTTCTGAAATGTATATATATATGATATATCTGAACACATTTATACTAAATATAGCATTATATATAATATATATTTCCACAGTAAAATAATGTGTGTGCTATACTTTATTTTCAATGATGTAGAGTGTAATAAAACTCTAAGAGCATTCTTTGGCAAAGTAAAAAATAAATAAATAAATAAATAAAAATAATAAAATGCTTGTGTTTAAGAAATTAAGAAAACACCTTGTTACAACTGATTCTAATGAATTATCTTATATTTATCTCCCCTATAGTGGTATAACCATTTATCATCAACTCCATTTAGAGATGCAAAAAGTGAATTTCACAAGGATTTCACTATTCGCCCACCACTACTTAGCCAGCAAATGATTGAGCTGGAATTTGGATATAGTCCTGTTTGACATCAAAGCTCATGTTTTTCACTATGGTGTTTCTTTGCAAGGTGGTTCTTCTAAAGCTAAAAATAGGGATGGAACAGGGTACCCTCTTTTATGTTGAAGAAACTTTATTTTTCTGAAAAGTTTATGCCCATTAAAAATGAGGAACTCACAGTGAAGTTTTAAAATTTCAGAGTGTGTTTATTATAAAGTAATTGAAATGGCAAACACAGCTCTCTCAGCTACCTTCCCATCACTTCTCTGAGTCTTGACACTGATCATGGATAATTATACCATTACCAAGTGTTTGATGAAGAAATAGGGAAGGGGTTGGATGAATAGCAGCCAGGGTTGTGGTCATTAATTTCATGTTATTACTAAAACTGAATTTTTCCATCATTTAATAGTTTGGTTATTTGTAGCTGTGACGGAGAGATCAGTGACATTTGTAAGTAATATAAGAAATCAGTGTCATCACATAATTAATTATGTTTTACTGTTTATTTTAAATAAACTCCTATTCACCAGTCAATCCATTTAACTCTTTGCAAAACCTAACTTCACACTTGAGTATCTCCATTTTGCAAGTGACTTTACAAATCAAGATTTGTGGAATATGCATGTAAAACCTGAAATCTTAGCAGTAATGGAGATGATGAGTAAGTTAAATTGGACATAAGCAAGACTGGAACTTAAACCAGTGACAAATGTACTGTGGAAGTTTGGACAAGAGGTAATGAATGCTTGAACTGAAGCACTGACAGTGAGTGGAGACGATATCTAATAGGGAGAAACACTAGGAATCAGTAACCTATTAGGTAGAAAGGGAAAACAAGTTAATTGTAAATTTTAGTTTTGAGACTTTGATGTTTTGATGACAAAGGAGAATTTTGCCATTGGCAAAAAAAAAAAAAAAATGAAAAGAGAAAGAAACATGGCAAGAGACGGAATTTGTATGTGTATGTTGCAGGAAAGGGTGTTGAGTTGATGGGATCAGATTTGTGTGTCATATATTCATTTGAAATAGAAGAAATAGTGATAGAAATCATGTGTGTGTGTTTGTGTGTGTGTGTGTGTGTGTGTGTGTGTGTGTGTTCAGAAGCTGAGGAGACAAGCATTGACAGGAGATAAATATTTTGAAATAACCGAGCATCAAAACTTGCCTCAAAGTATTTTTAATTAATAAATGCTTTATTAGAATTAGGAAATAATCTGTTTAGTCACTATTTTAAAATTACAGCCAACATTTGGTTCTGAGTACTGTGATTTCTATATTAAAATGTGATTCAGATAGCATTACATTCTTATGTTAATATTTAAAAGGGATATATACATTCTCTCTATACTTTCCCCCCATTTCTTTCTTTTCTCTCATTTTATTATACACTTATTTTATCTTATATTTTTATATATGTTTAAAAGTCAATATAAAAATATTTCACAATAATATCAAAGAATAGCTTAAAATAAATACAAGATAATTCCAAGATATCTATTTTAAAAAATAAAGGTTTTTTTGCGAGATATAAAGAAGACTTAAATAAAAAAATATATATATTGATTCCATGAAGAGATATAGGAAAACTATATCATAAAATTCAGTTTTTCCCAAATTATACCACACATTCAAGGAATACAATCAAAATTTCAAAAGAGATTTGTGGTAACTGATAGAACGTTTCTAAATTTTTTTATGGGAGAATAAAAGGTCAAAAATAGCCACAAAACTCCCAGGAGAAGGGAAACAGTGAGGGAAGACATACCCTGCCAGCTATCAGAATTTATTTTAAACTTATAATAAGTATTCCTATGTAGCATTCATATAGCTAAGAAGAAAAAAAAAAAAAAAAAGTGGAAATAACTAGTATGACCAGAAACTAAATTATTTATGTTTGAAATTTTTGTGGATGGCAGAGCTGTTGGGTTTGACCAGTGACTAAAAAAATAAAACTTCAATTAATGGGGATGCAAAAATGGTTCTCCAGAAAATAAAGGATTGAATAAAATCATTTTTATAACACATATAAAAATAGAAAACAAATTATCATTGAAATGTCAAAAAAGGAACTATAAACATATTAGTAAAAATACAGCTAAATGTTTTAAGTTCTTGGAGGAGAGAACAATTTCCTATGAAAGACACGAAATATTGAATCTAAAAAAATTATAAATTTAACTATTTTAAAGTTAAGAATTTTTCTTTATCAAAAGAGCAGGTAAAGGAGGTAAAAAGATACATTAAAAACTGGAAGAAATTTGGACCATACAAAATTGACAAGAAGCTTATAGCAAGAATATATATATTTTTTAATGGTACAAATTAATAAGTATATTAGAATCAATCCAATAGAAAAATGGGCAAAGGGAATAAGCATGCATTTAATAGAAAAAGCTCCACATATTCCCAATGTACATTTGATATTTATCATGGAAATGCACATCAAGATAAAATGAAATGCTATTTTAAACACAAACGATTAGTAAAAAATAAAAATTCTGACAATGTCAACAACTGGAAATGTTGGATGCTCATGATCTCTAATATATTGCTGGTGGGAGTACAATCTTTTATAACCCCTTTTAAGTATTGCTAGGTATTTTCCTTTATTTGAATGTTCATATTCTTTAAGACCCCCAAATTCTATTCTACATGTATGTCCAAGAAAAACTCTTATACTTTTTCCAGAAATAACATGGACAATAATTTTTATTGCAGTCAGCATTTTCAACCTTAACCAGAAAATTGGAAACCCCTCAAATGCCCACCAACATTAGAAAAAAAACATATATCATACTTACACAATTATAATTAAATAACAGCCAAAATAAATGAATTGTACTAGTATGCAACCATATAGTGTTATGCAACTGAAGTAAGGTTGTGACATCTTAGCAATATAAAATTAATTGAAAAATTAAGATGAAAGATACTACACAGCATAAATGTATTTTTATAAAATCTAAAGCAACTAAAATTATTCTTTACAGGAATATACATAAATGGAATTAAATTATATAAAAAAGAAGGCAAGGAATGTTCAAGGATGATGGTTAACTCTTGTGGAAGGAAGCATATCTTAATTGGTGGAAAAACAATGTAGGTAGTAAGATAAAGTTATTGTTATATAACTCATTGGTAGGTGGCCATGTATGAATCAGTGATCGGAACTAACAATTATGCATAAACTCCTTCTGTGCACTTGAGATCCAAAGAGCTAAAATAAAGAAGCCTCTTCTTTATATGAAAATTTAAACAATGTAATTCTTTTGAATGATTTGAGTATACATGAGCACAAACAGTGACTTTTACTATGATGTGAACTGCATTAGTGCTTAACACTAATGCACAGGTTAAAGCAATAATCTGCATAATTTTTTGAAAAAAAAATAGAATACAGAAAATACTCCATAGAGAGGCTAGGATTTAGTATGATCTGTCCCCTGAAGTATTTCAAATGCCGCTGATTAACACAAGGAAATCAAAAAAGAGAATGCAGAACTATCACAGGAAGTAGAGTGGGGACAAACTGCAAACCAATTGTGGGAATTGACAAATCTTGATTTGTCTGAAAACTGGATTGAATGTGCAAATTGGGGTAAGAAAACAGGAAACAATATTGGCAAGTAAACCTGGAGAGGTAAAACCCAGGAATGTGAAATGCCTGGAATGTTGCACCAAACAATATTTACTTTATTGTGTTGCCAATGAAAACTCAGTAAAATCTGCTGACTATGGCAATGACATAACATGTATGAGTCTGAAAATTCCTCAGATTATACCTATTTCTCTTTTCAAAATGGTGAAATCTATTTAGACAGTAGATTGATTTTGTAAGAACTATTTTAAAAGTTTGTATTACTTTGGAAAATAATATTTAAATTTTTAAAAGATTATTTAATGAATGGATATAAATGATGTTTTTTTCTTGGTTGACAACAAAAATATGATACAAAAGGAGCTGCTACACGGTCCCATCTTAATTTCCCTTTTACTCAAAAGCTATCCAAATAGCACCAAAAGATGCTTTAGAAGTACATAAAATCCTCATTTCAGAGTAGTGGTTGCTATGACGTACTACCACATTCCCTCTTTATAATTGAAGCACTCATTCCTCCAGCAGACAGGATTATTGGTTGATGATGGATCTCAGTTACATTCCTCTGGGAATTTCTTTCAGTTAATAGAAACTGCCTTGCCCAAGTTTATATCCCATACTTTGAAGAAAGCCAACATCCAATGACTGATCATGGCAAGAATATACATGCTTGCCCTCTGTCTTAGTCAGTTCTTGCTTTTCTAAGAACAATACCTTAGAATTAGTGGATTAAACAACAAACATTTATTTCTCACAGTTCTGGAGTCTGAGAAGTCCACGATCAAGAAACAGACAGACCCAGTGTCTGGTGAGGGCTCACTTTCTGCCTTGTGGACAGCCACCTTCTGCCTGTCTAGGAGAGAGTGAGCTCTATTCTCCTTCTCTTCCTATAAGGTCACTAATTCCATTATGGATGCTATACCCTCATGACTTCATCTACAGTTAGTTACCTCCCAGAGGCCCCACTTTCTATTACCATCCCATTGAGGGTTGGAGTTTCAATATTAAAATTTCGGGGGGAAAATACATGCAGTCCACAACACACTCTTAATTTTATTACAGACAGTTCAAAAAGATCACCTTTCTCAGCTCCAGAACTTGCTGTGTGATTGAATGAGATCTCTGTTACAATTACGACATACTTTTAACTTCTTTCTCTGTGCAAACCTGTTTCCCTTATTCCCTTATGTATAGTGCTGTATACAGTGTTCATGAGAGAAGGGTCCAAGTGCAACTTGACATCTTGCCTGTGTTCTCAAGATGAACCTTGTGCTTAGTACAGAATGTGCTGACCTGCTCACAAATCACACTTCCTACAAAGAGCTTAGAGAACAGCCAGTATGTCCCTCTTCCCTCTGTATCAGACACATGTAAACTTTTCTTGGAACTGCTTAGCTATGTATGTGTCAATGGCCCTCAAGCATACCTCCAGCTTTCTTTATTTCAGACCCCTCAGGGCAAAGGTCAGGGTCCTTCTACTGCAGCACAAAGTGGATATGTGCAGCCACACTATACCATGATGGCTGTGCAATAGACCCACTAGCCATGGGGAACAAAGGCACTGCAAGGGGCTGGATTTTGTGTACTCTGTCTATCCTCTTTCTGTAAGCAAATACTATACCGGTTTAGCCTGGTGTGAGTGTTGTCATTTCTCCATGACCTCGAATCATGCACTGGCCTCTTCCCTGAATAGTTCTTTGACCCTGAGGACACCCCTGTTATATTCCATTCTACAACACAGCTTGACCACCTGAGGCAAATTTGCAACAGCAACCAGGATCACTGGGAAGATCACCTGCTGTGGCATGATGGAAGCATGAGTGCTCATCCCCAGAGTCCCCATCCCAGGGTGGTGCTGGTTCCCCAGGGGGTGATGAGACTTTTGAAGAGGCCTTGAATGCAGGTTGGCCTTCTAACAATGACAAATGGGATACTAGGGATCTTCCCATGAACCTTGATGAGTTAACCAGGTGCATGTGGGAAGAGGTTAAAGAGGTAGGAAAATCAAAAGCCAGACAAATGATTCTTTGACTACTGGCCCACTGCCTTCATGCTGCTTGCTCAGGCATGCCCAGACCTGAGAATCTTCTAGCCCAAAAACACCCAGTTTTTATCTAGTGGCTACCTAATGATGACATTGCCAACATTGACCAAGTTAAAATAAGAGGTTTCCTGAGCCTGAGCTGGTTAAGATAAAATGGTGATATGGACAAAAGGCAAAAGAACCCATACACTCCTAATTTTCCACATACTGGATGAGGGAGTGGTGCAGATTCTCTTTTCCCATAAGTAGTAGAGAAGTCTGAGCCAGATGATGGAGGATCCCAGTGTTACAAACAGATCATTACCCTCATTAAATAAATAATTTCCAAGGGTGAGTGGATGACAAATCTGAGTCTCTAAATGTCTGGGTTGTCAGGAGTATATGGGGGATATACCTTCAACCTGGTGATCTCCCTAAACTGAAACAATCTGTAGAAGGCTGAGCCCCCAGCCATGGTCTTCTGTCTAAATTACATTGATGACAATATTTTGGTTGGCTTAGATAAAGACACAAGTCCAAGGGCCCAGGACAATGTGGTCCAGGCAATAACCTCAGCTGGCTGGGCCATTAACTTCAGTAAGACCCAGGAACCACCTCAAGAAGTCATATTTTTAGGCTTGACTTTGACTGCAGTCCAGCTAATGAGACATTCCAACTGAGGTTAAAGAGAAACTCCTGACAATAGCATTCCCAGTTTCAAAGAAGGAAGCACAGAACCTGGAGTGACTATTTGAATACTGGAGGTAGCACACCTGGATAGACTGCTTGCCCCACTGGTGAAGGTCACATACCAACTCTGCATTTGAGTTGGCCCTCAAACACAAGCATGTGCTGGAAGACAAGCAATGCTCAATCAATCCCTGCCACTGAGACTCTTAGAACCCTTCAGTCCTTTTGAACTGCAGGTCTCAGAAACACCCCGTGACAACTAGAGCCTATGGCAGAAGAGACTGCTACCGGCATTCTATGGCCAATGTGGTTTTGCATGAGGAAATTCTCAGAAGTAGCATTCAGATAATGTTCATTTGAGTGAAAGCACCTGGCCTGCTACTGGGCACTAATGGAAACTGGTTCACGTGTACCTCATTAGTCTATGATGTTGCTGTGACCCAACTTGCCCATCATGAACTAAACCAACACTAACCCATCCAGCTAAGTGGGGCAAACACAACAAAGTTCCATCATCAAAGGGGAATGGCATGTGCAAGACTGAGCTCACCTGGGTCCCCATGCAGTCACACACTTACATGAACGAGTGGCTCACACCCTGGGAGGACCACCTCTGGATGCCATGGGACCTACAGCTAGCCAAGTTGCTTGTTAGGAACCATGCTTGGAGGAGGTTCTCCAACAAGATGTGGTCTGGATAACTAATAGATCAACTTAAATGAAGTGTACAGGGAATATACCTGCAACCTGCTGGAGTCCATTGGGCTATTGCTGCCAAATACCCTCAAGATGGACACATCAACACTGACCAAGGGTGAGGTCAAATTGCTCAATGGGCAGAGTTGATGGCTATGTGGTTAGTCATGCAGGGTACCTCTAAATCCTCCCTGATCATAATTCATTGACTCCTGAGCTATGGCAAATGGTCTGGCACTATGGTCAGGGGAATAGCAGAAAAGAAAATTCCACTATCAAACATGTCCCAGTATGGAAACAAGCTCTATGGCAAAAACTGGCACAGTGGGGAAGCAAAATGTTTGTCACTCATGTAGATGGACATAGTAAAGGCCGCTACTAAATTGAGAACAACTGAATCAAGCAGGCTGACTCAGCCTGGATCAAGTTGGTAGCCACTATAGCCCCCTGAAGCCACCAGCTGAATAGACATGACACTGCAGCCAATATGTGGGACTGGGCACACATCCATGTGTGAGGCAGAGGCCAGAGATGCAGTGGTCACGTGTGACTCATGCCAAAAGGCAAAAATAGTACAACAAGGGTACTTGGGTCACATCCACCATCGCCTGGCTCCAACAGGAGTCTGGGAAAAGGAGCACCTTGGGTTGCTGGTTGGCTTCCAGGACCAGTGACGCAAGACGTGGCTACACACAGCTAGGAAGTGAAAGCCCAGCAAGGTCAGACAGACGGGGTAGTGTAAGCCAGCCAGATAATCCCTGTTTTTGGTAGGCTGAGAACATCTGAGATACTTGGAGGCCAAGGAGGGGAGAGGTAACTAACCTTCTCTGTCCCTTTTCCTTCAGGACCTCATGGTGTCAGACACGACAGGATAATACAGTAATCAACATTAGCTGAGCAGTAGCCCAGGGTAACAATCTAATGAAGTATTGGGTTTGCCACCCCTGGATCCAGAGTGAATTCATCATGCCCTGCATTGTCCAGGTCTCCTCCCGAATCAATTGGCTCTGAGCAACATGCCACAGCCCTGCTGCGCATCCAAATTCAAGGATCATGTGGAATTTCATGCACTAACGTATCTTTGAACTGGTACGTAATGCTGCAGAAGACTATAAACAACTGACATTTCAGGAAGTCCAACACTCCCTGTAACTTCTCCGTGCCTGTGGTCTCATAGATGAATCAAGGCCTCTACTGCCAGATTAGTACTATTTAGACAACAGGTCCTTTATCATGGTGACATGTGCTCCCTGCCCCATCTGTTCCTTGCAGAGTGTATTGGGCCACATAGTGCTTGACTTCAAGAGAGGGGGCCTGCTGTTTGGAGGTTTGGGTACTCTAGGTGCTCCTGCACAACAACATCCCTGGGTGAATGGATGAATAAGGTTCATCCTGCTTAACCATCAGATGTCCTGCATGTCCTCCCTCTATGGGGGCCAATCAGACAGCTGGTTCCATTACTCTGTATGCATATAGATGTCCATGCCCTACAGACCATGGTGCAAAACATATCACTAACCATGGTGGTGGCTATGGCTAAAGCCACAACCAATTAATACAGCAACTAAACTTTCTGGTGAAGGTGGTCTTGGACAATTGCATTGCCCTCGACTAAACTTCTGGCTGAACAAGGAGGTATGTTACAGTTAACGTCTTACTATGTGTACATCAATAATGGCCACCATGAAGAGAGAAATGTGTAGAAATTGAATGAACAACACATTGGATTTTGGTGGTGCAGTTGCTCTCACCAGTAAGCCCATGTTGGACCTCTTTAAATGGCTGAATCTGGGCACTTGGAGCTCATGTTTACATACTGTTCTCCAGGCAGGCCAGTTCATCATTGTGGGTGTGGGCTGCCTCCTGGCCCTCATCAAGTGCTTCTTACACTTGACAGGATGTTTCTACAATGGAAATATGGATAGCTCTGGTGCGAAAGGACACAGTGGTGGCTAATTGTCCATGATGGATGACAAGTCTACATAAAGGATGCTTAAGATTTTTCTTTCCAGAACACATGGCAGTCAGGGGAAAACTGTGAAGAAAGGATTCAAGTGCAGCCTGAAGCCTCCCCTGAGTTCCCAGGAAGAACCTTGTGCTCAGTACAAGAGTACAGGATGTGCTGACAAGCCCTCAAAGCACATTACACACAAAGAGCTCAGAGCACCTCCTGTATGTTCCTGTTCCCTCTGTTTCAAGCACATGTAAACTTTGCTTGGAACTGCTTAGGTATGTGTGCAAATGACCCTCAGGCACACCCCAGCTATCTGTATTTCATACTCCTCTGGGCAAAGGTCAGGATTCTTCTACTCCAGCACTAAGCGGGGATGCATGCAGCCACACTGTCCCACGATAGCTGTGCTATGGACCCACTAGTCATGGAGGACCCATGCAATGAAAGGGGCAGGATCTTGTGCACTCTTTCCTCTTGTGTGTAAACGCTGTACCACCTGAGCATGGTGTGCCTGCTGTCTCTTCTCAAAGATCTTTAATTATGTACTAGTATCTTCCCTGGGTAGTACTTACCTGCCTTTTGACCTTGGCAATACTCGTGCTGTATTCGATCCTGCGGCAGAACTTGACCATAGTTAAACAGTGTTCCTTGAAGCAGACCTCAAACAACCTTCTATATGGAAATATTTATTACAGGGTCACTTTCTAGGAAACTTGACCTAAAGTAGTTATTATCAAAATTGGTCATTGGAAGCAGATTCTAAATGGAATTTTGGAACTGGATTACCTTTCAGCTGGATAAAAATGTAGACCATTTCACTAGTGTCAATTGAAGTACTTACAGCCCCTAATTGGTTGAAGTGGCATGATTACTAGATTACTAAAATTTCCTTGGTGGTTAATTTGAATAGGATACTGCTGGAAGGAAACATTGCCAGAAAAGTATTGGAATGAAAGAATTTATGAACTGATAATAGTCCATACACTAATAGTGCAGTGCAGCCAACATGTCCAGCATCATCTGGTAAAGAATATATAAAATTATATTTTGAATATTTAGGATTAAGCAGGATGTAACATAAAATTGTGTAAGTGAGAATTTATTAATATGATGGCATTATCCTGTGATATAGAATATATCCTATATCCTATATCCTTCCTGGCAAGGCACCCAGGAAAGGATGCTAATAAGCTGTTGGTTTGGCACTTGGAATCTTATAAAAAAAAGTAAATGCCCACACTAAGTGAAGAGTAAGTGTTGCAATTGACATAGTAAATGGTGGGTGAAGAAATTAAAATATTGGGCATGCTAGAGTAAATATACTATGAAAGGTAGAAAACCACGTTCCACAGGAGGGCCTGGAGGATATTCTATTTAGCAAAGTGATAAGAAATGCACTGCTAAGGTGGCATCAGAATTGTTCAGAGGTGAGAATTCTCTGTAGATCAGGGTTGATGGTAGCCCAGGGTAGGAGGTATTATTACAGTTGTGTCCTCCCTGAAGGCAATGGAGATGTATAAACCAAAAATAACACAGACCAGGTGGCAGAGTTTGACCTTTAATTATAATCAACTGCAAGGTTTAAGTGACAACCAGAGGGGCCTGGCTAGTTGCTCAGTGGCCTAGAAATAAAAATTTGGAAGCTGAGAGACAAAGCGTTCTTTGGAATATGCATGTGGATGGGCCTATGAGAGTAGCTGTTAAATGTGAAGAGCTTTGTTTTGTATGTTAATCCCTGGAGAGCCCCCACAGTATGATCTGCACTACATTCTCAAGTACACAGAAAGTCTGAGCCAACTGATATCATCCAGCCATTGTTATCACCCATCCCAATACTACCATAGGGGGTACATAATAAAGTAGCCATGGTGAGAAGGACACTAGATATGCACGTGCCCAACAACATGAGCTCCTACTCCCCAAGGTTGAGCAAGATACAATTGTTGCTTTAAGTCCAACCTACCAGCTGGAGATATATATGCTGAACTTCCAATACAGCATCATCCATGGTGAAGACCAATTATCCACATGGTGGGATGTTGACTATATTAGATCTCTACCATTTTGGAAAGGCAGTGACACATCTTGACCTGAATTGGTACATATTCTGGGAATGGTCATACCTTTCCTGCTTGTAGCATTTTGTCCCACAGTGCTGTCTCTGGATATACAGTGTTTCATCCATCAGCAGAAGATTCCATATAACATTACTTCATACCAGATAAGTAAGTAACCCAGTTTTCCGCAAAGAAGGTGAGGCTGTGTGTACCTGATCATGGAATCCACTGGCCAATCACATACTCAGAAGATCCTGGACTCTTCGAGAAATGGAGTGGTACTTTGAATGTTAAGGTATAAGGATGCTATTTTCCAGTACATGATGAACATCGTAAGTCAGCAACTACTGTGTTAGTTATATGTATCCAGTAGATGGAACACATGGGTTAGAAACCAAGGGTGAATATATAAGTGGGCCCAATAGTGACCCACTTGGAGAATGTTTGGTTCTGTTCCATATAATTTTAGGCATTATCAGTGTGGAGGTCCTGTTTCCTAGAGGGAGATTGCTTCTCCTGGCAGACAAAGTAAGATTTCCATTCATCTTTAATCTGTGGCAAACCAGCTGGTAAATTCTATACTCCTCTTACCAAGAAACAAAGAGACAACAGAAACAATTGCCATACTAGCAGGAATAATTGACCCTGGTCACCTGAATCATGTCAGGTAGCTTTTGTTCAATGGGGACAGAAAGGAATGTATTTGGAACATAGGTGATCTGCTATGGTGTCACTTGAAATGTCCTCACTCATTGCTAATGGCAAATATTAACAAAGCATTTCTCATTACCTCACAAATATAATTCATTACATACTCCACAGTTGAAAAAAAAATACTCCATGTCCACACAAATTTATTCCTTATCCTGTTCTTCATTTATACATACACACACATACACACACACACACACACACATACACACACACACACATAATACATACACATCCCCACTGGGCAGTACAAAATAATCTTAAGGCACCGGGTAGGGATGAAAAACTGTGGGAGAAGAAGCTGTTATGCTATATAAACAGTTTTTCCCTTCACAAAATATGTATTAATACATGTGAGAACCAGTGAAAAGCTTCCCATTTTGATATCTGAAGAAATCTAGGTAGGGCTAACTATGATTCTGTGCACTCAAGCTGAGTGCCCGGGCACAGATTCAGTGTGAATTCTTGATACCTCTTCTGTGTCAGCACAGATGATTGTTGAGGTGTCTGGCAGCTTTACCTAAAGCTCAGTAGGAAGCTGACTACCTGCTTTGAGATGATGACTGCCTCAGCCAACCCTCTGCCAGAGGCCAGTGATTGTACTGCCAGGGAGTTTAGTTTCCTCAGAAGCATGTGGAGCCATCCAGGACAGAATCTGCAAACAAGGGCATTACTGAGCATCAGAGCATCAGCGCCCCAACAGTAGGAAAGGATCATAGTAGTCACATTTTAATGTCAAAATTATATTCTGTTTTTTGTTTAGTTACTGCTGTATGGAATCCTAAAGAAACATTTTTATTTTAGAATAAATAGCTCTTTCAAAAACTTTTTTTTCTGAAAGCAAAAATAACTTCCATGTCAGGAAAGTCAGGTAAGTTTCTCATATATTCTTGGTGCAATTTACATAGCTGAAAATATTCATTACATTAATCCTTATATTTCTATCTATACATTTTTCAGCTTCTCCGTTAAAATAAACACAAGAAGGAATCACATTTCGGATTGGGGTTGAATACTGGAAATTACTATCTTTTATTTGATATTTATTCATCTTTGACCTTTTTTACTCAGCTTCACACACAAGAAGGTCCATACCACAAGGAAATACTGTTTACACTCAATTAGTTGAAAGAAAAATGTATGACAATAATTAATTGTTTAAGATGTCAGTCCACAAGCTCTAATATGTTGCCAGTGGGAATGCAAATTGGTACAATTGCATTTGAAAACAGACATTTTCTCCTGTCACCGAATATTCCTTACCTAAGTATATGCCAAAGAGAAACTATGTAAAACTTTCTTTACACAACAAAAACAAGCACAAGAATGTTTATGGGAGCTGTCATAACAGTGAAAACTTAGAAACAATTCTTCTAATCAACAGAATAGATTAATATACAGTAGTATATTAATATAATGGATTTTATATATCAGTAAAAAAAACTATACTAATATATCAAAGTATTTTGCAATAGTAATATATCAAAATATATCAAAATATCTTAGGAATGCAATTGACCAACAGAGGTTAGAGCTGCGCAGGTCCACTAATTCATGGATGTTTTCAATGTAATGCTTTTTAAATGTATTTTCTCCTTTTTATGATTTTATTAATAACATTTCCTTTTCTCTAGCTTACTTTATTATAAGAATACAGTATATAATACATATAACATACAAAATAAATGTTTATTGACTGTTTATGTTTTGGGCAAGACTTCCTGTCAGCAGTAAGGTAAAAGTCAAAAGTTATGCTTAGATTTTGACTGTATGGATGGTCAATGCCCCTAACCCCTGCATTGTTCAGGGTCAACTGTACAATATTAAGCTAAATAAAGTTCCTAAATTGTGCACAGATTGATACTTTTTATGAAGCTAGAAAACAGATTTTAGGAATACATATATAAAGACAAGATTATATAAAGAGGAAAATAAGAAAATGATACATGGAATTTAGGATAGTAGTTATTTCTAATTGGGAAATGGTAAGTGCATGGTTTGTGGTTGGGCCATATGGTTAGGTGTTGTTTCTTGTCAAGGTTCTAGCCTTGTTTGAGGGTTTTAAACTCATGGGTACTCATTGCATTATTAAAAATAATCAATAAATTAATTAATTAGAGCAGACTCTGCATGACCAGTAATTATCACATTTCATGAAGTAAGGTGAACCTAAGAAACACTAAGATAGATAAAGAGCAATCAATGCTTATGGAAGAAGAAGGAGGAGGAAAAGGAGGAGGAGAGGGAAGACATTTAAGCATTTAAATATTTGATCCATCTAGAATGCATTCTTACACAAGTAGTGAAGAAAAGTTCCAGGATATTTATCTGCAAATAGCAGGCCAGTTGTCATGATGAATACTCCATTTATCTCCAAAATAATTTGAAATATCATTTTTGCACCTATGGAATTTTCAAAAGTATGTGGCTCAAATTCTGATCTTCCATTTATACCCAATTCATATATTTATATCTTCATATATTAATTTCAAGCGTGTTTAATTATTGTAATATTGTGTTTAAATACAAGGCTTAATTATTCTTCCTTGCTCTACTTTTCAAAATGTTTCTATATATTATAACATAATTCTTTTCATCATTTTTTTTTTTTTCCTACAGGAATTTTGTATCATTTTGTTAAAAATAATCCTGGGCTGGGGAATTACTGTTGTAACCGAAATGCTGTTTGTGTATAAATGCATGTTTAATAAATATTAAAATATTTATTACAGGGAGTCTTTATATGAACAAAAAAGTACCATAAATCCCTATTTACTCAAATTTTCTTTTATGTTTTCAGATTAGAGTAATTTATGCTCTTGAGATCCAAATCACTTTTGTTGAATTAGGACCTATGGTTTTTGTAATAGTTATTGTTAATGGTAAATGTTAGCCATTATAATAGTCATTTTTGATGTATAAAATTTTGTTTTGCCATTTTATTTTAAAATATATTAAATTGATGATTTATCTGTTTCTAGTTTTTTTATTGATTATTTCACACTTTGTAAGTAATCAGTTATGAAATACAAGAAATTATATTTTGTCTTCTTTCTATCTAATAATTATAATTCTAATTTCTCCCCTTGTGGAATTGTCTGCTAATACTTTGATAACAAATAATAATTATAATTCATATTAAAGATGGCATTGGTCGTATGCTTAAAATCATACATACTTTAGGATGTACAGAATATCTATCTGATTCTGCTTCAGTATTCTCAAAATTTGTAAGGCGTATTGCTTTTTATTTTTTGTTGTTTAAAGTGGTAAATTACAGTAGTTAACTTTTTAGTTTAATTATTCCTACACTGTTGGAATTAATGCCACTTTTTTGTGTTATAATTTGTATTAATATATTTCTTGACTTTTATTTCCCAGTATTAATTCTTTGCACTTAAAATTAGTGAAGTTGAATCATTGTATTTTTTTGTTGTTCTTTTGTTCTTCTTTTTTTTTTTTTTTTCATTGTGCATATCTATGGGGTACAGCATCAAACGTCAATACCAGTGTGCAATATGTGATGTTCAAATCTGAACGATCAGCACATCTGTCACTACATAATTCAGTTGATCCTTGCAGCCCCCGCCAATTACTCCACCCTTCTCCCCCGCAACTCTTAGCAACCTCAGCTCTGTTCCCCTCTCCCAAAGAGTCCAATGTCTTATTATGATTTCTGCATCCCTTTTCCTTCTTCCCTTATTCACTTGTTCATTCATGCATCTATTTTTTTTTATTAGCCCCCACATATAGGTGAGGACATGCAGTATTTCTCTTTCTGTGCTTGGCTTATTTCACTTAACATAGTTTCCTCTAAGTTCATCCATGTTGCTGCACATGGCAGTATTTCATTATTTTTTTATGGCAGAGTAGTATTCTATTGTATAAATATACCACATTTTATTTAATCCACTTATCCACTTATCCAAAGATGAGTGTGTTTAGGTTGATTCCAATTCTTGGCTATTGCAAATAGAGCTCCAATAAACACGGGAGTACAGGTGTCCATTCAGTGTGATGGTTCGCATTCCTTTGTGTATATATTCCCAGCAGTGGGATCCTTGGGTCATATGGCAGTTCTGTCCACAGTTGTTTGAGGAACCTCTTTACCAATTTCCACATGACTACACCATTTTACATTCCTACCAACAGTGAAGGAGGGTTCATTCCCCTTTCTCCACATCATCACCAGCATTTGTTATAATCTGTCTTTTTAATAATGACCAGTCTAACTGGCATGAGATGATATCCCAATGTGGTATTGATTTGCATTTCCCTGATGCTTAGTGATGTTGAACATTTTTCCATGGGTCTCTTGACCATTTGTATATCTTCCTTTGAGAAATGCCTGTTCAGGTCCTTTGCCCATTTTTAAATCAGGCTACTTGTTTTTTATACTATAAAGTTGTTTAAATTCCTTGTATATTCTGGATATTAATCTTTTGTCAGATGCATAGTTTGCAAATACTTTACTCACTCTGTTGGTTGTCTTTTTGCTCTGTTAATTGTTTCTTTGCTGTGCAGAAGCATTTTGGATAGATATAATACTAATTATTTATTTTTCTTTCTTTTTGCCTGTACTTTTGGAGTCAGATTCATAAATTCTTTGCCCAGTCCTACTTTGTGAAGTGTTTCCCCTATGTTTTCCTCTAAGAGTTTTATAGTTTCAGGACATATATTTAATTGTTGAATCCATTTTGAGTTGATTTTGGTATATGGAAAGAGGTATGGGTCTAGCTTCATTCTTATAGATATTGATGTCCAATTCTTTCAACACCATTTATTGAAGAGGCAATCTTTTCTCCAGTGTATGTTCTTAGTGCCTTTATTGAAGATCAGTTGGCTGTAGGTATATGGGCTGATTTCTGGGAACTCTATTCTGTTCCGTTGGTCTGTGTGTCTATATGCCAGAACCATGCTATTTTGGTTACTCTGGCTTTGTTGTACAATTTGAAGTCAGGTAGTGTTATGCCTCTGGCTTTATTTCTTTTGCTCAGGATTGCTTTGGCCATTCACAGTCTTTTGTTGTTCTATATGAATGTTAAGATTATTTTTTCCCCTTCTGCGAAAAATGTCATTGGTGTTTTGATGGGGATTGCATTGAATTTGTAAATCACTTTGGGTAGTATGGACATTTTTATGAAGTTAATTCTTCCAATCCCAAAGCATGTAATATCTTCCCATCTTTTTGTGTCCTCTTTAATTTCTTTCATCAGTGATTTTAGTTCTTGTCATAGATATCTTTCAAATCATTGATTTAATTCTACTCTTAGGTGTTTTATTTTTTTATTGGTGACTATTTTAAATGGGCTAGCATTCTTGATTTCTTTTTCTTCTAGTTCATTGTTGCAGTATAAAAATGCCACTGATTTTCTATCCTGCAACTTCATTGAAATCTTTTATCAACTCTGAGTTTTTTGGTAGAGTCTTTTGGCTTCTTTATATATAGGATAATGTCATCTGCAAACAGGGACAATTTGACTTTATCTTTTCCAATCTGGATGTGCTTTATTTCTTTCTTTTCCTTGATTGCTCCAGCTCGTTCTTCCAATACTATGTGAAATAGGAGTGGTGAGAGTGGGCATCATTGTTGTGTCTCCTTTCTTAAGGAAGAGCTTTCAATTTTTCCCCATTTGAGATAATATCAACAGTGGGTTTATTATATATGGCTTTATTTGTGTTGGGATTATTTCTTTCTATATTGAATTTGCTGGGAGTCTTTATCGTGAAGGAATTTTGAATTTTGTCATACACTGTTCTGCATCTATTGAAATAATCATATGGTTTTTGTCTTTGATTTTTTTGATGTGGTATATTACATTTATTATGTTGCACATGTTAAACTATCCTTTCATCTCTGGAATGAATACTTTTTTATATCTGTTTCTGTATTCTATTTGCTAATATTTTATTGAGGAGTTTTGCATCTATATTCATCAAAACTATTGACCTAAAGCTTTCTTTTTTTGTTGTATCTTTTCCTGGTTTTGGTATTAGGGTGATGTTTGCCTCATAGAATGAGCTTGGGAGAATGGCCTTTGTTTCAATTTTGTGGAATAATTTGAAGAGAATTGGTATTAATTCTTCTTTAAAGGTTTGGTAGAATTTGGAAGTAAAGCCATCCTTTCCTGGGCTTTTCTTTGTTGGGAGACTGCTGATTACTCAATGTTTTGCAAAGTTTCAGTCTATTTGCTTGTTATTGGCCTACTCAGGTTTTCTGTGTCTTCTTGGTTTAGTCTTGGTAGTTTGTATGTGTCCAGAAATTTGTACATTTCCTCCAGATTTTGAAATTTGCTTGTGTACAGTTGTTTATAAAGTCTCTAATGATTCTTTGTATTTTGTGGTATCGGTTGTAATGTCTCTTTTTTCATTTCTAATTTTTGTTATTTGTGTCTTCCCTCTTCTTTTTTTAAAAAATTTGCCTAGCTAATAGCTTGTCTGTTTTTTTATCTTCTCAAAAAAACAGCTTTTTGTTTCATTGATTTTTTTTTGTGGATTTGTTTTTTTAGGTTTCTATATCATTTAATTCTGCTCTAATCTTAATTATTTCTTTCCATCTATTAACTTTGGGGTTGGATTGTCCTTGTTTATCTAGTTCTCTGAGATATACCTTAGGTTGTTTATTTTCAATCTTTCTATTCTTCTGATGTGTGTATTGCTATAAACTTCCCTCAGTACTGCTTTTGCAGTATCCCACAGGTCTTACTATAGATGGGTCATTATTTTTGTTAATTTAAAGAATATTTTTTATTACCTGTTTAGTTTTTTCTTGGATCCATGCAGGAGAATGTTGTTTAATTGCCAAGTATTTGTGTATTTTCCAGATTTTCATTTGTTGTTGATTTCTAGTTTCATTCCATTGTCGTCTGAAAAGAATACATGAAATAATTTCAATATTTTGATTGTTGACTTTGGATATGTGACCTAACATGGTCTATTGTGGATAATGTTCCATGTGGTGAAGAGAAGAATGTATATTCTGTGGTTGTTGGATTTAATATTCTGTAGATTTCTGCCAAGTCCACTTGGTCTAAAGTGTGGGTTAGATCTTGAGTTTCTCTGTTGATTTTTTCTGCCCAGATAATCTGTCCATTGTTGAGAGAGGGATGTTCAGGTCACTAACTATTATGGTATTTGCGTCTATGTGTTTCTTTAGGTCTAATAGTGTTTGCTTTATATATCCAGTTGCTGTGCTGTTGGGTGCATGTATATTTATAGTTGTTATGTCTTCTTGCTGGATAGATACCCTTATTATTATATAGTGGACTTCTTTTTATCTTTTTTATGGTTTTTAGTTTAAAGTCTATTTTGTCCAATATGAGAATAGCTACTCCTGCTCATTTTTGGTTTCTTTTGCATGGTATATCTTTTTCCATCCTTTCAATCCTAGTCTGTGTGTCTTTACAGATGAAGTGACTCTCTTGAAGACAGTGTATTATTGAGTCTATCTTTTTAATCCAGTCACTGTATGTCTTTTCAGTGGGGAATTTAATCCATTTACATTAAGAGTTATTGATGAAAGGTGTTGTTTTACTCCTGGGATTTTATTGATTTTTGGTTGAACGTTTTAAATATCTTTTGCTCCTTTCTTTCTGTTTTATTGTTTGTCTTCTTGTTTGTTGGTTTCTTGAGGTGGTTAGATAAATTTTCTTTTTCTTTATTGTTTGCATTTTTGTTCTACAGGTGAGTTTTGTTCTTTCTTCTGTATTCATGGTAGTGATGATTGTTTTTCAGATACCAGATGCAAGACTCCCTTGAGGATTTCTTGTAGGGCTGGTGGTGTGATGGTGAACTTCCACAGTTTTTGTTTGTCTGGAAAGTATACTAGTTGCCCTTTTTTCTGCAGCATAGCTTTGTTGGGTACAGTATTCTTGGCTGCCAATTTTTGTCTTTTAGTATTTTGAATATATCATCCCATTTTCTTCTGGCCTTTAGGGTTTCTAATGAAGTCTGCTGTTAGTCTGATAGGGGATCCCTTCTAGGTGACTTGACAGTTTTCTCTTGCTGCTTTCAATATTCTCTCTTTGTTTTTGAGCTTTGTCAATTTGACTATAATGGGTCTTGGAGAGGACTTTTTTGGACTTAATCTGTTTGGGGATTTTTGGGCCCTCTGGATCTGAAGGTCTGTATGTCTCCCTATAACTGGGAAGTTTTCTACTATTATTTCTTTGAATATGTTTTCAACCCCTTTTCCTTATTTCTCCCTTTCTGGAACTTCCATGATTTGGATATTTGTGTGGTCAAGGTTGTCTGCTATTTTTTCTTTCGTCCTTTTTTTTTTTTTAAAAAAAAACTGCCATTTTTGTCATGTGTTGGTAGCAGTCTTAGGGTAGTATCAAAAATAAATTTTGAAAATGTTTCTTCTTATATGCATTGTTTTACTTTAAATTGTGTTAGTATTATCTTATTCCTGGAATGATAATTCATTGAAATAATTTGATGATGAAAACTTTTTGTCCTGGTACTTGAGAAGTGTCATTCCTTGAAACTTCTCAATATTTTCAGGCATTTGGACGCTAAATATTTTCTGTCTTTTAACATAGAGCTTGGTAATTTATGTGTTCCTGGAAAATAATACAGCATTAGAGCATTCAAGTTTTTTTTTGGTATAACATTAAACAAAAAATTCTTTGTAATTATTTCAGTTTTATGTGTACCTATATATATTTTATAATTTTTATGACATTTTTAATATTCTTGGCTCCTACATTTTTATGGAAGTGCTATAGCTTACGTACTTTTTCTTCAAATTAGTTTTTCATTTATTCATCCATGTTTTCATTTAACAAAACTACAGTCCACTTGCATTTTACTGTTTTAAGTACTTGAAATATATCAGTAAACAAAACACACCAATGATCCTGCCAGTATAAATTATATTTTAGTGTGGCTAGGAAGATGGGGGCAAAAATGTAATAAATGAGTAAATAATATAGAATATTTGAATATGAAAAAGTGCTATGCCAAGTGGAAAAAATATATTAGGGAAAGGAAAGTGAATGTGTAAAAGCAGTTTTAGGGAAATTAAATAGAATGGCAGGGTTGGTCTGTTTAAGAAAACGACATTTGAGGAAGTGTGAGATTTGTTCATGCAATCACCTCAAAAATGGCAGAAGGAGGGGCTAGAATAAGGCTGCAAGAGGAGTGCATGCTGATATGCCAAGGACATCAGAAGTCCAGTGTGACTAGAGTTGTGTGATCAAAGGGAAAAGTAGAAGGGGATGAGATCAGAGAATTACTAAGTCATTCCAATGATTTTCCATTTTTTTTTCTGAGTGAACTGGAGAGCCAGTGGAAAGTTTGAATAGAAGAATGATGTAATCTGACCTGCTTTTGTTTTTTTGAAAGTCCATGTTCACTTCAATTTTCTGAAAACATGGAAAATTATGCATTTTTTTTTTCTTTTCCATTAAGGAATTTTGCTACTGAGGAATATTTTTCTTTTCCTTTAGATTTTGGTATTTTGTTACTGTTTTTAGTGTTAGTCATTAGGTGTAAGAACCAAACTACTTCTTTACTTTCATTTCCTTTCTCTTTCTTATTGGTAAGTAAACAACAACTCTCATGCATACACACATACTCTTAAAATCATCGTTCGGTTTTATCCAAACTTGATTGTATTTGGCTAACATGTATTTTAATATCTGGTATTTGTGATTTCCGAGTTACATTGGAAAAATGAGTTTAGTCTTTATGCTATTTTCATTAGGTTTTAGAAAAGGATCAAAGTTTTGCCTTAGTAAGGTTGGTCTTGAAAAAAAATGCACACTGAGTTATAGTTCTTGCCTCTAAGTAACAAAATACTTAAAAAGTATTTTTCTAGAACAACAACAACAAAATGTTTTGATATTGATTATTCAGTAATTAATTCATCACATATTCATAATACTTATGAAATACATATTGTTACCTGAATTTGTCAGATTACTTAAGATGATAAAAGTTAAGTAAATATTACACATTTATCTGTCATAGGCAAGATTGGAAACTGAGTATTATTGATGTAAATAGTGTTTCCTCTGTACTGCCATGCTGTATTCCACTGTTTACTTGTCCAGTGTTTGATATTCCTAATCCTAAACTAATCCAGATTTTTCACTGAACCGTCAGTGGTAGCTCACAAATATCTATTGGAGAATTCTACGTTCGTAATGACAACACTGATCACCTCCATGTCTTATCTTTGCTTAAATGAATAATTAGGATCAAAAACAGAAGTTAATATAAGAACAAAAACAACACAATAGAAATCACAAATTTGCCAAAAGTATTCTTCTAATGAAAATATTACATGAGGTTTGTTTCTAGTCCTGCCATTACTTGTATTTGAAATACTAGGAAATAGTATAGTGCTTAAAATGAAACTCAGGGCATTTGTTACAATTATTTATTAAATTTTTCTTCGTCAGTATAATAGATAATACTAAAAAATATGGCATACATTTATTCAGCACTTTATACTAGGAATTGTTCTAAGTGCTTTTCATATATTAACTAATTAAAGCTTCAAAAAGTAATATGAAGTAGGTACTATTATTATGCCTGATTTATAAACAAGGAAATTATAGCATAAGTATTGTAAGTAACTTGTCTAAGGTCAACAGTTGTTAAGGGTTAGAGCCAAAATTCTAATCTAGACAATCTGGCTCTAAAAAGATAAAATATTAGTTATTTTATTTATAATTTTTATAAATAAACAATAAAGGAAAGATCAGATTTAAACACATAAAACTTTAATTATCAGGAAAATAGGCTCATTCAGAAAACTTGGTATTAATACCTCAAAATAATTTTGTAAGCTAAATTTAGGTATTGAAATGCCTTCAACAGATTAAATTCATACTAAAAGTAAAGTCAACTACAGGTTTTTCTACAGATCACAAAACAAAAATGAAATGAAACTTGACATTTTCAATAATGTTCAATGAAAGAAGCTAATCTAATCATAAGGATTCACAGTGAAAAGGGTAGAAATAAACTAATTAGCTATAAATATTTAAAAACAGTATTCTAAATTTGTGATGTTTAAAGAATCTGTGTTTTATATACTTACAGTATTTGCTTTAAACATGGTTAGTTTTATTCATGCTAGCCACTAGAAAATAAGAAAAATAAGTTTCTAGGGAAAAGGTTGCAACTATATTATTTTATCAATTTATATAACTTTTTTGAAAAACACTACTACAATAAATATTAAAAATTCTACTACATATTTTCTCACATATATGCTAAATTTTATCTTATTTCCTCTAAATGTCTTAATAAATTTCTATGGTTCATTTTAATTTTTGCAAAACAACAACAACAACAAAAAAAAAACAGTAAGTTGAAGGAAACACGTTTTTAAAAATTTTTTTAAACATTTTATTGTATTATCCCCAGGTAAAATTTATCTCTACATTCACTGTAGAGAAAAATAAAAAGAAATTATAACAGAACACCAACTCACCCGTTTTTAAAGTTACACCCAACTGCCTTTGCTATACGTTTTAATCAATCTATCAGTTTTTTGACTGTCTACTATCTCTTTACTTTTATATCACCATCTCAAAAAAGGTGAGAAAGTCAATCTGGCCATTTCTTAAAACATGAATACAATTACTGAATAATCCATTTTATTGGGAAACAGAATGTACAAATGGATAAAGTTCACCCCATGTTTAAAAATGGAACTCTGACCCACAATCTGCAGCAAGCATCCCAAGAAACCAAGCAATTATCTCTAGTAACCAGCCCAGGAAACCACTCTTGTATGAAGTCAGACTGCTATTTCTAGAAAACAAGGAAGCCAAATAATCCATGTAACAGTTTTCCCCAAAAGGCAAGGACTTGATTAATAACTGACAGCTTCCTTTATTTTTGTTCCCCTTTTAAACTTAGGACCAACCAGAGAAAGCCATATACGTATCTTTAACAAATTACAAGAATGTCCCACTTCTAGTTAGCCTATCTACAGCTTCTTCACACCGAAAGTCTCCAGTCAAGGTACATTTAAAGCCTACCCTTTTTTCTGCTATAAAATATTTTCACTCCCCCGTTTGCCTTTGTTTCTGACAAATGCAAGAGATGGTGGCTGACACTCTTACTAAAGCAAGCTCTGAATAAATAGCCTTTGTTTGTTCTCATTTGGTTGATCTTTATTTCCACATAATATATCCAAATTTATATAATATTATACTATTCTACTGAACCAAAGGAAATCTCTGTTGTTTTTAATTGGGCATATAAGTGATAGAAATTGCATTCAGTAAGAATAGATATAGCCAGTTTCCAATTCACATGCAACACGAAGAAAAGGAAACAAAAGGACAGATAATGCCTAATTAAAGTTTAGTAAGTGCAAAAAATTTTGTATGTAAATTTTTTTTTGGAAAATGGAAGAATTTTAAAGAGTTAACAAAAAATCTAACCAATATTTATTGAATTCTTAAGTGTTAAAAAATGTCTCAAGCTCTTTGTATATTATCTTTTATAATCTTTACAGTATCAGAATAAGTATTTTTACATGTGTGAAAACTGAGGTTCAGAGGAATAAAATTTTTCCAAGGCCACCTGCTAGAGTATATAAATTAGAAAAGGATAGAGACCTATCTGATCCCCCAAATGCCTGCCATTGAGCAAACTCTTACAGAGCTACCACCGAGTACTACTATCCGCCATCCACCCAGAGGTCAGTGACTTGTTCAAAGCCAAGAATGAGTAAGTTGTGGAGCCAGAATCCAAAGTTAGCTCTACTAGAACCAAAATCTATGCTCTTTTCACTGTATTATGCTACCTCCCAGCACATGGAATTATTCACTCACCTTTGGCTTCTTTTTTCATGAAATGCAGGAAATTGAATACTTACTGTTGCTGGAATTACCTAATGAAACAACCAGAGTAAGATGATAGAGAAAATCCTAATTTAGTGTTTCTCAAGGTGTGTCCCCAGCTTGGCATTATTGGCATTATCTGGGAATTTGTTAGTAATGAAAAGCCTTGGGCACCCAGAACTGACGAATGAGAAAACTTGGTGATAATGCACAGTGATCTGTGTTTTGATATGGTGATCCTGGTGTACACTAAAGCATGAGAACTACTAGCCTAATATTTGAACACCTATGGAAATAGCTTTAATTATTTATGATGTCTTAAAGTTCTAATGGTCCCTCACTATTTGTTCCTTAACATTAATTTTATAGTTAAACTTTTAAAACAATACCTTGTGCTATATAGTTCCAATTTTCTTTCATTTGTCTATTTTTTAAGGAAATATGTATTGAATGACAAACAGTTATTATCCCTGCATCCCAAAGATTTACAATAGAAAGAGTGAGATACACAAATGAATAACACATTAAAACAGAGTGTGCTTAGTGCTGTATGTAATTTTTAAAGTACATTAAAGTTGTTACATCATTGGTCTCTTTCTTTGAAAACATTGATTGCACTATACCACCTACAAATTAAACTCTGAAATCCTTCTTGAGATAAGTAAGCCTCAATGCCTTCTGTTATCCTAAGTAACCTCCAACTTCAGTCCTTGTCCATGATAAATTTTAAAATCTCCTTCTTTGTTCTTTATTTTCCATCCTCTACATCATTTTCTAGTCTCTTGTCACTTCTCCCTTATATTTTCCGTTATAAGACCTCAATTATTATTTGATTTTAATTTCAGAACATTTAGTCACATTATTCCCTTAGTCAAGAATGATTGCTGTCCTAACACAACACGCAGAGCCCAATTTTCAAGAACAATCCTTATCAAAAAGGATCCTCCTCCAAAAGTATCTCAGCATTTGTGGCTTCTAATACAAATACATGTATAAGATACATTTAATATACATATAGGATCAACCATATGCTAGGTTCAAAGTTCGAGGTAGATTTATATACAAAATTGATCTGTTTTACTAAAGTAAACTCCTGGAGGTCAACCCTGAATTTTAAATATCTCTAAATTCTTTATATCACCTAGCATCATTTCTTGCATATGAATCTCCAATTATTTCAGCACCCTTTGTTGGAAAGAATGTTATTTTTGTGTTGAATTGTCTTGTCATCCTTGTTGTCAAGGAGTTGACCCTAAATCTAAGGGTTTATTTTGGCAGTCTCAATTTACATTGAACTGTAATGTCCGTCTTTACACCAGCATCACACTGTCTTAGTTAATGTAGCTTTATAATACATTTGAAAATCAAGAAGAGTAAGTCCTCCAAATTTGTTTTTCTATTTCAAAATTGTTTTGACTATTCTGGATCTCTTGCATAACCACATGAATTTTAGGATCAGCTTCTACATTTCTGCAAAAAAGGGATTACATTGATTCTATAGTTCAATTTGGAGATTATTGTTATCTTAATAATATTGTCTTTCAATTCATAAATATGGGATTGCTTTCAGTTTACTTGTGTCTTCTTAAACTCTGTTCAACAATATTTTGTAGATTTTGAAGTATGAGCCTTGAATTTATTTGTCTAAATTTACTTCTGGAGATGCTCCTTGATCCCCATGTGGATGGGAATGTGGGATGATGTGGCAGCAGCAGGAGCAGCAGCAGCAGAGTACTGAGGAAACCTGAGAGGGGAGTGGCATGGCAGACCAGCTGGGAGACAAAGTCTTATTAAAGACCTGGAGGAGGCACCCTGCTGGACAGGCCCAAGTCCCACAGAGACCACGCACCCCGCAGCGCCATCGTGTGACCGAGCAGATAGGCCTCACTGCTGCTGGACTCCATCCCCAGCACGGCCGAGTCTGCACTGACCAGAGAGATGCCCTGCTGGAGAGGCCCGGGATCCGCAGAGACCACATGCCCAGCAACACCAGTGCACGACAGAGCAGGTAGGACTTGCCACCGCAAGACCCGATTCCCAGCCTGGCTGAGTGCATGCCAACAAGGGAGTGCCCCTCTGGAGAGGCCCAAGATCCGCGGAGACCATGTGCCCTGTGGTGCCAGCACACAACTGAGCAGGTAGGCCTCGCCGCTGCCAGACCCCATCCCCAGCCAAGCCAACCATGCGCCAACAGAGAGGTGCCTCCCTGGAGAAGCCCAAGTCCTGAAGCAATCATGTGCCCGAGGTGCCAGTGGGTGACTAATCAGACACTGAGGCAGCCATGCCAAATTGGCAGCCCCAGCAGCATCCTAGCCAGACAATAGTGTCAAACCAGTGGACCATGAAATCCCTTGACACAATGACTAAACATCAAAGGAAAGATACCAGAAATATGAAAAATCAAGAAAGTACACCACCAAAGGATAATAACACCCATCTCTAGATCTTATAGAACAAGAAGCCCTTGAAATGTATGACAAGGAATTTCGAGTGCTAATTCTAAGGAAACTAAATGAAATACAAGAAAACTCAGCTAGACAACATGATAAAATGAGGAAAAGTATACAGGACCTGAAAGAAGAAATGTACAAGGAAATCAATGTGCTGAAAAAGAATATAGCAGAGCTTGCTGAGCTGAAAAATTCATTCAACAAAATAAAAAACACAACAGAGAGTTTAACCAGCAGGCTTGCAGAAGCAGAAGAGAGAAAATCTGACCTTGGAGGTGGGCTGTTTGAAATAACACAGGCAGACAAAAAAAAATGAAAAAAAAAAAAATTAAAACATTGAAGAAAACGTAAGAGAGAAATCAGACAACCTTAAGCACTCAAATATCTGAGTCATGGGTATTCCAGAAGGGGAGGAAAAAGGAGATTGCATTGAAAACATATTCAACAAAATAGTGGCAGAAAACTTCCCAGGTATAGGAAACAATTCAGGAAGCTCAAAGATCCCCAACTGTATTCAACCAAAAAACGTCTTCTCCAAGACATGTTATAATCAAATTGGCAAAACTCAAAGACAAAGAATCTAAAAAGCTGCAAGAGAGAAGTATCAAATCACCTATAATGGAGCCCCAATCAGACTAACATCAGACTTTTCATCACAAACCCTAAAAGCCAGAAAGGAATGGGATGATATATTCAAAATACTAAAGACAGAGATTGCCAGATAAGAATACTCTACCCCACAAGGCTATCCTTCTGAAATGAAAGGCAAATAGTATATTTCTGAGGCAAACAAAAATTGTGGGAGTTCACTACCACACGACCACCCATACAAGAAATTCTCAAGGGAGTACTAGGTTTGGTACCTGAAAAATAACTACCACTGCCATAAAAACTCAAGAAAAATCAAAACCTTGTAGTAAAATTAAAATGCCAACAAAGAAGAGAAAAAAAAAGTTCATCTACAACCCAAGAAACCAACAAATACAGAAGTCAAACAGTAAATGAGAAAGAAAGGAACAAAAGACACTTAAGACATCCAAACAAAAATCAATAAAATGCTAGGAGTAAATCAACACTTTTCAATAACAACTCTTAAAGTAAAAAGATTAATTTCCCCAATTAAAAGACACAGACTGGATGACTAGATTAAAAAGGAGGACCCAACCATATGCTGCCTTCAAGAGACCCACCTCACCCATAAAGACTCACATAGACTAAGAGTGAAAGGATGGAGAAAGGTTTACCATGCAAACAGAAATGAAAAACAAGCTGGAGTAGCCATTCTTATACCTGACAAAATAGACTTTAAACTAAAAACCATAAAAAGAAATAATGAGGGCCACTACATAATGATAAAAGGATTCACCCAACAAGAAGACATAAATATCCTAAATATATATGCACCCAATATTGGAGCACCCGGATTTATAAAGCAAACTCTATTAGACCTAAAGAAGGAAACAGACACTAATACCATCATAGCAGGGGACCTGAACACCCCACCCTCAATATTGGACAGATCATCTAGGCAAAGAATCAGCAGAGAAATGCAAGATCTAAACAAAACTGTAGACCAATTGGACTTGGAATATATCTACAGAACATTCCATCTAACAACCTCAGAATACTCATTCTTCTCATCAGCACATGGACCATTCTCCAGGATAGATCACATGTTAGGTCAGAAATCAAGTCTCAACAAATTCAAAAATATTGGAACCATCCCATGTACTTTTTCAGACCACAATGGATTAAAATTAGAAATCAATAACAAATGAAATTGCGGAAAATATACAAACACGTGGAAATTAAACAGCATTTAACTTAATGACATATGGATCCAAGAACAAATCAAACAGGAGATCAAAACATTTATTGAAACTAATGAACACAATGATACATCATTCAAAAACCAGTGGGATATTGCAAAATCAGTACTAATGGGAAAATTTATCACATTAAATGTTTGCTTCAGAAGAATGGAAAGATGGCAAGTGAACAACCTAATACTTTACCTTAAAGAACTAGAAAAACAAGAGCAATACAAACCTAAAGTTAGGAGATGGAAACAAATCATTAAGATCAAAGCAGAACGTAATGAAATTGAAACCCCCAAAATGATACAAAAGATCAATGAATCAAAAAGTTGTTTTTTGAAAAGATAAATAAAATTCACAAACCATTAACATAGCTAACTAAAAAAAGAAGAGAAGAGACCCAAATAACAAAAATTAGAAATGAAAATACATGATATTACAACTGATACCTCTGCAATACAACCAATCATTAGAGACTACTATAAACATGTATATGCCAACAAATTTGGAAATCTGGAGGAACTGGATAAATTTCTGGACACACACAAACTACCAAAACTGAGCAAAGAAGATGTAGAAAATTTGTACAGACCAATAACAATAAAAGAGATTGAAGCTGTTATCAGAAGGCTCCCAACAAAGAAACCTCAGGACCTGAAGGATTTACAGCAGAATTCTACCAAACATTCAAAGAGGAATTGACAACAATTCTCTACAAACTATTCCAAAAGATTGAAATAGAGACAGTTCTCCCAAACTCATTCTGTGAAACAAACATCACCCTGATACCCAAACCACGTAAAGATACAACTAAAAAAGAAAACTACAGGCCAATATCCTTGATGAAAATAGATGCAAAAATCCTCAGTAAAATACTAGCTAACAGAATACAGCAACACATATGTAAAATTATACACCGTGATCAAGTGGGATTCATCCCAGGGATGGAAGGTTGGTTCAACATATGCAAATCAATAAATGTGATATACCATATCAATAAAATCAAACATAAGCACCACTTGATCATCTTTATAGATGCTGAAAAAGCATTTGATAAAATTCAACATTCATTCATGATAAAGACTCTCTATAAGTTGGATATAGATGGAAAGTATGTCAACATAATTAAAGCCATATGTGATAAACCTTCTGCCAATATCATCCTTCAAGAACAGGAACTAGACAATGATGCTCACTCTCACCACTCCTATTCAACATAATTTTGGAAGTACTAGCCAGAGCAATCAGAGAGGAGAAGGGCTTCCAGCTTGAAAAAGATGAAATCAAACTGTCCCTGTTTGCAGATGACATGATCTTGTATATCGAACAGCCTAAAGCATGTACAAAAATACTCTAGGAGTTGATAAATGATTTCAGCAAACTTGAAGGATACAAAATCAATACACAAAAATCAGTAGCTTTTCTATTCTGCAATAGTGAACATGCAGAAAGAGAAACCAAGAAAGCTTGCCCATTTACAATAGCCACCAAAAAAATATAATACATAGGAATAGAGTTAACCAAGGATGTGAAAAATCTCTATAATGAAAACTACAAACCACTGCTGAGAAATTAAAGAGGACACAAGAAGATGGAAAGATATCTCATGCTCTTGGATTGGAAGAAGCAACATTGTGAAAATGTCCATACTACCCAAAGTGATATACAAATTCAATGCAATCCCCATCCGAATTCCAATGACATTATTCTCAGAAATGGAAAAAACTATCCAGACATTTATATGGAATAACAAAAGACCACGCATAGCCAAAGCAATTCTGAGCAAAAAAAATAAAGCTGGAGGCAAAACACTGCCTGACTTTAAACTATACTAAAAAGCTATAATAACCAAAACAGCATGGTACTGGCATAAAAACAGACACACTAATCAATGGAATAGAATAGAGAATCAGAAATCAACCCACACACCCACAGCCATCTGATCTTTGACAAATGCACCAAGCCTATACACTGAGGAAGAGACTGCCTCTTCAGCAAATGGTGTTGGGTTAACTGGATAACCATATGCAGGGGAATGAAACTAGACCCATACCTCTCACCATATACTAAAATCAACTCAAAATGGATTAAAGAATTAAATATACACCGTGAAACAATAAAACATCTTAAAGAAAACATAGGAGAAACACTTCAGGAAGTAGGACTGGGCACAGACTTCATGAATATGACCCCAAAAGCAGGGAACCAAAGCAAAAATAAACAAATGGGATTTTATCAAACTAAAAAGCTTCTGCACAGCAAAAGAAACAATTAACAGAGTTAAAAGACAACTAACAGAGTGGGAGAAAATATTTGCAAAATATTCATCTGACAAAGGATTAATATCCAGAAAATACAAGGAACTGAACAATTTTACCTCAAAAAAAAAAAAAAAAAAACAAAAAAAACAAGTAACCCAATTAAAAAATGGGCAAATGAGCTAAATAGACATTTCTCAAAGGGAGATATATGAATGGCCAATAGACACATGAAAAAATGCTCAACATCACTCAGCATTCGGGAAATGCAAATCAAAACCACACTGAGATACCATCTCACCCCAGTTAGGATGGCTAATATCTAAAAGACGGTGAACAATAAACGCTGGTGAGGTTGCAGCTAAAAAGGAACTCTCATACATTGTTGGTGGGACTGCAAAATGGTGCAGCCTCTATGGAAAATGGTATGGAGGTTCCTCAAACAATTGCAAGTAGATCTACCATGTGACCCAGGTATTCCACTGCTGAGAATATACACAGATGATTGGGAAATTATCAATTCAAATGGGTACCTGTTCTCCAATGTTCATTACAGCACTATTTACAATAGCTAAGAGTTGGAACCAGCCCAAATATCCATCTTCAGATGAGTGGATATGGAAAATGTGGTATATCTACACAATGGAATACTACTCTGCTATTAAAAAAAATGAAATACTGCCATTTGCAACAACATGGATGGACCCAGAGAGAATTATATTAAGTGAAACGAGTCAGGCACAGAAAGAGAAATATCACGTATTCTCACGTATTTGTGGGAGCTAAAAATAAACAAATAAATACACAAATAAACTGGTGGGAGAAGAAGACACAATTACAATTCCTTGAAGTTGATATGAAGAGGAAACAGATATGAGGTTGTTGGGAGTGAGGGGGGATAGGAAAGATGGAGGGAGGTTTCGGTAATGGGCCATAATAATCAACCACATTGTATAGTGACAAAATAAAATTAAATTAAAAAATAAAAAATTAAAATTAAAATTAAAAATAGATAAATTTGTTTCTGGATATTTTTAATGCTATTGTAAATGAATTTTTTCATTATTAATGTTTCAGATTTTTGATCATTTCTATAGAAATAATTTATTATTTCTACTAGGCTCTTTGTGTGAATTTCCTAAGATTTTCTACATACAAGATCATGTCATCTTCAAAAGAAATAGTTCTGCTTCTTTCTTTCAAATCTGGTTACCTTTAATTTCTTTTCTTGTCTAATTGCCCTGGCTCGAACCTCCAGTAAAACGTTGAGTACAAGTGGAGACAATGGATGTCCTTTTCTTGTTCCTGATATAAAAGTAGAAATCATTCAATCTTTTACCATAAAGTATAAAGCTAGCTTTGGAATTTTTGTAGGTGGCCTTTGCCAGGATGAACAAGTTTCCTTGTATTGCTAGTTTATTGAGTGATTTAATTGTGAAAGTGTATCTGATTTTGTCAAATGCTTTATCATGTAATTTTGCCCTTTATTTTATTGATATGGTATACTACATTAAATATTTTTTGTATGTTTAACCAACCTTGCATTCCTGGGACAAATATCGCTTGATCATGGCATATAACATTTTTTGTATGTTGTTGGATTCAGTTTGCTTGTATTTTCCTCAGGAACTTTTCATCTGTGTTAACAAAAGATATTGGCCTGTAATAGTTTTTCTTATAATGTCTTTGTCTAATTTTGCTAATACTGACCTAATAGAATGAGTTTGTAAGTGTTTTCTCCTCTTCTACTTTTTTGAAAAGTTTTTGAAGGATTAGTATTAATTCTTTAAATGTTTGGTAGAATTCGCCAGAGAAGTTGTCTGGTTCTGTGCTTGTCTTAGTGGAAATTTTTAAAATTACTAATTGAATATCACTACTTGCTATAGGTCTATTCAGATTTTAAAAAATTTCCTCATGAGTCAACTCCAGTAATTTATGTCACTCAAGGAATTTGTCCATTTTATCTTAGTTACACAGTTTCTTGGCATATAGTTTATAGTATTCCCTTAGAACACTTTCATTCTGAAAGATCATATCAAAGAACAAGAAGGAAGTGCTAATTTAAATGCTTATTTCAAATAAAAAAATGTAATAAAGGGCATTGTAGGGCTGTGGAGGCAGGAATGGGCAGATGATAAAAAATGTCAGTTCCATCACTAATTCCCTGGTTGGTCTTAGCCAGCTCATTCAACATGAGGATGACAATAGTTTTAACTAGGTTCTCTTTTAGCATCTTTTTTTTCCCTAATTTCACTGGTAAATTTCTAGCTAACCAACCTGGACTGGCATCACACATAGCATCCACTAATTGCCTCCTGATTGCACTATTGCTTTTGACAACTCACTGGGGCATAAAGTGCTTCAGAGCATGATCCAATGAATTTAGGGCTTCTGCAATGATATTCTTCGAGGCCAATTCTTGAGGCTTGCTCTGATACCAGTAGGGTCTTTTCCCTAGTCCTTGCTGCTAAAATTTTTATTGGGCATCAGACTTTGCTTGTTCCTATCATGTAGCTGCCAGTTTCTTCTTGTTTACCACTGTAATCTCAATTGTTTATTTTTTTCAAGAGCACTCTTAAGCTTCCCCACGTGCTGTTCTAAATAAAGTCAGGTCCCTTATGGAAGGCAAGAAATACCTTTCTTACAGTCTGTCTCTCTCATGGGTAGAATTTTTGAAACACTCATCTGAAGAAGAATGCATGGACTGTAGCTTGCTTCTCTCAGAGCAGTGCCATGCTTTGAAAGCCCATTCACAATAGTCACAAAAAAAATAAAATACCTAGTAATCGATTTAACCAAGGTGCTGAAAGATCTCTACAATGAGAATTACAAAACACTATTGAAATAAATTAAAGATGAAAAAGGTGTAAAGGCATTCCATGCTCTTGGATTGGAAGAATTAATATTTCAAAAATGCCCATACTACTCAAAGCTATCTACAGATTCAATGAATCCCCATCAAAAAACCAATGATGTTCTTCACAGAAACAGGAAAAACAATCCTAATACTCATAGGGAACAACAAAAGACCACAAATAACAAAGCAATCTCATGCAAAAAATATAAACCTGGAGGCATAAGATTACTCAAGTTCAAATTATACTACAAAACTATTGTAACCCAAACAGAATGGTACTGGCATCAAATATACACTTGGACCAATGAAACAGAATAGAAAACTCAGAAATCAACCCACATACTTACAGCCAACTGATCTTTGACAAAAGCAACAAGAACATACATTGGGGAAAAGACTGCCTCTTCAATAAATGGTGCTGGGAAAACTGGATATCCATGTGTGGAAGAATAAAACTAGACCCATACCTCTTGCCACATACCAAAATCAACTCAAAATAAAGACTTAAGTATAACACCTGAAATCATAAAACTACCAAAAGAAAACATAGGAGAAACACTTCAGGAAGTAGGACTGGGCAAAGACTTTTTGAATAAGACCCCAAAGCACAAACAACAAAAGAAAAAGTAAACAAATGGGATTATATCAAATTAAAATGCTTCTGCACAGCAAAGGAACCAACAAAGTGGAAAGACAGTCTATAGAATAGGAGAAAATAGTTGCCAACTATACATCCAACAGGGGATTAATATCTAGAATACATAAGCAACTCACATAACTTCACAATAAAAAAATAAATAATCCAATTTAAAAATTGGCAAAGAAACTGAAAAGACATTTTTCAAAGACATATAAATGGCCAGCAGTTAAATGTCTATTCAGAAGCTGAACAGACATTTTTACAAAGACATACAAATGGCCAGAAGGTACATGAAAAAATGCTCAACATTACTAATCATCAGAGAAATGCAAATCAAAACCACATTGAGAGATCACCTCACCCCTGTTAGACTGGCCATTATTAAAAAGATCAAAAATAACAAATGTTGGCAAGGATGTGGAGAAAGGGCAACCTTCCAGCTCTGCTGATGGGACTGTAAAGTAGTAAAGCCATTGTGGAAAACAGTATGGAAGTTTCAACAACTATAGATAGAACTACCGTATGATCCAGCAATCCCACTTCTTGGTATATATCCAAAGGAATGGAAATCATCATGTTGAAGGGATATCTGAACTCTTGTGTTCATTGCAGCTCTATTTACAATAGCCAAAATATGGAACCAACTCAAATGTCCATCGATGAATGACTGTATAAGGAAAATGTGGTATATATACACAATGGAATAATACTTAGCCATCAAAAAAATGAAATTCTACCATTTGCAAATCATGGATGAGCTTGGAGAAAATTATAAGTGAAATAAGCCAGACAAAGAAAGAGAAAAACTGCATGTCCTCACTCATAAGTGGGTGCTAAGAAAGAAGAAAAGAAAGAAAGAAAGGAGGGAAGGAAGGAAGAAAATCCCACAATAATACGTTGATCTTTCAGAAGAGAACAAATCTGTGGTTACTAGATGTGGGGTGGGGGGAGAGGGGAATTGGGGAGAGATTGGTTAAGAGGCATAAAGAATAATTACGATTTATAATAATGAATATGCTAACAATATTGATTTGATCAATACATGTTGTACACAGGAGATGGTAGTCAATGCTGTATCCCAAAATACATATGATCAATTATGCTTTAATTAAAAAAAAGAAAGAAAAGAAAGTTTAATGTAAAAATAAAATTCAGACTTCTAGGTAGGAGCAATAGGTTGTGTTCTTCTCAGCTTTCCCCTTTCAGCTTCAAATCTCTGCTATACGAGTGAACTGTTGTGAGGGTAATTGGTTTCCTTGTATGCCGATGTTGTCTTAACCGAATAGAATTTCTTTCCTAAGAGTGAGGAGGGGGTGAATGATAAAATCCCCATATGTCTCAGCCTCTGTTGCATGGAGTAAACTTTCTGAAACTTGGCACTAGAAGAAATAAAAAATGCTGGTAGCCTTCCACTCCTGGGGAGACATTATAGCTCTCAACTGGGAGCTGAAAAAAGACAGAGTCCAGTGGTTTTGGCTGCTTTTGCCTGTGGTAGACTTTCTATCACACTGAGCTCAGGGGGTAGGAGGTAGGAGGTTGCCACAGACTGTCATTGTTCTTAGCACAGTTCAGTACATCTTCAGGAATAAATATTTTACAATTTTCTTTATGCTCTCAGGAAATTTTTTAAAGCTTTTATGATAATTTCTAGACATTTTAAATTGCTGTTGTATTTTATAATATTCACCAGTTATGGTTGTTTTTAATGAGAAGAGGGTTTGCAGAAATTCTCAGGCACAATTTTTGAACTGTTTCTACAGGACCACCTTTTATTTTTGAGTATTCACTATTTCTAGACACTATCTCAAGACCTTTATATAAATATGTAATTTACACCTTTATGACATAACTTCTGATACACTTATTTTCCAGAGAGGAAAACTGAGACTTGCCCAAGAACACATAGTTAGAAAGTATTGGTATTGTAATTTAAATTGTTTTGTCTCAACCCAAAATTCATGCTCTTCAACCTATGTTAATATACAGAGAAGAGAGTGATGTCCAGATGATTAGGACCTGGTCAGTCTCCAAAACATTCATTTCATGAGAGAAACCTCAGTAGATAAAATATTGGGTAACTGGGGAATAATATCATTAGGTAGAGAGAGAAAGTAATTGCTGGTAAGTAACCAAGAAATCTCAAGTCATTTTAACAGTTTCACTACAGCTGGCTATTTCTAACAATTACATTGGGTTTACTGAAGTGGAATGAAAAATATGCAAAGGCATATAAGTGTTTATATAACACTTTCAGATTCAGCAAAGCTCTTCAAAATTGCTAACCAGCCTGAAAATGACTCTGGGTATTATATTAAAATCTGCACAGGAGGAGCACTTAATGCAGCCAAAACTTTTTACTAGTAATGCAGCACTCGAACCCATCAGCCAATTACTATTATTTCACTATATTCCATCAAATGATAGTCAAGCATTTAAGCGGAAAGAATCAAGAAACCCATAACCACTTAAGAAGTATTAATTTATAGATTAGGCTATGCATTCTTCACTATTAACTCCACAATAAATGAGCATATAAACGTTTCAAAATCTGATTCTCATCTACTTGCCACTCCCATCCCAATGACAGAGTTGAAACGTGAAGGTAGATCCTGAAATAAAGAGTATTTTTATTGATAAGTCAGATTCAGCAGTAACTCATTATAGTTTATGCTGTGCAATTACTTTTGAATTCCTGCTAAGCCAAATTTTACAATAGGCCTGTCTTCTAATCTCTCTCTCAGAACACATTCACCAACTACCCATTCTTTTTGGGCTCTACTTTTTTTGTCAGGGCCTGGAATCCCTTACTAAAAAAAGGCAAGCAATAATTTTGCCTGAAATTCAATTGACATGGTATGCAGAAAGTAAACCTATGTGTTAAGGTTTTTTTGTGGCGGTAGTTTTTGCATGATTACTATATTTATGGCATTGGGTAAGATTATAAAAGACTGAAGTAGGATGACAAATATTTAAATCATGTTTTTCACCATCAAGAAACTTCTATTCCAGAGTGCAATCCTAAAATGATATACTGATACGGAATAATAACACTAATGAAGGATAACAGCAGTCATGATTATCTTTGTCATGTGCAAGCTACCGTACTGTGGATATTACATCTAATCCTTAGAACAATTTCATTCGGTCAGTACAATGATATTCCCCTTTTGCAAGTGTGAAACCGACATATCGCAGGTAGTGAACAGTAAAGCCAGGCCTCAGGGTTCCATCTCCAAAACCACTTCTATGTGTCTCTGCCCACATTCCTGGTTTATTGTAGCAGAAGACATACTTGGACACTTTAAAGTGACTTACAGAATTCTTATTTCTATTGCTCCTAGCGCACCCATATTGTGCTGTCAAATAAAACACCAGGCAGTTAAAACAGGGAACAGGTGACATTAGTTCTACAGACAAGAAAAAACAAACAAAAAAACAGAAATTGTACCAATCACTCTACCCCAACCCTTTCACACACAGTAAGGGTGTGTCTTATCACAGAGGCAATATGAAAGGGCCTTTGCTCAGCTGCCTAGGTCTTCATACTAACATCCAGCTGAAAGCCAGAGAGCCAGAGGTGGTTCTCAGGATGTTCACCTAACGTGATGAGTGCACGCTGCAGAGGCAGTCTGTGACCAGGCTCAGATTGTTTATGGGACTCTTCTCAACTGTTTGTTGTCAAAAGAACAAAATGGATTCTCATTTCCCTAATGCAATTATATCAGAAATTACAGTGGCTGTTATTGACTCTACTAAGTTATGTGATTAAAGGAGATGCTTTGACCTTTATTTTTCTATCCTTTTTTGCGGTGGTGATGGTGAAGTCTTGTTCAACAGCACAACATTAGCTTGGTTTAAAATATATTTCCACAATATGTTTACTAATTCATGGTTGGCACATTGACAGCTCCCATGAACTGCATTGTGTCTCTCCAAAATTCTTATGCTGAATTTCGAACCCCAGATATGACTGTATTTGGAGATAGGGCTTTTAAGGAGGTAATTTACATTAAATGAAATCATAGGGTAGATCCTAATCCTACAGGATCTCTAAGAAGAAAAGGATCTCTCTCTCTCTCTCTCTCTCTCTCTCTCTCTCTCTCTCTCCATGCATGAACACAGAGGGAAAAGCCATGTGAGGACACAGGAAGAAAGCGGCCTACAAACCCAGGAAAAAGGCCTCTCTAGAAACCTACCCTGTTGGGACCATGATCTTGGACTTCTAGCCTCCAGAACAGTAAGAAAGTAAATTCTTGTTGTTTAGGGTTCCCAGTCTGTGGTGTTTTGTTATGACAGCCCCAGCTGACTGATGCAATGGCTAAGGGCAGATTTAAGCTTACAAAAATGTGTTGTTGCTGTTTGGCTAGCAACTATTTAAATACTATTACTACTAATAATAATCATAATATTTTTCATTTAAATACCTTTAGACCCAGGGCTTAATAAAAAACTTTATTTTTAAAAACACCGCAACTGTTTCTTAACCTGCCAATGTTCTATTAAGTCATTAGAATTTGCATCCTCTAAATGCAAAATGCCACATTTACTTTTCAAAAGAGGGAAAAAAAATGTTTACAGACTGTATTTTGTCTTTTTATCTATCTGGTGTCAATGAAGAAACAATAAAAATTTTGATTTTCAGTAAGAAATTATTTAAAAACGAATAGAGAGGAGAGAGAGAGAGAGAAGCTAATGTGGGATGACTATTCAGAGAAAGCTTTACAGAAATGGTAGATATTAAGCTAACCCTGTAAAAGTATGAGGAAGGGGAAATTTGGATGATTGATTTACCGTCACCCGTAAGGCATAACTCTTACTAAGAAAAATAAAGAGAATTCCTTTTACACACTAGAAATTTTAATATAAGCAAAAATATAATAATTGGTATAGTTGGAGTAAAAAGGTATATTTTTCACACATGCATAAGCCTTAAAAAATTAAATGTTTTATTTTCTCGTAGATTACAATCACTAAAGAAAATTTAAGCTACTAACATGAAAATTCTATAAGTAGGGGCAATCTACAGCCATCAAAACCACAGACACTATGCAATGTAACTTAAAGAACCATCTAGGACTTAGAACATTTAAGTGCTTTTGTTGCTATTGTTGTTGTTAACTTCTACTTGAGCATAGGCTGCTGTGACTGCAGACAGACCTGCCTCTCTTTGACAGACATATTATTAAGGAGAAATCATTTTATGTATTGTGTAATGCTTGAGATTTCCTCTCGAAAAAGTATTGAACCATTTAAGGAACTATAGTTAGAACTAAGTTATGACTGCTCCATGATGAAGAGAGATGCATGCTCATTTTCCACATCCTTCATATTGAACCATGATCAAAACAAAGAAATCTACATTGAGTGTGAAGCTATCCAACAAAAATGTGGAAATATTGTGCTAATATTGTAACAAATGTAATCATATGCCAGTGGCTGATACCCTGTGAGGGCACATTCCCCACTGACTTTTAGGAGCTGCATGTCTCAAATTCCCAGGAGAAAAAGAAAATATTAGAAAAATTTATGGGAGGTGAGAGTATATGTATTCAGGTCAAAAGCCAATAAGGAGTATGTCTTTCCTCAGAAGTATATTGATTATTGGTAGAGCAAACATTATACTCAGAGTTGAAAGGTTAGTTGTAGTTAAGTTGCATGATGAAACCAACAGTGTTCTCATTATGTTTGCCAATGATTGAATGACTCATAGCTTAGAGAAAAATTAAAATCAGAAGTGATATTGATAATTTGGACTAGGCAAATCAATATAAACAATGTTAAAATTAGTAGGACTAATCCTACAATTACAATTAGAAATTGAGCAATTCATTCACATAGAACAGAACACAACAGTTTAATTGTAACTACACAGAAACATGCATTCGAACGTAGGTAGCAAAGTATAACACTAATCCTTATATTGAAAGTAGTGTGAAGAAACTTGGATTATTCTTTTTGTTTTAATCTAAATTAACCAATTTAATAAAAATACTATCCTTTTTAGTTACTGTAATTTATGCATAAAAATAGAGATAGACAAGGATTTAAAAAACAAAACAAAACAAACACCAACAAAATACCTCCCCTCCTAACACCAAAGTAAGAATATTAATGCAAACTTCTATAAAATTTTTTAATCTGATTTTTTTAAAAAAATGAAATATAAGATGAGCAACTCCTTAATTAATACTTTGCAATATGGAGAGGAACACTATAGATGTTTCCCCATTTCACTAAATATTTATCTGAAAAAGGTTGGAAAAAGCATGCATTGAAAACAACTTTTAAGCTGCCTTCATACATCTTCATTCACACCACATAACAGCATCTTTAAGGTATTTAATTATGATGGTGGTAGCATTAATTTAATGTTTTAAATGTCTGCCTATATTTCCACTTCTCCTCAGTAACTGTTCATGGTTGCTTAATCCTTATTCTTCCTTATTCCATTTTTCTTTCTTTCTTTCTTTTTTTCCAGAAGCAAAGAGTGACTACATTCCATCCTAAAAACACTTCATAGGTTAAGAAAAACAAAAGCAAAAGCAAACAAACAAACAAACAAAAAACAGCACTGAGATTGTATCACATAACGTCAAAACCGTGTTACTGGAAACTGAAATATTTCATAATTTATCTCTAAAATATTCAATAAAATTCTAAATAATCTCACCCCAGGTAATGCATGCCAAGAAAGTGTTTGTAATTTGCTGAGCAGCAGTACATTTAGACGTATCTAAAAGTCTTTATTTGACAATTTATGCTGCAACAGCTACGGAATAGAAACTGCTTTTGTATCCAATTTAAGAGCACGAATCTTCTTGTTTTTACCCTAGAGCTTAAAGACAATTTACAGAAGTAGGCCAGTATGAAGTATTACCACAATAAACTGCTGTTTTACTTCCCTTTTGTAGCAAAAATTAGGGAAACACTGCAATGCTATTAAGTCATGAAATATGTTGGCAATAAAACAAATACAAGCTATCAGGTTTATTTAATTTCTACTGTTACCATCATTATTCAGAGACCTCTTTAAAATCTTTTCATACATTTGAAAGTATTTTATTTTGAAAAAAAAAAAAAAACGCCAAAATTGGAATAACAGATTTTTTTTTTTTTTAACAAAGTGCTGAGTTATGGACTAAACCACAAGAAAATTATTTTACCTGTTTTACACAGAAAATATAATCTGAAAATAATTTTGTTTAAAAAATATTAATCTCAATGGTCAAGCTGTGACCATATACTTTGTATCTTTTTTAAAACAACAGCTACTTTTATTTGACATCATCAGATAATGATCAATTATGTAGGGTAATCTGTGTTAAGTAATAAAATGTACTGAAACAAAATTGTCATTACACTTTCCTTCATTCAAAATTCATAGCTGTTGAAACACCAAGAACCAAAACTTACTTATTGTCATTTTGTTCTAATATACTAAACATTTTCTATTTTAAATAATAATAATTTCAATAAGTATATTATAGATAAACCTTGTTTTTTTGTAATTGGTCCAAGTTACAAGAGTTGTGATTAGTGGAAACAACATAAAAAAGTAAATAAAAACTATAAGGGCAACAATCATAAATTGAAGTAATTGTTTTAATGTTATGAAAATGTTATTCAAATGGTTATACAAATGGCAAATTAATATTCTATGCACTTGTTTCTCTTTAGCAAATAAATTAATTTTCATAAGTTACCAACTAATGTACAATGAGTATATGGAAACTTTATTTTATGTATCATCTGGTGTTCTTTTTTTTTTTTTTTTTTTGGGGGACCGGTAAGGGGAACGTAACCCTTGGCTTGGTGTCGCCTGCACCACGCTCAGCCAGTGAGCGCACTGGCCATCCCTATATAGGATCCGAACCCGTGGCCTCGGCGCTCCCAGTGCCACTGCGCTACCAGTGCCTCACTCTCCTGAGTGAGCCACGGGGTCAGGCCTGGTGTTCTTTAAAAGAGAAATTATTCCAAAATAATTTGCATTCTGTATTGACCTTATTTTGCAAATTTATTGCAACAAAAATTATTTTAGAATTTTCCTGGAGAATTAAATAATATGGCAGAAGTTCTCAAGTCTGTCAACAGAGATCAAGGTGAGGAACCCATACTCTAAATAAGCTCACAACTCTCTCAACAGAGCTGAAGAATGATCCGGTGCAATCAGATAAGATTTCACCACATTATAAGAAGGAAGGAAACGTTGGCAGACATAGAGTAACCTCTGGCTTCCCCAGAAGTTCTCAAGTTCATCAATAAAAGTCAAGATAGAGTAAACACTCTCAAACATAAGATTTCTCTTTCTGCAATAAGAGTCGAGAGAGAACCAATGCTCTATGAATACATGCACATCTCTCAGGCTTTGTCATTATACTATTCAAGGGAGACTGAGCTGCTTTGAATACACCAGGACTAATATCATCATACCCTTTATCCTTGTTTCAGTCATCCACCACAAGAATTTCCAGGGTCCTTCGTCACCTCTAAGCTTCCACAATATCATCCCCATATGGTGTTTACGTTCTCTACTTCGGTAGTTCTCATTTTACTTTGGTTCCAAGATACATTTGCACTCTTTTTTTTTTCCATCTATCTTGCTGAAGTTATGCTTTTATTTCATTTATTTATATGTATTGAAACATATTGATTTACATATTTGTGGGATACAGAGTTGAACTGCAATTTCGATACATGCATATAATATGTGATTATCAAATCAGGGTAATTAGCATATTCATCATTACAAAACTTAATCATTTCTATGTGATGAGGACATTCAATCTCCTCTTCTAGCTATTCAATAACATGTAGTAAATTATTGTAAATTATAGATGCCTATAATAGCTCAACTATTACACCCTTAGAACTTATTTTTTCTGTCTAGTTGCTTTGCTTCCATTTAACCAACCTTTCACTATCTCTTCTCCCTTTTCCCCTTTCCCACCTCTAATAACCACAGTACTGCTCTCTCCTTCTGAAAGCTCACCTTATTATTGTTATTGGTTATTTATTTATTTATCTGTTTATTTTCAGATCCCACTTATGAGTGAGAACATGTCGTACTTCACTTTCTGTGCCTGGCTTATTTCACTTCAAATAATTTTCTCCAAGTTCACTCATGCTGCTGCAAATGGCATAATTTAATTCTATCTTATATCTGGGTACTACTCCATTGTGTATACATACCACATTTTCTTTATCCAATCATTCATCAAAACACATTTTGATTGGTTCCATATCTTGGCTATTGTGAATAGAGCTATGATAAACATGGTAGTACAGGTACTCTTTTGACACGGTGATTTCTATTCCTTCATATGTATGTATATATCCAGGGACTGCTAGATGGTATGGTGGTTGCTTGAGAAAATTCCGTGCTATTTTCTATCATGGTTGTACTAATTTACAATCCTACCAACAGTGTATAAATATTCCCCTTTCTTCATATCCTTGCCAGCCTTTGTTATTTTCTGTCTTTTTGATAATAGCCAGTATAACTAGGTGAGATGATACCTCAATGTAGTTTTGATTTGAATTGCTCTGATTAGTGATGTTGCATGTTTTTTCATGTATCTATTGGCCATTTGCATGGCTTCTTTTGAGAATAGGTATTCAGCTTATTTGCCACTTTTTAATCATTTTTTTTTTCTATTGAGACGTTTGAGTTTATGAATTTTTCTTCATTTATTATCTGGAATACTTATATAAAGAGAAATTTTATTTCATCAATAAGAGAATTTTTAGTGTTTTGGCAAAAAGTTTTAAAGGTGAAAAGACAATGCAAGTTTCCCATTGAATACTAAGTATACTTTGTATAGTTTCAGCTCACAGTCATTTTTATGATCCCAAGATATCATGCAAAGTAAAGACTATAATATGTATATGTATATATGTGCATGTGTATTATATCTGTGAATATATGTATATATATATACACACACACACAGTCCTGCCATTTCAGACTCTCTCTTTTTATAGATGCTTAGCAACAGACAGCCTTGGAAACAGGAGAAAGTGTCACCTCCATAAAGAAAAAAGAAACAGGCATGATTACTGACTATTGTAAAATATTAGGATTTTAAAATGTCTATATTGCTCTTCTGTAGCACAACCCACTACACATATTAGTGTTATCTACTCTCTTTGCTTTACCTTGTAGGAATTGTATGGGGACCTAGTACAAAATTGCTGATTCTACATTGTAAAAACTACTACTGAGATTTGTCCTTGGCAAAATTTCTGACTTTTTTTTAGACAACAGAGATAGGACCTACACTGCACGAGAAGGAGGGAAATTCTCCACCGCTATAAACAGAAACTAGAAAAATCATTAGAACATTGAGTGGTCTACTTGACAGATAAGATGGCAAGATGCTAATGCTGCTTAGGAAGAAATGGCCACAGCAAAGCTGTCTTATAGCTCAGCCTTTCCAATCTTCCATCATGCCAATATTAGGACCATGTGGACAAAAGGTCTTCTAGTTTATTGCTTTTTTGTTCATTTCTTTTGCCCTTAATGGGAAATTTCCCTAAGAAAGATAAACTCCTGTAGTAAACTAATCATAAAGCCACAAAGAATGATTATGTATTGTAATGATGAATAAGCTAACTATTCTGATTTGACCATCACATATTGTACACAACTGATAGTCGACTTTGTACTCCACAAATATATATAATCAACAGTGCTTCAATAAAAAATAGACTAAAAAAAATTAGACCAAAAAAAATAAAGCATTAAGTAAAATTGGTTCTTATTTCCCATATTGGTTTTCTAGTGCTAACAACGGTAATGAACTAGAGAAACTGACCCAAAGAGATCTATGTAAATATTTATAGTCAGCTCTGCCACCGGGAATATTTCCTTAGTCCTTACATTGAAACCAGGCCAAGAAGTAGCAGATGCTCTGGATTAAAGTGAACTCCTGAAAATATTTTGCTGCTGTACAAGACAAACCTGAATCAGAGAAAAGGGTGAAACCCTACATTACCACCCAGAAAACAAAGTGACTGTGGCTGTTGAGCTGAGGGGCTCCCAAAACTGAAATAGATTGCATCAGGCATGAAGACCTTGTGTAGATACAGAGCACTGAATAGGCTGAAACCCTGGAAGCTGATCCCGCTGAGTTATGAGACATTGCCACACCATTTGCAATGGAAACTTAAAGTGAAGCTTTGCTGACATCATGGAGCCACCCCCTCCATCCACACCTGCAGGCCCGCTGATCCCTACTGCTCTCCACCCCAAACACAGCTGCTTTCAGGAGAAAGAAAATTGGAAAGGGGGCCAAATTATCTCTGTACCCAAGGGAAACTTAAGGCCATACTCATCTATCGGAATATTTGGGGGAACTTCAGTGAAGATGGGATGTGAAATTTCATGGTTTTGTTGGTAAACATGCCGAAGTCCCTATCCTACAGAGACCTGTGGAAGGAAACATGGCTAAATTCAGCTAATGGAGTTCGGGCAGTATTCACAGAGGAGAAGGGCAGCTAATGTGATGTTGTACAGACTGAATAAGTATACTAATATTGTTTCTCATCTGAATGAATAGTAGAAATTTATATGGTGTATTTTTGTATTTCCCTCTCCCATAAATACCAGAGGGGATTCTGGTAAAATTGGGAAAGATTGCATGTAGAAGAGTTACTGGGACAGGTAGACTTGTTTCTAACATTTGTCACATTCCTAATGACTTCTTTGAGCTACAAATTTCTGTAACTGATAATTCAGATAGTTGGAATCTCCAGCAAGGAGAAACAGGTCCTTGGGATTTTTCCTTTGTCATTTCTCTGACATGAATGATCCAGGTGCATCTCTTCTGGAAGTCTTCCATTAGTTTGCTACTGGCACTTAACGTAACTGAGTGTCATTAAGTAGATGTGGTTAACATCTATTATCAGTCAACTTTAAGTAAAGGAAATTATCCTTGATAATCTAAATGGTCTTTATGCACTCATTTGGAAGATTTTAAGAACAAAACTAAGTTCTCTGAAGAACAAAATATTCTGTCTCAGAACCGCAGTGTCAGCTTTTGCCAGAGTTCCAGACTACCGGCCTACCCTACAGATTTTAGACTTCCAACCTCTGCTATTACATAAGTCAAGTCATTGATATATATATTTACATATACATCCTACTGATTCTGTTTTTCTGAAAAACACTGACTGATTCACAGAGGCTTTGTGACTGTCTGGCCCGATATTCCCATCTGTGAATAGTCAACTTGGACTCTAAATAATTAGGTAGTAAGTGTTCCAGCCTCAATAGTCAAATGAAAATGGTATATGAAAACACACAGATGGCCTATCCTTGAGCAGCTTCATGGTTTTATATGAAAAAATGGTAGCTATCTGCTTAGTAAAACATGTATCCCCTTTCCCCTGCCACCTGAAGGAAAGCCAATAAATTGATGGTGCCTAGATTTACAGAGGTTCTCGTAAATAACCAGGTCTACTTCACTGATATAATACCCAAGTTGCAATGCTCTCCACTGGGATGTTATGACTACTCAAACACAGTGATAAAATTGAACTTGGTCACTCCATTCAGTGGGAAAACTCAAAGGTATTCTCTCCATGATGATCCATATTATTTATTTACTATATCTGGGCTTTTCTCAATTGCCTCTCTGTTTGGCTGACCACTTGGAAAACTGGTAGACTGGCAGATAAAAGACACCCACTATAAAAATGTGAACTGTAGAAACAAATCTCAACTGCTAATTGAGTCATCTCAGTCACTCATGAATCTACAGTAAGGGCCCCTTTGCTGATTAATCTGACAAGAATTAAGCTGCTGATCAAGACTAGAGTCACCAGATTACCATCACTCATGCTTGAATTCATCATTTTACCAGACATAGCAACATATACACCATCATAGACTAGAGACAAGGTAAAGAGCTAGTTGTTTCTGATGTAGAGGCTACTATTTCATGACAAACTTATGACTCCTGTCTTACTGTGATGGAGGACATGTGACATGGAGTATTGCCCCTGCCTGCTCCTTGCAGATTGAATACCTCAGACCTTTGCCCACTTTTCAGTGCAATTGGTGGAGGCTCACCACTGCTGACACTTTTTCATGCAAGTGTTATTGCTACTGTCTGATTGGCTGACATCTTCGTAGCCCTTGAAATTAATCTATCATGTGTTCAGTTTTCTGAACCATTTTAACTCTGATAATTGTGCACCTTTTATTGCAAAAGCCACTGAAAAATGGACCGACAGTCAAGGAGTCGATGGATTGTGCACAATCCTTGTATCCACAGACATCTGGTATTGTTGACTATTAGAACACCCTGCTTAAAAATTAATTCAACAGGATTCTGACACTACCTATCACAGATACTTGGGTCCACACCCTGATTAAGGCAGCACAATGACAGGGTGTACCCAGTCCCAGAAGGGGGTGATCTCCTCTTGTATACTCCCTAGGTAATTATAAAGATAAAAGGGATGAGAATTACGTAAACTTATTTTGAAAATCTGGAGATTTCCCCTGACTGTCACTGGGCCTGATGTTGCTCTCTCCCCACTAACAGCATTCCTAGGCCAGCCGAGTTGATCCAACCTCAGTAAGGCAGCTCAGCCACAAGGGGCTTAGGAAGTTCTATTAGTTTCCTAATAGAACATACTTAATGGCTTAAAATAACACATGTTTATTATCTCATAGGTCTGGAGGTTAGAAGTCAAATAGGTCTCACTTGGCTAAAATCAAGGCGTTGGCAGGGCTGTCCTTTGTGAAGGTTCTGAGGGGAATCCATTTACTTGACTTTTCTAGCTTTGACAGGTTGTCTGCCCCTGCCTCTGACTCTTCTGCTTCCCTCTTTCACTTGTGAGGATGCTTGTGATTACCTGGGATCCATCTGCATAATCCAGGATAAACTTCTTATACCAAGATCCTTAACTTAATTACTTCTGCAAAGTCCCTTTTTTCCTTTTGCCATGTAAGATAACGTATTCACAGGTCCTGGTGAATCGATAGAATGTAGACATTTTAGGGGTGGGTGGGTCAATATTCTGCCTACTACAAGAATTAAAGCAATTTTGGTTTAGCCAACTGAAATCTCTTGTTGGATGTATACAGTCAGAAAACTTAGATCAAAGGTCAGAAAACTTTTTCTGTAAAGTGCCTAGCAGTATTAGAAATATTGAAAAAAATAAGTATGCATTCTAAACATATATAATATGCAAGCTAAAAATAAAAATTAAAAATTAAATAACAGATTTGGATTAAAATTGATCAATTTAAATGCATATATAGATACATATATTTAAATACTTTGTTTTTATATCTGTCATTCTCATATATTCTTGATGGGTGTATAAATTTTTACAATATTTATGACTGGCAATAAAGCCATCTATTTTAATATTTTTAGAGCAATAATACTCATAGTCAATTTATTATTATTTTGTCAGAATACTTATAGATGAAATAAAATAGAAAATATTAATTACCAAATAGAGTTTGTAAAAGAATGATATAGAATTTTCATCATGTATGCATTTTTTAGAAAAGTGTTCATAGAAAATGTAAAAAAAAATAGAAAATGTTAAAAATGAAATTCTGTGTCATAGAAGCACAGGTGATTTTAATTATTTTTCTACATCCATGCTTTTTTCCAAATTTTCTGTAAAAATTATTAAAAACAAGAATAATTCATATTATTTTTAAAAATTATGTTCTTGTTCATGGCTCACTGTCTGTTACCCATTTATTAAAATTAAATTTAGCATGTTTCCATGGGAAATAAATATTGCACAGAGAAGAGTATTTTTTAGTAAGTGATTCAGCACAAATACAAATTTTACCTTTATTTCAATTACACTGATGTATGGTATCAGGTGCTACTTTACCCTCATTTTTACTTCGTCCTCTTTCCTTTCCAAATGATCTTTCTACAACTTTAAACTGGATTTGGGTCTCAGAAGTCATCATTAGCTATTAAATATTTCTGACATTCTCATAAGGAGAAAACTGGAGGTCAAATTACAGTAGAGGAAAAAACTGGTAAGTGGATAAAGAATGTGTCACGTTGTCCATAGTGTGGCTGGTGTTGCAGAATCCAGATAATTTAGCTACTATCATATTTAAGAGCATAGTATTATAGAATAAGATTTAATCTGAGGTGAAAACATTTTTTGAAATATATTTCATTTCCATCCACATATTTTTCCATTTCTACTGCTACCTAGCTAGCTTAAATCATGACAAATTCTTTCCTACCTGGTTACACTTGCAACACCCCAAAATCCAATCTATACATCACAGCCATAGTAACATTTTTAAAACCTAAATAATATTACATCTTTTCAGTCACCCAAAGCCCAGCTTAACACCTTTTTATGGCTTCCTATTAAAAGTAGAATAGTTTCATAGTCTTTTTTTTCTTCATATTTTAATGCATCTTTTCTTTATTATCTCTCTTGTCTTATACATCATGCTTGTGACTTAGCTCAAAAAATGTTATTAGTATTATTAATACTTTTAACTTGAAGAATTGAAGCATAAGGAGGTTTTCGTAAATTGCTCAAGGTCATGCAGAAATTCCAGAACAGAGCAAGACTAAGAGGGAGATGATTGTGTTGTATTCTTTACTCTGACTTCCAAGGACTTGAATCTCAGCTCCCACAATTAAAAACTGAGTTGCCAGGGCTAGTTCTGTAACCTCAAATTGAGAATCATATTATGAAAAGTTTCATATTCTTTATTATAGTTAAAGAAGACCATATACCAATGTTAATAGTGTTTGTACATTAGAACTACATTTACAAAACAATGATGCTCAGACCACATGCTCAAATATTTTTATTGAACGCATTTAAAATCAGGCTCAGGAATTAACATTTTAAAAAGTGCTCCAGGTAATTATTAGGTGCACCATGATGAAGTCCTGACCTGTGTAATTTCTCCCAACCATTTCTTCAGTCTCATGTGCTGTCAATCTCTTTCTTGCTCACTTTGCTCCCATCCTAAGGCGTTTCTTTCTTTAGCTCATGCTGCCTTAGGGAACTGGTATTTGCTGTTCCTTCTGCCGGGAATATTCTTCACCAAGATTTTCATAGAGCTTTTTGTCAATTAGATATTAAGTCAAATGTTTCAAATGTTACCTCCTCAAAAATGGGCACCGTTATCTTTGATCAATATCAGCTCCCCCCTTCTGCCATCTGTGATGCCAGTCATTTTCTATCGTACCCTAAGGGATTTCGTAAAAATCATAACATAATGACAGAAAGCTTATCTGCCATGTTTAACTTGTGTAGTCTCAGTTCCATGAGCAGTGTCCCACACACAACAGGAGTTCAGTAAATATTTATTTAAAAGGAGAGTGAAAGAATTAATTAAGAGTAACAGAATTTAAGAAAAATAAAATTATTTCATTTGGGTTACATAACATGGAAAAATTCACTGGAGTAGTAATAATAGTAATATAATAACTGTGAAAGGTTGTATTTTTCAAAGATGGTGGTAACAAAAACTCTCTTCTGCCATGCTCTTCTGCAATATGACCTTGCCACCCCCACATCTTGTACAGTCTATTTCTCAACCCCACTGCTTCTGGTTCACCTCTGTGATTGCTGTGCTAGATCCAGGCTTAACCCTTACACCAGCCTGAAAGATTCCACTTTCTGCCAAGTGGAAGCTAGCAACCATGTGAGAGGGGAGCTACCCTGACACCACCCGCCTATGAGAAAAAACTGAATAGAAAGGTTCCCAAAATGAGTTGTCACATGAAAAGAAGGGCAAAGGAGGTCAAAGAGCACCAAAGTGCCAAACATGTGACTGACGAAGGCAATTGAGTAGGTCCTCGAGCCCCCATTATCCCAGTTAATGCCGTGAAGAATGGAGTTACCTGCCTAAGTGAGACCTTTCCAAATTCCTAACTCGCAAAATTAGAAATAATATAAATGGTTGTTTTAAGCTGCTAAGTTTTATGAGAGAGTTTTGCAAGAGTTTTGTTATACAACTGATCAGCAAAACAATAACCAAAATTTAATAGCACCAGGCATTGTGCTAAATGTTTATATGAATTACATCATTTATTCTTTTCAACCCTCATAAGGGTTAGATACTATAATTTCTCATTTTTACACAAGAGTGAAAGAATCACGGTTTGAACTTGGGGAGTCTGACTCCACATTATACTCTTAACCCTGCCATTTATGAAGTAACGATGAAAAAAAAAAATCTAGTAATGGTGCCAAATATGTTTGGATGATTTATTTGACATTTATCCTCAGGTCTTAATAAGTTAAAAACCACGTATACAGCTGATGTACTTCCAAAGCTCTTTAACCAAGCAAAAGAAAAATGTTGTGAAAGACTGAGGAGAAACATGCAAGGAAATGGAAAATGAAGGATAAATGGCTTCTACTCTCCATCTTGCATAATAGCATGGATTTATTATTAGGGATACTTAAAATGTTGTCTGAGGAAAGAAGGTATGTTTGATAAGTTTTTGTCAGAAAAGTTACATTAGTCTTTGAACTGAGGCTATTTTTACTTATTTTTCTACTGCTTTCAATACATCTTACCATATGAAAGTCTGCTGCTTCAAGATGTATTTGAACTACTCCTGAAAATTCTTTTCTGAACCTCAAACTCAGCAAATTCTTAAAATATAAAAGTTATATTCTAGCAGTCTTCTACTGACCAACATTCTACTCTGGCAAAATTATATTAATAACAATAATAATAGTAGTAAAAGTTAAATGGAGTTGATAGCAGGCATCCCAATAACTCCAAAAAGGTATAATTAATGTATATAAAGGAGACTAAACTTTGAGCTCTCATTTTACAATGTAATAATTTCCTTCAATTGCTATAGTTTTCCTTGTAGAAATAATTTGTAGTGCTAATGTAAATTAGTTTACTTGATAGCATTAAAATGTAAAGACATGTTTCAATTGAACTAGCAACAAGGCACTTAGTATAATAGTTTATAGGTTAGTCATTCAATTTCTGAATTACAGAATTTAAATTTTGGTGAGTGTCTGTTATCTTTCAAATGCCTTGGATTGTTGTTGGTGGTAGCACTGTTGCTGTTTTCCTGTGGGGTGCGGAAGGGAGTAGAATGATAATATACACTCTAAGAGCAAAGTACAAGGGGTTTAGGAGTCTTTTTACCCAATAAGTTAATTTTTGCAAAAGGCACAAAATTCAATTTTATGTTTATTAAAAATATTTATATATTTCATATATGAGTGCAAAAACCCTCTAAGACGTATGGAAAACTATAGTTATTAATAGAAATATATTTTGAGAAATATCAAAGAAAAATTGCTTTGGGCAAAGTTAAACAAGCAAGGAGGATTGTAATCAAAACTATTGCCATAGGGAAGAGCAACTGAACTCAAATTTACTGAAATAAAGTGATAACAAGAGGTGCTCACTTTCCCTGGGCTCAGGTTTCAGGACACACCTCTGGGTTTCCAGCCACTCCCTGAAGTCTCAGGCCCATCCTCTGAGCTCTCCCCTGGAGGAGAGTTACTGCTGCCCTTAGACCTATTTTCAGAACCAACATAGGGAAATAAGATCACAGGGGGATGATTTATGCAAATCCAGTGGCTGATCATGCTCAATAGAGAGCACAGAATATTCTTGAATAATCCTGGTGCATGTGGTAGGATCTGACCAATGAACATGCTCCAGGAAGAGACCAACTGAGCATGTGCAAGACTAAATGTTACACAACTGGGAAACACCCCCTTAATTGAATATTCATTAGATAGAGAAACTATAAAAGCTGAATCCTAGGCAAAGGCAGGGTTGTTGCTCACTTTCCTGGAGGCAACCTGTGCTTTGCTGGCTGAGGTGTGTATATTTCATTTTGTATCTAACTTACTTTCATCAAGGCGGTGCTTGTTCTCTTGAGCCATTCTGCACTTTGTACTGAACTTTAAGTATGTTTTTCTTGTTTTTGTGTTAGACTTGATGTCTGTACTGAACTTGTTTTTGTGTTAAATTTGGTGTGGGCCCTGTTCAGTCTCTGGAACTATGCTGCACTTTCTCTGTGGAACCTATATTTCTTATCTGCTATATTAAACTTGTTCTCACTTTCTGCCGTGACTCTTCCCTTGAATTCTTTCCTGTGACAGAGTCAAGAACCTGGTAAGAGGACTGGGCAGGTGGAGGCTGACTGTCAGGCCGCCTGGACCCTACCTCCAATATCAAAAGGGCTGGAGAGATTTAAGATTCACATTGAGAGGAATCTTAGGTCTGTGTGTGTTGATTGGCCTTATCCAAAGGAAAAGTAAACTTTTTTTTTTTTTGTATTTTCATAAAAGAATGTTTATTTTATAACTTGGAGCAAGTTGCCTACTAGCTCCTACCCTACCACAGAGACTGAGAGATAAGAGTGCCATCTCCTTTACCAATTCCATTTCAAAGAGATTGCACTGTCAGAGTCATAAAACTGGCAAGAGACTTTTGATGAGATTTATGTGTACTTCATAGGAGACAAAGAAAGAATTAGTAATTACAAATTTTCTAAGATGAATGTTCTACTCTAAGTAAAGGGAGGTCAGGGGACTATAGTCAAGAAGAAACCTGTCTAAAGTTTAATCAAGCTGAGGGGAACATTATGGCTATCTTGGTCTGTAATATATTTATTTATAATTTTGTAATAGAAAAAAAACTAAAGTGTCTGTTGTTCTCTTTTATGTAATAAAGAAAATATCTGTGTGTTTTCTTGCATTGTATCTGTGAAACATGTAAAATATAAGGAGGGGATTTCACTGAACTAAAGGGTTTGCAGCTGTAACCAGGCTGGCTTGATTTTAATTAAAGACCATCTGTATTTGGAATTCAAGCCCATTGGAAACTTAACTGCTGTAACAATGGTACAGATACTCTGGAAGTTTTGAATCCTTTAAGAGCAATTAAACTTCATATTTGTTGGTCAGTGAGCTGATGGATCAGACTACAGAAGTTTTAAAGCCTTTTTTATGTAGCTGAAAGTACATTTAATGCAAACTCATAATGACTATGGTTTCCTTTTCTTTTTTTTTTTTTCTGTAAAAGTGTAGATTCTTAATGCCATGGGCTCTCCTGAGCCTCTCCTGCTCCACTCTGTGTACTTATAACTCTGAATAAAGGATGTCTTCTTAATGACTAATTAGTTCTATTATCTACCGATCCCATGAGAGGGCAAGTGACAAGCCTTTAGGTTAATCTCTGTTAAACCCTGTACTACACCTGTAAACAAAATTACTTGAATTAATTGTGTTCTCTGTTTTATACACTTGCTGACAAAAGTGCTAATGGACAGAGACTTGGGTTAAAAAAAATGCAGAAAATATGTGGCAGAAAAAAATGCAAAACTACAAAGCATTTAAAATACATACATTGAAATATCTGAACTTTGCAAATAGTCATTAAAGATGGCTCCAGGATTATTTCAATGTTTGGATTGCATATTGCTCAGAATAATTGATAAAATGTAAAATAACATAAATTTTCATTTCTGTATACCTACTCACTTTCTAATAACTCTGAAATCTTTCATTCCTTATTTAAAAAATTTTGATTTACCTTTGATGTCATCTAAAATTGAGTGACATTTTTAAAAAAGCTTCCAAATAATTTTTCCATTCATTTGCCCCTCATTTTTGAAGAGACTTGTATATTCACTATAATTACTATTCCAACTTTGCAGTCTATACCGTGTTCATCAGGATATAAATATACCAGATATGTTGAGGGAGGTATTCTTGTATCATTTTTAAGAACAAGAAATTGTAGACAAAAAATTCAGTGTATTTGCCACTTCAACATTTGTTCTTTCTGTGAACTTTCTAAATTCATAATTTTCCCAAGGAACTCAATATCCTCTTCTGTAAAATGGTGAAAAGATTAGGAAGTACATAATAGAGATGGTGTGATGATTACAATTATTAATTCATGTATCTTGTGCTTTTGGTGTCTTATTTATAAAGTCTTTGCCTAGTCCTATATCCTGAAATGTTTCTCCTTTGTTTTCTCTTAACAGTTTTATAGTTTCAGGTATGATATGGAAGTCTTTAATTTATTTTGAGTTGATTTAGGTATACGGTGAGAGATATGGGTGTAGTTTCATTCTTCTTCACATGGATATCCAGTTTTCCCAGCTCCACTTACTGAAAAGGCTGTCCTTTTCCCAATGTATGCTCTTGGTGCCTTTGTCGAGGATCAGTTGGCTGTAAATATCTGGGTTGATTTCAAGAGTTTTTATTCTGTTCCATTGGCCCATTTTTCTGTTTTCATGCAAGTCCTATGCTGATTTGGCTACTATAGCTTTGCAGTATAGTTTTGTTGGGAAAAATGCCAAAGTATTTTTTTATAAGCCTGTTTTTTCCTTGAAGTAATATTTTGTCTTTGAAACAATATTTGCTTGTTATACTAGTCTGGCTTCTAATCACTATTTGCATTTTTGGCTTCTGTAACCGATCTTAGCTTGCTTATCTGCACAGACCACACGAATTCCTAGAAATGAAACTTACTGCTATACTAGCCTTGTAAATGGGTTACCTATAAAAACTTTGTGAGGCCTGAGCTCGGGGTCCAGATTTCCACACATTAGTTTGTTTGGGCCCTCCAGTGTAATAAATACCTGGCTCTCCAACCTTCCAAGTGTCAGTCACTTCTTGCCAAGTCCATTTCCATAACAGTTTGAAGTCAGGTAGTGTAATGCTTCTGGGTATTTTTTTTTTTTGGCTCAGGATTGCTTTGGCTGTCCAGGGTCCTTTTTTGTTCCATATGAATTTTAGGGTTTTTTGGGGTTTTTTGTTTTTTGTTTTTCCTGTTTCTGTGGAGAATGTCATTGGTTTTTTGATGGGGCTTGCTTTGAATCTACAGATCACTTTGGGTAGTATGGTCATTTTCCATCTTGCTGTGTCCTCTCTAATTTCTTTTCAGGAGTGTTTTGTAGTTCTTAGTGTAGAGATTTTTCACATCTTTGGTTAAATTTATTCCTAGATATTTTATTGTTTTGGTAGTTATTGTAAATGGGCTTACTTTCTTTTCTTTTTTTTAGGATGCTACTGACATTTGCTTCATTCTTTTTTTATTGGTTATGAATATTCATGAGATACATGAGATACAAAGCTGATTGTCACCCCTCAAGCTCAAGATGTGAAGGCCAGGTTCATGATGGCAGCATACTCATTACCACAAATAGCATCTGTACCCTGTGTCCCCCCCACCCAATTAACCCCAACCTCCCTCCCCCTCCCCCTTTCCCACCCACTCCACTTTGTAGCCCAAGGAATGTTCTCTCCCTCTGCAAGCCCAACACACTACTGTGATCTTTCTTTCCTTCCTTCTTTCTCTCTTAACCCCCACATATGAGTGAGTCCATGCAGTATTTAAATGCTCAACATCACTAGTCATCAGGAAAATGCAAATTAAAACTACATGGAGATACCACCTCACCCCAGTTAGAATGACTATAATAAAAAAGATGGTGAATAACAAATGCTGGTGAGGGTGTGGAGAGAAGGGAATGCTCTTACACTGTTGGTGGGACTATAAATTAGTACAACCACTATGGAAAACAGTATGGAGGTTTCTCAAACAACTACAGATAGATCTTCCATATGATCCAGCAATCCCACTCCTGGGTATATACCAAGAAGAACGGAAATCATCATGTCGAACGGATACCTGCACTACCATGTTCATTGCAGTTCTGTTTACAACAGTCAAGACATGGGCTTACTTTTTTGATTTCTTTTTCTGCATGATCATTGTTGGTGTATAAGAGCACTACTGATTTTTGTACATTGATTTTTGTATTCTGAAACTTTACTGAATATGTTTATGAGCTCTAGGAGTTTTTTTGGTAGAGGGTATGAGTTTTTCTGTATATAGGATCATGTCATTTGTGAACAGTGACAATCTGACTTCATCTTTTCCAGTTTGGATGCCCTTTATTTCTTTCTATAGCCTCATTGCTCTGGCTAATACTTCCATTACTATGTTGAATATGAGTGGTAAGAGTGGGCATCCTTGTCTTGTTCTTGTTCTTAAAAGAAAATCTTTCAGTTTTTCGCCTTACAGGATGAGGTTGGTGGTGGGTTTGTCATGGCTTTTATTGTGTTGAGATACTTTCCTTGTGTACCAGATTTGTTAACAGCCTTTATCATGAAGGGATGCTGAATTTTGTGACATGCATTTTCCATATCTATTGAGATAATCATATGGATTTTGTCCTCACAGTTCTTGATTTGGTGTATCACATTTATTGATTTGCATATGTTGAAACATCCTTCCATCCCTGGGATGAATCCCACTTGATCATGGTGAATAATCTTTTTGGTGTGCTGTTGTATTCTGTTTGGTAATATAAAGGAAAAAAATAAACAAATGGAATTATATTAAAATAAAAACCTTATGCACAGCAAAGGAAACGATCATCAGAGTGAAAAGACAACTTACAGAATGGGAGAACATATTTACAAACTATGTATATGACAAGGGATTAATGTCCATAATATACAAGGAACTCAAACAACTTCACAGTAAAAATAAATAAATAAATAAATAAAATTTAAAAAATAAATAAAAATAATAATAATTCAATTAAAAAAGGGCAAATGAGCTGAATAGACATTTTTCAAAGGAAAACATACAAATGGCCAATTACATTAAAAAAAAAACTGCTTAATATCACTAATTATCAGGGAAATGCAAATCAAACCACATTGAGATTTTATCTCACCATTTTTATTCTGGCTATTATCAAAAAGATTGAGAATAAGATATATTGGTGAGGATGTGGAGAAAAGGGAACTCTCCTATACTGGGAAATGAAGAGCTGTTGTTTAACAGGTATAAAGTTGCATTCATACAAAATGAATTAGTTTTAGAGATCTGCCGTACAGCATAGTGCCTACAGTAAACAATATGGTATTATGCACTTAAAATTTTTGTAAGAGCATAGGGCTTATGTTAAGTGTTCTTAACACAAAAAAAGTGAGTACACAAATTTTTGGAGGTGATGAATATGTTTATTACCTTGATTGGTATGATGGTTTGATGAGCATACGAGTGTATTTCAACAAGTGCATGGAAAGATTTTATTATCTTTCAATTCTATTTATCCATGCAGTTGTCGAAGTACCCTCATAAGTCCAAACACATTATACTGTATGCATTAAATATGTGCATTTCTTTGTGTAACAATTACAGCTCAATAAAGCTGTTTATTAAAAAAATGGCAAAAAATAAAGAAAAAGAAAAGTGGTGGATCATTTTAGCAATTTTGATAATTAAATACAGTACATTTTAATACAATAAGGAACTGATTGAAAGAGTCTTACAGTTGTCAAATATTAATGTTTTATTATTTCTGCTTCACCGTGTGTTTATTGATGTTTATCAATTAAAATGTTTAATGAAAAATGAAATAGTACTTAACTTACCAGTTTGGATTGGTCGTATTCACATTTACAATTGCCATCAAACTCATGCTCAACAGTTTTTAATATTTTTCTCCTTATGAAGAAATGTATGCATTAATACACAAAAATGAATATTCTCAAAGAATGTCGATAAATCCAGTAAATACATTCAAAGTATATTGATGCAAACAAATGACAGCTTTGAAGGTTTTAAGTGAATTAACAAGATAGTTCAAAATATCAGTAGTACATGGCTAATAGGGAAGTGCTGATTTTTAGACAGACCGACTAGAACATTTATATTTAAGGAATAATAATACCCTCAATATAAATCACATTGAGACAATAAAGTTATGTCAATATTACTTCTATTTTCTAAAAATTTTTGGAATTTTCTTCTTGGAATTTAGTTCAAAGCTAGTTTTATGAGCCAAATGTGAAGTTTAGTCTTATTACTTTTTAGGTATGTTGTTTTTCTTTGATTTAAACAGTATCTTCAACTTAATAACTCCCTTATTCAGAAAACTTGGAACAAAATTACTTGTATACTTTCCAAAAATTGAATCCATTTTCAAATAATAAACATTTTCCAAGACAGAGAATATTTAAAAGAATGCGCTGTAGCCCCTGAGAACAATCCAAAAGAAAAGAACACAGAAATATTTTGAACAATGACAGCACAGTTAGGATAAATATGTGATTTTATATACACTAGTCTCTCTGTTATGTGTGTGTGTTTGATTATTTTATGAATAAAAATCTTATACATCCTTCACAATCACTACCTAAAAAAGATAATTTTTCAGTGTTAATTTACATTTAATATTAACTTATAAAATATTTCTTAGCTTTGTAGATCCCTTGAAATTAACAGAGATGCGCTATATATTTTTACTGGTACCTTGAATATTTTGAACATATAAGAATATGTTATTTAAAAAATAGCAGAGTAAGAGTAAATTTCATTCGCCTTGAGACTGTGGGAACAGTTTTGCTATTTGTTTTTATTTATTTATTTATTTATGTATTTATTAATCTTCCTATCAGTTCCCAGGAAATTAACCCTTGCTTCCCTTGACCTTTAATTTTATACTTTCAATCTATAAATATTTATTCTGTAATTTATAATTTCATGAGTTCTGCAAGGTGAACAAGATGGACATAATCTTATCCCTTTAAAAATCTTATCCCTCTAAAAATAGAGTTTATATTCTAGTATAAGAGAGAGACAAAAAAACTTGAATCAATTCCTGATGTTAATGGTTACTCTGAAGGACATAAACAGGGTAGATTAAAATGAGTGCCATTATCCTAGAAATCCTCATGTTCAAGGAGGCAATATTCCTGATCCTTGGAGAATAAGAAGAGGCCACTCATTCCCTGCAATAGGAACAGAATGGTACTCTAGGATTTGAGAGAAGGCTGGTAAGGACTGATCACAGACAGCTGGTGGATGGGGAGTAGAATGGGTGATTCTGGAACCCCATGTAGGGTTCCTGTAAGAAAGGAAAGAATCAAGATGATTCAGAATGTTCCATCTAATACAACTTTAAGTATGTTCAATAAGATAGCTAAGAAAGGCAAAGAAACAAATAATAGGAAGAGGCAAAAAAAAAAGTGTTTTATTTTGGACCTGTTAAGGTTCAAAGGTAATGTCTTTATGTCTGTGTATGTATGTGTATATATATATATATGTGTATATGTATAATATATTTTATGTATGTGTGTGCATAGACAAATACAATCATCTATGTGTATATACACACATCCTAATGACTCACTAGCAGAATCTAAAATATAGTCATATGAAAAAGAATTCAACAGTGAAATTATTACATTTTTGTGTATATCAGTTACCTTGATGAAATGTATAAGATCAATTGCAACTTGTCACACAGATATTTGAAAGATTTTTGTCTGATACTGCACACTTTCCATATGGAAATCATGTCAATTCCCCCATGATTCAACTTTTAATTTTATATATTGCTCTAATTCATATTTTGCATGGCATTTCTTTGAAGAAAAAAACAACAAAAAACTCCATAGCTCACTGGCCTGTACTAAATCTGTATGGGTCTCCCATAGACAAGTAAAATTTAAAATGTCTCCCTGAAGTATGCATTAATGTTCATTTATCCTTCAAATTTGAACATAGTCCATGAAAAGCAGAGTATTTTACTAATTTATTTTAAAATATAAAATGATGAAGAATAAAGGAACCCAGGGAATTATCTTTTGGAAAAAAAATGTTAAAATAAATGTGCCATACAACTAATTTGGAAAAAAAGTATTAAGGTTTCTCAAAGCACTAAAAACAGAAATATCGTGTGATCTTGCAATCCCACTAGTGGTTATATAGCCAAAGGAAATAAAATAAATATGCTGAAGAGATATCTTCATTCCTGTGTTTATTACGGCATTATCCACAATACCCAAAATATGAAACCTACTTAAGTGTCCATCAAATGATGAATGGATAAAGAAAATGTGAGATATACAAATAATGGGATACTACTCGACCATAAGAAAGAATGAAATCCTGTCATTTGTGACAACATGGATACACCTGGAGGACATTATATTAAGTGAAATAAGCCAGGTACAGAAAGACAAATACCACATGTTCTCACTCATATGTGACAGCTAAAAAAGTTGATCTAATAGAGGTAGAGTAGAATAGTTGCAAGAGGCAGGAGAGAGTAAAGAGAAAGGGGAGTAGAGAGAGAGTTAATAGGTGCAAAAATACAGTTCTACCAAGAATAAGTGTTAGTGTTCTATAACATAGTAGGGTGACTATGGTTAACAATTTTTGTATAGTTTAAAATGTCTAGACGAGATGATTTTGAATGTTCCCAACACAAAGAAATGATTAATGTTTGAGGTGATGGATATGCTACATCCTGCTTTGATCATCACACGTTGTATACATGTATTGAAATACTACATGTACACAATGTGTGCTATTATTATGTATTATTTAAAAGTAAAATAATAAATGTACTACTTACTGGGATATTGAAAAAGAAGGCAATGTATTAATTCATCATAGCATGGCGGGAATAAATAGACACTGAAATAATATTTCTGCTGAATTTCTAAACTAATAACATTGCTATGATCTGATAGAAATTTATTCCACTCCTAGGTATATATACAAGATAAATGAAAACACACATCCACACAAAAAGTGTGGTACATGAATATTTATAGCAGCATTATTAATAATAACAAAAAAGCAGAAACAACTCAATATCCATCCACTGATAAACAAAACTCGTTATATCCATATGATGGAATAGTATTTAGCTATTTAACAAATAATGAGCTGATGAATGGTACAACATGGCAAATCCTTGAAAACATCATGCTAAGTGTAGAAATCCAGACAGAAAAGACTACAAATCATGTTATTCCCTGTACATGAGATATCTAGAATAGGCAAACCTATAAAGACAAAAAAAGTAGAATAGTGATTGATTAAGCCTGGGGTTGAGAGGAATGGAGAGTGACTGCTAATTTGTACTGAGTTCTCTTTTCGGGTGATGAAAATATTCTATAATTAGATTATGGAGGCAGTTGTACAATTCTGTGAATACATCAGAAGCATTCAATTGTACACTTTAAATGGGAGAACTGTGTGGTATATAAATAGTATCTTAATGCAGCTGTTAATGATTAAAATCGATAAACACAAAAGAGAACAAAATAGCTCAGATATAATATTATCTAATTTCATATGTTTTTATATTTAGGTGAAATGCTAGCTTCCTGTGAAAATGTGAACTTTCAAAATTAACTGTACGTGGTTTTAAAAACCTGAAGAGTACAATAACCTCTGAATAAGATGAACATATTGTCAAAAATTTTATCCCCTTAATTATACTGTGCAAAAAACATATCATAAGCAAGTTCTTCCAAATTTAAGGAACTAAAATCTATATATGCTATTGAAACTATTCCAGCATTATAAGGGAAGTAAATAAACAAGATGAACAAAGCAAAAAAGAAAGATGATGAATAAAGAATAAACACACACAAACTCACTTGTAGCTAGTGATTACAAATCAAGTATTAGTAAATTTTATTTACCTATATGTTAAGAATAATAATATACCATGACCAAGTAAATTTTCCACTGGGAATTCAAGGATAGCACCACAGTATATTTAACAAACTAATAAATTCAATAGACCCATCGGGGAGCAAGTTTATAATCTACATAATAAAAGATAAATGACAGATAAATATAAACACAATCTCTGGAAACATTCTGTAAATAAGAAAACAAGCAATAGGTTTTTCACTATGGTTATATCTATATTTATAGTTATATATCAATTCTCATTAGCAGCCAACATTATGCTCAGTAAGGAAATACTTGATACATTCATAATAAAAACAAGAACAGGTGGATAATGCCACTTACTATATTATTTAACATGGTTTTGACATTTCAACAAAGAATTGTGACAAGAGTGTGAAATATAAGTGTTGAAAACAAAGAAGCAAATTTGGAGTAGTCTTTAAAAGCACTGGCTCTGGAGTCATATTTCCTATACTAGAACCATAACTTCTGCTTTATTTCATCAAATACTGGTTGAAAACATGTAACATCTAAGTTTTGAAAAACATAAACATTTGCACATGCAGAAGAAAGGGGATAGGAAGGATGACATAAAAATGTCAGGCTAGTGTCTCAGTTTGGAGAATGCCTGCTGCAGTTTTTCTCAGTCTGGTTTGGCCCCAGAAACGTTTCCCTGTGAGCTGACTTTTCCTAGAAATAGATGTACCTGGGGTAAGTAAGCATGGGGTAGAACAATTGATATATGTATCTCCAAACATTTTTGACATGCATTCCTATCAATTAAAGAATATACACCATAATGTTTTGCGTTTGAGAGTTATATTCACGTGCTACTCTATTAAATTGTGTCTATTTTAAATAACACCAAAATGAAAATTTTACAAGGAAAAAAAGTTTAAATTGATATTTAAGAGAGTTTATTTATTAATAGAACAAAATCTTTTTTTTTTTTTTTTCCCAGAAAGACTATTATTTTTTTTTTTTGGTTAAATCAGTGTGACCTAATGTGCTTGTTTTAACATTTTGTTATGCAGGGATTTAAAGTTCTGGCCATAAATTTGTTTAGTTTGTCCTAACTGAAAAAAAAATAATAATTTACCAGCATACACAGTTGTAAATTTAATAAGGTCATTATTGGCTATTTTTAATAAAATATTTTTTCTTAATCTTATCTACCAACTTCGCCAAGATTTTGGTGAGATTCAACTGATTGCTTTTTGTCTTACCCAGTGTCCACTGGTTGTTTTTTAAAACTGATCTAAAAGTGTCGTATTTTTATAATTTGCATAAACAAATGCAAATACCATAAAATTCTGAATGTGAAAGATTTTTAAGCACATAAGGAAAGTTATGCTTTTAAGTCTGAAATGTATTGATATGGGTGTTTCTGTAGATGAATATTACACTATTTTAAGCAGTGAAATAGCATAGTAATGAGAGTATTTCCTGACATCACTTTTCAAAAGTTTTTTTCTATAGTACATGTGTCTTTCTCATATATTGTAAAATACACGAGTTGCTTTCTCATATACTGTAAAAATTAATCTCTTGTCTTGAAGACTTTTGGTTATTTATTTATATGTGACTGGTAAACTATATACAACATTTTAGGTACGATGTCAAGGAAATTGTCAGAAGATTTGAAACATTTATGTTTTTGTTACCAAAAAATATGTAACATAGTTTTAAAACTGCTTTTGAATTTTTCTTTAGGGGATAACATGTAAATCTCTGTGTGATAAAAAGTTTGGTCATTCTACATTCCGTTACAAAGTATTATAAATATTCTACTATTAAAAGACTTGTTCATCTAAAATTAACTGTCTCTAGCATTGAGCAGACAGAAAATATGTTAAAATAAACTAACACGGAAGGAGTGAATGTGGGTACACTTTAGTGTAATTTGAAGATACTTCATATACTGCACTGACACATGGCTGCCCATTTAAGAAAGGATTTTTAATCTCATTTTCCAATTAAATTGGAATAAGCACACTCTAACTTTGGGTACCACTGACCTTAGCAGTGTTTCTAATGAGCTGAATTTATCTACCTGAGTCTCCTTGTGAATGTCTCTACTGTCAAGAGATATCCATTGAGCAGAATCCTTTATGCCTAGCTTCCACCCAAGTACAAAATGAATTGAGCTGATAGGAAAGATAATTTTAGCACAAGGTGAACCTTAAGTCTGATCAAATAAAGACAAGTCTTTCCAGTCAGATATTTTAAAAAGCCACCAGACAAGTAAATAATGACAGTTATTTGGGAATGAAGCTTTGAAAAAACTTCTCTGTTCTGCTGTTTTTAGCATGGGGTATGTGAGCTGTTATTTTTCAAGGCCACTACTGAGCTGCAGAGTGGGGGGAGAAGTAGGGTAAGCTAGAATGCTACAAAGTTTACTGTTATTACCAAGATTTACCCACTTGAATAAATGTTCAACAGGTTGCTGCTAGATTTTGATTAATCTCAGAATTTTGAAAGAGTTGGTTCTGACAATTTTAGCCAGCGTTATCATTGCTTTTCCAAAGGGGCAAATTTTCAGAGGTCCATATTCTTTTATTTTTCTGACTTTAATTCTTGATTTGTGTGGAACTGGTGGTTTTATAAATAAATATTTTAATCAATGTATAAGAAACAGAAGAATATGCAGCATAACCAATTGAGAATATATGGCAATTATAAATATGCAAATAAAATGTGAAACACTTACACAGAAATGGATTCAGATACTCCAAAATGTGTTTAGAGATTGTCTTTAAGCAGAAATAATCGACATAGTTTTTATGAACATCTCTTTTTTTATAAAAGCAAAGGTTCCTTATAAGTGTATCATACTGGAAAGTTATAAACACTAGACTTTTATTATTGCAGTCTTGCTCGTGACAATCAGCAAGTACTTAGGTAAATTCTTTGGTAACCAAAAGAATTTGCTCTGACAAGATCAGCTAAATTATAGTGCCTTGGGAGATCTGGAATAAGTCAGTAATCATGTCCACCTGTCCTATAAAACGTTTTCCTAAGACCATTTTACTTAAAACAAAACAAAAGCCAAACGATTCCAGAAAGCCATGAAATAACCTAAAATACTTCGTATTACCCTTGCTCTGGATATCTGCATGTAGGATGTAACCTAGTAACAATCCCAAATCTATACGACATGTACTACCAGTAGAAAGCCTGATGAAGTAATTAGGTGGGACTGTCTTTTTCCCTCCTTTGATTCTTCTCTTGTCTTGTGATTATAAAATGTTAAGCTATGCTGGTCCTCTTTGGGAAACATTTTCATGGTTACCTGATTTATGCGTCTCCCTAGTTGCAATTGTCATATTGGCTCAATAAATCCTGGCTATAAATGTTCCATCTCAGTTTCTTTTTTAGGTTAACACTGTCAAAGAACCTGGTAGAACCTGCACTGACACCTCGAGTCTTTTTGCTGCAATGATAAATTCCTGTGGTGGTAAATAAAAAAAGGTAGGACTCTTATCCAGAAACTTATACTTCACAGAGTATTGTAGAAGAAAAGCAGTAAAAAAAGACAACATTATATAAACTAAACTAAAAATGAGATATTGACATATTTCAAAACTTTATAGAGAAATGAAAAAGAAGCATCCTTTCCTCTCTGCTTACACAGATGCAAAATAGTACTTAATACTTTTTTATTGATCAAACATATAGGCCTTTGGCAATTTTCCATGTAATTTGGATTTGACTGAGGTAGAACTATTATCTAAATTTTCAAAATGTACAATGCTTGCTTTGATAAATTACATTGACCTTACTATACAAATGCAGGTAAGATTTATTTTCTTTTTCTTTTGTCTTAACTAGACTGTGGTTTTTCCTATCATCCAAATTCCTCTATTAAAGGAAGGGAGGGAGGGAGGTTTTGGTGATGGGGAGCAATAATCAGCTACAATGTATATCGACATAATAAAATTAAAAAAAAAAAAAAAAACCAAATTCCTCTATTAACCAAATATATATCAATTCTATAATCTCTTTAATGGTCCCTAATTCAAATGGGGGTTGTCTATTTTAGGAGATTATACATAAAATTTGATTATAATCTATTCTTTTTTTAAGTTTGATAGTTTTACATTTTCATCTAATTTTGTAATACATTTTGAGTTAATTTTTATATAAAGGGTGAGGTTTAGGTCAAGGTTAGCTTTTTTTCCTATGCCAGTTCAATTGTTCCAGGTCCATTTGTCAAAAAGTCTGTCCTTCGGCCATTGAATTTCTTTTGCACTCGGTCAAAAATCAGTTGAGGGTACTTGTGTGGGGCTATTTTGAGGTTATCTATCTGTTCCGTTGATCCGCGGGTCTATCCCTTTGCCAATACTAACCTATTTCTGTTACTATAGCTATATAGCAAGACATAACATCAGGTTAAGTGATTCCTTTCACTTTATTCTTCTACAAAATCATTTAACTATTCTAGGGCCTATGGCTTTCCATATAAATTTTAGAATAATCTTGACCATATCTTCAATATATTCTGATGAATTTTATTTTAAATTCTATTAAACCAGTGGAACAATTTGGGGGAAATTGGCATCTTTACTATGTTGAGTTTTTTCAGTTCATTGACAGAGTTTGGTTTTACATTTATTTAAGTCATCTTTAATTTATTTAATCATTTAGTCTTTATTTTTATTGTACTTATTTTCTTTCCTGTACTTTGGCTATTTTCTCACAGAGGGAGCCAAGTATGAGGTTAGAGCAATTACCTGAAGAGTTCAAGAAGACCATGAAATCCAAATGTATTTCAGATAAGAACATGTATATTTCTTTAATTAAAACTATCTGAATGATTCTTTGTAGACTGATTTTCCTGTAACAATGTAAAGTTCATTTTCGAAATCTTCAGGATGGATTGTTAAATGTAAAGAGCATGATGGGGAAAAGTAATACAGTATAATACTTACTATCTACAAAAAATGGAAAAATACAAAAGTACATATGCATTTGCTTCCATAAAAACTGAAAAGCTGGTTCAAAAACTTTAAAAAATCTTTTATTTATGAATGAGGGAGGAGGCAGTGTGAGGGGGACAAGGAATAAGAATAGAACCTAGAGTTCTCTGAATAGGTCTTATTTTGAATATATGACTGGAACATTTATATTTTATATAATCACAAAACCAAATTAAATTAAATTAAAAATTTCCAAATATACAAAGTAAATATAAAACAAATGAACTGACAATAGATACAGTTGGTCAGTTAATCACACAGATAAAAAATGATTTTAAATGACTTTAAAACAAAGTACTTTGAAGTATATTCCTGATAGAACATAACCTATGTATATGAAGTACTGCAAACAATCTTAAATTGTCTGTGTAGTTCATTGTTAATAATAGTGCTTATTTTAAGTTGTGAAATGCATTTTATTTTAGAAAAATGAAAATAAGTAATATTTTATCATTGTTAGGAACCAAGATTTTCAGAGTAAGAGAAAGTAGAAACAAATATAAAATCACAGAATAAATACATTTTGATACATTTATATTTAAAAATATGTATTTCCTATCTCTGTTTATTGAAAGTGCCTAGAAGCAACCCAGTAGAGATGAGCACCACCAATCATGTAGGTTTTAGTCTCTAAATATTATCTTCCACTAAAAACTATGGCTTTTGAATTAATGACTGATTCCCACAGCTGAAGCAAGAGTCCACCAAATGAGATGATATTGCAACATCACGTAATTCCAGAAAATAAGGATTCTATGAAAGACCTCAAGTATGACCCTGTGTCAAAAATGCACAGATGATAACTTGAGGGGCCACTTGCCAACCAATAGAAAAATGTGGGCTTCAAATAAAAAAAAATAAAAACTGCACTGGACTGAACCATGTCAAAGGTTTTAAAATACATGTTTGTCAGTGAACTTTCAGAAGGAGAGAACAGACCTATAGTTACTAGAGGTGGGAGGAGGTAGGAGGATAGGGAGTAACTGGGTAAGGGACACAAACAGTAATTACGATTTGTAATGATGAACGTGCTAATAATATTGATTTGTTTATCACATACTGTACACAAATACTGATAGTCAACTCTGTACCCCATAAATATGTATGAAAAAAAATAATAAAAATTAAAAAACCAAAATAAAACACGTTTGTAATAATATTAAAAAGTAAACTAAATAAATTTAATGGACAAATTTGAGGGTGATAATAATCCTGTGTGTTATTCTAAAACTAATACTAGGGAAAACAACCAAACCTTTATACTGCTTTTCCTGTAAATGCTATATCACAGTGAGAAGTACTCATCTATTTATTACAGAAGAAATGATAAAATAAGAAAAGGACCATTTTCCAATGCCTAAAGAAATAATAGGTCTGGTTAATGGTCATTAATGGCTGTTTAAGCCTATTAAGTGAAAGGCTGATGAATGATAGTCTAATGACAGGAAACACATAAACTCACTGATCATTTTTAATGTCACAATCAAAACGACATCCAGATATCTCATGCTTCCTGATGCTGGAACTGAAAATATAGAGGATCACCTGTAAAGTATTCTTGCCAAAAAATGAACCTGAATCTGATCAAGCCTCTGTCTCTAACTGATACCTTACAGGAACAAAAAATTCAGAAGGTGATAAATACATTCCACTTCTGGAACATATAAATTAAAAGAAAAATTTAGAGACTTAAGAGACTCATCAGATAAATATGTGTAATACCTTTGGAATCTCATCCAAACAACCAAGTTAATTTTTTTATTACTTTGTAGATACACATATTTCAGCACTACAGATTAATTGATTTTATGTCTGATATTTAAAACAATCTATTGTGAAGATAAGGTGGAGGGGAATAATATTGGAAATATACTGAAAATTGCGAAAGCTGATTGACAGGATGAGTACATGACAATTCATTATATTATTCTCTCTATTCTTAAATATGTTTGACAATTTCTGCAATACAAAATTAAAACAAAACGAACGGCATCTACTAAAGAATTACTATTTTTTATTTTACGATTTTTATATACGTCTTGGTATTGTTAAGAGATAAGTCATTTTCCATCATTAGGTAACTAGATGAAGCTAATAATGCTTTCATGATAGCTTGCTCCCAATTTTTATTTTTTAAGCATACTTTGAAAACTTTATAGGCTGTCTACAACTTCCACATAATGGAAAACTTTTTTTTTTTTTATTCAGCCAAACATTGAGCAGAATAAAAACAGGTGATTCCTTAAAATGATAAATCACTTGAGAAGCTTAATTTGTTGGCAGAAAAAAGAAGAAAGTAGCCACATTGTGGGATATTCTTTTCTGCATGGAATCCATTGGTATTAAAACCTATTTCAACATGTTATTGATATGATATCAATTAAAACACCTTCTCAGTTGTCCTCTAAGCCCATTGGTGTAAATATCCTGCCCATATTGCTATTCTGGATACTTCTTGTTGTATGACCTCATGCTCTGGCCACATTGATCAGAATAGAAGTTATCTGAAGAAAGCTGAATTAATGAGTTTCTAGAAGCTGAGATATTAGACAAATTCTTCCACAATGGAACAAGTTATAATATTTTAAATCTAGGAGGTATCAATATTCATGTTTCCTGGAAAACTAAAATGGAGAAAAAAATAAAAGTGAGGGTGAAAAGAAGCTGTAACCAACACACTGAAAAAAAGCAGAGACAAGGAGAAAGTTCTTCTAGATTTTGAGTCCTTATTTCCAGTAGTGACACTTCCAGCTCCATTTCTGATCTTTTTTTAATTTGGTTATTTAAATCATCTTTGGATCCCATAATCCAAAAATTCCTTCTTATGCTTAACTAGTTTTCATTTTATTTTAGTTAACTGGAAAGAAACATATACACTTACACTTGACTAATGCTATAAATATCAACTTCTTTGGAACAGAAACTTTAGATTAACACTGTATGATAGGTTGGGTCAAGAAATAGAAACACTATGAAGTTTTATTCACACAGAATTCTGAAGGCTTTCCCAAGGGTAGAATCGAGATGTTTAGTTCAAATGTTAGATGAAGTTCCACTGTTATTATGGATAGAAGAAAGTCCCTCTAAAAACTTCTTAACAAGAAAAGACTCAGTAAAGACTTGGAAGATATCTTTTGCTTTACAAATAAGATGAATCTTCAATTCCACACACACTACTTACATGCTGAACAACTCCATTGTTGTAGGCCCAAATGACATCAGAACTGCAGATTAGAGGCAGGGAGCTATACACATTTCTCAGTGCTGTAGGAACTGATTTTCTAGGTTGACATCAAAATTCATAAACCTTTGTTTCCTTTAATACAAGCCAAAATTCATAGACCTGGAAACTTGATACTTTCTTTGATTCATACTTCTTTTTAAGCTGGCCTTAAAATTGAAATTGGGTTTATTTTTGCCAATACATCATTCATAATTCAGCCTGAATCACATGTGATCTTATTAACTTGAAGAAAAAGAGAGCAATATATATTCTGACACAAAAATTCCTTGAGAATTCTAGTGATTTTTAGCACAAGGCTAAGGTTATCTGGTAAAACAAATGGTAGAAGTTATGATACTGATTGCTGCGATGAGTAACTTTATTACTCTTTTTTTTTTTTTTAAGTTTTATTTTGTTGATATACATTGTGGCTGATTATTCTCCCCATCACCAAAACCTCCCTCCCTTCTCCCTCCCCCCCTACCCCCCAACAATGTCCTTTCAATGTCGTATCAACTTCAAGTAGTTGTGGTTGTTATATCTTCTTCCCTCCCCGCCCCAGGTGTGTGTGTGTGTGTGTGTGTGTGTGTGTGTGTGTGTGTGTGTGTGTGTGTGTGTGTGTGTGTGTGTGTGTGTGTGTGTGTGAATTTATATATTAATTTTTAGCTCCCACCAATAAGTGAGAACATGTGGTATTTCTCTTTCTGTGCCTGACTTGTTTCACTTAATATAATTCTCTCAAGGTCCATCCATGTTGTTGCAAATGGCAGTATTTCATTCGTTTTTATAGCTGAGTAGTATTCCATTGTGTAGATGTACCACATTTTCCATATCCACTCAGCTGATGATGGACATTTGGGCTGGTTCCAACTCTTGGCTATTGTAAAGAGTGCTGCGATAAACATTGGGGAACAGGTATACCTTCGACTTGATGATTTCCATTCCTCTGGGTATATTCCCAACAGTGGGATAGCTGGGTCGTATGGTAGATCTATCTGCAATTGTTTGAGGAACCTCCATACCATTTTCCATAGAGGCTGCACCATTTTGCAGTCCCACCAACAATGTATGAGAGTTCCTTTTTCTCCGCAACCTCACCAGCATTTATCGTTCAGAGTCTTTTGGATTTTAGCCATCCTAACTGGGGTTAGATGGTATCTCAATGTGGTTTTGATTTGCATTTCCCGGATGCTGAGTGATGTTGAGCATTTTTTCATATGTCTGTTGGCCATTTGTATATCTTCCTTAGAGAAATGCCTACTTAGCTCTTTTGCCCATTTTTTAATTGGGTTGCTTGAATGAGAGATTTCATCACTTGTCATAAAAATGAAAAGTTAAAATCAACTCAATATAGAATATCACTGTGAGTTGCCATATAGAAGACCGCTTGAAACTTCAATTTCTTATGCAAACCAAACTACAGATGTTTACTATTGAAATTTACTTCTACACAGAAATAGAGTTTACTTTTAGTTTTATTGAGAATTTTTTTATTTATTTACTTTTTTGAAAGTGGAATTCATTTTTACATGAAAGAGGAAATTTAGAGAGGTATAATTCCTTGTCAGGATTGTTTTTCTATTCTGCCTCTGTGAGAAATATAAATGTTCAGTGCTATAGATTTTATAAAAAATATTTGATGAATAAGATTATGTTCATTTTTCTGGGGACAAAAACAATTTCTTAGTTACACAAAGGGACCTATAACTAAATTTATGTTCAGTACTAATGATTTAAAAATATTTGTGTGTTTATATACATATTAGTATGTATTTATGGTTGTCTCTACTACTGAGGAATGTTAATTATTTGGGTTTTATTTGCCATGAAAATAGTAGGTTTGAATAATTGGCTTATAACAGAGTACCTAACTGGCACATTTTTTTCCAGAATGAAAAAAAAGAATGGTATTTAAAATATATATTTATTATATTTACATATTTATATAACCAGCAAAGTTTGTTTTTTAGGGTAGATATAAAAGATTGATTCTGAGATACTGCTATAGTCTAAATGAATAGAGACATATTTATAAATGAATGATTTTTAGGCATTCCTTAGTATTAAAGAAAATGTTAGGTAAAGATAATAGATTATTAGAAGAAATACTATGTGCAAGAAAGAAGGAAAGGAATTAACAGAGAAAATAATGAAAAAGTATATGAGTTCAATATTCAATGGTATATTTAAGGAATCACAGACTCCAATGCCCCTTCTTTTTTCTTTGTCCTGTGTTTTGTGACTTGAACTTGCTCTTCTTGAAGTTGCAAATCATAACAGAATGTCTTCAAAATCCCCTCTTCAATGCTTCCAAAGAACAGTAATAAGACACATTTTGATCTAAGAATTTTTTAAACTGCTAATCACCTGACTATAAAACAGTGAAGATAATAAAAATAACATTAGAAATTTTACATTCACTTTATACCAACAGATAGAGATTCTGAAATTTTTGGCCCGAATTATTGTTTCTCTTCTACACACTTGCTTATTTGTGTCAGTTTGTGTCCTCTGGGAAATAGACATCAAGACAGAGTTAATAGTGCCGGAGATTTATTGGGGGTAATGACTGAGAAAGTTAAAGGTGGAGGAAGCATGAGTTGGGTATAAAGCATTCAGACCATGATACAGATCTGATACCAATGAGAGGAGATGGAAAAAGAAGGAAAATTGGGTAGGAAAGACCTCTAATTGTGATGTAGCTCTTAAAAATGTGTTGGTGAATCCAAAGGGAAGATCTGGCTCATAGACTGATCAATAGAGGAGTTCTCTTCCAGGCAGAGGTCATTGCAACTTTTTGGCAAGAGCTAGAGCTGCTGTTACACAACTTGGGCAGATAAAGTACGAAGAAACATAAATAATTCACTTGGGTGTTTCTTGGTATTCCTGTCCCAGTTGTGATTGTATAGTGACAAGCTCAGTAGGGTTAAGGAATGGAAGATGAAAAAATTGCCCTAAAATAATTACTGAAGCCCTAAATACTTTAGCACAGATGTCTCCTTAGTGTCAAAATCATTTTAGAAATATGTAGAACATTGTTCTATTGCTCTTAGGACTGTGTCAGCTTTCATGTTACCCCGATATCTAGATGATGGCTGTTAGGTTACGTTTTACATCTTCACTTTGTTGAAATTATGCCAGTCCTATTTTACCTAGGTCCAGCAGAAACTTAAAAAACAAATTTCAGTTCTAATACCTTTAGGCAGTCTATTACCTAAAGATATTATATTCTTTCAAGGCCCAATTAAAACCAATTTTGTCATCCAACTAATTAGCTCTTGTTTTAAATCTCAGAGAAATATAATTTAAACATATAAAATATTTCATTTTTCCATACAATGCCCTGTCTCATTTATAATTTGTTAATTTCTTTATCTTTTACTCCCATACTCCACTTCTATTTTCCTTCTGAACCCCATAGGTTACCATTCAAATATATTTAATATTTAACTTTTTGTTGTATGCTTAAAAAATGAGAATTATTTGGTATGCATTTATTTTAAAGAAATTTTTGGTATCTATTATAGAATAAGAATTAATAGAATATCTTGTTCTATTTCTTAACTATTTTCATTAAGCTTTTTGTTAAGATCCATTTTAACATCTATTCATAATACTCATACCATTAAATGCACCTACCATATTTTGCTTGTTGACTCTTCAAGGGTTGGATTCCCAGGTTTGTTCTAACTACCTGATATAACAAAGAACACTGGAATGAACATTCCAGTTCATATTCCCTAACAGGCCTTATGCGTGGGAGAAGGTTTGCTGAGTTATAGTATGTGAATGTATTTAATTTGATGGAGTGGTGCCAGTTTGCTTTCTTATATGGCTTCACCAGTCTACAGCTTCTCTAGCAGGTTCCATACGTCCTCAGATTATCAACAGTGTTTGGCTTTATCCAACCTCTTTATTTCTTACCAGTAAAATAGACCTAAAGTGATATTTATTATTGAATTAATTTGCATTTATCCAAATATTAATTATTTTATACCTCTATTTATAGACTTGATAGATTTGGGGTTTCCCTCTTTAGACATTTTCTGCACATAATCTATTTTTCAATTTGCAATTTCTTGTTAATCTGCAGGAATTTGTTATATGTGCTTAAATAACCCCTTTTTGGTTTGGGGCATTATAAATAACTTTTCCTGTTCTGTCAGTTGTGTATTGTTTTTTTATGCTGTCTTCCCCTGAATAGAAATAATATAATCAGATCACAATACTTTGCTTTCTGTTTTGTGCCTTTGAAAAATTTTAGAAAGTTCTTTCCTGTCTCTTTATTATTAAAGAAATTCTCTTACATTTTTCTCTATTAAGTGTTTTTCTTTGTTTTCCAAATTTAGGTTTATAATCCAGGTACAGTTCACCTTTGTACACGGCTTTAGGATCTATTTGGGTTTTTAATCTCTCTATATTAAAAAAAAACTGTACATAAATGATTTTAAGGGCATGTTAAGTAACAGCAAAAACTGTAGGCAACACAAAGTCTCTCGCTTGAGGAATGGACAAACTGTGGTATATCCATACAATAGGATATTAAGCAATAAAGAGAAATAAACTACTGATATATGAAGGAAAATGTGTATGTTATTTAATTATACCAAGTAAACAAAGCCGTATCAAAAGGCTCATATACTATATGATTCTATTTACAGAACAATCTGGAAAACACAAAACAATAGCGACAGGAAGCACATCAGTAGTTGCCAAAGACTGTAAATGGAAAAAGTGTCAACTATAAAGGGACACATGAAAATTTGGGGAGTGATAAAACCGTTGTATGTCTTGATTGCAGTGGTAGTTACATAACTATATGAGTTTATCAACACTTGAAGAATTTTACATTAGGTTTGGGCAATTTACTATACATAGATTATACCTTAATGCCTTTTTTTCGGTTTGTTTTTTAATGAGCAAGGCTTTCTAGTCAAACAATCATTTTATTTTATTTTATTTTATTTTATTTATTTATTTATTTATTTATTTATTTGTCTTTTTCGTGACCGGCACTCAGCCAGTGAGTGCACCGGCCATTCCTATATAGGATCCGAACCAGCGGCAGGAGCGTCGTCGCGCTCCCAGCGCCACACTCTCCCGAGTGCACCACGGGCTCGGCCCCCAAACAATCATTTTAAAGAGAACATAGTAAATCCAAAGAAATAATAAAAATGAAACAACAGAGGTAATGGCGTAAATCAATGAAATAGTGAACAAGATATGTATTATAGAAAATTAAACCAAAATTTGGATCTTCGAAAAGATTAATTTTGATATAACATTCTGGCAAAAAGAACCAAGAAAATAGAGAAAAGCTGCAAACAGTATATTTAACTAAAAGTACAGGGGAGTGCTGCTGATTCAAGAAAAATATAACAGAGAGTACTGTAAACTAATACACAATAATAAATTTGAAAACCCACATGAACCAGCATTCCAATTAAATCATGTCCTCAATGAGCTTTTCGGTCAAGGTGAGTAGCAGCACCCTTTGAAATACCCAGGGTAGAGTCCCCAGTCAGTGTGCCAGTGCAGGCTGCCCTGCAGTGAGAGTTAGACAGTGCTAACGTACTCATTCCTTTAAACATTGAGTGCTGGGCTGGTGGCTTCTGGAGTCACCTGGCCTGACAACCTTTTTTTTTTTTTTTTTTTTTTTTTTTTTTTTGTCGTTTTTTTTTTCGTGACCGGCACTCAGCCAGTGAGTGCACCGGTCATTCCTATATAGGATCCGAACCCGCGGCGGGAGCGTCGCCGCGCTCCAAGCGCAGCACTCTACCGAGTGCGCCACGGGCTCGGCCCCCTGACAACCTTTTTGCCTTAAGCAGCTTTCTCAGTCAGGTCCCATACCAATGTCATCATTTTATATGCATATCATGCCATGAAGGAGATTGGGAGGCATCTTCAAGCATCTCGTCAAAATAATAAATTCTCACTAGCTATACGTATTTAATCCTATCTTTTCTGCAAATCCTGTGCAAATCATAAACACCCCAGTACATTCTGAATTCAGGATTTATTCTGAGAATTTATAAATAAGCCTGTTCTTAGTGCCACGGTCCACCCACGGCCACATAATTCTTGACTTTTTAATATACCTCCACGATGAAGTTGCACAAGGTCTATGGAACTCAGGGAATATGCAGTATATCAGCATGTTTTCTGCATTCTCACAAATTATTGATTTAAACAAGCACAATATTTTCCTAGAAGGTCAAACACCTCGCCTCCTTATTATATATCACTTGCTCTGGTAACAACCCAAAGTGTGACAAAGGCTTCCATGACCTCTCCCTCTCAAGTATTCTGGAAATAAAATATTTCTGGATTGGGGACTTTAAGAAATTTCACTTGGCACTAATCTAGGAGAAAGCAGGGATGGTATCATTTCTTTGTTTGTTTTATTTTTGCTTTCTGATAGGTTTCTATCCAGAGGAGGTGGATGGGATGACCTCTAGTGATGCAATATCCAGATGCTGCCTGAAGTACTAGGACAGTACTTCTTAAGAGTTGGAGCATGTCCTAATCATCTGCACCATTCTCTGTATCATTAGCCCATTTTTTGGATATAACAACAGGACCTGCCTCTTCTCAGAGCCACCATACATCTAAGCTCAGGATAGGCTTTAATATTTGATCTTTACAGGAATGATCCAATCAACACCTGCCATTGGAAAGGCTTTTAAAATCATTTGAACATGTGGTCATCCTCAATCCACTCTTCACTATCACTAGACTTCTCTAGTGCTTCTATGAGCATATCTTTCTACCATTTTGCCCCCCTCCCCCAACTCCAGGGAACTGGGAGCTCTGGAGCAAATTTGGAAGTTGTCGACTCTGGTAGTGTAATGTTGCTGAGGAAGGAGATGCTAGCCAGGTAAAGGAAGTAAAGAAGATTTTATTAGCAAGCAGCAAGTGGACCCACTGGGCTGAGCCAAAAAATGGTTTCAGCACCAAGAGGCAGTTGAGTGTTTTCTTTTATAGGGTTAAGATTGGCATCTGCCAGGTCCAGCTTGCTCATGGGAACAGAGATTTGGGGACACAGAAACCTTGGGCCAATGGAGGAAAACAGTTACAATGTTACACTCTGGGTACATCTTGCTCAAGCTGCTCCTGGGAACATAGACTTAGGGAGATAGAAACTTAGAGGAATGAAACAGAGAAACAAAACCGGAGGGTGGTGCTTTCTAAAAGTCAGGTTCTCAGTTCTAGGGACCTAACAGGTAGGACCCAGGAAAAATGCATGTCTGAGACTTCTCTGATATTTGTGACTTGTCCTTGGGGTGCTCTCCAATGCCTAAATATTTGTGGTAAGTTCTATCTCACATCATAGATATTTGCATTTGTGCCAAATGTCAATTGCAAGATTGCCATTAAATGATGAAAGCATCGTTTATACTGTAACCAAGTGCCAAAGCAAAAAAACTCACCAGGGATTATAAACCAGTGCCAGTGCTTTCCCTCTGCTTAGGCTACACTTTCAATTGTAATTATAATTTCTTTTCTACAGTGACTTGTATCTTGAAAAGAACAATTATTATAGCTCCTTCCATCTCTTAAGTGACTGAATATTATTTCCTCCTCTTTCTTTGTTACAAACCCCACAATGTGGTACAGATTACATTTTTAAAAAGTCACATTTCATAAATATTTCAAAAGAACTAAAAAGAAAAGGGCTAAAAGTTAAGTCCCTCTGTAGCACATCTCAAGAAAAAACAAGATACTAATAAAAAGACAAACCATAAGTGTGACCTATAGAAAGGCATTCCTCTTCCTATGCTTTTAAATACCTTTTCTTAGATGGTATCTGGAAGCTGAAACTCTTTATTGTACTCCTCTTTTATTTCAGGGGTAACTTGTCAACTCCTCACCTTTCTGTCTCTATGCCTCACCGATCTATTCATCCGACGAGACCACTCTTCCCTGCACTTAGTACTGAAAGTTTATTAGAGTGAAAAAAAATAATGAGCAGTGAACCAATGTTTTTTCAGGTGAAGACTGTAATTTTCAGCTCACAATTTCAATTCTTCAGCACAGAAATAGTCTGAAAACATAAGTGAATATAGATAATAAAAGATTGATCACCATTACTTTTTAAAATTAATTACTTTATTTATTTTTTATTGGTTATGAATATTCATGACATACAAAGGTGATTGTCACCCCTTGAGCCCATAATGTGAGGGCCAGATTCATACTGGAAGCATACCCATTACTACAAACTGCATTTTTACCCTGTGCCCCCCCACCCAATTACCCCTTCCTCCCTCTCCATCCCCATTTCCCCCCCACTCCACTTTATAGTCAAAGGAATGTTCTCTCCCTCTGCAAGTCCAACGCACTACTGTGATCTTTCCTTCCTTCTTTCTCTCTTACCTCCCACATATGAGTGAGCACATGAGGTATTTATCTTAACAAAAGTTTCACCAGGCTTATCCATGTTGTTGCAAATGGGAGAATTTCATTCTTTTTTATGGTGGAGTAGTATTCCATAGTGTATATACATCCTTATCCAATCATCCATTGATAGACATTTTGGTTGGTTCCATGTCTTGGCTATTGTAAACAGAGCTGCGATGAACATGGGAGTGCAGGTATCACTTCGGCATGATAATTTCCATTCCTCTGGGTATATACCCAGAAGTGGGATTGCTGGATAGCATGGAAGATCTATCTGTAGTTGCTTGAGAAACCTCCATACTGTTTTCCATAGTGGTTGTACTAATTTACACTCCCACCAACCATGTAGGAGTGTTCCCTTCTCTCCACACCCTCGCCAGCATTTGTTATTCACCATCTTTTTTATTATAGCCAGTCTAACTGGGATGAGGTGGTATCTCAATGTACTTTTAATTTGCATTTTCCTGATGACTAGTGATGTTGAGCAATTTTCCTGTACCTGTTGGCCATTTGTAAGTCTTCCTTTGAAAAATGTCTATTCAGCTCCTTTGCCCATTTTTAAATTGAGGGGTTTTTTGTTTGTTTGTTTGTTTGTTTGTTTTACTGTATAATTGCTTGAGTTCCTTGTATATTATGCATACAAATCCCTTGTCAGATGCATAGTTAGCAAAACTTTTATCCCACTCTGTAGGTTGTAGTTTCACTCTTGGTTATTTCCTTTGCTGTGCAGAAGTTTTATAGTTTGATATAGTTCCTTTTGTTTATTTTTTCTTTTGTTGCTTGTGATTTTGGGCTCATGTTCATAAAGTCTGTGCCCAGACCATGTTGCTGCAGTGTTTCACCTATATTTTCCCTTAGTATTGATACAGGTTCGGGCCTTATACTTAAGTCTTTAATCCATTTTGAGTTGATTTTAGTATATGGTGAGAGGTGCATATCTGGTTTCATTCTTCTGCATATGGATATCCAGTTTTCCCGGTACCACTTGTTGAAGAAACTGTCTTTTCCCCAATAGAAAAGACATTATTTTCCCTCAGATGGCTGTGAGCCTGAGGGAAGATTTCTGGGTTCTCAATTCTACTCCACTTGTCTTAATGTCTATTTTTATACCAGTACCATGCTGTTTTGGTTATGACAGCTTTGTAGTATAATTTGAAGTCAGGAAGTGTTATACTTCTGGCTTTATATTTTTTTGCTAAGGATTGCTTTTGCTATTTGGGGTCTTTTGTTGTTCCATATGAAAGTTAGGATTTTTTTTTTTTTTCTATTTCTGTGAAGAATGTCATTGGCATTTTGATGGGGATTGCATTGAATCTGTAGATTGCTTTGGGTAGTATAGACATTTTCACAATGTAAATTCTTCCAATTCAAGAGCATGGAATATCTTCTCATATTTTTGTGTCTTCTTTCATTTCAGAAGTGGTTTGTAGTTCTCATTGTAGAGATCTTTCACATCCTTGGTTAAATTGATCCCGAGGTATTTTATTACTTTTGTGACAATTATAAATGGTCTTACATTCTTCATTTCTCTTTCTGTTAGATTATTATTTGAGTACATAAATGCAACTGATATTTGGGTATTTGTTTTGTATCCTGCAATGTTACTAAAGTTATTAACCAGCTCTAGGAGTTCTTTGATAGAGTTTTAGATTTTTCTATACATAGTATCAGGTCATCTGTAAATAGAGACAGTTTGACTTCATGTTTTCCAATCTGAATTACTTTTATTTCTTTCTCCTTCTGGCTTGCTCTGGCTAGTTCCTCCAGTACTATGTTAAATAGAAGTGGTGAGAGTGGGAATCCTTGGGTTATTCCTGTTTTTAAGGGAAAGGCCCTCGGTTTTTCACCATTCAGAACAATACTGGCAGCGGGCTTGTCATAAATGGCTTTTATTGTGTTAAGATATTTTCCTTCTATACCTAATTTGTTCAAAGTCTTTATCATGAAGAGATGTTGAATTTTGTCAAATGCTTTTTCAGCATCTATTGAGATAATTGTATGGTCTTTGTCCTTGAGTTTGTTGATGTGATGTACCACATTTATTGACTTTTGTATGCTGAACCATGCTTGCAGCCCTGGGATGAATCCAACTTGATCATAGTGTCTAATTCTTTTGATATGTTACTGTATTTTGATTGCTAATATTTTGTTGAAGATTTTGGCATCTATGTTCATCAAGGATATTGGCCTGTAATTTTCTTTTTTTGTTGTGTCTTTATCTGGTTTTGGTATCAGAGTTATGTTGGCCTCATAGAATGAGTTTGGGAGAATAGCTTCAGTTTCAATTGTTTGGAATTTTCTGAGGAGAATTGGTATTAAATCCTCTTTAAAAGTTTGATAGAATTCAGCTGTAAAGCCATCTGGACCTGGACTTTTCCTTGCTGGAAGATTGCTAATTACCACTTCAATCTCCTTGCTGGTTATTGGTCTGTTCAGGTGTTCTGTCTCTTCTTGGTTCAGTCTTTGTATGTGTCTAGAAACTTATCCATATCTTCTAGATTTTCATATTTGTTGTCATACAGTTGTTTATTATAATCTCTAATGATTCTTTGTATTTCTGTGGTATCAATTGTAATGCCTCCCTTTTCATTTCTTATTTTTGTTACTTGGGTTTTCTGTATTCATTTTTTGTTTGTTTGTTAACCTAGCTAATGGTTTTTCTATTGTATTTATCTTCTCGAAAAACCAACTTTTTGTTTTGTTGATCTTTTCTATTGTTTTTTGGGTCTCTATTTCATCTAGTTCTGTTCTGATCTTAATTATTTCCTTCTGTCTACTAACTTTAGGTTTGGATTGTTGTTGTTTTTCAAGTTCTTTGAAGCACAGTGTTAGGTCATTTATTTGAAGTCTTTCCATTCTTTTGAAGTAACCATTTATTGCAATAAATCTGCCTCTTAGTACTACTTTTGCAGTATTCCACGGGTTTTGGTATGATGTATCTTTATTACCATTAGTTTCTAGAAATGTTTTGATTTTCTGTTTAATTTTTTTGGGGGGGAACAATAGATCATTCAGGAGACTATTGTTTACTTTCCATTTATTTGTATACTTTCCAGAGTTTTGCTTGTTAGTAATTTCCAGTTTTAGTCCATTGTGGTCTGAAAGGATACTTGGAATGATTTCAATTTTTAAAAATTTGCTGAGGCTAGATTTGTGGTCTAATACGTGGTCTACCCTGGAGAATGTTCCATGAGCTGATGAGAAGAAAGTATATTATGTGGTCGTTGGGTGAAATGTTCTGTAATATATCTGCCAGTTCCAGTTGGTCTAATGTGTAGTTTAAATCCTGTGTCCCTTCATTGATTTGTTGCCTGGAAGACCTGTCCCACTCTGAGGGAGGGGTGTTCAGGTCACCCACTATTAACGTATCAGGGCCTATTTCTTTCTTTCTGTCTAAGAGTGTTTGCTTTATATATCTGAGTGCTCCAGTAATGGGTGCATACATATTTATGATTACTATGTCCACTAGCTGGATTGATCCTTTTATCATTATATTGTGGCCTTCTTTGTCTCTTTTTATGTTTTTTGGTTTAAAGTCTATTTTATCCAATATAAGAATAACTATTCCTGCTTCTTTTGGGTTTCCATTTGCATATATATCTTTTTTCATCCCTTCACTTTTTGTCTGTGTATGTCTCTATATGTGAGATGGGTCTCTTTGAGACAGCATATACTTGGGTCTAGCTTTTTAATACAATGAGTCAATCTGCACCTTTCGAATAGGGAGTTTAATACATTCACATATAGGGTGGCTATTGTCAAATATTGATTTTTGTTTAGATGTTTTAAATATCCTTTGATCCTTTCTTCCCCTTTTATTTCTCTTCAGTGTTATTTGGATATTTGTGGTGGCATGATTTAGGTTCTTAGACTTCCTCACTGGCATTTCTGTTTTAACAGCAGGTTTTGCTCTTTCTTGTGTATCCGTGGTAGTGACGTTCATTATTCAGATTTCAGATGAAGGACTCCCTTGAGAATTTCTTGCAGGGCTCATCGTGTGGTGGTGAACTCCCACAATTTGTGTTTGTCTGGTAAGTACACTATTTCTCCCTGAAGGAGAGGCTTGCTGGGTAAAGTATTCTTGGCTGGAAATTTTTTATCTTTTAGTGTTTTGAATACACTATTCCACTTTCTTCTGGTCTGCAGTGTATCAGTTGAGAAGTCTGCTGTTAGTAAGATAGGGGTTCCCTTATAGTTGTCTTGACAGTTTTCTCTAGCTGCTTTTAGAATTCTCTCTTTGTCTTTGAGCTTTGCAAATTTGAATATAATGTGTATTGGAGAGGATATTTTTGAATTCAGTCTGTTCAGGGAAGCCTGAGATTCCTGGATGCAGAGGACTGGAAATTTTCCTCAGGCTGTAAAGTCTCTGGTGTAGGAAAAAGATTTGTGGCACAGCAAGGTTGCTGGCTCAAGGACATACAGGTTACTGCTTGATATGTGTAGATACTGGAAAATTGCTGGAGGGAGAAGGGATGTTTGCTAAGATCAAGCTTTTGTTGATAGGACCACTTAATTTTTTTTTTTTTTTTTTTTTTGGCTGATTGAAGTTTGGTCTTTCCTTCTTTATTTTTTTTATTTATTTATTTTTTAAATTTTATTTTGTCGCTATACATTGTGACTGATTATTGCTCCCCATCACCAAAACCTCCCTCCCTTCTCCCTCCCCCCTCCCATCCAACAATGTCCTTTCTGTTTGCTTGTCGTATCAACTTCAAATAATTGTGGTTGTTATATATTCTCCCCCCCCGGTTTTTGTGTGTGTGTGTGTGTCTGTGTGTGTGTGTGTGTGAATTTATATATTAATTTTTAGCTCCCACCAATAAGTGAGAACATGTGGTATTTCTCTTTCTGTGCCTGACTTGTTTCACTTAATATAATTCTCTCTAGGTCCATCCATGTTGTTGCAAATGGCAGTATTTCATTCGTTTTTATAGCTGAGTAGTATTCCATTGTGTAGATGTACCACATTTTCCGTATCCACTCATCTGATGATGGACATTTTGGCTGGTTCCAACTCTTGGCTATTGTAAAGAGTGCTGCGATGAACATTGGGGAACAGGTATACCTTCGACTTGATGATTTCCATTCCTCTGGGTATATTCCCAACAGTGGGATAGCTGGGTCATATGGTAGATCTATCTGCAATTGTTTGAGGAACCTCCATACCATTTTCCATAGAGGCTGAACCATTTTGCAGTCCCACCAACAATGGATGAGAGTTCCTTTTTCTCCACAACCTCACCAGCATTTATCGTTCAGAGTCTTTTGGATTTTAGCCATCCTAACTGGGGTTAGATGGTATCTCAGTGTGGTTTTGATTTGCATTTCCCTGATGCTGAGTGATGTTGAGCATTTTTTCATATGTCTGTTGGCCATTTGTATATCTTCCTTAGAGAAATGCCTACTTAGCTCTTTTGCCCATTTTTTAATTGGGTTGCTTGTTTTCTTCTTGTACAGTTGTTTGAGTTCCTTATATATACTGGATATTAATCCTTTGTCAGATATATATTTTGCAAATATTTTCTCCCACTCTGTTGGTTGTCTTTTAACTCTTTTAATTGTTTCTTTTGCTGTGCAGAAGCTTTTTAGTTTGATATAATCCCATTTGTTTATTTTTCCTTTGGTTGCCCGTGCTTTTGGGGTCGTATTCATGAAGTCTGTGCCCAGTCCTATTTCCTGGAGTGTTTCTCCTATGTTTTCTTTAAGAAGTTTTATTGTTTCAGGGTGTATATTTAAATCCTTAATCCATTTTGAGTTGATTTTAGTATACGGCGAGAGGTATGGATCTAGTTTCATTCTCCTGCATATGGATATCCAATTGTCCCAGCACCATTTGCTGAAGAGGCAGTCCCTTCGCCACTGAATAGGCTTGGTGCCTTTGTCAAAGATCAGCTGACAGTAAGTGTGTGGGTTGATTTCTGGATTCTCTATTCTATTCCATTGGTCAGTGTGTCTGTTTTTATGCCAGTACCATACTGTTTTGGTTATTATAGCTTTGTAGTATAGCTTAAAGTCAGGTAGTGTTATGCCTCCAGCTTTATTTTTTTTGCTCAGCATTGCTTTGGCTATGCGTGGTCTTTTATTGTTCCATATAAATGTCTGGATAGTTTTTTCCATTTCTGAGAAAAATGTCTTTGGAATTTTGATGGGGATTGCATTGAATTTGTATATCACTTTGGGTAGTATGGACATTTTCACTATGTTGATTCTGCCAATCCAAGAGCATGGGATATCTTTCCATCTTCTTGTATCCTCTCTAATTTCTCTCAGCAGTGTTTTGTTGTTCTCATTATAGAGATTTTTCAACTCCTTGGTTAACTCAATTCCTAAGTATTTTATTTTTTTGGTGGCTATTGTAAATGGGCAGGCTTTCTTGATTTCTCTTTCTGCATGTTCACTATTGGAGAAAAGAAATGCTACTGATTTTTGTTTGTTGATTTTGTATCCTGCTACTGTGCTGAAATCATTTATCAATTCCAGCAGTTTTTTTGTAGAGGTTTTAGGCTGTTCGATATATAGGATCATGTCATCTGCAAACAGGGACAGTTTGACTTCATCTTTTCCAATCTGGATGCCCTTTATTTCCTTCTCTTCTCTGATTGCTCTGGCTAGTACTTCCAACACTATGTTGAATAGGAGTGGTGAGAGTGGGCATCCTTGTCTAGTTCCTGTTCTTAAAGGAAAAGCTTTCAGCTTTTCCCCATTCAGGATGATATTGGCTTTGGGTTTGGCATATATGGCTTTAATTATGTTGAGATACTTTCCCTCTATACCTAACTTATAGAGGGTCTTTGTCATGAATGAGTGCTGAACTTTATCAAATGCTTTTTCAGCATCTATAGAGATGATCATATGGTCCTTGTGTTTGAGTTTATTAATATGGTGTATCACATTTATTGATTTGCGTATGTTGAACCAACCTTGCATCCCTGGGATGAATCCCACTTGATCGTGATGAATAATTTTACGTATGTGTTGCTGTATTCTGTTTGCTAGTAATTTAGTAAGGATTTTTGCATCTATATTCATCAAGGATATTGGCCTGTAGTTTGCTTTTTTGGTTATATCTGTACCTGGTTTTGGTATCAGGATGATGTTTGCTTCATAGAATGAGTTTGGGAGATTTGCGTCCTTTTCAATCTTTTGGAATAGTTTGTAAAGAATCGGTGTCAATTCCTGTTTGAATGTTTGGTAAAATGCTGCTGTGAATCCATCTGGTCCTGGGCTTTTCTTTGTTGGGAGCCTTCTGATAACAGCTTCAATCTCCTTTATTGTTATTGGTCTGTTCAAATTTTCTATGTCTTCACAGTTCAGTTTTGGGAGCTTGTGTGTGTCCAGAAATTTATCCATTTCCTCCAGATTTTCAAATTTGTTGGCGTATAGTTGTTTATAGTAGTCTCGAATGATTCCTTGTATTTCAGATGAATCAGTTGTAATATCGCCTTTTTCATTTCTAATTTTTGTTATTTGAGTCTTCTCTCTTCTTTTTTTTGTTAGCCATGCTAATGGTTTGTCAATTTTATTTGTCTTTTCAAAAAACCAACTTTTTGATTCGTTGATCTTTTGAATTGGTTTTTGGTTTTCAATTTCATTCAGTTCTGCTCTGATCTTAATGATTTCTTTCCATCTACTAACTTTAGGTTTGGATTGTTCTTGTTTATCTAGTTCTTTAAGGTGAAGTGTTACTTTGTTCACTTGCCATCTTTCTATTCTTCTGAAGTGAGCGTTTAATGCAATAAATTTTCCCCTCAATACTGCTTTTGCAGTATCCCACAGGTTTTGGTATGATGTATCATTGTTTTCATTAGTTTCAATAAATTTTTTGATTTCCTGCTTGATTTCTTCTTGGACCCATATGTCATTAAGTAGAATGCTGTTTAATTTCCATGTGTTTGTATAGTTTCCAGAGTTTCGTTTGTTATTAATTTCTAGTTTTAATCCATTGTGGTCTGAGAAGATACATGGGATAATTCCAATTTTTTTGAATTTATTGAGACTTTATTTGTGACCTAATATGTGATCTATCCTGGAGAATGATCCATGTGCTGATGAGAAGATTGAATATTCTGAGGTTGTTGGGTGGAATGTTCTGTAGATATCTGCCAATTCCAATTGGTCTAGAGTCTTGTTTAGATCTTGTGTTTCTCTACTGATTCTTTGCCTAGATGGTCTGTCTAATATTGACAGTGGGGTGTTCAGGTCCCCTGCTATTATGGTATTAGTGTCTATTTCCTTCTTTAGGTCTAATAGAGTTTGTTTTATAAATCTGGCTGCTCCAACATTGGGTGCATACATATTTATGATTGTTATGTCTTCTTGATGGATCAGTCCTTTTATCATTAAGTAGTGTCCCTCATTGTCTCTTTTTATGGTTTTTAGTTTAAAGTCTATTTTGTCAGATATAAGAATAGCTACTCCAGCTCGTTTTTCTTTTCTGTTTGCATGGTAAATCTTTTTCCATCCTTTCACTCTTAGTCTGTGTGAATCTTTATGGGTGAGGTGGGTCTCTTGTAGGCAGCATATAGTTGGGTCCTGCTTTTTGATCCAGTCAGCCAGTCTGTGTCTTTTAATTGGGGAATTTAAGCCTTTTACATTAAGAGTTGTTATTGAAAGGTGTTGATTTATTCCTAGCATTTTATTGGTTGTTTGGTTGTCTTAGGTGTCTTTTGTTCCTTGCTTTCTGATTTACTGTTTGGTTTCTTTGTTTGTTGGTTCCTTAGGTTGTAGATAGTGTTTTTGTTAGCTTGTTTTCTCTTCATGAATGCCATTTTTATTATACTAGCGGGTTTAGATTTTTCTTGGGTTTTTATGGCAGTGGTAGTTATTTTTCAGGAACCAAACCCAGTACTCCCTTGAGGATTTCTTGTAAGGGTGGTCTTGTGGTAGTGAACTCCCGCAGTTTTTGTTTGTCTGAGAAATATACTATTTGCCCCTCATTTCGGAAGGATAGCCTTGCAGGGTAGAGTATTCTTGGCTGGCAATCTTTGTCTTTTAGTATTTTGAAAATATCATCCCATTCCTTTCTAGCTTTTAGGGTTTGTGATGAAAAGTCTGATGTTTACCCGATTGGGGCTCCCTTATAGGTGATTTGACGCTTCTCTCTTGCAGCTTTTAAGATTCTCTCTTTATCTCTGAGTTTTGCCAATTTGACTATGACATGTGTTGGAGAAGGTCTTTTTGGGTTGAATACATTTGGAGATCGTTGAGCTTCCTGGATCTGAAGATTTGTGATTTTTCCTATACCTGGGAAGTTTTCTGCCACTATTTTGTTGAATATGTTTTCAATGGAATCTCCATGTTCCTCCCCTTCTGGAATACCCATGACTCGGATATTTGATCGCTTATGGTTGTCTGATATCTCTCTCAGATTTTCTTCCATGTCCTTGATTCTTTTTTCTTTCTTTTTGTCTGCTTGTGTTATTTCAAACAGCCCATCTTCAAGTTCAGAGGTTCTCTCTTCAACTTCGACAAGCCTGCTGGTTAAACTCTCTGTTGTGTTTTTTATTTCGTTGAATAACTTCTTCAGTTCAGCAAGTTCTGCTACATTTTTTTTCAGGACATTGATTTCCCTGTACATTTCCTCTTTGAGATCCTGTATACTTTTCCTCATTTCTTCATGATGTCTAGCTGAGTTTTCTTGTATCTCATTCAGTTTCCTTAGAATTATCACTCGAAATTCCTTGTCCGTCATTTCAAGGGCTTCTTGTTCTATAGGATCTAGAGTTTGAGATTTATTAACTTTTGGTGGTGTACTTTCTTGATTTTTTGTATTTCTGGTATCTTTTTTTTGGTGTTTATTCATTGTGGCCGGGGGTTTCACAGTCCACCGTTTTGAGACTAATGACTAACTAGGATGTTGCTGTGGTTGCCAATTTCGTATGGCTCGCTCCGTGACTGCTCAGTTGGCCTCTAGTGCGTTGTGTGTGTGGTTGCCTCGGGTCTTGGGCTTCTCCGGGGAGCCACCTTTCTGGTCAGCTTGGACTCTGCTGGGCTGGTGGATCACGTACCACAGGGTGTGTGATCTCTGTTGAGCTTTCACATCCTGTGCAGGACTTCTCCCTGTTCCGTGTGCTCTGGCCCAGGCTGTTAGATCATGCAGTAGCGACCCCACCGGGTGTGTGGTTTTTGTCGAGTCTCCGCCTCCCTGGCCGCACGTCTCCCCACTCTGTGCGCACTGTGCTGGGCTGGGGTGTGTCTTCTGCACTCCTCGTCTATCAGCTGGGCCTTCAAGACCCTGCTCGACACCGCCTCGCCCAGGAAGTCTACCAGGTTTCTGCTAGGCACAGACGACCGGTCTCTCTGGGTGCCTTTGTAGCACTATGTAGATCTTTCTCGGGTCTTGTTCACCTTTGTATCCCCCCAGTATAAACCGAGTCTAGCGCCCACCTGCAGCCTGGTCTCCGGCAGGTTCAAGCGGACCTGGGAACTCTCCTACCACACTATTCCCAACCAGAAATTCGTTAGGCTTTTTTCCAAACTGGTGGCCACAGAGATGGTATCTGCCTCCCAGTAACAGGGAGTTTACCTAGGGCCGGAGTCCAGGGTATGGTGGAGTGACAGTCAGCCCGCCCGTACTTCCTTGCCCTCCCGACACTGGCCCGGGATGCCCCCCGCCACCAGCCCCGCCAGAGAACCACCGAGGGAGTGGGAGCGGAGGCCGGTCCGCAGGCTCCGGAAAGCCTGGCACCAGGTCAGCAAGTGGGAGGGCTCAGTGATGGCTGAGCAGGGCGGAGCTGCCCGCACCTGGGAAAATGGGGGCAGCACCGGGCGGTGAGTGGCCTGGTGGTGCAGGCGGGAGCCGCGTGGGCATCCACCCCCCGAACAGAGCTGTGCCAGGGGTCACTCACAGTGCTGTGCCAGGTCGGGTGCTCACTCTCTGTCTCTGGTTTGCCGCCTTTCCCAGTTCTCGGCCGCTGCCGCCTCAGGCTGTTCAGTCACGGCGCGGCTCGGGCACTCCCAGGAATCTTCTTTATGCCGGCCTGAAACCTCGAATCCTGAATAGGGCAGCTGGCCGCCTTCAGCGCGGCCCCGGCCTCCGGGATCCTGGCTGCATCCACAGCAGCCCTGGCACCGTGTTCCCTGTTTCGAGACTCGCTTTTGCAGCTAAGAAACAGTTCTTTTCCTGCTCCACACTTCAAAGCTGTTGCCTGTAAATGAGGCAGCCTCTCCTGCCGGGGGCAAAGTGGCGGTCACCCCCCACGACCGGTCAGCAGCAGCAGTCCTCCCTTAAGAGATGGTGAGAGGAAGGTCCACAAGTTTCCCGGCTGCCTGAGGCCCAGTGGCCGCCTTTTCCACCTCAGCTACTCCGCGCCAGCCGCCGCAGCCGCCGCCATCTTGAAAAACTCCAGGACCACTTAATTTTCTACTGGAATGTCATCTGGCTTGTTTCACTGAAAGTTACCAGCCTATGTTGTTAAACTATAACCACACCTATGTTCTCTTCCCTTAGCTTTCTGGTCTGGAAAATAAATGCAGGAAGAGAACCCCAATTCCGGGTTAATTTCCCAAGGAAGGGATGCCTCTTGCTTGAGGGTTCCAGGGGAGATTAAGCACTTCAGGGTCTCTCACTGCTCAGAAGAGATGGGATTGGAGTAATCCTTTGCATCTCCCTCACCCAGGAGAAGAGCATGACAAATCTGTGTGGGGCAAAGCAACACAAAGCAAAAGATGGTATCAGAACACAGGTGTCAGGATGGCTCTTAGAGTGCATCACACCCTTACACTATAATAGGAGGAAAATGTGAAAAAAGCAATGAGGGTGGATACATACAGAAAATTTGATCTCATGGCAAAGTCAACTGCTAACAAGGATGGATACAGTGAAGTGACTACCAGCATAAGAAGAATGGAGAATACCTGAAATACTTATGAAAGGGGAGGTGGCATGTGAGTTTACAATTCAGTATCAATGTAAAATTGCCAAAGAATATTGGGGAGCACAGAGTGCCAGTTTGCCCACCTATGAGATAAGCTCAATAGCCAGGGCACAGTTGGGGACAAGGGGGTTGGTTTAATTCTGTTTAAAGACTTATAATTTTCCAGGATGGTGGGATGGAAGGACAAGGGATCAAGAGAACTTGCCTACTGATTTGACAGTTTTATCCCCAAAAAGTCACTCTGCCAGGAAGATGACATTCTTTGACTTTATCTCAAGTGTGCTTTAAAATACTGTTTCCTTTATGCAGAAAAATTAATACTCTTTTTAAACTGTTGGTTTTCTAATTCCTATATTATATAGAAAAGGACAAAACCAAACAAATTCAGATAGATTCTTATTAAAAGCTTATATGACCAGTAAAAACATTTGCTTTTCAGCTGCAATTATTTTTTTAAAGAATTATTCTGCTTTATATTCTGAGGTAGTGGGTGGTTAGTCCTGAACTTGGAACAACTTGCTTGATCAGACATCACCCATCTAAGAATGTTAATCCCAAGAGCTAGCAAATTCCTAAATACAAACTAAAGACTTGGAGATGTTGGCATGTGGGGGGATCCATTCATATGCTGAAATGCCTTATGTATTTCTGTACAGTTGCTTTTACAGAGATTTGTTAGCAATAGCAATATTAATAACTAAACTATAAACCAAAAACTCAAGTGAACATTCTTTAGAAGGAACCAGTCCAAGAACAGTGATGTCATTTTGGATTTTCCTTTTGTCTATTTGACGCAATTTTAACAGGATGAGAAACAACATTCTGTGAAGTCTAGGAGACTTTAAAAATATAAGGCCATCTTACATAGCACAAGCCAGACATGACCCTTCTATAATTGTAAATCATGAGAACAAAAGCAAAAGTTCTTTATACTGTTCCCTCCCCAAGGCCTTTCACCTTCTAACAAATGGCCAACCAGGTACAATGTTTCCAGTGTCGCCCATTTGAAAACATGTAATCTAGAAATATTTCATCTATTGCTGCTACTGAAAAACAAAGAAAACTTCAAAATATATGTTCATGGAATGAAAAGACACATTATTTAAATGGCACTGGTTTCTATGGCCTTCATAAAAAAATAATCCATGCTAGTCTTTTTATCATATGGCCCCTGGGCTTTTCTTTAGCATGCAATAAGAACCTCTCATGTTCTGGAATGTCTATCATGCCTATTTTTCATTGAAAAATTAATTATTACCTTAATAAATCACTTTAACAACAATAAATGTTGTGGCACTCCCAAGATGGAGAACCATATTTTCTCATTTTTTAATGAGGTTTTTATAGCAGTATCCATAATAGATACAAATGCAAAGTGATATTTAAAAATGTAGAGCATTAATTATCATGGAAGACCAATTAAATCAGAATTTCATGGTAGAGGGATCCAGATCTCAGTCTTTAAAAAAGTACCTTAGATGAGTCCAGTGTACAGACAAGTTTGAGAACCACTAACATGGACCACCAATCAACTGACACATTAATTTTTATTGTTGTTGTTATTTATTTTTATTTTTGTCATCCATTGAGGTGCAGAGAATCATTGTCTACTGCTAAATTCCTACCATGTTAGAATGCCATAAGGCCTTGTCAGGTGTTTAAATTTAGAGTATACTCTATAACCAATTATATCAAAGACTCTGAAAGATATTCATCAACTCAAAATATTTAGTTACTAAGCAGTGTGCTTTACTTCATGGCTTATGCTTGCCTGTCCTTGAATATGGTCATAAAATAAAAAACAAATGTCATAAAATGATCCTTTATTTTATTGCAAGAGAGATAACTAGGAGCCATGCTTTTATCCCAGCTACACTAATATTTATAGAATGTTGGTACTGGAATGGACCTTAGAGAACATATAATTCAAACTTTTAATTTTCAGAAGGGCAATGCTGTTTAATGTAAAGAGTTTCAGTAACTGGGTAACAAAAATAAGAAATACCATGTTTAAATCTCCCCACCCAACCACCAATTTCTAGCTCTGTGACCACAAACATTTAACTTCACTGAATTGTTGTATCCTCGCATTAGAAGGAATGCAGCAGTGCTGTGAGAATTAAATATGTAAAGTTCCTGGCACGTAATAAATTATTCTTTGAAACACTCTCCATCATTTCTTATAGCGTCTTACCATGTATTGTCTAGTTTCAAAGACAACAGTATTCAAAATAGATCTTGTTTCTAAGAAGTCAGTATTATTTTATATTTGGGGTTAGGTATCTTGTTTGACATGAACATATTCCTTTACATTACTAGTTCAAAAATTGCTCCAAATGGGGGCTTCATAGACCAAACAGAATTCCATATTTTGTTCTTTCTTACTTTTGTGGTGATATGAAAAATTACTCTCATAGCAATAGACCAAGCTCTGACTTAGTCTGTATGTGAAGATTAAACTATTAATATCAAGCCAAGAAAAACAATAAGCCCTTCCAAATAGTTTCAAAATGTAAAAGCAACACACTTCTCTTTTTTTGTAAGACTTAAGTTTTACCCTGAATTTCAAAATATTTATTCATGCTTACATATAATCATAAAAGATGTAACTTATAAGTTATAATTAGACATAAATATTACTTTATATTTGTTGCTATAATTTTTCCCTACCAATACTTCCTTTATTAATTGGCAATAATGTTGACAAATAATAATAAAAATAAAATGCATTTTAATGATACCTACCTAAACACACCAGAAAAATATCTCATATATCTATATTCCCCAAATAAAATACTTTCTTAAAATTTGAGGTACAATTCAGCAGTTTTATATTTTCTATTTGCTACATCATTAGTTTAGGTATGCACTTAGAATTTCATGAACTCACACTGCAATAGCTACTTGGAATTTTTCTCTCCAGCTCTTTTTTCACCATAGTCTACCACTATTACCATATTGGAAAGCCAATGATTATGAGCTAAAATAAAAAACATTTTTGTTAGACTATTTAAACCTTCCACATTTTGTCCATCTTTGTTCCGGCTAACCTGTTTTCTTCTCTACATGACCCTGGAATTGAATTCATCCTTTTCTTTGACAATTCAAATTCACCTAACCTTCAAAATCTTACCCAACTTGCTTCTCTTCTGTAAAGATTTCTATGGCAGGCCAAACCCAAAGGTTTTTCTCCTACTAATAAACTCCCACGGCATAGCCTTCTGTAAAACCATTTGTCAATTAGTTCCTTGAAGTTTCATTATGTGGGGTGTGGTAGGCATATATAATAGCCCTCCAAAGATGTCCACCTCCTAATCCTTGAAACCTGTGAATACGTTACCTTACATGGCAAAAAGGACGGTGCAGATGTGAATAAGTATCCTGACACAGGGAGAGCATACTGAGTGATCCAGGTGGATCTAATGTAATCACGAAGTTTTTTTAAAAGGTAGCAGGAGGGTCAAAGTCAGAGAGAGAAATTGGAAAATTTGAAGCTGGAGAATGTGAGGGAATGGATTCTCCCACACAGCCTTTCTTTCAGAAGGAAAGCAGCCTGGCCAACAGTTCAGTTTTAGCTCTGTAAGACACATTTTAGGACAGCTATCCTCCAGAACTTTAAGATATAAATTGTTGTTTTAAGCAACTCAGTATGTGGTAATTTGTACAACAGCAGTAGGAAACTGATAGATGAGGTAAGCTCATGTAACAGTGAGATGGTGCTTCATTGTGGAGATGCACACAGAAACAGAAAGAAAGGTGTCAGCCTGGAGTCATGTCCTGGTCCTCAGGAGCAAGAACACAACCAGCCCCCAAAGCTTGAATTAAAACTGCCTCATGAATTGTTGAATGTATTTAATGCATCTCCACAGCAAGTGGGGAAATGTCACACTTCAGCATTAAAATTGAATCAGTTCTTTTTTGTCTCTGCCTGCATCTTTCCTGCGGGTACTGTTAGCTCTTCCCCTTTCACTCTGTGTGTCTTTTATCCACTCCATGGCTTTTGCTTCATGGTAGCTTCTGTGTATGCCTGACTTGCCCTAATCCCTGTGGTTTTCACGGATGCACGTGTTTGTGCACTGACATTTCTCTTTATCTTTCAGTTCTGTTTCCAAATGTCTGTCCTTATCTCCACATCTCCAGTTCAATTTCTGGAGGAAGAGAATTAAAATGGTCCAGATAGTACCTGATGTTTCTAATTGGATTCAGCTTCCACATCAGGCCCCTTTACGGGTCATAGACTCACCGACAGTTTACAGGATTGGTCTGCTCTGGAACAAATTTGAGTTTCAGTTCGTTATACTTACCTTTATGTTTTGCTTCCACAAGCTGATTATGAGAACTTTGATCTCTAGGATCAAATATTATACTGTATTTAACCCATCATCACATAGCACTGGGCCCAGATTATCTAGGTTTTAACTAAAATTTTGTCAATTGAATACTGAAGTATTGCCATCAATCCTGTTCACAAACAGGAAAATGACAAAATATATTTCTGCTAAATCGACTACATCTTTAGTGTAAGATATACGGATAGCACAAACTTAATTATTAAGTATTGTCATCATTTTCCAGGAGTATACATACTTGTATATGTGTGTGTACATATATATATATATATATTCACATATAAAACATGTTTTTTCTCATAGTGTTTCAAGTTGAACATTTATATTCTCACTGACCCAAGTTAAAATATCTAATCAGTTAATGCTTAATTAGGAATATTAATCTAAAATTATCCGTGTTGTAAAAAGGTATGTACTTTCCTGTAGAATGTAAGAATCTGTCCTGATTAAGTTTTCACATTGTTCTATGTTCCAATTATGACAGAATATTGAAACACTGTAGAAAATCTTGTAACATGCTCACATTGAAAAATACTAATATCGATTATTTTTATATTCTTATACTCTTTATTTTTTATAAGGTCCCTCTCCATAATTCTTCAATTTCACTAACTAATAAATGATGGCTTCATTTATTAATGACAATGAATGTCATTCAATTATAATTTAATTTACATTTTAAAATGTAAGTATTATTAAAGAAAGATAAACAGACTCAAGGATAAATTAAGATATGTACTTTTTCATGGTGCATTTTATGAAATACACTGGAAAAAATAGTATGCCTTACAATAGATATAAATTATATCTATTATAACAAAACTTAAACCAAATTACATTTTTGCAAGAAAAGGAACATTAATTCACATAAAGCACCTGAGAGTAGGAATGCCCTCTGATTTAGAGTTTTAATTTATAACTTAAAGTCATCAGGCCTGTACATTTCCTCTTGGAGAGTTCAAAGAAGTGTATAGAAATGTATATTTCATAATATTATATATACAGTTCAATTATTTCTTGGCAAGAGATTCTTCCCAAAAGGGGTTTAGGTACATTGCTATGCGTATTTTCTTTATTCAGTCATTATGCTATGATTTCATAAATAATTGATTGTTTAGAATATAGAGTATATAAGATGTCTCACTTTTTAAGTGCATAGAGACTGGAGATATTTCACCAGGTTTGAAATTTTAAAAATGAGACCATAATTTCCACAATGCTTTTTTCAGATAAGTAGTAAGTAGTACAGAAAGTAAAATAGTGTTCATACTACTGTACACATGGCATTATTTATTTATTTATTTATTTGGTTTATTATGAGCTGCCTTCTGGCCATTGTTTAAGTAGTAAGAATAAAAATACCACGAAAAAAAGAAACTAGAGACCAAGAAAAAGGGTGGAAATAAGATATGGCGAGTCCCTCTGGAGTAATTTATTTTCTCCAAGTCCCTTTTTTTACTGCTTTTGAGATACAAAGATAAGGAACTCAAAGTGAAAAATTACAAATAAGTAATAAAGAAAGACCAGAGATTTGTCGAACTATCATCTTGATTTACCCTTCAGCTTTGGTGTTGGTGGAGGTTAAGAGCTTCATGTTACTGCTCACTATTCCATAAACACACAGGAATCATATCCTATGTCAAGTCCCTGTGCTAATACAGCGTATAGTGTCTCTTTCCTTAAGAGGGGCTATTTGTGTGCCTTACAGTCATCTACAATCTAAATCTTGAGTTTCAATAATATTTTGTCTATTTGGTCCAGATTTACAGTAAAATTAATACAAAATTAATAAGGTTTTTTTTTAACTTGGTGCCTTACAAAAGAAAATGAATTGTGTAAATTCTAATGGTATTGTATTAACTGATGGTGACAGCTAGAAGTGGAACAATAAAAGTCTTATGAATGGCATTTTTTTCCATTAACAAAAATTTATAATCAGCAATAATATCAATAATATCAATAACTGCTAATATTTAATTATTACCTGGGAATTAAGGTAGAATACATTTACATGTATGTTTTCATATAATTCTTAATAAGTAATTTCATGATATAGATCCAATGAATTAAAGCTTAGAAAAATTTGTGTAACCATTGTGGCTTTTTAAAGTGACTGGAGGCCATTTTCTTGGGGGGAGTTTCAAGATGGCGGCGGCTGCGGCGGCTGGCGCGGAGTAGCTGAGGTGGAAAAGGTGGCCACTGGGCCTCAGGCAGCCGGGAAACTTGTGGACCTTTCTCTGGCCATCTCTTAAGGGAGAACTGCTGCTGCTGGCCGGTCGTGGGGGCTCAACGCCACTTTGCCCCCGGCAGGAGAGGCTGCCTCATTTACAGGCAACAGCTTTGAAGTGTGGAGCAGGAAAAGAACTGATTCTTAGCTGCAAAAGCGAGTCTTGAAACAGGGAACACGGCGCCAGGGCTGCTGTGGATGCAGTCAGGATCCCGGAGGCTGGGGCCGCACTGAAGGCGGCCAGCTGCCCTATCCAGGATTCGAGGTTTCAGGCCGGCATTAAAGAAGACTCCTGGGAGCGCCCGAGCGGCGCCGCGACTGAACAGCCCGAGGCGGCAGCGCCGAGAACACAGAAGGCAACAAACCAGAGACAGAGCGAGCGCCCGACCTGGCACAGCACTGTGAGTGATCCCTGGCAAAGCTCTGTTCGGGGGGTGGATGCCCACGCGGCTCCCGCCTGCACCACCAGGCCACTCATTGCCCCGGTGCTGCCTCCATTTTCCCAGGTGCGGGCAGCTCCGCCCTGCTCGGCCATCACTGAGCCCATTTGCTTGGCCTGGCGCGGGGCTTTCCGGACCCTGCGGGCCGACCTCCTCTCCCACTCCCTCCACGGTTCTCTGGCAGGGCTGGGGGTGTGGGGCGTCCCGACCAGTTTTGGGAGGGCTAGGAAGTACGGGCGGGCCGACTGTCACTCCACCACACCCTGGACTCCGCCCCGGTAAACTTCCTGTTACTGGGAGGCAGATACCATCTCTGCGACCACCAGTTTGGAAAAAAGCCTAACGAATTTCTGGTTGGGAATAGTGTGGTAGGAGAGTTCCCAGGTCTGCTTGAACCTGCCGGAGAGCAGGCTGCAGGCGGGCACTAGACTCGGTTTATACCGGGGGGATACAAAGGTGAACAAGACCCGAGAAAGATCTACACAGTGCTACAAAGGCACCCAGAGAGACTGGTCGTCTGTGCCTAGCAGAAACCTGGTAGACTTCCTGGGCGAGGCGGTGCTGAGCAGGGTCTTGAAGGCCCAGCTGATAGACGAGGGGTGCAGAAGACACGCCCCAACCCAGCACAGTGTGCACAGAGGGGGGAGACGTGCGGCCAGGGAGGCGGAGACTCGACAGAAACCACACACCCGGTGGGGTCGCCACTGCACGATCTAACAGCCTGGGCCAGAGCACACGGAACGGGGAGAAGTCCTGTACAGAAAGTGAAAGCTCAACAGAGATCACACACCCTGTGGTACGTGATCCACCAGCCCAGCAGAGTACAAGCTGACCAGAAAGGTGGATCCCCGGAGAAGCCCAAGACCCGAGGCAACCACACACACAAGACACTAGAGGCCAACTGAGCAGTCACGGCGGGAGCCATACCAAATTGGCAACCACAGCAACATCCTAGTTAGTCATTAGTCTTAAACCGGTGGACTGTGAAACCCCCTGCCACAATGAATAAACACCAAAAAAAAGACACCAGAAATACAAAAAATCAAGAAAGTACACCACCAAAAGTTAATAAATCTCATACTCTAGATCCTATAGAACAAGAAGCCCTTGAAATAACTGATAAGGAATTTCGAGTGATAATTCTAAGGAAACTGAATGAGATACAAGAAAACTCAGCTAGACATCATGATGAAATGAGGAAAAGTATACAGGATCTGAAAGAGGAAATATACAAGGAAATCAATGTCCTGAAAAAAAATGTAGCAGAACTTGCTGAACTGAAGAAGTTATTCAGCGAAATAAAAAACACAACGGAGAGTTTAACCAGCAGGCTTGTCGAAGTTGAAGACAGAACCTCTGAACTTGAAGACGGGCTGTTTGAAATAACACAAGCAGACAAAAAGAAAGAAAAAAGAATCAAGGACATGGAAGAAAATCTGAGAGAGATATCAGACAACCTCAAGCGCTCAAATATCCGAGTCATGGGTATTCCAGAAGGGGAGGAAAATGGAGGTTCCATTGAAAACATATTCAACAAAATAGTGGCAGAAAACTTCCCAGGTATAGGAAAAATCACAGATCTTCAGATCCAGGAAGCTCAACGATCTCCAAACGTATTCAACCCAAAAAGGCCTTCTCCAAGACATGTCATAGTCAAATTGGCAAAACTCAGAGACAAAGAGAGAATCTTAAAAGCTGCAAGAGAGAAGCGTCAAATCACCTATAAGGGAGCCCCAATCAGGTTAACATCAGACTTTTCATCACAAACCCTAAAAGCCAGAAAGGAATGGGATGATATTTTCAAAATACTAAAAGACAAAGATTGCCAGCCAAGAATTCTCTACCCTGCAAGGCTATCCTTCCGAAATGAGGGGCAAATAGTATATTTCTCAGACAAACAAAAACTGCGGGAGTTCACTACCACAAGACCACCCTTACAAGAAATCCTCAAGGGAGTACTGGGTTTGGTTCCTGAAAAATAACTACCACTGCCATAAAAACCTAAGAAAAATCTAAACCCGCTAGTACAATAAAAATGGCATTCATGAAGAGAAAACAAGCTAACAAAAACACTATCTACAACCTAAGGAACCAACAAACAAAGAAACCAAACAGTAAATCAGAAAGCAAGGAACAAAAGACACCTAAGACAACCAAACAAACAATAAAATGCTAAGAATAAATCAACACCTTTCAATAACAACTCTTAATGTTAAAGGCTTAAATTCCCCAATTAAAAGACACAGACTGGCTGACTGGATCAAAAAGCAGGACCCAACTATATGCTGCCTACAAGAGACCCACCTCACCCATAAAGATTCACACAGACTAAGAGTAAAAGGATGGAAAAAGATTTACCATGCAAACAGAAAAGAAAAACGAGCTGGAGTGGCTATTCTTATATCTGACAAAATAGACTTTAAACTAAAAACCATAAAAAGAGACAATGAGGGACACTACTTAATGATAAAAGGACTGATCCATCAAGAAGACATAACAATCATAAATATGTACGCACCCAATGTTGGAGCAGCCAGATTTATAAAACAAACTCTATTAGACCTAAAGAAGGAAATAGACACTAATACCATAATAGCAGGGGACCTGAACACTCCACTGTCAATATTAGACAGATCATCTAGGCAAAGAATCAGTAGAGAAACACAAGATCTAAACAAGACTCTAGACCAATTGGAATTGGCAGATATCTACAGAACATTCCACCCAACAACCTCAGAATATTCATTCTTCTCATCAGCACATGGATCATTCTCCAAGATAGATCACATATTAGGTCACAAATCAAGTCTCAATAAATTCAAAAAAATTGGAATTATCCCATGTATCTTCTCAGACCACAATGGATTAAAACTAGAAATTAATAACAAACAAAACTCTGGAAACTATACAAACACATGGAAATTAAACAGCATTCTACTTAATGACATATGGGTCCAAGAAGAAATCAAGCAGGAAATCAAAAAGTTTATTGAAACTAATGAAAACAATGATACATCATACCAAAACCTGTGGGATACTGCAAAAGCAGTATTGAGGGGAAAATTTATTGCATTAAATGCTCACTTCAGAAGAATGGAAAGATGACAAGTGAACAACCTAACACTTCACCTTAAAGAACTAGAAAAACAAGAACAATCCAATCCTAAAGTTAGCAGACGGAAAGAAATCATTAAGATCAGAGCAGAACTGAATGAAATTGAAAACCAAAAAACAATTCAAAAGATCAACGAATCAAAAAGTTGGTTTTTTGAAAAGATAAATAAAATTGACAAACCATTAGCATGGCTAACAAAAAAAAGAAGAGAGAAGACTCAAATAACAAAAATTAGAAATGAAAAAGGCGATATTACAACTGATTCATCTGAAATACAAGGAATCATTCGAGACTACTATAAACAACTATACGCCAACAAATTTGAAAATCTGGAGGAAATGGATAAATTTCTGGACACACACAAGCTCCCAAAACTGAACCGTGAAGACGTAGAAAATTTGAACAGACCAATAACAATAAAGGAGATTGAAGCTGTTATCAGAAGGCTCCCAACAAAGAAAAGCCCAGGACCAGATGGATTCACAGCAGAATTTTACCAAACATTCAAAGAGGAATTGACACCGATTCTTTACAAACTATTCCAAAAGATTGAAACGGACGCAAATCTCCCAAACTCATTCTATGAAGCAAACATCATCCTGATACCAAAACCAGGTAAAGATATAACCAAAAAAGAAAACTACAGGCCGATATCCTTGATGAATATAGATGCAAAAATCCTCACTAAAATACTAGCAAACAGAATACAGCAACACATACGAAAAATTATTCATCACGATCAAGTGGGATTCATCCCAGGGATGCAAGGTTGGTTCAACATACACAAATCAATAAATGTGATACACCATATTAATAAACTCAAACACAAGGACCATATGATCATCTCTATAGATGCTGAAAAAGCATTTGATAAAGTTCAGCACTCATTCATGACAAAGACCCTCTATAAGTTAGGTATAGAGGGAAAGTATCTCAACATAATTAAAGCCATATATGCCAAACCCACTGCCAATATCATCCTGAATGGGGAAAAGCTGAAAGCTTTTCCTTTAAGAACAGGCACTAGACAAGGATGCCCACTCTCACCACTCCTATTCAACATAGTGTTGGAAGTACTAGCCAGAGCAATCAGAGAAGAGAAGGAAATAAAGGGCATCCAGATTGGAAAAGATGAAGTCAAACTGTCCCTGTTTGCAGATGACATGATCCTATATATCGAACAGCCTAAAACCTCTACAAAAAAACTGTTGGAATTGATAAATGATTTCAGCACAGTAGCAGGATACAAAATCAACACACAAAAATCAGTAGCATTTCTTTTCTCCAATAGTGAACATGCAGAAGGAGAAATCAAGAAAGCCTGCCCATTTACAATAGCCACCAAAAAAATAAAATACTTAGGAATTGAGTTAACCAAGGAGGTGAAAAATCTCTATAATGAGAACTACAAACCACTGCTGAGAGAAATTAGAGAGGATACAAGAAGATGGAAAGATATCCCATGCTCTTGGATTGGCAGAATCAACATAGTGAAAATGTCCATACTACCCAAAGTGATATACAAATTCAATGCAATCCCCATCAAAATTCCAAAGACATTTTTCTCAGAAATGGAAAAAACTATTCAGACATTTATATGGAACAATAAAAGACCACGAATAGCCAAAGCAATGCTCAGCAAAAAAAATAAAGCTGGAGGCATAACACTACCTGACTTTAAGCTATACTACAAAGCTATAATAACCAAAACAGTATGGTACTGGCATAAAAACAGACACACTGACCAATGGAATAGAATAGAGAATCCAGAAATCAACCCTCACACTTACTGCCATCTGATCTTTGACAAAGGCACCAAGCCTATTCACTGGGGAAGGGACTGCCTCTTCAGCAAGTGGTGCTGGGATAACTGGATATCGTTATGCAGGAGAATGAAACTAGATCCATACCTCTCACCATATACTAAAATCAACTCAAAATGGATTAAGGATTTAAATATACACCCTGAGACAATAAAACTTCTTAAAGAAAACATAGGGGAAACACTTCAGGAAATAGGACTGGGCACAGACTTCATGAATACGACCCCAAAAGCACGGGCAACCAAAGGAAAAATAAACAAATGGGATTATATCAAACTAAAAAGCTTCTGCACAGCAAAAGAAACAATTAAAAGAGTTAAAAGACAACCAACAGAGTGGGAGAAAATATTTGCAAAATATACATCTGACAAAGGATTAATATCCAGAATATATAAGGAACTCAAACAACTTTACAAGAAGAAAACAAGCAACCCAATTAAAAAATGGGCAAAAGAGCTAAGTAGGCATTTCTCTAAGGAAGATATCCAAATGGCCAACAGACATATGAAAAAATGCTCAACATCACTCAGCATCCGGGAAATGCAAATCAAAACCACATTGAGATACCATCTAACCCCAGTTAGGATGGCTAAAATCCAAAAGACTATGAACGATAAATGCTGGCGAGGCTGCGGAGAAAAAGGAACTCTCATACATTGTTGGTGGGACTGCAAAATGGTGCAGCCTCTATGGAAAATGGTATGGAGGTTCCTTAAACAATTGCAAATAGATCTACCATACGACCCAGCCATCCCACTGTTGGGAATATACCCAGAGGAATGGAAATCATCAAGTCGAAGGTATACCTGTTCCCCAATGTTCATCGCAGCACTCTTTACAATAGCCAAGAGTTGGAACCAGCCCAAATGCCCATCATCAGATGAGTGGATACGGAAAATGTGGTACATCTACACAATGGAATACTACTCAGCTATAAAAACGAATGAAATACTGCCATTTGCAACAACATGGATGGACCTCGAGAGAATTATATTAAGTGAAACAAGTCAGGCACAGAAAGAGAAATACCACATGTTCTCACTTATTGGTGGGAGCTAAAAATTAATATATAAATTCACACACACACATACACACATACACACACAAACGGGGGGGGTAAGAAGATATAACAACCACAATTATTTGAAGTTGATACAACAAACAAACAGAAAGGACATGGTTGGGGGGGAGGGGGGGAGGGAGAAGGGAGGGAGGTTTTGGTGATGGGGAGCATTAATCAGCTACAATGTATATCGACAAAATAAAATTTAAAAAAAAAATAAAATAAAATAAAATAAAATAAAATTTAAAAAAAAAAATAAATAAATAAAAAAAAAAAATAAAGTGACTGGAGCTGTGCGGGCAAAAGGAAAAGACAGATGAGGCAGCAGTGTGGTCAGAGAAGTGGCTGTTACATTAAAAATGGACTAAAGCAGAAAAAGTAAAAAGAGAGAGATCACTGAGTGTAACTGTAATAATCCAAGTGAAAGATGATAATAGCTGGGACATGTGTGGTCAAAGTAAACAGATACTGGAAATACTTTGAAGTTGTCTCCTATGAGAATTATTAATAGTTTATATTTGGAGTGTGGGAGAAGAGCCAAAGATGACACTATTTTTGCCTCCTCCCATTCAAAATAATAGGAATTCCCTTTAACCAGATAGGAAAGACTTCAAAGGAGCAGGTTTCTGAAGACTGGTCATGCCCGTGAGGTTCTGAGCCCTAAGGACTGGAGCTGCTGATGTTTGCTGCCATATGGAGAAAGTTGCCTGAATGAAACACAGGGGGGAGCAGGAGCATGGGATGGACAGAGAAAATTTCCTATCAGCTTTCACAAAAATTACAAAATTATCTTCCATCTGCCTCATTATTACTTGCTACATTCCAGCCACACTTACTTGCTTTACATGTTCTCAACAGGTTTATCTCTGCCTCACTTCAGGGCTCTTGCACTTACTGTTCTATTTGCCTGAAATGCTCCCCTACTTCCTTGGGTTACCTTTTGGTCACCATTCAGATATTAACATGAACATTAACCCCCAAGAGCTATGTTCCATGTTCCTTGACTGCCCAGTCTAAAGTAGTATACTCTGTTACCTGTTACCTTCACACACTTTGTCTTCTAGTGTATACAAACATGCAGGAATTTGTTTGAATATATGTTACATACATCCACTAACATTATGTTTCTATGTATAGGCTTATTTTATTATTTTTTTTGTTTATTATGTATTTGCTTAATCACTCAATTTTGTTTATTACTCAATTTGAAGAGCACAGGGAAACAATTTATTGCTATATCCTCAGAAATTAGCACAGCCTTTAGAACACAAAACATAAGAGTAAATTAATTAATTTTTTATGGAGTTTAGATGTATTGTCCCCTCCAAAACTCACGTGGAAATTTGATCCCCAATGTGGTAGTCTTGGAAACTGATTGAGTCATGGGGGGTGGATCCCTCATGAATGAATCAGTGCTCTCCCTAGTTGGGGGGAGTAAGGAATGAGATCTTGCTCTATTTGTTCCCAGGAGAGCTGGTTGTTTATAGGGCCCTGTCACCTCCTCTCTCTCTCTCTCTCTTGCTTACTCTCACCATGTGATCTGCTTGTACCCACCGGCTGCCTGCCACTTTCTGCTGTGAATAGAAGCAGCCTGAGGCCCATGTCAGATGCAGCTGTCCCAGAATCGTAAGCCAAATAAACCTCTGTTCTTTATAAATTATCCAGACTTAGGTATTTCTGTTATAGCAACACAAAAATGTAATAATACAATTTTCTTTGGTGATATTTTGTTATTCCTTTAATAACCACCTTCCACTTTATTCTTAATCCATGGAGTTTAATGTGACCAACCAGACCTTGATATCACCTTTCCCTTTAAGATGACAGAGTATAACTCAGCTTTGATTTACTGTATTTAGATTCTACCATTTTATTATAGAGTATAGTTTTGTTTTCAGTGTCCAGATTTTTTAAAACACCCATACCAATAACTGGAAAAACTGGCTGATTCCACCTAAATTTTATATCTGCCTTTTTCAATGTGACTAAAAACTTCAACACACTCTTCACACTCACAATTTAGGTGTACTTTGGTAAAACATTGGGGCGAATGAGTTCATCTTCAATACAAATCATTTAGAATAGTCCAAAGCCTGACTCAACCTTTTTTGGTAGAATTACCTAATTCACTCAGAGTCACAGTAACTTTTTTTCTAATGTAACCCTGTAGATTAATAAAAGCTTAAAAGAATTAGGAGGCTCTGTTTAGCTGATTCTAAGGATATGCCTCTGAATAAGAAAATGGTTAATTTATTGTTAACTATTTTGTTCTTAATTATTTGAGGATCATTTTATTCTTAATTGAGGATCATTTCAGACAATGATGATATTCAGTTCATGCAAATGCTATTTTATTTACCTCTCACTCTAGTTCCCATGCTGGTCAACAATGGGAATTATTTCAATTGATGTTAATAATTATGACTTTTTTAATGAGCCCAAAATAAATTATGTGGGAAATATAAGGAAGAGAAAGACAGACTCTCAAGTCAGACTTCTAGATGCTAACAATATTGAAGAGAATGGCAGACTATCAGGACAATTTATTTCAGTTAAATGCACAAAGTATTAATGTGTTAAATGGGTTAAATGGGATGAGGCATAGGAACAAAGAGATATGTTTTAATTAAGAAAAATTTAAATTGTAGGAAACTAGCAGTGCTAACTGAATTTAAATATTCCATAGTAGCTTTCTCTTTTATTGGAATCAGGCAGAACATATATGGTATCTAATCCAGAAAAATACCAGAAAAAATGAGGTGAACTCTTGTTGAAGGACTAGCATAGAAAACTCTCTAATTCTAGTTTCTCTTAATAAAAGAAAATAATCCTTACTCTTTTCTTTCTTTGAGAACATTTATATTAAAATAGAAATATTTGTTGGGGCCGATCCCATGGCGCACTCGGTAGCGTGCTGCGCTGGGAGCGCGGCGACGCTCCCGCTGCGGGTTCGGATCCTATATAGGAATGACCGGTGCACTCACTGGCTGAGTGCCGGTCACGAAAAAAGAAAAAAAAAAAAATAGAAATATTTGTCACTTTTCAGTATTCATTGAACATTCTTCTAAATCATATGAAACCACATTTTCACCTTTGTATGTAAAATATTATAAATAAAATGTATTTCTATATTATAATTCAGGTTATTTCAGTATCTTAGGTTCACATTTGAACAGTTGTTAAGTATCCCATTCCATATTGTTTTTAGTAATCTGGTTAAATGTAAACTTATTCTATAGTTTGGTATTAAAAATCAGTTACTTTTATTATATATTCCTTGACGGCTCTCTTTCAGTCAAAGAAGAAAATTTTATTTAATTGAAATGTCAAGATGTTGGAGTTTAATAACTCAAAGTATTAATGTTAACAGAAATATAAGATCATATAATTTAATTCACAATTTTTAATCATGCTTAATTCTTAATTGTAAGAAGATATTGATTATTTGTGTGTTAACAGTTATTTCCATAGAATGGAAGTATAATTTCAGATCACTAACATATAAAATTTTAGTCTCATTTGGGTTTGACAAATAAATTAAAATAGCTAAATTAAGGATATTTGAGAATATTTACATAGTTTTAAGGCTATTTACTGAATTCATCTTTGTACTTCCGTATCTCTTGTCTCCGAGCTAGATTTGGAGATATGAATCTGCTCGAGATTTCCTTATTATGGCCTGGTCACATGATTCCAGACACATAGGACATTTAGAAGCATGGTCAGGTGAGATATCAGAAGGTTTAATATTTCAGCCTTCTCTCCTTTCTCCTCCCACACAGCCCCCAACATCAACGCTACTACTTTTATCATAAAATCTGCACTGCAAGTTCCTTAAGAAAAAATAGAAGCCGTTCAAACTGAAAATGTTCACGAAGGAGAACTGACTTCATATTAAAATGCATTACTCACAGTCTTATACTAGAAAAATGATTTCAAGCAATGCACTTAGAAATCTACTCTATAGCAGCTTCCTAACATTGCTCTGTCAGGGCACACAGAGCAATGTTTAGTATTCCTGACTGCACCTCTTACTCTCTATGTCCTAAATGACAATTTTCCCTACCTCACCCAGTAACCTAAGGCTGAATCCTGATAGCTTTAGTTCTGAGATGCTAAGTTCTGTGAGTGCTGAAGGAGTGTCATGCTTATATTTCCCTCTATTCTTTCTTCAGTGCCTTGCATATAGTAGGTGATGAATAAGTCTTTTTAATTCTCACAATGTACTGGGGAAAAGAGACATGAAAATCATAATGCAGTCATATCCACATGAGGAAATGCTTTTAAAATTTTTCTATTGTTAAGGCAAATGTTATGACTGCTACAAATGGCCTGCTTTTGTGATAACAGCTTGTAGAAACCACAGGTCCTGGCTCTCCATGGTCTATATGATGGAAATGGAAAACCTGTTTTCACAACCTCTCTGTTCAGGTCATTTATAGGAAGAGCAGCATTAGGAAAGTGCAGACTTTTTTTTCCTGAAAAATCTACCACTGTCAAGTTTGTAATGTACAGGTGCAGAAACAAAGATAAACACCATGACTCTACCTTCAAAGAGCTTATAGTTCAGGAGGGATGCTAAAAGATGCACACAGAGAGCTGGAATACAGACAATATTTCAAGAGGTGGTGTACTGTATAAAAGATACAAAGAAAATGATGATTTTCAGCATTCCATTGTGACAATCTTTGCATGCCTGTGGAGATGTAAAGCCATGCTTATGGAGAGATGTGTATGAAATATCAATTTGCAGTAAGTTTTAGGGTTTTTCTTTTTTCAAAATATGCTTAAAATTTGTTAACAAAAAAGGTTTTTTTCTTCTTTTATATCACTACATTTTATAGACCCAGAAAAAGGAAAATAGTTAATATGTCAATGATGTATTCATGAACATATAAAACTCGAATTTCTAAGTATTGACTCAGCCTTGACAATTATGACTTTTTAACATACAGATTATTACTGATTTCTTCTTAATTGATATGACAATTCCCTTCACACCCTGTAGCAACATTTGGCATTGTGGATCTATTCAGAATGAATAACTCAAATATCTGACATCTTAATTTGGTGACATCTGTCAGTCTAAGCTAGAACTGATCATGGATTTTTCATTATCAAAATATTTAGAGCTTATAGTGATAGAAAGTAAAATACTCTCTGAAATAGCTTGTTTTCTATAAATTATGTATTCATGTAGAAAATAATATTCTATGCCAACATGAAGAATAGATTATAAATCTCTTTTCCCATTAATATTGACTACACAGTAAAATGTATTACCCACAATTATGTGTTGAAAAAATATACTTTTTTCCTCGTTGTATTATAAGTAATATTTTGATCCACTTTAGTGTAAGAAGATAAAGTGAAATCTCTTCATGACTAATTTATGAAAGTTTTGTGCTTTCATTACTATATATGTGATTTTTGACTCACAAATAAGTATTTTTATGAATACTTCTAGTATTGTAATATATTCTGTGATTTCTTTCCATCAGTTTTCAAAACAGCAAATTGTTGAAATTAGCAATAGCCACAGTTGACAAAAATGGCATCAAGGATTCTCAACTAAATCAGGAGTTAAGAATTTTTTAATTAACCATCCCCACCCTGACACACACAGTTCTTTTTCCCATACCTTATTTTTCTTCCTAGATCATTGTTTTAGTCAGCCACTCTGACAGAACTGCATTTTAGTCCTTAGCTGCACGGAGAAACAGGCAAATGGTTGAAAATTATGACATCGTAATATATAAAAATAATTTCGCATTTAGTAAAGATAAGTCATTCTCTTTTGATGTCATAATATTTGGGCAATTTTCATAAAAAGTGAAAATAGATACAAATAATTTTTATTACATTCCAAAAACTGATCGTATTAATTAAATGGTTCTTTTATACAGTCTTTGCCTTTGCAGACATATTCGTCTGTTAGGAAAATGTGCATATTGAAATTGTGTTTTAAGAAATGCCATGAGCTTGATCAATTATAATTGTTAGTATTGGACATACACATAGAAGGATTGATGTCAGTACCCAAACCTGGCATTTTTCACTGGCACTGACATAAATGTTTCATCCTTCATACTTGCAGAAATGTTGCTGAGGGAATTGAGTTCAAGGTTTTTGTATTCATACTGTTTGGTTTTAAACGCTGGGTCTGTCACTTTTTCAGCTGAGATATCTGGGGATTTACTAGCTTAATGTGTTAAATCTCAGCTTACTTAACTGCAAGCCAGGAATAATATGGTTCCTATTTCCTAGAGCCATTGTGAACATGCAGTGAGGTTATGCATGCACAGCATTTAGCCCAGAGGCTGATACCAGGAGGAAGCTATAAAGTTCTGCTGTCACCATCACTACCATCATCATCATTATGGAATACATATAGCATAGAATTCTATATTAAAGATACCAAAAGAAGCTTCCCTTAATGCTTACTATTTCTTTTGATTTTATAATATTTAAAATTTCATTTAAATTTTGATAAAACATTATTTAAAATTCCATTTGCTTATATGTTGTTTTAGTTTTGTCTTGTTTTTGTGATAGATCGTTTTGTTTTCCCAAGACATAAAATCTTTGGAGCTATTTTACTGAAGCAATTTGAATTTTTGTAAATGTTGCAGATTGCTAAGCCATTATAGGGGAGCAAAAAATAAAATATCAAATTATAATTATCTGGAAATATCCAGCTAAAATGTCTAGGAAGAGTGGGTAATTAATTTATCTTCAGAAGTAAAGTTATATTTTCTTCCTCATGATAAAAGCAAACATTCCATGGCTGTTAGAAGTTCTCATATAAAGAGGATTCAAATAAATAACTCTTTATTCTCTTGTTATTTCTACATGAGACAATTGGCAATTTGGAGAGGTACCCTGATCACGTAACTAAACTATATACATATAGTAATTTGGTCTTCCAACAAGGTAAAAGCAACCTGAAGCACTGAACTTAAGCACAGGTCCCAGGGGAGAAAACGTTTGCCTTCAAATTGACAATGGGTGAATGGGTGTTTGAGATTGACGATTCAACAAAGGACACTGAGAAAACCTGAAGATGGTGCCATATTGCTTCTAGATGCTTATTTCATTAAATGTTGTAGGCTTTTCACCAATTTTTTCCACTCTTAAGCATTTGCTTGCACAACTCAATCTCATAAGTAATACTCTAAAGGCAGAGGTAGGACAAACACTTCCACCTTCCCATGTGATTTATGAGGAGGAACGCTTTTTGAACTATACCTAATACTGGATATCTTAATTTTCTTCTAAAGTGGGTGTTTCCCCACTCACATTCCTATGCAATCCCCTTGAAAATCACATCCTGTGAAAGTTCCATCCTGAGGTAACAGAAGTGTTCTCTATTTTGATTGGGGGCTGGTTTTATGATATGAGAATATACAGTAGTGAAAACTCATTTAACTAGGAGCGAACTTCAAAAAGTTCATGGAAAAACAAAATTTGATCTTTTTGTGGACTCCTCTTATACAATTGACATCATGCATAAATGCCCTGGACATAAATTTTTCTCCTTTGATAAAAAAGTAATGTATGTTGGTGTTTTTTTATTTGCATTTTAAGAGTTTTACACTGGTCATTTTTTGCTTGTTGCTCTATATTAACGAAGACTATGTGCTCACTTCTGGCTCAATCAGAAGGGATTAAGCTTGAAGTCCAGAACATGTGGCATCATCGTCACCTGGCAGCAGCATATTATCATTGCAAGAATGGGATTTACAAGGAAAATTCCAGCACAATGCTGAAAACAATGGAAAGTTATGTTTTCACAACACTATACCTCAGTTTCTGGTTTCTTATATTATCTCAAGACCAAAGTCTAATTTAATCAATAAAGAGTATCCAGGGTTTGAAGGGAATAGGTAAATGTTGCTAACCATCCTCAATATTCTTAACAAATTGACAGAAAGACAATAAAGGCCAAAACATCAACTTTACAATGCTAACTTGGTGGATATATTTTAAATGAGAGCCAAATGAGCTGCTTATCTCCTGAACTTCAGTCTAGTCCTGGCAGATCCCACTTGGGAAAGGGTTTAAGTTTGTAAAGCAAATACTCTCATTCTGTTCTGTGTCTTACACTGGTTTGAGATGGAGATGGAAGAAGAGAAAAAAATCCCCAGTGCTTATATAATTTGGTAGATTAGCTTTGTCAATAGAAAAATGCATGCCAATAGTTTTTGCTCAGCAACCAGGTAATTGCTTAAACCCGTGTGTACAAAAGGCATGGGCAAAGAGAAAAAGAGTGTTTAAAGAACACTGAAATCAGACGTGTGATGTTAGGTCATTCCCTATTTAACAAAGAATTAAAAGGCATATACTGAAAACATTTGAAATCAGGATATGACCTGTAGTCAACACTGGCCTTAGGCCAGGACCTGACATCATGCAGAGCATATCATACTATCATGGGATTTTGGTGATCTACAAATACATCAGAAGAGTACTTTGCAGACTCAGACGGTTTTTTGTTGTTGTTGTTGTTGTTGTTGTTTTTATGTTGCTCCATTACCAGAACATCAACATGAAAATTAAAATAAAATAAAATAATAAAATAAAATGACAAAAGAGTCCATGAGGTACTGATTGGTAAAAAAGATGTTTGTCAATCCCTTTATATTATTTCCTAGACCATGTTAAAAGAACACAAGAGGTTATCTACCTCTGGAATTAAGGACAAATACCAGGTTAGGCATAAGTTTGATAGAGTTATTATTAATTGGAGGTAGGAAAGAGTAGGGACAGAACTCTGTCACTGAGGAGGACACCCAAGCCTGCTTATAGGTGCTGCATACTACAAATGAAACCTCCAGGCTCCCTGTTACCTGTTTAAACTGTCAAATGGCTTCTCATTTCACTCAAGGAAAAAACCCAAATCTCTGCTAAAGGCCTACAAGGTCCTACATGATAAGGCTCCCTTCACCTTTCTGTCCCCATCTACAACTACCTACTTACCCTGTTGTTCAAGCCATCCCAGGCACATTCTCCTCCATGCCGTTGCTTAGAGACAGCGGGCATGGCTTCACCTCATAGCACATCTGTATAACTCGTACTTCCCCTTCCTTCAAGAATCTGTTTGTGTCACACTCTCAGTGAAGACCTAGGCCCCATTTCCCTATTACTTGTTTTCCATGGAATTCATCACCTATAACCATATAATGTACTTATGCATTATGTTAAAGTCTAATTCCCCAAGTGGAATATAAATTCTACAAGAGGAAGTAGTTCTGTCTTTTTTATCCACTGCTCTATCCGATGAATAAATGAGTAGCCTCATGTAGGATGATTAAAGCAAAGGGCTTTCAGGGTTATGTACATTCAGAAGATATGTATTCTGATGCTGCAGGATATATGTCTTCTGTCTGCTACAGTCTATTATACTCCTGACCCATGCAGCCAGCTCACCAAGCAGCAAGGATCATCCTCAAGCAAGCCTCCTTGTTAGCTTTTTCCCAGAATAATACTCTAAAAGCCTCACTGTGTTGCTCTCTCTCTGATCCTGTCTCTGATCCTTGGCTTTATACCGCAGGACTCAGAAACCTCAGTTTCTGTCCCTTCGTGTTGATGATTGGTTAGGGCTGCACTCGGACGTCTTTTCCTTCCATCTAAGCCTTTATATTACATCCTCGCTCACCATCCATCCAGAATCACCTCTGCTATCCTTCCTAATGCAGGAGCAGACAGCAGTCTGCTTCACATTTACATTCTTAAAATATGCAGCCTTCAGGGTAGCAATTTGCCACCTACAATTTTATACTTAAATCCATGTCTGTAATTTTTTTAAAAAAAATCCCAGATATGATATGTAGAACATAAGGAGGAGAGGCTTTTTAAAATCCATTTTCTTCATTTTGTCATCTTATTTTCTCTGCTCTTCAATTTTCCTCGCTTTCTATTGAGTTACTTTCTGCTTGCCTTGGGGTGTCTCTTCCCAGACAGTGTCCTGTGGGCCTATTTCCCATGCTCTGCCTCTCTGTGTGTCAAATTTCAGAAGCAGGTGTGGAGTGCGGCCATCTGAAACACAGAATCTGCCAAAGACGTACAGGGGTGAACACTGAGTGGAGGCCAGGGATGAAGCCGGGAAGGGGATTGCAGCCAGAGATGAACTGGCTCTTGTGGCTGAGCTGCACAACGGAAGTCAAGGAGCCAAGAAAAAGAGCCAGATATAAACTTTTCATCATATTGAGGTTTTAATTCTGGGAACAAAAAAGTTTTATTTTTAAGTATTAGTGTCATCGTTTGCTAGTGGTGTTAACACTTTAGAGAAATTTGTATCTCTGCTGTTTTCATCTGGGACTGATACAACCTGTCTGTACTGAATGCAGCCCACAAACCCTGAGGTCTTCCCACTGCCCTGCCATGATCTCAGTCTCCTGGGGTTCAGGCCTTTGTGTAATCATCTTCCCTTGCTTTTGAACAGGAGCTATAATTTGCTTCTAATCAATAGAGGTTGCCAAGGGTTGGTGATGAGATTTCACTCCTGTAGTTATGGTGTATTATATGACTCTATCTTGCTAGCAGACTTGCTCTAGAGACACTCCTTGCTGATTTGAGGAAGTAAACAGACATGCTGGCTAAGCCAACATGGCAGGGAAGGCAACAGCCTGTAGAAACTAGGGGCAGCCTTTAGCAACTGAGGATGACCCACCTGCAGAAGGTGGGGCACTCAGTCCTACAGGTGCAAGAAAATGAATTCTGCCAAAAACATGAGTAAGCTTGAAAAGAGATTTTTTCCAGTCAAGCCTTCAGATGAGAATGCAGCTCTGGATAACTTTTACTACAGCCTTATGAGACCTAAGAGAACATGCTAGCTAAGCTGGGTCTAGACTCCTGGCCCACAGAAAGTTTGAGATAATAAATTGTGTTGTTTTAAGCCCCTAGGTTTGTGGTAATTTGCTGCACAGCAACAGAGAACTAAGACCTAGTGGCTTCCTCATGCCAAAAACCAAAAAAGAATGTTGTAATATCAACAGCCCCACCAAGAGCCTTGGTTCTTACTGGATGAGACTATTTCTCCTACCTTCCCAGCCACATTCTAAACTAAGAGATGTTGTGACCTTGGTAATACTAGTTGAAAATTAAACTGAGCCAATTACGTTTTCTTTGCATTAGAAACTAAGAAGTACCCTAAACGTCTCACAGATATTTGGGGAGAGGGTAAATTTTGAGAATGTGTATGGACATGTTTACCATAATGTGCAGCACTGTCCACATATAAAGTATTAACATTTTATTGTAATCATTATGACTTTCAGAACAAAAGGTCAAATGTAGCAGTTCATACTTAACATGGATTTATATTTATCCCTACTGGATTGTGTTGATATTCCTATGTTAGGTGGATTTTTAAAAAATCTTTAGTGATGTATCCATTTATATTAAATATTCTCTTGTGAGAGCTTTTTAAATCAGAATTCTTTCTGATGGGAAGAAGCAAAGACAGCATGGGGTCCCTAAATTTAGTGAAGTATAAAAGTGTATTAGTAGCAAAATGGGCATATAAAAATGGTACTAAAGACACAGAAAAATAAATTTGTATTTTTTTTTGTAGTTAGCTTTGATAGAAATCCAAAATTAGGTTTTACTAGCAGTCACATAGTGTACCTGATTTATTTATTGTTTTTAAAATAACAATTATTGAGTAGTACCTATTATTGAAGATGACAGGTGCCACAGATAAAAGGTAAATAAGGCACAGTGCCTTTTTTCAAATATTTCTCTTCTAGAGAAATATTATATATCCCAAATATATTGGACTTGGCCTTGATTAAAATTAATATAACCAAAAGCTACACATTCCTACTATTAGTAAATGAGAAAACCTTGAAAGAAAATTTGATATCAGATCTGAAAATATAACATTGGAGTAGACATTATCTTTTTTAATAAGGAAAAAAGAGAAAAGTTAACAAATATTTACATATTCATTTTCACAGTGAAAATCATCAGAAAGTTGAGTTCTATTTTAGTTAATAAAATTGCCAAGCAACCAATTCTAAAATATTAAAAGGTTTCCTTTCATGGTTCCAGAAATTTTTGACTTAGAACTTTGAGAATGTAAATACTTGTTATGGGGAAATAACCATGTTATAATTTTATTATAGAAAATAATACTGAACCACTTAAGCCTATATTACAGGAGAATAGCAGATGGAAGTACTAACAAGTTGCTTTGGGAGCATAGAGACAGGGAGCCACCAGAAAATAATCAGAAAAGTAGGTGATGGCTAAGTTTTGTTTTGGAGAATAAGCACGAGCTGAAAATCAGAGAAGGACTAGTGGGAATGAAGACAGAGAAGTGTAAAAGAACAGTATGTTAAGGACTAATACGCATGTTTTGAAAAATATTTCATCATCAAGTCACTATTCAAGAAGGTTCCTTCTAGTATTGGTGGTGCAAAACTTTTAGTAATTACTTTTACTTTAAGAAACTAATGTGCTTTTTTTTTTTTTCTTTTACAATAGATCTAGAGTTAAGATCTGTAGTGAATTGAATTATATCCCCCAAAACTATTGAAGCTTGAGTTGTTTCCCAAGTTTTATGTATTAGAAATTTGACCCCCACTGTGACTGTTAAGAAGGTGGGAAATCCTATTCTGGTAATTGAAAGGTGGAGCCTTGAAGAGGTGATTGGATTGTAGGACTGTGTGGTAGTGAATGGATTAAAAATGGTGTTCAGGGGCATGGTTCTGAGAAGAGGAGAGTCAGTCTCTCTCTCTCTCTCTCTCTCTCTCTCTCTCTCTCTCTCTCTCTCTCTCTCTCCCTCTTCCACCATCTCACAATGTGAGACCCCTGGGTCACTGTAGCCACCACTAAATGGACTTTGGTCATCCCAGCCTCAGAAACTATAAGCAATAAATGTCTTTTTTCTTTAAAAATCACCCAGCAACAGGTATTTTGTTACAAGCAACATAAACGGACTAATACAAGATCTTATTTAAATTTGTAACCAGTATAAAAAATTCTAGACAAACTTATTATCTGTTATCTATCTAACATTGTAAAACTGGTTATTTAACTCAAATAGTCATCTTAGTCCAGTTGACAGGGAAGTCATGTATGTATTACATTTTTAGAAATATGATTCGTAATGGCAATTTCATATTGAATTTCATGAAGAAAGAGCATTGTGTAAAAAATACTACAGAAGGAAATATGTAAATATCCAAAGAGTTCCCCAAGCATTGTTAATAGAACATTGAAGATGCTGCATAAACACTAGTGTGATGATTAATTTTTGTGTCAAATTGGCTTGACCATGATGCCCAGATATTTGGTCAAACTCTATTCTGGATGTTTCTGTGAAGGTACTTTTTGAATGAGATTAACATTTAAATTGTTGGACTTTGAATAAAGCAGATTACCTGATAACGTGGATGCAACAAAGACTTACCTCCCCTGAGCAAGAATGACTACCTTTGTACTCCTGCTGCAATTGTTTCTTGAGTCTCCAGCCTGCTGGCCAGCCATGCAGATTTTAGATATGCACCTCCACAATCATATGAGCCAATTCTTTAGAATCTGTGTATGTGTGTATGTATATATTTGTATATATGTGTGTGTGTATATATATGTATGTGTATACATATGTGTATACCCTAATACAATTCAGTCACAGTGAACACTTAACCACTCTGAATAACAACTTTTCATTCATAAAATAAGGGCATTGGACTAGGTGACTTCAAAACTCTTACAGCCAAGTTTTCAGTGAACTACAATTTAGGGTCATTTTCTCAAAAAACTGTGAGATAGAAGAGCTTGAATAAGCTGTATTCTACTTCCATTGTTGATCACTTACAATATATTCTTTAGTCAATGCTAAGGGACAATAGTTGCAATTGCATATAAGTTATAAATGGAAATTTCACATGCAACTTAAATAACCATGTGTATATACTATGTTCAAAAAATATATATATCTACATGATACCAGCATGAATGGCTAGAGATTTTTAAAGATCTAGATAAATAGGTTACTTTAAAAAAATCTAGATAAATAGATTTTCCCCCCCCAAAAAAGACCACGTTGTTAGTTATTTTAATACATTTTTCTTTTCAGGAACTGACCATAGCAAGTGATCATTGGTTATCATTTTGGTTCAGAGTCATTGCTTTGGTTGAAATTATATTATTTTCAATGACTGTTCCATCTTTACAATGTTATTTTGCTTTTAAAAGCTAATGATCTATGCAAAATTTTCATGCATATATCATTAAAAGCATTTACATAAAGACACAAAATAATTTATTTCTCTGATAATCCATCCATGTTGGCAACTATGTTTTTAAGCAGATGGCACTATGATAAATTATCCAATATGTAGGAATCATAGCATAAATCTGGAAACTTTGCTCAGATGCTTATAATGAGATATACACGATCACATACCAGTTGTACATTCAGGGAATGACAGACCTTCTGTTGTGAAAATCGTTTATATGGTGAGGTTTCTTTTAGCAACATTTAGTGGTGCTGTTTTGCTTTAAGGATGATGTATTTCGTAGTAAATATATTTATTATATTTAGTGGTTTCAATATTTATGATAAAATATTTCTGAGAAAATTTTGATGTGAAAGATCAATTTAAAGTTTATTCATTTTAATAAAAGAAGCTGAAAGTACTCTGAGTTTAAATGTGTTTACAAAACTAGCTCTCCAGATCTCAATACAATTTTAATTTTCAATCACAGACCTCTCCACGCTATCAGGAGAAAAACCTCATTTTCTTATATGGAGAAAATATTGTTTCAAGTGAAAAATAAATGTTGATATCATGATGTACAAATTGTGGTTTATGTGGATTCTCCTTGAAATACAGTTACAGAATAACAGGTAAAATGGACCATTCAGGAAGAAAAGCTTTTATTCAAAGGCACAAGGCTAATCAAGTAAGTTGTAAAGGATCTTAAGATAATATAAATAGGGAACTAGTGACTTGGAATGTTGAGTGATGATTCCCAAAGAAAGCAGATAAATCACTTGACATAATGTGAATACAAATAACTGGCAGAAACAAAGATCATAACAATGTATTTCTTGGTTCCTCAATACTAAATATTTGAATCTCTAATATTTGAATGTCTGTGTCTCAACTCTGAATGCAAATACTGAGTTTTTCTGGCTTAAATATGGAGAAAAACATACAGGTTCTAGCATATTCTAGACCCTATCTTATTTATATTCAATCTCTGTTTCTCATAAACAAAGAGACTTTCTAAAAATTCAGTGAAAGCATATATGGAATCTTTGGATCATGCACAAATATTACTGAATATTTTAACTTCATTTTAAACTTTATATTTCTAAGCTATACACAAGATATTCTCATCTATCTACACACTTAGTATATTGGCAGTTATTACTGAACTTTGTCTATAATTCAGTGCTGACGAATCACATACCAAATGATGCACCATGTGTCTTTCAGTTTTATATCTCTAACCCCAATTATAAACACTTTTTACCTAGGCACGTTTGAGAGTTGCTTGAACTAGGTATAAATTTGGTGAACATATAATAAATTTGATGTCTCTATTATAAAAATTCTAATACAGGGACTTTTATTGAAAGTAAAAGTGATGGTATTAAAACTGGAATTTGGAATTCCACAGTATTTTGAAACTTCCTTTTTATTTTTAATTTTTGTTGTTTAAAAACTTTATTGTCTGCTTTATTTATGCCCAAAATGGTACTAAATGTTAGTAATGTTAGTTTGGACCTTTTTTTCCCCTTTTTTCTTTTTTTTGTCATTTTTGTGACGGGCTGCACCGCGCTCAGCCAGTGTGCGCACCGGTCATCCTCATATAGGATCCGAACCCGCGGGGGCAGCACTGCTGCGCCCCCAGCGCTGCACTCTCCGGAGTGCGCCACTGGGTCGGCCCTTTTTTTTTTTTTTTTTTTTTTTTTTTTTTTTTTAAATACATATTCATGGTGCACAGAGCTGACCATCAACACCTGTGCCCAAGATGTGCTGATCAGATCAATGCTGTCAACATGCCCACCACCCCAAACTGCAATTTTTCTTTTTTCTCATTAAGAAAAATATAATAATTGCTTATTGGATCAATACAAAATTGTGTGAGCTAAATTTTTCTTCCTTCAGTTTGTACTTCAAATTAAATATACTCTGGTTAAGGAAAATTTATGAGGGATGAATTAAGTAGACATGGAGAGAAGGAAGAGTTTTTCTCTGTATTTTTCTAAGTTTTTATTTCTTCACTATTTACTTTAACTTATTTTTTTTTATGTTGAAATATTGTGTTTAGCAACTGTCACAAAACAACAGAACTATCCATGAATAATCAGGCCATCAGCTTTCAAAACGTGTTCTGGGGATCCCTGGATTTCTCTGAGACCCTTTTGGGGGTTTCATAAAGTCAAATTATTTTTATAATACTGAGGCCTTCTTTGCCTTTTCATATTCATTATTTCATGAGTGTACAGTGGAGTTTTCAAGAGGATACATAACATGTGATATCACACTTGACTGAACTCAGAAGTAGATTTGAGAATCTAGCTGCCTTCTTTTAAGGTAGACATAAAAAAGAATTTTCAAAACCGTAAAGCGATGCCATTTTTCTGACTGAATTTTCTGATATTAGAAATGTAGTTATTTTACAAAAAATGTTTTTTAAGTTTATTACTGATTTTAAATAAATGCATAAAGATTTTTAAAATTTCTGTTTTAAATTCTAATACTGTAAATACTGATACATATAGCTTACATTAGAAAACTATTGGAATCCTCAACATTTTTAAGTACATAAAAAAGTCCGAAGCCCCATAACTTTGGAAACTTCTGCCCTGGATTGATCCCTAATACCTGAGATTATTGCCATTTTCCATATAAATATGAAAACTTAAAGTAACTAGGATGCCCTAGTATGTGCATCTCCTTCTTTTATTTACGTATTCAATGAAAATATATTGAGAATTTTATTATTCAAATTAGTGTGCTAAACAGTGAGGCCAAAATGGTCCATATGACCGCATGTCTATCTCAGAAGAAAAGTGTCCTGGAATTACCATATTTTTCTAACCACTAAAAAGGTGTCATTTTCTTGTAACATTGCAGCATGTTTCTGATACACAGCATTATTTACTGAGTACTGCTTTTTGCATTTTTAAATTAATTATTATTCCTTAGCTATTTTTTTTTAATCTGGAAACATAGCAATGAATCAAGGTGACTGCCTTCTTATGCCTAAGATCCTGCTGCCTGAGTTGCACTAGGTCCCAGTTGCTTCGTGTCTTTGCACACTGCCTCAAAAATTTGAAGTTTATTATGGCAGGAACAGAAAAAGAAAAGAAAAAAAATATCTCCTTACTATGGTGCTTTTTGAGGGTCTAATTTAAAGTCAAAGACTTTGATCTATAAAAGTGGAGCTTTGTTACAAGAATGAAATATTCCTGAAAAGCAAAAGGCAAGGAAAATAATATAGCAGTACATAGGTTATGACACAACAAGAATTGGAGAAGTGATAGAAGAAGACGTGTGACCTGTCCCCAGAAAGACATAGCTCACTTGGCCTGAAATGGGGTTTAGAAGAAGACAATGAAACCTGCAATAAGGGATGAGACTTACAGAGACAATGGATGTAGAAGCAGATGCAGCATCATAACCCTGGCTGGCACAGGCTATATCACCCTCAGGGAGCTGCGTGGGAACCACGTCCAGGCTTGAAGCATATCAGTCCCACGTGAGCACGTGCCTCACATATGCTGGGCTGAGGTTATGCTTCTCATGGTTGCCTACCTGGGGCTTTCATCAACACTTTTCTGCAGGTTGCACAACCATCACCCCACAGAAGTGATTCTTATCCATGCTGCAAGATTTTTCTGAACTCCATTCAAAATTGCCAATGTGGACACTCCAATATTTACATTCAGAACTCTTGCAAGTTCTTTGAAAAACACCAGAAGTATCATGAAGTTAGAATGGCACATATAGGAAAGACCTTAGTGACTGAACTGTGGAGTCCAGTCCCTGACCTGTTATTCATAAGGATTCATATCCATACCGCAGAATCATTACCAATCCCTAGAATAAAAAGTGGAAGCTTAGTCACTTGAACTTGAGGTCATGACCCTTTAGGAACACACACACACACACACACACACACACACACACACACACACACACATCACACACACCAAGGAAGAAAGGATATTCAGAAACAATAAATAAAAATTAAATGGAGAAAAACATATGCAAAATAATCTTTAAATCTTCTTTCTTTGACTCTGAATTTTCAAAATATGAATCCTCTTTTCAGCTAGAGAATACCAATTTCCACAGCAACGGCTTAAGCTCTAAGTGTTGTGGCCTAGAAATATTTGAAAGGGCTAGAATTTGTAGGAAAAGACTAGACTTGATATCTAGCCCGCAAAGAAAATTTGCAGCTGAAAATATGGACCCTATGTCACATTGTAGAAGTCTTTGAAAGCCAAGGAAGGAAATCACACTGAGTCTTGTCACTGTTGAGGATATGAGGACACCTGCATCACTCTTGAACCAAATGCAGATGTGTCTAACAGCTTGACAATGATGTACAACTTCCCAAAGAAACCTCTGCCTGTTCTGGTAGCAAAGCTGCTGGTGAAGGAAATGCAAATTATCCGGCCCACCCCAGACCTACTGATCAGAGACTGTGGGATAGAGCCCGAAAATCTGCTTTCATATGCCCTTCAGATAATCCTGATGCACAATTACTTTGAGAACGACTGTAGACCGTCCCGGGGTAAGACATAGTGCCCTCTAGTGTTCGTATGTGATAATAACATCTAGCTCCCAGATTTTATCTAGCCAAACTGGGAGAGATGGCAAGTGAGAAAAATCAAGGTTGACAATATTCAGCATTCAATTTCTAGGATTAAATGGCACCCTTACGTGGAGTAAGTGGTTTTTTTTTACAGGGGAGCTAAGTTTCACTGGGGGATAATGAAATTGAGATAATATTTTGCAGATTAAAATAATAGAATTTTATCTCCAATAATGTCACTTGTACACTGGCTTTAACACCTATTGGAATAAAGGTACACCTTGTATCAGAGACAGGTCAAATACAGTCCAAATAAAGCATTTCTTGTTCAATTTTGAGTTTCAAATTATACATCTTTTTTTGGTCTTGAGGAAGATAATAGATAGACATTGTTCATTTTCCCCCATACATTTTGGAAGCTTCTTTTCAAATATCAAGATAAAATTTAGAAATATTTACCTAGTTTTTTCCCAAAACAAAAGTGTAAAGAGGACATAGTATAAAAATGATATTGGGACAGATTTACCATGACTCAGAAAAAAATAAATGTTTGAGCAGTGACAGGAATATATATTCACAGAATAGAAGCTTGTTATTAAGGAAGTCTCAGATAAGGGACTAAAGCCCCCAGTTGGGGAGGGGAAAAGATAAAACAAATCCAAGGTAGGCAAGGAGCGAGCTGAAAGAAAAACCTTGTACCTGAGGCTCATGATAACTACAGAAGACTAGACAGAGCGGCCTGCTGTGCACAGGCACAAGGAGAAGCAGAGTGAGTGCCACAGAGATCTGAGAGCTTGCTTGGGACATGGAAGAGCTGCAGAAGTTCCTCATTCTCTCTTGAGGATGCGGTAATGCCAAGAGGACCTGTGACGTGTGAGGTGCCCTAAGTTGGAATAAGGGAACAGCAGATTCTGGTAACCTTGTGATCTGAGGCAGTAAGGAGCTACACAGTCATAATCAGTGGGTACTAGCCTGATGGTCTAAAAGCAGGCAGAACCAAGGGCACATCGGCAGATATCAGCTCAGGACTGACTACCAGTGCAGAGTTCAGTGAGGACGAGAAAATGTGGATAGAGAATACTTTCCATGGATATTAGAAACTTTACCTTGAACCAAGGTACCAAACTCAGGAAAGTCATGGCAGGAAGAGACCCTGTGAAAGAGAAAATAGTCCTGATAGTATGTTTTAACTTTATATTGACAAAATATTTAAGTCAAAGCTGCTATTTTTAAATCAGAAGAGATCAAATTATATTTAATTAGCAAGTGGGAGGTCCATTCCTCTGTCATCTACCAGCAGGAATGTGTGTTCCAAGAGACAATGAGGTCAGTTATAGACAACAAAGTTATATTTCCAGAGTTAAAATATGTAACTTAACACAGAAGGAGTCAGAATCCATGGATCTATCTTTTCTAATGATCTTCTTAGGTCTTCCAAGTAATGCCCTTCTTTCAGCTAGTGAAGCACTTGGGTAACAGCTCAGATGAACAGAACAATTTTCTGCCCAAAGTAATATTATATTTGCACTTAAGTAAATGTACTCTTTAACAGAAACAGTAGATATGGGCAATTCAAGCATTGCATAAAAGAAGCATTAAACTGTATTTGTTGAAATAGAATTTTTGATATCTTTCTATAACATCTTTTCAAATAAATATGATAAGAAACTAAAACAATCAAAAAGTTTCCAAGGAATATTTTTAAAAAATCAATAGGACTTTTTTACCAAAGCTAAGCTGAATAATCTGGCATGTGTGTTTTTCAAATATTGGCATCCATTCCTGGCCATCAGATATAGCATGTAGCCAAGGTTTTAGTGCAAACAACCCAAGATATGCTACATAAAATTATGCCAAATGTGATAATAAATGCCTTCTATAAAAACAAGACTTACTCAAAAAAACACATTCTTTGTGGACAGATAACTCATGCTGACAGCTTGTGAATTCCAGGGTTCTTCAGGCAGTTTTTCTAATGGATTTCTCTCTGGCTCAAGTTTGTAATGTTAACTAATCTTCACAAAACGATGCACTTTAAAAGCAGAGTTTAGATAATTTTGGATTTTCAATGGCTTACAACAAAGATCTTCAATATGTTATATTATCATTCTGGTGTGTGAACAAGTAAAGAAATCTAAGCATTAAAGAAAAGATTCTGGCAAAACATTCATAGTTATGTAATTATGTTTGTGGCCTTATCCTTAGACAAAAGTTTCTAAACAGTACACATTTTTAAAATGCAGCTGTAAATAAATCTATTTAAAGGGCTTCTTCATCCAGGCCTGCAAACAGAGCATCGTCTTTGTCAATTTGCCTGTAGTCCATTCTGGTAGGTGACATTGTTCTTGAGTAATAATCAATTGATGTCTCAGTGCCATCTGGCATTCTGTTGCTAAGCACAGTTGCAACACTGTAAGGTGACGTGTGAGTGGCAAGGAACAGGGTTTATGTTCATCACTATGGAGCCATCCAGACCAGACAGTCAATAAATCCTTCCTCTATATGCCAGGCTAATACTATGAACTGCTTAATCCTACTTAGGTGATGAAATGCCTTGGCAATTCATCTGAAAAAAAATATGATGGAAAGTAATAACTCTAATGAGATTCTGAAGTTCTTACCTTGTTTACAGAGTGATCTCGTAAGAACACTGTTCTTTTCTTGGATTGAATATATAGAAGTCAGTAATAGCTACATCATTATATTAAAATACCTCTAAATTCATGTTTGTTCTTTATCACTGAAAAATATATTTCTCATTGACTCATTTTCAGCTGTCAGTAGGGCCTATATAATTTGTCATTAAATGTCTTAGAGTAAAAACTGGCATTATTAAAAATTATGCAAGGAAAACAGGCATATACCAAGATTGGACCTGATGAGTAAAGTTCAAGTCCACGTTTCTGAAAATAAAGTCCCATTAAATATTGTAAAATTCAAGTAGAAACTTAAGCTCTGATCAAAATTGTTCTCAACATACTAATGATTTCCTTTTAACATATCCTAAATAAGCAGCTGTTGTTAAGCTTGGGTGTGGTAAAATTTTGTACAAATCTTCCTTGAAGCAAGAACAGTAAGGGGTTGATTGCAGTTAGAATCACTAACACATAAGTTCGCCTATACATTTCATGAACTATCTATTTGCTATTGTATTTCACACTATCACAATCAGCACAATCCACCTTAGGAATATGTACAGCTCATTCAGGAACATCTTCCTGAATTTGATATTTCAGATCTTCTATTGCTTTCCTTAGACAAAAGAGTCATGTCTCACCTGCAAATAAATTATTTCAATGATTGTGTTCAGCTGGATAAAACTGGTTCAGAAAACATCTTGGGGAAAGGTGCTGACAAATCCTCATAGTAGATAACCACCTCTAACAGATGAACGGCTTCAAAAGATATCCCCAGTGATGAGAAACATTTTTTTTAAATGTGTGCTTTCTCTTTCTAACAATGAAACTCTTAAAGAGGCACACTACACATTTAAAGAAGTTTTAAGAAAAATAATCTACATGTTTTATACATTTATTAATATATTCAAGCAGCTACCAAATTTTTATAAAGTATCTACCATGTACCAGGAAATTTACAAGGTCCTGTGAACACAAAGATAAACAAAATGAGGTCCCTTCTATAAAGTGAAATGCAGCAGTGTGACACAAGGAAAATAACATTTAAGAAACAGTGAGATGTTTACTCTGAGAGCATCCCTTCTCTTATTTCTCTGACTACTTACTCCAGCCTATTTGGATGTTTGAACAGAGTTAAGTACTGAGTGCAACCTTAACTTTAAAAATGCTTATTATTTGAGTGATGCAGAAGACAGGGTAGAAAAATAGAAATAAGACTTATCCTTTCTATTTTAATATCCTTGCTTAAAAAATAATATATTCTTGTAATATGGCCATTTTTCCTCAACATCATTGTGACTTGCCTTAAATATGTTTAGGTTTATTCTTATTTTGAGCTTGCTGCTTTTGGAAATCCTCCATTTACAGGCAAGTGAGAAGAGTGGGACCTAATCATTATTGGCACTACACTTGTGCTTTGGAAAACAGAATATGATTAACAGTAGAAATCAAAATATTTTTCTGGTCATTTATATTTATAAAGAATTACCAATTAGTGAGAAGTTAACTAAAGATACATAAAACATATACAGGATTCAGGATCCATACTAAAATTAGACAAAGACAAAATAAAAAAAGAAAACTACAGGCTGATATCCTTGGTGAACATAGACGCAAAAATCCTCAACAAAATATTAGCAAACAGAATGCAGCAGCACATCAAAACGATTATACATCATGATCAGGTGAGATTCATCCTGGGAATGTAAGCATAGTTCAACATATGCGAGTCAAGAAATGTGATACACCATGTCAAAAAAGTCAAGAACAAAAGCCATATGATAATCTCAATAGATGCAGAAAAGGACTTTGCAAAATTCAACATCCTTTCATGACAGAGATTCTCAGGTATAGAAGAAAAGTATCTGAACACAATTAAAGCCAACTTCAACAAACCCACTGCCAATATCATCCTGAATGGGGAAAAGCTGAAAGCTTTTCCTTTAATTACAGGAGCAAGAGTGCACACTCTCACCACTCCTATTTAACATAGTACTGAAAGTACCGGCCAGAGCAAGCAGGCAGGAGAAAGAAATAAGGGGCATCCAAATTGGAAAAGTTGAAACCAAATTGTCCCTGTTTTTAGGTGACATGATCCTATATATACAAAACCTGAGAGCCTCTACCAAAAAACTCTTAGAGTTGATAAATGAATTCAATAATGTTGCATGATAAAAACTCAATATACGAAAATCAGTAGCATTTTTATACTCCAGCAACAAACTAGCAAAAAAACAAATCAAGAAAGGAAAACCATTTGCAATAGTCACCAAAAAGAGAACAATCTAGAAATAAATCTAACCAAGGAGATGAAAGATCTCTACAACAAGAACTACAAATCACTGCTGAAAGAAATTAAAGAGGACACAAAAAGATAGAAATTCTTTGTTCATGGATTAGAAGAGTCAGCATAGTGAAAATGTCCATTCTACGCAAATCCGTCTACAGATTCAATGTGATCTCCATCAAAATACCGATGACATTCTTCCCAGAAAGAAAAAAAAATCCTAAAATTCATATGGAACAACAAAAGACCCTGAATAGTCAAAACAATCATTAGGAAAAAAAAAAGTAATGCCAGAGGCATTAATCTTCCTGACTTCAAATTATATTAGAAAGCTATAGTAACCAAAACAGCATGATACTGGTGTAAAAACAGACACTTAGACCAATGGAACAGAATAGAGAACCCAGAAATCAAACCACATATTTACAGCTAATGGATTTTAGACAGGGCACCAAGAACATACAATGGGGAAAGGAGAGCAGCTTCAATAAATAGTGCTGGGAAAACTGGATTTCCATATATGGAAGAATGAAACTAGATCCTTACCTCTTGTCATATGCTAAAATCAACTCAAAAAGTATTAAATAGTTAAACGTAAGACAATAAACTTTAAAACTCCTTGAAGAAAACATAAGGGAAACATTCCAGGATGCAGGTCTGGTCAAAGACTTTATGAATATGACCCCAAAAGCACAGAAAAGAAAATTTAAAAAGACAAATGGGATTTCATCAAACTAAAAAGCTTCTGCACAGCAAAAGAAGCAATCAACAGAGTGGAAAGACAGCCTACAGAATGGGAGAAAGTATTTGCAAACTATAAATCAGACAAGGGTTTATTATCAAGAATATACATGGAACTCAACTTTACAGTAAAAAAACAAATAATCCTATTAAAAAGTGAGCAAAATATACATCTCCCAAAGGAAGACATACAAATGGCTAACAGGTATATAAAAAATGCTCAACATCACTAACCATCAGGGAAATTAAAACCACTTTGGGATGTCATCTCACCCCAGTTAGACTGGCTATTATCAAAAAGACAAAGAATAACAAATGCTGGCAAAGATGTAGAGAAAGGTGTACACTTCTGCATTGTTGGTGAGACTGTAAACTAGCACAAGCGAAATGGAGAACAGTGTGGAGGTAACTTAAACAGCTATAGATAGAGCTACTATATGATCCAGCAGTCCCATTACTGGGTAAATATCTAAAGCAATGGAAATCATCAAATCGAAGGAATACCTGCACTCCCATGTTTATCGCAGCTCTGTATACAATAGCCAGGCTATGGAATCAACCTAAATGCCCATTGGTGAACTACTAGATAAGGAAAATATGGTTTATATACACAATGGAATACTACTCAGCCATAAAAAGGATGAAATTCTGTCATTTGCAGCAATGTGGATGAGCTTGGACAAAATTATGTTAAGTAAAATAACCCAGGCACAGAAAGAAAAATATTGCATGTCCTCACTCAAGTGGGAGCTGAATTAATAAATAAGCAAAGAACCAATAAAGAGAGAGAGAAAGAAAGAAAAATCACAATAATACATTGAACTTTTAGAAGAAAAAAACAGAACTTATGGTACTAGAAATGGAAACAGGGAGGAGGAGACGGAGAGGGAGTGAGATTAATGAGAAGTTAGTGAGATTGGTTAAGAGATATGACGACTGATTACATATTGTAATGACGAATAAGCTAACTATCCTGTTTTGAACATCACACAGTGTACACAAGTATTGACAGTTAACTTTGCATTCCACAAATATATATATATATTCAACTATGCTTCAATATAAAAAAAGAAAAAATAGAGTAATACACAGCACAAAAGGGAGTCAATAGACAAAGACATATTTCATAGGATGAATGTGCCACATCAAGAAATGAGAATGATGATAAATTAAGATTACAAAGTTTTTCATAACAACTATGCTAGTTCTCTACTGAACACCAGAGAGAAAAAGTAATAATATACAAATATTTTAAATTTAAAAAAAAAGAAGAAAATATAGATTAAGATTTAACTGAAATGGGCTAGGGAAGTCCTTTACAGAATATCGAAAACATATAAATGTACATTATAATTGTTAAATAAATGTAAATTGTTAAAAGACAGAATATTTTAATTACCAACTATACAATGATTAGGTAAATATAATATTAAGTGTGGTTGAGAGTATAGGATACTCATTCCATCAATATCTAATAAACACCTGAGCCACACTGTTAGGCCTGAGCCCAAGTGACCAGTAAATTAAACGTGATCCTTGTCCTCATTATGTCTGTCTAAGACTAGGAGAAAGAGACAGTAAAAAATAAATAACTAAATAAACATACAAATAAGTTTATTATTCACAACTTTTTAAGGACTGTGGTAAGGATTCAAAGGTAGGAAACTCCCATAGATATGGATATGTTACAGATATATTACCCCTCTCCAGAAATAGCAACTCTTCAAATATTGCATTTATTTAACCAAAAACATGTTCATACAATAAATGGTAAATAAAATTTATGAAAATGATGTCATTACATATACTTTTTTTTAACTCAACCTGTAGTGTCGATGTTTATTTTTAACTGTCACATATTATTCTACTGCATGACTATGGAAATTTGTCTACTCAGTTTTTTTCCAGCATCTGCATATTATTAAAAAAAGTGAAACATTGAAGATATTTTTACGTAACTTTTGTGTATATAGGCATAAGTTGCATTGGTGTATATGCCTAGAATTTTGATTTATGTTAAGGTGCATATATATATTCAATAATACTTCAAAGTGGTTATACCAGCATAATCTCCAGTAGCATGTCTCTAAGTTCCTGATTCTCTTCTTGGGTAATGCTGGGCAATATTAGACTTTTACAGTTTTGACAGCTTTTATTTGTGTGGATTAGTATTTCATTGATTTTCTAATTTTTATATTCATGGTTATTACATATATTTAGATTTTCCATGTTTATTGGCTTTTCTTTTCAGTCAATCGCTTCTTCATAGTCTTTGACCATTTTTTTTTCTCTTGAGTTGTCTTCTTGTCCTTAATTTCCAGTTTTTTATATATTCTGGATATATTTATTTGTTGGTTATATGTGTCTTTCTATCTGTGTCTATTTTATTCTTTTTAAGTTTTTATGGAGATTTTTGTTGGTAATTTTTAAAATTTAACTATTCAAATTAATTAATCTTTTTCTATAATGTTTGTGCTTTTTGTGTCTTATGTTGAAGAATTTCCCTACCACAATGTCATTTGAAATAATCTAACAAATTTTTTAAGTATAAAAATTTTGCTTTTCATACTCAGGTCTTCAAGTTGAAAATTTTTGTTAGGGTTTATGGCGAAAGTAGAAACCTAATCAGAATATTTTCTATATAATCAGCAGTTATTGCATCTTATTTATTGAATGGGTCATGTCCTAACACTCCTGTCTCATATAGTATAATCCCATGTTCTACTGGGAATGTAGACTCTCTAGCCTGTTCTATAAGATTATTTATCACTATACAAATGCAACATGATTTTAATCATTAAAACTCAATACTAAGTACCTATATCTAGTGAGGACATTGTTTCCCTTTATTTCACTTTTTAAAATATATTGTCTATTTTGAGCTCTTTAAGTTTTATAATCTGTCAAATGAGTTTTCAAGTTATTAAATTTCTGGAGGGAATTTATTTGGAATTGCCTAACAATTGCAGAGAAAGAATGGGCATCTTTACAGTATTGAGTTTTCCCACTTATGGACAAGATAGATTGTATTTCTCCATTTGGGAGAGTGGCAATCTTCTATGTATATACTTAAAGTTGAAACATATTTATCATACAAATTTCATATTTTGTTATAATTATTCCAGGCACCTTACAGAGCTATTTCAAAAAACTTTGTTCTGGCCTTTTCTTAGCTCATCCACCCTTCCACCATGCAAGAACACACAGTTTTTCTCCTCTGGATGAGAAGGCAATAAAGCACCACCTTGGGAGCAGAGAGATCTGACCTTCACCAGACACTGAACTGCGGGCATCATGATCTTGGACTTCCAGCCTCTGGAACTGACACCAGAGAAAACTGTTGGATCAGGTCTCTGCTCATCTCAGTTCTTATGCTCATAACAACCCCTGAATTCCAGGCCTTGATTGCAGAGCCCAAGATGGGAAAGTTTATCTCTACAACTGTCCATGAAGATGCTGTGAAAATAGCATCAGACTGCATTATATTCAGGACTCAATCAAGACTTTTACTTAAACAAGGGAGTGGATTTCAGCAACCACTTTCTGATCAGTGTCACTGAGGGTGGTAATGCGCCCCGTGCAGTAGCAGGTCCAGCATGGTTGTCTAGAGCTGCATTACCACAGCTACCTCTGAAAAGTCAAGAGGATAATGAATTTCAAGACGAAAAATTTCAAGAAAAGAAGGAGCAGCTTACACCTGAAGACAGACTTCTGCTGAAGGCAGTCGGTCCAACAGGGGAAGGAGAGTCTCTGTGATTGAACAGCTGCTGGGTGAAGGAGCAGACCCCAAGTGCAGTGATAATGAAGGTCGTCCTGTTATAATCACGCTGTTGTGAATATGCACCACGCAGAGAGGAACAGACATCGATCACAGTGGGGAATGCTCAAAAATACAGCTCTTCGTGAAGCAACTCTGCCTGGCCTGACAGAAAGGGAGAGCGTCGCCACTTTACTGGCATGCAACGCAAGCATCCAAAAAACGAATACAAGACGCCACACAGCCTACGACCTGGCTCTGAAATTGGAGATGACTTCAACACCTCGCTCTTCGCTGCAAAGTTTGGGCAAGGGCTCGAGGACCAATTGGCCCAGCCCGGGAACCTCACCTAGAGGACTGCCAGACCCCAGGGCCACCACAGGGCTTCATTTAAAGAAACCATCCAGCTTTAGTACTTCGTTCATTTCTTTGTGACATGTGGATTTGAGGTCAGGAATTGAGATTGAGAGGAACTCATAAGATTATTTTCTTTTTCTTAAATACGGCAGTATAAGCCACCAGTACCATGGGCAGCTTCCAATATACTCTGGATTGTGATGAACTTAATGTATGTTTTTTAATGGTTTTCTTGCTGCTTTTGGGGGTAGATTTGGCTTTCAGTTTTTAATTCATTTTTCAATAGATAATGATTGCACATGGTTCAAAGCTAAAAGATAAAAAATATTACGTAGTGAAGTGTCCCCCCATCCCTGTCCCAAAGTCACCACTTCCGTCTTCTGAGGCACTAGTACACCAGTGTAATTGTGTCTTTCCAGGGGTAGCACAGGATTATGTAAGCACATACACATAATGTATGTCCATGTACATATAGGGTATATATAACATATAAATATATAGAACACATACATATTCTTTCCCCTCTTTTAACACAAATAGCAAAACCACACACTGTCTGCTGCTTGTTATTTTTGCTTAATACAGCTTGGCTCCAAATTAGTACTTAAAGATTGAGCTTGTTTAACTTTTTTTTTATTGTTGGACTCATCAGTATTCTAATCTTATGGTTTGCTTTTGGGTTGACAGATCTGCTTTGAATAAACCATTTTCAGGAATATGTTTAAAAAACAAACAGAAAAAAACCCAAAGAACAAAGAACTTAGCTCTGCTTTTGCTTCTGCCTTTGCTGTTGCCTTTGCTATAAACACTATCTTCTATTCATTAATTTCTGTGCTCATTACTACATTTTCTTATGCTTTATTTGTCTTTATCACTCTTTTCCTCAGTTCTTGCATACATTTTGTGCTATGGATTTGACTCATTTTTTGATGCAGGAATAGTTTACAGGTAGTTTTCACATTCCCAAACTAATGGAGCAATTATTTTGGTTTTTATTTCTAATTATATTAAATTACCATCAGAGAATACGGCCTGTACTATTTGGTGTTTGCTATGATACTTTTTGGGATCTAGTAAGAACTTAATTGCAGATTCCTCTGTACTTGAAAGTGGAGATTTTCTCCCTACTTTGGGAACTCAGAGTTTATATATTTCTATTAGATCAGTTTTTCTATTATGCTTTTTAAAATCATCCAGATTCCTCTTTTCATCTGTATAATGGGTCAGTTTCTCAGAGATATGTGTATAACCTGTACCTGTCAAAATATCCCAGCTACTACCATAGTATGCTTTATATTTTTATAACTTATATTTCTGGGTTCTATTCCAATTGATTGTATATTTTGATGAAATTGATGTTTCTATGATTCTATAATTATCTTCTTTATCCCTAATTCTGTTTTTTGGTCTTACATATATTGTTACATAGCTCTATTTTAATTACCATTTGTCATGTATACATTTTTTTCATTCTGTGCTCTCAAAATTTCTACATTATTCTTTTGCTCCCATAGCTCTACTAGGTGTTGCCTCAGTGGAAACTTTCTGTGGTGGCTCTACCACTAGTGCAGGTCTTTACCTGGGCCCTGAGGCTGTCGAAATATGCTTTAAATTTAAGTGGAGGTAGCCATGCTTCCACAGCTCTTGCATTCTGTATACCTGCAGAATAAGCACAATGTGGACACCTCCAAGGCTCACTTCTTGTGCCTTCCAGAGCAGTGGCCCAAGACAACCTGGGCCCATTTGAGCCACAGCTGGGGTGACCAAGCAGTGCTGTGCCAGGGTGCAGGGAGCAGAGATCTGATGCAGCCCTGGGCATTGAGTCCTGAGGTTACAAAAACTTAGAAAAGTATCCTGAACTTGATGGAGCTTATGTTGAGAAATAAAGTTTATATTTTAATTTTTTATCTTTTAATTCCATTTTCCACAAGCTTTTTGATGTCCCCTTGTGTGTGTGTGTGTGTGTGTGTGTGTGTGTATAAATAAACACATATATAAAAATATAAATATGTACACATTCTATGTATTTATATAAACTAAGGCACTATAAAAATATAAGACAACATTATAATTTATTACAAGCTTTTTCATGGATTGCCTCATGTTATTTTTCTCAAAATATAATGAAATAGGCAAGACAAAAATGCATATTCTCTCTTGGGAGCTTGTATTAGTCAGGGTTTCTCAGAGAATCAGAACCAATACGATATACATGTATATGGACATTTAGGAAGGCATTTATCATGGAAATTGACTCATGTGATTATGGAGGCAAAGAAGTCCCACAATATGCCATGTGTAAGGTGGAGAACCAGAAAAGCTGGTGGTGTAACTCAGTCTGAGTCTGAAGGCCTGAGACCCAGAACAGTTGACTCACGGTGTAATTTCCACTTCAAGGTCAAAGGCCTGAGAACTATATAGAAGATTACGTAAATCCCAGAGTAGAGAACCAGGAGCTTCCATGTCCAAGGGCAGAAAATAAATGTGCCAGGTCAAGAAAAGAGAAAAATTTGCTCTTCCTCTGCCTTTTTGATCTATTGGCAGGCCCTCAAGGAATTGTATGATACTCTGCCACACGGGAGAGATAGTCTTTACTAATGTACTGAAACACAGACACACACATAAGCGATGTTTTACCAGCTATAGGGGCATTTCTTAACCCAGTCAAGTTGACACATAAAATTAACCATCACAGGGATCTTTATGTCTTTTCTATGTCCACTGATATAGATTTACAAATATAGCCATAGTTTTAACAAGTTGTGTATAAAAATAAGATAGATATAAATGTCTATTTGTAGAAGAGTACTTTTATGGCCAACACATAGGTCAGTTCTTCAAGTCGTGGTTTTTTGGGATTTGTAACACTAATCTATGTTTTATGTCACGTTAATCATTTAAACAGAGCAAAAAGTCTTACAGCAGGAGAACAGTGATACAGAAAAGGGCTAAAGTATCATCTGATGGGTTTAAGGAGGAAGTCAAAGGTAAAACCATTACCTGGAGGCTGTAAGTGATTGTGATGTTTTCTCATGGCCAAAAAAATAAGCTATTTATTTAGGAATAGACTCTGAGTAAATCTCCTTTGCATGATAAAATTATGCTGCAAATGTAATCACCAAATATGAACAGACTAAAGAACAATTTTAAGAAAAACACTGTACTAAGACATAGTAAGATTAATTATTATTTGCCTGATTATATTTAGTAACTGCAGAAACACACCAGCAACCCAGTGCTTAGCTAAATGTCAGATTACTTGGCACTGGAAATCCAGTTCCAAAACAGAGGTGAATCTCTGAGGTTCACAACTTCTGCATTGTGGCTTTTTGCTATATTTCTCTCTACTCTCCCAAATAACAAGATTTAAATTTTGTCACTTGCAAAGTCATTCTGAGGCAATAAAATAATGTTTCAAAGAAACAACAGAAAGTCAGGTATCTGAAAATATTGCAAGGAAGATAAAGCAAAAGAAGTCATAGAAGACAAAAAGATTGCCAAAGGAAAAACAAAATCTGAGGAGACAGGGCCAGATTCCCTTGGCTTTAAAGGTGAGACTCTGCTGTGGAAGGTACCATGGGTTACTGTTTTTTACTCATCTCAGAAGTCACTGCATGACTCCAGAATGTGCTCTTATGACAATTATATTTATTTTATGAGAAGCTTTTTTTTAATTTAAACCTATTTTGTGCAAATTAGGAAACTCTTCAAATTACAGATATGAAAAAGGAATGCGAAATTTTATAATTCCCTACCTCACAAATATAGTAGCATAACAATTTTATTTTATGCTAAATAAAACCCTGCTTTTTTTCTCCTTAGACCCAGCTCTGCATATTTTTGCAGCCATTGTCTCTCTAGCACCTGCACACGTGCAGACACAGACTCACACAGGCACACACAGACACACATGCACATTTGCTCCAGGACCATTGAAAAATGATGTTAATTTCTATTAACAGATTTGAGGATTCTCAGAAGGGATTTACATCTCACTACAAATACCTCCCTAAAAGTCTTTATGATACATCTACCTCCCCAACACTTTTACTCTTCAGTGTGGCTTCCCATATTTCTCCTTTTCTTTATCTTGTATCTGCCTTTCTCTTTATTTACCTTGTTCCTTAAAATCCATTTGGCACAGCTTCTTGAATCTCTACCTTATCTTTCCTTACATTTTATTGTCCTTAACTTTTTTGTCATGAAGTTTATATCATTTCAGTAATTGGGCAGCTCCGCCTCTTCCTGATTCTCTAAAACATAATACAAGATAAAAAATTAATTGTTTACATAATTTGGAGTAAAAATCTCTTGATAGATCATCTTAGCATGAAGTACAGGACAGAATATTTGACTGTTATTTATTTAAGTGTGACTTTCTATTCAGTTATATGTAAATAATGATTACAGCCACAGTACATTTGCATTACAGAAAATTGGAAAAAAGAGAACAGCAAACATTTAGAAATAAATTATTTTATACACTCACTATATAATAGTAACCACCATCAATAATTTGATGCATATCCTTTCAAATCTTTCTGTGTATATATGTGTGTGTATGTAGGATCATATTGCAGATCATAATGTTCTGCAATCTGCTTCTCTTAATCAAGAAATTTCACTTCTGTTATTCTCACCAAAGCTAATACCCAGAAATTATTCAAATTTCCAAAATCGGCTCCCAAAATATTCTTCTGATACCCAAACCCATTTCTGGAAATGAACCACACACTGCCCCTGATTATGTCTCTTACGTTCTGTCCAGTCTTACACAGAACCTTTCTCTCACTGTTTTGTTGAAACGGCCAGGCCAGAATATCCCACTTTCAGAAGCTGTCTGGTTACTTTATTGGAATACAATTTGTTCAGTTCAGTTATTTGTGTAAAGTGTAAGTCACACCTTAAAACTTGATAAAAGATTCAAATTGGAAGTTTTTAGATAGAATAAGTGATTTTGTGTGTCTAATATTTCATTGATTCCACCATTCATTATAATATGTTGACCCTTTGCTTAAATTATGAAATTCTGAATATAATCTGTGTGGTTTTTCAGGAATATCAAATATCTAGTTCCCCATCAATTACGTACCTAGTGATTTTAACATCAATTGTTAATTCTTGCCTGAATCAATATTTTCATCACGGTTTGGGAAATTTTTCTTTCTAAAATATTATTCCTTCTACATATATTAGTTGTTGTTCTTTAAATTACAATTGATCCTCAATAACAAAGATATTTAGTTTTGTATTCTATTTACCAGATTGCTGACTAAATTCACTTATTATATCTTCAGCCAGAGAGCAGGCAGATTTCCATAGATCTTAATGGTGTGTTTAGGGAAAAAGAAGTATGGTACTGAAAATAACTCTAAAATAGTTCAGATATAAATAATATGCATATGTGTATACAAACACACACACACACACACACACACACACACACACATACACAAAGAAAGAATGATATTGAAAATGGGTCAATATAGTAATATGTAGTGAATCTGGATAAAGATATCTGAGAGTTGTATGCACTGACTTGAAACCTTTCCATAAATTTGAAATTATATATGAACGAAAAGTTACATTTCAGAAAACTAATAATCACATTAAAACATAGTCAATCACAGTAATAAGCAAATGAATTAAACATAAAAGCCATATGCTTATCAAATGAAATAGAAAAATTGGAAAATATGCAAGAATAAATTGTCTTTTGAGCATAAAAGAAACATTTTCCTAGATAGCTGGTGAGCACAGAAATTGCTAATATTTTGTGGAACTGGTTGGCCCTATATGTCTTGGCCATATAAGTATACATACCTTTTGAATAACTTTGATTTCATTAATTATTCCACCAAAAAATTAGAAATGTTCAAAAATATTTACAATTGTTTTGTACATTTTTATGTTAATATTTCCATGATAAATTTAAAATGATCTACCTTTTCAGCAAAAGTGAGCTAACTAAATTTTAGTACGTCCATAAAAAGAATTAATACACAGACAATAAAATGAAGTTGAAGAAAAATATTTGATAGCGTGATTTTGAAAAAGTGTAAGAGGTGCTATGTGAAAGTAGGCCATAAAAGGGTATATATGACACATTTCCCAATAGGCTTGAAGTAAAATCTGTTATTGCACATGAATGAAAGGAAGAAAAAACATAAGGCAAATATAAGGGTACTTCAAAAATTGCCTGGAAAAGTAGAATTGAAAGATGATGTGGTTTTTTCAATGAATTTTTTGAAGTACACTCTTCCATGGTAGGATAATGATTTCCTTTAGAACCAGACTCCAGGACTTTGCCTCTTAGAGTGTGAACTTCCCCAAACTGTCTCACATAGGAAGCCAGTTTAAAAGATCCCTCCTAGATCTACAGAAGCCAAAGCCCAGAGATGTAGCCTAGAAATCTGCATTTTTAAATAGCACTCATAGCATTCTGACTGATTCAATGACATTCTAATGTACAATTTTTCCTGAAAGTAGAACTCCAAGACTAATCAAGTGTTTGACAAGAGTAAATATAAGCCAAGTATAAGCTTGCTGCTTCTTTCTCTCTTTTCTATTTATTTTAAAAAATGAGTTTCTCTTTATTTCTATACTCAAGCCCTGTGCAATCTAGTTTCACGGTTTGATTCTCCTGCCTTTGCCACTTCCATAAAAATCTGCTTGGCACCCACATTCTCTTTGAAGATGGGCTCTTTCTTAATTTTGATTGTCTTCTTAGAGTCTAGTGTTCTATACTCTAATCAAATTTTTGGTGCCTATAAATCTCTTTCCAGAACTCCTTTACCCAAACTACCTGTGTTCCCATACAAAAAGCAGCACAGACTTCCCATCACTTACACTCTTTTAACTCCAAAAGTGTGTTATCCCTTACTTAAGTCTCTGCCTGCAGGCATTTCTGTATCAGCTGCCATCATATTCTCAAACAATTTTATTATTTGCAGGGCTGGTCCCACTTCTAATGTCTGCTGAGAAATCCACCTTCAAACAATTGCCACAGCTGAGTATTAACAATGTCTAGTCCCTTGGCTCCAGAGACTAGTTGAGATTTAATCTGATTAAAAACATTTCCCCTTTCTCCCAGAATTGCTGGAAACATTCTTATTCAACAGTCTGTAGAGGATCTCAGAAGATTGAAAATCTACTTTGTAATGGACGTATTTATTCATTTTACTTCTGGGAAAATAAATCAAGAAAATAAGCAAATGATGCGTCTAAATGTCTATATACAAAAACGATATTGTAACTAGTGTTTATGTGAATATTAGAAAATAACTTTAGTACCTATGATTTGAGACAAGTTACTTAAACCCTTTGCAGTTAAATTTCTTCAACTGTAAAATAAGAATAATAGTAGTACTTACTTTAAAGGTGATGGTGAGTTTTAAATAAATTAATATATTCAAAATACTTAGAGTAATATTTGCAAATAGAATTTATCACCTAACATTATTATTATCATCATTTAAGTAACAAAAGATGCAATAAATTATAGTATAGCCATATGATAATACACCACTCAGTAGTTAAAATATTTTAATAGAAAATAACTATCATTAAAAAACCATGAAAAATTATGATAAACCATTTGATTACTGTAATATACAACTGTATAAGTATAACTACGTACACAGATTTAAAAAATTTAAATGGAATACACCAAATGATCTTTTCCCTCTCTCTGATATGTAAAATGTAGAAATATGCTCTTCTTTGTAATCCATATTATTTCAGAGAATGCATTGCTCTTGTAAAAGAAAGAAAGTATTAATAAAATTTAGGGTGCTTTTGTGGTATCAGTATGCCTGAGGATGACTAATGTATAATATAGGATTAATGTTTCCCACATTCCCTCAAATCTCCTTGAATTCTGCTGTCTGTAAAACAGCTAGCCCAGTGGTAACTGAGTTACAATAAAATCTTAAAAGCAAAAAGACACTGTGACTGGCTAACTGAAAGTGATCATAGAGCCAAGAATCTAATGGTTGTCCTGTCTAATGGTTGTCAAGCTTCAGCATACATGATTGCAAAATCTGAGCAGCATCAACGCCCTGCCAAGTGCCTTGTGGTATTTCATCGGTGTCTCTTACAAGGCATACTAAACATTTAACAGCAGGATCATTACCTTTCCAGGCTGTGAGGTAATGGAATAACACTTGCCTACTAAGGTGAAACAAGCTCACTTTGTGTGACCTACATCCTCCTGCTGGATGTGCGTGAGAAAATGATGACACCGTAGAAGCCAAGCAGCTGTGGTACTTTGAGCCACAAAGGAAGATACTCTCAAGTAAGACAGGAAGAAGAAATGCTTTCAGGATGCACTGAAATAATGTATCCAATAGTATTGCATGAGAGAAAACTTAACTAAAGGGAGAGTATCTAAACGTGGTTTACTGAAATGGAAACACTGTACAGAAGAAAAATTGCCAGGTTTTGTAATCAGATGATGTTGCTAGTCAGCCAGTTTAAACAGGTGTTAAAAAAAAAGTCTGCTTGTGACTGATTATTTTATTGCTTAATTTTCTGTTTAAAGATGAAATTAAACATGTGTATATATGTGATATATTTTACATAGTGGCGGCTGGATATTAGGAATATATGGTCTCTGCTGCTGAGTTCACTAACACCAAAAAACATCCCTTAACAATTGCAAGGTTTGTGAATAAGACCCACTACATGCTAGCATAGAAAACATTACGGTGGAGTTGTGTTGGAGAGAATTTTGACATTTGGATAAAAAAAAATCACATATATTAAACCAATGTATTGTCATGTGGGCCACCAGAATGGCCATACCTTAAACAGAAACGGCATCACTTTACAAACCATTGCAAAATTGTCAGTGTACTCCCTTTTCAAATGCCTTTTCCTCCTTTTAGATAGACCAGGTATTCTGTAATTTTTGTGTAACTAGGTAGTCATCACATAAACTCTATTCTAAATACATTGCAAGATCATTGTGATTGGGAGGTTTATTATCTAATCAATACTGCCTAAGCGGCAATTTTTTGCAGGAAGGAACATTATGGCTAGTATCTTTGCAGCAGTTGACATGAAATGACATGATACAAATAAGGTTAAAATTCTGATTCCCACAGCTACCAGTGGTAGAATACATAGCAAGTTTCTGGTTTTTGTAAGCCTTAAGTTTCCTCATCTGAATATGTGGTTAACAATATTTAACTCATATATTTGTTGGAATGATATAAAATATTTTATGTAAGTTGTCAATTATAATGACTGACACAAGGTAGAATCACAACAAATTCCAGTTCTTATATTTGCATGTTTGAAATTTTAACACAGTATTACAAACCAAAAATGGGCTTACTTACAAATGTATGCCTCTGGTTAGTCCACAGTGAGCCCCAAATTTGGAAATTTGAAAGTGAAACTATCATTTACAAGAGATTTAAAATGTAACCACAATGAAAAATCAGGAACTAAACAGTTCATTTTTTTTTTTTTTTAATTTACCAAATATCTGTTTCAAGGAAAAGAAGCCTGCACTGCCAGCAGACAAACGTATCTTTTCTATAGAGTTTGGTGAAGATCTTTACTTGTATTCTGCTTGTCTTGACCAGAAAACTGTGTCCTTTCACTACAAAAGACTGCCTGCAGAGCCCCCTGAATAAGAAATTACCAACGTTGAGATTTGTATGACCTAAATAAATGTTGACGTGCGGGGCTTGGAAGGGGTACATACCAGAAACATCCATTCAATTAATATAACTGATGTTTTGATTTCCAAAGCTTCTATCTACAGAGTAATTATTTTATTCCCTATTTTCTCTTTCACTATCCTCTGTAACTACACGGTTCACACCAATGGAAGGCACAATGGATTTCAATAACAGCGTTTCTTTAAAACAATATGTGCATCTTTAAGTCTCAAGCATAAGAAAAATGTGCATTCTATAAAAAAGAAAACAAAATCTTAAAAGTTCTGATAGTGTTAAGAAAAAAGTAAATCCGTGCATTTTCTATTACATTGCAGCTTCTTTTAGAGAAGCTCCTATACCTTTATTTCTTCACTCTTAGAAGAATGCCTGAAATTGTAAGACATAAATCCGGTAATGCAAGACTTTTGTAAATGAATCACTATTGCATTCATACCATTAGCCTCTGAACAGATGTCAGAAAGTAAAGATTGGCTGCCTCTAGATCAAGTTGCTGCTGCCAACTCTCGCGAGCTTTGTCAGTAACAGTTGATAGTAATGTCAGCGCAGTCTAATTTACAGGCTGGAGCAGCAGCTGCATCCTGCATTTCCCTGAAGCATTACATGATTTCCACTCCTTGCAAACTTTAGAGAGTCGGGTAAGTTGCTCTGAATTTACACCTTCGTGTAGGGATGCAAGTGAAGCTCATTCCGTGGGAGGAGTGGGATCTCTTCACGTGTTTGCTGTGCCCCTTTGGTGCTCTGTGGAGGACAGTCACTGAAGCTTGCAAATGGGACAGATGAAGCAGGCGAGCAGACACATGCATCAAATCTTATTATTTAGGGGACGCAGACTCAGTCCATCTAACGGCTGGGGAAATAATCCATTTGTTCAACTTTGTATAAAGAACAATAGCACTTGTGGAATCCCCGTGCGCACCTTAAAGAAAAACATTTTATGTTGTTCTACTCATAAATGCATTGTTTAGTGAATCTCTTCTTAAAAGAACAAAAGTAGTCTTTGATCAGTCTCGCTCTTTTTTTTTTTCTTTTTCTTTTCTCCTTTCTTTTTTTTTTTTTTTTTAAGTGTCATGAAATTAATAGCTCTCTTACTATTTTGCTTAACAGGATACTTTTCCCAATCAACATTTCATCATCTGAAACTTTCACAGTATCAGTTGGCAAATGACAGATCAAAGTTTCTTAAATGTAAAAGGAAAACCTATTTCCTAATTTTATTTATGAACTTGTCTCCTTTGCCCTGTTTGTCCTCTTTCTTTTTATATGTGTGTTTAAACTGTAGCAAAATTTCTTACATTTGCTATCATTTTAATTATTATAGAAATAAGAAAATACAGACTTTGTGCTCCTTCTATAATCTCATAAATCTATCATTATTTAGATGACATTGGTTCTAGTTTAACAAGGAGATTAAACATTAAGAGTATAAGATGTAAGAATGATTCAAGTAAACTGAAATATGAACAAAATCATTTCATTGTTTATAATTTTTATTTGTTATATAAATTTTTATTTTACGAGGTTGTCTTCTATATTTTTATGAATATTTCATGATAATAAATGCAATTAAGAGTTGTTATCACTAGTCTGTGTAATGTCTTCCTTAATATGAACTATCTCATAGTAGCGATAAATACAATTGTATTTCACTTATATTAATAGTTGCTTTGTTTAAGGATAAGTATGAGCATTTAAAGCATGGCTCCATAATTTAAATGAAAATCTTTAGAATTATCTGTGTATACGAAATAACATGGATGCCAAATAAAATTTCTAATTGGATTTTTGAAGTTCTGTTTTTTATTCTCTTAGATTATTTTGCTGTTGATTGTTTGCAACGTACTACATCTTTAATTGTAAAAAGAAATTATTTGGGATCTTCTATGCATTGCATTTTTATGAAATATAAGCTAATAATATTTTAACAAGTTACATCTCATCTACAAATTTAGTTCCTGATATGATTCGTTTCTTGGTAGCAATCAATAATACATATCTAAATTATATGTTGTCTTCATTTTAATGCTTTCATGCCAAAATCTGTTCTTTCTTACTAAAACTGGATCATCCCAAATGTTAGAGAACTGTAATTAAGTAGATATGAACCTAAGAGCAGACTGAACGACTGAACTTTCAAAGAAGATCGGCAAAATCTGTCTAATAATTAGATATTCAAATTATTCACACAATGAAGTTTGTGAATGGTCTTCCTGTTTGAGGACAGATCAGATCTTATGTGTCCCATACCTCATATAGTGGCTTCTATCTGCACAAATTCTTTTAGCACCTAATAGATATCCAAAGGATCCCTGAAAGACAGTGGTATAGTCTATTTATAGACAGACTTTCTCAATTCTCCACTTCACTTAGCCTGAAACAAAACAAACTTTTTAGGTTCGGTATAAAGACTTAGTTGTTTTGATTTGACCAAATATATATTAGTAGCGTTTGCTCTAGATCATATTAATATTGTCTAGATGGCTCTTCCTCCACCATTTTAAGAAGATTAATTTCCAAATAAAAATATGTATTTTATTGTAACTTTTTTAAAAACTGAAAAATACTCTATACACAGGGAAAGCTATTGTAAATATTTGCTTGACCCTCCTTTAAAAAGTCCCCGGCTGGCCCATTATTTTGAAAATGTGGTTGATATCTAATTATGGCAAATCTTAGATGGCAAATTTTTTTTTTGGCAGCTGGATGGCAAATAAATAGCTCTTTATATCAATCATTTTATCACACCCACAACTTACAGCATAGCATTGTATATTTCTTCTTAAAATTGGCTGGGGAATTTTGATACTATTTTCAAAATTGAACTAAAGATGCAAAAAGAAGAAAATGATATTTTGCCATATTTATTTTGAAAGTTATTAAAGTTTAGAGTTTTCCAAAAATCGCCAGTAAATATCAATATCTCGGAGCAACTGACAAACTTGGAAAACTATATCTATAATCCTTCAGGTTTTCCCCCCTCACATGGCCATCATTCATTTTCTTTTGCAATTTCAAAGACTCCCGTCTTTCTTTCAAATATTTAATAGTGTTTTAATAAGTTGATTGGTCTAAATTCAGATACTCAATTGCACTTGATGTGAAAATTTGCCTCATTCTTTACGGTAAACATTTCACGTACTCTCAGAGTATAATTGTTTACTTCATGTGACAGTAACCAATTGCACCAGTATTTATAGAAGAGAAAACAATTATTTAATTTAATATTTTAATTATTAATAAAGATTTAGAGATTAAAAACTAATAACATTTTCTTTGTCTCCTTTTTTTATTTCTCTTTTGATTCTTTAATCATGTGATAAACATATTCTAAAAATTTAAACTTCTTTCAATGGAAATCCTACAGAGAAACATGTTAGAATAGAGAATACCAGATTATAAAGAGAACAAAGTGATGCTTATTTAAATAATTTAGACAGACTTTGCAGGCCTTCTTTGAAAGTTGAATCTGCTCTTAGGTTGATATCTACAGCTTAACATAAAAATATTAGCTTACACTGATGAGTATGTGAACATATGCATATTTTCATATTCATGTACAGATTTAATAATATGGTATATAACACTCTTCAGCAGGTAGAGGTAAACTGGAATTATATTGCCATTCTTGCAATGAATGCATGCTTACAAAGATTGTTTTGAATGTTACTAATTACAGTATTTACAAGGTGATGGTTCACAGATATAATTGTTGAAAAAACAACAATTCTAATTCATATAAATAGTACTATATAACATTAAACTCTATTCAGCACAAAATATAAATAAAAACATTAAGAAATACTTGTGTATATCAAACTAAGTTACATGGGAATGATATTACAAACTTTTAGATGTTATAGCAGTTATTTTAAACCATAAAAATTATTACATATATTAATTATATACAAATCAAACATATTTGAGTGATTATATTTGCTTTACAATACAATTAATAAACTACCCATAGAACAATAATTTATAAACTTTCAGACCAAAGTAATTAGGATTTGGTGTTTAGTTTTGAACAACAAAATAATATTTCAATAAAACCAATAAAATACAAAAACCACAGACGATCATTACGTTAGACTCAGAAGAACATTGACTGCCCCTGACAAGAAGAAGGAATGAGTGCAGCTAGGGATGCTGCAATAAATTCACTGAAATGCAGCTCAGAGTAAGCCAACTTTGTAGCTTATTCCTTTTTCCTTTCCAAAGCAGGTTTTCAAAAGACAAAACAAAATCCATCACAGCACTTTGTTCTTCTCCAAATGTCCACCTAAATTTATTTAAGAGTAAGGGCTTGGTAATTATCAGGAAAAACAAAACAAAACAAAACAAAAAAAAAAAAAGGAAAGGAAAGGACTGTAGTAGCAGCGTCTCTAAAACTCCTATTCTGTCAGAAATATAAAATTTCATTAGATAAGTGTCAAGTTATAGGAACCTTTACATTATTATTGCATTTTATTTGTTATCATTATTTATGATATAACAAATTACATTTGTTACAATTATAATAATAACTAGATATCATGAGTATAGAAAGTGTTACTTTACTATTATAGTATATATAGTATATACTATAGTATATTGTACTGCAGTAATATATGTTGTTGATCTTAGGACATATACAATTGTATCAAAATTGAGAACATAAATAATAGTCTTGTGGCTTGATTTTTTAAAAACCTTATTATGATAGCAATCATTTTATATATAGATATATAAGTATATGCATATATATATGGATATTGATAGAATTAGACATAGCCATATATATATACACACACACATATGCACTAAGTATCAAGCCCTGAACAAAATATTATATACCATGGATTAATTTATTCAGATATTTGTTGGGAGCAAAAAATATTTATTGATCACTAGCTGTCCTATGAGCAGTGGTGAATGACACTGATCTAAAAGATGAATATTCTAGGGCTGAGGCATCGGTATCAGGATATTTCCTTATTCTCTGAATTCTAAGGCAATCCAAATTAGACAAACAAAAAAACAAAAACTAATAGAAATGATCAATGCTCATAGGATTATTTTCTTGGTCACATAAGTTGGATTTACAATTACAGCATCAGTAATAATAATAAAGGAAAGACCGTGCATTTATGGACCTTAGTTTATTATGATGACAGCCAGTCTTTGTAATTGACTTCTTATTTGGGTTTCTTGCATCTATATAAAGATGCCAGTTCTTTTAAGTGATATTTTGTTACATTTTTCAGTCCCTCTTTGCCATGTGGAGTTTCATGATCTGATTTTTAATTTCTTTTTTTTTTTTCTTTTTTTCTTTAAAAGAAACTCAGGTTTGGTGAAACTTTGATCTCCCCAGATAATCTCTTTATGTCACCAAAGAAATATTACTTAATAAAATGTCAAATACTTGTGATTTTGTAAGTCAACAAGATTATTTTTCCTTCCCCCACTTGTCCAGTAATTTCTCAGGTTTGGTCCTCTGGCTTCATCAAAATACAGTTAACTATGTCTATGCTAACACATCTAACTTTACTAGTTGTATATACTTTAATCAATTAACAAATTGATGGATATTCATTGAGTAATCCATGAGTGTAAAATTCCTTCTAAGCCAGCATCTTCTCCCACACATTATAATACCAGCCACTGGTTCTCAACATTGACATTGCAATTCAGGTAGAGAAGCCCTTCATGGTTATTAAATTTTTGATAAATTACCTAGCATGTATCCCAGTCCTCACTTTTCTATTTTTCCCCATAGGCCTTTATAGTGATAGCATCTTTTTTAGTTTTTGTAATTTGTAGAATCAATTGCAGCTACTATAGCTTTGTTTCTTAACATCCTATGAATAAGTTGTCTAAATTCTCTTCTGACCATAGACTGGGATTGCATAGAGTAAGAAAGCACTAGGCAAAAAGAATCACAGAAGGGGTAATGAGACAGAAAAGGATAATGATAGAAGTATACAGATCTTTACGTGTTCTCAACCTACTTTAGAGTTCTATCAAGAGCCCATGATATTTTAGAGAATACGTGAGGTTGTATTTTCTCCTCTAACCAAAGTAGAAATTATATCTAACATAAGTAGACTACCACTTATTGCTGCTTTAGGTGGGATTGTGTATTGTACAGAAATAATATTATATATGCTTGGGATAAACTTTATTTTTAAAATATTAATTCTTCCTTACAGAGATTTGATAATGATTATCCCCAAACAAATAATATCTACATTCCATTCTATTTATTTCTTTTCTAAATTGAAACTGAAATACTTCCGAGTGTTTTCTATTTTTTTCCTACATAGACCTTTATAATGGTAGCAGATTTATTTGCTTTCATAATTTGTAGGATTAATAAGAACTACTATATTTTAGGTAATTATTATCAATAAAAGCATGAGGCTGATCAAACTTCCTACTTACCTGTCTTTCAGAAATCAAAATGCAGTGCAAGGGCACAGTGACATACATCAGATTTCTCTTGTTGTTTCTTCTGCTTTTCATGCTTATTGGGAAGTCACACACTGAGGATGATACCATAATTACAACGGAGAATGGAAAGGTCAGAGGGATGAACCTGCCAGTTCTCGGTGGCACGGTAACAGCCTTTCTTGGAATTCCCTATGCACAACCACCTCTTGGTAGACTTCGATTCAAAAAGCCACAATCCCTGACCAAGTGGTCTGATATTTGGAATGCCACAAAATATGCAAATTCTTGCTATCAGAACACAGATCAAAGTTTTCCAGGCTTTCAAGGATCCGAGATGTGGAACCCAAATACTGACCTCAGTGAAGACTGTTTATATCTGAATGTGTGGATTCCAGCACCTAAACCAAAAAATGCCACAGTGATGATATGGATCTATGGTGGTGGTTTTCAAACTGGAACATCATCTTTACATGTTTATGATGGCAAGTTTCTGGCTCGAGTTGAAAGAGTTATTGTAGTTTCAATGAACTATAGGGTGGGTGCCCTAGGATTCTTAGCTTTACCAGGAAATCCTGAGGCACCAGGGAATATGGGTTTATTTGATCAACAGTTGGCACTTCAGTGGGTCCAAAAAAATATAGCAGCCTTTGGTGGAAACCCTAAAAGTGTAACTCTCTTTGGAGAAAGTGCAGGAGCAGCTTCAGTCAGCCTTCATTTGCTTTGTCCTAGAAGCCACCCGTTGTTCACCCGAGCCATTCTGCAGAGTGGATCTTCTAATGTTCCTTGGGCAGTAATGTCTCCTTATGAAGCTAAGAACAGAACACTGGCTTTATCTAAGTTTATTGGTTGCTCTAGAGAGAATGAGACTGAAATAATCAAGTGCCTTCGAAATAAAAATCCCCAAGAAATTCTTCTGAATGAGGTGTTTGTTGTCCCCTATGGTACTCTTTTGTCAGTAAACTTTGGTCCAACTGTGGATGGTGATTTTCTCATTGACATGCCGGACACGTTACTCCAACTTGGACAATTCAAAAAAACCCAGATCTTGGTGGGTGTTAATAAAGATGAAGGTACAGCTTTTTTAGTGTACGGTGCTCCTGGTTTCAGCAAAGATAACAACAGTATCATAAGCAGAAAAGAATTTCAAGAAGGTTTAAAAATATTTTTTCCAGGAGTGAGTGAATTTGGGAGGGAATCGATCCTTTTCCATTATGCAGACTGGTTAGATGATCAAAGACCTGAAAACTACCGTGAGGCCTTGGATGATGTGGTTGGGGATTACAATATCATATGCCCTGCCTTGGAGTTCACCAAGAAGTTCTCAGAAGTGGGAAATACTGCCTTTTTCTACTATTTTGAACACCGATCCTCTAAACTTCCTTGGCCAGAATGGATGGGAGTAATGCATGGCTATGAAATTGAATTTGTCTTTGGTTTACCTCTGGAAAGAAGAGTTAATTATACAAAAGCTGAGGAAATTTTGAGTAGATTCATAATGAAACGCTGGGCAAATTTTGCAAAATATGGGTAAGTGTTGATTTTTGTAGTTATTCTTCTCTGTTTTTGTTTTGTTCTGCTTAGCTTTGCTTGTTCTGTGGTGTAGAGTTCATTAAAGGCACAGAAAAAGTTTAAATGATTTGTTCTCTTTGTACTTAAGATCACTTTGTTTTTTATTGTGTAGTAAATTTCAATTCCTTGTGTCAGAGTGCTTCAAAGAAATCATCATATTATCTTTATGAAAAATATTTTCTGATTTTATGCCCCCCAAATTGCAAAGTACTTTAACAATGCTAGCCAAAGTTTCTATGGAGATAGATATTTACCTTGAGAACTAACATTCTTTTGACAATGTTTTTTAACCTGTGAGTTTGCGTTCACAGATTTAGAAAAGAGTAGGAATATATCTTCTCATGCTCTTAAGTCTCTGCTCAGGAAAATGAAGGGGCGTGATGGTGATGGGCTGGCCCTCAGATTACCCAAACTACACAACATTTGCTATTTTATCAATATTTTTCCCTAATAGGTTTGTTCAGAACTCTTAGATAATCTGTGTTTGACAAGAGCTGTGAGGGTCCTCATGTTTAACGAAGCTGTTCTCCACTTGAGCAGACTTATAGTTGACATTAGATAATCAGTGACATTACACAAGAACTTATTTTCTCTCATGTGAGTATGTTATGAATATTGTATAATTATGTCCTCAAGAGTCAGAAGAAATTAACCATTTGGAATATATTTTCTAAATGTGTGTATATCTATAGAAACTAAGTTGTTTCGTTTTTTTATTCCCCCCCCAGTACATTTGTAACTCCAAAATGAATTTTAGACATGGGAGTAATTGTACCAATGTGTATAATAAAAAACAAATAGAAACTCAAGAATCTATTTTTTAAAGGAGTGCTTAATCAATCACAAAATTATTGATGCTGTAGCCCAGTGTCTCATACTGTCTTTTATGATAAATCAGAATGCTGATGGTGATAGTATTGCTTTACAGTTTTCTTTTCCACCCTCCATTTGGAATTCCTTGTACTCCATCTTACTATATGTATATTTCTACAATATCAGTTATATGATAGAATTCTGTTCAAAATTGTTAGATATTCACCCACTGTGTACAAAGTTAAAATTCTTCCCCCTAGCTTTAAGGGGACTCTACAGTCTTGCCACAGTCCACACTACCCAACAACACCTGGATGCTTTGTAGGCCACTTATCTCACAAATGCCAAAGATTTCAAGTGCAACTGCACCTTAGAGCTCTATTATCACTAAGTACCCTGTCTAGAACACTTACCCCTTTCCTTTTTAATGACATAAATCCTACTTGTTTTTAAGGTCCTGACCAACTACCAGTCCTATTGAGCGTTTGTACAATTGCTAGTGTTGCAATTGCTTCAGACCTTTTTTTCACTCTCACAGAAGTTAACTGTAATTTGTCTATATCCTATCTTTGATTGTGAGCTGATCCTCGTCAAATATACTAAACTAGCTTCTTGATACAGAAACTGTGGCTTTGTTGAATAAAATACTGAGATGGGTATAAATAATATTTAACAAATATTTGTTAACGCTTGAATGAGAGCTAGTAAAAGCTAGTGTGAGTTACAAATATATTTTTACTGTTTTTTCAAGATATGTTGGTTATTATTTTATCTGTGGCTGTGAAATATTTCATGCCTTCTCAACATCAGCCTAAATCTCTGTTCAAAAAAAAAAAAAAGGATCATCTTATTTTTAGAGCTGCATTAGATTTACTTAGGTTTCATTCTCTCCCTAAAAGCTGTATCCAAATTTAATCATTTGAATAAGTTTTTAATTCTTTCTTACAATTCTAGAGATTGTAAATAATTTAAGGAAAAATATTTCTTAAAATTACTGATGCCTGAAATTTTTAAAGGACTTCATATTTTGTATATTGAAATCAAGGAATTTATGTTTTCTCACGTCACAGTGGAAAACACTGAGAATCAAATGTAAATGTCTTGTTTTTGACACAAACAGCAGCAGATGAAAGAAGAGAATCTTTTTCAATTAGAATAAATTGTTTAATCTTAATCTAGTACTTCTATGCTTAATATATTTTAATAGGAAATAAATGAAAGTTGACATTTTAATTACAATTATAACTTCATATAGTAGAAATTATAAACCATAAAGGGTTAAAGTAAACATTGTAAAGTAGTGTAGCCATAACAAGATGTTATTTTAGTAAGTAATTTTCTTTTTTTTTTTTTTTTAAATTTTATTTTGTCGATATACATAGTGTACATAGTGGCTGATTATTGCTCCCCATCACCAAAACCTCCCTCCCTTCTCCCTCCCCCCCTCCCCCCCAACAATGTCCTTTCTGTTTGCTTGTCGTATCAACTTCAAATAATTGTGGTTGTTATATCTTCTCCCCCCCCCCCGGTTTGTATGTGTGTGTGAATTTATATATTAATTTTTAGCTCCCACCAATAAGTGAGAACATGTGGTATTTCTCTTTCTGTGCCTGACTTGTTTCACTTAATATAATTCTCTCAAGGTCCATCCATGTTGTTGCAAATGGCAGTATTTCATTCGTTTTTATAGCTGAGTAGTATTCCATTGTGTAGATGTACCACATTTTCCGTATCCACTCATCCGATGATGGGCATTTGGGCTGGTTCCAACTCTTGGCTATTGTAAAGAGTGCTGCGATAAACATTGGGAAACAGGTATACCTTCGACTTGATGATTTCCATTCCTCTGGGTATATTCCCAACAGTGGGATAGCTGGGTCGTATGGTAGATCTATCTGCAATTGTTTGAGGAACCTCCATACCATTTTCCATAGAGGCTGCACCCTTTTGCAGTCCCACCAACAATGTATGAGAGTTCCTTTTTCTCCGCAGCCTCGCCAGCATTTATCGTTCATAGTCTTTTGGATTTTAGCCATCCTAACTGGGGTTAGATGGTATCTCAATGTGGTTTTGATTTGCATTTCCCGGATGCTGAGTGATGTTGAGCATTTTTTCATATGTCTGTTGGCCATTTGTATATCTTCCTTAGAGAAATGCCTACTTAGCTCTTTTGCCCATTTTTTAATCGGGTTGCTTGTTTTCTTCTTGTACAGTTGTTTGAGTTCCTTATATATTCTGGATATTAATCCTTTGTCAGATGTATATTTTGCAAATATTTTCTCCCACTCTGTTGGTTGTCTTTTAACTCTTTTAATTGTTTCTTTTGCTGTGCAGAAGCTTTTTAGTTTGATATAATCCCATTTGTTTATTTTTCCTTTGGTTGCCCGTGCTTTTGGGGTCGTATTCATGAAGTCTGTGTCCAGTCCTATTTCCTGGAGTGTTTCTCCTATGTTTTCTTTAAGAAGTTTTATTGTTTCAGGGTGTATATTTAAATCCTTAATCCATTTTGAGTTGATTTTAGTATACGGTGAGAGGTATGGATCTAGTTTCCTTCTCCTGCATATGGATATCCAGTTATCCCAGAACCATTTGCTGAAGAGGCAGTCCCTTCGCCACTGAATAGGCTTGGTGCCTTTGTCAAAGATCAGATGGCAGTAAGTGTGTGGATTGATTTCTGGATTCTCTATTCTATTCCATTGGTCAGTGTGTCTGTTTTTATGCCAGTACCATACTGTTTTGGTTATTATAGCTTTGTAGTATAGCTTAAAGTCAGGTAGTGTTATGCCTCCAGCTTTATTTTTTTTGCTCAGCATTGCTTTGGCTATGCGTGGTCTTTTATTGTTCCATATAAATGACTGGATAGTTTTTTCCGTTTCTGAGAAAAATGTCTCTGGAATTTTGATGGGGATTGCATTGAATTTGTATATCACTTTGGGTAGTTGCTGAATACTATTTCTCATGGGAGATTATACCACAGTTTGTTTATCCATTCACCTATAGGTTATTTCCTGTCTGAGAATGTTATGAATAAAGCTGCTGTGAATATTTTTACGTAAGACTTCTATTGCTATATCTTTTCTCTTCTGTTGAGTGGAGAGGGATTGTTGCAACACATAAAAGATAAATGCATGCTTATCTTTTTAAGAAGCTGTCCAACTATTTTCCTTAGTTGAGAATTTTATGCTTCCAGATGAAATGTACCAGAGCTCCAGTTGCTCCACATCCTTGGCAACATGTGGAATGATCAGTCTTTTTAAATTTAGCTCTTCTACTGACTTTGTAGTGGCATTTCATTCTAGTTTTACTTTGTATTTCCCTGATATCTAATGATGTAGAGCATTTTTCATGTGCTTAGTGGTCATTTGCATGTGTCTTATTTTGAAGTATCTGCTTCAGTCTTTTGCCTATTTTTATTGGTTTTTACTTATTGAATTTAAGGATTTTTCATATATTTAATATACAAATCCTATGTATTTTGAATACCTTCTCCCAATCCGCATCTTGACATTGTATTTTTGAAATTTTCTTAATGCTTCCTTAATATGTAGAAGAGCAGAACTTATTAATTCAAATGAATCCCAACTTATTAATTTCTTTCTGTCCTGTCTAATAAATCTTTGCCTACACCAAAATTTGTAGATATTTTTTCTGCTTTTTTTTTCATGTTTTATAGTTTTAGCTTTTAGCATTTTGATCTGTAATCCATTTGAATTACTATCTGTAAACTTTCAAAGTAAAAGTTGAGGTTCATTTTTTTTTCCATATAAATATTTAGATATTCAATCACTTTTGATTTACCTTGGCAACTTTTTGAAAATCAGTTCAGCGGGTATGTGTGGATATGACTGAGGACACTTTACTCTGTTCTATTAAGTGATCTAATGTTTATTCTTATGTCAGTACCAGAGTGTTTTCAGTAGTAAGTCTACACAGTCTGATTTAAAATTAGGTAGTTTAAAGTAGTACACTTTGTTTTCAAAACCAAAATTTTTGATTTGAAAAAATTTATTATGTCTATTTGGGTTTGCATTTCCAAATAAAGTTTAGAATGAGCTTATCAGTTTCCACAAAAACTGATAGGTTGTTGAAATTATTGGTCAATTTGAAGATAATGGTCATCTTAACATAACTGCTTTTTAAATTCATGAACATGGTGTATCTTTCTTTTTATTTTGTTGTTTTTTAGTTTCTAAAAAATGTTTGAAAGTTTTATGTGTAGAGGTTTTGCATATATTTAATTCAGTTTATCTCTGAGAGTTTTATGTACTTTTAAAATTAGTTTTCCAATTTAGTTTTTGCTAATATCAAGCAATACAATTTATTTTTATACTTGCCTATTACCATGAATTCTTGCTAATTTCGCTTATTAATTTTAATCATTTTTGTAGATTAAAAATCTACATAAAATTCCATTTTCCTATTATTTTTTATTAAAAATCTCTATATTAAGGGAAAAAAACCTATTTTCAGTGAATTGTGACAGATAGTTGGCTACTTCCTTTACAAATTTTATGTTTGTTGTTTTCCTGTTGCTGATTTTGTTATTGCATTCTCTAGGACTTTTAGCACAATATGGAATAACAGAGGTGCTAGCATATAGTCTTGTTTCAAATCTTAGGGAAAATGTGTTCATTATTTTACTATTGTCCATATTAACTGTAGATTTGCCCTGAATCAAACTTAGGATATTCCCCTCTTTTCTAGTTTCTTGAGAGTCTTTATTACAAATGAATATTAAATTGTGACAAATGCTCTTTCTGCTTCTATTGACAAGATCGTGCCTTTTTGTGTGATTTTCTCAGTAATTATGTTAATGTGATGAATTATATTGATTCATTTTTTGAATGTTGAAACAATCTTGCATTCCTGAGATAAAAACCACTTTGCCATAAAATAGTATCTTTTTATAGGTTTCTGAATTGATTTGCTAATAATAATATAATTTGTTAAGTTTTTCTCTTATTCATGAGATATCAGCATTTAATTCTCTTTAATATCTTTGTAAGATTTTAGTATCAGAGTAATATTTCTTCTGCTTCACTTTTTTGATTTTGCATACCATTGGCATTATTTAGTCCTGAAATATTTAATACACTTTACCAGTGAAAATTTGAAATTGGAGTTTTCCTTGTGGGAAAGTTTTTATTATAAATCTAACACTTCAATGGATATAGGGCTGTCTAAATATTTATTTCTCCTTGATTCATTTTTGGGAGGATATGTTTTTCAATGATTTTTTCCTTAATTAATCAAAGTTATCAAATTAACTGGCATAAAATTGTTCATAATATCCCATTATTACCATTATTACACTTTCAATATTCATAGGGTTTGTGAACATTTTGCTTTCATTCTGAATATTGTTCATTTTATTTTCTATTTTTCTCTAGATTATTTTTGCTTGAATTTTATCAATCCTATTAATTTTTTGAAATAAATATCTTTTGCCTTTGCTAATTTTCTGCCTTTTTTGACTTTAGTAATTTTTTGTTTATATCTATTTTTTAATAATTGTTCTTCTACTTATTAGGATTTATTTTGCTCCTCTTTTTCTTAATGTGTAAATAAAAATAATTTTTAAACTTGTTTCCTAATATAGATATTTAAATTATAAGTTTTTCTCTGTGCATCTAAGCATTACTTAGCTTCGTGCTGCAAATTATAGTTTGTTGTAGTTTTCATTATGATTAAGCTTAAAATAATTCTGAATTTTCCTTTGTGATTTTAAATTTTGTCTATGGGTTGTTTAGTAGTCTATTATTTAATTTCCAACATTTGAAGGATTTCTAGATATCTTACTGTTGTGGATTTCTAATTTAATTCAGTTCCAGTAAGAGAATATACTCTTTAAGCTTTCTGTCTTTGAAATATACTGAAAATTGTTTTATGACCCGGCACATGATCCATCTGGGTAAATATTTAATGTATTCATGAAAGGAATGTGTGTTCTTCAGTCATTTAGTATGATGAGTTCTGTAAATTAATTAGTTAGTGGTTGTTAATGTTTTCTAATATTCTTTCTAATATTTTTGTCTACTTGTTTCAAATACTGAGAGAGAGTTGTTAACATCTCCAACTATAATTTTTATCTATTTTTTCTCCATTTAGCTCTGCTAATTTTCCTTTTAATATTTACAACCTATATTATTAGTTTCATGCACATTTAGTATTATGTATTCCTGATTAATTGAATGTTTTATCATTATAAAATGCCTACCTTTTTTCTGAATTAGCTTTTTCTAATATTAAGATGGGCATTCCAAGTTTCTCAGGGTTATGTTTGCATGGTACATTTTGTTCCATCAATTTATTTTCAACCTATCTATATTTTGTAAAAAACCTTCCTTAAAGTTGGCCTGATTAATCCATGTAACATTTAATGTAATTACCAATAGAGCCGTGTTGAAGTCTACTGTCTTGCTATTTTTTAAAATTTAATTAATTGTTTTATTTTGGCAGCTGGCCAGTACTGGTATCTGAACCTTTGACTTAGGTGTTAAAACACAGCACTCTAACCAACTGAGCAAACTAGCCAGCCCCCATCTTACTATTTTTAATTCATCTTTCTTATGGCTTCTTTGCAGCTTTTTTTTGCATTAAATGTATGTTTTTTAGTGTTACATTTTATTTTTATATAGATGTTAGTTTTTCCTTTAAATCGTTTCTCAGTGATTACTTTGGGGCTAACAATTGTTTCTTAAATTTATGACACCATACTTAGAGTTAATATTGGACCAATTCACACTTCACATCTGACACTTCCCACTTTTCCACTTCATGGTTCCCGTTTTCCACTTCACACTTAACCACTTCACAAAATATTGAAACTCGATATAGTTTCATGTATTCTCCTCTATGTTTTTCCTATTGTGGTCATACACTTTTACCAAAGTATTAACAGAAACTCCTCTACAGTACATTATTTGCTTGAAATCATCATATGTAAGTAAATTCGTAAAAGAAAACAAAAAAAAATAGTTTTTTATATCTATCCACGTGTTTGCCATTTCCCCTGTTCCTTACTCTTCTTGTGGTTTCTAGTTTTGTGGTCTGGAATGCTAAAGAACACCCTTTAGGATTTCTCATTGTACAGGTTAGCTGGTTACAAATTCAGCTTTCTTTTAATTAAAAATGCCAAACTTTTTGTTTCAATTGAAGGATATTTCTAAGGATATAGAATTATAAGTTGATCTGTTATTTTTTCAACAGTTTAAAGATGTGTTTCATTATTTTCCTGTCTCTTCAGTTCTGAAGTGAAATAAGCCTTTATTCTTATTATTGTCTCCCTATATGCAATGTCTTTTTAAAATTTTCTCTGGCTGATTTCAAAATTTTCTCTTTATCTTTAGTTTTCAGTAGTTTGTTCATGTTGTTTCCAAGTATGATTTATGTTTTTGGCAGGGGCTGGGGAGTCAGGGAGCGGGTAGTCTAAAGTTAACTAACATTCTTCCTAAGTTGATATTTTATGTCACATTTGGGAAATTTGGGGTTAGTTCTTATCAAGTATTCCTTCTTTCCCATTCTCACTTTCATATCCTTCTACGACTTCAATTACCAACATGCCAGGGTGTTTAGTACTGTTCTACAGGTCACTAAGGTTCTGTTCCCTTTTCATCAATTTTGTTTCTCTTTTTCAAATAAGATACTCTTTATTGATTTCTCTGGAAGATCACTGGCCCTTTCTTCTACTTTCTCCAAGCTGCGGTTGAACCCATTCAATAATTTTTTATTTCACTTATTTTAGTTTTCAATCTAAAATTTTCTCTTTTTTTTTAAAGTAGTTTCATTCTGTTGGAGAGCCCTTTCTTGTTTACTACTTATGAACATATTATTCTTTTAGTTCTTAATCATACTTTACATAACTAATTTAAAATGTGCGTTTGCTCATCTAATATCTGGGTCATCGTGGGTTCAGTTTCCATTTTCCTATTATTTTGCATGTCTAGTAACTTTCAGATTTGTAATAGAATTTTTGGATGACATACAGAAGAAATTCTATATTATTTTATCCTCTGAAGAGTGTATACTTCCACTAAAGAATGTTTATTTTTACTTCACTACAGAGTTCAATTAATAAAAGATGTGTATAGACTTGGTTTTGTCTCATATATGTATATGTATGTGTATAGGCTTAGTTTGTTAGACTGGATCCATAGATCCAAGATATTTTATACACCCTCCAACTTGGCAGGAATTAAATTCAAAAGTCTGTCTCCACTGAGGATACTGCAGAACTTGTTTTAAGGGTCAGTTAGGGTGAGGATAGATCAGGCCTCATTACGTTTCTTACTCCCAAAGTATGTCCTCTAATCAACTGGATTCTGAGTATTAATGACATACTAATGAGACATAAACAAAGTGTTCAGAAGTCTTATATTCATTTAATCTCCAGCTTTTCCTTGCACTGCTTGACATGTCTTTTCTGCTCTCAGTCCAGCATCATCCACTCTCTGGTCCGCTTTTCTTACTCGTACTTTCTATATATTCAGCCCAGTCACCAGCCAAAGATCTGTAGGGAAACTCTGCAGAGAATTTCACCTTACCTCTTTGACTTTCTCTCTCCTCTCTGGAGACCTGCCTCCAGATTCTAGATTCTTCAGCAGGCCAGAACTCCGATTTCTATCTCACAACCTCCGTGGAGCTACTTTACTCTGCTTAGGCTCAAGCTGTCTGCATCTTAGACGAGAACTTTTCCTCAAGTGAGAAACCTCAGTAAACACAAACTCACCTCTGAGTTCCCCTTCTTTCAAATGTCATAGGCTTGTGCTGTCTTTTATCCAGTTCCTAAAATTAATTGCCTTTTTTGTGTTGCCCAACATTATAATTGTTTATGATGAGAGAGCTAGCTAATCCAGTTTTAATCACTTCATCATAGATGAAAGTAAAAACTCAACACTTCCCTACCCCAATTTGTACTTTAAGGGAATCCTAACCCTAATATATCTCATTCAGCTATACAGAACTCATTTTTATCTTTTTCGTGACCGGTACTCAGCCAGTGAGCGCACCGGCCATTCCTATATAGGATCCGAACTCACGGCGGGAGCGTCACCGCACGCCTAGCGCCGCACTCTCCCGAGTGCACCACGGGCTCGGCCCTCAGAACTCATTTTTAAAAGATTTCTTTAAAATATTTTGTTGAAGATATATGAAAACATTTTATGTTTGATTTCCTGGCAAAAATAAAGAAAAAATTATTCTGTGATAACACTAAATGGTATTCAAATTTGGTATCTTTAGTTGCAGTGTTTAAAACTTCTCACAAAATAGAAGCCACAATATAATTTAGGCATTAGCTAATTGGAATTACACTTTGCTTGCTCCTGCTCTTCTCATAATCCCATCTGTGGAAATAAATTTAAAACCTTACCAAAATAGCACACAGATCCATATGTGCATTACATCCAATATCCTATAATAATATGTTGAAATATCAATACAGTGTATATGTCCACCAATCATCATCCAAGCAATAATTTGTTGGCCAAAAGCTTTAGCAGCACTTAATGACATATCATCAGCACTACTTTAGTAATACAGGAAATTGTTGAAATCAAACCTGGTTTATCATAGAGAACAAAACAATAAAGAAAGAAAGTAAGCCAAAATGCAATTTCCTTCCTACTCTTGCAGAGAATATTTTGTTTATTATATTATCCCTTGTACAATTCCTGGCGGAGCCATCCACAGTGCAGTTAGTCTTCCAGATCATGTGTGTTATCCACACTGATGTGCCCAGTGTTAATCTTACTACAGATCCTTTGTATATATAACCTTAATCAGGTTACTAAAAATTCCCTCCTGTTTTTTCTTATCTGTAAAATGGGAATTTAAATATACTTACCTCACTGACATATTGAAATATAACTTATCACTGACAAGGGATTGTATTCCTCCTCTTCATTAAAAAATTCATAGTTTTTACTAACAGGTATAGACCACTTCAATTTATTCTCACCTAAGGTTAAACTCATCTTCCCCTAAAAAGTGTATAATTGTTTAATTTCCTGGCTGAAAGCTAGTTAATTAATCAATTAAGCTTTTAAACAAATAAAGGTAACTTCCAAATTGAGGCAATTAATTTGCTTCCATAGTTTTAGTGATAATTCATTTATTCAGAGCCTCTCTAAAATGGTTAATGTTTCCTAATGCTTTTTTGCCAGAAATAAACGTTATAACATGTCATTTTTATTTTGTCCTATTTTGATATCATGAGTCCAAAAAGTTACTTAACACAGTAATTTATGAGTAACATTACAGCACATCTGCTGCTATTCTTGTAGCACAGTATTTTATTTATTTACTCTTTATTCTCTTATACTTTAATGAACTTCAACACAGAAGGAGCAATTTATTAAATGGGAACAGAACAAATATGTGCTACTAAACTTGTCTGTGCCGTGGTTAACTGTTTAGAAAAAAATAAATAAGAACAGTTCTTGACTTTTGTAATGATGGATAGGTGAGATTAAATTAAATCTAAACCACATTTTGTTAGTGTACAAGAATTTTTTAAAGTAATTGGGACAATTAAAAAATACACATGCTTCGTGAACTAGATTGTAATTGTAATTATAAGAAATTACAGATTTGATAGATTTCTAAAGCAATAAATTTTGTTTCTTATTTGAAATACACACCCACAAACACACACACACACACCCACACACACACACACACACACACACACACACACAAAGGGAAATGTGCTCCATATAGATAGCCAAACTTTATTATAGTACTGGTAATACTCTAATAATATTTATAATTTAATTGATATATTTGTATTCTATTTACTTATATAAGACACAAGAAGTAAAGTGATTAAAATAGCAATATTTTAACTCTACTTATTTTCAAGATGGGCATATTTTCTTGGTCTGCTCTTTTTTTTCTCCTGGAATCTCATTTTATGTTTTCAAAAGACCACAGGAAGACGGGGAGAAAGTCAAATAAATTATAAGTGGAGAACAACAGGTGCTTCTTCATTCTAAATCTCTGTGTAGGAACTTAGCATGTAGCTGTACTTATTATATAACATTTGTGAAAATCCCTTCACTAAGAAATTAGTTCTCAAATTACACTTGAATTTACTTTCCATTATATTTTTCAACTTAATAAAATAAGTATTCTGGAAGTTCACTACAATACATTTCTTAATAGGAAGTGTCCTTAATATACCAAAATGATATCAGTTAAACATACTTTCACCATGAACAGCACCATCACACTGACAAGGTATGAGGTATATGGAGTCTATTATTAGAAAGAAAAAAATGGTAAAATGATGAGACTATCTAACATTTTTCAGATGAGAAAATTGTGGTGCATAGAAGAAAAGAGAATTGCAGCTAATAGGTGACAGAACAAAGATTAACTAGGACTCAAGACTATTAACTTTCATTTCCTTGTATTATACATTTACAAGGCTGCCTTCACCATGGATTATTAAAAGCAGTCATTAAATATACTTGTAAAATGCATTTGGTTGCAAGCCTGTAATTTTAACATGTTAGCATGCTGATACCTGCCTGGTTAATGTTACAGAGTTAAGGCCAGAGAACAGACTAAAATTAGACATTATAAGATACGGAGACAAGTTTAAGTTTGTGAGAGACTGTCAACTGGCCATCTAGTCCAATTATTATCAGACTTATAATTAGATTTTCTGACAGATAATAGTTCATGTGGTTTCCAGAGTTAAGAAGAAAAGTCTTACCTATGATTCTATAATTATTTAAGGTACATTATCATAATTAACTCAACTGGAACATTTTGATGACTTTGCAGAAGGGTTAGGGCTCAAATCCCCTTAGAGTTATTTTATTGCTATCATGACAGCATCAGTGTTCTATAACATCCAATCCTTTTTCCCCCTTAGGTATTATATTAGGTGAGGACTCAGAAGTGAATAAAGCAAGAAATGCTAACTGCAGCATTCCTGTAACTTACCCTATGTTTAATAGATAGAATATAAATGTAGATAAAAAAAGTGATACACATCAGTGTGATTTATTTGAAAGGGAAGAATTACATTATGGGACAATTTAAAGTGTACATAAGATCTTTTGCAAAACCATTTCAGAGTGCAGCAGTATTTTACCATCAATAACAGTGGAATGAGATGAAGAAACCAGATGCCCCAGAGGGCCGAATCTATGAAAAGAACTATAAAACTAAGATATGGTTGACCAAATATTTTAGAATACTCTATCACAGTTCAATAGGTGAAAACTGATGTTTTCTTAACATGAGGGTCATTAAAACATGGGAAACCATATTTACTTGGAAGTAACCTAACCTAATGTAAATTGTTAGAATTAATCAATCAATTGCTTTTTCTTTTCTTTTTCTTTTTTTTTTTTTTAGGAAATCAAAGTCATAACTTCAGGAATATATATATATAAATGTAATGTTTCAAAAGACCTGTCAGATTCAAAGTAATAGTTTCAAATATTGCAAAATAGCAAAGTACAATAACCAAAATGTGAATTTAAATATTTTACTGAATAAAAAAACTACATTTTTCCAACTTTCACAATCAAATATAATTAAAATATGTTTGGTCAGATTGAAGAGTTCCAAGAAATTATTCTTTAACTTTCTTTTCTAGTCAATAAAACTCAAGATCAGAGTGCTAAATGCATAAATCCACTCCCCTTTATTTTCTGTGTTAATGTTTTATCTTTTTTATTATTGTGATAGGTACTGTTAACATGAAAGATGATCTATATACTTATAGTAAGTAAAATGTTAATATTAACTTGTCCACAGACCTCTATGATATAGAAACACTTGAATTTTTATTTTATACAAATTAAATTTTATTTTATACAAATTAAATTATTTTGGCGTACCTCGAAGAAATATGTCAAATAATATTTGTTTCATAACAAAAGTCAAACAAAGTCTAACAGAATATTAATTGGGAAATATATTCTTAAATTAACCATTAAAAAGTAAAATAACCCAATAATGTCATAAGTGTTAGAATTTCAGGTTTTGCTTAAAAGCTATAACACCAATCACACTTTTGGTGGTTGGGTAGGGTTTCTGGAAGCGTGAAAATTATACATTTTTTTTCAAAATCCTTGAAATAAAAATCTACAGGTTTTATAGAGCATTTGCTAATCTCACAAATTAACATCATTTTGTATGATTGGGTCACTTATTATGGTAATTTATTTTATTCATTTTTCTAATTATTCACTCAACAAATATTTTCAAATGCCTTATGTGTTAAGCATTATTGAGCCGGTGAGGATTCAGTAATAAAGAAAACACACATAGGAAAAAAGGAAAGAGTAAATGAAAATCTCCACCTCCAAGGGCCTTACAATCTAATAAAAGGAAAAACACATAAAACAAATACATATATAATGTGTCTTATAGTGATGAGAGCTTTTAAAAAGTATTAAAATAGGAGCATAGAGCATTCATTATGTGGATGACATGAGATGTGATTTAGAGTGGTCATGAAAATCTCTGACAAAGTTATATTAGGGCAGACTGAAAGAGTAAATCATGCAGATAGCTAGGGGAAAAGTTTTCTCAGAAGACAGAGTAGCAAGAACCAGGTCTAAGACTAGAGTATTTAGGATGTTGCAGAAACAGCAAGAAAGCTAGTGTAGCCACAAAGGTATGTGAAGGGAAACTGGTAAGAGGTCAGTTCAGAGTAGTACAGAGAGTGATGTATAGGATTTAAAGCTTGGGTTAATCTTTGGAATCTAGTCTGAGTGAGATGTTAAGCTGTGAAAGATGCAGGGCATTTACGTGGCATAATTTGACTCAAACTTTGTAAAGAGGTCTCTGGCTGGAAGGTACATAAGGATGAAGCAGACAGGAGAGCTAGGAGACCAGTACAGCAATCCTGGTGAGAAATGATGGTTCTTGGATTAGTTTTAAGTGGAAAGAAATGGTCAAATTCAGGATACACTTTGAAGGAAGATCTGACAGGATGTCCTGATAGACTGAATGTGGGATATGAGAGAATAAATGAAAACAGGGAGACCCAAGACTTTTGACTTGAGCCACCAGAACAGTAGAGGTACCATTTTCTGAAACAGGGACAAGTATTGGAGGATGTGGTTGGGGTAGTGTAATCAATAGTGCTATTTTAGACATTTTAAGTTTAAGGGGCCTATTTTGAAGACATATGGACCATTTAAATTAATATTCTGACAAAGAGGTCTGAAATTCAAGGGAGAGATAGAGGCTACCAATATGAATTTGGTGTCTAACAGCATGAAGATGGTATTTAAATCCATGACATGGGGTTATAACACTTGTAGAGGTTGAAGATGAGATGTGTGAGCACTCCAAGGTTAGAAGGCAGGCGGAGGAAGAGAATCCTCCAGAGAGAATGGAATAGTCAAATGAGTGGGAATGGCAGCTAGGAGAACAAGGTATCCTCTCAAGAAAGTATTTCAATGAGGGAGTGAATATCTGTATCAAATATAGAATCAGTACGATGAAAACTATGTGAAACTGTGTAATTGTGGGTTTGGAAATGTGACCATTATTAGTGGCAAAGACAGGTAATGTTTTGATGGGATGGTGGCAACTAAAACCTTCATGGATATTCAAAAGAGAATGGGAAGAGGAGAATTAGACATTGCAATTTGAAGAAACTCAAAGAGCTTTACTTTGAAGTGGAACAGGGAAGTCAAGTCAGGTGATGTGGGGACAAAAGAGACTGAGAGGTTTTTTGACTGTTTTTGCTTTTTTATGAGGAATATTGCAACATATTTGTGTGCTGATGGGAATGGAACAGTGATTAATGTGATTAATTTGGTTTTCTGTAAGCATCGTAACTGTCTACCTAATTTCATTTATTTTCTTTTGAGAAAACAATATCTGCACATACAATGCACGCCCCTCGATTGGAACTTAGGCTGTCACTAATTTGGACTATGTGGAGCTCAAATAAGGTGGAATCAAGAGACAGGAGCAAAGGGAAAATAGAGTAGGTACCCCCCAGATATTTTGAACTTCTGTAAAAGCTATCACAGAAGAATTTCTTTGATATTTATTCCACAGAAAAGGTTGTATTGAAACCTGTTGACTTGTAAGGTGCCCTAAATTCTAAGAGAACTACTCCTTTATTTCTTAAGTTGAAAGACAAATCAGAAGCAGCATTGTCTAAGAAGGCTTAGGCAGGAGGTAAGTAGCTTTGCAATAGAACTGAGAGGTCACAGACTTGCAGCAAGATAAGCTGGGGGAAATATATCCTCTCATAAGCAAGCTGGTGTAAGAATATAGGACAAAATATTGACCCTGATACCACAAAACATGTTATGTAGTGCCCTCCATGTGTCCTGGAACATTCAGGGAAGTGTTATGTAATGTCCATTAGAAAGATAATTTGTTAAAATAAAGTGAGTATGGTTATTATAAAAATAAAAATAACTGAGCCATTAAGGAATATACTTCTCATGTAATATAAAAACAATAACAATTTAGACTATTGTGTGGTCAGAATATTCTTATGACAGTAGTGACCAAGTAGCCTTTGGATTATTTATTGCTTTTACACCTATGGTATTGTTACTATTAATAATAAGATCAATTAAATTTATTACCTGCTAACATGGGCTAGCTCCATGTGCAGGATTTCACTCTCATTATCACAGCAACACTCTGAAGAAGTATTACCATCAATGGTGGTGATAAGGGTATTGAGGCTTAAAGAGCAGAAGCTGTTCCAAATTCCACAGCTGTTAATAAACACCAGAGCTCCGGAGTGAACTCTGGTCTGATGGAGGAACCCAGGTACATCTTCTCTAAACTTTGCTCTCTACCTATGAGAATTTTTATTAGTACCACTGAGGAAGGGAAAGAGCAAACAATTGTATCCATTTTGCCCTTAGTTTCCATATCTCTAAAATGGGAGTCCTAATACCTATCTTCTGGGCAACCTGTGGAAGTCAAAGAAACCTAACAATTTCAGGATGTGCAAATCCCAATCTTGACTTCATCAACTTTACGTACAGATATTTTGTTAGCTACTCAGGCTTATAGCAGACTATGTGTAAATTAAGACAGGTTTTGTTTTCTTTTGTTTTGTTTTGTTTTTAGTCTCTACCTTAATTTATGAGTAGGCAGCCACATTTGTTTTCTACCTTTCTCTATTTTAATTACATTATTTTTTTTCCTTTAGTGTGATGGATATTATTTATATGTAATGAATAAGTAATATTAAAGTGAGAAAAATTATTAACTTCTAAATATAAAACAACTTCATCTTTACAATTGCTCTTTTCTATGCTTGCAACTTACAGAAAATTTGCTTTAAACTCATACATTTATTTTTATTGATTTAACTTTTCTTCGTTTTTTGGACTAGGGAAAGATTTTGATGTAAGTGAATCTAAATGGTAGGATCAATTATGATATAAACAGAACACATTCTCAACCATTCACAATAATAGCAATAGGGTTAATAGCTATTACTTTGTAAAGTAATATAGGTTTTATAAAATATTGTTTTGCTATAGGTATGTTTTTCCATTGGGAACCTTCTCTATATATAAACTTACACTCCAATATCTGCAAATGGAAAATACTAAGATGATGAAAATTCAAAATTCATCTTCAATCTTTAGGGATTTAAGAACTAGAAATTATTAAACCAAAAAAGAAAAGAGATTAAAAGGTAATTGTAATAAAATGATGAACATAATTATTCCACCTACACATTAAAGTATCTTTTAAATTTATTAGTAAATAGTCTCATTTAACAGTTTTCCACAGACCACTGATTTATTATAACTTCACAATTCGTGGTGTTTAATGCACAGTAAACTCTCTTTTTTACTATACTTTTTTCTTTGTTAAAAAAGTTGTGAACCATAATCTGGACAAACAAGAGAATGGAACGGAATGCTTTAAAACTTATTTCATCTTAAAGCTTTATTTTTATCATCTCTGTGCAGTACATTTAAGTCAATTTAACTTATTACGCAAATAAAATGCAAAACAAACAAAAAAAAAGCAAAGGCTGCTTCACTCAACTGAATGTTTTAGTCAGAGTTTTAATGTATTAATCTGGAGCCAGATACTTCTGTTCTTCCAGTTTTCCCTCAGTCTTATATGCTAGTCTTGTAACACCGTGTCCTTTGAGATGAAAGCACCGTACCAGTTCTTTATTTAATGATATACTGAAGAAAAAAAATTTAAAAAGAGAGAAAAAGAATAACAGCTTGCTTCAAACACTAAGGAAACCAATATCTAACATCTTGTCATTAATTTCAAATGGAGTAACTTGGTTCTTCAGATGACCACCAAAGACGTGCTGATGAAAACAAGGCACCCTCACTTCCAGCAGCAATTTGACTGCTGGTGTTAGTTTTCTTATTTTTCCTGTTTCCTAAGGTTTTTGTGGTGATTTCAGTACACGATTTGGATGTCCCAATATCCCAGCCTGGCCTCAAAGTGGAAAACTGGCAACAAAATAGCATGCCCAACGACAAATGGCAACAGAGGTTATACAGGGATGATGTCATGCAAAGGACTCAGTCAGTCCCTTAAAATACCACTTTCAGTACACACAGGAAGGAAATACATGTCCTGGAATCTGCAGTCTTCTGGGACATTATGACATCATGGTGTCTACTGAGATATTTTAAGTAAGCATAATCTTCTGAGTAGGGGATGGCATGGATAACTTTCTTAAACATTTTCTCTAAATTAGAAACTGCTGCTAGAAATTCACAACTTGAACAGAAAAATATCATTTTACTCACATTGAGCATAGCTAATACTCACAGCTAATTTTCATTACCAGATATCTATTTTAAGATTTCAGTAAACACATAGATAGCCTATCTAAAACTTACTTTTTTGTTTCCAAAATAAATCTCAAATTCTTTAATTTGGGTGAAAATAGAGAATTATTTAAATCACCTAATATAATATTTATCACAAAACTTACCTTCCATTCACATAGTAAACATGACGAGGAATAGTAATTTCAATAACATATATTACTAATAATCATAAACATATAGAAACTTTCTAGGAATGTGCAAAACCCTACTGCTCTAAAACACTAAAGAAATAGGAACCTTTCCCAATAAATTATGTTAAAATAATTCTTACATTGACAACACTTTTTCTTTTAATAGTTTGATAGTGAAATTTAACTAAGAAAGATGGAAGATGATATCCTAGATGTGTTTAAAGTCCGCTGCTGTTACAATGTAAGTTTAATTATCATAAAAACCATGCTACTTCTCTTAGAAAACTTGTATACGTTATCATATTATGCACTTTTTTTGGAAGGTACTATAATATGAAAGTATGTTATCTTTGGATTATAAAAATGCACAGTAATATGTGTAAATTATTAGAGCAAACTATTTTATTCTCCAAGGGAATAATATCCTATAATATCCAGAATGTACTAGGGACTCAAACAACTCAACAGTGAGGAAAACATATAATCCAATTTAAAATATGGGCAAAGGAGCTGAACAGACATTTCTCAAAAGAAGACATACAAATGGCCAAAAATGCTCAACGTCACTGATCATCAGGGAAACGCAAATCAAAACCACAATGTGATATCATCTCACTATCGTTAAAACAGCTATTATCAAAAAGAGGAAAAAAAAAATGGAAATAAAAGAAATGCTGGCAAAGATGCAGAGAAAGAGGAACTTTTATACATGTTGGTGGGAATGTAAATTAGTACAGCCATTATGGAAACAGGCAGTCTTTTCCCCAATGTACGTTTGGTTGCATTGGTCAAATATCATATTGGTGTAACGTGAGGTGTGATTTCTTGGTTCTCTATTCTGCTCCGCTTGTCTGAGTGACTATTTTTATGCCAGTACCATGCTGCTTTGGTTTCTTTAGCTTTGTGGTACAATTTGAAGCCAGGTAGTGTTATGCCTCCAGCTTTATTATTATTATTTTTTTACTCAGGATTGCTTTGGCTATTAGAGGTCTTTTTTTTTTTTTTTTTTTTTTTTTTGTTCCATATGAATGTTAAGATTATTATTTTTTTTTTTCATTTCTGTGAAGAATGTCACTGGTAATTGGATGGGTATTCATTGAATCTGTAGATTGCTTTGGTTAGACATTTTCCCAGTGTTAATTCTTCCAATCCAAGAGCATGGAACATCTGTCCATCTTTTTGTGTCTTCTTCAATTTCTTTCACTAGTTTGTAGTTCTCATTGTAGAGATCTTTCACATCCTTGGTTAAATTGAGTGCTAGGTATTTTATTTTTTTGTGACTGTTTTAAATTGGCTTACTTTCTTGATTTCTCTTTCTGTTAGTTCATTATTAGAGAATATAAATGTGACTGATTTGGGGGCATTTATTTTGTATCCTACAATGTTACTGAAATTATTAACCAGCTCTAGGAGTTTTTTGATAGAGTTTTCAGGTTTTTCTGTATATAATATCTATATTTTCTGTATATAGTATCTATATCTATATTTTTCTGATATAGTATCATGTCATCTGCAGATAGGGACCGTTTGACTTTATCTTTTCCAATCTGGATGCCCTTTCTTTCTTTCTCTTGCCTGATTGTTCCGGCTAGTACTTCCAGTGCTGTGTTAAATAGAGGTGGTGAGAATGGGCATCCTTGTCTTGTTCCTGTTCTTAAGGAAAAAGCCTTCACTTTTTCCCCACTCAGAATGATACTGGTGGTGAGCCTGTCATAAATGGCTTTTATTGTGTTGAGATATTTTCCTTTTAGACCTAATTTGTTGAGAGTCTTTATCATGAAGGGATGTTGAATTTTGTCAGAGGCTTTTTCAGCATCTATTGAGATAATCATATGGTCTTCATCCTTAAGCTTGTTGATGTGGTGTATCACATTTATTGACTTTCATATATTGAACCATCCTTGCATCACTGGGATGAATCCCACTTGATCATGGTGTATAATTTTTTTAATGTGTTGCTGTATTCTGATTGCTAATATTTTGTTGAGGATTTTTGCTTCTATGTACATAAAGGATATTGGCCTGTAATTTTCTTTTTTGCGTGTGTCTTTACCTGGTTTTGGTATCAGAGTTATGTTGGCTTCATAGAGTGAGTTTCAGAGAGTGGCTTCTGTTTCAAATTTTTGGAATAGTTTGAGGAGAATTGGTATTAATTCCTCCTTAAAAGTTTGATAGAATTCAGCTGTAAAGCCATCTGAACCTAGGCTATTCTTCATTGGAAGATTGCTGATTACCACTTTATCTCGTTGCTTGTTTTGGCCTGTTCAGGTTTTCTATCTCTTCTTGTTTCAGTCTGGGTAGTTTGTATGTGTCCAGAGCTTATTGATATCTTCTAGGTTTTCATATTTGTTGTCATTCAGTTGTTTATAATAGTCTCTAATGATTCTTCATATTACTGTGGTATCCATTGTAATGTCTCCCTTTTCATTTCTGATTTTTCCTATTTGTATCTTCTGTCTTCTTTTTTTTGCTAACCTAGCTAGTGATTTGTCTATTTTATTTATCTTCTTGAAAAGCCAACTTTTTGTTTTGTTGATCTTTTTTATTGTTTTTTGGGTCTGTATTTCATTAAGTTCAGCTCTGATCTTAATAAATTCTTTCCATCTACTACTTTAGGATTGGATTGTTGTGGTTTTTCTAGTCCTTTGAGGGGTATTGTTAGGTTGTTTATCTGAAGTCTTTCCATTTTTTTGGTGTAAGTGTTTTTGCAATGAATTTCCCTCTCAGAACTGCTTTGGCAGTATCCCACAAGTTTTGGTAGGATATGTCTTTAATTTCATTAGTTTCTAGAAATGTTTTGATTTCCTGTTTAATTTCTCCTTGGACCCATAGGTCATTCAGGAGCCTATTGTTTAGTTTCCATGTTTTTGTATAGTTTCCAGAGTTTTGCATGTTATTAATTTCCAGTTTTAGTCCATTGTGGTCTGAAGAGATACTTGGAATGATTTCATTTTTTGGACCTAAGATGTGGTCTATCCTGGAGAATGTTCCATGTGTTGATGAGAAAAAAGTATATTCTTTAGTTGTTGGGTGAAATGTTCTGTATATATCTGCTAGGTCCAGCTAGTCTAAGGTGTAGTTTAAATCCTGTGTCTCTTTGTTGATTCATTACCTGGAAGATCTGTCACATATTGAGAGAGGGGTTTTCAGGTCACCCACTATTAGCAATATTAGGTCCTATTTCTTTCTTTAGCTCTAAGAGTGTTTGCTCTATATATCTGGATGCTCCAATATTGGGTACATGCATATTTATGTTTGTTTTGTCTTCCAACTGGATAGATCTTTTATCATTATATAGTGGCCTTCTTTGTCTGTTTATGTTCTTTGTTTTAAAGTCTATTTTATCTGATATAAGAATAGCTATTCCTCCTCATTTTTGGTTTCCAGTTGCACGGTATATCTTTTTCTATCCCTTCCCTTTTAGTCTGTGTGTGTCTCTAAAAGTGAGGTGGGTCTCTTGAAGACAGCATATACTTGGGTCTAGCTTTTTAATTCAGTCAATCAGTCTGTATCTTTTCAATGAGGAGTTTAATCCATTCATGTTTAGGGTCATTATTGACACGTATTGTTTAATTCCTGTTATTTAATTGCTTTTTGTTTAGATGATTTAAATATCTTTTGATCATTATTTCACCTTTTATTTCTCTTCTTCAATGTCAGTTGGAAATTTGAGGTGGCATGATTTACCTTCTTTCTCTTTCTCACTGACATTTTCGTTTTAACAGCTAGTTTTGCTCTTTTTTGTGTATCCACAATAGTGATCATCATTATTCAGATTCCAGATGAAGAACTCCATTGAGAATTTCTTGCTGGGCTGTTCATGTGGTGGCAAACTCCAGCAATTTTTATTTGTCTGGTAAATACACTACTTCTCTCTCATTTCTGTAGGAGAGCCTTGCTGAGTAAAGAATTCTTGGCTGGCAATCTTTTTTCTTTTGTTATTTTGAATGTAACACTCCAGTTTCTTCTGACCTGTAGGGTTTCAGTTGAGAAGGCTGCTATTACTCTGATGGGGATACCCCTATAGGTGACTTGACACTTTTCTCTAGCTGCTTTTAGAATCCTCTCTTTATCTTTGACCTTTGAAAACTTGACTATAATGTGTCTTTGGGAGGTGTTTTTTGGATTGACTCTGTTTGGGGACCTCCGAGCTTCCTGGAAGTGAAGGTCTGCATCTCTCCCTACACCTGGGAAGTTTTCTGTTACTATTTCCTTGAATAGGTTTTCAATACCTTTTCTTTTCTCTTCCCCCTCTGGAATACCCTCAATTCAGATATTAGAGTGGTTGAGGCTGTCTGCTATCTCTCTTAGATTTTCTTCATTATTTTTAATTCTTTTTTCCTTTTTTTTTTTTTTTTTTTTTTTGATGCTTGGGTTATTTCGAAAGGACTGTCTTTGAGATCAGAAATTTCTTCTTCTGCTTGCTCTAGCCTGCTGTTCAAGCTCTCTGTTGTGTTTTTTATTCCATTAAGTGAATCTTTCATTTCTATGAGTTCTGCTACACTTTTTTAAAGGCACTAATCTCTTTGTAAATTTCCTCCATCATATTCTGGATATTATTTCTTGTTTCATTGTGTTCTCTGAGTCTTCTTTTATCTCTTTGAGTTTTCTTAAGATCATTGCTGAGAATTCCTTTGCAGACATTTCATAGATTCCCTGTTCTATGGATTCTGAAATTTGAACATTACTGTATCCCTTCAATGTTGTCATATCTTCTTGGTTGTTTGTAGTTCTAATATTGTTTTGTTGATGTTTCGTCATCTATTGAGGACTTGCTTCTGTTTCTCTGGGGTTAGCTATGAGATAAAATTTTCTTCCTCTATTTGCTGGCTCTACTGCTGACTCTTCTTCTATCCATGAGATTGAGTGAGTTTCAGGTTGCCTGTAGTGTGGCCCTGGCTGCTACAGTGGTGGTGAACTGTCCTTGTGGTGACATTAGTCGTGGCAGGTGCTATTTTCCACCACTTTGTTTCCTGTTCTGGAAACCATGGGTGTAGACTGAGCCCCCCGTGCCACAAGGGTCTTGGCTCACCTGGGTGGCTGCTGCAGCTTTGGTTACTTCCCTCTGGGCCTTAGATTGAGCCCTGGTGCCATGTGAGTCTTGGCTCACCTTGGTGGCTCCAGCAGCTGGTGGCTCCAGCACTTCCTTCCAGGGCCTAAGACTGAGCCCCAGTGCCACATGGGTCTCAGCTCACCTCAGCACCTGCTGGGCCTGTGGATGCTTCCCTCCAGGGCCTAAGACTGAACTCCAGTGCTGCATGAGTTTTGGCTCACTTCAGTGGCTGCCCTATCTGTGGGGCTTCCCTCAAGGGCCTAAGACTGAGCCCCAATGCCACATGGGTCTTGGCTTACCTCCATGGCAACTGTGGCTGTGAGCACTTCCCTCAATGCCTTAGGCTGAGCCCTGGTGCCATGCAGGTCTCAACTCACCTCGGCACCGGCTGGGCCTGTGGGTGCTTCTCTCTGGGGCCTAAGACTCACATTGATTTATTTCTGAATTCTCTATTCTTTTCATTGGTCATTGTGTCTGCCTTTGTGCCAGTACCATGCGTTTTGATTACTACAGCATTGTAATATACTTTGAAGTCAGGGATTTTGATGCCTCCCACTTTGCTCTTTTTACTCATGATTGCTTTGGCTATTCAGGGTCCTTTGTTGTTCCATATAAATTTGTATATTGCTTTTTCTATTTCTATGATGTATGTCATTGGTAATTTAATGGGAATTGCATTGAATCTATAGATCACTTTGGGTAGTATGTTCATGTTAACAATATTGATTCTTCCAATCCATGAACGTGGAATATCTTTTCATTTTGTGTCTTCTATAATTTCTTTAATCAGTGTTTTATATTTCCTTGTAGACATCTTTCATCTTCTTGGTTAAATGTATTCATAGGTATTTTTGTTTGTTTGTTTGTATCTCTATTGTAAGTGAGACTGCTTTCTTGATTCTTTTTTCTTCTAGTTTGTTGTTGATATATAGAAATGCTACTGATTTTTGTACATTAGTTTTGTCTTTGGCAACTTTACTGAATTTATCAGGTCAAAGTGATTGTTGGCAGAGTCCTTAGGTTTCTCTCTATACAAAATTATGTTGTATGCAAACAGGGACAATTTGGCACCCTCCTTTCCAATTTGGATGCTCTTTATTTCTTTTCTTTATTTATTTTCATGCCTAATTGCTCTGACTAGGACTTCCAGCACTCTGTTGAATAAGAGTAGTAAGAGTGGGCTTCTTTGTCTTTAGCTTTTCCCTGTTTAGTGTGATATTAGCCATAGATTTGTCATACGCAGCCTTTACTGTGTTAAGATATGTTTCTTCTACATAAGACAAAGACAGTTCTTGGTTTTCTTAGTGTTTAAACTTAATATTATATTTAAAGTCAAAAGGAATAAATAACTGTAAGTGAATCACTCCATAATTGATTATAGTTTTCTTTTTTCTTAGGTTTTATTTTCTTAATTTATACAGAGATAAGATTATATTTAACATTATATTTAACATTCTGTAGTATATGACCCTGTTTTGTAAATATCGATGTCATTTAAGAAGTATATTTATTGCAGTCTAAATATTATTCAAAAATTAGCCTTCTTGAGTTGTAACAGAAATAAAGTAACCACAACATAGTCATAGCCTTTAAAATTAAACATTTATTTATCATGTTTAAAGATGATCAAATTGATATTCCATTAAAATGGAGGATATTTCCTAAAGACATTTTATCACACAGCAGATTAGGTAGCATTTGTTCATAAAATATCACTGGAGTATTACACATTAAGCATATCAAAATTTAATAAAAAGAATATGTAGGGCCGGCCCCATGGCTCTCCCGGGAGAGTGTGGCACTGGTAAGGCCGAGGCCGCAGGTTCGGATCCTATATAGGGATGGCCGTGCACTCACTGGCTGAGCGTGGTGCAGACCACACTGTGCCGAGGGTTGTGATCCCCTTACTGGTCAAAAAAATAAAAGATGAAAAAGTAACATGTAAGCTTTTCTTATTGTTTCCTTGATATATGTTACTGGCATACAAAGATTAAGTATATATTTGATATATCTTGAAATCTATTTTTCATTAGAATGTATGAATTTATAAATAACATTGGTCATATCTATCACTCCTTTTTTCAATAGCTGGTGTTAGAATACTTAATTTAAAATGTGCAAGATTATATGAGGTTGTCAGTTTGTCTTAAAGAAATTCAGCTCAACAAAATGATATGCATAAAAATTTTATATGAGTAAATACTCTTTATATTTAAAAAATCTAATAATAAAATTTATTCATCTTGACCTCAAGCACTTTTAGGTAAATATCTTGGGGTACTAGGAAGCTGATGATAACTGGTTTTTGAAAACAACTATCACTGTTTTAAGTGTATTAAAATATTTTTATGTTTCATATAGAGATGCCTTCAACTATCTTGCCTAGGAAATTTTATTGGATAAATAAGTCTCCAAAAATATTACTTAACTTTAAAAATTACCTTTATTATGAGATATTGCTAACAAAGATGAATCTTGTGTAATGCCATAAAGGTAGACAAACATTATAATACTTTAACTATAATTTATCTCAATCTGCAGGGTTTTTTTTATGAACTTATAAAAAATTCCAGATGCTGGAAAATTTTAATAAATTAAAATGGGGAACCTAATGAAAACATGTTCATTGTTTTTGTAATCTTTTAGCTCAAAAAGTTTTTTAAAAAAGTGAATTTTTCATACAATTTGTTTTCTTCTCCACTCTACCAACCAAAAACAAAAAGTAATGACTTAAGAAAAATATGATAGATTGTAGTTATTTTAAAAGTAGAAATTTTAATTCTATTCGTTTAATATATTCTTTCAGAGACATGGTATCATTACCTATAGTTGTTTCTATAAGATTACAGAGATCTAGTCATACCATTTTTTCTCTCTCTAATTTAACTGAGTTCGCATAACCAATCAATACTGGCATGAAAAGAACCCAATTTGGTCATTAAAACAATTAGAACAATATTTCATCCATTTTGACTGTTATTCAGGCTGATTAAAATAAACTCCATAATTATTATGATAAAGATGTGATTATCTCATTATTTGGGCATCTGGTTCTAGTCCTTTTTTGTTTTATTCAACATTATGAACATAAATGATGATTATATAAAATCAAATATTTGATATTAAATTTTGCCTCATATTTGTATAATATTTTAGAACTTAATTCATTTAACAAATATTTATTGAGTACCAATTATGAGCCATGCACTAGGGCTAATGCTGTGGAGTCAGTATGAATTTATTATGGAATAAAATGTAGACCTCCCTTCACGGAGTTTACCTCTTACCTCTGGAAGAGAGCAGCGAATAAGCAATTTACTGAACAGTGTAATGAGGACTCTACCAAGACTAACTATTGACTTGGGAAATTAAACAGGAGAATCTCAATCTAGTACTAGAAGCTGCAGAAACCTTTCTCGAGGAGATAAAAAGCCCTTTGGGAAGATGAAACAGTATATGCAAAGACCAAGAGGTAATAAAGCAAGAGAAACTGAGAAGGCAGGTGGGGGGAACATGAATGTGGACAGGAATGAAGAAACCACGTTGTGAATTTATAAATCATGTTAGTTTTAGATTACATGTCAAGGGTGCCTTCCTTTCTTTTTTAATGTCAGATGAGAATGCTATCAAATTTGAATTGTAGAAATTGCATTCTATATATTATATCTTTGAAAGCAATGAAAGTAAGTTTCTCAAAAAGAAAGGAAAAAAATGGCAAAGTAAATACTGAAAATATAACCTTTATATTTAATGATTGAGTTTATTGCTGTCATGCATCTGTTCTGCCTCTTAGATCTTCCAGAATCATATGAAGAGAGAGATATATCTCTGGCTACCTATATGCATATATATGTGAACATCATGTTAAGTATTCAAAATATGTAACAAAACATCTTATGCCTCTAATAAAATTTTTAAAAATCCTTTTGGAAATATATTTGTGTTCTTTTAATAACCTATATTGAAATATACACTAATCAAATTTCCATATTTTCTGAACTTCCAAACCCATTCAACTATTTCTTCTGAGATTCCTGGTCTAGCAGTGAAATTCACTGCAGTCTCAACTTTTGAACATGTCCTTTACTCTTTGGCTTTAATTGATATCTGGCTGATCCTGAAGGTTCTATTTCACCTTCAGTCCTCTCAAGTAAGGGTTGTTTTTATTCCATTACTTGTGTACCAGAGTCATATATTTGTCCATCTGAGCAGGTATTATCATTTCTAAAACATTATTCCTCCCTCCTCTCTCAAAGTAAACTCTCTTGAGGTAGATTCTATCAGATTATACCATTCATTTCCCATTCTTGCTTCAGTCATCTGCTTAAATCCAGCTGAATTCTACTCATTTTTATTTTTATTTTTTTATTTTTATTTTATTTTATTTTTTGTCCTTTTTTTGTGACCGGTAAGGGAACTGCAACCCTTGGCTTGGTGTCATCCGCACCCCGCTCAGCCAGGGAGCCACCGGCCATCTCTATTTAGGATCCGAACCTGCGCCGGGAGCGCTGCTGCGCTCCCAGCGCCGCACTCTCCCGAGTGAGCCACAGGGTCGGCCCCTCATTTGTATTTTTAGCAACTAGCTTGCTTTCCTTCTCCTTATCATAAATCATGTAAGCATTTCTAATTATTTCAGTGTTCATATCAATAATCTATCCAATGTTTGGTCCCTCTCAATCTTTCTTACCTGCAAGTATCACAACCTTATTTTTGTCTAGCTATGTGATTCTTTCCAAACAGCTTAATGTGCATGGACATGCACACACATGCATATGAGGGTACTTCAAAAAGTTCGTGGAAAAATAAAATTGAAAGATAATACAAATTTTTCCATTAATTTTTTGAAATACCCACGTGCATAAATGTGCTTATAAATTCAAGACTCTAAACTCAAGAGTCTTTAAATGTCGCTAGTCGATTCATTCTCCCAAGTTTTCTAAAGAATATTTATGTAACTTTTTCTCTCTTCTCAAAGCTCAGAAATTCCCCTTCAAGTCACACTTTCAGTTATATACTTACTTTTTACATCAAAACAAAAACAAAAATACAACAAAACAAAACAAATTAGTAAGCTCACCAAATCAACTAACCTATCAAAATCCATGACCAAATACTCTCTCCTGCTCTCCTGTTGCAATGTCTATTCTGTCCTTGTCTCCCATCTCTACTGTTGTGGGACCCTGTAGAGCCCATCCACTCATGACTATGCAAGAACTTAACTTCTAAAATTATTTCCCTTCTCTTCTTCATCACCATTTCTTTTTTTTTTTTTTTTTTTTTTTTTTGCTCTCTATCATATCATTCTCATAGGCTTACTAATCTTAAAAAAAATGACCTCACATTGTTCAATAGCTACTTCTCCATTTTTCCATTCACCTTGACAGCAAAACCAATGAAATAATTTATCTCAACCAATTGCCTACTTTTCTCCTCTCATTCTATATTTACACTATTCCGCTATATCAATCACCTCATGCTGATTACTCTCATAGTGGTCAGCAATTACTTCCACTTTGCCAAATTATGTGATCATTTATCCAACATTGTAGTTAACCTATCATCAGTGTTCATTATCTGTGCACTGTCTTCTTCTTGAAGCATCTTCTTCAGCTGAGTCATGGAAACCTGTAAATCACCAGATTTTGTGTAACTTTTTTGGGACCTGCCATTTTAATTTTCTTTGCTGTTTCTCCTAGTCTTCTCATCTCTAAATGTTGTAGTATTCCAAAGCTCAGTACTTAGACATCTTCTCTTTTTTGTACATATTCCATAGGAGATATCATTTTGTTTTATTGATGTAAGTAAATACCATCTACATTCTGATAACTTCCAAAGTTATATCTACAGCCCAGATATCTCCCTGAGCCTCTGAGCCTTATGTACATATTCACTTAAATATTTAATGTCTCCCAAACTTTATATATTCATAATTTACCTTAAGTATTCTCCTCATAAGCTTCTCCTTCTCAGTGAAAAACAACTCCATTCTTCCACTTGCTTATGCCAGAAATCTTGGAATCAACATTGCAGTCTCCTTTTTTTTACATATATATTTTATTTTATTTTGTCGATATACAATGTGGTTGATTATTGTGGCCCATTACCGAAACCTCTCTCCCTCCTTATTCTTCCCCCTCCCTCCCAACAATGTCCTTTCTGTTTGCTTGTCGTATCAACTTCAAGGAATAGCAATTGTTATGTCTTCTTCCCCCGCCCCATTTTTTTTAGTGTGTGTGTGTGTGTGTGTGTGTGTGTGTGTGTGTGTGTGTGTGTGTGTGAATTTATTTATTTATTTTTAGCTCCCACCAATAAGTGAAAACGTGATATTTCTCTTTCTGTGCCTGACTTGTTTCACTTAATATAATTCTCTCTAGGTCCATCCATGTCGTTGCAATGGCAGTATTTCATTCTTTTTTATAGCTGAGTAGTATTCCATTGTGTAAATATACCACATTTTCAGTATCCACTCATCTGATGATGGACATTTGGGCTGGTTCCAACTCTTGGCTATTGTAAAGAGTGCTGTGATGAACATTGGGGAACGGGTATACCTTCGACTTGATGATTTCCATTCTTCTGCGTATATTTCCAGCAGTGGGATAGCTGGGTCATATGGTAGATCTATCTGCAATTGTTTGAGGAACCTCCATACCATTTTCCATAGAGGCTGCACCATTTTGCAGTCCCACCAATAATGTATGAGAGTTCCTTTTCCTCCACAACCTCGCCAGCATTTATCATTCGGAGTCTTTTGGATTTTAGCCATCCTAACTGGGGTGAGATGGTATCTCAGTGTGGTTTTGATTTGCATTTCCTGAATGCTGAGTGATGTTGAGCATATTTTCATATGTCTGTTGGCCATTCGTATATCTTCCTTAGAGAAATGCCTACTTAGCTCTTTTGCCCATTTTTTAATTGTGTTGCTTGTTTTTTTCTTGTAAAGTTGTTTGAGTTCCTTGTATATTCTGGATATTAATCCTTTGTCAGATGTATACTTTGCAAATATTTTCTCCCACTCTGTTGGTTGTCTTTTAACTCTGTTAATTGTTTCTTTTGCTGTGCAGAAGCTTTTTAGTTTGATATAATCCCATTTGTTTATTTTTGCTTTGATTGCCCGTGCTTTTGGAGTCATATTCATGAAGTCTGTGTCCAGTCCTACTTCCTGAAGTGTTTCTCCTATGTTTTCTTTAAGAAGTTTTATTGTTTCAGGGTGTATATTTAATTCCTTAATCCATTTTGAGTTGACTTTAGTGTATGGTGAAAGGTATGGGTCTAGTTTCATTCTCCTGCATATTGCTGTCTCCTTTTTTATCATTCCCCACAGCCCGTTTATCAGTAAATTCTTTCAACTTGACTTTTTAAAAAAATAACCCAGCTAAAATTCTCTCCAAGAGTACACATTGCTTATGATTGTTATGTGTGTTCCATATTTTGTAATCTGGAATAGTTATAAATATAGTCTTGGCATTAGGTGATACTAAAAGATTATGGTTAAATTTATTAGGTGTAAATATTGCTTTGGCTAAGTAGAAACATGTTCTTTTTTTAATGTATGCTGAATTGCTTAGCTGTACAATATTGTGATGTCTGTACTACAGCAGAAAACAAATAAATAAATAAAAACATCTAGAAATGCACTGCAAGTTCCTACACACTTAACATTTCCCTTCTCTGCTTTGTTTTTATTCCCTTAGTGTGTATTATTTACTGACTGATCTTGGGCATCATCATCATCTCTCTTTCTCTCCCACCAATATATAAACTCCAGAAGAAAAGGATTACTTGCTTATTTTGTCCAAAGCTGTATTCCCAGTACTTACAACATTGTCGGGTACATAATAGGTAGTCAATGAATAATTGTTTTGCAAATGAGTAATTGAATGGATTCATCTCACTTTCTGTCTGCTAAATCTCCCTGGAGCTCAGTTCGAAGATCTCTTTCATTCTCTTTTCCCTCTCTTTTTCTTTACTCTTCCCTAAGTAATCTCATGTGTTTCCATGACATTAAATACCATATATATACTCATAAATTCTGTTTATCTTTTGTAAATTTCTTCTTCATTTTTAAATTGCTAAAAACCCAAATCTTTGCTGTTTCTAAATCCTTTCTCCATTCTACACAAGCAACTTCTATCAGTTCTACCTTCAAAATACATATCAAAATGACTTAGATGTCATTGCCTTCAGAGCTGCAAACTTAATCTTAGCAGCCAAAGTATCTTTTCTGGTTTATTGCAATAGCCACCCTCTCTGATTGCACCCTTGCCTCCCTGTGGTTTATTCTCCTCAGTATGGTTGGAGTTAATTTTTCAAAATGTAAACCAGATTTTATCACTGCTTGAATAAGAATTCTCTGGTCACTTCTCATGTTATCTAGAATAAAATCCAAATATCATATCATTATCTAAATAGGCCTATATGACATATTCTTTGGTGATCCTCTCCCTGTTCACTATACTCTAGCCACTCATCACTGTACAAACAATATGAATAATAATATGAATTGCTTGTAAGTGCATGTGTGAAGGAATGTATTTCCTAAAAAAGAAATTGGGATAATGGTTTTTTAAATTATGAACTTTTTAGAAGATGCAATACTATTACATGTTAATTACATCTTAATCCTAAAAATGCTATAGTAAATCATGTTATAAGCTGGAAATCTAAACATGCATGTAAGTGTAGATTTCCTGTTTTTTTCACCTTCACAGAAAAGGCTTTTTAACTGAACTTCCAAAATACTGTAATGCACCAAATTGCGCATGGGATTAGAGGAACACACACTTGATATTGAAGCCCGTGTTTACCACATACTTGCCAAACTAATTAATCCTTTGGTGTGTCTGTTTTCCTCATAAAGCCTAAGTCACATGTTTATTGTGAAAACTTGTCCAGTGGGTAATATTCATTCTACCGTGAGTATATATAGATATGGATATATGTATGGATATGTCCATAAGCCACAGCTATGTTGGCTGTGCTGGTTATAGGACAGTGTTGTTACTGTCTTGCCTAATGTCATTGTTTCCTTCTTTGCCTTCGTCCTCTTTATCATTGTAGTTTCCAATTATTAAATATTTTATTAAGATCCAGGCAGAATTCTAAACATTCTACTTAGATATTGTATATATTCTTTTCCAATCACTCTATGTATGTAATGCAATCACTCTATGCATTCATATTCCTATTTTACAAACAAAACCACTGATGATTGAAAAATTTAAGAAAATTGCCCAAACTCACACAACAAATAATAATTTTAATAAATACTTTTTTCACCTCAGTTTCTTGATTGTACAATTGTTTTTAAATTATGAAACCCAAAATGACACTTTAGAATGCCTATAACCGAGACGGGGGAAGGGGGAACAACTTTAAAGCATAAGATGAATATATTTGTGGCAAGAATACTACTCATATTCTTTATAAAACCACCATATTCAATGATGTACTAAATAAACTTTTATCCCACTCTAGAGTTTAAAGACATTTTAAGATTTCTAATTTTAAAAAATAATATTTATTTTTATATTTTATATTTCATAATTTAATTCATGTTTCATAATTATGTATTCATATAAAATGTTAAAAATATATCTGATCATAACAATATTTCTGTAGCTCTAATTATAAAATAGTATACAATATTATAGAAGAGATGCTTTCAAGTCATCAGCACTCCCTCAGATAGATATTTGTGCATACAGTTCATGAGTATCTAAGGTACACTGCCTTTAAATTCACAAGTTATTAAAATTAATCATTTAGTTAATTAATTAACAGGTTATTAAATAATACTTCTCGGTGCAAAATTATTATTCTTGCAGTTTGTATTATGGCACATCTGCCTTAGACATAAGAAGTAAAATCCTGTGACTGACTTAGTTGCAATTAGCAAGTAGTTCAGAAATCACATGTATCACTGTCACTAAAGAAGAGTTTAAAAGGAATTGCCTGAGCTATATTTAGCATTTGTGAGAACTGCAAAGTCCAGCCTGTTCATCCTTCTCCGGTTTCTGTTTCTAAGTAAAAGCCAGAAAGCTGTGGCCAAGAAGGGCAGGAAGGAAGGTCTGCTTTCAATAACCTTCAAGTTCAGCTCACAACTCTTTTCTGTGACTCAATAGTCAGCTCTGAATTACCATATGCTTTGTAAAGATATTTGGTTACCCTGCTTGTCTGTTCTTCATAGACAGTATTACTATCTAAATACACAGTATCTATTAATTTTTTATTTACCATCTATCACCACTCGTTAAATTGATGGATCTCTGAGATCAGGGACCTGATCAGTTCTGTTCACTGTTATATCCATTGCCCATAGACAAGTTCCTGGCACACGGTATGCAATAAAATTCAATTAATGAATAACATTATGGCTTCCTGAAAAAAATCAGTTCTTTTTTTATTGTGGATTTTTTTAAAAAGCCAACAGAATACTGGCTGTCATGTGATAAATCTCCAGAAAAGAGTAACTTAATTTTTTCACAAATAAAGAGACAGCCTTTAGGCTGGAAAACAAAACAAAACAAAACAAAAAAAGGGGGGTGGTGGCAAATATATCTGGCTTAAGTACAGCTAAAATTATATCATAAAAGAGAACTTAGATATAACCTATGTGGACACAAAGCTGACAACCTATGGGTAAAATTTATAGAAAGAGAGTTTTTAGCTTAGTATTTAAAAAGACGTATTTGGCTTTGAGAAAAAATTAGCAATAGCCATGGTGCCTGAAATCCTAGTAGGGCCTGAATGAAGGTTTGTTTGACCAACTAGATTTAGTAATGAATAAAATTGTCAGGGATTAGAATGACCTTGTCCAGAATGTGATACACATCCAATTATGGAAAGTGAACAAACAGAAGTTAGAATAGCTTTACACAGATATTCTAGAGAGAATATGACACTGAATGGGAGATTAGACATTACTTTAAGGAAACTTTGACTTTATTTAAAGAGCATAATATTTATTTTTGGTAAAAAATAAAAATTAAGTAATAGAAAAGCTAGAAACAAATACCCAGAAAAGAGGTAACGTAAACAATTTAAGAATAGAAAATCTTTGATTGTAAAATTCTTCTGACTATATGCTAATAAAATAGGATGGGTCAATGGAAATAATTGAAGGCTGAAATGTGACATTGTAAAAGTTTCAAATAATGGGAAATACGGACATGATAATTTTTAATTTACTAATTATCAGTCAAATAGTAAAATAGAATAATTATTACAAAAACAGCATGACATTTTATATGGTAGGTAGCAAACATGTATTTATTGTTACCTCCAATATTAATATAGACTTAATATTATTTGGTCAAAAGTTTTCACCAATTAGCAAAGTGTCTGAAATTGATCATTAAAATGAGGTAAGATTATTTCATACATATATCACTATTTTAATGGCTAGAAATTCAATTTGCTTGGATGCTCAATTTGAAAAAAAAATCATTAGGCATAATTTGGGCTCCATTCTGTACATATGTGAGTTGCAATAAAACTGACTTAAAATGTTTGTTGTGCTGAAATGATCCTTCAAAAATAGTCATTGCTGTCTATGCACTTTAATGTTGTTTTGCCTCCCACGGATTTGTCACCCCTTGTCCCCTGGGTGATGGAGCCACCAAAGATTATTCAAAGCCCATCTTCTTCTGAGCAGTGAGAAGCCCCGAAAAGGGGTTGATCTCCCAGAACCCTCAAGAGAAAAGCATTCCTTTCATTGAGGAAATTAACCACAAATTCGGGTTCTCTTCCTGCATTCATTCTCCAGACTGGCAAGTTACAGGAAGAGAACATAGGTGGGGTTTTTGCTAAGTATAGTTTAACAAGTTTAACAATAGAAGCTGGTAACATTCAGTAAGACAAGCAAGGTGACCTTTTATAATGTAATTTTCAAGAAGTTAAGTTGATCCACCAACAAAAGCTTGATCTTAGCAAGCACTCTTTTCTTACAGCAATTTCCCAGTATCTTTACATATCAATCAGTAACCTGTCTATCTTTGAGCCAGAAACCTTGCTGTGTTACAATTCTTTATCTTATAACAGAGATGTCCTGTCTTTTGCAAGGTCAATATCTGAAACTGCAAGGCTTTGGAAAACCAGGCCCTGTGAAGTACATTTGCTTTTTGCATACTCCACACTTTAACATGCCATATCTGATTGTTTCACCTTACCTTTCCTAGAAATAATGTAATTTATGTAGATATACAAATAAAATCAAATACACAAAGATATGTTTAAAATTTTAGTTTGCACTATATTCATCATGTTACCTAAACCCTTTCTTTGCAAATTAGATATTGTATATATTTATACATAAAATTACACTGGGTTCAATACTGCAAAAATTTTAACCTAAATTCAATTCATAATTTATTAGTACTAGGCAGGAGTATAAGTTTAAGAAAGGAAGTTCAACTGAAATAGCAAACAGCTTTTATTGAAGAATATGTAGGGTAATGATAATCTTATAATTCCAAAATGAGATCTGTGCCATTTGAAAGATAGTACAACATTAAATGGAGAGAACATATTTTGAAAACTTGATTGGGCTTTTGTAAAGACTTTCAATAAAATAGGGGGAAAATGATATAATGTTTCAACTTATAATTTGAAAAATGTTTTGTTTATCACAATTTACCAAATATTCTGTAGTATAATATGGATATGTATTTTGAATAAATTGTGAAGCAATATGAAGGTGAGATAGTCACCCATAGCCACAACATACTAAAAACTATATAATTTCAGGTTCTATCATTGAAAATGAAATGTTGTTATACCTCTGTATTAGTTTGTTTTTGTTGTTTAAATCAGAATACCTGAAATTGGGTAAATTTATTTCTTACAGTTTCTGAGACTGCAAAGTTCAAGGTCCAGGGGCACATTCATTGAGGGCCTTCTTCTGAGTGGGAACTCTCAAGGTCCCATGACAACACAGGGTATCACATGGCAAGATTGGCATGAGCAGGAGTTCTATCATGTGCTCCTTATAAAGCCACCAGCCCACACCCATGATACTCATTACTCCATGGATGAATTAATCCATTAACAAGGGCAGAGTTGTCTCTATCTAATCATCTCTCAAAGGCCCCACCCTTCAAATATCATAATCAGATTTCCTACCCTCTTAATTCTGTTATGATGGGATCAAATTTCCAACACATGAACTTTTGGGGAGCACATTGACCCACAGCATTCCACCCCAGTCCTCAAAGTTCATGTCCTTCTCACACATAAATACATTCATTCGATCTCAGAAGTCCAAAGTCTCATCTGTGAAATCAAACAAGTTATCGACTTCCACGATACAATGGTGAGACAAGCATAGGGTACATATTTTCATTCAAAAAGGGACAAATAGAATAATTTTCTCCAGGCTCATCCACATACAGAAAAAGAAATACTGCATTGTTCTCACTCATAACCGGGAACTAAATCCATAAATAAACAAATGAACAATAAAGAGAGAAAGAGAGAAAGAAATAAAGAAACAATAATCACAGTAATACATACATTGAACTTTTAAAAAATTAGACGTGGAAAAGGGGAGGGTAGTGGAGGAGGGAGGGGGGCTAATGAGAAATTGGTCAACAGACACAAGGAATTATTGTAATGATGAATAAGCTAACTATACTGATCTAACCACCACACATTGTACCCAATTATTGAAAATCAACGTTGTACCTCACATGTATGTATAATAAATTGTCTAAAAAAAAAGGTGACAGGCCAAAAGAAAGGGTAAAAGGTCTTAAGCATTTTCGAAACCCAGCATGGCAAGCATTAAATCTTAGAGCTGGAGAACAATCTCCCTTGGCTCAATGTTGTCCATCCTCTGCAGATTTGTGAGGGGGTTGACCTTCCAAGTCCTCAGGTAGCCCCTGTCCTATGGCTTTCCTGGGCTCAGCCCACACTTCAGATCTCCCAGGCTGATGTTACACCCTGGTAGCTCTATAGTTCTGGGGCCTTGGTGATGGCACGGCTCCACTAGGAATGGCTGTGGTGGAGCTGTTCTGCTGCAGCTCCAACCCACATTTCTGATAGGCATTGCTCTAGTGAAGGCTCTCTGCAGTGACTCTACCCCTGTGACAAATCTCGTCCTGGGTCCCCAGGCTTTTCCGTACTTCCTTAGAAATCTGAATGAAGGCTGTCATGCCTTCACAGCTCTTGCATTTTGCAAGCCTGAAAACAACACTACATGAATGCCGCCAAGGCTTCTGGCTTGTTTCTTTCAAAGCTGTGGGTCCAGCCACACCTGGAGCCAATTTAGCCACAGCTGGAGCAGTGGAACAACTGGGTGCAGGGAGCAACATCCAAAGCCTGTTCCCTGAAAGCATTCTGTCTTCCTAGGCCTCCAGGCCTGTGATGAGAAGGGCAACCTCGATGATCTCTGAAATGCCTGTGGAGTCTTTCTTCCATTCTTTTGATGATTTCTCCCTTCTATCCATAGCAGATGATCACTGGGTCTGCACACTTGGTTTCCTCTCCTGAACACGCTTTTTCACTCTTTATGTGGCCAGGCTGAGTTTTCCAATTTTTTACCCTCTGTTTCCCTTTTAATTATAAATTTTGGCTTTATGTCATGCCCTTGCTGCCACAATTCAGTGTAGGCTGTTACAAGTATCCATGCAGCTGCCTGATGGTTTTGCTGCTTAGCTATTTCTCCAGCCAAATACCCTGGTTTATCACTTTTAAGTTCCACATTCCATAAAGCCCTCCAGTATGGACACAATTCAGCCAAGTTCTTTCCTAGTTCGTAATAAAGGTGATCTTTGCCCAGTTTCCAATAAGTTCCTTCATGTTTACAAACTGAGATCTCAGAATATCCTTTACTGTCCATATTTCTATCAGCACTCTGGTCACCAACACTTAAGCAAATGTTCCCTGGCCCTCTTGTCTTCTAAGACCTCAACAGAAACTAGGTGTTTGCTATCCTGTGCCTCCAAATTCTTCTAGCCTCTCTGCAATACCCAGTCCCAAAGCTTCTTCCACATTTTCAGGTATTTGTTATGAGCAACACCCCACTTCTTGGTACAAATTTTTTGTATTCTGCTGCTTATAACATAATACCTAAATCTGGGTAATTTATAGCAAAATGAAATTTATTTTTTACAGTTTTGGGGGCTAGGAAGTCCATGGTCCAGGTGACGGGCTTCTTCTTTGTGGGGACTCCCTACAGAGTCCTGTGGCAATGCAGGGTATCACATGGCGAGAATGGCATAAGAAAGAGCTCTTTCATGTGCTTCTTATATGTGGCTACTGTTCCACTCCCATGATAACTCATTAATCCATGAATGGAGGACATAATTTTCACAATTCATTAGGGGATACATTTGACCCATAGCAACCTCATTTTTAGTACTGTATGCAACTATATAATCTAGTTTTCAAAAACTGGATAAGACTGCTTTTGATTAGGAAAGAGTATTATAATCTTTAGATGTTCGTATTGAGGCATGTAGTTAAAACCATAAAAACATCAGACTTATGCTTTGGGGATTGTGGACTTTGAGATCACTGAATTCACCCTTCTGAGTTTGAAGTCTAACTTGTCCATTCTAGTTTTGTGATCTTGGACAAGTCAATCTCTGTACATCTATAAAATCTGAATAATAAATTTACTTCCTTCAAAGAATTATTGTGAAGATTAACTGAGTTACCACACAGAAAATGTTTACACCAGTTTCTAATAGATGCAATGTTTCCAATAAAGGTTTGTCAAAATATGTTGTTCTTATTCATTCATGAACCTCTGAAACAGATTTCAAATAACCTTAATATATCATATCAGTTGTTTAGGAGAGAAAAAAAATTGTGTTCTTTTATTTTAAAAGACAGGCTGTAATTTATAATTGTATTCAGTTTAATTCAGATCACTTTAAAGATTCATTCTACTACAATAAGTCTAATGCTTTATGTACTTGAACAAGTCCTCTGGTAGGTAAAACATTTACCAAGCAGCCTTTTATTGAGCACTGACTCTATGATCAGCTACAGGAGTGAACATAAAAGGCATGTTATGTGTTCTTATGAAGCTTTATAGTCTAATGGAAGTGATTAGTCAAGTATAGGGACTGTCACTGGATAGTGCTATAAATAAAATAACTGAATTCAAGAAGAATTACTGGATATGCTCAAACTGCCCATTAAAAAATCACAATAATTAAGGTTTTATATAATTTTTTAGAGCATTTGTTTTCCCAAGTCCTTTCTAATATTCAAATATTCCCTTAAAATCGAGCTATTTTAAGATTCATATATGCTACTACAAAACTAAGTTTTCAGGGCTTTTTCTTGGCATTTCCTAGGCTCATTCCTGAAACTGTGGGCTTACTGCCATCAACTTTATGGCACAGACTAGAGCAAACAGACATGAATGAGAGCAAAACTGATAGAATTTGGAAGACTCAAAAGAAAATCTAATTTGTTTCAAGTTTGGGATTATTTTCTTATCCATAATTAATGCCAAGTTTGCCCCCTTATTAAAATAAATGTCCCAGTACCATTATGTGAAAGTTCATTTGAACTTTCTACAGACCATTGAGCTGTAGCTCCTCTGGGACTCATGATTGCATCCAAATGATAGCAGTTGCTTTGCTGTCACTAGTAAACAAAATAGGTATACATATAATGCATCTTCACACTTAGAAGTTAGGTAAGACATTTGGATGTACTTGCCAAGATAATGAAAAATGAAACATGGAAGGAAAGAAGCAAAGAAGGGAACAAGGAAGAGAGGGAGGAAGGAAAATTTTCTGATTCTTTTTAAATTGATCTAGTATTCAGCCCAGTTCATGTTCTAGAGATCTGGAGGAAGCTAAACATTGCCTGGTATTTCTCTTTAACTCCCAGCTAATTACACAAACCCCACTGTCCAAACAATGCAGTGGAAAGAAAAAAGAATAATCTTTCAGACCATGAAGGCTTTGTTCATCCATCATACCAACAATATACTAAAGATCTTAGAGATCTTTTGTCTGGAAAACCTTTGCCCTTTCAGCTGATGAACAACTGAGGATGTGCAGTGCAACCTAATTACTAAAAGAGAACTGTGCACTGGGAATCAATTTATTTTCATGACTCTATCCAACCACTTTAGTGAAGTATTTAGGCGAGTGAGTTAAGTACACAAACCTCTTTTAAATACTAATTAAGATTTAAATGTTCTAACAAAATACATAAAATATGCTTTAATGTAGGCACCTGATTCCCAGTTATAGATTTATGATAAAAGGAAAAAACCTACATCTCAGCAATAGTGAAAATTAGTTTGGAAGATTTAGATTTGGATTAAAAATAGCAACATGTTTGTGTGTGTTGAAGGCATTTTGTGATACATTAATTTTTAAATATAATTGAGTTCAACAACACTGATTGACAAACTGTTCAAGGCTCTTTGTTAGGTGCTAGTTTAGATAAAAAATAATATTACTTAAACAATAAATAATATTTGCACCTACATAATTATATATATAATTATTACAGTGAGATAAGTTTTCTGACACCAGGGATTACTGCTTTATTGGTTTTTTCCCATCTTTCAGACCAAATGTTTCTTTCTTACTTATGAAGCATCTACTTTCATAGCACATATCTAGCTACATTATATCATAATTGGCCTTTGCTTATTGCTAGTGCTGAAACCTCATCCCATATTCTGCATGACTCCACTTACTACAGCCACTAATTATTCTTAAAGTTAGAAATTGATCTGCAGTTAAATATATCTCATCTTCTTAATATTTATTTAACTGAAATATAATTTATTCTCTTTATTAATGATGAGTAAAAATAAGCCTTCATCTGTCTTTTTCTTTTCCTTCCTGGAAAGTTTAGCACATTGATGTCTTTAGCCTTTTGATCAACTTTGGTAACAAGATTGTACACTTACATATTTACTTTGGGATTCTTCTCTTCTCTTTTTTTCTACTCTCTTCTTTTTCTCATAAAAGTCTATGTTGCTATTTCTCTGTGAAGTTCAGAATGTATTCCAATCCACTAGTTAGAAATGATGAAACGTAAAAATTTAATAACCAACTTGACCATGGGCTCTACTTGCACCATGTATTTAGATCCAAGAAGTCATCATTAGTGAATTTCTGAATTATTGCACATTTCTAAGGTGTGTTATTACAATCCTGTTCTTCTGAGTACCTAGATTCCTGCTTAGTAGAACAAACCTTAATGTTTAACTAAAAAGGAAACTAACTAATGAATCTTGAGAATTGTTTTTTAAAAATTATATCTCTCATTTCCACAGTTTGCAATAGAAACATCAGGAGATGGGAGGAAGCAAATAACAAAAATGAACTAGATTTACATATTTGCATTAAATAAAATCTAAATTGCAAATAATCTACCTATAAAAATTGTCGGTGCACAACTGCATTATTATAGAGTCTGTATTGCTTTGGTAACTATTTTTTCACCCTCATTATAGCCAGAAGGAAAATAGTATGATCATAAAAACTTTCCTAACAAACTATAGCAAGTCAAGATGGAGAACATAAGTGGGCCTTGTGAAAATCAGTTTGTAAGCAGACTTAAGAGAAACTCATGTGTATAATGACTCCTTACCAGCTGATTAGAACATTGACATCAAATGCATTACTACTTCAGGGTGCTTGGAGAATCAATGTGATTTTCCAAGTTTTTAATCTTAGAATAGTAATATTCACAAGACTTTTTTTTCTCAACCCATGAGAATAAAGCAAATTTCTCTCTTTTCATACTGTGAAGATTAATATTTCCTAACTGATAATAAATTGATCCAAAATGCATCCAAAGATCTGAAGACTATTTACTTAGTTCTTATTTCAACATTTTTTGAACATATACTTCTTGATCAGGCTTATGATAGGTGTTAAGCATAAAGAAATAAATAAGATGTGATTGCTCTGAAGGTCAAAATATAATTCATCTTTACATAACTTAGCACTGTTATAGTGAGTAGCATTAGTATGAAATTATGAGATGTTAATTTTTAATACAATTGATATTTGTTCAATTGTTTTTGTTATCCCGAATATTCAAGTTGCAGAATACATATACAAATATACATATATGTGTGTTTGTGTGTTCTATAGACTGAAAGTTTGTGTCCCTGTAAAACTCATACGTTGAAATTCTGATTTCTAATGTGATGGTATTAGGAAGAGAAGTATTTGAAAGGTGATTAGATCATGAAGGTGGGACCCTCATGGATGGTATTACTGCCCTTATATCAGAGACCTGAAAGAACTCCCTTCCCCTTTCTGCCATGTAAGGACACAGAGAGAAGATCGCTGTCTGTAAAAACAAAGAAAGTGGGCACTCAGCAGATACCAAATCAGCCGGCACCTTGATCTTGGATTTCCCAGCCTCCAAAATTGTGAGAAATAAATTTCTGTTGTTTATAAGCCACCCACTATTCCATTATAGCAACTTAAACAAACTAAGACAGTATGCGTACGTTTGTATGTATCAAAAGAAAAACTTATTTCAAGGATTTCATTTGCCTTTAAAGATTCATCTTTGCAGCCTGTAGAAAACTATGAAGTTCAGGATAAGAAGTTTTATAAAACTAATCAATCAACCTAGTATATTGCCATGTGGATTAAAATGGATCCAGTATGATTGAATTATTGGTAATGCATTGATGGAGTTGCTAAATTGCTTTAATACAATTTAGTGGATATTAAACTGATTTTAGTTGAGAATACAATTAAGAATAAATGTTACAATTAATTTATTTAATATAAGAAAATGACCTTTGGTTTCAAAGTCTGCACAGATTTTTGATCAATTAAGTGACATCTATAATGGAACTTGGTCAAATTTATAAATATATTTTAGTCAAAGAAAATTCTTCTACAAGGAATCAAAACCTACTTTGAAATTTATTTAATGCTTAAATACAGAGCAAATTTTTTACTACGTGAAAATTGCTTTGTCTGTCTTTCATATAAATATGTCAGAATAACAGAAGCAACTTGTGAACATTTTTATTTGCTGCTACCACTACTAATAATGATAATAAATGAATAGCTCCTTTGTATTATCTTTTTTGCTCAATTGGTGTCTAATTTTTCCTAAGAATATTAAATCTGCACATCTATTTTCTTAAATGTGGGCCCATTGGGCACAGGTTATATGCTATGTTATCAATTATTTTTATTTGAATATTAAGCTATCATGATAAAAATAGTTTATATATGAAGCACAAGTTAAAATTGTCTCTGGGGATCTGATGGCTACAGTAAATAGCTGCAGAATTTTACATTATTTAGCTCAGAATATTGACTTTCCTAAAAATGGAGAAATTATCATCTGTGAAATACAGCTTGTACTTGGAGATATTGCAGATTCTGTTTCAGACCACCACAATAAAGCAAGTATCTAAATAAAGTGAGTCATACCTATTTTTTGGTTTCCTAGTACATATAGAAGTTATGTTTACACTATACTGTGGTCTATTAAATGTGCAATGGCATTATGTCTAAAAAAAGGTAATACCTTAATTTTAAAATAATTTATTGCTAAAAAATGTTAACGATCAAGTCTTCAGCAAGTCATAATTATTTTTGCTGGTAGAGGGTCTTGCCTCTATGTTAATAGCCACTGATGGATCAGGATATTTATTGCTAAAGGTTGGAGTGGCTGTGGCAATTTTTTAAAGTAAGGCAACAATGAAGTTTGCCCCATAAATCAACTCTTCCTTTCACAAAAGGTTTCTTTGTAGCCTGAGATGCTGTTTGACATCATTTTACCCACAGTAGAACTTCTTTCAAAACTGGAATAAATTCTCCCAAAACCTGCAACTGCTTTATCAGCTAAGTTTATGTCATATTCTAAATACTTTGTTATCATTTTAACAATGTTCACAGCATCTTCACTAGGAGAAGATTCCATCTCAAGAAACCACTTTCTTTGCTCATTCATAAGAAGCAAATCCTCATCCATTAAATATTTTTTTTTTACTTATTTTTTTATCTTGACATTTACCTGTACATATTTGTGGTATACAGTGTGTTGTTTCAATATGTACATATACTGCACAATGATTCACTTACGGTAGATGGCATATGTTTGCACCTGTTGTTTTATCATGAGATTGAAGCAATTCAGTCACATCTTCAGGTTCCACTTCTAATTCTAGTTCTCTTGCTGTTTGCATCACATCTGCAGTTACTTCCTCCACTGAAGTCTTCAACCTCTCAAAGTCACCCATGAGGGTTGGAATCAACTTTTTTCAAGCTCCTGTTAATGTTGATATTTTGACCTCCTCCCATGAATCACAGATGTTCTAAATAGCATCTGGAGGAGTAAATTCTTTCCAGAAGGTTTTCAATTTACTTTGCCCAGGTCCATCAGAGGAATCACTGTCTATAGCAGCTACAGCCGTATGAAATGTATTTCTTAAATCATAAGACTTGAATGACAAAATTACTCCTTGATCCATGGGCTGCAAAATGGTATCAGGCATGAAAACAACTTTATCTTCTTGTACTTCTCCATCAGAGCTCTTGGGTGACTAGGTGCATTGTCGATGAGCAGTAACGTTTCCACAGGAATCCTTTTTTCTGAGTAGTAGTCCTCAACAGTGGGCTTAAAATATTTAGTAAACCATGCTATAAACATATGTTCTATCATCCAGGTTTTGTTCTTCCATTTATAGAGCACAGGCAGAGTAGATTTAGCATAATTCTAAAGGGCACTAGGAATTTCGGAATGGTAAATGAGCGTTGCCCTCAACTTAAAATCACCAGCTGCATGTCCCTAATGGAAAGTCAGACTGTCCTTTGAAGCTTTGAAGCCAGGCATTGATGTCTCCTCTCTAGCCATGAAAGTTCTAGTTGTTATCTTTTTCCAATATTTGGCTGTTTCATCTACATTAAAAGTCTGTTGCGTAGTTTGTCCGCCTTCATCAATGATCTTAGCTAGATCTCCCAGATCACTTGCTGCAGCTTCTATATCAGTACTTACTGCTTCACCTGCACTTTTATATTACAGAGACGGCTTCTTTCCTTAAATTTCATGAGCCACACTTTTTATTGATCTTCTTTTTTGTCTATTTTTCTCATACAATGAAAATTGCAAGGTGCAGGAATTTCTGCTTTGCCGTTTTTGAATCTCCTGAGACTCAAATAATGTCTGACGTAATATATAATCAATAAATATTGGTTGGATGAATAAAGGAAAGTGTTTTCTAAATTTATATTCTGTTATAGCCCCTCTATTCATTAAATTAAAATAAAACTGTATTTAATTGTAACCTGACATGGAATATGAATTTATGAATATTTGCATATTTTAAAATTATCCGCCATAAACTGTTTCCCTTCCATTCTCTTATGATAGTGAAATATTTTAGCTGGCCTTTCAATTTATAACTACTAACCATGGCTTCATTTTACTATATTTTAAAGCATATTGAAATGTATTCACTTTAAAAATCACTCTACAGCTTACTTAGAAATAACTGCCTTCAAATTCTTAATCAAGGAGAATCTTTGTTCCTGTGTTAGGACGAGAAAGGCAAGACGGAGATTCTATAATCCCCCCAAAATCTTTATTCAAAAACCTAAATGCATACTTCTTTTTTATATCAGGGCATCCTGAGTCAATTAATGTCTTTTTCTTTAATCTGTTAATAAAATGCTAAATATTAATTACAAGCAGGTAATTTTCTGTAACACAGATGTTAGGACTTTGACTTTTTTGGTTAAGTAATCTTTCTTAAAATCTTTTAACTCTACGTTAAAATAAAACTGTAATGGATTATCTTAGACCATTTTGGTATACCACAAAGTAGAAAAAGAAGCTGATAGTAAAAACACAGCATATGCTTCTCTGTTTAATGAGGGATTTTAGGTATTAACACTTTGAAGTTTTTATTTTGTGATAAGAACAGAAAATGTTTCTCAGAAAAAGCAAAGTCAAGATGTTTAAATTTATCTTATAATTTTAAGATCAGAATTGCATAGTGCTTCAGAATTGTGCATCTGGGAAATATGTTGTATATCACGAAGATTTTAATTGATACAGATGGGAAGAGAAATGTATCTCTTGTTAAGTTTTAGTCTTTGGAGATTTCTTCAAATTATAGAATAAAATACTCCATCATTTCAATAGCTATTTTTCAGTCATTTTTGCAAACTATATCTGCATCCAAAGCCAAAGGAATTTTTTTTTTTTTAATCTCTGAATTATAATTTGGAATGTCATGAGTTATTTCATACAACAAAGTTTGTTAAATGAACACTGGCAGTGCCATTAGTACTTTGGTCTGGAACTCAAGTACGAGTCAGCTCTGTTTAAGTCACCATTTGCAGAAGCCAGAAATGAACGTGCAGTTAAAAGGGTGCCATAAGTTAATTAGAGTGAAATTAGAAAGAAAGTGGTCATTTTAGAAACATAAGAATTGCTGTACCGAATCAGACCAATGAATTGTTCTCCTGGTTTAATATCCAGCTTCTAGCAGCTGTACTTGTTAGTTTCTAAAGCTTTACAAGAAAAGAAAAGACGACATAATTCACCTAGACAAGTGTACCATCTGTGATCTGGAGAAATTTTCTTCTTGACCTCTCTCAAATAGTACCCGAAAGCAGGAGATTTCACTCCTGCTATAATATTGGTTTAGCTCGAATAGCTCTTGTTATTAATAATTCTTATTAAATCATCCAATTCCTACATAAAATCAACCAGTCCATCAGGAAGCTATTTGTCTCTAAAGCTCCTGAATTCATGGTTGATTATGCCTGCTTCTATGACAAAATATGAATTTATGGTGCTTATTCAATACAAATTCTTGGTGACCAAATCTGCCTCTAGATAACCAGGCTGAATGAATGTCTGCTTCTCTTTCCAAACTCTACAGAGACTTTTGGCAAAACAAATCAAAACTAAAACAAACAACAACAACAAAAAACCTTTTATCTGCTAATAAAACTACCAAATTTCTATCTATTAATAATCTACAGAAGCTATCTGAATAATGAAGAATTTTGTGTGCTGAACTTTTAGAAAAGTTAAACTGGAGTTTGTCTTATATGATTTTACTTAATCATAGAATGCATTTGAAATAATTACTTATTCATATCACTTTACTCTTTGTTTATGGTAGGAGTAGCTGGGGCTCCTTTATAGGTTTCCTGATTATTCTAAATACCACAAATACCACCTTCAGGTCACTATTTCTAAAATATTATGTCCAGAATAACCATTTAGTTGAAACTCCCTCGAGAGTAGTACATGCCTACAAGCTAAAGTCTAAACCATTTTCCTAGGCCGTCAAATCTTAATTGATAAGACTAATATCTTATATTCTAGGATAGAAGGGGGTACTATTGGAGTAACTCTATCCTAGAATACAAGAGAACTAGTTTTTTTTCCATCATTATTTGAACTGAAAAACAGACTCATTTTTTATGTCTGTGTTAATTCTGTTTGCTTTCTCTAGTTTTCCCGACTTTTCTTTCTGGTTCAGTTCTTTATTTCCTCTCTTTACTTCAGTCGGAATCCTATTTCTTCAGGTGATTTCTTTTCAAGCATGTAGTGAACGCTCCCTCTTCTGACAATCAGTGCCCCTTTGTTTAGACGTGGTGTAGCTATCATACATCACTGGTTCTTTGTTTTCATGGATGTTCTTGCTTAAAAGCTCCCCAAGGGAAACTAAGTCTCTCATACTTATATTTATATTACTAAATATTTATATTTCTAGAGCCTAGATCAGTTTACGTTACAATATATCTTTAAAAATATAAAATAAAGATATATTAAAGGGAAATCTATAGAATTGCCGGTGACTGACGTCATAGTGCCACTTTAAATAGCTCTGAGTTTCTGTTTGTGTGGCCTTGGTAATAACATATTATTGACTGCTATAAAGGTGTAATGAACCCAAAACTATAAATATCTAAGAAATAGAATCAATAGCTTTTGATTTAAAATTCACAATTATAAATATGGGAAATAGCAAAAAAAAAAAAAAAAAAAGATAATATGAAGGTTCTGAATGGGCTTAGGACCCATCAGATGGGGAATAAAGTCATGCGAAGCAGAAGTAATAGCTGGAGCAAAGACAAGTAAGTGGCATAGAGGAGGAAATTACTAGGGAAGTGTCTCTAATTTCTATTGGTTGGTTCGTGAAAAGAATGTCTGAAAATAAGCTTGGAAAATTAGCGAGCGGGTCTATGAGAATGTAATATGAACTTAAAAGTGAGACTGAAAGCAGTTTCCTAAAGTAGTGAAGTTATTACATAATAAAGGGATGTGTAATCAGTCCCATACTCAAGCAGTATTGATAAGAATATATAGAATGAAATAGATGCGAGAGATCTTGAGTGGATAGTATCAATTGTTCATTGTAAAAACATTGCGCCCGGAACAAAGGAAGAGAAGGAAAGAAAAGTTAACACTGCCCGTTTGAGTATGCTTAAGTTTGAATGAAGAAATAGTTTACTGAGCTAGACAATATTTTTTTCTTCCTGTATGTTAAACAGATATACATGTAATAATTCATTTTTTAGTTTAATCCCTGCAATTTTTATCATAGTGCTTCAAGGTAATAAAAGCAGTCAACCCAGTTTACTTACATTTGACATCATCAATACATATCCAAATGTTTTTCTGACTGTTTAAAAGCTCTTGTTAGCAGTTTTGTAGAAAAATATTCTTTTTTATCGAACAATGATTTCAAAGAACTATAATGTCTCTGTTTAATTACTTAGAAATCCGAATGGGATCCAGACCAATAGCACAAGATGGCCAGTCTTCAAAAGCACTGAACAAAAGTATCTAACCCTGAATACTGAGTCACCAAGAATATACACTAAACTACGAGCTCAACAGTGTCGATTCTGGACACTATTTTTTCCCAAAGTCTTGGAAATGACAGGTGTGTGTGTGTGTGTTTTTATTAGTGTTTGATTAATTAATAGGTTGTTAATTATGTAAAAGGAGGAAAAAGTATACTAATCAAAGCATGGTAATGGTGTTAAATACTTACCTTTGACGTTACAGTTACTTGACTACAATGTGTACACTATTTTAACAACTTTCTTCTGGAAGGTTTAGATATATTTTGAGCATTTACTGTATGAGCAGAACTTTATTAGTTAAATAAAGAAAACTAAAATATAAATTTCCCTCTAGAGAAGCATGAAGTCTAGCTGGAGAACTAAAATGGGACCCTACTTGCAATTCAGTCAATCTTTGTGGAATTAATTAGTGGATAAATGAATAAATAAATATATAAACTAAACAATGTGTAGAAATAAAAACAAGTAAATAAAATAGATAAAAAATAAATTTATTGATAAATAGTAGAACACTTAATTTCTAGAGAGGAAAAAATCCAAAATTTACATATTTAACACAATCCAAATATTTCTAAATATTCTGAGCTTGGAAATATTTATCTAACACATATATAATATATAAATTACATAATATAAGAAACAGTAATTTATTAACTCATATTTCAGGATGTGATTGTTTACAAGTATATAAGAAAATACCAGAAAAAATGGTTCAAATTATCATATTATTTCAATATTCATTATTAAGAAAATATTTTCATCAACTTGAGTGGTCAAATATATATCATTTTACTTTGATCTTCTGTGAGAAAACTGGCATCCATATCCAACTCACTGCCTAGTTTTTAAATGCCCAGCTGTTTGTAATCCAGATGGTTTCTCAAGTCTATTTTCTACTTTTATTTTTCAAATAAAAATAATTAACTTTCAACCATCAGACATATCTCTGGCGAGTCCCTTTAGAGGTTGCCCTTCTGCTCATCATAGCACACTTTGCAATTTTCAGGCTACATGTTAGATATCAGAAAATAGTAGATGTTTTCAGTTTCTTGTTTTGAGAAGTTGGAGGTTAGTTTCAGGCAAATATGGCCATCTCAGAGCTGTATTTGATGGTTTAAGATGCCTTTTGATTATCTGACATTACTCAACAAAATTATATTTTATGTACTCCATCTGTTTTGGAGATGTTTCTGATATACCAATGCTCTGTGCATTACCAAATGTTCTGTGACATAATGTATATCCAGAGATGAGCTTTTGCATCCCTTGGCAGAACAACAGTGCTGTCCTTGTGTCCTCTGAGTGTGAATAACAATGAGGTAACTTATTTAATCTGCCAACATACCCAAAGAGATACCATTTAACATATTACAGACTACAGATTCTTAATCTTTATTTACAATATTTTTAAGTGAGAGGGTCATAATTTGAGGGAAGATAAGGGGATGATTTTAAATAACATTTATTATAAGCCAAACTAAGTAGTTCTGGTTCAAACACATGCAATTTATTTTAATGTATTCGTTGATACAACAAAATATGAATACCAGAAATATTTGAAGATACGCTGCTAAAATCTCTGTCTCTAAATGCTTACCTGCCATAAAGCAGATTGAATAAATAAATTCCATACTTTCTGGCCAGCTGCTGCTCCTTCCTACACAACGATGAACAACTTCCTAGCTCAAGCAAAGCTGAGCTCTATGGAAATACTACACCTTGCTCTGGGTTAGTACCATGCTTAGGGCTAGGTTCAATGTGTTTTGAAAACATAATTTTATATTTTGGCACTATTTATTTTCAAATAATTCCCCCCAAATTTTCAAATTAAATACATTTTATAAATTTTAAAGTAAATGCGTGGTATGATTGTTGCAACATCAATAATGTATTCGTTAATAATCAAAAATTGTTTTATTTAAACAAACAAAACCAGTTTAAAGTTACATGTTTTAAGGATTTATAAATAAATAATGTAGAGAGATTAAAAAGATTAATAACACATTTTCTTGTCAAACCTTATATTTTTCAAGTCACAAAACTGCTAATGTTTTCAGCTTTAGAGTTTTGAAAATCGGGATTATTCAGATGACCTGGACTGAAGGTTTTGTAGAATTATTTTTTAGCCAGGTTTACAAGTAAAGGAAAATTCCAAAGAATAACTACTGGCTGGCTTTCGAAAGAGGAGAAATGTTTACCTTACTCTAGATGGAAGCCAAATAAGCTTTTTAAGTACCACTTCAACATCAGTTTATATTTGAGCAATAAATATTCTTAAATAAAATGATTCTTAAGACTTGTTTAAACACACAAATTCCACCACCTAACTTTCATAATATACTTCAGCCCATGCCTGTGCTGTTATTGCAAGCATCTGCAAGAAATAAAATACACAATATTCATAAAAAATGTTATCAAATTCAGATTTTCACTAAGAATGAAACTGTACACAAAGTATTTCCTACTTATTTGGAAAAAGAAAGGGAAATAGGGAAATGACCCATTCATTGTTGATGACATCAATATTTTTTTCACTAAAAATGAAAGAGTACTTTTATTTAAAGAAAAAAAAATTGACTTTTGCATCATCCCAATAAGGAAAAACATTAGATCCAGTGGTTTCTTCACTGTCCTTGTAATAAATTATGGAACATTGTTGCTTGCCGAAACTAAAGATGACCACATATCAATGTGAGAGCCCAGATACCCTTTAGACTGGTCACTTTGGAGAATCATTTGATGCTATTTGCTAATCAGTTAGCAAGACTGGCAACCAAAGATGAGAGAGTGGAAAGATGATTGGGAGAAAAAAAATCAAACTACCTTTCCTGTCTCACTATGTTTAAATTCTCCATTTCCAATTAAAAGCAAAAGAAAACAAACAGCAGATTTGGGGGTAGCTTGATAAATCAAATTAGCTACAGTGTTTGTTTAACTTTAAAATATATGAAGTCTTCACAAAGCCTAAGCCTGACTTTACAGTAGTTCACTGTACTCTCTCGCCCTACACTCAAAATTATAACAACGAATAGGTTTGTGATCTACTGCGTAAAGAATTATGCATTCCCTGATTATTTCAATAACTGGTCAACAAACAGGGAAATAAGCGTGTGATGGAGAAAGAAGTGATTTTCAATGAACTCTCAAATACACGAATTATAGTGTTTTTTTTCATTATGATACTCCACACAATTCAAAATCAATTTATTCTCTTCTAACTTCACCTCCATTAGCAATTTGGGATTGATTCACCTCTCTTAGTGTTCTCTCCTGCTATGGTCTGAATGTTTGTTTCCCCCTAAAATGCCGATATTAAAATCCTTATCCTCAAGGTGATGATATAGAAGGTGAAGTTCTCTGAAGGTGACAGATCCTTCATCAACGGGATTAATGCCTTTATAAAAAAGGCCAAAGAGGACTCCCTTGCTTGTCCATATGAGGACACAGAAATGAGGCCACCGTCTACGAACTAGGAAGTTGGCCCCATCAGACACCAAATCTGCTGGTGCCTTGATCTTGTACTTCTTAACCTTCAGAAATGCAAGAAATAAATTTCCATTGTTTATAAGCAACCCAGATTTTGATATTTTGTTAAAGCTGCCCAAACAGACATTATCTCTTAATTCTTCAGTCTTGACCAACTAGACTCAGCTATGTGGAAGATTTGCTCACTCTTTCTTATTGGCAAGATATTTAAAAAAAAAAATAAAAAATCTTTATTATTATTATTCTTTTCATGGGAAAGAAAACCCGATTTTTTCCCCAAAGGAGATAATGTGTACAAACCAAAGATCGCACAGAAAGTAAACCAGGAAAGTTATGTCAATATGTTTATAAACTTACATTTTCATATACTGCCTACCATGACTATTCCCTTACCTTTCCCTTGTGAATCACCAAGAAAAAAAAAAAAAAAAAGAAAGATTTTTTTCTTTTATAATTTCCCCAAACTCAAAACAAGTTGTTCTGTTGTACATTCAGGAAAAGACTGTATGCTATTTGAAATAATTTTAAAGTAGTTAAATCACTCATAAAACAAGTGGGTTAAAAATGAAATTAAAAATTTATTTAATCCAGACATAGGAAGGTGAAAATAATAAAAATAACAAGAAATTAGTAGGTCATGTGTATCAAAGAGCATATATATATTACATTATTCATATTTATATGTAGATCCTCTAGCCTCTTAGTAGACTTATATTCTTTACTATACCTTAAAAATTATATTAAAATTGGTAGCCTACATATAAATAATTACCCTTTTCTCAAGTAATACTCAGGCCAACATATGAGTTAAGTTAAATTTATTTATGCATATTCTGTCATACGTATTTATCTTTTCTGTGTGTATGTGCCATTCTACCATTAGGCAATTAAAAAATAAATAAATAAAAACTCCTTTATTTATTATTTTTATATCACTTAATAATAAAAATAATCTGCCAAAATTTAACTTTATTCTTGCTTACTTAGCCATTGTTTCTTTACAGGATTTTTAAACAGTTCTTTCCCTGCAGAGTACAAAATGAATTTGTACCATAGTATGAGATTAATAATAATGTCAAAATTACACAAATATAAGTAATGCTGGTATAACTCGCTCACCAAAATATCACTTAACATTTTTGTTGAAGCAAATGTAAGTAATTGATTTTTTAGGGGATAGGGGTGAGTGGGTAGAGGAAGAGTGTTGCTTTTGAAATTGACATTTTAAAAAAAACTAATATAAAACTAATGCAAAATGATTATTAATGGAAATAAAAAAGAAATTTTCCTAATATCAATTACCACTGAATATATAAAAACTGGGAAGAGGAAAATAATTTCTAAACAACTAGACATTTGCAGTGGTTTGGAGTGGATTATCTTTTGTAGGTAGTTAGCAGCTGACTAATTTCTGAGCATTTTTTTAGGACATGTTATCAGATGTATACCAAAATACCTAGTAAAAATATGATTTTTCCCTTTTTTTCATTTTTTTATCAATTAATTTGATAAACCTTTACAGAGCCTATGCTGTGCTATCGTGTCCTAGGAAATGCACTTGCAGATACACAAAAGAAAATGGCAGGGTCCACTCACAGTAAGGTGGTAGAGTTACAGTCTGGAGCCATGGAAAGCTTTTAAGAAGAGAAGATATCTGCACTGTTATCTTAACACGAAGGCAAATTTGAGAGAAGCCAGATAAGCAGGAACCGGAGATGAAGTGTCTTGTGTGTAATGTTAAGGAATTTAAATTCTGTCTTAAGCAAAGCCATTTAGTAATTTTAAAGCGAGATTGACATGTTCTGGTTATCGATTCATAAATGTACTAGTTTTCATTGCATACAAGAGAGTTTTTCTACCTAGTCTCCCTCTTTAGAGTTTGTAAGAGTATTATATGGCACCAACATAGTAATTGTATTTCTGAGGTAATACCATTTGTCTAAGTAGCTATGTTTGTTGGATTGTATCAGGAATATGCTAGCTTCTCAGATTTATTTTATTTATTTATATTTTATACTTTAATTTTACTTATTTTATTTATTCTTTAAATTATTCTAAAAGTGCTTTTTCCTGTTTCAGTGTAAAAGTATTCAACATCAAATTTGCCTCTGAATGCAAATTTGAAATATCCCAAAAGTTTGCAAATATGTATATATTTCTTTGCTTTTTCTTCTAAAATATCTGCACTTGCAAGTTTGCTTTTTCTTTGCACACATGGATTTGATATAGAGGGATTTTTTAAAAAAAACTCTATATATCTATTCACACACGTTATAAGTATTCACATAGTATCTTAAGTATGAGAATTTTTTAGCTTATATCTATGTTATAATTTTAAATTTTGGAATAAATTTTTATATTATAAAAATAGATTATATAGTTTCTTATTTTATAAATTCAAATGTAATGAGTTTTTGGGGGGAGTGGTTAATATAGCAACACATTTTGAAAAATATTATTTTTTATTAGCAAGGTTAAGTAAATATAATTCCCTTTTTTCTCTCAATCATTCAAAATTTTAGTATTTTTTTCATTTATTACAAGGAATACTTACACTTAGGAAATGATGATTAATGTTGCTATCATCTGTACATTTGTGGGCTTAGAGAAACCATTGGTCTTGCAGAGAAACATCTCAAGGCAGGAATATTCTTCCTTGATGCCTCTAAGTTCATATGAAATATATGTTGATGCCCTTAACAAATGTAGATTTAGTTAAAATCTTGCAGTTTGGTTAAGATTGCAATCTGGGAAACTCAAATTGATTGAGCAGCCTGATTATTTTAAGATATAACTTTCAAATTGATCAACTATAGAATAAACACATTGTTCACTACAATGGCCTTTCCTCTCCCCAATTTGAAATAAATCAAAATTCACTAAATCATGTTTAATCCTTGTTTGTGATTGACCAGCCCTAAATTTTTTGTTTGTGATATGCCAGCCCATTTAAGTTACATGGTTTTATCACTAACATTGCTGATGCTGAAAAAATGGAAATGTTGACTTGTTACTGGATTTTATCCTCTTAGCAATAAACAAGCCAATAAGAAATGAGAAAAGAAAAAAAGAAAGAAAGAAAGAAAGAAAGAAAGAGAAGAAGAAGAAGAGAAAGAGGGGGAGGAGAAAAATTTCCAATTTTGGTTTTGATTTATTCCCTGGACTCAAAGCTTTTATTATCTTAATAATACGGTGTGTTCACTTCATCTGGATTCTGCTGAAAATAATTAAATATTTCATATTTTATTATTTCAATCAATGCTCAGTACTTCTAAAGAAAAAAGTACTCAGGGTTACAGAGTATTTGTGCACTAAAAAGATTTCAAAGCACAAAATTTTATTGACATTTGATTATGACACATAGGGAAATAAATTTACATTAATATGAATTGATGGATTTGGTATCATTCCATGAACAAGAAAAGAAAAATCAGATCTCATAACTTTTCTATAAGTATTAAAATTCATGGTCTAAATTCTAAATTACCAATAATTTATTCGTTATAAAAAATTTTATTCTTTCTGAACTTTAGAGTCCTTATTTTGTGTAAATAACATTTAAAATGGCATGTAATTATCATTTTTAAAAAGCATAAAAATAGATCATTTAGTATATTTAACACTCTCCTTCCATGTCTAATGTTTTTTGACGCTTTAGAAAAGTTCTATTATTCACAAAAAAATTATAGTCATGGACCTTTTTAAAGCCATTTTTACATTTTATATAAATTCTCAAATATTTGTCCAATGTCCAAGCATTATGAATATTTCAAACCTAAATATATCCTACATTACAAGGGATTTTTTAAGGCCATACAAATATTTTAAATATTTTGATTGTCATATAAACTAAAAATAAATCACTGAATTGTGTTCACCAAATTAATGTCTTACAAAGTTATAATTAATTTTAAAGGTTTCTAATGGAAAAGTACATATTAAAAAAATTTGTCAGTCCCTATTTTCAGGATAATTGAAATAACTTAAAATTTTGTTTTTAATTTGGTGACTATAGCTTAATATCCAAAAAGTTTTATAAAAGAACCACAAATGTATAAAATGCTTATAGATCGAAACAATTTTCCTTCTTCTACTCTTATCATATCTATTTATATCAAGAACATATATAGATTTAAAAGTTTATAATTTAAGAGTTTCTACTCTTCACAAAGTTTATTTTTTTAAATAATATACTTTCTATAAATCGCGTTTTCTGTAGAACATGGACATTTTTGGGTTCGGTGCCTCACATTGTTTCTGTGATAAACACTCCTCTCCCTGACACATACAAATACTTTGTAAACTACTTGAAAGCAGAGATCGTCTTGGTCTTTTTATTCCACAAAGCAATAAATAAACTGCTTTCACAGAGTACCTGGTTGTAATGATGACTAGATATTTTTTACAATTAAAAATATATTGTAAAATCTATATGAAATGACATTACAAAGTTATTCTTATGCATTAATATTTATATATGTACATTTTCATCAGAAATAATACTCTGCTGTATAATTATATGTCTATATGAGATGCACTGAGATTTTTATGTAAAAAGAGTTCAAGAAAAGAGACTAATATCTATATATCTTCTTAGAAACCAAAACTAATATATGTAATGTGATATAATTTGATGTAATATAATATATAAACTTATTTTTTATTTTATATATTCTTAAACTTCGTATATATTTTACACGTACATATTATTTACATTTTCAACATTTTCATATAATGTATACAAGTTTTATTAAAAGCATTTCAGTTAGAGAGAGAATCTGATAATAATGAAGACTAAAAAAATTCTGTGCAGTGTATTTGGAGAAAATGGCATCCGTAATCAAAATTATTTTTCAATTAATGTAAACAGAGATAAGAATTTAGATTAATACAGCTTATTCCATGTTTTACAGGAAATATCGATGAAGCAGAACAAGACTGGAAAGCAGGATTCCATCGCTGGAGCAATTACATGATGGACTGGAAAAATCAATTTAACGATTACACCAGCAAGAAGGAACACTGTGCGGGTCTCTAATTAATAGATTTACCCTTTACAGAATGTTCGTTTTCCTGTAGACCAAGGCAAAAATATCAGTAGCTCTCTTACACACCTACTAAGAAAGCTATTATATCACTGAAACAAAAATGCCAGAAGGATAATATCGATTCCTCATATCTTGCACTTAGTATTTTACTTAGCATTTCAAAGTCCAAATGCCTGGAACACGTTTAATTAAATTTCACAAAATAAAGTTTTACAATTAATTATATGCACATTAAAAAGATGTGCTGCTTTAATCTCTCTCTTTCCTGAATAACATGAAGATTCTTTTCTCTAAATTACCAGTATTCTGTTTTTAGTCACATGTGTATTTCCATTACCACTTCTAAAAAACGTATCTTTTTAAAATGAATTAAATCATGAAACACTGAATACTCAGTTTAAAATATTTATTCTAATCAGTTTATGAATTTAATGTCAATATGAGATATTAAAATAACCCAGAAAATAATTGTCCCCCTCTGTTTTTTATATAAAGTCAAGAGAGAATCTTAGAAGAGCCTCAGCCACTTGGAAACACTTTATGATAGAAACAAAACGTTGCTACCAAGAGACAAAGTACAAAAGGATATGATTATTTCTATTACGTATGTTTAAAAATATGTATGCTTATAGTCCTCAAATTATATTTTTTATTCTTTCAACTTTTGCTCTTCCTCAACCCCTCCATTCCCAACTCTCCCTAAACATGTACAAATGTAAATTACCCTTACTGTGACTTAAAATAAAAAAGTTGGATGAGCAGAAGTCTACACTCAGAATTCATGTATTATCTGAGTTGGGGGAACACTTGCCTGCACCTACAAACATTAAGATTTTAATTGGAAAATTGTTCAGTTTCAGGAAAAAACATTTATACTTTCTGCAGACAAACTATATTATTTTCACAATTTAAAAATTACAAAGCTGTATTTACTGACATGGCTGACAAGGGAACACATACCAGTGAATATTCACTGAGTAGTTCTCTAAAGGGAAGAAGAAGTCAGGGGATCTTCAGTTCCAGAAAAGGTGAGTTCATGTTGGTTATGCTAATTAAGCATTGAAAGCTAGCATGCAGGACAGGACAAAGTGGGCCTGTAAGTCCCATCACTCATTGCTCATAAACGTGTCTGCAGTTAGATCCAGTGTGTCCACTATCCTCAATCAGAGTGATAAAAGCCGAGGTGGTTTTGATATCACTTAAGTGCTACTGTAAATGGAAATTTTTGCTTTCTATTTCATCCCTCATCCTGAGAAGAAACGACACAAATGATAGATGAATTATTAGCTTTTTATTCTATACAACCATCTTGGTATCAGGTGCCATTTATCCAGGAGTCCAGTATATTTCTCTGAATCATTTGAACCTTCTTTTCATATAGAATCCTCTGACGTTTGAAACAAAAGTATGATACCTGTTCAACAGCTCTGAAGTCCCTATAAAAATCCACTTGGCAAGATCAATAATTAGGAAAACATAACAAGGTTTGTAGAACACTTGTAAACCTGCCTCATATGACAAGTCCCAGTAATGAAAAGATCTCATGGACCACTTTGTCTCACCTTGAACAAACAATTGGTTCGTTCTTGTATTATACCCTAGATACTCACTGACTTACTCTGAAGCATTTATCCAAATGCAACAAGAAGTGTTAGTAAACACCGAAACCGCTCCATGTTTGTTCTGTAAATAAACTAACGTGAATCTATTGTATCCAGCACCAATGCAGGAAACTAGGTTGAGACTTTAAAACAACAATAACAAAAAATGTATATAATAGTCTATATGTTTCACTTGCTGTGATTGCCTGTGATTGCCATTTAAAGAGCAGTTTAGATGGAGGAGTCTGATTCATGGACCCCCAAGCCAAGAGAAGAAGAAGTAGAAACCAATATCTCTGACTCCTCCTTGGAGATTTGTACTTTGGCAGGTCCACAGATGAAAAAGGGTTTGTGCAACTGAAATGTTAATAGTGTGTAAGTATTAAAACACCCAAATGACATAAAACCCTTCCAATAGGGCAGAGTGTGGGGAGATACTATCTAAGCATAAATACCCAAAGCTACCAGGGCCATCACCTAATTTGGGTAACATTTTTAAGTATATTTCTCAAAACTATAATAGATAATAGTGTCTAAAGTTACAACAGAACAAATGTAGTAAGTCCAACCAGTGTCACAATGTTTAGTTTGATCAATTACTAAAGTACTGATAAGTGATTTTCCTTTACGGTTTGGTGTTCATGTAATATTTATAAGGATTAAGGTAACAAGTCACACACCTTAACAATAATACTATTATAGTTAGTTTTATTTTTCCAAAAATTGGCTGCAGAATATTATCAGCATGAAAGGTATAATTTTTAAAGATAAGGTAATTCATTTTTGGCCAATCTGAAACTAAATTTTATGAATAAATCTTAACATAACTTCAGCTGTGACATTTTTAACCTAATATTCTAATAAATGGAAACTTTCTGACATTGCTGAGGAAGGGTGACAAATTTAATTAGTAAAATGTCCTTTTGCAGCTGTAGCCATACTGAATTCAACAAAAGTGTTCTTTTTATAAAGAGTTCATTTTTAAATGAGGATGGTCAGAAAAATAAGAAATCAACGTTTTTGACCAAATGTACTTAATGTAAATGTAAACCAAAAGTCCTATTTACCAATACAATCTCAGTGAAACCTTCAGACTGCCAAAGAATATAGCCAAACCCACCAGACTTAAAAATACACACATACAGACACATGTACATGCATGCTAACATACATTTATACATACAGGAGCCTATAAATGTCCAGCTAGGCAGAGCAGAGAAGAAACTCACTAGATGGCTCCACAGGGGGAAAAAAATTAGAGGTTTTTCAGTACTAGAAAGGGAGAATGCATGATGGACATATGAGGGTCATCTAGTTAAGCTTTAAAAGTAATGTAAAATAATACAAAAAATATGTTACATAAACATTTATTGTGTATACACACATAATATATAAATAATATTTAAAACAACATATATTACATATTATGTTAGGGCAAATTGTGATAAAACAATAGTCACTTGATACATCGTGGTAAATGCGGCTGTAATTGGAAAGCATTTTAGTCACAATAATTCATGAGAGAAATATTAGATCAATTATATTGGCAGTAATTGAGTAAAAAATATTGTTAAACAAAACATGGAGAAGGTATTACAGGTTTGCAGGAGCAGAAATGATAAAACTTCCACATCGCCACACTACAAGTCTGCTACTACATCCACATGTGAACAACATTCACAATTTCTGGAAAGTAAAGAAAGAGAAGAAAGAAAATGAAGAAGGTGGGAAGGAAGGAAGGAAGGGAAAAGAAAAAGAAGAAAAAAATTTCATTCAATAGTTGTACCCATATTCCATGCAGTAGTTTACCTTAATTTCTCATGTCCCTTGTCTAAAATTATATTGTTAGAGTTACCAATAGGTGAGATAATAAGGCAACAGAAGTGGTATAATGATTTCAGAGGTGAATTCTAATACAAATAGCCCTATATACACAACACAAAAACTCATATATCTCACCAAAAGAAGGCTGATTTCTCCTACAGACATTGTCCATTTTCTTAGCTTCGTTTAATCTTTTATGCTTACCTAAAGATGGAAAGAAAAAAAAAAACACTAATTTCGAAGCAATCAACTGTCAATGTCTCTATTTTGTGAGATCCATCCTTGGGTCCCCAGTTAGCAGCTGCTTGCAGTGTTTTTGGTGCTTGTTGATTGAGTGGATAAATGGAAGGATAAGACACCGTGGAGTTCAGTTCTACTGTGCAGGAAGAAAATGGCATTGTGAATCTTTGGGGATCCACGAGAAAATATGAGAAAAAAGTAGGAGAAAGAGGAGGAAAGTGGTGGGTGGAAGACGGGTGGAGGGAAGGGAGACACTGCAGTCACTTGAAACTGAATTTATCCAGGTGGGTTGTCTACGCACTTGAGGGTTACAGGGTAGAAGAGTGTTGAGACAGGGAATTGCAGATTACACAACAAATAATTTCACTTAAATATATGGGGCATTTAACTCAGTGATTCTCGACCTCTAACTTTAACTATACATTAGAATCCCTGCGGATAATTTAGGATTGCTGCACACTGGGTTAAATAAGCTAGGATCTCAGGGAATAGAGCCTAAACATCAGTGTTAAGTTTCCTAGGCGATTCTGATTTCATCAGGTGAAGAACCGCTGATCTACTTTTCTATGGCAGCATAGTCTGTCTTGACCGGTTTAAAAAGGGCAATGTTTTCCCTAGAGAAGAAATTATAAATCCTAGGTCAGTAGTTCCCAAACTTTGTTACATACATATTAGAAACAACTAAGAAGTTATTAAAATTTCCGATATCTATGCCACACCCCCTACTGATTAAATCACAATGTGAGAGTGAGAGACAGGAATCAGTATTTCTTTATGATTCCTAATTGGTTCCAATGTGCAACAAAGTTTGAGAACCAATGAACCATTCTAGATGGTGAATTTACAGAACTGGGGAAATATTCATACTGTTTTAGTACTCATGAACAGATAACAATAAAACCTGCAATTTTATGTAAGAAAGAAATGTACTTGTTACTAATATCTAGCAACTAACTTTTTCTCTGAGCAAGAAACTGTAACAAAGATTACTGAATGCTAATAATAAATTTGGGTTGTATGCTTTTTCTCCAAGACTGCTACAGTAGAAAGTTATCTTTTCAGGATATTATTTCTAATTTTAATTCCTATTTTCCATTGTACTTCTGTAAAGAGTATTGACTGTCTAGTGAATGCTCACAAATACAAGTCATCCGAAACAGGTTCATAAAGAGATGTTGTTAATATTAATTACTTAATGATTATTGAACTAAGTAGATGAGTATTAAGAATTGTTTGTGATCTCGAAAGTATTGCCAGAAGTTTTTTGCTTGAGGCGATTATTCTATCACCTTGTTTTCCTGGACTGAGAACTTTCATTTTCTTTTATTGTTTTTGATTTCCCTCAACAGTTCAGGGAAAAGAAGAGGAAAAAAAAAAAAAAAACCTATCAAAGAAGTCTCTGGAGAATAAAGTGTAAACATATTTTTAAGAATGTTAAACAGTCTAAAATTGTTGAAGCGAATGTGCAAAGATAATCAATCTATCTATCTATGATAGCCAATCCCAATTTTTGAATGAGAAAATTAAAACAAAACAAAAGAATGTTACTGATATATCTAAGGCAATTCTGGACTACAGATTCAAAATTATTGGCCTTGATCAAGATAGCCTTAACTTTCCCCTCAACTGGCCTAAAATTTAGAAAGTTTCTTTTTTTTTTTTTTCCCTCCCAGCCCTTGACTTCTCTTTTCTTAGATCAGTTACTTTAGAAAACTTGCAATTGTTAGTACTTTCTCTGAACATTTGTTCTTTTTTTATTTTTTTTCCCTAATGAGCTGCCCTGTGGATCTGCCTCTTTGAAATGTATGTAAATATTCTCCCAGCCTCTTGCCAGTTTTATTACCAAGGATATTAAGTCTTTCTCATGAACCTGGGAACCAACACTTTGAAACGTAAACATTGAAAGAAATAGTGCCCCCATCTTCCAGTTTAAGTGAGGAGGTAAGAGCCTAACTTCCATGAGCACCAACTACCAAACACAGATGGCCCAATCAACAGAGAAAAACATTTGGAAACTTAGGAATAACTTAATGTGCTCAACACATTCCATTCTGTTGATCAATATTCTCCTTAATGTCCTCCAGCAGTTTTTCACTAGTTCACATCAGCACTTAAAAACCTCTTATCTTTTGTTTCAGTGGAGTTGAGGTCAGTCTCTTTCCTCTTTCTTACTGCAATAGTCTTAAATAAAGTCTTCCTTGCCTGTTTAACTTTGTCTAGAGCAACTTTTACTTTGACAGTAACCCAAATCCAACACTTCTCAAAGTGCCTAGGGCACCTCTAAATTCTACCAATTTTATATTACCATATCAGAAAATAAAAATACTTGCCTGCAGCAGAATTCCTTCAGAAATAGTGATTCCCTTGACAATCTAATGAAGTAGGTAGCAGAACGTGAATTTATAAGAAGTGTTGAGTACCTAATTTTTCGACAATCTTTTCCTGCTGTCCCTTAGACCCCAGGCAGATAATAATTTGCATACCTGTGTTAATCTCAAGTTCTTGGCATTTTTCATTTTTTGGTATTTCTTAATGTCTTCAGAGGGTTTTACTGTTTGTTTTGTTTTGTTTTTTTCCTTTTTCCCTTCTACATCAAATTTAAGTTTTTGTGTTCATATTGTTTTTCTGACTCTGAACAAATGGATGTTTTTATTTTGCATATAGAGTTTCTTTCTTTTCCTTTCTTCCCTCTTCTCCTACTTTTTTTTTTTTTTTCTTTTTATAATTTTTCTATTAGTGCAAAGGAATAGCTAGAAATCTTTCTGTTGTGTTGTGGTCTACGAGTCACTGGTGGTTGAAAGGATTACACTTACATCTTACACATTTTCATTATTCTTAGGCTTTCGGGGACAGGCCCTAGAAAATAACATTCTCCCAGAGAAAGATTTATCATGAAGGTAATATAACTTAAGCTTGCAAGGACCACTTTGAAGGCAATGTATATAATTTTATATTTGTAATTTTATGTTATTATTATTCTTAAAGAGGGTTCCCAAAAGAGTCTGAGTTTCAAAATGCACAGAATTTCGTTTAGCTGTTGTTTTTCACATCAATGAAAACGTGGTGTCTTTAGTCTATAGCCCCAGGCACAAAACATTTTAAGTCCTAAAGAATGCTTTCTCTCCCACTGCTTTTAAAGACATCTCCCTGATTTTCTTTCATCGAAATGTGCTATCTTTGTTTTACAACATTGTAATATGATGATTTTGAAGTTACTATCTTTGTGCGAGGTAATAAGTGAATGAAAAACTCAAATGCTAACATCTGCTATGGCATTTCAATTTTAAAACGAATGTGTGCATAATATTCTCTTTGGTAAGTGAATTAACATTTTCACATAACCATGAAAGCTAAAATTTTAATAAACTCCCTTGGAGTTGTTCCTTTGAAGTTATGTGCAAAATATTAAGTGAGTATTCTAACAGAACACTCTTTCTCCCCTTTTCAGATTTTGGAAGCTTTCAGTGACAAATAGTGAGTACCCTGCCATTCCCCTCAGTTCATCTGGCATAGCAGCCAGCTAGAGGCAGCCATTTACTTACCTTACAGTGGATAAAAGGCTACCAAGGAAAGCCTCAAATCCCAAAGCACCTATGGCTCTTGATCATTGCTTGGCACTGCCATATGGAATTCCGCCATTTCACGTGTATTTTTCAGTGCCTGAAAAACATTATTTTTCTAAGATCTCTTTAAACTAACGGTCATTTCAGACTCTTTTTAACTGTCATTATCCCATAGAGGAACAAAAATTCAAACGATTTTATACTAACGTCCTAATGAAAACTGATTTATCACTATTAGCACTCCAGTGCATAAGGTACCAATTTTAGTAAAGTGAGTCTAACTTTAATCTTATCTAAATAAATCCAGTAGTGAATCTTTTGGGAAATTTTCCCACTTAAGTTACTCCTACTAAACAGACTTTTAAAAGGAGCCTTAGAGGAGGACTCCTTTTCTCCATATAAGAAGATGGTACCAGAGGCCCTCCATCTTCAAAACAATTTGATGGCTATATATTCATATAAGTTAATTGTTCTCTCTTTTTCTGCTTTATTTATCTGTAAAAAGAAAAACAATGCTAATAGTATAAATCCTAAAAAATGTGTCCATTGAAAAAAAACTCTTACAAATATTTAAAAAGAAAAAAAATTGGAATCATATAAACCAGAGATAACCTCTACTTTTTCAGAGTATTTCCATATAAACATATTAATAAATTTTTGTATTTCATCAAATTACATAAATGTATACAATGCACATATATGTATATGTATAATACGTATATATACACAGACATCCATACTAAGGTACTTAGTAAAAAGTAAGAAAGTTCATAGAAAAATAAGATTGAAAGATAGTACAAATATTTCCATGAACTTTTTGAAGTACTCTCATACATTCAGTTGACCTTTGGACAATGCTGGGGTTAGGAACTCTGACTCCCCCCCCCAAGGCACATTTAAAAATCCACTTGTAACTTTTAACTCTCCCAAAACTTAACTAATTATCTACTAATAATCTACTAGTAGTCTACTGTTAAGTAGCTATTTATATATGTATTAAAAAAAATCTGGTGTAAGTGGACTTGCACAGTTCAAACCCATGGTGTTTAAGGGTCAATCAACTGTATATAAAATGCATATGTATATTTATATATACATACATATTTTTAAAAATATGTCTTAGGATAATTTATTTATCATTTAGCAGCTATCATTATTATTTTTCATGTATAGTTTCAGACACTGGAGATACAGCTATGTTCAAAACGAAAAGCTTCTGCTCTCGTGGAGCTCACCTTCTCCTGGTATGGAATACACAGTAAGACAAAAGACAAAGAACTATCTAATTACATAAAGTCAGGGCTACAAACAAAATGTGGCAGAGTAAGGAAATGGAGATTTACAGTGGGGCAAGACCTATCTGCTATATTAACAGATGATATGTCAGCCAAAGCTCAAGGAAGTAAGGCAGCAAGCCATGCAAGCATCTAGGGGAAGAGCACTTCAGGCAGAAGAATAAACAAGAAGGCCCTGGGGATGCTTTCTCCTTATTAACAGTGTTTAGGAAAAACAGCAAGGAGGCATATGCTTCTGGAGGAATCAAGGAAACAATGGAGAGTGGTAGGTGATGAGGTCAGGGAGTGAGAGAGGAGCAGATTGGAAGCCATTGAACAGCTTTGATCAGATGACTAATGCGGTCATGTTAACACACTTTACAGAGTGATGGAAGCATCACTATGGCTCGTTGGAGACTAGACTATACGGGGCAACTGTGTGTGTAGAGGAAGCTATTTAACTATTTAAGTTTTTATTTATAAATCTTAAAAAAGCATTATTTCTGAGGGGAAAAAATCTTTAGGGTATTACGCATGTCCTTGGAATGCTACCAGACTTTTAAAAATTATTTTTTTTCTCAGAAAGATTAGAAAACAACCAAAAATATCAACCAATAGGAAAGAATTAACGTTAATTTGGTTCATTCCTAGAATGGAATATTATGTTGCTGTTAGATGAAGTAACTCTTTATGTGCTAATGTAGAAAATCTCTACGATTGTTTTAATTAGAAAAATCAATGGCAGCATATTATAGATATATTATGATTTCTATTTAAAAAACAATATACATGGGGATTTTTTTGCTCAAATCTGCATAGATTGCCTCTGGAGGAACACATTTAAAAAGTACAGAAGTGTGTGCCTCTGGGGAGGGAGCTGGATGTCTGTGATACAGATGTGGGACTGAGAATGATTTCTCGTGTTCTGTCTTTGAGTGCCTTTTTACTTTGTAGCACGTGCATATACTACCTATTCAAAACAAATCATAAACTTTAATTTTAAAAAGGCACCCAAACCTGTTGTTTAAGTATTACTAGGGGAAAAAATGTGTCAATAACTGAATACTCATACTGTTGCTTTTGGCAGGTATTGTTCAGCATTATAATGGATAATGCTAAATGGCTCTATCCAACATGTTAATACCTTCAACTTGCTTGTAGAATTATTTTGCTGCTAACTAATCTTGGAAGACCCATGACAGCTGTGCTACTTAAAATTATGCATTTGGCAAGAATTCTTCAAAAACTGGTAACACCTGCCCTTAACATTTCCAGGCCAAAATGGCTTTTCCAAGTTCTGTGGTGTAAAACTCTGGGATCTCAACCAAGGCATGGATTCTTTTGCAGGGAAGAAAAATAGTCAATAGGACTCCTTAAATGAAGATACAACTTATATTCTTTTATTTCTATAAAGGAATGTTAAAATAGCCACTTATAGTTCACTTCAATCAATATCTGAATGTATCTACATCCTAGAATGTTGGAACACAAGGACCTGCCTAATATCCATTCCTTTCACCCCTCTCATAAGTTAAAGGGAAAAAAGCACCAAAATTTTGGAATCATAACCATACCATGACAGAATTTCTTTAACCTCATGTTATCCATACATATTTCCTTCTTTTCCCCATTGATAAGATATAAGGGGAAGGAGTAACAAAGGGCAAAAAAGTCAGAATATCATGCCTAGATTCTTTGGCACATTATCAGATCTGTTTTCTGATCAAAATAGATCTGCCTCTTAGCAGAATTTTTACCATACTGGCTTCTGTAGCTTCTGAGTAAAGCAAGTATGACTCTTACACATAAGATACTGTAGTACAGTTGACATTTTTTGATATAGAGAAAGACTTTCTCAATAAAGAAATGCCTTGCTTTACATTCTGGCTCATGTTACTTCTTTCTTTCTTTCTTTTTTTTTTTTTTTGAGTTGGTGTATTTCATTTATTGGTTTTTGACAATTTTTTTGCAGTTCTTTTTAAATTTCCAGCTACTCAGATCTTACGTTGCTGTGATAGTTTATGCCTGCCTTTAGCGTGGCAGGTCATAAAGGGTCCCGTAGTCAGTGATACTTAAATCTGAGATGAAAACGACATGCCGTGTGAAGATCAGAGGAAGAGCATTCTAGGCTAGAGTAAAAACCCCAAAGCAAAAATAAGTTCATTGTATTCAAGGAAAAAAATGGAGTTTAAAAATGGTAGGAAGAGCCGCAGGAAATGAAGTTGAGCCATGTAGGGTCTTATATGTTCCTTAGGCCTTTGCATTTTATTCTAAGTTTAATGGAGAACTATTAGGATGATAATAAGCACGGAGATGACATAATCTGATTTGAAAAGATCACTCTGACTGCTATGTGCCAAATAGATTCCTGGGAAAGGCAGTCCCAGCAGGAGCAGGGAGGCCAGTGAGAGGCTAGTAAAAACAGGGAGACCAATAAGGCTGTTGAAATAACATAGACAACAAATGATATGGGCTTGAATGATTGTGGCTTGAAAGATAATAGCAGTAGTAAAGGTTCAGATAAGAAAATAGAATATGCTTTGGAGATGAAATCACAAGAGCTTTTTAATGTGTTGAATATGGGGAGTGAAGAAAATGAGTCTTAGAGAATGACTGAGATTTTTAGTTTGATTAACTCAGCATATTGCCCTGAGATGAGAGAGGGAAGCTGAGATGGGAAAGCCCAGGAAGTGGAACAAATTTGTTGTTTGAGGGTGGAATTCAAGTGTTCTGTTTTGAACATGATTATAATTTACATTGCTTATACTAAAATAAACCCCATACTACTTAGGATATGTTGTTAGATCTTCAATTCTGATCCAAGATTATCTCTCCAACCACAGCTCTAGTTAATCCCAACAAACGTACATAAATTCAGTCTTCCAAAGCAAACTGCTATTCTATTTTTCTTTGTCCAAGCTACTTATATCTGCATACTTTCCTAATGAAGTGATAGAAACACCAGTTTCCTTCCGTAGCTTTCTGTGTTCCTTTTCATGCACAATCTCTTCTGCCCAGCAGTATTATTTCACTCTGTTCATAGTTTTTAGTAGAAGGCATCACACTGACATTTTCACCAGCTCTACCATGAGTTCTTAAGGGTGAGTCTATATCTAATTTATTTTAGTGTTTCTGGAAACTAGCTCTGTTCATAAATTCTCACTAAAAACGTTCATAAGCATGCATGCTGAAAACAGTTCACAAGCAGTATTTTCAGATCTTCTGACATATATAAATGGTAATCACTCTCTCCAGGTACCTCTTCAAGTAGAAAGGACAAAGGAATAGTTGGAAAAATAAATGTATGATTTGAAAAGTAATGGCAAAAATGTGGCTTTTTATAAAGCCAAACCTTTTCTTAAATGTATTTTTATTGTAGAAACATTTCATTTTAGATGGAGAAGTAGAAGTACTGTCTTCAAGTTTTCTCACTTTCCACTCCTTTGTTGGTAGTAGACATTGTATAAAAGACATTATTTCCACACTAAATTTAAACATGTGTAATTAAACCAAAATAGTTTCCTCTCAAGTTGCCAATATGGGTCAAGAATCTGACAGTGATTCAGGGACTAAGATGCAAAGATGGCAGTGAGTCTGACTTGACTGTAGGACCCTTTGTGGAGAAGGATGGGCGCCAACTGAATGAGTGTATGCTCTCTCTGCTTCTTTTTACAACCATGGCGGAATGCCAGAAATCTGTATATTGCTGTAGGCAAGCAAAGCCAATCCAAGCACCTGTGTTGCAAAACTCAGCAATTGTGTGATTGCCATTACTGATCCATCTGTGAGGCCAGTACTTGCCACATGTCAGTTGACTCACACAAAGTGGGTTGGAAAGAAAATTCCATTAAATAAGGAAGACAGCAAAATTATTGTATCATTCACTCTTCTTTGTGATTGAAAAAATAAAGCAAACACTGATGGAAAGCAAGAATTTTACAAATGATTAGAAAAGATCAGTAATGGCTGTTACATGACAAAAGGGAAAACTTTAATTAAAAAATAATAATAATAATCTTGTATAATTTGAGGAACAAAGCCTTTACTTCCTTGTACAATTGGAATACCAGTGTCACTAGTCCAGTAAAAAGGTAAAGGAATGACATCTTATTGAAGAATCCAAAACGTTAGAAGAATCCAAATCATCATCTTAGATTCTTAAATAATAAATATCTCCCTGAGACTCAAAAATATTTGTTTTTGACATGAGAACTTGTCTAAGCTGAAGTTACAGCTGCATTATCAATGAAAAAGGGCTTAATAAAAATATCAATAATGTGAAAAATATTTATGGGGAAATGTTATAATTTCTTTTGAAGACAAAACTTTTCTGCACATTTTAATGTGTCAATATGCTAATGTGCAAATCAAAAATAATACACTAACAGTAATTATCACATAGATTTCTGAGCATATGCCAGGCATTGGCCGAGGTGCTGCAAGTATTTTATTTTAATCCTCTTAAAGCTTTTAAGGTTAGAAAATGGGAGCTCAGAGAAGTTACCTATCTAAATCATTCAGCAAAACATCCTATTTAACATTTCTCAAAATAAGTTTTATTTCCTTTATATCATTTTTGTGGCACTATTCATAATGGTGCCTATTAGTCAACACTTGATAAACATCTCAGTGCCTAAGCTATTGAGACAGTACAATCCAATACTATTGTATTATAAAGTGCATGTATAATACTGTACTAGCTGAGAAAATCAATAAAACATAAAATAGCCATAGAATAGGTCAATGAGAAATCTGAAGGATAAAAACAAATATGTGTCATGATAAAGTACAGGTGGGAAAAGATAAATTTGAATTTTAAGAAGCAGGGTTTCTGGCCAGATTAATTAAATGACAAAGATAATACATGCCTCCCATATGTTTGCTTTAGTCTCTTCAACTTTTAAAAGGGAATTTATTAAGACAAATTCTAGAAGAATGTACAATATCTCAAAGTAGTGAGTATACCCATAATTTACATTTCAAATTTTTGCACTTCTGTGTTTCTAAAATATATATCTATTTATCATGGAATTCAAACTTGAAAGGAACATTTAGTATTACCCACTATAAATAGTGAACAAGGTACACATTGAACTAGATACTTTGATACTCCAAAGTTAAATGAGTTTAAAGCAATACAAAATACTACCATGAAAGTAGTAAGAATAAAGAGTCTTCTAGATTGTTAAGTGCATAGAAGTGTACTGAGAATGCATGCTTCATCTTAGGTGGTGCTGATTTACTAGGTGTTAATTTTTTCCAAAATTTCATTAGGACAGTTTTCAAATATACAGAAAAGTTGGAATAATTGTACAGTAAACATTCATATATACACTGTCAGTTCTGCAATTAACATTTTACTGTACTTACTTTATCACGTATCTATACATCTATACTTAACGAAACATCCCTCTAACCATCAATTCATCTGTCTTAGTTTCTGATGCACTTCCAAAAAAATGTCCAAGCATCAGTGTATATCCTTACACATACTTCAACATGCATATTCTTAACTAGAGTTCAATACTTGGTTTCAGTGCTTTTTGTCATTGTAGTTTTTGAGGTAAATTTTGCATAAAATTGAATGCATAAATTTTTAATGCTCCTTTTAATGAATTCTGACAAATGCAGCTAGATGTTAATATTAATAGGATCTGAGCTCATATTAAGCTCATCTTTTTATTGTTATTTTCTCATTGTCTTTCCATGTTGGTGGATTGAGGGCTATAAATGAAAGTTAGTCAACGTTAATGAATTGCATTTTAAGAGCACTTTCACAATTTACATTAATTAGAGTTTGAAGTTGTAAACAACAGATACCAAACCAGGTGGAACTAAACCTTTACTGCCTGAGCAGAAAAAAATAAATCAATGAAAATCTATTGAGTTTACATGTTTCAATAGAAGAGCATAGAAAAAAGCACCAGGAAGCCTAACAAGAATGAATGGAATGAATGGAAGCAAGGACCAAGGTAATTACCAGGATCATTAAACCTAGTCAGTGAAGACGCAGTGTAACAGACCCTGGGTACTGCCACAGGCACCACTGCTACCTACCAGTGTCTAGGATGAGGTCATGGTGACAAAACTACCTAGGCTGTCATGGTCCACCACCAAAATGAGTTTACTGTATCCCAAGGTAACTCTACCTTGTGATGCACAGTTCCTGGTGGATGCTTCTTACTGGCCCACTTAGGTCATATATTCATGCTGATGTGTTAGGGAGACTCTAAACGTTAAGAATCTATCATTTTTCAGCTTTTATAGTGTATGGGTGGAGCTTAGCTTCTCAACAAAAACCATATAGGAATTCTCTAAATATTGAAATGAAGTTCATATGATTTACACCAAAAAATTGCAAGTATTCATTAAACATACGTAATTTAATTTTTCTGCTCAGCAATTCTATAAAGTCATATCCAGGATGTATACAGAAAGGGAAAACAACAGTGTGCATTCCCTACTCATATGCCACTCAGCACAATACTTCTGACACAAGAGTTTCCAAAAGACACTTGCTAGATGTCCTATCATTCAATGCTGACACAATCTTCCTGCAGATAGTGTCCAATCTCACAGGTTGAGGGTTCAGTCCCACAAAACTGCCCCCACTTCAGGTGCCAGTCACAAGTAGTAGGTTGTCATCTTTACTTCTGACCATCTGGCTCTAAATTGGGGTTTCCACAACCACCTCCTCAGGTTTAATCAGTTTGCTAGGATGGCTCACAAACTCAGGGAAACACATTTACTAGCTTATTAGTAAAGGATATAATAAAGAATACATATTAACAGCCAGAATACATATTAACATGGTGAGGTCTGGGAGGATCCCAGGTCCAGGAACTTCTGTCCGCATGGAGTTGGGTCGTGCCATCCTCCCAGCATACAGATGTGTTTGCCCACCCAGAAGCTCTGAGAACCCTATAATTCAGGGATTTTTATAGAGGCTTCATCATGTAGGCATGATCAATTATTAATTCCATTTTCAGCCCCTGTCTCCTCTCCAGAAAATGGGGGCTCCAAGCTTAAAATCATGGTTTGGTCTTTCTGGTAATCAGCTCTCATCCAGAAGCCCACCAAGAATCACACCTCATTAGAACCAAATATGCTCCTATCACTCAGGAACTTCCAAGGTATATAGGCACTGTGTCAGGAACCAGGGTCAAAGACCAAATACTATGATGAAAGATTCTCCCAGTACCCCTCTTGCTCAGGAATTTACAAAGGTTTTAGCATCTGTTTGCCAGGGACTGGGGGCAGAGACCAATGTGTGTACTACTTATCATTTGACACAAGGTAAACAAAACATTCTTATATTATGAATAAGGGAATTTTTTTGACAGCTATTACAATGTGAACTTGGCAGTAGCATCATATTTTCTGGTTTGAGTAGTGAGTTCCTAGTGAGTCAGATGAGAACAGGAGGTCTGGGCCTCTGGACACAGTAGCCGGGCTGCAGGGCCTGTTTGGTCAGTCGAGGGGTGATCCCCAACTGACACAAACTGGGCCAAATAATTCCTTAGCAAGGATTCTAGACATGTAATCTCTATTACTGTCCCCCTTTACAATGAAGAAGTCTAAACCTGAAATCTAAAGGCAGCCTTTTTCAGCTTTGAGAGGAAGTTGGTCAGCAGTAAGACTGAAGAAGAACGGAGGACAAAGTGATAATTGAAGAAAAAGCCCTGGTGGCAATCACATTGGCGGTTTCACTTATTTTCCTCAGGCCTGGACACATGACACCTTTGTGAATTGTGAAATACTCTTATAGTCTATTCCAGTAATAAATTTTCTGTGTTTTGTTGTTGTTGTTGTTGTTGTTGTTGTTGATTAAGCATTTCACAATTGGTTTATTTCTCAGTAAAGAATTATAATCATTATATATTAATTATAGATGGATGATCCTGATCTTAAACTTTCTTTTACCCTACTTTGTAGATACATAAAAACTTTTTATGTATGGACCTCAACATTTTCTAACAATAATCTTTCATGTAATTAACACTGAATTTATTCCCTTCTTAATAAATAATGCTGTGGAATAATGAGTTTCTCCTAAAGCAAGGAATGCCTGCTTGTACTCTTAGAAGTAGATGTGAAACCAAAAAAAGGAATCAAGAAGTATAGAAGAACTGTCTCATCTTATTGAAATTATTATCCATTTTATCTTCTCCACCATGTTTCTATAAAACATTAATAAGGCTATAAGTCTAAGCTCTCATGTCATTGTTACTGTGCATAGCTTTTGGACACTACACGACATTGACTCCAAATATGGCATTTTCTTTCTACAAGCAATGTGCATATGAGAGGTAATAACTTATCTCTGCAAGCTCTAATTCCGTAATAATTTATTCCAGGGCCTTGGCAGCTAATGTTTCAAGTGCTATTAATAGAAAACTGTGCAAGTGGTGTAGGTGGTACTTTCAGTTTAGTGATGCTGTAGTTAATTTCTTTAATTTATAAAGTATTTATAAATCTCGTCTTTGCAAAGCTGCTAAAACTGTGTAGGCAGAAACCAGTTTTCTCCTTATCTCACAGCCTTCCAAATTGTGTCCACTCCTGTAGCCTACATAATCACTTATATTGCCTCTTACTAATTCTGTTTGACCCCCATCTGTTACTTTGTATCTTATGAAATTGCTGAGTATTTGTATGGGCCATGACTAGGAATTATTTTGTTATTCTAATTATACCACAGCAGGTTTTGTTACAGAGGGCTTGAGGGTTTATTACCATCCAGATTCCTGGGCCCTTTCCCAGCACGGACAACAGCACATTTAACTTGTAACTTCATCAGTTCTCCTTGTAAATATAACACTTGTATAACCATATCAACTTCATCATGCACAGTGCTGGCATGGTATATCCCTTTTCATCCTTCTATTTTCAACTATCCTGTATTCTAATAAAACCTTACTTATGGACTCTGATGTTGGAATTTCATGCTTTTTTGCGTCATAAAACAATTTCTTCTTTTGCTTTTTTTTCCCAATTAAGATGTAAAAACCATTCCCATCTTATGGGTCGTACAAAAACGGCTGAATTTAGTCTGTGGGCCATAATTTGCCAAACCCCATTCCACATTCCAAAATGAAGTTAATTACATTTAAAATGTTCATTTTTTTCTTATAGTTCATATTTATAGTAATTTTCTTTACTCAATTAACATTTATTGATTATCTGAATTGGGCAAGGCACCAAAGACTTGCAAAAGTAAATAAGTAAATCAGGCAAGACCCTAAAATTTCAATGGGGGAAATAATGCATAATAATATATAGATACTACAGTATTAAACTTTGTGAGAGACTAAAGGGTATTATGTAGAATACTGGGCAGTGGTTTGAAGTATTGTTCAGACAGAGTTACATGCAATGAAATGCACAGATTTAAGTGTATAGCCTGAGAAGTGTGATAAACGTATACACCTGTGAAACAACCACTCAAAGACAAAAAAAATTTTCATCACCTGAAGAAAATAACATTTGTCTCCTTACAGTCAAATCCTCACCAAAGGCAACCACTACCAAGATTTGTCTCAGACTAGATTAGTATTTGATGCTTTAGAAATTTATGAAAATAAAATTATACAGTGTGTTTCTCCAACAATAATTGTGTATTTCTTTAGTTCTCCCTAGCCAGTTACTGCTTAACGTTTTGTTGGAGCTCTATTATTAGTTATATACAAGTTTAACATTTTTAGATTATATTGTTAAATTGCTTCATAACATTAAGAATGGTCCTAATACCTGGTAACATCCCATGTAGTGAATTATCCTTTATCTAGTATTAGTATAGCCATGCCAGCTTTATTAAGCTCTGTGTTTACATAGTGTACATTTTCCTATATTTTTTACTCTCTAGTTTCCTATGTTTTCATATTTAAGATGCATGTCTTGTAAATGCACATAAACAAGTCTGCCTTACTTTTCCAATTTGACAATCTGTGATCTTATGGATCATTAAGTGAATTTATATTTAAAATAATTTTTGATATATTTGGATTTAATTAGACCTTCTTATTATTTGCCTTTCATTTTTAAAATCTCCTTTCTTTGTTCCATTGTTCCATTGTTGCTGCCTTCTTTTAAAGTGATAGGGAGTTTGCTAGTATTTTGTTAAGTATTCTTTCTTTTTTTTTTTTTTTTTGCTATATATTTGTCTAATTTTGGTAACAGGGTGATGCTGGACTCATGGAATGAGTTTGGGAGAATGGCCTCTGTTTCAATTTTTTGGAATAGTTTGAAGAAAATTGGTATTAATTTTTCTTTAAAGGTTTGGTAGAATTCAGCAGTAAAGCAATCTGGTCCTGGGCCTTTCTTTGTTGGGACACTGCTGATTACTGCCCCCATCAAATTGTTCATTATTGTTCTGTTCAGATTTTTTAATTTCTTCTTCGTTTAGTCTTGGTAGTTTGTATGTGTCCAGAAATTTGTCCATTTCCTGCAGGTTTTCAAATTTGTTCGCATAGAGATGTTCATAATAGTCTCTAGTGATTCTTTGTATTTCTGTAGTATCGGTTGTAATGTACACTTTTCATTCGTGATTTTTGTTATTTTGGTCTTCAGTCTTTTTTGTTGTTGTTGTTAGTCTAACTAATGGTTAGTCTATTTTGTTTATCTTCTCAAAGAAACCAACTTTTTGTTTCACTGACGCTTGTATCATTTTTTAGTCTCTATTTCATTTAGTTCTGCTCAGCAACACATCAAAAAGATTATACATCACAATCAAGTGGGATTCATCCCAGGGACACAGGACGGTTCAACATACAAAAGCCAATAAATCTGATATACCACATCAATGAAATCAAGTACAAAAACCATATGATTATTTCAGTAGATGCAGAAAAAGCATTTAACAAAATTGAGCATTTCTGCATGATAATGACTGCCAACAAATTAGGTATAAAACAAAAATGTCTCAATACAATAAAAGCCATATATGATAAACCCACCACCAACATTATCCTGGATGACAAAAAGTTGAAAACTTTTCCTTTAAGAACAGTAAGAAGACAAGGACGCCTACTCTCACCACTCCCATTTAACGTAGTACTGGAAATATTAACCAGAGAAATCAGGCAAGAAAAATAAATAAAGGGCATCCAAACTGGAAAAGATGAAGTCAAATTGTCCCTGTTTGCAGATGTCATCCTATATGTAGAAAAATCTAAAGCAGATGACATGATCCTATATATAGAAAAACCTAATGATTCTACCAAAAAGCTCTTAGAACCGATAAATGATTTCAGTAAAGATGTAGGATACAAAATGAACATGCAAAAATTAGTACTGTTTTTATACTCCAACAATGAACTAGCAGAAAAGGCAATCAAAAAAGCAAACACATGCACAATAGTTACCCCCAAAATAAAATACCTAGGAATAAATTTAACCCAGGAGGTAAAAGACCTTTACAATGAAAACTACAAAGTACCACTGAAAGAAATTAAAAAGGACCTAAAAAGATGGAAAGACATTCCATGCTCATAGATTGGAATAATTAACAATGTGAGAATGTCCATACTACCTAAAGTGATCTACATATTCAATGCAATCCCCACCAAAATATCAATGACATTCTTTACAGAAATAGAAAAAACAATCCTAACATTCATAAGGGGCAACAAAAGACCCTGAGTAGTCAAAGAAATCCTGAACAAAAATAGATACATAAGTAAAGCTGGAGGCATTACATTATGACTTCAAATTATACTACAAAGCTGAATTGATCAAAACAGCATGGTGCTAGCATAAAAATACACACATTGACCAATGAAACAGAATAGAGAACCAAGACATGAATCCAAACACTTACAGCTGACCAATCTTTGGCAAAAGCAAAAAGAACTTACAATGGGGAAAGGAGAGCTTCCTCAATAAATGGTGCTGGGAAAACCAGACATCCATGTGTAGAAAAATGAAACTAGACCCATTCATATTGTCACACACCAAAATCAACTCAAAATGGGTTAAAGACTTAAATATAAGACCTGAAACTGTAAAACTCCTAGAAGAAAAAATAGGAGAAACACTTCAGGATACAGGATCAGACAAAAACTTTGTGAAAAATACCAGAAAAGCACAGACAGGTAGCAAAGAAAAAAATAAACAAAAGGGATTATATCAAACTAAAAAGCTTCTGCACAGCAAAGGAAACAATTAACAGAATGAAAACACAACCTACAGAATAAGGAAAATATTTGCAAGCTATGCATCTGACAAGGGATTAATATCCTGAATATACAAGGAACTCAAACAAGTTAACAGTGAAACAAACTAGCAACCTGATTAAAAAACGGGCAAAGGAGCTGAATAGGCATTTCTGAAAGGAAGATACAAAAATGGCCAACAGATACACGTAAAAATGTGCAACATCACTAAGCACCAGGGAAATGCAAATCAAAACCACAATGCCATATCATCTCACCCTTGCGAGACTGACTATTATCAAAAAGGCATAGAATAATCTGTGCTGGTGAGGATGTGGAGAAAGGGGAACACTCCCACACTGTTGGTGGCACTGTAAATTTGTACAGCCATCATGGGAAATAATATGGATATTCCTCAAACAGCTGCAGATAGAACTGCCGTATGATCCAGAAATCCCACTGCTGGGTGCATACTCTAAGGAATGGAAATCATGTCAAAGGCATACCTGCACTCCTTAACACAGATCTATTTACAGTAGCCAACAGATGGAACCAACTTAAATGTTTATTGATGGATGACTCCACAGGGAAAATGTGGTGTATATACACAATGGAAAACTACTTAGCCATAAATAAGAATGAAATTCTGTCATTTGCAGCAACGTGGATGCACTTGGAGAAAATTATGTTAAGTGAAATAAGCCAGGCACAGAAAAAGAAATACCGCATGTCCTCATTCATGTGTGGGAGCTAAAAAATAAATAAAAAAGAAAGAAAGAAAGATATAACAATTACAATGATACATTGAACTTTCACTGGGAGAGAACAGAACTGTGGTTACAAGAGGTGGGAAAGGGGGAGAAGGATGGGGTTTAGCAAGAGATTGGTAAAGGTTCACAAAGAATGATTATGTTTTGTAATGATGAATAGACTAATTATCCTAGTTTGATCATCACATATTGTACACAGGTATTGATATTCCACTCTGTACTCCATGAATATGTATAATCAATATGTTTTAATAAAAAAACAATTTTCCAAATTATTTTAGGTTATTCACATATTGAACATTTTCTTTGCTCCCATATATTCATTCATTCTATTCATTCACTTATTGAACAATATTTCTTGAGCATATCAGAGTTTTAGAAATTGGGAGAATGGCATTAACATTATTTAGGGTTATGAACTGGCTGAAATAAATGACTGAAATTTCAGTTGTGTGTCACAAAAATAAAATAAAATAATAGCGTATTTTTACCATTCCATTGGTCTCCTATATGGCATTTTAGTAACTCTTTCAATTAGTTTCATGGTGGCTACTTTAGAGATTACAGGATGCTTTTGTAATTTCTCATCTATCTTGAATTAATATCATACCACTTCATATAAACTGCATGCAAGCACTTATAGATCACAGTTATTTCTAATCTCATTTTCTCCCACCTGATTCACTTTCTGTAGTGGTTCCTATACAGCTGGTCAGTCGTCTGAAAGTTTTTTTGTTTTGGTTTCATTTTTGAGGGATTATTTCATTGCATACAAAATTTGAAGTAAATGGGTTTTTTGTTGTTGTTGTTGTTGCTTTGTCTTTTTTGTTGTTGTGGTTTTGAAGCACTTTTAAAATGTCATTTCATTGCCTTCTTTCTTCCATTACTTTTGCTGAGAAATTAGCTGTCTCGTTTATTGTGCAATTGTGCTTCTTCCTCTTTGTTTTTAATGGCTGCTTTCAAGATGTTCTCTGTATATCTGATTTTTAGTAGTTTGACTATGCTGTAACCTGGCATAGATTTCATTGTATTTATGCAGCTCGAGATTTTCTTTCTTCTTGGATGTGTGGGTTGACGTTTTAAAAACCTTTGAAATTTTTAGCCAGTGTTTATATTTTTCCCCTTATTTTCTCTTCTCCTTCTGAGATACCATGTTTTTTAGTCTTTTTATTATCTCCTAAGTAATGAGGATCTGTTTACTTCTTTCAATCTTTTTTTTCTATTTGTGTGTATTAAGGTTCTCCAGAGAACAGAACCAGTAGCATAGATAGATAGATAGATAGATAGATAGATAGATAGATAGATAGATAGATAGATAGATAGATAGATAGATAGAAGATAGCGGATTTATTAGGAGATTGGATTATGTGATTATGTAGGCTAGAAGTCCCACAATAGATCTTTTGCAAGCTGGCAAACCACAGATCCTAGTAGCATGGCTCAATCCAAGTTTTAAGGCCTCAGAACCAGGGAAGCCAGTGGTCTAATTCTAAGTTCAAAGCACAAGGCCTGAGAACACGGAGGGCTGCTGGTGCAAGTTCTAGAGCCCAACAGCAGGAGAACCCAGAGTTCTAATATCCAGGGGCAGAAGAAGAAGGGTGACCCAGATCCAGGAAAGAGAAAGAGCAAAATTGCTTTTCCTCTGCCTTTTTGTTCTATCCAGGCACCCAACCAATTGGACGGTGCTTGCCCACATTGAGGGCAGATTTTTCCTACTTAGTTCGCTGAATCACACTAATCTCCTAGGGAAACATGCTCATAAACACACCCAGAAATAATTCTTATCAGTTATCTAGGAATCCCTTAATCTAGTCAAATTGACACCTATATTAACCATCACATTGTGCTTCAGATTAGTTAGTTTGTATTAACTGATCTTCAGGTACACTGATTTTTTTTTCTCTGTAATGTCTTGTCTGCTATCAGTCCAATCCAATGCCTTTAATTCAAATATTGTGCATTTTCAGTTTTAAGATTCGTTTGGTACTTTTAAAAAATATTTTGTATCTCTCCTCAAATTCCTTATATATTCACCATTATATTTATTATTTTCTGGTAAATTATTTCACATATTTATCATGGTTATATTGATGTTCTTGTCTGTTAATTCCAATACATGTGGCATCTGGTTTTCTATTAACTTGTTTCTTTTTTAATATAAATTATATTTTCTTGTTTCCTCACATGTCTAGTAAGTTTTAATTACATACTAAATATTATGGATAATATGTTATAGGAAGTCTTGATTTTTCTTCGTCTTAACAGTTTTTCTGCCAGGCAGTGAAATCATTGCTTTATATCCCTTAGACTGTGAAGGCTTTTGTTTTAGGCTTTCTTAGAGTGAATCTACATAGTTTTTTTTTTTTTTTTTTTTTTTCATTTCTACAGTGTAGATCTATATCACAAGAAATGCCTTGTTTTAGTCCATTTTCTATCACTTGTAATAGAACACCTGACACTAGGTAACATATAAAGAAATAAAATGTATTTTTCACAGTTTTGAAGGCTGGAAAGTCCACTAACACATTAATTCATCAATGGACTGATCTATTCATAAGGACATAGCTCTTATAATCCAATCACCTCTTTGGTTCACCTTTCAATATTGCTCATTGAGGACTAAGTTTCAACATGAACTTTTTTTTTTTTGACCGGTAAGGGGATTGCAACCCTAGGCCTGGTGTTGTCTGCAACCATGCTCGGCCAGTGAGCGCACCGGCCATCTCTATATAGGATCCGAACCCGCGGCCTGGGTGCTGCACTCTCCCAAGTGAGCCACGGGGCCGGCCCTCAACATGAGCTTTAAAGAGCACAAATATTCAAACCATACTAGGCCCTTATTCCTAAAACGTCGGCCTGTCTGTTTCACTCGAATTTTTGAAGTGCTTGTTAAGATATGCTTACTGCACAGAACTTAAATTTCAAACTTACTTCCTAAGCCTGGAAAGCTGTTAAAATGTCTGGTCAGCTATTTTACCATTCCAGCTGTTGCTTTCCAAGTGGTTCCTTAAGTTTGATCACTTGAGATAGTTTCACCACATTTTTCTATTTTGTAATAATTTTGATTTTTCCTTTGTAATTAATTACTTATCTGTGTATTCACCACCCCTCCCCCCGATTTTAGCATCTGTTGCTCTTTCTTTCCTGGAGGACTGCAATTATTATAAAAGTGATTGAAAATTGGTAATATTCTAATTCTATGGATCCTTTTACATTTTATCTATATTTTTGTTCTATAAAGAACAGCTTTACTATCTCCTCACATTTTTATGAATACTAACGGTCTTAGTGATTCTTTTCCTTTTTAATGTAATACATTCAAACTTTAACTATCATTATTCCTTTTGATATAAAAATCTTTCAAATGTTGTTGAGATGAGCTGTTTAGGCACCTGCAAAATTTTGATATACCACTATTAATTTTTCAGCATTTTTAAAACTTTCTAGTGTAACAAGAATTTCCAGGTTCATCATTGCCTTTCCCTGTTCCATATCCAAAATGAGTCATTGGTCTTAAGAGTTCTGGTTCATTTTAGTGGTTAATAACATATTAAAGCAAAATCTGGGCACTGGGTATCCTTATGTCTATGATATATCATTGCTTCTGGACCTATTCAGTGGAAAGAGATAGAAAAATTATCTTGTAAATGAGTTTAAGAGTATTTTCACTTCTGCCTATAATGCATTGCTATGAAAATGGCCCTGCTGCTGTAAACAAATACAATACCAGGGGAGAAAAAAGATGAAAACAGCTTTCAGACATTAGGCTGTGACTCCTTAGAAAAAGAAAACAAATAAGGTGAATCTCATGATTGACACAGATTACTTTCCAAAGGCAGTTTCCAGACTGTGGTACAGAGAAAGAATAACCAAATGAAGCCAAGCAGTCTCAGTGAGTTGAAGAGCCAGATATCAGAGTTAAAGGAAGTAAAGAAGGCTCAGATTCGTTGGGAAGAATACTGGAGTAGAGTCAACAGCACAGAGAAGAAGAGAGCTTCAGAGAACTATAGAGAAGGCTCTCTGGATATTTACCTTATTACTGGGTTGTACATGAAAAGGGTAAAATTCCATGAGGCGGAAAGGGTTATACCAATATAAACAAATCCTAAATCCTCCAAATGTCAGGACATCAGGGGCAGTCTACATAGGTATCCCTTTAGAAGTTAGGTTTAATTAGCTGTACGCCAAAGACTTCTCTGAACTGATCCTCACAATATTTAATAGTGGTTCAAAAGTGATAAAACTGACTGCAAGCAACTTGCCTGCATACCAGAGAAAAGACCAAAACTCTTTCAAAAACTAACTAACTAAATAAAATGAAACAAAATCCAGCACCAAAAAATGTAAAATTCATAATGTCCATGATTCAATAAAATTTTTCTAGGCGTGCAAAGAAGCAGAAAAAAAAATAATTCTGCTGGCCAAAAAGCAGCAGAAAAATTACTCAAATGAAAGAGATGCAGAAATGTCAGAGATGTATATATGGCACATTTTTCTCTCCATTCATCTGTTGATGTACACTTAGGTTGATTCAAATGAAATCCTGTCATTCACAGCAAAATGGATGAGCTTGGAGCATGTTAAGTGAAGTGAAGCAAGCCTGGAACAGAAAAAGGAAGACCACACGTTCTCACTCATATGTGGAAACTAAGGAAGTTGATCACATAGAAGTAGAGAGTAGAATGACAGTCACCAGAACCTGGAAATGATAGAGAGGAAGGGGACTGTGAGAGGCTGATTAATGGATACAGAATTATAGCTAGGTAGGAGAAATAACATCTAGTTCCATAGCACTGTAGGATGATTATAATTAACAATAATGTATTGTGTACTTTCAATTAGCTAGAAGAGAGAATTTTGAATGTTCCCAGCACAAAAAAAATAATAAATGTTTGAGGTTATCGAAAAAAAAAGTCAGTGGTTGCAAGGATTTCAGAGGAGAGTGAGGGGGAAGAGGTGAATAGGTGGAGCACAGAGGACTTTTAGGGCAGTGAAGTTATTCTGTATGATATTGTAATGGTGACTACATGGCATTATGCATTTGGCAAATCCAGTAGCATTATACAACACAAAGAAGGAACCCTAATGTAAAATTTAGTTAATAATATAATAGATCAATATTGGTTCACAACTGTAAGAAATGTACCACACTAATGTAGCATATTAAGAAAAAAATAAATGACAGAGAGATGAGGGAAATAGCAGACAAGCATCTTAAAACAGCTACAATATATATCCCCAAATGCTCAATATTATGAACAAGACCATGAACATGATGAGAAGAAAACTAGATGACAGCAAAAATACCAAAACAGAAATTGTAGACTGCAAAAACAATATTTTAAGTAAATAATACAGTACATGGTATTAGCAGATTAGATGCTACAGAAGAAAACATCACTGAGCTTGAAGACGTAGTAAGAAAATGAAGCACAAGGAGAAAAAGAATTGAATGGAAGAAGAAAAAGTATTTGAAGAAATAATGGCCAGGGAGTAACCTGATTTGTTGAAAACTATGAATTCACAAATAAAAGAAGTTTAATAAACCCAATGAGAATAAATATAACAACACCATCAAAAAAAGATATCAATGAGCATCATCATGGTTTTGAAAACCATCGAAAAAAACCTTTCTACTTATTTATTTATTACATTCTCAGATGTTGTTGAGAGGTGGGACAGTGGGTGGGAGTGGCCCCCAGCTGGCTCCTGTGCTGGCCTGGTTGCCAGGTGCTCCTCGGCTTCTGGCAGCGGTTCTGTCCTAGCTGGCCTGGGTGAAATAAAACCATGAGGGCACATCATAATGATTTTGAAAACCATTGAAAAAGAAAAAAAGATATGTTTTTCTGATACACATTTTCAGAAAACTCATAGCAGAAGGACAAATATATAGCTAATATCATAATTAATAGTTGTTGACCTAAAAGGAAACTGAGACTGACTACATATTAGCAATGATTTACAGAGCCAACTTGACAATGCAACTGAGGAGACATTCTCAGGTTGCCCTGAGACATGCATTCTGAAAAGGGCCAGCACAGCTCAGCATTTTAATTAATCACAAGAAGGGGAAAGGACCAAAGGAGAGAGAGAGAAGGACAGCCCTGCCTAATTTCTGAGGTTTTCTATTGGAGATACGTGACATAGAAATTTGGGATTGTTACTAGGTTACGTAAGGATTACACAAAACATTTTAGGGTATTTATTGTCTTTATGGTGCCATTTAAGTCTGTTTCTAAGTAAAAACGGTCTCATAATGTTTTCCAGGACAGGTGGATGTGAGTACTGACTTATCCCAGATCTCCCAAGGAACTATAATTTAGCTGAAGTGGTCAGTACAGATTTTTGGGTTAACACAGCGAAAGCCTGAATGTCTTAGCCCCCCAAAAAGGAAAAAGAATGCCTACGCTCACCATTTACTATTTCAACCTTGTACTTTTCAACATTATATTGAAGAAAAAGAAAGAGAGAAAGAAAGAAAGAAAAGAAAAGAAAGAAAGTTTAATGAATTAAGGAAGGAAGCAAGGAAGGAAGGGAGAAGGGAGAATGGAAGACAGAGAAAGAAAGAAGGGAAGGAGAGAAAGTGGGAGGGAGGGAGATATAGATCAGAAAGAAATAAAGAAATGTTCATTATTCACATGCAGTAGAAAATTATAAAAAATATACAACATATACTACTAAAAGTAATCATTGACTTTAGTTTACAAGGCCCACATATGAAAATCAACCATATTTCTATATGCTAGCATCAAAAATTTGGTAATGAAAAGTAAAAAATGCAATTTACTAAAATATTAATACATATAAAGTACATTTTATTGAGTTAAATTTAATAACATATGTTCAAGGCTTAGAAACTGAAAATTCCAATACAGAGAGAAATATAAAAACAACTGAATAGACAGAAAGACACACAATGATCATGAAAATGTTGGGGTAGTGGTTACAAGACTACATACATTTCTCAAAACTCATTGAACTGTACACTTTAGTGATTTTTATTATATTTAAATTATTTTTTGATAAAATTGATTTTCTAAAATGAGTTCATAACTCTAATTCAAATCCTACATCACAAAACCCTTTTTCTACTATTTTATATTTGCATTTCTTTCCTAGTGAGAACTGTGGTTACAAGAAACATAAATATGTAGTTACTTCTTTACTCAATATGCACAAAATCATAATATCACTATCTAAAACAAATTTACTCAGAAAAATCTCAAAATTTCTTTGTGGAAATTTTCCTCTCTAGAATATGTCATATTTAGTATATAGAATGAGAATATTAAAATCTTATTACATTGTGAGCAGAGAGCACTGTTTGTTACATTTTACTTTGTGGAACTTATTTATGACCTAATATATGGTCGATTTTTGTGAATATTTCACAGTACCTGGGAAAATATTTATTTTCTGTGTTGAGGGTATAAATTTACATCTATTTATATCTGTCCATATTTATCTATCATCTATCTACCTGTATCTGATCTACCTTTAAGTTAGGTTACTAAGGCTTATTATATCCTTATATACAGTCAAGTGCTGCATAACAACGATTTGGTCAATTACGAACCACATATACAATGGTCGTCCCATAACATTATAATGGAGCTGAAAAATTTCTAGCACCTCGTGATGTGTTGTAGCCATCGTAACATCACAACTCAAGCATTACATGTCTGTGGCGATGCTGGCATCAACAAACCTACTGAACCATCAGCACATACAAAAGTATAGCACAGTACATAATAGTTGATAATGTTTAATAACAGGTATGTTACTAGTTTGTGTGCTTACTACACTATTTTTTAATTGAAATTTTAGAGTTCTCCTTCAACTTACAAAAAAGAAAAAAGAGTTATGTGTAAAACAGCCTCAGGCAGGTTCTTCAGAGGGTAATCCAGAAGAAGGCATTGTTTTCAATTATTATCATAGGAGATGACAGCTCCGCCGTGTGCTGTTACCCCTGAAGACCACCCAGTGGGACACGATGTGCAGGTGGAAGACAGTGATAGTGCTGATTCTGACCCTATGTAGACCTAAGTAAATGTGTGTGTTTTAGTTTTTCACCAAAAAAAAGTTTATGAAGTAAAAATAAATATCATTTTAAAAATAGGAAAAAGCTTATAGAATAAAGATCTAAAAAAAAAATCTCAGCTTACAATGTATTTACTTGAGTTTTAAACTACAAACAAAATAATAAAAAGTTTAAAACTTAAAATGAATGTAAAGCAAAACGTTATAGTAAGCTAAGTTTAATTTATTATTAAAAAAAGAAAAAAATATTTTTTATAAATTTAGTGTCGCCTAAGTGTACAGGTTTATAAAGTTTACAGCAGTGCACAGTAATGTCCTCGGCCTTCACATACTCACCATTCACTCATTGACTCACCCAGAGCAACTTCCAATCCTGCAAGCTCCATTCATGGTAATGGCCCTATGCACGTGCACCATTTTTTATCTCTTATACCATATTTTTTACCTTACCTTTTCTATTTTTAGATATGTTTAGATACAGGAACACTTAACATTTTGTTACAATTGTCTACAATATTTAGTACGATAGCATGCTGTACAGGTTGTAGCACAGGAGCAATAGGCTGTACCATACAGCCTAGGTTTGTGTAAATACACTCTGTGATATTTGCACAACAAAATCACCTAACTACACTTTTGTCAGAATGTATCCCCATCATTAGGTGACATATAAATGTATTTATTTTGTTCCCTTGACCTGTCCATCTATCTTGGACTGAGGCTAGTATGTTAGATTCTAGTATTACTACTACTACAGTTCTCTCCTTTTCTCTTTGAATCTTTGTCGTTTGTAACATCTATAGCTACTGCCAAATAGCCTCCCATAAGGATTATACCAGTAAAATGTTCATCACCATTATATAATAATACCTATTTTTATATAATACTACCTGTTATAAACACTGAAAATTTTGCAAGTCTAATAGATAAAAATGGTTTCAGTATAGTTTTAATTTTCATTTATCTTACTATGTGTCATTTTGGCCATCACCAATAGGTTTCTCATTTTTCTCTTTTACTATGAAATATCTCTGTTCTTTATACATTTTTCTTTGGGTAGCTAATCTTGGTTAAATTATTTTAAACAAATATTGGACTTTGTAGGATTATTTTTTTTCATTAGTGATAAAACAAATGACATATTTATTGTAAATAATTTTCATAGCAACTTCTCATTTTTAGAAAAGGTAAAATGTTGATTTCTACTCAAACTAATGCTTCCAAGTAAAATTTACATTTTCTACATTCTTTTTGTATGTGTAAATACAAATATTTAAACAAAAATAATATTTGAAAAGAAGTAAATTCAGTCAGTTACGAGAGTGATGAGAAAATTAACGTGAGTTAATTTTCTTTCAAAATCTTCTTGTCTCTAAGACTATGTTTTGTCTAATTGTTGTCAGTGATTTTAATTCCTTTTTCTCTACTTGGTTATATCTGTCTCTCAATTTCAGGGTGGCAATTTTTAGATACGAGTAAGTAACATCATCTCTCTAAATATTGTTCCTATTCTTTGGGCATAGTCTATTTACTATATTTATTATTGCAAAGATTTATTTCTAGAGTAGTCTCTACTAGTCCCAGCCATCAAGTTCATGATTCATGACTCTCTGTTCTTAGCACCAGCACAGGGTGTGGCATATAGTAGCTGCTCAATATTTTCTGAATGAAAAATTACATAGATGTGTGTGTGTGTATATATAGCTAGATAGAGAGAGAGAGAGAGAGAGAGAGAGAGAGATCTCACACACATATGCACGCCTACAAAAGTTTGAGACTGTAGGATTAGTTGAATCGTTGTTAGGAGTATTTTGATTCAAGGGCCCTGGGTTAAGTCAACCTAAATTTACTCTCCTTTTAATCTGACAACATATTATCTAAATCTCTATACTTAAATTTCCTCATCACCAAATATGGATGATAATTTCATGTGCCTCCTGGAATCATTACACAAGGATTAAGTGTGTCAACACATTTAATGTTCAGAATAGTACTTCAGAGACAAAGCACTCCATAATTACTAGCCTTCATTGTTGTTGGTATTAGTATTAAAATAAGGGATTTTTGTATTAATACAAAAAGATTAAGTAAAAATCCTTAAGTGTAGATTGATGGAGTTGAATCTTCACTAGGTCAATTTGCATGCCAGAAAATAACAAAAGGGTCCAGAAGGTAAAAAGAGAATTACCAAATCAAATGATAAGAAAGTGCTAAAATAAAGCAATGATAACAGAGACAGCTAATAAGGAGCTATTGACCAATAATTGTATGGCTTAAGGCAATATCTGTTTTGTTCACTCTATTATTTATATTAATGAGTTTTTAATGCCTTCATCTTTTCCTTGTGAGTTTACACTTGTGAATCCCTAGACCTTAGCAAACTCTGTGTATAACTACGACTTAATGACATACTATTTTTAGCACATCCTGGAGATGCTGCAAAATTGCTAATGCCACGTATATGATATAAAGAGCCTTGTCACTTTGAATTTGTTGCTTGAAGAACTTTATTTTTAAAAAGTATATAAATTTCACAGTGGTGTTTAATGAGTTGATGCATTTGCATTGATATTAACCATATAATATCATTTATACAGAGTTTTCTAAATATATTTTAAATCTTCCTTAGAACACAATTATTCTTATAAAAATATACATACACTTTCAACACTACCCATCCATCAATTTATTAGCCTTTTTGAGAAAGCTATATCCAATTATGAAACCTAATTACTGTGGAATTATGAAAACTATTCTGAACTAACTAAGAAAACATAAACATTACTATTTCTCTTAGCAGCAGCCTATAAAACCATAAATTACATTCACATTATGTTTTATACTTTGCAGAGTGCATTCATACACATTACCTCCTTAGAATTTCACAATCCTATGAAAGGAAAAAAAGAGGTAGTATAACCCCCACTTTAAATATGAGATATACAGCATGTAGAGAAAAGAAGAAATTTACTCAGTGTCACATAACTAGCACTGGGCTTGAAATCAGCTATTTGATTGCTGTTCCAGTGGTCTTTCTATTAAAACACAAAACCTCTTTAGATACAGAGGCAAATTTGCACATTGCTCACATTGATTGCACTTTCACTTAAAAGTAAATAATGTCAATATTATAACTTCTTGATAAAACATACAATTAAATTTAATTAATTAAATTTTAATCATATTTTTATATGTGATTAAAAATTCTTGACATTGAAGTGTTATCTCAGAACTAAAATCACAATAATAATGAGCATTGATTTAGACAATGTACTGGTTTTCTATTGCTGCAAACAAGTTTCCACAAGTTCAGCAGCTTAAAACAACACCCACTTATTATCTGATTTGGTAGGTCAGAAGTCTGGCATGACATGGGTAGGTTCTCTGTTCAGTGATCCACAAGGCCAAAATCAAAGTGTGAGCAGGGTTACAATTCAATCTAGGGCTCAAGGTCCTTTACCAACATAACTCGTTATTGGCAGAATTCATGTCCTTCTCATTTTTTCCACTTGGTTCCCTTCATCTCCAAGCCAGGAATGTCAGACGGAGTTTTTCTCATGCTTCAGGTACCTCTGATTTTCCCTTTTGCCATATCTCTATTACTTCCTCATGATCCAATGGCAGATTCATCACCATGAGCAAGTACACATTTTCTCTGTCACCCACAACTAGACACCAAGAAAGTTCTTTAAGATTGAGAAATTGGTGAAATTATTATAATCAAATATATTTCACAAATGAACTCACCTGCTACCTGTCTCCACTGTTCAAAGCTCTCTAGTGTCATTTTGTGACATAAGTTATTGATGACTTCCTTGACAAGCTCAGAAAACCTTGCATTTTCTCTTCCCTTCCTACTTCTCCAACCTTTTCTTATATCAGCTACCCTCGTTTATAGTGTTTGTTGCATTAAAACTGTCATTTTCTTGAATACATGCTATATCACGAGAAGTCATCAAACTTTTTGAAGTACCCCCTCATATATGCTTCCTTTCACCTCAGGACCTGTGAAGGTTAATTCTAGGTGTCAACTTGGTTAGATGAAGGAATGCTGAGAAATCTGGTAGAGCTATCTTTTTAGGTGTGTCCGTGAGGGTGTTTCCAGCAGAGATTAGTGTGAAAGTCTGAGTGGACTGGGTGGGAAAGACCCACTCTCAGTGTGGGTGGGAACAATCCAATCTGCTGGGGGTCCAAAGAGAACAAAAGACAGAGGAAAGAGGTGAATCTCTCTCTCGATCTATTGGAGCTGAGATAGACTCTTCTCTTCTGTCTGTGGACATCAAAGCTCGAAACACTTCAGCTTTTGGGTTCCAGAAATTACATCAAGGACACCATCAGCTTCCCTGGTTTTGAGGCCTTTGAACTTGGACTGAGCCATGCTACCGGCATCCAGTTTATAGATGGCCTATCATGGGACTTTTCTTCATAGTCAAGTGAGATAATTCCCCTAATAAATCCCTCTCATATAATTATAACATATCCTATTGATTCTGTCTCTCTGGAGAAACCTGATTAATACAGGACCTTTTAACAATCTATTCTTTGACACAAACTTTATTGCAAAATATATTTTTTTCTTTTTTTAAAAAACTCATGATTGAGTATAGGTAGTTTATTTTTTTACACCAACAAAAGACTTTAAGTTTTTCTCATTTTCTCTTTTTTCTTTTTCTACATTGTAAACACTTTAAATAGTATTAGAATGTTCAATGTTATTACCTTAAAAGTTTGGTAAAATTCTTATCCTTTGGTTCTAGGGATTTGGGGAAGTGGGGCAGCAATATTCTTGTATTACTCATTTAAGAATGACTTCCTTACCAAACATAAACAAGAAAAGAAAAAATAAATTGGACTTCATGAAAATTGCAAACTGTTGTGTTCTAATGAACACCATAAAGAAGGTGAAAATTCACTCCACAGAACAGGAAAAAAAATTTTGCAAATCAGACATCTGATAAAGGACTTCTCTCTAGAGAACACACAGAACTCTTAAACTCACTGATAAAGACGGAAAAGCCAATTTTTTTAAATGGGGCAAAGAATCTGAATAGACATTTCTCCAAAGAAGATATATAAATGACAGACACTGGAAAAGATACAGCATATCATTAGCCATCAGGGAACTGCAAATCAAAACCACAATGAAATGCCACTTCACATCCACTAGGATGGTTATAATAAAAAGGATAATAACAAGTGTTGACAAGGATGTAAAGAAATTAGAACCCTCATATGCTGGTGGTTGCAACGTAAAATGATGCAGCTGCTTAGGAAAACATTCTGGCAGTTCGTAAAAAAGTTAGATATAGAGTTACCATATGACCTAGCAACTCCATTCCTAGGTACTCAAGAGAAATTAAAATCTATGTCCACACAAAAACTTGTCCACTGTACACTAATATTCATAACAGCATGTTTAATAGCCCCAAAGTGGAAACACCCAATAATATATCAAATAATAAATGGATAAAAAAAAATGACTTCCGTTCTATTTTCCATATTCCTACGCTCTGGAAATCTTAGTAGTTGAATATTTGACTTCCTGAGTCAATGCTTTAAATTTCCTAACCTCCTGTTTCTCATCTCTTTGTTGCTGGCTGTGTTATATATGTACAAACACACAAAAACTCACACAAGGGGTCTTCAAAAAGTTCATGCAAAGATTCATATTACATTTAGTTCTGTTTTTCCACAGAATCTTTGAAGTACCCTCGAATAAATTAATATATATGTGTGTATATATACACACACGATATATGCATACATATACTTATATATGTATAAGCACATATGTACATAAGGATATAAACATCTTTTAATTCCATTTTTCTACAAACTTTCTAAAGTACCCATATGTATATGATGTTATATATATATTTATATATACTGTGTGTGTGTATATATATATGTATATACACATATATATATGAAGATTCTTGAAAAAGTTTGTTGAAAAATAGATTTAAAAGATTATATGAATCTTTCCATGAACTTTTTGAAGACCTCTCATAAGGAGAGAGAGACGGAGAGACAGAGAGGCAGAGTTAGACAGACAAAGAAAGAGAGACAGAGAGGAAAAGAGGTGGGGAGAGAGATTTATTATAATTGGCTCACATGATTGTGAAGGCTGAGAAGTTCCAAGAGCTGCATGCAGCAGGCTAGAGACTCAAGACAGCCGATGGTGTAGATCCAGTCCAAAAGCTAGCAGGCTGGAAATCCAAGAAGAACTAATGTTACAGTTTGAGACCAAAGACAGAGAAAGACCAATGGCCTAGCTCAAGGCAGTGAGGCAGAAAAAGTTCTTTCTTATTTGAGTTATGGTCAGCCTTTTTGTTCTAATCAGGTCTTCAACTGATTGGAGGAGACACACCCATGAGAGGAAGGGCAATATGCTTTAATTGGTCTTCTATTCAAATGTTTATCTCATTCAAAAACATCCACACAGACACTCTCAGAATAATGCTTGATAAAATATCTGGGCATCCCATAGGCTAGTCAGATTGACACATAATATTAATCATCACACCTGGGTAACTGCTACCTCCACAGCTGGGGCCCCAGAATGAACAAAAGTACAGCTTTTCCACTTAAGCCCAATGTTGGGAAAATAGAATAATTTAACCAGGCCCCCTCACCTTAGGTACGGTTGGGGGTGGTACAGCACATTCTTTGTAAATAAGTTGTGTGTGGGTGGAGTTAGTGTGTCTGTGTGGTGCCGTGACTTGGCTGGCATGGACTGCCTTGGGCATCCACCCACACAGCCATGTTCTTGAACTTATGGATCCAAGGAACTTTTTGCCAGTTACCTAGCTCATAAACCTGTGTGTGAAGGGTTTGTGACCCAGTCTGGACAATGGGCTTGAGGGGTCTGTGAGCAAAAAACCCAGCCTTAGCTCAACAATTGGCCCAGTAGGCAGGATTACGGGCAGGTGAAAGAGCCCGATACCCAACCAGACCCAAAGCTTGAAGCAGAGCCACCCAGCCAAGGATAGCCTATATCAACAGACTCTGCAAATCTCCAGATGCATGAGATTAAATGATTTTTAGTTTGGGGTGGTTAGTTATGCAGCAATAGGTAGCCTTGTAACACTTACCTATTTTTGAAATGACCAAGCACAAAATCATACTAACATGTTTAATTTGAAGATCACTACTGAAATATAAATAAGTTTCTTTACTTTCAGCCTTTATCACTTTTGGTGTATAAGAGACTACAAATGTGTGGTTTTAGAAGCAAAACTAGTGTAAGTATACATAACACTGTATATCCCGCAGGTGACTGAATGTAGTGTTTTATAATGATAACCAAAATAAGTTACTGAAGCAATTTTATTTTTTGTTTTGGATGTGGCATGTCTGTCTAAGCATTTGTTCTCTGTACTTGGTTTTCTAATACAGTTGTCCCCATAATTTGTGAGAAGCTAACCAATTTTTGTTCCTGTACTTGTCATCACTTAATCGCTTTACGATAAGTGTGTTATGACAACCACTTTCTGATGGATTTTGGACATGACCAGTGCCATTGTGCACACAATAAGCACAAAATACCCACCAGCCTCGTCTTCCACTCCAGCACCAAGCCCTTCCCCCTTCCTTTTACGAGAAGCCCCCTGACTTAAACAGAAACAACTTTCCAGCTTCCACACTGGCACAGTTCTCCACCCAGTTACATCAACCTAATAGTCCCTCTCCCCCATACATTTCGCACCCAATAGCTAATATAAACTCTCACAGTCCTATTGTTGCTACTGCCTTCCATTTTGAGAGCAGCCCTGGGCTGCTCCCCCCACCCCCCCACTTTGGGCACAGCCCGGCAGATTCTTTTCCTTTAATAAAGCTTAAACGGTACCCAGCATCTCAGCTCACTTTATTTCATTATGGTGCTGAAACCTAGGAAGGGTCTTGGCTGAACCCATTGGCTGATCCCATCTCTTGGGTTGATTGGCTGCCTCCTGGCCACCCTTCCCAGTCCTGCTGAAACTGAGTGCCTCCAGGACTCTCTACTTTTGCCATTTCAGACCAACGCATCCAACACTGGCCCCAATTCAGGGTGAGTCAGTGGGTCTGTCCTGCCTCTAAGAGTTCCCCCAACTACTTTCTATGAGTCCAGTCTCTATGAAGCCCAGGCACTTGGCCAAGGGAACTTTTCTCATGCCCCCCAGCTATTGGGGGATGCTCCATTAGCTGGTCAGCAGCCTCTCGCTTGAAAAGAAGATGCACACCAAGGAGGACGCTCCTTGGAAGCATTATTCTCCTACCAGGACTTCCTGTTGCCTTTCTCACCCTCTAAATGGGATCCCCATAGTCCACACCTCCATGCTCTACTGTACTCTGCACTCTATGCCTCTGGGCCATCGCCTGGCCAATTTCTTGGCCTCCAGGGAGACATTAAAACTTGAGCACCTCATTACAATGGATCCCAGTGGCCACAAGATGGCACTCTCAATTTAGACACTCACCAGAACAGCAAAAGCTGTAGAGATTCCTTTATGTTCAGGCCTTCTCCTATCTCTGAATGTGTTCTTCTCTCTGTCAAAACTGTCCTATGTCTCAAATCCTCCTAGCTCATGTTTGACCTGCCCTTCCAGATTTGGATCAATCTTCTGATCTGTTCCCCATATGGGCCACGTCCGTTCCCTCTGTAGGCTCCAAATCCTTCACCAGCCCCTCCACATTTCCCTCTCTTCCCTCTACCTGGTCTCGAGATGCTTGCCCTTAGCCACTCTAACCCTCTCCTTCTTCTCCTTCATCACATAACCACCCCACCTCAGTTCTGGCTTTTTATAACCCTTCCATGAAGTGGCTGGGATGGAGGGATTGTCCAAGTTCATATCCCATTTTCTCTTTCAGAACTTTCCCAACTTGAAAAATGGGATCTCTAGGATAATATGATCACACAACTACTTCACAGCCTCCAAAAGGCTACTCACAAGTCAGTCAATTATGACAAGCTTAGAGAAATCACACAAAGATCCACTGAAAATCCCAATAAGTTCCTAAGCCGCCACTCTGAGGCTTTACATGAACACACACATATAGACCAAAACTCCCCTGCAGGCATGCCTCTCTTTCACTCATTTAATTACCCAATCAGTTCCTGATATTTGAAAAAACTGTAAAAGAGATCAGGCCAAATACCAGCTCCTGGCTAATGCCATCCATGGCTCACATACTCCAAAAGCCCACTGCCTCAAGAGGCAAGCCATGCGGGAACCACTTCAAATGTGGTCAGCTGGGCCACTGGGCACAAGCATGTCCCAATCGATGGCCCGCTCTGGGACACTGTGCTCACCGCAAACGGCCAGATCACTGGGGGATTGACTGTGCCACTCGCCAGAGAGGGAGTGGCCCAGTCCCCAACCTATAGCCATTGGCTTCACAGCCATCCCTACCGGAGCTTCTTGGCTTTGCCCAGGTGGAGGACTGACAATGCCCAGGGCCTGATGCCCCCATGGAGATCACCACGCATGAGCCCAGGGTAACTCACCTCATGGCAGGTAAGCCGATCTCTTTTGTCATCAGTACTGGGGCCATTTACTCTACCCTTCTTGATTATGCAGGACCAACAACCCCATCCTCTATCACAATAGTAGGAGTCACAGGATCAGAATACCACCCACGGATCACTCAACCTCTTTCCTAAACCCTACAACACACCCAATTCACACCCAAATTTTTAATAATGCCTCAATGCCCAGCCCCCTTACTGGGATGGGACAATCTTTTCAAATTCAAAGCTACTCTTACCCTTAACACTTTAACTTCAGCTACAATACTCCTATTACAGGCTGCCCCCAGACCTGGCCCCTAGGGCTTCCACCTTCCCCTCCCCCTCAGACAAAGTTAATCGCTAGTATGGGACACTTCTCCCTCCATTGCTATGCACCATTCCCTTATCCTTGTTAAATTGCAGAACCCCTCTTTGTTCCCTGATGTCCCACAATGCCCTGTCATTAACAAACACCTAATAGGCTTAAAACCCATCATACACAAACTCCTTTCTTCTCATCTCTTACAGCCTACCACTCGCCTTCTCATACACCCATCCTTCTGGTTATAAAGCCTAATGGCTCATCCCAGTTAGTACAGGACTGATCCTAACACATGCCATTCCCAACAACTTGGACAGTACTACCTCAGGGGTTTTGGGATAGCCCCCACTTTTTCAGCCAGACCTTAGCTCAAGACTTATCTGAACTTCCCCCAACCTCTAGCACTTTAATACAACGTGTGGATGACCTCCTCTTTTGTAGCCCTTCCTATGAGGATTCATAGGCCAACACTGTTGCTCTCCTTAATTTCCTGGCCTCCAGGGGATATTGAATGTCCCCCAGTAGGGCCCAAATTTCTTCTCCTTCAGTCATCTACATGGGAGTTCACCTCACCCCCAACACCAGAGAAATAACAGTGGATTTACAAGACTCTAAAATCCAAACTCCCTACTCCTACCACAAATGGTGAAATCCTTTCTTTCCCAGGGCTTGCAGGATATCTCCTCATGTGGATCCCCAACTTTGGTGGCTAGCAAAACCATTTTATGTGGCAGCCAAAGGGGATCCTGCCATTCCTTTAGGTACCACAAAGCCCATTCATTCTCCCTTCCAGTGATTAAAAGCCACTCTCCTTGCAGCCCCAGCTCTATCCTTTCCCAAACCTATCTCATCCTTTTATCATATATGTCACCGAAACCCAAGGATTGGCAATCAGGGTTTTGGGACAAGAGGCAGGAGATATTTTCTTGTGGAGTATAGTATAAAGCAAATATATTTCACAGGGCCTAGTATCTTATAGTTTCAGGTTTAGCCTAACTTCTTAAAAGTACATATAAAAATGTTAACCTTGCAAAAGACAGGAAATTTTCCCCAGGCTAGTCTCTGTTGTAAAATAAAGAATTGTAGCACAGCGAAGTTGCTGGCTCAAGGACAGACAAGTTACCAATTTATATGTAAAGACAGTGGGAAATTGCTGTAGAGAGAGAATGTTTGCTAAGGTCAAGCTTTTGTTGGTGGATTGACTTAAGCTCTTGCAAATTACATTATGGAATGTCACTTTGCTTGTTTGACTGATGTTATCAGCCTATATTGTTAAACTATAACCCCACCTATGTTCTTTTCCTGTAACTTCCTGGTCAGGAGAATAAATGCAGGCCAAGAACCCCAGTTCTTGGTTAATTTCCCAAATGGAAGGAATGCTTCACTCTTGAGGGTTCTGGGAGATTAACCCCTTCAGGGCTTCTCACTGCTCAGAAGAGATGGGTTGTGAGTAATCCTTTGCAGCTCTGTCACCTGAGGGAAGAGAGGTAACAAATCCATGGGAGGCAAAGCAATATTTACCTCTTTAAACAACTAGACACCACAGCTCAAGGATGGGCCCCCCGTTTATGGGCCTTGGTGGCAGCCACCCTTTTAACACAAGAAAGCTGTAAACTAACTTTTAGACAACAGTCAAGACCATCTCAGCGATAAGGCCAGGTCAATTCTCTCCCCTCTCCACCTACAACTTATTCACCTTCCATTGAAAACTCCCAGTTTTCCTTTAAACCTTGCTCTCCCTTAAAATCCAGCCACTCTCATCCCCAAACACTCATGACCCTTAGAACACAATTGCGTGGAGGCTTTAGACCTTTCTTAATCCCTTTCCACACATGTCCCCACATCTCATTACACAGTTCATAGATGGGAGCGCTACCTCCATGCCCGCCCCCTGTGCAGGTTATGCCATAGTAAATCTAACAAGCTATTGAGTCTGCACAACTCCCAAAGGAGGTTGGGGTTATACACTGCAGAAGACGCCAAACCTCTAACAACCCCATAGCCCAGAGAAAGAAATTGATGGATCTAACCACAAAACAGGCTGCTCAATCACTAGGCCCCCACGCTTCCTCTTCTGCTCAGGTCCTTCTCATGGCCCCTACACCCTTACCCCAATACACACCTCAAGAAATAACACCTCCAACAGTTGGGGGCACAGAGAAAGGACAACTAGTACACTCTCTCCAGTTGCTATGTTGTCGCTACCACACAAGCTGAGCAAATTCTTTTAGATTTCCATAATTCAGTTCATATAGGCTATGAATCCCTACTACAACTTCTTCAGCCCTTATATTACTCTCCCCATATGGCCATGTTACTTAAGCAAATCACTCAAAATTGTCCTTTGTATATTCATTGCTCCAACCAAGGTGGCCTCCAAGTTCAGTCCTTTCCCACACACCAGGCCAGAGGATATACTCCTGGCCAGGATTGGCAAATAGACTTTACTCACATGCCTCCCCACAAAAGGACACGCTATCTTGTAACCTTAGTAGATACTTTTGGATTGAGGCTTTTCCCTGCACTTCAGAGGGTGCTACAAGCAGTAACACATGCTCTCACCTCAGAAATCATCCCTCATTTTGGCCTACCTACCAGTCACTCACTCACCTACGGGCTGCCCCCTGCAAGCCTGCAGGCCTCAGCCCCTTTGAACTTATGTACAGTAGGCCCTTCACTCTCACACCTCTCTCTTCCAGCTCATCGCCTTTAGGCCATTGTCTCCCTACTCTTTCGCTCATTAGGGATCTTCTTAGGGAACAGGCCAAACTTCTATTACCTCATCCTTTCCCCGCCACCCCCTCAGACTTTAAACTAAGCCCAGGACAGCAAGCGTATATTAAAACCCGAATCCCAAAGCCTCTCTTGCTATGTTGGGAAGGGCCTTATACAGTACTTCTCACCACCCACACGGCAGTAAAAGTACTAGGAAAGGTCCCTTGGTATCACTTATCCTTGGTAAAACTAGCACCTGAGACTACCAAAAAATCTGTTAACACCAAGCCAAAGGGGTCCCTCTACTCAACCCCCAACCCCACATCTCTTTACACTTCCTCCATTTTAGAACCCACAAAACTGAAGATCTCCAGGACCCCCACTCTTCCCCCAATCCCAAAAGAAAGATGATCTTTCCCCCGGTGATTATCTTCTCACTCTTGCAGGCCCGCTTCACGTCCTTCACACAAGAGCTACTCCAAGACTGGTCCTGACCTGCTATCGTAGGTTTGCCTTCATGGGACATGGTAAGTATATGCCACCCCATGTCCCTAACTTTTATTATCCTACCTGTTCTGGTACTTGCTACAGGATTGGCAGCAGCTGCCCCAAAGGATTGTAACATTATAGGAAGATTTCTCCTGGCCTTTTTTTGCTCCTATCAGTAGGATGCTTCTTAGCAATTTCATTGTGGCAATGTACCCTTTAAATTCTTTTGGCTCCTAACCCTTTGCATCCTTCCCCTGTTTTTCCTCCTGTCTCAATGCTCCCCCTTACCTGGAACACAGAGGATCCAGGTGCACAGGGAAGATGCAGTCCTCGGTGAATCAGACTGGTCCCCGAGTGACTCATTTGTCTCCCACTTCATGAGAAACTTTTTGTGGTCACCCCCCCCTCCCTGTCGATGCAGCCTGTAATGTTTCCACAAACGTCTCTTCACCTTCCTCTAATCTCACCTCAGTGGGGACTGTCAGCATTATGCGGGGCCTGTCTACACTCTGCCTCACTAACACCAAATGCTACCACTCACTCACCCCCTCTTCAGCCATGTCCTAAAACCAAAATATCTTTCCTTTGTAAAATTACGTTACCCTGTTTCCTGCCCCCTAAGGTGATTTCTTGCATATTCATTTGACTCATCCCTGACATCACTGTCTGGACAGATGGAGAGATGGAGACGGAACTGAGATTAACTTTGGCCCCTCCCTCTCAGGAAGTGCCTCTGCTCCCGTAGGGCACTAATCGTACCTTCTAATTGGGGCAGGGATCCTTCCTGCTACTGGGACTGGCATAACGGGCCCTGCTACTGCCTCTCAATTCTATCAGAAACACTCAGAAGAACTAAGCATAGATGGCATCTCCTCCCTCCAGTGACAGGTCACTTGACTCGTGACAGTTGCTTTACAGAACCGTAGGGCCCTTTACTTCCTTACAGCCGAGAAGGAAGTCACCTGCCTCTTCTTGGGGGAGGAATGCTGTTATTATGTAAATGAGTCCAGGGTGATCCAAAACAACTTAAACCGTTTCACTGAACCCTTGGATACCCTGGCTTATGCCCCTGTTAGAACCCCTAACTGTGCTGAGACTCATCCTACTTCTTGGTCCCTGTCTCTTTTGGTGTTTCTCTAATTTCCTGCAGGAATGTATGCAGGCTTTCACCAACCTAAAGGTGACCAAATGATTCCTGGGAGGAGGATATGAGCCCCTCACAATAAGCAACCCTTAGGGAGAGAAATACAGCCTCCCCACACAAAACCAATACCCTGCCACCTAATTGTTTTACCCACCAACATAAATCTTTTATTTTTTTCATATCTTCACCCATTTCCAGCAGAAAGTAGCTTCAGAAGAATGAGACCTTCACCCCTTTCCCCTTCTTCTTATACTTAAAAGGCAGGAATGATGAATTTTGGACGTGACCAGCGCTATTGTGCATACAATAAGCACAAAATTGCTGCCTCATCTTCCACTCCAGCACCAAGACCCTCCCCACTTCCCTTTCCAAGAAGCCTCCTGACTTAAACAGAAACAACTTTCCAGCTTCCACATCAGCACAGTTCTCCACCCAATTACATCAACCTAATTGTCCCTCCCCCACCATATATTTGGCACCCAACAGCTAATATAAACTCTTGCAACCCCATTGTTGCTGCTACCTTCCATTTTAAGGGCAGCCTTGACTGCCCCCAACTTTGGGCACAGCCCAGCAGATTCTTTTCCTTTAATAAAGCTTGAACGGTACCCGACATCTCGGCTCACTTTCTTTCACTTTCTAGTCTTCAGGAATCTGATCTGTCACATCTAAAAATGTCATTTTCAATTTCCTTAATTTCTGCTGCACTCACTATGAAGTCTATGGATGTGTATACCATGTATTTCCAACACAGAGCATTTATTTCCCTGAAGAACATCTGATGATAACTGAATGCTACTTAAAGATCTTTTGTAAAATAGAATCAATTTTCTCCTGTCTAAATTACACCTTACCTCAACTAAAATAGCTCAAATTCTTCCAGAAATGAAGACAAATCTAGTAATAATTATATCAAATGTTGAAACCAGATTAGACATCTGGATTTGAATGCTGTACCCACTACTGATTAGCCACGTAGTGTTGGACAAATGCCTTATGTCTCCAGCCATTTGTTTCCTCAGCTTAATGACATACTTGCAGTTTTCTCATAAAGATTAAATGAAATAATTCACGTGGTGGATAATTTAAATGTGGTAAGTAGTTTAAAATGGTATGTTTTCTTTTTATTTTGTTTACAGAGGGACCTTTCCATATGTGCAGAGGCTATTTAATGTCATCTTACTCGTGCTCTTACAAAAGAAGATTTAATTCTGAACATGTCATGTGGCTTCTAACTTATAATAGTAATTATAATAAACATAAGAAAAAGATTAGCAGTCATGAGACCATTATGTGTACACATGGAAAAATAATAAATGCTTTCAATAGATACACAATCATTTTGTTATTTATAGCCATTAGAATTCTAGTCCAATTAAGAAACTGCTATTGCTGTTCAAAGAATAGTATTACTATTTTCTTATCCCTCAAAAAAAGATTTACTAAGAAAATATCTATTAAAAATGATTTTAGTATTTTATTCTGCTAAGTGATAGAGGTAAAAAGTTTTAAGTGTAATAAAAAGTGTATTAGACATAACAAAAATTGCACCTATGGAGAATTCACTGTGTTCTACTAGTTTACTGCTCACTTCACAAATCAATTAATTTAAAACTCACAACAACCTTGAGTGCAATTGTTATTATCCCCATTTTACAGGTGGAAAACATAAGCACCAAGAATTTATATCACTTGTCTAAAGTCACACAGCTGGAAAAAGGCAGAACCAGTGTCAAATAATAAATGCAGCCCATTTACATTCATAGACAAATATGAAACCTTGACATTACTCTAATATCCTTCACTGTTGAAGTTTAAATCTAGTATTCCACTTTCAGATCAAAATTTTCTGATTTTTTAGCTGTCACAACTATTCATATCCCTTTTACACTTCCAAATCCATGCTGTTGAACCAGAAATAGAAAACTCCCTATGCCTCTATGTTTCTTACTATACAAATCCAGGATTCCCAAATACCATTGTGTGTGAAATGCTTCCCATGATCCTTCAACTCATCCCTAGCAAAACCCCACCTGGTAGTGGGAAAGTGGGCATTTCACATATGCTATTCCAAGACATTACTAATCTCTCCAGTTGCCTCTTACTTGAGCGCTGCCACCACCTTCATCCCAGGAATCAGAAATGTTTCATAATTCAGCAAAAATTTATCTTATACCTTGAACATTCAAAATGAAACTCTTATCTTCTCCCAGAAAACCTGATTCTCTTTAAGTAGTACTTAACTCTGAATACTATTAGCATATATTCACTTTCTCAAAATGAGATACTAGCAATCATTGTTGACACTTTATATTCTTTCATCTCCCATACCCATCAGCAATTCCTGTGATCTTACCTCTTAGAAATCTCTAGAATCCATCCTCTTTTCTTTATCTCCACTTTCCCCCACCCCCACCCCAGAACAAATTACCACAGTCTCCTACCCGGGAAATTGCAATTCAATTCTGTCAACATGTCCCTCTGCATCCACTCTTGCCTGACTCTACCAAGACAATCAGTTCACAGAGCAAGTCTAATTAGGTCAAGATTCTTACTTAAAATGCTTTAAGTTATTAACATAAAAGTTTACTAAAATCTGGTATTATCTTACATCACTATTCATTTCTGTGTTCCATCACACTGGTCTTCAGTCTTCACCACTGGACCTTTTACATGTTCCTTCCTCTGTCTTAAATTTACTTTCTTATCTATTTTCTATTACTTAGTATCAAAGTACTCTGGGAAAACGTTTCTGATCCCAGAAAATTGGTCCTTCCCCTAGTCTCATGGCACTGCGTACATATACTATAGATCTTACTCGGCCATAGTTGCAATGTTGCATGTTTATGATCATTTTATTAATTTCTACCTCACCTATTAAAAAGCTGTAAATTCCACAAGAACAGATATAGTATCATATATTTAGTTGAGAATAAAAAGCCCTTAGTAAATATTTGTTGACTCATGAATTGATTGATATCAGTGACAGAGGGGTCTTTTATTCTATCCAAAGTTAAATTTCTTTTTTCCACACTAATCTCTGGAATCTATAGAATATTATTTTTTCACCAACTTTGCTTTTGGTTTTAGCTTTTTCTTTCCAGCTCTCTTGCTGTAATTCACTTTCCTTTAACAAGTTAATATGCTTACCATTCCCCCATCCTTCCTCCTTAAAAAAATGAGAAACACCATTTTCAATCCTTTGTAACCTGTAGATATCTTTCTACATTCTATATCAGCAAATAAACATGTTCATTTGTATCTGCAGCTTAGAGCACAGTGCTATTTGTTAGAGATCGATAATACTCATATTTTGTAGAATAGATAAATTAATTCATGCATTAAGATATGTTTAACAGAAAAGAAAATTATAAAAGCAGGAATATGGTAAATTTACTGGAAAGGGCCTACTTTGCCTGAGGATTTATCCAAAAATGTAAGTAAATGGAAAGATGAATAAGGGCTGCCCATAAAAATCTCTGACCTCAAGGTTATGACCTCTGTATTTCTTTCAAATTACAAATGGAAACCATTAAATAGTGTTTTAGTGGGGGAAATTATAATCTGACTTCAGTAATAGATTTTTAAAAAGATTTAGAGCAAAAAAAGATTCAATGCTAAGGTTTCATTTATACCATATTCTTGAGTATAAATAGAATCGGTACCAGGAAATTCATCCTGAAACTGTCCAGAGACATCAGAGGTAGGAGTAAAAGAGAATGAGGTGATGGAAGGAAGAAAGGCTGGATTATTTCTACCTTTAGCAAATATTTATTGGGAGTTGACTCTTAAAGTTATCAGATGGTGCTGTTTGTGTTATTTGAAAGGAGGGCCTTAATTAAGGAATTAAAAATTAAAATTTAAAGAAAATAAGTAGTGATATTGCTTGAGTCTTTAATGATAAAGTCTGATTAAATAGGTAAAAAGTTTAAACAAACATGTAAGCAAAAAGCAAAAAATAAAATAAAATAAAATGTTGAAATGAACTTCCTCAGTTAAATATAAACAAATAAATAATATCAGGGATGATATTTAAAACATTTAAGAAGCAGAACAACATGGACACTGAACAAAAGGGGTAAACATAGGCCAGACTATCCAACTGGAGCATATTCACTCTTTATCAGACCTGTATACAACATTCTTCCCAATAGATGCCAATTTATTTTCACTCCTTCAGAAATGCTTGTAATAACTTCAGAGACTACTCTTTGAAGAATTAAATTCTTAGCATTCAGTGTCTTCTTTATTTAGCCCATTATTCTAGTCTTCATCTAAGCCAGCTGTTTAGTCACCTACTTAGATTTTGAATTTTCAGCAGATTTAAATAATGCTGACTTTTCAGAGTTTTTGCTGTAATTTAAATTACAATTTTCACCAATATTTCTTTCCTACATTATAATGTGCTTAGTATAATTGCTCTTTGGCTAAAAATGCATGGTCTAATAAATATGAAGATGATTTTCTTCTATACTCTCAAAAATAGCTTTTGAATTGGAGCTAACAAATAGAGATTTAAAAAAATGTATTTTTCTATGTAACAAAATTATATGTGTGTCTTTATGTATCTTTTGACATCTTTCCAGTATGATGTACACTGTCTTATTTTCCTATTTGCACACATGGATTATATAGATTTGTCTGTCTCTTTTCTTCTATTCCCTCAAAATACCAAAGTCTTCTGAACTGACTGCCCTATGCCATAGATACAAATATGTATTAAAACATAAACTTTTGAGCTAAATAATAATTGATTTAAATGATAAAAATACAAACACAACTAAATAAAAAATTTAAAATTCTCGCTACTAACCAACCTCCCCCAAATGTGATATATAGGTATACTTATCCTTCATTCATTCAATCATTGAAAAGATATTGATTGAGTACTTACTATAAGCCAGGTATTGTTTTAGACATTAATGAAAAACAGAAGAGACAAAGTTCCTACCCTCATGTTACCCATATTCTAGTAGGGGAAGGAAGTAAACAAATAAACCAGTGTATATTCAGATTATGGGAAGATGAGTATTATGAGGAGAAAGAAAGGTGGATAATGGGGATGTGTTAGGCAATCTCTAGGATGGCATCTAATGATCTCTGTCTCTTACCATAGTGCCCTCCCTGACTATAGTAGTTTAATACATTCTGTATTATCTAATATAATAATTTATCATTTAATACAATAATTGAATACAACATATAGTAAACTGTTACCAATATAACATGCAGCAGAAATGATCGTGTATCACTTCTGAGATCAAGTTATGAAAAGACTCCAGCTTCTGCTTGGTTATGTCCTTCCTCTGTCTAGAATAACTTGTGATCGAGAAATCCTGCTGCCATTATATATGTTAAGCACACACTATGGAAACCTGTGAGGAGGCTCATGTGGCAAGAAACTGAAGTCTTCGGCCAACAACCAGTGAGGAACTTAAGCCTGCCAAAAATCACATGAGTAAGCTTCAGAGCAGATCTGCTCCAAGTTGAACCTTCAAATGAGACTGCAGTTGTAGCTCATAGTTTGTCTATAACCTCATTAGAGACCTCGGTCAGAACCCCCACGTAAGCTGCTGCCAGATTCCTGACCCACAGAAACTATGAGATAATAAATATTGCTTAAGCTACTAAGTTTGGGGGTAGTTTGTTACACATTATTTGATAACTAATACATGGGATTAAAGTACAATCCTGGGGTAATAAAGTGTTTCTTTCTGGCCAAGTTTTATGTAGTTATTTGACTTTGAATTTTAAGGCTTTACTCAAAGTTTCCACCTCAGAAATAATAAACTTACTATCATTTTACTTAATTTCTCTCTAGTCAAATATATCAGTTGTCTCTTTAAATATAGCTTAATTAATTTTCTGATTACTAAAGTAATATGTATTCCTTACATAAAGCATAAATACTATAGAATTTGTTAGTGAATTGTTTCCCACTAGATACAAACAGAGTTTGATAACTATTTTGCCAGATATTTTTTCCTATTCATCTATTCATATATGTTACATATTCATTTATTTGATCCCCTAATAAAAATGAGACATGTTAAATATGCTATTGTCAACCTTCCTGGTTTGATTATACCTTGAACATCTCATATAAATATAACATATTTTTCTTTCCAAATGCCCTACCGTAATCAGTTCTATGAATAAACCATGATATGATTTAAAGAATCCTCTCCTGTTGCACATTTGAGTTAATTCTAATTATTTTTCTATTACAGGAAGTATTTTGTGAAATTTTATTTGTTTTTTTAACAAAATACAATCTACATAACAAAATGTACAATATTTAGAAAGTAGTAGACTTATAAGCTGTATCTTGAAAACACAGCTAGAATGAATTCAGTTGGCCATTTTCCTTGCAGATTTAACAGTTATATTTTTTAAAACATTGAATTAATCAATTCAATTAAAATGATTTGGTTATTAAAGACAATGTAATATGTAAATATTGCATTCTAAACTATGTACTTTTACTTAATAACAAAACAGTAACTGATTAATTAAAAGTTTAATTAAAAATTTTAAGGGATTTACAATTTATTCTTTATCTCTCTGTATCCCCACTTTTTTATCTGTTTCAAATACAAAATCAATGATATATTGTTATCTTAAAGAAGTAGACTCAGCTGACATTAGTGAAAATTGTTCTAAATGTAAACATATTAAATAAATTATGCCAATTAAAAATAGCACTGTCAGATATTAAATTGTGAAAAAAAGTACTATTCTAAACTGTAAACAAAGTTTACACCAGAGTTTTTTAGAAGAGGGAGAATTAGGCCCCCTCTTTAAGCTGTTTGGATCATTGACAAATTCTACCTTAGGGGTTGTTGTAGAAATCCGTCTTAACCTATGAAATTAAATGGTAAATGGATCTAACCACGACAAATTCAACTACAAGTCACCAGATATTTAAATACATTTCCACATTTCTTAGCCCTCTTCCCATTAGACAATGCCATATGACTACTTCTGGCCATTGATTTGAACAAAAGCGGTGTATGTCACTTTCAGGCTGAATATTTAAGTACTGATATATGTCCCTCCACCTCTTCAAGAGAGAAGTTAACCCTTGTTATGTTGAGCCACTGAGATTTTAGGGTTTAATATGGTATCACAGTATAAACTCGCCTATCTGCCTAATGCACTAATTCTCTTCATTACAATTTTATATTCACCAAGCAAACAATATAGTTTTGCTCGGCACCTAGCCCTCATTATTGAGAATATGTCATCAGGCCAGTATAAAAATTTCTGTGTATGTGCAGGTAGATGCCCCACTGTCAATTAATATATTGTAACAGGATTTTATGCATCAGTCTTCTTCATTTGATTAATTTTAGTCTGTCCAAAAGATAACTACTTCTCCTATATATAAAATAAGGTTTTAGAACCTAAAATACTAAGGCCCTGGCACTGAGATATGGGAATTTTTCCATGAATAGTACCCTATCCTTATGCACACAAATGCCCACGTCTATTACTATAAAATCTTTTCCTATATTTTCATTCTGCCATTGTGGCATGTAATAATCATTTAACCACCTCTTACAATATATATTTGGAGAAACATTTATTAAAATCATACAAGGATGTGTATAGACAAGAATAAATAATATATTTTCTTTTTATCCAGGTAGCCCTGCATATAATTCAACATTCTTAGGCTTTTAGACTCTTGCCCTCAAGATGGTATAAAAGCACCAACTTCAGAAATGATTCAAGTGTATAATAACACAGTTCATCTTCATGTTTTTCTTCTTCTCATGGTACAATTTAAGTATATTTTTATATGTTCTGGTCTGGGCTCAAACAGAATTTTCAGTAGCTCATTCCTCAGGATTCTCTTTTATAAGCCAACCATCATTTTTAGCCTTCTTTATATATCCTATTTTCCAGACCATTTAGCATTATCATCACTCACTACTGTACTCTCTGAATTCTTTTCATATCTTTTCTTCTTTAAAATTTATAACATAAAATCCTCAGAATAATCTAAACTTGATAAAAATAAAAAATCTCCATGTATACTGATAAACTTGCCAGTCAATGGCCCATAGATAGCGTCATTTGACAAATAAGATGTTTTGCTTTTAAAAAGTAGCACTGATAATGTGGTGCTTCAACCACAGTTTAAAAGTGCATTTGAATATACTTCTGTTTTCCCACTGATGTCAAAGTGAATCCAAAATACACTGAAATCTGGTCAGTAATTTTGGCCGGCAATTAAATTTAACATATGTGTAAGGAGGTGCCAAGTAAATGCAAGACATAATTTTAAGCATATTTATTTTCTTCTACATATTTTGAATATTATTTTAATATAATCTTAAACTTTTTATTTTAAATATATTAGTTTACTTAGTTTATATTTCTTGAAATAAGTACTTTGCTTGGTATGGATTCTTTGGTTCGATTTATATATTTTACGTTTTATATTTTTTTATTTTGATTTTCTACAAATGCAATAACACAGATATTGTACTTTGAATTTTTAACACATTCTTAAAGTTATATGCTTTTATTTATAAGGTGATAAGTAGGTCCCAAATTAAACCCCTGCATAACTATCTGATTCTTAGCCTTGGAATAATTGACCACTCAGATGTGAAATTTGATGACAGGTCTATATGCTGATCTCTTAGTAAATTTGTTAGGAAGCAATAATCTTGTTATTGTGTTCCTTATATTCTAAAATTCCATTTATAGACTCCAAAACAGTGTTTCTCAAACTTTTCTTGAAGAACATTAGTTCCTTGATATGTTTCATTCAGAAATAGGCTGCAAGGTCAATTAAGTTTGGGACACAGGGCATGCAGAACACCACTTAAGAGATTTAAAATGCACATTAATATATTTAAGACTCTAAGGAATACTAAAGTAAATAAACCCGTTTAGTTTGTTTAGCAACCAATTTGACCACATAGTTGTTTATGTGGATGTGAATGTGTGTATATGTGTATACACAAAATCTATTAATATTCCATGGAACTTGTGTATGTTATTTTTTTTTTAAAAAAAGCCATTTGCAAATGTTTCTGTAGATCAGTGTTTCACAACCTCTCATTATTAACATTTTGGGATGGACAGTCCTTTGTTGGGGAGTGGAGGCTATTGTTTTGTGCACTGTATGATCTCTACTTACCAGATTCTAGTAGCAGTCAAAAATGCCTCCAAACATTGCCAAACGTGTTCTGGGGAACAAAATTGCCCCTAGTTGAGAACTATTGCCCAGTGAAGACAATGAAAAGGTTTTTGCAGAAAATGCAAAGAGTTTTCCACCCAGGTTTGGATTTATTGAAAGGAGTTTGGAATATTATAATAAGCATTTTGGTAGAAGAGCTAAAAAAAAAGGCAAGAAGGTAGAGGATGTCAAATGCTCACAGTGTTGGCTGGCTGGTTTCTGGTTCAGAGGAATGAATTGTGGGATTCTGTCTCTGCTCTTAAATTTAGTGAAGTTTGCTGATATGAAACAACTTCACTTTATACTCAAGGGATAGAAAATCCTTTTCAATCACTTAAGCTTTATATTTCTGCTTTCTCTCCTCCCATTGTAAATATTTAAGGATTCCTTAGACCTTTCCCTAATCCCCTTCTACAATCTACCCTGATAACTTAACTACTGCCATAGCTTCAAATAATTCTACTTTCTGATAATCTAAATTAATGTGTCACTAATCCTAACTTTTATCCAGAAATTTCCGTCTGAACTGAAAACTTCGAACTCAATATATTATTCCGTAAAGCCTATTTTTTTTTTATCACCATCCTCCTGTTCACCTGTGACAAATCCATCATCTTAATTCTTCCTTCTTTTTCACCATCTTCTCCATGGAGGAGTCAAATTATCCTATGTAATCTTTTCTTTTCTGTGTGTGTCTATGTCTTTTATATATTTCCTCCTCATTTTTAATCCTGCCCTATTTCAGGCCTGTACCAATTTCAATATTTCTTACTTGGTCAGCCAGCCACCTTCTTGAATTCTTTGCTCACTGAGGCGTCAAAGGTACTTTTCTGAAATGTATCACTCTATTCATTTTTCATTCATTCATGTATACAGGAATATTTAGTAAGCATTCACCGTGTACCAGGCACAGTGACAGACACTGGAGATGAAGTGACAAAGAGAGCAGACATAACTTCTTCCCTATGGAATCTACAGTGCAATGAGGGACACAAGCAAACAACAAGTAAACAAACAGATTAATGAAATAAATGTAAGTCATGATAAGTTTTTGGAAAGAAATAAACATGATGCTGAGATAGAATGTAACTAGAGGGGTGAAAAGAGGGGCACATTCTAGATAATGTTGTCTGGGAAGGCCTCTGAGGAGATATATTTAAGTTGAAGACTTAAGGAGGAAGAGAAGGTAGATCTGTCAGTGAAGGTTTGATTGAAAAAACAGAATCACTAGCAGTGACATAAAGGGATTTCTTACAGGGATTTGAGCTCACACATGGTGGGAGCTGAGTAAACAGTCTATGCAAGCCTTCCATCTTTGCATCTCGTGCTGGAGCCTGAAGTCAGCAGGACAGAAGTTGGGAAGGGAAGATGGGTGTGAAGTAAAAACAGAGACAGACTGGGAAGGTGAAGATGGACTGGAATTTGCATCAGTTTCTCACCACCTCCAAGCTACTGACTTCAGTGGTTCAACAGACCTGCAGGAAAAACTGGAACGGTTATCATGGAGCTAAACAGGCACTTGGTTAAGGAGTTAAAGAAGCCAAAAGAGGATCTGGTAGTTTGCTAAAGGAGCTATAGAGCAGCTTCTGCCCCTTGCTAAAAAGGTGAGCTACAGACTCAACTGCTGCTGCTTGCCAGCAGATGAGAAAAAACCTATGCGAACAGCACCTGCACACAGTTCCTCTGCACAACTGTCCAAGTATGAAAAGAATATATCTGATGCTCCTGTCTTGCAAATCTCATGCCAAATATCTCCTCTGTTTACTACTCATTTGAAAGAATGCAGGGAAGACAATTCTGAAAAAATGTGATTCTCACTTAGCTAAATTGACACAATAAAATTTCACCATACAGCTAGGCAAGCAGTAGGGAAAGTACATTCTAGGAATTTGAACTAATATGTTTAAAATCCCTGCAGCATTAAAGTGTTTGATATGTTTGATGAATTGAGAATTAAAGTAGTTGAACAAAGTAAATGAACACGAGAAGAGCATGAAACAATATTGAGGATATAAGCAGGGTGGAGATTGTGCAATGCCCCATAGGTTATGGAGGTGATAAATGGTCAGGATTTTATTCTATGTCTTCTGTTTTCTCCCCATAGTAAGCCTGTTTCTTAACTTTGCATCTTAACTGCCAAAGTGGGGTACAACATCTAGAGCAGTGGTTCTAAGCTGAAAATGTACATTGTAATCACCTGGAGGGATGTTAAAAATCCCATTCTTGGGCCACACTGCCAGAAATTATATTTTTAATTGGTCTGCTCTATGTTCCTGGTGCCTATGAAACTAGATCAGCATAGCGATGGGCTCATTCCTGTTTGTGTGTTTCCATTAAAAACTAGCCATTCCTTTTCTGGAGCCCTGGATGATGAAAAGTTAACATAGTAAAGAGAGATCTAATTAGTTGGAGATAAATTATTGAGTGTATTTGTATAACATACTAAAATATTGCTAGCACCTGCTTGTATTATTAATAGAGAGAAGGTCTAGATGATCACTTCAATTTAAGATGACTTACTATGAAGATAGATTAGCAAGGCTGCTTTCCTTATCTCCTCCTTTTCCCAGCTTTTGAACTCCTCAGATATACCTGATATTTAAATGCAAAGATTCTTTGGAAACAAATTATTCCTTCCTATTGTCCACGGGCTAAAAGCATAGTCAAGGGGTACTAAAAATTAGATACTAGAAGAAATTAGAAGATATTAAAAGAAAAAGAATATGGTTAATTTATAGTTTTCAATTACAAGTTGTAAGTTTTGGTAGAAACTAGTTGCCACCATCATTTTCTACCCCCTTCGTACTACCCTACTCCAAGTGATTCATTATAACATTACTAATCTAGCATTAGATTTGGTCAATGTTATTAATCTCATAGTGGATACATATGTAGGATGTAGATATTCAGTATATAGATTTATGGAATATATTCATATGGTAGTATAGAAATAAGCAATGACATGATAATAATGTCTCTGGAGTTAAACTGCCTTCTCTGTCATTTTACTGTGTGACCTTGGACAAGTCACTTCTTGGTGACTCAGACTTCTCACCTAGAAAATAGTGATCTTAATACCCCATAGGCTTATTGTGAATTGTGAAGATCAAAATGTGTTACTGTATGATGTACTTAGAACAGCACTGGACACTATATAAATTTGCTTTTACTATGTGTGTGTATGTGTGTTCACACACATATATACCAGTATTTATATATATATACACACCATATGTATGTGCTTTTAGCATATATGTGTCTATATATATTTATAATCTCTCATATAAAAGTTCTTGGGAGATATACATAATTAAGAGTTTCCTAAATTACCAGATAACATCACAGCACATTACTCCTGAGGATCTGCACAATTGAGATATCTTAGCCTGCTCAGGGGAAGCAAGATGAAACTGCAGTACGAGCTTATTTATTCATTGTATTACTGAGAGATTTTTAGGTCTCATATGGAATAGAAGGGAAGGTAAGATTCTCACAATTGCCATGTAGCAGGATAGCATTTCAATTATTATGCTGTTTGGAAAAGGTTATGGTCTCAAAAGGTAATTTTTATTCAGCATTATTACAGAGTATGCAATTGATTCCATTCATTTTAGTACAGGGAATCAGAATCATAGATGATGAATCTCTTTTCAAAGAAAAACGCTTTCAGCTTTGGAAAGTAATTTGTGAGGCTACATTCATGTCATGGATAGAGTAAAGAATGGCAAAAGATAGCAGCCCTGCCCCATAATATACCAATGCCCCCCCCCCTTTAGTATCTCTTACTCTAAGAAGTGGTGTTTATGGGTTCTTATTTTTCTCTCTCATGTGAGAAGAACAATTGCTGTGCTCCTCTTTACAAGGTCACATTGGCCTTCTTCCTCCCCCTATGTCTCTTTTCTACTGCTGTAAATTACACACACACCCAGTGTAAATTACACTGAATCCCAGCCAGAAACAAATATCAAGATAACTGCTTCAACTAGGAAATATCTCTATGGTGGTTGTTTTACTTCAGAAGATAATGTAGAGTCAGCAAATAGAATAGTGACCTCTGATGTCCCCTGTTGTTCCAGTGGGACCACAGACCTGTGGAACCAGAATTTTAGAGACAAAAGAGACTTGAGAATTTATCTAATCAATCTCCTTATTTTATAGAACAGGAAATAGAGGTCCAAAGACGTAACATTGACACAGCAGAATGTGAGCCCCTTTCTTCCTAATAAAAAAAACATCATGTTCAAAAAATAAAATCACCGTAATCATAATTAGAAAAGACTGACAATTTATGTTCACAGGCCAAATAATTATAACAGCAAATGGAAAATTATAATAGGGAATATAAAAAATTGTGAAAACAAAGAAAAGAACTTGGGACAAAGCGGCACTACAAACACCTTACTCTGAAGACAGCCATCAACAAATGATACCAAGTACCTTGAGATCTTATTAAGAGTTTTAAATCCATTCCTGTTACTGGTTAAAAATATTACTAGTCTTTTTATTTATCTTTCCCAAATGGTCCAAAATCTAGAGACCATACATTGTAAGATACAGTTGAAGCAGTTGTGGATGCTTGATCTGAAAGAAAGAACTACTGACTACACAGTAGTGGTACTTAACATTTTTGAAGGGCTGTTTACTGAAAATAATTTATGAAAATACAGAAAAAACTAGGAGAAATAAGTAAAAGATGCCTTTTCCTAAATATAAAAGAGACAGAAAGTGAGCAACCCAATTCTAGGAATGTTCAAACAGAGGGAGGAAGACCAAATTTTAGGGACCAAATGCCAGGGATGCCTATTAGACAATGAACAATGGAAAATTTATTCAAATAACATTTGAAACCTTTCTCATTAAGATTTTGTGATTCATGGCACAAAGTAAAGGATATACATCACTCATTTTGCAGGTGCGTTGCCAAAATGGACAGTTCCAAGAAAAGAAAAAATGGCTTAAAGTGTCATATGGCCCTGTTCCTTCCTTTCTGCTTAAACAAATAATACCATTATTAGAGTTTGTTCTGGATCCATTAAAGATTTCCATTTCTACCAAACTGGCAATTATCTTAGTATCACTTACTGTGATACATAGTTTAGGCCTCAGAAACCTCTTTTAAGGCCTTAACTTTTTCACCTGTAAATTCTTGCCAAATATATTACTAGTCACACTCAATTTATCTTAATGATCTATCACATTCTGCTTCATCTCACTCTTGTAATACTTACCACATTTCATTTTAGTTGGTTTTTTCATGTCTATCAATGCCACAGGACTGGGAGCTCCTTAAAAGCAAAATCATTGTTTTGTTATTATGTTATCCTCAGTTCCTGGCTTTGTGCATAGCACATTCCTAGTGTGCAATAAATGTAGTTTAATTGAATTAATGCATGTATAAATGAGTAAATAAATAAAAATATCTTATCTGGTAACTTAGAGTGGTGCTCTGAAGGGTTGAGATCATGTCTTATTTCATGATATCTGTAGCTCTTGTTAAACTGCATAGCATGTAAAAAATAGTAAATATGACTACATGCTGTAATTTAACTGAGTTAGTCTTCAGCTTGTTTTTACTGTGTCATACCTATACCACCGTATTCTGCTACATTATGTTTTGATGTATATGCTTTACAGGTACACCTATATAAAGTGGAGTAAATTTATAATTTATCATTTATAAGATTATTATCACTTACAGTCTTCCACAGTCTTGAAATCTGTCTTCCAGGGTGTTATGTAAGAAACTAGAAATACATACATACACAGAAAATAGATTAAAAATCAGAAAATAAAGTGACCTCAACTCTAATTCATATTTAGCATGGGTGGAAAGACTCACTACAAACAGAATAGAGAAAAATCAGGTGATTTTTTTTAACTGCTTTTATGATACCATTCATTGAACAAAATTAATTGAATGTACAGCTGGTGAGGCTAGGAAGTTAAGACTTTCACTCTTCCTTTTCCTTACATAAAAATAGCAATAGTAAGAATTAACATTTATTTGGTACTTATTTTTTTGCCAGTCATTATGCTGAGTGCTAAATACAAATCATCTCATAATATTTTCATAGTAATTGAATAAAGAAAAGTATCCCTGTGTTATAGATGAGGGAACTAAGGCTCAGAGAAATTAAGCAAGCTGCCCATTGTCCCACACCTGGGACCCACTACAGGGATGGCTGTAGTCAGGATTCACACTAGGGCAGGCTGGCTCTGCAACTGGCTTCACAGAACTCCCTAGTGAACTTAGAGCTCACCTTCATTCACTAGGGAGTCTCTCTGTCCAGAGCACCTATTTCCCCAAACAATTTGCACAACTAAGCCTTGTTTAAATATACTTCACATTATGAATTTTATTGGATAAGACAGCTGAAGTTTTATTTTTAGAATTATAAGGAAGAAAATGTTACAAGCTTGGATTGTAACAAGGACACTCTTCTCCCCTCCATACTTGATCAGCCTTCAAGGTAACTTCTTCTCAAGGTTTAATTTAGACATGAAACCCTTATATCAGTTTACCTCAGGGGGCCTTTTATTTTCCATCAGAGGTAGTTTTAAAAGCACTGAGTATGGAGAAAGATGATATGTGCTGAATTCCTGGCCTGCCACTTGCTAGTTTTGTAAGTTAAGTTATGTAACTTGATTGAGACTTTATGTTCTAATCCATGAACAGAATAGGAAATATCTACTGAAAATAAAATGCATTGGACTCATTGAAGGCACCTGGTGACAGTGTCATGTGGCAACATAAGCACTAGAAAATTGTCTAGTGGGCAAATTTTGGCAGTCTTGCTTAAGATATCATTCGTTCAATCAGGGCTGATGTTCAGCCAGCGTGCCATAATAAGCCAATACTGGTGATTAAAATATTGAAATACCTGCTGGACAGTAAGTTCTTGCTGCTCTGTTTCCTGAGAGTCTTTCTGCTTCCCAGATAATTGCTTTAATCACTTCTTTTGATTCCCCAGACTTCCTTTCTGCCCAGAAAATAAAAGGTGATGCCTGACGATTTTTCCAGATCCCTGCTTTCCATCCACCACACACATCCTTTGTAACTAAACTAAACTTTTGCTATACTGGTTGTAAAATAGTTTTTAAAAGACTCTTGCTTTTAACAATATATCTTGAGCATATTAAGTGCCTCTCAGAATGATACCTTCATGGCCCTGTCAGAGAATTCAAGGTCTCTGGATAACCTTTTGAAAAAGAGAATCAGTTTCAAAGAAATAAGGGGTAGTGCAGGCAGCTGCTTTAGAATATGATTATAGACTGACTTTAAGAAAAACTGAGAGTAATCAGTGTGCTACACAATTTTCTTGACTGTTTATACTGTTCTTTCTACTACCTAAGTGGCTTAAGTTTAATGAGAATTGGGGATTTAAGCATTCAGCTTTATTTGCCACTATAAGGTATAAATTGTTTGTGTTCTTCTAAATAGTTTATAAACTCAAAGGAAGGTTTGGCACCTCGATTCCCATTGACATTTGGTTCTTGCTGAATGTTGCATGTGCTATAAAGTCATTTATTACTTTACAGCAATTTTTTTCCTCACCTCAGTCACTAATGACTCATTACTAATCCATTATGGTCCAGCTATTCAACTTCTTTATGGCATAAGCTTGCATTTTATTTTCAAAAAATCTGTGCTTTCAATTTAAACCAGAGGAGCCATTGATGTACAGATGCAAAATATGCTTCAGTAAGCTTTCACATGGGAAATATTTTTCTGCAACATAAAACTTGTTTCATTAAAGTAAAGTGAAAATGTTGACACCCAGAAATCAACTGATCAGAATCTTATTCATTAACGGATTACCATATCAAGTAGAGGTATACAAGAGAGAACAGTTTGAGCTGAAGAGAATGAGTCCCAAAAAACTTCTGATATTAATAATGATATCTGTTTCATAGTTAATACTATATTCACTTAACAGATGATCAATTATACTTTGAGAAATGAACTTTATTGAGAACACTATGTAGGGAAAGAAAGACTTTCCCTTTACTCTCTTAGGTTCAGTAGCTGGGTCTATTAAATAAATTGACAGCTAGCAGATTAACAGGAGAAAATTTATACAAATTCATTACATTTTAATATTACATGCACGGGACATCACAGGAAAAAAAAAAGTGAATACCCCCCAAATCGATGAGATTTAAGAGCTTATATATCATCTTCATAGGGGAAGGGAAGAAGGACATGGGTACCTTAGGGGAAAACAAATGATTTTTAGGAAAGAGGAATGGAGCCTTATAGGAATAGATGGGTGACATGATAGATCATGACAAAGTTTGTCTTGGTGTGAGTGTCAACTTCTAGTGTCCTCTCCTCCAATAAGAGTCAATCTTCTCTGCTTGATGAAACACCCAGGGAGAGGATTTGTAAAAATCCCCTTTTGGAATATCTGTCTTTAGATACATAAAGGAGTTCAGAGAAAGTCTCTTCCCGCCTTTACTGCTTTTCAAGTGCCTTCAGCTCAAAAAAATCAATGTACCAAGGTGGCATATTTTGGAATGGCATGTCCTAAATTCCTTCACTGTCATACTTTGGGGTTGCATATTCTCATTTCCAACAACTGAAACCAGGTATTAGAACTGAGATTCCAGCTGAGTCTGACATTCAGAGACGGGTCCATCAAGAATAAAAATGCCAATGTACCGAACATCATAATTGATTAGTTCATTGTAGTCCTGCAAAGAATTTGAAAAGGCAAGTTGACCTCAAGCCATGTTCCTTGCAGCTCAAATAACTTTTTAATTCTAATTATCTCTGCAAGATTTTAAGTATTAAGATAGTTTTCTCCATCAAGTTATATAGCTACATTATGTAATCATTAATTTTAGGTGGATATTTAATTGTAATACAAAAATGCAAGTAGATTAACTTTTACATGTTACCTCAGATAGCCCTCTGTGGCTGTGCAGTTGAGTGGACACTAAAGTTGAACTAAACAAGCCAGCCCCTTCCTCCAACCCCAAATGGAAGTCCAGAAGAAGAAGTGAACCACATGACCCCTAGCACCAAGATGGAAGCCACCACCAGTCCCCTCAGGTAGCCCAGAGTAGGAAGCCAGAAGAGGGAGCAACCCAAGCAACCCCCAGCACCCACCCGAAGCCTCTGCCAGCCCCCACCCATCACCCTAAGTAGGGAATGAGAAGAGGGAGTGACCCATGAGAACTGGCACCCAGCCAGAAGCCCCTGCCAGCACTCCCCAACTTGCTGCCCCAGCAGAAAGTGAATGATTGTCTCACAACTAGGCACTGTGACAGCAAGCATTTCTGTGCAGGTGGTCCACCACAGCCATGGCCATAGCTACGTCCCTGCAAGTATGGCTCACTGCCACAGTAACATCCAGCAAAACCCTGCAAGCAGCCAGCCACACACTACACTGCATTGACACAATTAGAGACACTGGCAGAACCTGCATATAGAGGAGGAAGTCTTTCCCCTCAAAGCCCACAACTGCTCTGCCAGATCACCAAGCATCAACGAAGAGACCCTTCATTGACCCTTCATTGTTTGCATAGAAATGCAAACAAACAAAACATGACACCACAAAAGGAATACAGGAATTTTCATGTACCAAACCACATAGAGCAGGAAACCCTGAAATGTATGAAAAAGAATTCTGAGCAACAATTTTAAGAAAACTCAAAGAGAAAAGAGAAGGCTTAATTAGAGAACATAATGAAATGAGAAAAGGTATCTAGGATATGAAAGAGGAAATTTACAAAGAGATTAATACCTTAAAAAAGAATATAGCAGAACTCATTGAAATGAAGGATTCATTCAATGAAATAAAAACCACAACTGAGAGCTTAAGCAGCAGGATAAAGAAAGCAGAAGAAATAATTTCATTTCTCAAAGATGGTCTTTTCAAAATAACCCCAGTGTGTGGGGGTGGGGGGGAGGAAAAAGGAAAAATGAATTAAAAGAAATAAAGAAAATCTAAGAGAGCTAGTAGAAAATGTCAAGCATATAAACATCTGAATCATAGGCATTCCAGAAGGGGAGGAGAAAGGAAAAAGCATTGAAAACCTACTAAAGGATGTATGTCAGACTTCGAAACTGTTTTTGTGGGAAGGTAATAATTACCATCTAAACTTGCTGAGTGTTCCAGTTGACAACCAGTGGAGATATTCAAGTGCTGGCCAATATGGGGATCCCAACCCTTGACCTTGGTGTTCTCAGCACCATGCTCTCCACTATAATGTTGATTCAAACAAAAGTTGTTGGAGTGTGCACGGAGCAGGGAGACGTCCAGCAGGGGAGGCAGAAGCTCTGCAGAGACCACATGCCCTGTGGTGATGGTGCACAACCCAGCAGCCTAGCTGAGTACATGCTGACCAGAGAGGCAGCTCCCTGGAGAGGCCCAAGACCTGAGGCAAACATGCACAAAAGGCACTAGTGGCCAACCGAGCAGACACTGAGGTAGTCATACTAAATTGGCAACCCCAGCAACATCCTAGCCAGACAATCATGTCAAACCAGTATACTATGACACTCCCTGCCACAATGACTAAACATCAAAGGAAAGATAACAGAAATATGAAAAATCAAGAAAGCACACCACCAAAGGGTAATACCTCTCAAGCTCTAGATCCTATAGAACAAGAAGCCCTTGAAATGTCTGACAAGGAATTTTGAGTGATAATTCTAAGGAAACTGAATAAGATACAAGAAAACTCAGCTACACAACATGATTAAATGAGGAAAAGTATACAGGAACTGAAAGAAGAAATGTACAAGGAAATCAATGACCTGAAGAAGAATGGAGCAGAGCTTGCCAAGCTGAAGAACTCCTTCAACAACAACAACAACAACAAAAACAAAAACACAACAGAGAGTTTAACCAGCAGGCTTGCAAAAGAAGAAGAGAGAACTTTGGACCTTGAAGATGGGATGTTTGAAATAACACAAGCAGACGAAAGAAAGAAAGAAAGGAAGGAAGGAAGGAAGGAAGGAAGGAAGGAAGGAAGGAAGGAAGGAAGGAAGGAAGGAAGGAAGGAAGGAAAGAAAGAAGAATTAAAAGCATTGAAAAAATCTAAGAGAGATATCAGACAACCTTAAGCTCAAATATCTGAGTCATGGGTATTCCAGAAGGGGAGAAAAAGGAGATTGTATTGAAAACATATTCAACAACATAGTGGCAGAAAAATTCCCTGTTATTGGAAAAGACACAGATCTTCAGATTCAGGAAGCTCAAAGATCCGCAAACATATCCAACCCAAGAAGGTCTTCTCCAAGACATGTTACGGTCAAATTGGCAAAACTCAAAGACAAAGAGAGAGTCTTAAAAGCTGCAAGAGAGAAGCATCAAATCACCTATAAGGGAGCCCCAATCAGACTAACATCAAACTTTTCATCACAAACCTTAAAAGCCAGAAAAGAATGGGATAATATATTCAAAATACTAAAAGACAGAGATTGCCAGCCAAGAATACTCTACCCTGCAAGGCTATCCTTCTGAAATGAAGGGCAAATAGTATATTTCTCAGACAGACAAAAAGAGCAGAATTTCACTACCACACAACCAACCTTACAAGAAATTATCAAGGGAGTATTGGGTTTGGTACCTGAAAAACAACTACCACTGCCATAAAATCCCAAGAAAAATCAAAACCTACTAGTGTAATAAAATTGGCATCTATGAAGAGAAAACAAACAAAAAAAAGGCTATCTACAACACAAAGAACCAACAAATACAGAAAACAACAACAACAACAACCAGTAAATCATAAAGAAAGGAACAAAAGACACTTAAGACATCGAAACAAAAATCAATAACATGCTAGGATTAAATCAACACTTTTCAATAACAAGTCTTAATGTAAAATGCTTAAATTCCTCAATCAAAGGACGTAGACTGGCTGACGGGATTAAAAAGGAGAACCCAACTATATGCTGCCTTCAAGAGACCCACCTCACCCAAAAAGACACACATAGACTAAGAGTGAAAGGATGGAAAAAGATTTACCATGCAAACAGAAATGAAAAACGAGCTGGAGAAGCTATTCTTATATCTGATAGCATAGATTTTAAACTAAAAACCATAAAAAGAGATAATGAGGGCCACTACATAATGATAAAAGGATTGATCCATCAAAAAGACATAACAATCATAAATATATATGCATTGAATGGTGGAGCAGCCAGATTTATAAAACAAACTCTATTATACCTAAAGAAGGAAATAGACACTAATACCATAATAGTAGGAGACCTGAACACCCCACTATCAATATTGGAAAGATCATCTAGGCAAAGAATGAGCAGAGAAACACAAGATCTAAACAATACACTAGACCAATTGGACTTGGCAGATATCTACAAAACATTCCATCCAACAACCTCAGAATATTCATTCTTCTCATCAGCACATGGATCATTCTCCAGGATAGAACAAATGTTAGGTCACAAATCGAGTCTTAACAAATTCAAAAAAATTGGAATTATCCCATGTATTCTTTCAGACCACAATGGATTAAAATTAGAAATAAATAACAAACAAAATTCTGGAAATTATACAAACACATGGAAATTAAACAGCATTTTACTTAATGACATATGGGTCCAAGAAGAAATCAAACAGGAAATCAAAAAATTTATTAAAACTAATGAAAATAATGATACATCATACCAAAACCTGTGGGATACAGCAAACGCAGTACTAAAGGGGAAATTTATCACATTAAATGCTTACTTCAGAAGAATAGAAGGATGGCAAGTGAACAACCTAACACTTCACCTTAAAGAACTAGAAAAACAAGAATGATCCACACACAAACTTAGGAGACTAAAAGAAATCATTAAGATCAGAGCAGAACTTAATGAAATTGAAACCCAAAAAACAATACAAAAGATCAATGAATCAAAAGTTGGTTTTTTGAAAAGGTAAATAAAATTGACAAACCATTAGTATGACTAACTAATAAAAGAAGAGAGAAGATCCAAATAAAAAAATTAGAAATGAAAAAGATGGTATTACAACTAATACATCTGAAATACAAGAAATCATTCAAGACTACTATAAACAACTATATGCCAACAAATTTGAAAATGCGGAGGAAATGGATAAATTTCTGGACACACACAAACTACCAAAACTGAGCCAAGAAGATGTAGAAAATCTGAACAGACCAATAACAATAAAGGACATTGAAGCTGTTATCAAAAGGCTCCCAACAAAAAAAGCCCAGGACCAGATGGATTCACAGCAGAATTTTACCAAACATTCAAAGAGGAATTGACACCGATTCTTTACAAACTATTCCAAAAGATTGAAACAGAGGCAAATCCCCCAAACTCATTTTATGAAGCAAACATCACCCTGATACCCAAACCAGGAAATGATAAAAATGAAAAAGAAAACTACAGGCCAATATCTTTGATGAACATAGATGTGAAAATCCTCAATAAAATACTAGCTAACAGAATAATGCGCCATGATCAAGTGGGATTCATCCCAGGGATGCAAGGTTGGTTTGACATATGCAAATCAATAAATGTGATACACCATATTAATAAAATCAAACTCAAGGATCATATGATCATCACTATAGATGCTGCAAAAGCATTTGATAAAATTCAACATTCATTCATGACAAAGACCCTCTATAAGTTGGGTACAGATAGAAAGTATCTCAACATATTTAAAGCCATATATGATAAACCCACTGCCAATATCATCCTGAATGGGGAAAAGCTGAAAGCTTTCCCTTTAAGAACAGGAACTAGACAAGTATGCTCATTCTCACCACTCCTATTCAACATAGTGTTGGAAGTACTAGCCAGAGCAATCAGAGAAGAGAAGGAAATAAAAAGCATCCAGATTGGAAAAGATGAAGACAAACTGTCCCTCTTTGCAGATGAAATGATCCTATATATCGAACAGCCTAAAGCCTCTACAAAAAAACTCCTGGAGTTGATAAACGATTTCAGCAAAGTAGCAGGATACAAAATCAATACACAAAAATCAGTAGCATTTCTATTCTCCAATAGTGAGCATGCAGAAAGAGAAATCAAGAAAGCCTGCCCATTTACGATAGCCACCAAAAAAAATAAAATACTTAGGAATTGAGTTAACCAAGGATGTGATAAATCTCCATAATGAGAACTACAAACCACTGCTGAGAGAAATTAGAGAGGATACAAGAAGATGGAAAGATATCCCATGCTCCTGGATTGGAAGAATCAACATTGTGAAAATGTCCATACTACCCAAAGTGATATACAAATTCAATTCAATCCCCATCAAAATTCCAATATTTGTCTCAGAAATGCAAAAAGCTAGCCAGACATTTGTATGGATTAACAAAAGACCACACATAGCCAAAGCAATTCTGAGCAAAAAACATAAAGCTGGAGGTATAACACTACCTGACTTTAAACTATACTACAAAGCTATCATAACCAAAACAGCATGTCACTGGCATAAAAACAGACACACTGATCAATGGAATAGAATAGAGAATCCAGAAATCAACCCACACACCTATAGCCATCTGATCTTTGACAAAGTCACCAAGCCTATATACTGAGGAAGAGACTGCCTCTTCAGCAAATGGTGCTGGGATAACTGGATACCATATGCAGGAGAAAGAAACTAGACCGATACCTCTCTCCATATACTAAAATCAACTCAAAATGGATTAAAGAATTAAATATACACTGTGAAACAATAAAACTTCTTGAAGAAAATATAGGAGAAACACTTCAGGAAGTAGGACTGGACACAGACATCATGAATATGACCCCAAAAGCACAGGCAACCAAAGTAAAAATAAACAAATGGGATTGTATCAAACTAAAAAGCTTCTGCACAGCAAAAGAAATAATTAGCAGAGTTAAAAGACAACTAACAGAGTGGGAGAAATTATTTATTAAATATACATCTGACACAGGATTAATATCCAGAATATACAAGGAACTGAGCAACTTTATAAGAAAAAAACAAGCAATCCAATTAAAAAATGGGCAAAAGAGCTGTATAGGCATTTCTCTAAGGAAGATATATGAATGGCCAACAGACATATGAAAAAATGCTCAACATCACTCAGCATTCAGGAAATGCAAATCAAAACCACACTGAGATACCATCTCACCCCAGTTAGGATGGCTAATATCCAAAAGACCGTGTATGATAAATGCTGGTGAGGTTGTGGAGAAAAAGGAACTCTCATACATTGCTGGTGGGACTGCAAAATGGTGCAGCCTCTATGGAAAATGGTATGGAAGTTCCTCAAACAATTGCAGATAGATCTGCCATAAGACCCAGCTATCCCCCTGCTGGGAATATACCCAGAGGAATGGAAATCATCAATTTGAAGATATACCTGTTCCCCAATGTTCACTGTAGCACTCTTTACAATAGCTAAGAGTTGGAACCAGCCCAAATGTCCATCTTCAGATGAGTGTATATGGAAAATGTGGTATATCTACCCAATGGAATACTACCCTGCTATAAAAAAAAAAAATGAAATACTGCCATTTGCAATAACATGGATGGACCTCGAGAGAATTATATTAAGTGAAACAAGTCAGGCACAGAAAGAGAAATATCACATGTTCTCACTTATTTGTTGGAGCTATAAATAAATAAATAAATACACAAACAACTGCAGGGGGAGGGAAGAAGACATAACAATTACAATTCCTTGAAGTTGATATGACAAGCAAAGAGATAGGACATTGTTGGGAAAGAGGGGGGAGAGGGAGGAGGGAGGGAGGTTTTGGTAATCGGCCACAATAATCAACCACATTGTATATTGACAAAATAAAACAACAACAACAACAAAAAGAAAACCTACTAAAGGAAATAACAATAGAAAACTACCCAGGTATAGGGAGAGACATGGACCTCCTGATCCAGGAAGCCCAAATATCCCCCAAACAGTTCCAATCGAAAAAGATCCTCCCCATGACAGATTATAATCAAACTGGCAAAGCTCAAAGACAAAATGAATTATAAAAGCAGCAAGAGATAAGTGTCAAGTCACCTATAAGAGAGCCTGCATCAGACTAACAGCAGACTTCTTAATGAAAACTCTACAGGCCAAAAGAAAATGGGATGATACATTCAAAATAGTAAAAGAAAAAAATTTCCAGCCAAGAATTCTGTACATAACAAATCTATCCTTCAGAAATGAGGAAGAAATAGTGTATTTCCCAGACAAAAACTATGAGAGTTCAACTACACTATAAGAAATCCTCAAGGGAGTTCTACATCTGGAATTTGAAAAACAGTAATCACAATTATGAATACACTGTTACAAATACACAAGAGAGAACAAAACCGATTGTTAAAACAAAAATGCAAATGAGAAAGAGAAGGAAACTAAATCATACTACCTTAAAAAATAGAAAAACATTGAAGATGAATAATAAAAGGGGAAGAAAAGAAAAAAAGATATTTAAAGCTTCTAATCAAAAAGCAATGAAATGCCAGGAATAAAACAATACCTGTCAATAATAACCCTAAATGTAAATGGGTTAACCCCTGACTCAAAGATAGACTGATGGATTGGATTAAAAAGCTAGACCCAACTGTATGCTATCTTCAAGAGACTCACCTCACTGGTAGACACACGCAGACTAAAAGCGAAAGAATGGAAAAGGGTATACCATGCAAATGGAAACAAAAAACAAGTAGGAGTAGCTATTCTTATATCAGGTAAAGTGAACTTTAAGTCAAAAATAATAAAAAAAAAGACAAAGAAGGCACCTACATAATGAAAAATCTATCCAACAAGAAGACATAACAATCATAAATATGTGTGCACTCAATACTGGCACACCCAGATATATGAAGCAAATACTGTTAGACCTAAAGAAAGAGATAGACCCCAGTGATAATAGAAGGTGACCTGAACACCCCTATCTCAGTATTGGACAAATCACCTAGGCAACAAATAAACAGAGAAATACAGGACTTAAACTTAAAGTTGGACCAATTGGACCTGGCAGATATCTACAAAACATTTCATCCAACAACTACAGAACATACATTATTCTTATCAGCTCTTGGAGCATTCTCCAGGATAGACCACATGTTAGGTCACAAATCAAGTCTCCACAAATTAAAAAAATTGAAATCATTTCAAGTATCTTTCCAGACCACAACAGATTAAGAGAAATTAATATTAATTCTCGCCAAACTATTCCAAAAAGTTGAAACAGAGGCCACTCTCCCAAACTCATTCTCTGAGGCCAGCATCACCCACCAAAACCAAAGATACCCCCCAAAAATAAAATTACAGGACAATATCCTTGATGAACATAGACACAAAAATTCTCAACAAAATGTAAGCAATCAGTATATAACAACACATTAAAAAAAATTATACACCATGATCAAGTGGGATTCATCCCAGGTATGCAAAGATGGCTCAACATATGCAAATTAATAAATGTGATACACCACATCAATAAATCAAGGACAAAAACCATACAATTATCTCAATAGATCCAGAAAAAGCATTTGACAAAATTCGACATCCCTTCATGATCAAGGCCCTCAGTAAATTAGGTATAGAAGGAAATTATCTCACAACACAGCAAAAGCCATATATGACAAACACACTGCCTATATCATACTCAAGGGGGAAAACCTGGGAGATTTTCCCTTAAGATCAGGACCAGAACAAGGGTACACACTCTTACCACCCCTATTTAACATAGTATTGGAGGTAATAGCCAGAGCAATCAGGCAAGAGAAAGAAATAAAGGACATCCAGATTGGAAAAGGACAAAGCAAAGTCAAACTGTCCCTTTTTGCAGATGACATGACCCTGTATATAGAAAAACCTAAAGACTTTACCAAAATACTCCTTAGAGCTGATTAATAATGTCAGTAAAACTGTGGGATACAAAATCAACACCCCCAAATCAGTAGCATTTTTATACTCCAATAATGAACTAGTAGAAAAAGAAAATAAGAAAGCAAGCCCATTTACAAAAGTCACCAGAAAAAATAAAATACCTATGAATCAATTTAACCAAGGAGGTGAAAGATCTCTACAATGAGAAATACAAAACAGTACTGAAAAAAAATTAAAGAGGACATAAGTGGAAAGACATTCCATGCTCTTGGATTGGAAGAATTAACATTGTGAATGTGTCCATACTACCCAAGGTGATCTACAGTTTCAGTGCAATCCTCATCAAAATACCAATGACATTCCTCACAGAAATATAAAACACAACCTTAACATTCATATGAAACAACAAAAGACCACAAAGAGCCAAAGGAATCCTGAGCAAATATATATATATATAAAGCTGAAGCATAACACTACCTGACTTCAAATTACACTACAAAGTGACAGTAACCAAACAGCATGGTACTGGCATAAAAACAGACATGTGGATGAATGAAACAGGATAGAGAACCCAGATATCAATCCAGGTACTTACCGCCAACTAATCTTTGACAATAGCAACAAGAACATACACTGAGGAAAAGACTTCCTTTTCAATAAACGGTGCTGGGAAAATTGGACATCCATTTGCAGGAGGATGAAATTAGACCTGTATCTCTTACCATATATCAAAATCAACTCAAAGTGGATTAAAGACTTAAATATAATACCCCAAACCATAAAGTTACTAAAAGAAAACATAAGGGAAATACTTCAGGAAATAGGACTGGGCAAAGACTTTATGAATAAACCTCCCAAAGCACAAGGAACAAAAGAAAAAAATAAACAAATGTTGGGCCCATTTTTAGGAGCAAACATTAACTGTGAGCCACATGGTGCCTATGGGTGGAGGATGAAGATGGCACCCGCGGGAAGTAGGGGAGGCATAACCCAAGATAGCTCCAAAAGGATTTTATTGGTCCTTCAGTATTTCCGCACTCGTGAACCCTGAGTGATCGCTATACTCACCATGTTAGTACAAAATGCATGCCTGCGTGATCCTTTAATTGACTGGTTAGTTCATGGAAAGCCCCTACTTGCTTGCTTATATAAATTGCAGTGTAAGGGCAATAAAGTGGAACTGCCCTGACAGAATCCCTGTCACGTCTGAGTGTCTCTTTCACGGGGCTGGGTTGGCGGGCAGCAGGCTCACTTTTCCCCAAGTTCCCTCGGTCCCAACACCAGGGTAATCCTGTCAACTCCTTCTGGTTCTGCGGGAGGACCCAGGCGTGCCCCCGCAAACAAATTGGATTATGCAACACTAAAACGGTTCTGCACAGCAAAGGAAGCAATCAACAGAATAGAAAGAAAACCTGCAGAATGGGAGAAAATGTTTGCAAACTATGCATTCAAAGAGGGATTAATATCCAGAATATATAAGGAAATCAAACAACTGCACAGTAACAAACAAATAATCCAGTTAAAAAATTGGCAAAGGAACTGAAAAGACATTTTTCAAAGGGAGACATACAAATGGCCAACAGATATGTGAAAAAATGATCAACATCACTAATCATTAGGGAAATTCAAATCAAAACCACATTGAGATATCACACCAATTAGACTGGCCAGTATTAAAAAGACCAAGAATAACAAATGCTGTCAAGGATGCAGGGAAAGGAGTACTCTTCTACACTGTTGGGGGGGTGGCTTTAAATTAGCATAGCCCCTATGGAAAAGAGCATGGAGGTTTCTGAAACAATAACAGATAGAACTACCATATGATCCCGCAATTCCATGTCTGAGTAGAAAAAAGAATGTAAATTATCACGTAAAAGAGATACCTGCACTCCCATGTTCATTGCAGCTCTGTTTACAATAGCCAATATATGGAACCAGCTTAAATGTCCATACAGATGATTGGATAAGGAAACTATGGTATATACACAATGGAATACTACTCAGCCATAAAAAAGAATGAACTTCTGCCATTCACCTCAACGTGGATGAGCTTGGAAAAAATTCCATTAAGTGAAATGAGCCAGACACAGAAAGAGAAATAATGCATGTTCTCACTCATAAGTGGGTGCTAAGAAGGAAGGAAGGAAAGATGGAAATAAGGAAGGAAGGAAGGTGAACATGTTGAAGGTCGATGTAGAATTCCCAGCTATAGCTGATTTGGCCTTATCTTCTGCGAGTTGCCTCTTACTCAGTTACAAGAAAGGAAAACTTTATAACAGTCAGAAACATATATTTGCAAGCTGAGAGATACATGTCTACCTACTTCACCCTGCTGCAGTCCTCTGGTTCCATTTAACAATTTGAATGTCTCTTTAGCCACAGAGAATTTTGTCTGTCTTTTGGGGTGTATTTTTAACAAAAGAAAAGGGAAAAAAAATTATTACAGTAATTTTAAAAAAAATTTTATACAAAAATTTCCAGCTGAAAAAAAATAATTACAGTATATAATTTTTAATTTTATACAAAAATTTCCAGCTCAAATTAGGTACTGTAAAATGAGTATTTTAACAAGTAGTAAAAATTCAAGAAAAACTCAAGGGAGTACACTCCAAAATACAAAATGAAAAAATGTACAGTTGGCATTAAGTAGAGCATATGCATGGGACATATGAGAGGGAAGTCTGAAAACACTTGAATAACTAAATGGGAGTTGACTTAGGAGATAAGTTTTGGTATCCATAACAACACTGGGCAGCAGTGCAGAAAAAAAAAAAAAAAGGTACTCATGGGATGTACTAAGAAAGCTAATGTACTTGGAGAAGCTGGACCATTTGCAAACTTTTGGATGGTTGAATGTGTAGCATGTGTAAAGGGCAAAGCAAATTGGGCATTATTTTCAAAGTCTCCCTGTGGTATAAAGGAGAAACAAATGGTTCAACTCAACAGGTGATAGAAAGTAGTAGAGGAACTTACATAGCATGATAACTTTAAGACAAATGCTTAAAAAATACATTATCCCAAGCGCCTGTTCATTCAAGTCTGGACTTCAGCCAGAGTGAAGACAAAGTTGAGAAGAAACCAGGTGTCAATGCACTAATGTGACCAGTCACTCATCTCAGCAATGTACTGCAATACTAATAAGAAAAATGAAAGTATAACCCCAAGTACATAATAGAAAACATGGACAGAAAGGAAAAGAGCAGACAAGTTGATAACCCTGAGTTAGATTTGGTCTCTAGATATGTTTTTTTTTTTTTAAGTTTATTTATTAATGTTATTTTTTACATTCTATGATATTGCAGAGCAGCTGGAGGGGAGAGGGAGAAGAGAAGGGAAAAGAAATATGGTGGGAGAAGGAGGAAGAAAGAGGGGTGGGGTAGAGGTCTGCGGAAACCCCTCATTCCTGTGGAGGAGGCCAGGGAACTTCCAGCAGTGTCTTGGTCATTGCTTGATTGGATGCAGATGTCAGGGGTGTGTGGCTGAAACCCTCACCCCCACAACATCCCAGCTCAAGAGCCCAGGGTGCTTCTTGCAGTGGTTCAGTGGTTGTCACTGGGCTGGGTGCATGTGTCAGTGCAGTGTGGCTGAGACCCTAGGCCCACTACCACTCCAGCTTGGGAGAGCCCAGGGCACTTCCTGTGATGGCTTGGTGGTTTCTGGGCTGGTTGCAAGGTGTCAGGGGGAATGGCTGAGGCCTCTAGTCCTCCCTCCTCCCTGGCTTGGTTGCCCACAGGAATTCCTATCCTTCTAGGTTTTATAGGAGTTCTTTCATGTTGTGATACCTTAACTAGTTAATATCAAACTTTGTCTCTTGTCTGTGGGTATTTTGTTTTTTCTTCCAGTTCTGTATTGGATTACCTGTTTCTACCACTTAAACTCTGCATTGGAACTAATTTGCTGTCCTTTGCTTACTTCTAAAATAGAGACACTTTCTGTGGCGAAGAGCCCTTGAGCTCTGCGGTTGAGTTAAATTGTTGCTTTGCTGCTGATTCCCTGGGGAAGGCTTTTTGTGCAGCTCAGGATTTAATGGTTGACTTTATAGGTACTTCCAGGTCTAGTGAAATCCGGTGCACCTGGGTTGCGTAGAAACACTGGTCTGGGCCTGAGTCTTTTCATCAAACTACACCCCATGCAATTCCATATTCCTGACCAGTCAGTCTCCTCTGAGTGGTCCTGTGCTGATTGGAGGGCAGATCAGCTGTCCTTGCTGTGCCCCAGTGTTTCCCTGGTGGACCTGTCTCCCCCATTGCCTGCACTCCAAACATTTCCCATGGGGAGGGCCATGCTCTGATCCCTTGTGATGATTTACCAGCCTCTAAGTGGCTCTTTTTTTTCTTCAGTTGTTTATGGCTCCTTCCTTATGTGGGTCCACAGGAACTCTATTAGTAGTCTTGCTGGCTTGGGGGCCACCAAGGCACTCTTCTCCCCTGTTGCCTCTGAGCAACTCTATCCAAATGGCACAGCTGCAGCTTTTGCCACTTCTGCTCCAAGTGCTCAGCAGCTCCAGCCTTGAAGCAGCTGGGGCTCAAAAAGGTTGTCGCACTTCTTTCTTTCTCTCATTGTGGCTTCTCCTGCCTTCATGCACTCCATAGGTCTCTCCTCCTCTTCCCCTGAGCTCTAGCAGCCTCAGCTTGGCTGTTGTTGCTTTTTAATAGGTGTAAATTGATTGATTTGTGGGAGAGAGTGATGCTGGTGACTATTCTGCCATCTTGACAGGAAGCCTGCAGATATGTTTTTTTTTTTTTTTTTTTTTTTAGGCTACTTATTGTTTTAAGCAAATAATAAATGAATTCCTAACTGTTAGAAATTAGAATATTTAGTATTAGGGGGAAAAAACCCTGGAATTTTAGCTTACTTTGAAAAAACACAATTATAAGACTGGGTTCACATTCCTGAATGGTATACAGTATTCACTATTATACTAGGGTACCTCCTCTTGAAGTCATCAGAGTCTCTATTTCATCAGCTTAATACAGTTCTGTCACCTTCATTGCTCCTATATATAACAATATTTGGGATCTGTGGTTTGAAATAGTAGTCTTCAAGATGAGTTATACAACGCCTAGGGCTCACGAAGATTTTCCAACATGTACATAGGCATGGATGGTTTTAAGAGAATCATATTTCAAGTCTTGAACACACATTTACTCTTTCCTGAAATTTATCTGCCGGAAAAGACATTTAGTGGAGGGAACAATGTGTTTTTTTAGCAAACTTTCCTTTGTACAACTGTCCATCCCAACCTCTAATGAATTTCAAATCTTACTATGTTGCATTGTCCCAGGATATTAAAGCTTCTAGGTCAACAAACTATAGGAAAGATTCAAAGTATCAATATTAGCAATGTCTGCTACAGACAAACTAACACAAATCATGTAGTTGCCAATCTTAATAACTTGAACCATGGCTTTAGAAATGGTCCATTTTCTGCTAGTGTTGGAATTTTCTGAATTTAAACACTTTGTTGAGTGCAGCCTAAAGAATATGAAAATTTTCATTTATCTATCTTGCCTCCCTACTCTGCAGTAGCTCTCTTCAGTTACTGTTTAAAAATGCATTGTTGTTGAGGAGATCCATGATAATATAGCCAGGAATTGGTAAGAAATATTGATAAAAACATTGCCTTTTTTCTTCCAGGCCATAAATTCATGGTAAAATTCCATGCCTGTATTGAGCTTGCCATTCATCCATCCATCTTAGAATTAAAATGCAAAAGTTAAATGATTATCTCAGAAATGTATTTGTATTGAAATCTGAATTCATATTTTTCTTGGCAGAAACTTAGTCTAATTTAGCAGGATTTTTGTCAAGGATGAATGCCTTTGCCATTTAAGTTATGAGACAAACACTGTTTATTAAACAGATGAATTAGCTAAATCTGCAGATATGTTTCAATAAAATATAATTTAGGCATTTATTAAAATAAAAGCAATTTATCAAAAAATATTGTACTCAATACATTCATGAAATTTCTATTTTCCCCATCCTTTTGAGTACTTTAGCTAAAATATATATACTAATTGATACTAATTTGATAGAACTCAATAAAGAATTTTGGCTATTTCTAAATAATTTTAAAAGGGGCCAGATAAAACTTTTTTACAAACCTACTAGGTTTGAGCTCTTTAATTTTTAAAAAACTGAAGGAAAAATAAGTTAGTCATATATTGATAGATCAGTGAAAATACTTTTTAAAAAAAGATGACCAGTTAGAGGATCTTAACCCTTGATTTGGTGTTGTCAGCACCACACTCTCCCAAGTGAGCCATGGGCCGGCCCTAAAAATACTTTTTAATGACATCACAATGTGGTTTTTGGAGTATAACTCAAATGCATTCAAAGGATTTGTCACATTTCTATACCAATGTTTCTTCCATTTCTATCAACTTATTTATGTGAACATTTTGCTCCCTCAAACTTATATTTGTAAAACAAAAATAGAAATAAAAGTGATTCCACATAATGTCTCATTTAATGGCAAGATTCATCTACAGATACATAGTCTGATTGAAAAATAAGCCACATTCTAATACATTCCAAGATAATCTCCTAACTCTGCTTTATATGTAATAATTATAAATATAAACACAACATATATTTATGTGGCTATAATAAATATGAATTGATTACAATAAAAATACAATAAAAATCTTTACCACTTTGAGCCTATATAAGGTAAAATTTTAAAAAACAATGAATTAACTTTAAATACATATAATTTTAATGCAGAGAAGTATAATAGAATGATCAATAAAACATTTTCAAGCATAAATCTATATTATATATAACCTATAATATATTGCACAAATTCTGAAAGCAGGGAATGGAAATTATGAATTTAGGAGAAAAAGGAATGATGACAAATTCATACTCTTGCTATTTCATTTATATTTTTAAATGTATGATAGGTATCAGATCAATATAGTATTTCAATTCCAATGGTAACACTTACAAAAGTGACCTTACAGCTTCTTTTTTAAACAGCAATATTTACAAAATGTAGGAAATGACATACTTTCATGTTACTGAAATTTGCACTGAAAGTTTAGTGGATTGAATTATTTCCCCCCAAAACTCACTGAAGCTTGAATTGTATCCCCCAAGGTTTATATATTAGAAACTTGGTCTCCACTGTGACTGTTAAGAGAGTGGGAAATCCTATTATGGTAGTTGAAAGGTGGAGCCTTGAAGCGGTGATTAGATTGTGGGACCATGCAGTAGTGAACGGATTAAAAATGGTGGTCAGGGGTGTGGGTCTGAGGGCTTTAAAAGGGGAGCCCGAAGAGTCTGTCTGTCTCTCTCTTGTTCTCTCTGCTCTGCCATTTCACAGTGTGATACCCTGCATCACTGAAGTCACCACCAAGACCCTCACCAGATGCGTTCCCTGGACTTTGGACATTCCAGCCTCAGAAACTGTAAGTGGTAAATTTCATTTATTTATAAATTACTCAGTTCCAGGTATTTTGTTATAAGCAATAAAAATGGACTAATATAGAAATATTTTTAGATACTGAATTACAAATATGTGAGGAAGTGTACAGCTTTACTTTTTGGTGGTATGCAAGAAACAATATTAGAAGAAAAGTGTTTCAAATTGAGATTTGAGTTTCTTTGGCTACCAGATCTCATTGTTGATAAGTTAGAGATTTTTTTAGTGTCTGGTCTTGTCACATAGGTGTCTGAAGCAGTGGTACAGAGTACTTCCTAATTTGATCATAAGTGACTTAAAAAATGAAGCAGGACTGAGTATTGGTGAGAGGTCCATCTGTGAATGGCTGTGGAAGGCAGAGTCTAACAGGAGAAGTGGATAAAAGCTACACAAAGATATTGTGACATCAGATTGTGAAGAAGTTTAAAAATCAGACAGAATTTTAGAGTAATTATACATAAAAAGTGTATGAGTACTCTAAATAAGCTATCTCAAAGAAACGTTGAGGAGGAAAAAAACGTAAAAGTCATTACAGTGAAGATACATGATGTTTGGGGGAAACACTGTTCCAAGTGTTAGGTGAAATAATAGGACTAAGCTAAATAATTCTGCTACATTGGATGATAATAGATCATATCATAATGCTAATCATGATGCTAAGATGTTAAGATTATATTAAAAATCTACAATTAATATTTAAGTTCACTATTATAGTTAATAGCAATTTAAAGAATTAGGAGCAGACCGTACTGGAAAATATATAAGAACTTTAAAAATTGACAGAATAATACAAAATTTTTAAATACATATATTTAGTCCAAAACTGCATTAACTAAAATTTACTTTGTGCTTGCTACAGACTAGGCACTCTTTTAAATATTTCTCTGCACTCACTCATTATAACAACTCATTATCTTTTCTAATCAACCCTCTGAGAGAGGTACTATTACACATATTATAGCAGTTATTTTAAAAACATAAAATTGGGACATAGTCCATGAAGAAGAAAATACCTAAATTAGTAACTGTTCATCAAATCCATAAAATAGAAAATCTGTAAGATAGAAAATTTTTTCATCAAGTCCATAAGACAGAAAAGCTTAAAATCTGTAGCTTTATAAAACTGAAAGGTAAATTCAAGCTTTCGTAACACAGTGTCTCATTTTGTCAGTGAAGCAATTGAGCACTGTTTCTAGGCCAGAAACAAGACCACAGTTGGATCAAAGCTCTCCTGACTCCTCATTCATTGCTCTAATATAACAATACATTTTATTACTAAGGTCAGGAAACTAAGACCCATTTCAAATAGTGGCTGTGAAAAGTAAATTGGTTCATGTACATAACACACCTACAACAGTGCCTGGTATATAATTAGCACGTAATCAATTCGAGCTAACATTGTTAAGTATGCTAGTGATTACCTTTTTTTCTCACCTCAAAATATTTCATTTCTTCTAAAATTCTCAGAATTTTCTCATGTTGTTTCATCATCTTTAGGCTTTAAATCATTTTAAAATATAATTAATGACATAAATGCTCAAAGCCTCAGTTTTTTTTGCTAATGACCTAAAAATACTAACAATTATTTGAAAATGGTTTTGTACTGTTAAAAGTTGAAATTGGGTGATGCTTGCAAGCACTGACCTGTATTTCTGGCAATTGATTATTATGTCTTAATTTAATGATGTTTTAAACCTAGTCATCGTGTTCTTTGCCTAATAATGTATGCAGGATTAAAGTTAACCCTGAAGCGATAATACATAACTTCTCTTTCTTTTCTGGTGTAGGATATTTTTCTGTTGCACAACTGCATTGTCAGTGCAATGATGTTAAACATGAAAGGAGATAGGAGACTTTGAAAAAGAGCGTACGTACTTTGGGGGTGGGTGACTTTTTAGTTTGAAAAAGCCCTTATCAAACTGCATGTATCCTTAAAGAATACACTCCACTTATACCCATTAAGAACCTGAGCCCTAAGGAAATGTGATTAATCCTAGGTCTAAAAAGGAGACCGGGTCTATGTTGTGTATATGTGTTAGAAAAAACAGAACAGTTGAGTAATTTACTTTTGAGTAAATTAATAAGATGTTTTAGAATAAACCAAATACAAATTAAAAACTTTAAGATACATTTAAAATTTACACTTTTGGTTTACTGAACAAAAACACCCAAATATTCGTAAACATAAATCAACTGAAAATTTCAATTCTCATACAGATTATTAGCATCATAAAACATAGATCCTCAGCTCCTTTCATTTTAGGGTGAAGGGTGGAGTCAGGTAGTTAAGAAGAGGGAACTCATGTAATATCTAAAATATCATTTTGTGGCCAGGAAATTACAATTCCACTACTAACTTTAGTGTCCCATTGTAAATATATATTCCATCTCTTTGTAATTATTGTTTGGTGAAAAATAGTGGCTTGTATTTATACTTATTAAGAGTTTCCTAAAACATTCCATGTAAGGAATCAAAATTCTGTAAGTAATTATTTATGGGAAGTTTTCCCACTGTGAGTTCAGTTTGTGCTCCATAAATCTGGAGTGTCTCATTTTGCCATTTACGTAATTGACATTTACCACAGTGGTTAAGTATTCAGTTAGAATGCTCACAGTACAGTCCTGTCAGCTTTAAAACTATTGGACGCCAGGTGCTGCTTGTGGGAAATTGTGTTTTCAATAAAATATCCTCCAACACGAGCAGCTGTGTTTTGTCAAGAAGTTTCAAATCCATAACATTCAGTTCCTTCCTCCCTTCCTACATCCTACATTCACATGCCAAAATATATGTCTGGAAAGAAAAGGTTCTTGCAGAGGGAGACAGAGAGAGACGGAGAGGGGAAAAGAAAGGGAGGGTAGGGAGGGAGAAGAGGGAGAGAGAAAGGGAGAAACAAAACAGACTGTAGTCAACTCAGAGCATTTTCTCCTGAGCTTTTTATAAACCTTGTGTAGACAAGAGAACTAATGACAGTGGTTATTTTAATTCATGAGCTCCTTCTACTCTTCAGAAAGTATTGCATCATTTGTAAATTTTAAAGATTATGAGGGATTTTTCTTACATTAAAAAATTAAAATTAGTCTCACTTCTTTGAGACTAATTCAAACAAATGATTACATATTTACATTAAAATATAAGTAAGATCCTAAGGAATTGAATTTATCTTACTATGGCCATTAGTAACCTAAATCACATAATTCTTATAGTCAAAATAAGAACACTTGCATGTCTTCATGTTAAGCAATTTTTTTCTCTCCTCCTCTTGTTATCTCGTCAGCCTGCTCATATTTAGCATTTTCTCTCTCTTTTTCTTTATTCTTTTTGTTTACATTTTACAGATAACAGTGATATGAAAAAATATTGAAATTTTGAAAAATACACACTAATTTTTATCAAAAAATGCAATGAGAACTTCCAGTTAAGGAAGACAGAATGAAGGGACATATTTATGTTTGCATCATCCCCAAAATCTGGCTAAAATGATAGTAAATGAGGTTTAATTTTTTTTTTTTTTTATGTCATAAGCACTTAAAAGGTCAGGGGTCAAATAGTTGTAGGTCTTGGAGACAGCATCAAAGATGGCCTTGGTGAAGTTGCCAAGGGTAGCAGTGCAGCCCCTGGCTAAGGTATGGCAATTAGTACCAGCCATCAGCAGCAGCTTCTTGGACACAGGGGCCAAAAAGATGCCAGTGCCTCTGGGGTCAAGGATAAGGCCACCAGCACAGAACCACAGTGGCCTGTCTGACCCCTGACCTCTGGTAGGAGACAGTGCTCACCAAGTCTCCCTATCAGGAATTCACTGACCATCTTGTAAAGACCCACACCAGAGTCTCCATGCAGAGGACCAAGCCTCCAGCTGTGGCTACAACACAGGGTTTTTATATAAGGAAAAATAAAATTAATTAATTAAGACTGTTAAAAAACAGCAAACAAGCACTTAAAAGAACAGGAAGAATAGCAGAGGAAACATCAAAGTAACTGTAGAAGCTGGAAAACAGATGTGTGAATGGTAACTGAATTAACATACCCAGGGAAGCCCAATCCTAAATCTCCATCCTAAAGCCATGCTGCTAGCAATAAAGCATCCCAGGTTATACCACAGACACAAATCTTCAGGGATTTTTAAGCATCTAGTATCTCTCAGAATGGGGGTGAAAGTGAGGCTGAACTAAATCAGGACAGTTCAAAAATTTAAGAAGTACTTAGACACCTAAGACCCTCCCCCGCTCTGTACTGCTAGGCAATTTGTCTTCCTTCATACTATCAGAGGTCTGGAGTTTTATTCTCTACAAAGAGTAAAATGGAAACCACAGGTACAATTAAAGGCCTGGGTATATGTTTTTTGTTTTGTTTTTTTTTTTTTAATTTTATTTTGTCGATATACATTGTAGCTGATTATTGCTCCCCATCACCAAAACCTCCCTCCCTTCTCCCTCCCCCCCTCCCCCCCAACAATGTCCTTTCTGTTTGCTTGTTGTATCAACTTCAAATAATCGTGGTTGTTATATCTTCTCCCCCCCCCGTTTGTGTGTGTGTGTGTGTATGTGTGTGTGTGAATTTATATGTTTGAAAAAGGGATGATTAAAATTTGTTGGTACACATAATGTTGAGACCCACAGTTTTCTCCTCTGCTCCTTCTAAGTGACTACCAGAAGACTGGCAATGGTGCATAATTTCCAGGCATAAGATTAGAAGAATCTTCTGTTGGGAATACGACCACCCTAAGAATATAAAACCTACGATAAGGATTCCCCAATGAAACTGCACAGCCAGAACATCCTAAAATGAAGCTCACACTTAGCAAGCCCTACCCCACAGGCACCCAATCTCTTATCACGTTTGGTGCCCAGTATTAATTATGAGAATGTAGACAAACTTTATTAGATATTCCGGTTAAGATGAAACAAGCAAGACAACCATAAAAAAGAACTTGAAGGAAGCAGAATTGAGAAGAAAATTTGGAAAGAACTACTACAACTTTTGTCAATACAAAAAGAATATATCTGTAAGAAAATAACAAGATGCCACTTAAAGTAACACAGATAAAAAAAACTCTGATAAGTTACTAATATAGTACAAATGAAAAGAAGAAAGATAAAGTTGAAGAATTTTCTGAAAATAGAACAAAGAAAATTGAAAATTAGCAAAGTAAGAAGAAAATTATTGAAGAACCATTTCAGAAGTTTCAAATATAAATAACAAGAGTTCCAGAGAGATAAACTAAAATAGAAGAGAGAAATATATAAAATAAGAAATCCTAAAATGTCATAAAAACTGAGAGACTGAGTTTCCAGATTATAAAGGACCACTGACTCTTCAGTAAAATAAATTTTAGAAGACCAATTTTAATACTTATCACCCTGAAATTTTAGAGCACAATGAATAAAAAACTATTATAAAATCTTTCAAAGACAAATAATAACATTAGTCATTAATATAAAGAATCTGTAGACAGAATGACATGAGACCTCTCAACAGCTACACTGGAAGCTAAATGAAATATAGTCTTCAAAATTCTAAGGGAAAATAACTTCCACCTAGTATTATATATCCAAACAAATTATTAGATGAGAATGTAGACTAAAGACATTTTCAGTATGTAAAATTTCCCTGAGTTACCTGTGTCACTTTTCTCAGACCCTGAGAAAATATGTGAGAGTAAATTTATAGGCTTAAATTTTGTATACCCAACAACCTTCTTAAACTGCAGAGAAAATGAAGTCAAATTACTCACAAACTGTACCTCTATCCATAAGCTTAAACCAACAATCAAGTATCATTATTTATTTCAGAATTATCATTAAATGATGGAAAAAAAACCTGATCCTTGTTAAAAAGAAAATTATGCCCATGAAGTTGACAAAAAACAAACAGTGTGTGTGTGTGTGTGGGGGGGGGGAATTGGCAACAAAATTGTGGAACTTTTCCCTGATATTAATGAAGAATTGAATTTTCTGAGATTGAAAGGGCCTACACTAATTTAGAAGAAAAAAATATTCAAAATCACATATGCTGAGACAAAAAATTGAAGTTCAAGGATAAAGAACTTTTCAAATATTTAGAGGGAGAACAAAGGGAAGTCGCACCTCATTGTTCTCCAGAGCCACAATGACCCACGGCAAATCCCTGAAGGCAATGTAGCAATGGCTATAAAATTCTGAAGGCTCAAGAAAGGTGTGATAGCTTTTAATTTTTATTTTATATCTTTTGTGCAATTGGAATTTTTAAAATATGTGCATTTCTAGAAGTTTAAAATGATCCATACATGTTTATTAGTGCAGAATTCTGGACCTGTATTTGTAGGCTCAGCTACATGTAACAAAGCAAAACTAAAATTAAATTAAACAAACAAGCAAACAAAATTAATACTGGATAAAAAAAGTTAGTTGTTTGTTTATCTCTTGAAGCATTTCAATCTAGGCCTTTTTTCCAGAAACTAGATTTGTTGGAAAAATGCAAAAATAATTTTCTCATAAGCCCATTTTGTCCTTGAAGTAATATTTTATCTTTAAAACAATATTTGCTTATTACACCAGTCTGGCCTCTGATCAGCACTTGCATTTTTGACTTCTGTAACCAAGTTTGCTTATCCACAAGGCCACATGAATTCAGCCTAGCTGTTAATCAACCACTTGCATTCTTTGCTTCTGTAACCCTGCCTGCTTATCTGTGTATATGAATTCTGAGAAAGCAAAACTTAAAACCCGGAAGAGTTTGCCTATATAAAAGCCCTGTAAGACCTAAGCTTGGGGTCCAGATTTTCAAGCAAATAGCTTATATGGGCCCACTGGCATAATAAACTCCTGACTCTCCAACCCTCTGAGTATTCAACAGCTTCCTTGCTGAGTCTGTTTCTACAATGGATTCATACTGACTTGATATTCCAAAATAATTTTCTTAAACTCCATCATCATGTCTAAATTCCAGATAAGGAAAGTGATAAATGGAAATCTAGTCATTATTTTTTAAGGATACTTCCCAGAAATACCATAAAAAAGATGTTGCTGGTCAAAATTTAGTAACCCTTATTGCAAGGGAGGCTAGGAAATATATAACCCTTACATCTTTTCTAATGGACCTACAGACTTCACAGTATTCTATTTTAATATAGTATAATGCATAAAATATTTTTATAGTATATTGCTCAGTGGAAAAAAAAACATTATATGCTGTGCTGAATAATATGTGAAAATCATGTCTGCAAATTGAATAATGATTGATATATAATCATGAAAAAGTAAAAATACTATTATTGCTGGAGGTTATGCAGTTGTAAATTAATTTTTTCTTTTATTTTCTTTCAATTACATTTAGTGTTCTACAATAAATATTTTTTAATGTTTTCTCAGGAGGAGTTGGAGAGAGAAGGAAAGAACCTTGAAATTTCAAATATTTGACTTTTGCAAGTTAATGAGTAAGTCTTTTGGGGGCAGTGATTAGTCTCAGAGCGCTTGGGTCATTGAAGGTCTTCACATGAAACAAAGAGAGAATATTATACACTGAACCCTCTTCTTTATTTTATTTTGTTCTTTTACATTTTGTTCTATAGTTGTGAGCAGTCGATATTTTAGTAGGAGCTTAGGAGGCATTATCCGAATCATTTTAGCTCTTTAAAGATTGCTGATAAATTACTTATTTACTAATATCAGTAAACAGAGGCCTTTCTAACTATATAAACCTAATATATTTCTCCTTTTTACTAGCTTAGAGAGAAAAGAAACTTCTATGATTTCAGGTTCTCCAGAGTCTGCCTTTCCCATCATATAAGTAAAAAGTTATCATTGTTTACCAGCACTTGACACCTCCTTACCTGGAGGTCATATGAGGATCTACACCCCTTTTCTCATAGCCATATAACTAATTCTGATTGACAGTCTGTGGGTGGAACCCATGTACCTCACTTTCTGACTGGAAGACTTAATTGTCAGGAACAGCACAGTCTCACTTTCCCTGCTGGGGCGATAGTGAAAGACTACCAAATACCTCAGAGGAGCAAAGTCCCTAGGAGCCCTTTTGGACATGCGTATTCAGTGAGAAATAAAGCTGTGTTATATTTAGCCACTGAGAATAGGGGGTATTTGTGCCCACAGCATAACCCAACCTATCCTGATATAAAAGTCTTGATATGTAAATCAACAACTATGTTGAAGTTAAAGTTTGAATAGCCTGAGGGGACTATGTTTGCTTTTCTGCATATTAAATTTCAAATTATCTATAGCAGTTGCCAAATCAGGACTGTTTTATTTTTTTTCAAAGGAAGTAGCATGAATGCTAGAATTTTAAGTAGATTTATGAATTCCCCTTGTTATACAACCTTGAACCCCACTTTCATTAAAATTTATGGATTATTTTCTATGGTACAAAATATTGTTATAAAACAAGCTTAAAACAGAAAATGCCAACTATTTTTTGCATTTTTTTCTCTTAATTTTTTTCAGATGTTTGAATTTAAGCAACAGGGAATTAGGGGGGTCAGTTCTAGTTTTAAATAACTATATATTTATATGTGTATGTACAAATGTGTGTATGTGTATTTGTGTTTGTATATAATTTAGGTTTAATCTACAGAATAATATAATACATTAGATTTTAGGTATTCAGTTTGTTGAGTTCTGACAATTGTATAACAGTGTGATCACTATCCAAAACAAGATAAAGAACATTTTCATCACCCAAGAACATTATCGTTTTTACGGTTTAAAATAAATCTCCCTTTCTCACTCTCCGGGAAACTACTTTCTAATTTGTATTATGATAGATTAATTTTTTCTGTTCTTAAATTTCATACATATGGAGCCATAGAATTGAATTCTTTTGTTCCTAGCTTTTTTTGCTTAACATAATGTTTTTCAATGATCTGTGTTGCTGCATTTAGTTAATTCATTTTAATTGTGGAGTAACATTCCATTGTTGGGATATAACATAGTGGGTTTAATCTTTTTCCTGTTGATGGATATTCAGGATTATTTCCAGTTTCCACCTATTATAAACATTTTTCTACAACTTTTTGGCAAAATATGATTTCATATATCTTAAGTATCTAAGTGTGAAATTGCTGGATCAGAGTGTAGAAATGTATTTAACTGCAAACAGTTCTATAAAGAGATTGTATCATTGTACATGCCTGTTATGGATTAAATTGTGTACCAGCAAAATTTACATGTACCTCAGAATGTGACCTTTAGAAATATGGTTATGGCAGATGGACTTCGTTAACATATGGTCATTACAGTGGACCAAAACTCAATATGCCCAGTGTCCTTTTAAAAAGGGGGAATTTGGACACAGACATAACAACAGAGGGAGAATGCTGTATGACCGTAAAGATGGCTATCTACAAGCCAAGGAGAGAGGCCTGGAAAGGGTTATTCGCTCACAGCTCTCAGAAGGAAACAACACTGCCTAGACCTTGAATTCAGCCTTTAGCTTCCAGAACTGTGAGGCAATAAATTTCTGTTGTTTAAGCCACTTAGTTTGTCATACTTTGTTAGGACAAACGTAGCAAACTAATACAATGCACTTCAGCAACATTTGAGAGTTCCAGTTGGTCAACATGCTGAATAACATATGGTATCATTAGCTTTGTTTCTTTGTTTTCGGTTAGCCTTTCTAGCAGTATGAATAGCATCTCGTTGCTTTATTTTGCATTTTTTTGATGACTGAAGATGTTGACCATATTTTCATATATTTATTGGCCAGTCACTTACTTTTTGTGAAGTATCTCTTCACAAGTTTTTTGACCTTTTTTTACTTGGTGACCCATCTTTTTATTGTTTATTTGTAGGACTATGTATATATTCTGGATAAAAGTCCTTTTTACAAACTATGCATCATGAATATATTGCACAGTATAGAGACAATCCTTTAACTTGTCTTTTGATGAGAAAAATTTTTTTGACTATCTATGAAATATGATTTATCATTTTTTTCTTTTAGTGTTAGTGACTTCTGTATTGTGTCCAAAAATTTTTTACCTATAGGATAGCCAAATTTAACATATATTTTTCTAATATTATATGTCCAGTTTCTATACGAGCGAGAGGTAAGTTTTAGGGGGCCTCTGCCAAGCCAAATTATTTCTTGATAAAGGTTAATATTATGAAGGGCCAGAAAATTAAAATATAATTTAAAAATTTTTTGAAAATTATTTATAGGCAATTTACTAGATGTATTTTAAAAGTAAATTTAATCATACTCAACATCAAAATTAATTGATTTAATTTTAAAATGAATGAAATTCTATTTAAGGTTTCTTTTTCTTTTTTTTTTTTAACTAGAATGAAGAAAATATATTATTTTAAAGCAATTCAGTCCCTTCTCTTCTACAGAAGGTTTTTATAGAGTTGGCCATATCCAATCTGGACAACTAGCATAAGTAGAAAGATTCTCTTCCTTTATCTGAGTGCAAATTTATAAGCATTAAAATTTTACTATGATAAATGTGGTTCAACTGTAATATAAGATGGAAAAACTCAAGTTTAAAACCTGAATTAATTTTTATTACAGTTCATTTATTTATGCTCTCTCAGTAAACCATACAAGTAAGCAGTCCCAGAACACTTCAAAATGCTAGTGGCAATGGGATGGATGATGTCCACAATTTCAATGTCAGAGATATCAAGCAAGTATATCAAAGATAAATCACAATATACAGACTTATTGGATAGTGATTTCTTCAAGTCCATTGTTTTATGAAATTCTCTTTCCAACTTTGGTGATTTTAGTAAACTGACGTGTTCAATTTTGATCATAGATTGAGGATATATAATTTACTTTAAACAGGAGGGCTGGCTTTACCTCTGAAATTTGCCATTATTTCTAGTCATTAAAGGCATGAAATTTTACAATTCTATGTGTTATAGGTCATGAAGAAGTGAGTTTATTCCATGGTGGAAGTGAAATGATTAGATGACAAAGTACCCTATAAAAGTAGGTAAATCTTAAGGAAGTGGTGGATTTGGAAGAAGGTGGATAGGTGTTAGTAATTTTCACTTTTAATCTGTAGGAGAAAATCTGAATGTAAATATTATAAGAAAAATAGGAATTGGAAAGAAATAAAATAAAAAATGAAAAAAGGAAATTAAATAGAAATGAAAGACTGATACACACAGATATTTGGGTTCAAGATGTAGTTTAGTACCATCTATATAGATAACAGTTGAGGCTATGAAGATGAGTGATATCTCTATTGTAGAGTAGTAATTAAGTGACTTTAAGATTAGAAAGGAGAGAAAAATTCAATGTAAAATAAAAAGGAAATGGAAGTAAATGTACTTAACTTTAATAGAATAGCCTCGTGAAGCTGAATGAAGAAATGATTTCAAAAAAAAAAAAGGTAAGTACTTAGGAATAGTGCTACTGTATCAAAGAATATAAGAAATGTGGTGGTATATACATGTGGATATTTCAAATAGTTTGTGGACAAATAAACTTGAAAGACAATACAAATCTTCGCATGAACTTTTTAGAAGTACTATCATATTTTTATGTTACTCCGAGTAAAAACAACCTTTCTACTTCTGGGTTATTCTCAATTGTGCATGCCTTAGTGGGAAACACTACTAAATCAGAAGAAGCTAATTAAACCTTCTCCCTGCTTTGTGGCTGCCTGGAGGGTGGATACTCAGACTCTGATAATTAAATGCTCATACCTCCAGGTCTGAATCTTGGAAAAGTGACCAAATAAAACTGGTATGTGGAGACATTTTTCATGCAGTACTGGCAGTCAGCACTGTGAGAATTCAGCAATGCAGACAGTGATAAGTGCTCATTGGCATTAGTGCCAGCAGTAATATCCTATCCAGACTTTCCCTGAGGCATGACACTGGCTCTCTTTCCTGCTACCTAGATGATCTTGGTAGTTGCCCAATTTCTGAGACTGTTTTTCCAGCCTTCTGTTAATATTATGAACTACCACATATCCTTCCAGCAAATTCATTTTCTGTTTGAGTTTTAAAAAAAATATTCTGGGAACTTCTGTACTATTCTATTGAAAGAAGATGGATACCCACCTAAAATTCGGTTCTATGTCAAGACTGATGTCAATACACACACACACACCAAGAAGATATGAAGAAGTTCATTTCTCACATCAGGAGCCTTGCTGAGGAGGGTGTTACTGGCTCCCAAACTTGTCAGAAAATGGTTTTAGAGAGATAGGAGGCGAGACTGGCTTGACTTTTATTGTGGTTAGGCTATGGCTGGGTGACAATTTCCACCTGCAGAGATCTAGGTTGCTTTGTGACATTCTCGCAGGTACCAAAGGAAATAAACATCTGGACTTTATATCCCCTTGTCCAGATGTGGAGCAAAAGGGGAAGTGGAAGGGTGGGGCTTAAAAGCTGTGAGCAGTCAACCACTAAAAATGGTGTTAGACCCTGTAGTAGAGAAAGTATTAAAAAATAATCCAAACCAAATCAATGAGAGCCAAATTTTAATGAATACCTTCTAAGGAAATACAACTGTTGCCTCATTGTATATGGATATCTGAGAACATTTATTTAAATATGATAAATGGCAAGTTAAGTGGCTTTGGAAATAGATAGATGTGAATTAAATTCTGATCCTTCCTTATATTAACTAAGTCATCTTGTACCAGTTATTTAGTCTCTTTAAGCTTCAGTTTCATCAAATGTAAAAAAGTTAGCTACCAGCCTTGATGGGATCATGTGAGGATGCCTTCTTCTCAATCAGGACTCACAATAGCATAACCCAATAATTAAGAATCTCATCTCAGGAGTCCCAAGGTCTTCATTTAAATTTCTGCTCTACCATTCACCAACTCAATAACCTTGAGCCAATGATGAAGCCTCTCAAAGAATCAGTTTCTTCATCTAACGTACAGATAACAATAGTGGTTAAAAACACTGCAGAATAAATGTGATCAGACGTTTGGCTCAGAATAAGAATTCACTAAATTTATCTTGTTAGTATTCCATCTACCCAATGCACCTAACTCCACCATGCATTAACAAGAATTGCATAGTTTACCGAAGATACCGTGAGGATGTGGGGTGAGGTTTCATGTTACACACCACTCAGCAAAAGCTTAATCAAATTGCCTATTTCATGGCTTGCTTCTTCTCCATTAAGTTATTTTCTTGTTTCCTCTCTTTCCCTCCACAGACACTAAAATCATCCCACAAATTGATGGTTATAAATTAGTTCTTAGTGTTTACTCCAATATCATAGTCAGTCAAGTAAAAGCCCAGAGGTCATCACTGCACTCACAATTTGTTATCCTGTGATATGCTCACATCATTAGTGACTTCTTGTATTATTAACTCAACAAAGCATGCTTCTGTTTAAAAAAAGATGTCTTCTAAGAAAATTGATGTCTAAATATTGCCATATAGGAATTATATTTGCCTCATAAGCTTGTGGAGGGAATTAAAGTAGGTAATATCTATTAAAAATCTACTTCAATACCGGGCTTATAAGAGGTGAAAGATTCATATTGGTAATTTATATTAGTTACTCTAATTTGTGTTGTACATCAGAATCTATTTCATATTTTCTCAGGATAGTATTTAATCTTATAATAAATCTGACATTTTAAAATACTGTTTGTTAAAATTTCTTTCTTACTTGTGGTGCTAAGTTATTTACCAAAATTCAAATGCCAATTCAAATTTTGTGCAAATCAAGGCAAAATGAAAGAACAATTCATTTAAAACCATGCGAGGGCTACTCCAAATTAATAAAATATACTATACTATCATTAGGGGCCTTTAAAATCTTCATTAGTGTTTCAACTTTTCTTTTTCTCTTTAGATCTATGAAATATATATTAACTTGGAAAAGAGTGAGAGAAATTTTCTGCTCCTACACAGTGGAAAATATTTTGAGATTATGAAATGCTTAGTTTATTTCTTTGTCTAATATACACTGTTTTTATGCTTTCCAGAACCTCTAAGTGAAAACTGCAAACAGAATATGTAACTTGTTATCCTTTAAATGTTTTAAGGGCTTCTTTACTTATTTCTTGTTTTAAAATAAATTGAATAATGTTCAGGAATGTTTGGACACAGTTTTTTAAAAATTATAACTTCCTCCCCCAAACAAAACAAAAAAAGTTAACACATTCTCTTTCTGAAGGTTTAAAATCTCTACTATTTGTGATGCTAAAATTGAACAATCTTAAATAAAATCCCATATTCCTTTTATGCTCCCAAAGAAAGAAGGCAGAACAGAGAAACAGAGTAACAGAGAAAAAGGGGAGCAAAGTTTCTTTCATTGATAACATATGAAAATGCACAATCTCATCAACCCTAGGAAGAAAAAAGAAAAGGACCAGGTAATTTTCAGAAAGAAAAACTATTGATATTGACATACAAGGCCATTGGATCAAGCCTGAGGAGAACATTCAAAAAGATTAAAGCTTTGACAAGAGATGGGTAAGGCAAGATATTTAGTGGGCGATTGTCACCCTGAAACACACTGCTTGAACATACAGCTAATTACTTCTACAATGATATAGTGATGCTGCATTTCAATCCAATGATTGAAATGATGCTACAATCCAATGATGCTACATTTCTGTGTACTCAGTAAGATTAATGCATTTTTATCAGAGGAAGAGTACTTTGTTAAGAACATTGATAAAGAGTGAAAAGGTTTTTTAAGCCTGCTTAAATCTAGGTTGAAAGATAAAAACCTACATACACTCGTATAAAAAAAGAAACTATTTATTGAGGAAGCAATCAACAAGTGCAACATATGAATATATTAATGCAGTACAAATGGAATGTGCAAGTCATTACCATGAGCTGAAGCAATGTTTTAGACTCAGAAGTTACTGAGTAAATATTTGTTAAATTTAATTGCAGGGTTATCTGTCTAAATTGTTTTGATCCTGATTTAGAAAGTGAGATCTATTTCTCTACAAATAAGACAAGGAAACAACTCTTTGGCACCATGAATATGGATCTGGAATAGCTTGTAGTTTTTCAGTGAGTCTGACTAAAATGTGTTTAATGAATTCTAGCTCAAACGTGACACTTGTCTACAGAAGAAAGTCTTCTCTGAATTTGGGATAGCCTCAAAAACTTTTGTGATACTGAAAATGTCACCTTTACCAAGAAGTCACCATATTTATAGCAGAACCAGGGGCAATGCACATCAGCCAAGGAATGCCTGGTTCACACTGTGGAGATCCATTGTGCTTACTGAAACAGACATTCCAACCTCCATTTCACATATCCTATATTGCAGCATTGAAATTTGAGGAACTGACTCTTGTTCTACCCAGTGAGACTTGGTTAGTTCATTCATTCCTCTTTTCTACATTTGGCTCAGATTTATACTGATTTAAGCTATGTTCAGCCAATAAATGATGTAGAGACTTCTGCCAACGGAGCTATGGTAAAATGTGAATCACTTACTCTCTCCTCTTAGATTTGAATGTGGGAACATGTTGCCTGAGTTGCTGCGAGTAGCCATCCTATGGTTGTAACCATTCAGGAAGTTACCTGATGATAAAGCCAACATGAAGAAGAAGATGAAATCAAGATAATCTCAGAGAAATGGAATCAGACCTATGATTATGTGACCCAGTATGATTCCTTGTTATTTAGGCCAGTTAGGGAGGAACTTCTGTATTCACAGAAAAAAAAGTATCCCTATACAGGATGCTACAGGGTAGCTCCACCTCCACCTGCTTCTGAGAGGCCAGTATGGACACAGAGAACTAGGTGGTACTTGGAAGAACTTGAGCTGAGTCCTAGTCTTTCATTTGCTTGAGCCAGTCCCTTTACTTCTGAACTTTCATTTCTTGTTTGCTAAAAATGGGGAGAATACTATTTACCATGAAAATACTTCGAGATAATTAAATATTTTATATATTGTAATAGCCATTTATAATCTTTAAAACATTAAACAAATCTAAGCTCTTTTGCCAGGCATGGCTAGATTAGCAGACTTCCAATGTTGGTTTTCCCACATCCAAGTCCACTTGTCTCTCAACTGCAGAATGAGCCCCTTTCCAATCTTTGCAACCAGTGAAATATTCACAACCTTAAAAAGAAGCTGGAAAACAATCTCTAGTTCAGAAGAAACAAAGTGGGGACTGACTGGAAGAGAATTTAGCTGGAAAAACAACAAAATTAAGTTTAAAAATTAAATTACAATAAGATTTATCAAAAACAAAAGCAAAAAAAGGGTATCTGTATTCTTTGTAAAATAAATAAATAAAGTTCTGTCTATGGGGCCTACATGTAAATGATCCCATAGAGTAGGAATAAGAGTTGCCTCCCTCCCATGAGGCAGAAACCTTGGCATTCACCTCAGTTTCTATCATTCTCTGTTGTCTTGTACCTGGTCATTTCATTCAAATATATGGCCTCTGGTTCTATAGGCTTTAGTTTTGGTACCATGCTCTAACCCAATAGAAACTAATGCTAAAAATCAGCAATCTGTATGTTAATATAATTTTGCTCTTTGTGTCCAAATCTTATTACTGGGCTTTTGCCCTATAGCAGCAATCTTATCCCCATTTTGCACAGTGGTTTATTGGATACTGTTTTGTACCAGTGACCCCAAGTTTCTACCATAGTAACCTTTAGTGTGCATGTCCTTCCTAGACCTTATTATTGCCAGTTTCACCTTCCCCTGCAAAAAGGAGCCTCTCTCTGAATTTGAGTTATGAGTTATTACAAATTCCTAATGGCATTGCCTGAATGGATGCTTCTTTCAACTTTAAAATTCACTGTATTTATATTCCCCAGAGTTGTTCTCATATAACATTTGAGATGCTTGTGCCCCACATCTTAATGTTATATCACAACATATTGACCACATATACTATCACGTAGCAGATCTAGCTGCCTTTTAGAGGAAGAGTTCTGCCCATTACAGTTCCTATTTTCTTTTTATGTGTGAACTACCAAAACTTTATTCTTATGCCTTCAGAACAGTCTCTCTAAGATTTGATTGTGGCCAAACCATACACTACAAATAAGAATTTGGAATTTTAAAGTAATCAGTTCCAAAACTCCCACCAGAATTCCTAAAATCTGTCTCCCATTTTGTATCTTTTATATCTTTATGAAACACAATTTTCAAAGTGCAAAGTTACCAAGTGAAAGTGTTAAATAGCTCTGTCATTTTGAAGAAAGTTCAGAAAAGATTACAAAATTACTAATATTATAGTAGAAAGCAGAAATATTGTGATGTAAATAAATGCCAGCTGTTTAATCTGAGGAAGGGAAGGGATCTCAAAACAATAGCCTATTTATCACATTTAGTGACTTCCTAAAGTTCAATGCAGGGTTTCCTTATAGGACACAGTAGAATGGCATACTTAACTTTTTTTATTTCTTTGAACTTCTTTCTTTCAATTATTTTCTGTTATACTAAACATTTGAAATGTATTTCAATAATTTAAATTTAAGACTGAGACAATCTAAATAGGACATTGTTATTGTTTTTTGAGTTTTTCCCCTATTGCTACTTTTTTTGAAGCATTCAGATGTAATATTTGTATGATGTATAAAATGCAGCATTTGCAGAAGTATAGTTGAACAGGTACCTGAATTATCATTCTTATTGAAATATCTGAAATAGTTGAAATATAAAAATATTTATAGATATCTAGATATATGTGTGTGTATATATATATATATAAGTATATAATTTTAAGTGAATTGCTGAATATTCATAATAATGAATCCATAGACCACTGAAACAAAGTGAATACTGGAAACTTAGAAAGCATTTAGGAACCAAAGCCATGTTTCTGTCAAAACCTGAAAGCCTTAAGAGTCTAATTTGAGGACTGTACAGGATATTGAGAACAGAATCTACAGCCTAGGTCTTCCCAACATTAGAAATCAAATAAAAGACCCAAGTCTAATAAAAGACCTAGATCTAATAAAGCTGAGACCTTGCATAAATTTGAGAGCTTGAAAAGTTACAATCTGAGTGTAAGTATGAATGAGAAATAAACTCCACTTTGAAAGACAATCATTTGTCACGAACGTGGTATTTACTTTATGAGGGAAGACATTCTCGGGGAATTTGCAATTACAACATGATCATTTTGAGGGGTTTTCATCCAAATTCACACCAACTATGTGGTCTGAAAAACATCAAACAAAAATTTTGATTTAAAATGCCACCTAGTTGAATAGCAGGAAAAAAGGCAAATACCCTCTAAAGAATCTGTACTTTAATATCCTCTTTAATTTTTTTTCCATAAAGTTCTAAGGAAAATAAGCAGCTCACTTTCAATTTCTCAAACATTTCATGAAGCAATGCCCTTATGTCAAAGCTAACAGATACGGGGAGAAAAGGGTTCACAATCGCCTATTAAAATCAGATTTAAGATTTACCAGACACACAATATAAAATAACCATGTATAATGTTTTGAAAACTAAAAGAGCATAAAACAAGAGGCAACAAATCAGATTTGCCAAATAACAATAAAATTTTTACAGTAACCTCTAAAGTACTTGGAATGACATATTTCTTACCTGGTCATGGGTACATGGACATTGTTGAGAAAACAAAAATGACATTCAAACAGAACACATCATCAAGCCTGCTGGAGCCATATTCACTGCAGAAAACTCAGAAAGACAGAACCAGTAAAAGACATTCAAATCCAACATTTATCTATCATAAACTGGGGTAACACACAACCATATGTAGGGCCAAATATTTGACTCTGGGAGATAGTTTCCAACATTCAGGGTATGGAGCTTCCATGCTACATGATTAAAGAAGCACTAATTTATTATTGCTTTGATCAGGAGCTGCCAGTTTAGTGTTCATGGCTAGGGGTAGCAGTTTCTATCTAAATGTTACAGAGGTAGTATGCAAGCCTGGTGCTTACAGCTTTATATCATTAAAAAACAAATGTTAGTATTTGCCATGTCACCATTTCTGCTTGTGGAAACACCAACCTTGTGCTCATCTTCCAGCATCATATTACGAATGGGGTGGGTGAAGGAGCAGGTTGCATCCAAGCCTTAAAATTAACCTGGATTTACTTTCAAGAATTGGGGTCAACTTAGTTTCTGCAGAGCTTGGCAGGCAAGCACCTTCTTTTCTGGGAAAGCAACATGCAGGAGATAAATTTTACAGAAATTAACTCCTATGTATGCATCTAGTATCAGAGCACTTTATAAAGCAAATGTTGACAGATCTGAAGGAAGAAATTGACAACAATACAATAATAGTAGGGAAATTTGACAACCTATTTACAATAATGGCTGGAACATTCAGACAGAAAATCAATAAGGAAACAGCTTACTTGTACAGCACTGAAGACCAAATGGAACTAACTGATAAATACAATACTTTCCACCAAACAGCAGAGGAATATAACTTTTTCTCAGGTGTACACAGAACATTCTACAGAATGGTTACATGCTAGGTTATGAAACAAATCTTAACAAATTTAAGAAGATCAGAATCATTCAAAGTATCTTTTCCTACCACGATGGAGTAAGACCAGAATTCAACAACATCAAGGAAATGGAAAAAGATCAGAAATATGTGGAAACTAAACAACACACCCTTGAACAGCCATTGAATCAAACATAAAATCAAAGGAAACTTAAAAATTATCTTAAGACAAATAAAAATGAAAGCACAACCTACCAAAACCTATAGGATGCAACAAAAACAGTAATAAGAGAAAAGTTTATAGTGATAAATGCCTATATTAAAACAGAAAAAAGATCTTAAATGAACAACCAACTTTACACTTCAAGAAATAGAAAAAGAAGAAACTGATCCCAAAATAAGCAAAAAGAAGGAAATAGTAAGAATTAAAGTAGAAATAAGTCAAATAGAATTAAAAATATTTAAAAATTTTTTGAAAACACTAAGTTGCTATTTTGTAAGTAAAACAAATCAACAAACCCTTAACTAGGCTAAATAAGAAATAGGGAGAGAAGACTTCAATAAATAAAATCAGAAATTAAAGAGAAGTCATACAACATATGCTTCAGAAATAAAAAGAATCATAAGGGTTTAACTTTTGCAAATCAATCAATGTGATACAACATTTACAAAATGAAAGAAAAAAACACATGATCATCTCAATAGACACAGAAAAAGCATTTGACAAGGTTCAACACCATTCATGATTAAAACTTTCAACAAAATAGGTATAGAAGAGTTTTATTTCAACACAATAAATGTTATATTTGAAAAAACATGGCTAATATTATAATTAATGGGAAAAACGTGAAAGCTTTTCCACTAAGAACTGGTACAAAGCAAGGATGCCCGCTCTCACCACTTCTTTTCAGCATAGTCCTGGAAGTCCTACTCAGAGCAATTAGACAAGAAAAAGAAATAAAAAGGCATCCAAATTGGAAAGGAAGAAGTAAAATTATCTCTGATTGCAAATGATGTAATCATGTACACAGAAAACCCTAAAGACTCAACAAAGAAACTGTTAGAATTAATAAACAAATTCAGTGGAGTTGCAGAATACAAAATCAACATACAAAAATCAATCATGTTTCTATACACAAACACCAAACTGTCCAAAAATGAAATTAAAGAAACAATCCTATTCATAATAGCAACAAAAAGAATAAAATACTTAACCATAAACTTAACCAAGAGGTAAAAGAATCATATGCTGAAAGTTATAAAATATTGATGGAGAAATAGATAAATAGAAAGACATACTATGTTTATGGATTGGAAGAATTAATATTGTTAAAATGTTCAAAAGTCATCCACATACTCAATGCCACTCCTATCAAAATCCCAATGGCATGCTTTACAGAAAAAAAGAACAATTCTTAAATGTATATAAAACCACAAAAGACCCTAAATAGCCAAAGCAATTTTGAGCAAGAAGAAAGCTGGAGACATCACAGTTCCTGATTGTAATATATATTACAAAGCTACAGTAATCAGAACAGTATGATATTGGCATAACAGCAGGTATGTGGACCAATAGAACAGAATAGAGGGCCTAGAAATAAATCCATGCATCTATATTCAACAAATATTTGATACAGGCTTCAAGAACACAAAATGGGGAAAGGATAGTCTTTTCAATAAATGGTATTGGGAAAAGTAGATATTCGTATGCTGAAGAATGAAATTGTACCCTTAACTCACACCATATACAAAAATCAACTCAAAAAGTATTAAAGGCTTAAATGTAACACCTGAAACTGTAGAACTACTAGAATAAAATATAAGGAAAAACGTTCTTGACATTGATGAGAGCAATCATTTTTGAGATATGACCCCAAAAGCACAGGCAACAAAAGCAAAAATAGACAAATAGGATTACATCAAATTAAAAAGCTTCTGTACAGCAAAGGAAACAATAACAGAGTGAAGAGACAACCTACAAAATGGGAAAGAATATTTGTATACCGTGTACCAGATAAGTAGTCAATATCCAAAATATGTAAGAAATTCATATATCTAAATAGCAAACAACAGCAACAAAACCCACAAATAATATAAACAAAAAATGAGCAAAGCACCCAAACAGACATTTCTCAAAAGAATACATAACAATGACCAAAATAGGATATGGTAAAGTGCTCAACTTCTCTAGTCATTAGGGAAATACAAATAAAACCACTAGATACCACCTCACAACTCTTAGAATGGCTATTATCAGAAAGATGAAAGATAGCAAGCATTGGAGAGGGTGTGGAGAAAAGGCAACTGTTGTATGGTGTTGGTAGAAATGTAAATTGGCACAGCCAATTTGGAAAATAGCATGGAGCTTCCTCTAAAAATTAAAAATAGAACTATCTCATGATTCAGCAACTCGCCTTCTGGGTATATGTTCAAAGGAAATAAAATCAGGATCTTGAAGAAATACCTGCACTCTTGTTCATTCCAGCATTATTCACAATATCCAAGATATGGAAAAAATTTAAATGTCTCTCTCAACAGATGAATGGATTTAAAAATGTGATATATGTAATACACACACACACACACACACACACATACACAAGTATACAATCAAATGCCATTTGTCTTTAAAAAAGAGGGAAATCCTGACATTTGCAACAACATGGATGAACATGGAGTACATTATGCTAAGTGAAATGAGCCAGATGCAGAAAGACGAATACCACATGGTCTCACTTTCTGTAAAATCTAAAATAGTTGGACACATACAAGCAGAGGATAGAATAGTGGTTATCAGGAACCAGGGATAGGGGAAAATGGGGAGTTGTTGGTCAAAGGGTACAAAATTTTAATTATGCAAGATGAATATTCTGGAGATCTAATGTACAATAATGTATCTATAGTTAAAAATATTTTATTGTATACTTGAAATTTGCTAAAAGGGTATATCTCAAGTCTTGTCACACACAGAAAAAGTAACTATCTGATGTGATGGATATGTTAATTAGCTTTATGAAGATGATTATTTCAAAATGTACTTGAATATCAAATTATAAATTGTATACTTTAAATATATATAATTTTTCATTGTCAAATATACCTCATACCATGATAAAATTTTTAAAAAGAAAATAACTCTTACTTTTCAGGCATTCTATTTTTTTTTTCTTTAAACTGTGACTTAATTTAATGTATTCCTTTATATGTATGATATATTTCAAAATCTTTTAAATTCATGTTAAGCATATATCACCACTTTGGGTCAATAGCAGTAACCACCTTCTCAAATAACTTATTTTTAATACATAAATGATTACTCTGGAACACAAAGTTTGTCTAACCTAAGTGCCAACACAAACTTTTATCAGATTTTTACATAATATGGATTGGGACAAAATAATATTACAGAATAATCACCTACTACAATTTAATAACTGATTATAGCTCATTAAAGGATTTTCTCTATTTAATGTTTAAATATGTACCTCCTTCCCAAGTTAGCTTTTACCGTACCCAATGTCTACACTACAGTATGTCTTTATTTCTTCGATGTCCTTGTTTTATTTGTGTATTATTTGTCTCTCTCCTTAAAGAAAGTTCCTCAAAATTAGGTATCATGCCTCAAAACCACAGTTATAATGATTGGCTCCTCTCGGCACGTATAGAATTTTCTTAAATGCAAGTACACTCAATAAACATTTTCTCTCCCTCACTCCTGCTCTCAAGTTAGTAAGAAATGAACCAAAATAGCTTAGTTTCTTCACCTGCTGTTTAGCAAAAAGAGTCAGAGTCACATATGATATAGCCCGTATCCTACTGTGTGATTCTGCCTCTTTAGACAGGAGAATCCCTACAGATAGTCCATTTATCTTCCCTTGCTTGACTGCCCAGTGGAACATGGGACTCAGGTAGATCAAAGTCTGGTCACACAAGGCTGGAAACCAAAGAAACATGAGTAAAAAATATCTTAGATTAGTTTTGTGATTCAAAATGGAACATTGTGAAGAGAAGTCCACCTTGAGAACTAGAAGTTCACTGAAAAATTTTGCTAGTTGAATATGGTATGTGTCAGAAGTAACCAAGTTCATTGTACTGAAGAATCATGTCCCTCCAAAATTCATTTGTTAAAGCCCTTACTCCCCACCCCCAAGTGACTGTAATGGAGACAGGACCTTTAAGAAGGTGAGTAAGGTTAAATGAGGTCATAAAAGTAGAGCCCTGATCTGATAGAAATGGTGATCCTATAAAAGAGGAAGAGACACTGAAGATCTCTCCGTTTTTGACATGTGAGGACACAGTGAGAAGGTAGTAGTACGCAAGTGAGGAGAAAGGACCTCACCAGAAACTGAGTAAATCCGCACCCTGATCATGAACTTCTCAGCTTCCAGAAATGTGAGAAAATAAATTTCTGTTGTTTAAGTCAATCAGTCCATGGTATATATATTTTTTTAATGGCAGCCCAAGCAGACTAACATACCATGAGTAGAAATTGAAAATCAGTATCCATGGAAATCAGATAAAATAACTGGAGACTGCAATATGGGGAGCAGTGGCAGTTTGATTTAATTCTGCTAGAAGGCATGTCTCTGAACCAGTGCTGCTATGAACGGGATGGGGACTTGTGCTTTTGTCGCTGTGTAGCGTCAGTGCTACCTGACTCTTGATACTGCCAGGTTGAAAATGTTCTGCACTTCCTTGGACTAGGAAAGTTTCTCAGATTGCTTACCTTTTTTTAATGTTAGGTGGAATTCATTATTTAAAAACTAAAAAGTAGTTAAAACTAAAAATTTTAATTACATGTTTTAGAGATGGGAAAAGGTTTTGTTACTTTCAAATGAAGCAGCCTAAATATTTGTGCCAGACACTAAGCTGGACTCTGATAATGCAGGGGTGAATAAGCATAGTCCCTATTTCTGAGTCAAAACTTCATGGTTGAGAATAAATCTGGGGATAGAACTGCCTAAGGAGTGAATACCAGGAAGAAATGTTCCTAAGAAGTAGTCAAACCAGAAAGGATGCTTACCCACGGAAACCTAGGATACCGAAATTGCTTTCTGAACTGTCATGAGTAATAGCATGAAAAATGGAACCAAGCTTTATAAATACAGAGTGAAACGAAAACAAAGGCTAAATAATGAGCAGGGTGTTTGGTGTTAGCTGATGAAGACAGAATCAAAGAGGGATCAGGCTGGATTCTGAATTAAAGTGAAAAACAAGCTGCTTTCAACGTGGTAATCCTCAACATGCCCCTGAGGCAGGCATGGTGGATTAAAATAGTAGTGCAGCTCTGAACTCTATTTCAGATATCATCAAGCATTTTACAATTTCTGTATTTATTTGCTCAATGAAAAATGTTTGGGCATTTCTACTGTGTGCAAAGCCACATAAGGCATAAAAGGGAGAGCCTTCCCTTTAGGATGCCCTTACTGCAGTTGAAGAGATTTGATATTCCACAATGGGAATAAACAGTTTTGCATGATTCAGAGCCAGAAGGGATAAACTGTTAATACCTAGTGAGTAATCCCTAAGACAGCTCCTAAATAGGCCTTACTGATTTTAGAGTCAAGGCTCATGGAGGGAATAAAACCACTAACTTGTTGGAGATGAGCAGGGAAATGAGGCTTTTTGATGAATGAGAGAAATAAACTTGACGCTCCTTTATTATTTAATCCTGAAGGACTGAAAAGAAAAAAAGGTTTCAGATCATTTGCGGATAACAGGTTCACGGAATGAAGTCCTTCTAAAGACGAAGCAGGACCTTTAAGGAGGTGAATGGGGATGTTCCTGTGATGCATGGTCAGCAAGGTTCATGGCCTCGAAAGACAGGGAGAGGTCACTTATAGCCAAACTTGGCTGTGGGCAGCAGGGAAGCCAGCACAGCCCTAGGACTGGAAAGTTAGGAATTAAACCTCACTTCAGTGAATGGTTTACTTCACTTGGAATAATGTCCCCCAGATATAGCCATGTTGTCACAAATGGCAGGATTTCCTTCTAAGTCTGAATAATATTCCATTGTATGTATGTACCACATCTTATTCATTCATTTATCAATGTACATTTAGGTTGTTTTCATGTCTTGGTCTTGCGAATAATGCTGCAATGAACACTGGAGTGAAGATATCTCTTCAAGATTTTGATTTCGATTTGCATTTCCCGGATGCTGAGTGATGTTGAGCATTTTTTCATATGTCTGCTGGCCATTTGGATATCTTCCTTAGAGAAATGCCTACTTAGCTCTTTTGCCCATTTTTTAATTGGGTTGCTTGTTTTCTTCTTGTAAAGTTGTTTGAGTTCCTTATATATTCTGGATATTAATCCTTTGTCAGATGTATATTTTGCAAATATTTTCTCCCACTCTGTTGGTTGTCTTTTAACTCTTTTAATTGTTTCTTTTTTGCCCATCATCAGATGAGTGGATACGGATAATGTGGTACATCTACACAATGGAATACTACTCAGCTATAATAATGAATGAAATACTGCCATTTGCAACAACATGGATGGACCTCGAGAGAATTATATTAAGTGAAACAAGTCAGGCACAGAAAGAGAAATACCACATGTTCTCACTTATTGGTGGGAGCTAAAAATTAATATATAAATTCACACACACACATACACACATACACACACAAACCGGGGGGGGGGGGAAGAAGATATAACAACCACAATTATTTGAAGTTGATACAACAAACAAACAGAAAGGACATGGTTGGGGGGGAGGGGGTGAGGGAGAAGGGAGGGAGGTTTTGGTGATGGGGAGCATTAATCAGCTACAATGTATATCGACAAAATAAAATTAAAAAATAAAAATAAAAATTAAAAAAAAAAAAAAAAAAAAAAAAAAAAGATTTTGATTTCAATTCTTTTGAATATCTACCCAGAGGTGGATTGCTGGATCGTATCACAGTTCTATGTTTAATTTTCTGATGAACCTCCATACTGGTTTCCATAGCAGCTGCACCATTTTACACCCCCACTAACAGGGTACAAGGGTTCCAATTTCTCCACATCTTTGACAACACTTATCTTTGTCTTTTTTGTTTTGTTTTGTTTTTTGGAAGTAACCATCCTCCTAATAAGTGTGAGATGATATCTCATTGTTTTGATTTGCAGCTGTCTTACTATTACTAATGTTGAACATTTTTTCATATACCTGTTGTCCATTTATAAGCCTTCTTTTGAGAATTGTCGACTCAAATCATTTTTCCATTTTTTAATTGGGTTGTCACAAAAGGACAAATACTGTGTGATTTCACTCATATGAGATGTCTAAAATAGGCAAATTTATAGAAACACTGAATAGAATGGTGGTTGCTAGGGGCTGGGAGGAGGGAAAAATGGGGAGTTGCTATTCAGTGGATATAAAGTTTCGGATATACAAGATGATTAAGCTCTAGGGATCTGCTGTAAAACGTTGTACCTATAGTTAACAATACTGTATTGTGCACTTAATTTATTGAGAGTAGATCTCATGTGAAGTTTTCTTGCTGCAGTAAAAAACAAAACAAAAACCACTTCAGATAGGGCATCAGCATCAGATTTTTTTGATAGCAGCATTGTGTGATTGCAAAAATAAATGCAGCTGCAGAGAACACATCTGGTAAATTTCAGTGTCACCGAAGAGCCCCCTTCCATATGCCTAACGACAGGTCAAAGTAGCTAACATTGGAATTCTCTTCTATTTTTGAGATGGGTGCTCAAGTTGGATTTAATTTTATTTCAGACTAGACCTTTTCAAATGAATTTCCATGAGAGAATTTTCTTAATGTCTTAGGCATCCATTTTTTTAAATAATAAATTAACTCATCCCTTAAGCATCTGGAATGGTACTAACTATGTAGCTATGTCCCTTCCATGGGACAATTGAAAAAATAGTGGTGCTTAATTTTCTAAGAACTGAGTTGGAAAAGGCTGTTCTGGAGTCATAAATTAATTTGATATGCTACACTCAACTGTTATATCAAAGCTCATACATGTAGCACATATTTAATTATGTGGAGATAGTGAATATCAGACACTACATCAGGATCACTAATTCTTCCATTTGAGTACATCATAACATGATGAAATTAATGAAAGACGTACAATGCTTTTAAAGTGAGTGAAAAAAATATTGGCCACCATCCATTATGTAATTAGGAGTATTAAAAGATTTTTAGTAGGGTGTCAGGAGGCTTCTCTAAAGCCATACCATCCCAATTCATTGTGACCGTATCTGTTTTCTCCATTTTGGCAGACTTCTTCATGCCCCCTCACAAACTCTGCTACACAGTCACAGAAAAATCAATTACAAGAATCTTCCAACTGTGGAAAAATGCCATGCTTGCCTTAGTAAGATACTGTTGCACCTAACACAACTGGAAACAACTGCAGGTGTCTTGTTCTAAAGTTGTTAGAATCCAAAATCACTTATACAGGCTCCTACTGCACTAATTTTCTATGTGTGACTATTTCTTCTCTTGGTCACTTCAAGCGGATGACAGGTTTGTCAGAGAACCCAGCTGTGGATTTGGGCTGATTTCACCTGTATCGATTCCTTGTCTGAAGTTTATTTGGGAGGTAATAAGCAGGACTCAAAGTTAGGTGATGGCTTTTCTCTATTTCACTCAGAATGGGAAGGTAATGGGATCAGAGCTCACCTTTAGGGAGCCTACTTTGATGAAGACTGGAGGAAGGATAAGTACAGATGGGGACAATTAGGGGGCATTTATGCTACAATAAGGCAGATAGGGACTGGGATTATAAAAATATAATATGTGAATGTTTTTCCCCGAGAAATTTTTATGAAGGCCAAAAAATATATGTACAAACCAATTAGTGAATAAAACATCTTAAAATTTAACAGCTTGCATATTTGGTAATAGCCGATTTCTATGAGTAAAAGAAATAATTCAGAATGTACTTTCACGGTCTAAAACACAGTCTAAAATGTTCTCATTCTCTCTTCTTCTGGAAGTAAGGAAACAAAACAACTTCTTCAGTCTAGATAGAATGACTAAATTAATAAATTTATAGGATGTGAATTATTTTCCTTTGTGAGAACAACCTATCATTTATTTGTATTTCTTTTTGTTTCTCTCTTTGTTGTTGTTGTTTTGTTTGTTTGTTTGTTTGTTTTATTTCCAGAAATTGTTTCCCAATGTTAATAAAGAATCAATGTTATTGCTAGGTCTGGTAAAATCTGACAAATGTAGGAAAATTCACATGAATAGGAAAATGGACTTGCTTCTCTATTCCTTTTGTTCTTTGAATCCAGCCTTATTAGGTTAAGCATAGCGCTGGAAACTTGCATGTTTCCCATATGCTGCGAGAGTCCTGAAGTTCAGAGCGCAAATATATTTTGGTTGGCATTAAATGTCACAGTATCCCAGCGCAGTGGGACTTTCCACTCATATATTAACTCATTATTTGCAGGCAGTAATGATGGCGAATTTGCTCACAAACAATCTAATAGTGTAATTTAAAAAATTTAAGGAGTTTGAAACCAAATTAAGCAGTGAATGTAGAGAAAATTTCAAATTTGATCTATTTTAAGTGAACAAATGAAAATTCTTTCATCTTAAATAAAATGGAATTTGAAGTTAAGTGGGAAATTTGGTATAGAATTAATACTTTGTGGTGAACAATTTCATACACAGCTAACTAAATATGTGTATGTGTCCCCAAAGGGAAACAAGCGAATGAATCTAAGGCATTTAATTCAAAACAAAGATATTTCAGACAAAGATAATTTACTTTAAATAGCCATTCACTATTTCATTTATGCCGGTAAAGTTTCAAGAATTACACTGTTTTATAATTTTAATCTAGGATCCTGGAGTACTGTGTAAACTATAAGTACCAAATTAATAGTTGTTTGGTTGAAAGCCAAGAACCAGATTAAAGAGGGTAGGAGAGACTCAACTTGAGTCCTCTTGTTGTCAGAATAAGTGCTGTGTCCTTTCCTCAGAGACCCAGACTAAAATAGATAAAGAGCTGGCAGGGTCCTCAGAAAATTGTACCAGCAGGATCTTCTACAGGGGCCCTCAGGTGACTGTCATCACGGGTCTCTTGAACATGACGATGGCTGGTCTTTGGTAAATAATGCATTCTCTCTCTGGTCATATTCACCTTATCACCTACAAATCTGTCACAACTCTAAAAAACAGAGGAAAACCTGAGCTTACAAGTTAATTTCTATAAGAATGCCTCATAAATAGGATCAGATAATTTTTCATTTCAGATGCTGTAACACAAATATCTTTCTAGTGAAATTAAACCCTGAGTAAAAGTTGCATCAATCTTATAATTTAAATACATGTTTTCTAATTTCATAATTACCTAATTATAGCAAGAAATAATAATTCAATAAAGACAACACAAAAATAAAAACATTTCATTATCTATAAGTATTTTTTACAAAAACCTTATCTTAGCAACTTAGTAAAGTTACATGGATTTAAATTTTCTTTTGAGTGGTAATTTATTGAGATGATTTATATAGACACTTTTACCCTCAATTTATATGATGTCTAATTTTTATTGCAAGATTTATATCAAGTTATAATGTACTAAAACCATTCCCTGAAAGATAGTCAAGTCATATATTCTTTGAAGCTTCTCACCCCACCTATGTCTCAGTGTGGATGTAAACCATGTATACTTTGCATTTTTTAGACCAGTATAAATGATCCTTTAGATCATTATAGAATGATCTCTGCAGAGTTTATTCCTTTAATCTGCACTAAAAGATGTTGTAGGAAATTATATATATCTTATATTATATATATTTACAGTAAGTAAGCTATTGCTGGCAGAGTAATACATTACATAATATCATCTTTTTGACAAACTGTAGGAATTAATTCTCTAGATACACACTACCAGGGAAGGATAAATTGATCTTAAACAATTGATTTATGTTAATCATATATGCAGTAAGAATCTTTCAACTGATTGTGCTTACCTCTTCACATTAGCTTTAGTCACTTTGATAAAGAATATAGGACTTTGTGGTATAGATTTTCTGCCTTAACATTACCTGTGGCCTCATAGTATGATAACGTTAGGTTATTTTTCACTTATCCCATCAAGTTGACTTGCTAGCTTTTCTTAACCACTTGAAGTTGTATATAGTCATTCTGTAAACTGTTTCAAATCTCATGAAATTTATCACAATATATATTTTAAAATTTTAACAGCTTTATTGAGATAAAAGGGACAATTAGCTGTTCATAGCTAATATATAGTTCGATAGGTATTGACTTATGTATGCACTTGTGAATCTATGACCACAATTGAGATAGTGAACATATTCATCATCCCCAAAAGTTTTCTTATGTGCATTTGTAATCCTGCCTCCCACCCTGACCTAATTCCTCAACATTACTAGTCAATCACTTATCTGCTTTATGATGTTATGCATTTTCCAAGAGTTTTATATAAGTGGAATACCAAAGTACATACTCTATTTTTACATTTCATTTTCACTCAGCATGATAATTTGAGATTCAGCATTGTTGCTACATGTCAGTAGTTGCTTCATGTTATTGCTGAATAGTATTTCATTGTATGAACACACCACAATTTTGTTTTTATTAACTTATCTGTATGTAGTTATCTGAATTTTTTTCAATTTGGGACTATTACAAATAGAGCTGATACATAGATCTCCATGCATAGATCTCTGTATTGACATACTTTTATTTATTTTGGGTGATGATTTTGGAGTGAAATGGCTGGAACATATGGTGGGTCTGGGTTGAACAATTTTAAAAAGTGTCAAACTATTTTCCAAAGTTCCAAAAAAAAAGCAAAGTTCCAAAGCTACACCATTTGACATTTCCACTATCATGTATGAGAATTTCAGTTCTCCATATCCTTGCCAACAGGTGGTATGGCCATTTTCTTAAGTTTTAGCCATATATAAAGTGAGCAATGGTAAATAGTTATTTAATTTGCATTTTCTTAATGGCAGATGATGTTCAGCGTCTTTACATGTACTTATTTGCCACCCATATACCTTCTTTTGTAAATTTTTTTTCAAATCTTTTGCCTAATTTTTAATTAGATTGTTTTTATATTATTATACAGTATTTAGATTTTTTAAATAAAAATTATATTGTAGATACTAGTTCTTTATCTGACATATGCATTTCAAACAGCTTCTCCCAAGTACATGGGTTTTCCTTTCATTCTCTTAATAATGTCTTTCGAAGAGCAGAAGTTTTTAGTTCTTTGAAGTCCGATTTATCCATTGTTTATCCTTTATAGATTATATTCTTAGTGTCACATCTAAGAAATCTTTGTATAACTCAAGGTCATACAGATTTCCTTATGTTTACTTCTAGAAGTTTAATAGTTTTAATTTTTACCTTTTGGTCTTTGACCCCTTTTGAGTTAATATTTGTATAAGTTTCAAGATATGGATTGAAGTTTATGTTTTGCATATAGATATCCAACAGTCCTGGCACCAAACTTTGGAAAGGCTGTCATTTCTCTGCAGAATTTCCTATTCACCTTTGTAGAAATTAGTTGTTCATATATGCTGTAGACTAAATGTTCGTGTCCTCACAAAACTTCTATATTGAAATCCTAGCTCCTGAAGGCCAGAGGGAAGGGAAGCTAGCACAGTGATAGCAGTTACCAAGGTAAGTTGAGACCTGTGCAGCACCAGGAGCCCAGTCTATGGCCATGGAAAGCTGGAACAGGAGCCAAGGTGGTGTAATATAGACACCGCCACAACTTCTGTCACCACAAGGACAGATCAAAACCACAGTAGCAGCCCGGGCCATTCTACAGGAAGCCTGCCACTCACTCAACTACACTGATATAAGAAGAGTCCCCAGTAGAACCTGCAAATAGAGGAGGAAAACAATATCCTCATAGCCAACCCCAGAGTAATAGAAGAATCAAATCCTCTACCAGATGACCAAACATCAATGAAAAAATACTACAACTACAAAACAAAAAAGAAGATATGACACCTCTGAAGGAATACAGTAATGCTCAAATTCCAGACCCCATAGAACAGAGAAGCCTTGAACTGTCTCAAATGGAATTCCATGCAATGATCTTAAGAAAACTTGAAGAGATAAAAGAAGACTCAATAAGAGAACACAAGGAAACAAACAAAGAAAAAATCCAGAATATGAAGGAGGAAATTTACAGAGATTAATACCTTAAAAAAGAGTGTAGCAGAACTCCTAAAAATGAAAGATTCACTCAATGAAATAAAAAACACAACAGAGAGATTGAGCTGCAGTCTAGAGCAAGCAGAAGATAAAATTTCATATCTCAAAGATGGTCTTTTCAAAATAACCCAGGCAGATTAAAAAAAAAAAGGAAAAAAAATTAAAAATAATGAAGAAAATCTAAGAGTGATAACAGACAACCTCTAGTGTGCTAACATCCGAATTGCGGGTATTCCAGAAGGGGACAAAAAAAAGGAAAAGGTTAAAAAAAAGAGAGAGAAGACCAAAATAATAAAAATCAGAAATGAACACAGCCATTTTCCCACATTCATTCTATGAGGCCAACATAACTCTGATACCAAAACCAGATAAAGACACAACAAAAAAAGAAAATTACAGGCTAATATCCTTGATGAACATAGATGCAAAAATCCTCAACAAACTATTAGCAATCAGAATACAGCAACACATCAAAAAAATTATACACCATGATCAAATGAGATTCACCCCAGGGATGCAAGGTTGGTTCAACATGTGAAGGTCAACAAATGTGATACACCACATCAGCAAACTCAAGGACAAAAACCATAAGATTATCTCAATAGGTGCTCAAAAAGCATTTAGCAAAATTCAACATCCCTTCATGATAAAGACTCTAACCAAATTAGGATAGAAGGAAAGTATCTCAACACAATAAAAGCCATCTGTGACAAACCCACTGCCAGTATCATTCTGAATGGGGAAAAACAGAAGGCTTATTCCTTAAGAACAGAAACAAGACAAGGATGCCCACTCTCACCACTTCTATTTAACATAGTACTGGATGTAATAGCCAGAGCAATCAGGCAAGAGAAAGACTAAAGAGCATCCAGATTGGATAAGATGAAGTCAAACTGTCCCTATTTGCCGATGACATGATACTATATATACAAAAACCTAAAGATTTTATCAAAAAAATTCCTAGAGCTGCTTAATAATTTCAACAATGTTGCAGGATACAAAATAAAAGCCCCCAAATCAGTTGCATTTATATTCTCCAATAATGAGCTAACAGAAAGAGAAATTGAGAAGGTAAGCCCATTTACAACAGTCACAAAAACAAACAAACAAACAAACAAAAAACTAGGAATTGATTTAACCAAAGAGGCAAAAGATCACTACAATGACAACTACAAATCACCACTGAAGTAAATTAAAGACAAAAAAAAAAAAAAAAAAAAAGATGAAAAGACACTCCATGCTCTTGGATTGGAAGAATTAACATTGTGAAAATGTCTATACTACCCAAAGCAATCTACAGATTCAATGAGATACCCATCAAAATTCCAATGACATCCTTCACAGAAATAGAAAAAAATAATCTCAACATTCATATGGAACAACAAAAGACCACGAATAGCCAAAGCAATTTTGAGCAAAAAATAAATAAATAAATAAAAAATAAAGCCAGAGGCATAAAAGCACCCGACTTCAAATTATACTACAAAGTTAGAAGAACCATAACAGCCTGGTACTGGCATTAAAATAGCCACTTAGACTAGTGGAGCAGAGTAGAGAACCCAGAAATCATCCCTTAGGCTTACAGCCATCTGCTATTTAACAAAAGCAACAAAAACATACATTGTAGAAAAGACTGCCTCTTCAATAAATGGTGCTGTAAAAATTGGATATCTATATGCAGAAGAATGGAACTAGACATGCACCTATCACCATATACTAAAATCAACTCAAATTGGATTAAAGACTTAAGTTTTAGACCTGAAACTGTAAAATAACTAAGGGAAAATATAGAGGAAACACTTCAGGAAGTAGATGTGGGCACAGATCTTATGAACATGAGCCCCAAAGCATAAGCAACAAAAGAAAAAATAAACAAATGGGACTATATCAAACTAAAAAGCTTCTGCACAGCAAAGGAAACAATTAACATAGTGAAACAACAACCTACAGAGTGGGAGAAAATTTTTGCTAAATATGTATCTGACAAGGGATTGACATCCATAGTATACAAAGAACTCAAGCAATTACACAGTAAAAAACCAAATAAACCAATTCAAAAATGGGCAAAGGAACTGAATGGATATTTTTCAAAGGAAGACATACAAATGGCCAACAGGTATATGAAAAACTGCTCATCATTACTAGTCATCAGGGAAATGAAAATTAAATCACACTGAGATATCTTCTCACCCCAATTAGACTGGCTATAATTTAAAAGACAGAATATCAAATGCTGGTGAGGACAAGGAGAGAAGGGAATGCTCCTAAACTGTCACTGGGACTGTAAATTAGTACAACCACTATGGAAAACAGTATGAAGGTTTCTCAGACAACTACAGATAGATCTTTCATATGATACAGCAATCCTATTTCTGAGTATATACCCAGAAGAATGAAAATCATCATGTTGAAGGGATACCTGCACTCCCATGTTCATCACAGCTCTGTTCACGATAGCCAAGATATGGAAACAACCTAATTGTTCATTGATGGATAACTGGATAAGGAAAATGTAGCATATATAATCCATGGAATACTATTCTGCCATAAAAAAGAATAAAATTCTCCTATTTGTAAAAATATGGATGAGCTTGGAGAAACTTATGTTGAGTGAATAAGAAAAGCAGGGAGGTATAAATACTGCATAATACTCATAAGTGGGAGCTAAGAGAGAAAGAAGGAAGGAAAGAAAGACCACAGTGGTGTGTTGGACTTGCAGATGGAGAGAACATACCTAGACATACAAAGTGGAGTGGGGAAGGAGGGACGGAGAGGGAGGTCAGGGATAATTGAGTGGGTTATAATTACAATTTGTGGTAATGGGCATGCTGCAAGAATGGATCTGGCCATCACATCGTGGACACTAGTGGTGACAATTAACTTTGTACCCTATGAATATTCACAATCAATAAAAAAATATTTAAATATCTGATGATCATAAAAAAAGAAAAGCACAGTTAGGAAGTTAAATCTGTTCTGATAAATGAGTTCTGAATGATAATTACAGTGGTATTTTTGTAATAACTTTAATTTTGCATTCTTCACACTAATGTATTACTCGTTAAACATAAAACATCATAATTGATACTACAAAGTTAATGCAGGATAACAGATCTCAAGGGAGTTCACATATACTCTTTAATTACCTTCCCTAAAGAGTAAAAATATATGTAAACTACATATGTGCATATTTAAGTACATCATAAAATATTTTTAATATGCTAAACATTTAGATTCAGTTGTAACATTATGGTTTGAATATAAATGTATGTTTTAATAGAATAAAAGCTGTTTTATTTTTAAAACCTAAAAAAAGAAAAAAAAGAAAAGAAAAGAAATCCTAGCTCCCAATGTGTTGGTGTTAGGATACAGGGCCTTTGGGGGGTGCTTAGGTCATTAGAGAAGAACCTTCATGAATGGGGTTAATGCACTTATAAAAGAGACTCTGGAAATGTACATTGATCCCTTCTGCCATGTGAAAACACAGCAAGAAGACTGCTGTCTGTGAACCAAGAAGCCGGCCTCACTGGACACTTGTGTCTTGATCTTAGACTTACCAGCTTCTAGAAATGTGAAAAATAAATTTTGGTTGTTCATAAACTGCCCAGTCTATGGTAGTTTGTGATAGAAGCCAAAATAGACTAAGAAAAGTTATTTTTGAGTATTTTTCTGGATTCTACTCTGTTCCATTGATCTATTTTTCTATATTGATACCAATACCACACTGTTTTGGTTACTGTAGCTTTATGATAATTCTCACAGTAAAGTGTTAGTCTTGCGATTTTGTTCTCTTATTTAGTCACAGTTGCTTTGGCTATTTTAGGATCTTTGCGTTTTCAATGAACTTTAGTATTAGCTTTTCAATTCATGTAAGAAAGTCTTGCTGAGATTTTGATTGGGATTACACTGAATATGTAGATTAAATTGGAGAGCACTTCGAGTTCCTAACAATATTGAGTCATTTAGTATTTATTTCCATTAATTTAGGTTTTCACTAATCTAACAGCACTATGATGTCTAGTTTTCATTGTACAGGTTTTACACATCTTTTGTCAGATTTTTTCTTTAAGTACGTCATTTTTGGATATGATTATAAATGGCATTGATTTTTAAATTTCAATTTCTGATTGTTCATTTCTAGTATGCAGATATACAATTAACTTGCATGTATTAGTATTATATTCTGAAACCTTGTTAACCTCACTTAGTAGTTCTAGTGTATTTTTTTGTAATTTCTATTGGATTTTCTACAAAAATTTTTGCTTTTAACTCCAGCCAACCCACTCAAGTATCACAAAACCAACACCTAATCAAATGAATTATGGGTATCTCATGCATACACACAATAAATACCAGAGCCTCTGGCATCATTCACATATTTTTATTTTTAATACATAAAACCACTTTGGTTTTGGATTGACATAATCCTTAACTACTTAATCTTTAAAACCATTCTTAGTTTTATGCTTGACTGTTCTAACTAATGATAAATCTTACTTCCTTGGTTGTTATCATTATTAGCATGTCCCTGTTTAATCCACTTTATGCTACTTTGAGATAGTAACTCCTAGTTGATTTCTGGTCTCTATGGGGTTTTTTTGTTTGCTTGTTTCTTTTGTTTTGTTTTTATAGGGCCTGCTCTTGCTCTTAAGGAGAAACTTGAAAAACCTAACCCAACATAAGGCCAAAAAAGAGTTCTCTTCAAATATTTACAATGTTTAATTGAACCTATTTATAAATGAGTTATCTCAGGAATAATCTTCCTTTAGTCACATGAACTATCATCAACCAAAAAGTGAAGGTAAATTTATGTCAATATCTGCCGCCTTGTAGCTTGCTGGAGTTTACCAGTCTGACTCAGCTAACCAGGGCAGATGCTCTCTTCCTCAGTACTGGTTAGCTTTTGTTCTGAAAATAGGAGATTGGCCATCATTTCCAGATAGAAAATATTGATGTTTTTATTTTTTGGTCACCCTGGAAGGACTAAACAAAAAAAAGGTCTTATAGAACAAGAAGTTAGAGAGGATGCTATATGAAAAACACACAGAAATATGAAAGTAAATCAAGGGCCATCTTTTGAGAGAGAAAAAAACTAAGTGTATATAAAATGTCATGGTTTGTGTTGGAAAAAGATTTTGTAACACAATTCTTTAACAAAAGTTAAAGTCCAGGAATGAATCTAAGAGTGGCAACACTTAACAATACAAGTAGACTTTTTATTTTTTTGGAGCGGGGTGATTTTTTGCTCTGTGTTTTGATTGATGAAAATTACATTATGAGACATCTCCTTCCGGGCAAGATGAATAAGGACTGAATCTATGCTCCTGTCTAAAGAAATTTAATTAAAAAAATCATAAAATATATAAAACAGTGGTTTTCAGGACACTGGATGTTAGACACCAAAGGACTACTGAGAGACTGGAAATAAACAAAATGAGTCCATTACTTACTGCCTTGGGACAGTTTCTAGACTGTGTACAGGTGGGGGAAGTCAAGGCAGAGCTGGTAGTTTTCTTCAGTTGAGAAGATGAAACTGGGCTGAGAAGACCAAAGTGATTACAGTTAGTAGGAAGAGTACCAGAAACAAGAGTGCTGTCACAGAGATCTGTAGAGGGCCCTCTCTGATATTCAACTGCATATCAATTAGTGCATGAGTTGAGGAAACTTAAGGCCAGTGAAGGGGAAAAAAGGCTGAGGGAGAATACTCTTGGAGCTTACACAGGTGCAAATGTATTGCCCATTTCTACTACGAATGGAAAATCTAGCAACTTGCAGGCATTAGGTAAAATACTCAGAAAGTCTTGCCCTAAAAATGGTCAGCATTGGCCCTAGACTAAACACTGCTCTAATACTGTCTGATAAAGTCTACAGCAAGACTTGAAAGTATCAAACACTTTTCAAGTAACTTAACTTTGTCCAACCATGAAACCAAAGGCTACTGATAGATATAAAAAATATTTCACTCCCAATAAGGTAAAATTCAAAATGTCTGCCATCTCATCAAAAATTACCAGAAATAATTTAAGAAGCAGAAAAATAATTTCCACATTTAGGAAAAAAATAGATCAATTCACACCAACCGAGAAATAATATAGATAATTACATTAGTACATAAAGACTGTAATCATTATTATAACTCACATAATTACCCCTTCTTATGAGAGTACTTAAGATCTACTCTCTTAGCAAATTTCAAGTATACAATACATTATTTTTTACTGTAGTCACCATGCTGTACATTAAATCTCCAGAATTTATTTATCTACTTACTTAAAGTTTTTATCCTTTGACCAACATCTCCCCATTTTTCCACACCCACTGGTCCCTGGTAACCACCATTCTATGCTCTGCTTCTATGAGTTTGACTTTTTTAGATTCTACATATAAGTTTGTCTTTCTGGTCTGGCTTATTTCTCCTAACATAATGTCATCTGGGTTTCTCCTTTTCTCAAATGGCAGAATTTCTTTATTGATGCTGAATAATATTCCATGGTGTGTGTGTGTGTGTCTGTGTATGTGTGTGTGTGTGTATCTATCTGTCATATTGTCTTTATCTATCTGTCAATGGACACAAGTTGTCACCATATCTTGGCTATTGTAATAATGTTGCATAAACATAAGCATACAGATACCTCCTTGAGATACTGATTTTATTCCTTTGGATTTATATGCACCATATGCTGAATCATACGGTAATTCTATTTCTAATTTTTAAAGAAAACTTCTTACCATTTCCATACTGGCTGTACCAAGTTACATTCCCACAAATTGTACAAAGGTTCCCTTTTCTCCACATCCTCACCAACATTTGTTAACTTTTGACTTTTTGGTAATAACCATCCTAACGGATGTGAGATGATATCTTATTATGGTTTTGATTTAAATTTCCCTGATAGTAACGTTAAGCACCTTTTCATATACTTGTTGGTTAGTTATTTGTATGTCGTCTTTGGAAAAATATGTGCTGCTGTAACAAAACTCTGTTGCTTATAAGCAACAGAAATTTATTTCTCACATTTCTGGAAGCTGGGAATTTCATGATCAAGGTGTCGGCAGGTTTGGTGTCTAGTGGGGGCCTGCTTCCTACTATCTTCTTGCTGTACCCTTACATGCCGAAGAGGCAAGAGAGCTCTCTGTTATAGGACACTATCTCTTTCATGAGTGCTCGCCATTGTGACCTAATTATTTCCCAAAGGCCCTATCTCTTAATACTATCACATTTGGAATTAGGTTTTGGGGGACACAAACATTAAGGTCATAGCATATGGTTTACAAATGTTCCCCCCCCATTCTATAGGTTGTCTTTTTATTTTTATTTTTGATTGGATCTTTTTCTGTGCAAAAACTTTTTAGTTTTATGTAATCCCATTTGTCTGTTTTTTACTTTGGTTGCCTGTGCTTATGATGTCATGTCTAAAAAAATATTGTTAATATCTATGTCAAGTCATATATTTCTCTATGCTACCTTTTAAATTTTTAATGCATTTTGAGTTGATTTTTATATATTGTACGTTTGGATATCCGGTTTTCCAAGCATCATGTATTCAAGAGACTATTCTTTCCCCAATGTGTATTTTAGGTGACCTTTTCAAAGATTAAGTTGTATATGCATGGGTTTATCTCTAGGCCATCTATTGTGTTCCATTGGTCTATGCCTTTATTTGAATCTTTTTAAATGACCATTGAGTAAGGCTGGGACAGGAAATATGGAGTGAATGCTAGAGAGCATTCTCCATAAGGTGATGAAAATGCTTTAAAATTAGATTAAGGTGATGCCTACACAATTCTGTAAATATACTAAAAAGTACTGAATTCTACACTTTAAATGGTTGAATCTTATGCTGTGCAAATTATATCTCAAAGTTGTTGAAAATATAACTTACTATTTAAAAATAATAACAATGTGTTTGGGGTTTATAACATATGTAGAATTAAAATATGTGACAACAATAGCAAACAGACAAGGAGAAGAGAAAGGGAACCATAAAACGTACACAATTAATCCAAGAGAATTCACAAAAATATGAAAAATAAAAACAAAGGAAAGATGGGTCAAATAGAAGCAAATAGCAAGATGGTAGATGTAGAAAATCACATTGATAATCATAGTAATTATTAATGGTTTGAGGGCTTTAATTAAAAGGCATATGTTGTCAGACTGAATAAAAAAGCAAGACATTGTAAACAGAGCTGCAATGAATATGGGAGTGCAGGTATTCCTTCGACATGATGATTTCCATTCCTCTGGGTATATACCCAGAAGTGGGATTGCTGGATCATATGGAAGATCTATCTGTAGTTGTTTGAGAAACATCCATACTGTTTTCCATAGTGGTTTTAATAATTTACAGTCCCACCAACAGTGCAAGAGCATTCCTTTCTCTCCATACCCTCTCCAGGATTTGTCATTCACCATCTTTTTGATTATAGCCAGTCTAACTGGGGTGAGGTGGTATCCAAATGTAGATTTAATTTGCATTTCCCTGATGACTAGTGATTACAATAGGCAAGATATGGAACAAACCTAAATGTCCATCAATGGATGACTGGATAAAGAAAATGTGGTATATATATACCATGGAATACTACTCTGCCATAAAAAAGATGAAATTCTCCCATTTGCAACAACATGGATGAGCCTAGAGAAACTTATATTGAGTGAAATAAGAAAAGCACAGAGGGATAAATACTTCATGTACTCACTCATAAGTGGGAGCTACGAGAGAAAGAAGGAAGGAAAGAAAGACCATATTGGTAAAATTTGGTTAACAGATACACAATTATAGCTAAATAGGAAAAATAAGTTCTAGTGGTCTACAGTAGTGTTAAGCATCTATAATTAAAAATAACTTATTGTATGCTCTTAGATCTAGGCTAAAAGAAAGGAGCTCAAATGTTCTCATCACAAAGAAATAATAAATGTTGCTGTATATGACAAACCCATGGCTGACATACTCTGAAAAGAAAGCTTTCACCTTTTTTATTTAAGAACAGTATCTCTAAGACAGGATGCCCACTCTTACCACTCCTATTTAACATAATACTTAAAAATATTAGCCAAAGCAATCAAGCAAGAGAAAGAAATAAAGCTCAACTAAGTTGGAAAAGAGATCTATGTATAAGATCATATCCCTGTATGCAGATGACATGATCTTATACATAGAAAAGCCTAAGGACTCTACCAAAAAATTCTTAGAGCTACTAAGCAATATCAGTAATGTTGAAAGATACAAAATCAACATTCCCAAATCAGTAGCCTTTTTATTCTTCAATATCAAAGTAGCAGAAAAAGAAATCAAGAAAGCAAGCCCATTTGCAATAGTCACCAAAAAATGAAATACCTAAGAATCAATTTAACCAATGAGGTGAAAGATCTCTACAGTGAGAACTACAGATCACTACTGAAAGAAACTAAAGAGGACACAAAAGATGGAAAGACATTTCATGCTCATGGATTGGAAGAATCAACATTGTGAAAACAACTTATTTCACTTAATATATTTTTTTCGAAGTCTACCCATGTTGTTGCAAATGGTAGTATTTCATTCTTCTTTATAGCAGAATAGAATTCCATTGTGTAGATATACCACAGTTTCCTTATCCACTCATCTGATGATGGACATTTGAGCTGGTTCCAACTCTTGGCTATTGTAAATAGTGCTGTAATAAACATTGGAGTACAGGTATCCCTTCAACATGATGATTTCCATTCCTCTGAGTATATTCCCAGCAGTGGAATAGCTGGGTCATTTGGTAGAACTATCTGTAATTGTTTGAGGAACCTCCAAACCATTTTCCATAATACCACATGTTCTCACTTATATGTGAGAGCTAAAAATAAATAAATAAATAAATAAATAAATAAATAAACAAATGGGGGTGAGCAGGGAAGAAGACAACAATCACAATTCCTTGAGCTTGTTAAGACAAGTGAACAGATATGATGTTGATGGGTGAGAGAGTGGAGAGGGAGGGGGGAAGGAGGAATCAATAAAGAGACATAAAAATCAGCTACATTCTATATTGATAAAATAAAATTAAAAACAAACAAACAAAAACATTGTGAAAATGCCCATACTATCCAAAGCAATCTACAGATTCAACATAATCTTCATCAAAATACCAATGTCATTCTTCACAAAAATAGAAAAAACAATCCAAACATTCATATGAAACAACATATGAGTGAGGGGATCAATAAAAGAGATAAAATTCTATACACACTAATCATCCAAAAAAGAGGGAAGATACAAATTACCAGTACTATAATGAGAGGTAAAATAACTGTAGATTGTGCAAATATTAAAATTATAATAAAGGAATAGTATGAATTATTACTTCAGTAGCATTTGCATTTCTCAAAGGAATATAGTGCTTTTTGCATAATTTTCAGTGATAAAAATAAAGTAAAGAATACTCATCATAGATTTCAAAACAAACAAATATAAAAGTATTTAAATTAGACTGTATGTTATAATTCTAAAAATATGCTATACTATGAGTTATTCTGGCCTGGTTACTTGACCTTTTAAAAATTGCCATTATTAACATGATTCACTTTTCCCCTTGTTCTATTGTCCAAGGAGTTACTAACATAGCATACTCTTGAACATCCAGTGAAAAACTCTTAATTAACTCAGCAATTGTACATCAGCCTCTCGCTTCAAAACTGCTTTTTTCTGAGTCTGCTCTTTCTGAAAATAGCAATCATGCAAGCAAGAAATTTTTTTGACTTTATCTTTCTCTTAACTTTTAAGCATTATCTAACAATTAATTCATAAGTCCTGCTGATTTTCTTTCTTTTATTATGTTGTTACTGCTATCATAAAATTCCATTCTAACAATTCACACTATGAAATATAACCAGTTACACTAAAAACCATGTTTTAATAGTGCAAATCTTTCAATGATGTTTCTATAATAATGTGACTTTTACAGTCAGGACTTTGCACAATGTGGCTTTGACCAATTTTTGCAGTTTTCAGTTGCACAATTCCCCTGAGAAGAATGTTGCATCTAGCCATATATATATGTATATATGTTTGGTGGAGATATAGATATATATCTATCAAATTGACTCTACAAACTTTTTTCTCTTCTATTGTCAGTATTTCTCAAAGAAAATCTATCCATGTATAATCTGAAATATTGATAGTTAACAATTATCCATTTCTGCATCACATTTTTGGTATGGCTCTGTGTATTTTTATTATAACTGGTTGCTTCAGAAGACCATACATTGCACAGGTGAAGAGATAATTCAAAAGTGATAGAAACTCTTTAGCAGAGGCAACCAGAAGAAGCATGTCTACCTCCTTCTCCCAGGCCCACTTTTTTTCCCTCTCTTGTCTCATAACCCTAAATAATGACCAGAGATATTGGCAGAGATGCTAGATGAATCACAACTTCTTTAAATCCTAGAGGAGACTGGGGTCTTATGGCTAACCAAGCTAACCAAATTTGGAATTTTTTATAAAATTTTTAAAAAATCTTTTCACCTAATGATATGACAGAAAATGTTCTCTTATTTTAAAAATCTTTGTAAAATCAAGTTTAATACTGTTATACTAATTAGCCTTCTGCATGTTTCATAATTTTCTCTTTTTTCTCTTAATAATGGAACAAAAATATTTCCCCTTATGTCTGAAATTTTTCATAAACGTATGTTTAAAATTTGTATAATAATCCATCTTACATAAATAGTCTTTATTTTGAAATGCAGAATAGGATGGAAATACAGAATATTCCTAATGGCTCAATATACTAACTACTCTGAATAATATCTTCAGACATGGTGTTTTTACTAATTTTTGCTTATTTCATTAGAATATTATCATAAAAGTGAAATTAATGAGTAAAAATAGTAATTTTAAGACAGAGCAATTTTACCAAATGTTACTCCAAATAACCTACTGACTTGAGAAATAACTGCTTCCGTTCTGGAACATTTACACTGGTCATGTGGTCAAATCACTGTAAGATAATTATGTGTAGATTTTCTCTCTGTTCCTCTGAGATATCAGATAGGCATTTTTCTCTAACAAATTCCTTGAAAGTCCTTCCTCTCTGCCAGAGACTGTTAAAGAGAGGTTAGAGGAGAGGCCAATTCATGATACAAGGCTGTGGTTTTTCGCTATTAGCAATTTCACCAGTGATTCTCTTAAAAACCAAAACCAGGATTCTAGTATGTTGAAAAAAAAAAAAAAGTCCACTCTTCTTGAAACTCTTATAGGTTTCAGGCATTGTCATATTATATTTATCATTTAAGCACATTAAAATAGCACCAGTGTAGTCAGTACTAAATTTTATGGCTCTGAATTTAAAAACAAACAAAAGAAATAATTCCTTGAGTCGTTGAAAATTATAACAATACTATCAGATATAATTTTCACTGCTACAATATAGAGTAACTGCTATAGCACAGAAGCAATAAAAATTGCTATATTGATATTGAGTATCAAAAGTTCATGTGAAAAAACAGGTAAGTCTGGCAGTCAAAATACAATGAATCAGGATTATTTTCAAGTGATCATGTGAAATGCCGGAGGCAAAGTATTATGGATTTTCCTGTCTGGAGCCAGGAGTCATTAGGTAATAGATGGAGGTGAAAACCTAGGATGGGGAAGAGTAGAATAAAGCAAAATGCACAGTTAGTTAGAAAAGAAGCTGGCAACAAACCAAAACACAAGAAAAAACAACATATAAGGAGGATAAGACATAACAGCAGCAACGGAAACCAAAGACATATCTTCAAGTTAAAAAGAAAACTCAGACAGTACAGGGGAGAGGGTTTGTTATCTACACAGAATTCATTTTTCCTTTCTAGCAGAGTTATGCCTTCTATCCTAGTAATCATTGCTCCTCCCCATGAAGCCCTGTGTGTCAGGAGAATCTATCCCAAGGACAATTTTCAGGGCTAGGCATTCTTCTAAACAGTTATTCCCTTCTTTCATGATGCATTAAAATCACCTGGAAATTTATTTTTAAAAAGCGATTCCCAAGGTCCATTCCAAATATTATGTTTTAATTGGTAAGCAGAAACACAGGATATCTTGTATTTTTAATCCCTCCTCCCTCAGGAACTCTTAAAAATACCAGTTTGGGACTTAGTACCAACCAATTCCATTAGAACCTCTGAACTTGAGAATGGAACACAGAGATTTTTTAAAAACACTTCAGGTAAATTTAATACGCAGAAAGAGTTAAGAACCAAGTTTCTAAAGTGTAATTTCATCTCCCTTTATAGGGATTAGTTTAGAAAAGGATATATGACCCAAATCAGCCAAAAAAAGTTACAAAGGGAAACTACAAAGTTGGAGAGAAAAAAAAAAAGTTTGTTTGAACTAAGGGAAAATGATGTTACCAAGATGATAGAATAGATGATTCTGGTGTGGCTTCTCCTGACAAGAAATCAACTTACAACTTTTAAAAAACGAACAAAGCTGCCATCCTAAAATCACTGGGACTTGGGGAAAGAGGAGGAGAGACCCACTGAGTCCCAAAAGGCATGGAAAGCTGAGGCAAATGTGATGAAGAACCATCCTGATCAGACCCAGCCCCAGCTACTCTCCAAGCCAGCACACTACAGCACACAAGGGACGTCCTAGTACACAGAGAAACGACCTGGAGATGGCAAAGCCAAAACAGTGCCCTTTGCGTGAAGCTCCTTGCAGTCTGCAGGGATTAAGGGTGTCATGACCACTGGGGGAAAAAAAATTACTTTGGATTGCACCATCCTATTTCCCAGGCCAGCAAACCTGCTTGAAGCTTCCTCTGCACTTGCATAGGGAGGGGCCCCAGCCAATGGGAGAAAGGAATCACCCAGAGGTAGGTCAATCTTGACAGGTACCAGCCCTCTGGGATCTGGGGGAAGGCTGGTTGATCCATCAGCCCTGCATCAGGCAGCAGTATAGTCAGCTGAAATAAAGTCTTTCTAAGAAAAACAAAAGCTAAGAGAATTCAACACGATATGTGCCTTACAAGAAATGCTAAAGAGAACTCTTTAAACTTAAAAAAAGATGTTGCTAAGTTATAACAATAAAACATCTGGAAGGTACAAAACTCACTAGTAGAGTAAGTACACAGATAATCTCAGAATACTTCAATGTTGTAAGGGTGGTAAATAAACCACTTATATCCTTACTATAAAAATTAAAGGACAAACCCAACAAAATAGTAACAAATTCAACAATCATATAACAGGCAATATTAAAAGATATAGCTTGAAACAACAAAATGTCAAGAAGTGCGAGGTAATGATGTCAAAGCACAGAGTTGGCTTTGGTTATTTTTGTTTTCTTAGCAAATCAAGTTAAGTTATTATTAGTTTAAAATAATATGTTATAACTATAACTTGTTTTCTCTAAGCCTCATGATAACACAAAAACCTACAGTAGACATACTGAAAATGAACAGTGAGAAATCAAAATATACGACTAGAGAAAACCACTTACTCACAAAGAAAGTAAGATTGGAAGAAAGGAAAAATGGATCTACAAAAGAAATCGAAAAAAATGGAATAAAAAGTCCCCATATATCAAAAATAACTCAAATTGTAAATGGATTAAGTTCCTCAATTAAAAGATATGCAGTGGCTGAATAAATTATAAAACAAGAGCTAACAATTTGCTGCCTATAAGAAACTTATTTTACCTATAAGGACATACATCAACTAAAAGTGAAGGGATAAAAAAAAGATGTTTTATGCAAATGGAAACCAAAAAAAATGCAGGAATAACTATACCTGTAACAGATGAAACAAACTTCGAGTTAAGGAAAGTAAAAAATAGGTAAGGAAAGTCATTATATAGTAATAAAGGGATCAATTCAACAGGAAGATAGAACAATTCTAAATATACTTGCACTTAACACCAGAGCACACAGATATATAAGGCAAATACTACTGGTCCTAATGGGAGCAATGGACTCCAACACAATAACTGACAAATTTAATACCCCTCTTTCAGCAAAGAACAGATCATCCAGCCAGAAAATTAACCAAGAAACATCAGACTTAATCTCTACTCTAGGCCAATTAGACTTAATGGATATTTATAGAACATTTTATCCCATTGCTGCAGAATATGCATTTTTCTCAGCAGCACATGAAGCATTCTCTAGAATAGACCATACATTAGATAAGAAAACAAGGCCCAACAAATTTTTAAAAGTTAAAATCATACCAATTATCTTTTCTGACCACAATAGAATAAAACTAGAAATCAATAACAGAAGGGACATTAGAAACTATAAAAATACATGGAAATTAAATGGCTGAACCTAAACAACAAATGGGTCAAAGAAGAAATTTTAAAGGAAACTAAAAAATAGCTGGAGAAAAATAAAAATGAAAACACAGTATAGCAGAATCTAAGAGATACAGCAAAGGCAGTTCTAATAGGGATGTTTACAGTAATAAATACCTACATCAAAAAAGTAGTAAGACTTCAAATAAACAAACTAATGTTATATCTCAAGGAATTAGAAACACAAGAACAAACCAAGCCTAAAATTAGTAGAAGAGAAATAACAAAGATCAGAGCAGAAATAAATGAACTAGAGATTAAAAACGCAATACAAAAGATCAATGAGACAGAGTTTGTTTTTTGAAAAGATAAGCAATATTGATAAACCTTTAGCTCAGTAATAAAGAAAAAAGAGAGAAGACTCAAATAAATAAGATCAGGAATGGAAAAGGAGACATTACAACTGATATTACCGAAACACAAAGAATCGTAAGAAACTATTACAAACAACTATATGCAAACAAACTGGAAAACCTATAAAAAATGGATAAATACTTGGACACATACAACTTACTAAAGTTGAATTATGAAGCATTAAAAAACCTAAATAGACCAATAATGAGTAATGAGATTGAAGCAGTATTAAAAAGTCTCCCAACAAAGAAATCCCCAGAACCAGATAGCTTCATTGCTGAAATCTAATAAGCATTTAAATAAGAACTAATACCAATTCTTCTCAAACTCTTATGAAAAATTGAATAGGAAGTAATATTCCTAACTTATTCTACAAAGCCAGCATTACCCTCATACCAAAACAAGAAAAAGACACAACAACAACAAAAAAAGAAAACTGTAGACCAATATCCCTAATAAACATGGATGCAAAAATCCTCAACAAAATACTAGTAAACAGAATCCAACAACACATTAAAAATCATTCACATGATCAACTGGAATTCATCCCAGTGATGCAGTGATGGTACAACATACTCAAATCAATAAACGTGAAATATTACATCAACAGAATTCAGGAAAAAAATATAATTAAAAAAAAATAGATGTAGGAAAAAACATTTGACAAAATTCAACACCACTTCACGATTAAAAGACACTAAAATTTGTTTATATAAGGAATATACCTTAACACAATAAACACATATACAAAAAAACCCAAAGCAAATATCATATTGAAAAGACAAAAATTAAAGGCATTTTTGTAAGATCTGGAACAAGACAAGGATACCCAATTTTCCCATTCTTATTGAATGTAATACTGGAATTTCTAGGCAATAAGGCAAGTAAAGTGAAAGTCTTCTTGAAAGGAGACATTCAAGTTGGAAAGGAGGAAGTCAATCTATCCTTATCTGCAAATGACGTGATAACATACAAAGAAAACCCTGAAGACTCCACTAAAAAACTACTAGAACTAAAAAATGAATTGAGTAAAGTGGCAGGATACTAAATCAACACACACAGAAAAATCAATAACATCCCTATACACCAATAATACAATCTCTAAGGGAAAAATCAAGAAAGTAATCCCATTCACAATAACTACAAAAATAAAAGAAATACACAGGAGCAAATTTAACCAAAGAGGTGAAAAACCTCTACAATGAAAACTATAAAACACTGCTGAAAGAAATTGAAGATGACACAAATAAATGAAAAGATATTCCCTGTTCATGGGTTGGAAGAATTAATATCATCAAAATGTCCATATGGCCCAATGCAATCTACAAATTCAACACAATCCCTATCAAAATATCAATGATATTCATCACAGAAATAGAGAAAAATGATCTTAAAATGTGTATGGAGTCATAAAAGTTTCTGTACAGCCAAAGCAATCTTAAACAAAATGAACAATGATGCTTGAGGCATCAGACTCCCTGATTTCAAAATACGCTATAAAGTTACAGTAAAAAAAACCAGCATTCTACTGGCATAAAAACGTACAAATTGACCAATGAAACAGAATAGAGATTCCATAAATAAATTCAAGCATTTACAGCCAACTGATTTTCCACAAAGGAGCCAGAAATATACACCAGGGAAAAGACAGCCTCTTCAATATATGGTGCTAAGAAAACTGGATATTCACATGCAGGAGATTGAAACTAGACCCCTATCTCACCATACACAAAAACCAACTCAAAATGGATTATACACCTAAATTTAAGATCCAAAACTATGAAACTACTAGAAGAAGATATAAGTGAAATGCTACAAGAGATGGGAATGGGTGGCAGTGTTTTGAACAAGACTACACAGGCACAGGCAACTAATGCAAATATAGGCAAATGAGACTACATCAAACTAAAAACCTTCTGCATAGCAAAGGACACAATCAACATAGTGAAGAGACAACCTACAGAATGGGAGAAAGTCTTTGCAAACTGTACATGTAGCTGCCACAGACACCTTGCTACCAATATGAAGATAAAATCAAAGAGTTTGGGAAAGCCAAGCTAAGGACAGAGAAATGGAACAAAAGCCTTGGTGAAAACCTGATATATCCATGCTGTTAAACATTTTCATTTACTTTTCCATCCTTTTTGTATTAGTTATCCATTTCTGCTTAACAAATTACACCAAAACTTAGTGGTTTAAAGCAAAAGACGCTCATTATTTTACAGATTTTGTGGAACAAGAATCTAGATACACCTTGACTCAGTACCTCTGACCCAAAATCTCTTGCAAGGTTGCAATCAGGTTGTCAGCCAGGGCTGTGATCTTATCTGATGGCTTGACTGGGGGAGGGTCTGCTTCTAAGCTCACTCCTATGGCTGTTGTCAAGATTCAGTTCCTCATAGGCTGTTAGACAAGTGCCTCAGCTCACTGGCTATTGGCCAGAGGCCTCCCTCAGTTCCATGCTGTATGAATCTCTTTATAGGACAGATCATGACATGCCAGCTGGTTTCCTCAGAGCAAGCAAGTAAGAGAGGAAACTAAGGATGAAAGCCACCATCTCTTTATAACCTATTCCTTGAAATGACAGCCCACAGCAAATTTCCTGATATGTTCCTTCACTTGTATGAGTCCTGGAGTAGAACTGCATATGGAAAAATGAACCTTTCTCATCATAGTCACTGTGATTTTGGCATAACCTAGCTTATCCTAATAATATATAATTTATCCAAATAGGGTGTGAATACATGTCTGTAGCATAACGATGGGCTAGATTATGCTGTAGGAACAAACAATCTGATACTCAGCAGCTTTAAAAAGCAATGTTGTTGTTTTTTTTTCTCTACCTATGTGTCCATGTCCATCATGACTTAACTGTGGGCTCTGCTACACATTTTCATTAACTTAGGCCCCAGGCCAACAGAGCAGTCACTATCTAGAATATTTCCACTGCCAGAGTAGAGGGAAAATGCCTGGGTATGACACATATCAATTTCACATTTTCTTTTAGTTTGTAAAAGAATCTCCCAGAAGTAGTCCCTAAACTAATAGTTCATGTGAAAGAGACATTATTACTACATGTTTGCAGCTAAAAGCAGTAGAATGGGAAAGTAATTCCAGCTCCATCATCAGAGCAGCTCTGGAGACTGGGCAAGTAAACCTGAAAGTTGTCCTGACCAGGGGCACACAAACTGTATTATTATACCTCATTGTATGTCACTTACTAATTTTTAGAAATTCCACTGTGGTGATGTAAAATTCTAGGTATTTGGGGTTCCAGTGGCTCGAACAGAGTCACAGGTCTGGATTTTGGCAGTGAAAACACACGAGACTTTGTACACTAAAATAGCAAAGAGATCCAAGAGGTAGGGAGCTATGCACTGACAGCTGTGATGTGCATGCACTTCAATGGCAAGGCACAGCACACCTAAGTTTCAGGAGACAAGTAAGTGCAATCCTATCATAGCTGCAGAAGGACAATAGTTAGTGTATGGCACTAATAACAGACACAATAAAATGGAAGGTAAATAGAAAGATTTAAAATTGGAAGTTTCTTAGAGAAATATTATTAGGTAACTAGGTGCTTCCAAGGGGGAGTGAAAGGAAGGAAAGAGAAAGAGGAGAGGGTAGAAGGAGATAAAGAAGAACTGAAAGGGAAGAATACACAGGTTGAAGGAGGTTTTTTTTTTCTTTTTATAGAAAAACCTTAAAAGTCCTTGAGAATATGTAAATACTGATATACATTTTTTAAAACATTTTTTATTTTAACTTCTCAATATACATTGTAGTTGATATTCATGACCCTTTACCCATTCCTCTTCCCTCCTCCCACTGTCCCCTCCCCTCCATCATGTCTGGTCACTTGTCTTAAAAAGTTCAAGGAATTGTTATGATTGTTGTGTCTTCTTCCCCGCCCTTTGTTTGTGTGTTTATGTGTTTATTTATTTTTAGCTCCCACAAATAAGTGAGAACATGTGGTATTTCTCTTTCTGTGCCTTACTTATTTCATTTAATATAATTTTCTCTGAGTCCATCTGTGTTGTTACAAATGGTAGTATTTCATCTCTTTTACAGCAGAGTAGAATTTCTTGTGTAGATGTACCACAGTTTCCTTATCCACTCATCTGATGATGGACATTTGGGCTGGTTCCAACTCCTGGCTATTGTAAATAGTGCTGCAATAAACATTGGAGTAGAGGTATCCCTTTGGCATGATGATTTCCATTCATCTGGGTATATTCCCTGCAGTGGAATAGCTGGAACATCTGGTAGATCTATCTGTAATTGTTTGAGGAACCTGCATACCATTTTCCATAAAGGCTGCACCATTTTGCAGTTCCACCAACAGTGTATGAGAGTTCCTTTTTCTCTGCAACCTCTCCAGCACTTATTATTCTGTCTTTTGGATATTAGCCATCCTGACTGGAGTGAGATGATGTCTAAAAGTGGTCTTGATTTGCATTTCCCAGATGTTGAGTGATGTTGAACATTTTTTCGTGTGTCTGTTGGCCATTCGTATATCTTCCTTTGAGAAATGCTTATACAGCTCCTTTGTCCGTTTTTAAATTGAGTTATTTGTTTTTGTAAAGTTGTTTGAGTTCCTTGTATATTCTGGATATTAATCCTTTGTCAGATATATATTTTGCAAATGTTTTCTCCCACTCTGTTCGTTGTCTTTTCCCTCTGTTGACTGTTTCTTTTGCTGTGCAGAAGGTTTTAAGTTTGATATAATCCCATTTGTTTATTTTTCCTTTAGTTGCCTGTGCTTTGGGGGTCCTATTCATGAAGTCTGTACCCACTCCTACTTCCTGGAGTGTTGGAAGTACTAGCCAGAGCAATCAGAGAAGAGAAGAAAATAAAGGGTATTCTGATTGGAAAAGATGAATCAAATTGTCCCTGTTTGCAGATGATATGATCCTATATACTGAGCAGCCTAAAGCCTCTACTAAAAAACCTCCTAGAGTTGGGAAATGATTTCAACAGAGTTGCAGGATATAAAATCAATGCACAAATATCAGTAGCATTTCTATACACCAACAGTGAACATATAGAAAAAGAAATCAAGAAAGCTAGCCCATTTATAATAGCCACCAAAAAATAAAATACTTAGGAATAACCAAGGATGTGAAAAATCTCTACAAAGAGAACTACAAACTGCTGTTGAGAGAAATTAAAGTGGACACAAGAAGATGGAAAGATAACCCATGCTCTTGGATTGGAAGAATTAACATTGCGAAAATGTCCATATTAACCAAAGTGATCAACAGATTCAATGCAATCCCCATCAAAATTCCAATGACATTTTTCTCAGAAATGGAAAAAAACTATCCAGATACTTATATGAAATAACAAAAGACCATGCATAGCCAAAGCAATTCTGAAGAAAAATAATTATAAAAAATAATAATAACAATAATAATAATAATAATAATGCTGGAGGCATAACACTACCTGACTTTAAAATATATTAAAAAGCTATAATAACCAAAACAGCATGGCACTGGCATAAAAACAGACACACAGATCAATGGAATAGAATAGAGAACCCAGAAATCAAGCCATACACCTACTGGCATCTGATCTTTGACAAAGACAGCAAGTCCACACACTGGGGAAGAGACTGCCTCTTCAACAAATGGTGCTGGGAAAACTGGATATTCATACATAGGAGAATAAAACTAGACCCATACCTCTCACCATATACCCAAATCAACTAAAAATAGATTAAATAATTAAAAACACATCCTGAAACAATAAAACTCCTTAAAGAAAACATAGGGGAAACACTCCTGAGATACATTTTTTTAAAAGTCAATATGGAAAGTGTTTGAAGGCTTAGGTAAGAAGAGATAATACTCATAGATGAGACAAAGTTTTCCAGAAAACACAAGAGAATGAAATCAATTGTATAGGTGAAAACTGTACTTTCAGCAAGATGGAGAGAAATCATTTACTAAATAAAGAAAAATTTAAAAAAACAGTAAAACTGATTAGGCATGCAAGTAAACCTGCAGGCAAGGGGCAAGGGAAATAAGGCAGAGCTCAAGTATTGGCCTCCCTTTTCTTTTGGAAATAAAATTACCAAGTCATCTCCTGAAAGGGTAAAACGAGGAAACCTGGGAGTAAAGATAAGTTTAGGGTAAACACTGAGGGAAGTGTATGAGGTGTCCCCAAGTTTATGATGAGGGGTACGTGACAACCATGAGAGCCAAATGAGGACCCAGATGATGAGTTTGGAGTGGAATTAACTCACACGGTTCCCCCATATGGTGAACAGATCTGGTGCTTATGTAGAAAAGGGTGTCACAGGGTGGTGGCAAAACATTGCATGAAGGAAGATGGATTCATACTTTTGGCCAGAGAATGACTAAAGCGAATTATTGTGTGGCATTGTCTTGTAAAAAAATAAGGAAAGCCAGGAGAGGCCTGAAAGATAGGGAGAGAATAAAGGCTTAATGGCTTGATGTGTACAAAAATCAACCAGAGTAGAATTAACAGAATGAAAAACCTATAAGGAAAGAAATTGTATACATGTATGTTATTGAGTTTTAGAATTTCAGGGATTCTGTCATTCACAGAGATAAAAAGATTTATATGACGTTAAATTATGGCCAACAATTTGTGAAGTTAGGATAGGGCATTGGGCACTTTTTCCATATGTAGAAATTGGTTTAGATGGTGAAATGACTGGGAGATCAGATATAATGTTATAATTTTGAAGCATAAAATTTACAGAATTAGTTGCTGAAACACCCCAGTTAGAGTTCTGATATGTAAAACTCAATGTCTAAAACCATAAATAGCTATTAATACTATCTGTCCTACCTACTTAGCAATTTATTACTGTTCTTGAGAATTAAATGTAATAATGAATGTGGAGTCATCTAATATGCAAAGTGCTGGACAAATACTATGTTGCCAACTAGATTGTACACCTAAAATCTCACATAATGGCAAGCAGTACAGCACATCAGTGAAGTATAATGTGTGGTAAATTGAATTGAGCCAATATTTGAAAACGTCAGATTTCTTTGCACTTCCTCAAATGCAGTGTGATAATGGAAAAAGAGGTAGCTAGCCTCAAATCATATGGTATTGATCAATGTTCTCCTTAGATAAACAAGTATAATTTGATGTAAGTTACTATCTGTCTTTGTCTAGGAAATACAATTGAATAGTCAGCAGGAAAAACAAATTGCAACTCCACTTAAGTGATAAGACACAGCAGGGTATGGTATTGTTACATTAAACACCCTGAAGTGAGTTAATGTGATTATAATGTGATTTCTTCAAACAAACCGATTATAGCATGCACAGGTAATAAATTATCATCAGTATTAGTATGTGAAGCAAAATCTTGCATTTTCTGTTTTTCCATATACGAACACTTAAAATGAATCTCTTTAAAACATGAACATTCTTACTTTACTGTTTTATAGTTCACCCAGCCAGAAACATCTTAGTCTTTATTGAATTGTTTCTTTCATTCTTCTGTTTACTCATTCATTCTCTTATATAAAAATACTTATCAATTAGGGCTATATGTGGAATTCAAATACTATACATACTATCCATGAGATATGTGTGTGTTATAATTGTTTTGTTAAAAGAAGTCACATTCTAATGATGTTAACTCATTGTTTCCGGGAAGGAAGAATTCTAATATGACAATAACAGAGCCTGCTCTGTCTAAATATTTAAAAAGCGATGTCCTCAAGGAATTTATAATCTGATAGGGAAAAAAACATTTTCAGAACAATAACTCAAATGTCAGGGAAAAATGTTTTAAGCTCTACAAAGAGATAAAGCTGGTGCATATACATGGAGATTTAGGAAAGAGAAACAGCATTCCTTTGGAAGAATAAGGGAAAACTTTCTAGCCAAGACAATATTTTAAATGAACCATGAAGGATAAGCAAAATTTCTACAACCAGAAATGAAAAGAGTTGTTGAGAGGGGAAGAGTATACAGTTAAGATAGTCTAAAATAAGTTTAGAAAGTAATTGGCATCCCCTTTAATTTTTTTTATTATTAAAAATAAAATGAAGGCATTTTTACATAATTTTCTATGAATAAATGCATACCTAATTTTCAATCAATTGCTGTGGAAATATTCACTGAGCATTGACTATATTCCATGCACAATGGAGAGAAATCAGGTTGACTTGACCTAGTATATTACTCATTTAAAAAAGGGAAGAAAAATCAGGTCTGTTATCTATTTATAGTTAAAATTGACAGGCTTTGCTGATGGACTAGAAAAGTATAAAGGAAAAAGAGAGTTAAGAATAAATATGAGGTTTTGACTTCACCTACTGAATGGGTGCTTCTGCCATTTCCTAAGAAGGAGGACAGAAATCAAGAATTTGGAGGCCTGTTAGTCCAAGATACAGGTGACCCATCTGTTATGTAAAATGATACAATCAATGTCTTTCTGCATAGACATGTTTCCATATTCAGGAAGCTGTAGACTTTGAATGGGTCTTTTCCCTCTAAGGAACTGGGAACTTAAGTGGGCTCTTTCTTGTACCTTCTTTGCCTGACCATTCCAACAACCAGTCTCTTTCCAGTCTCCGTCATTTCTACATCAGCCATGAGACAGGTCAGCATGAACACTATCTTAGTACATATTGAACCACATGAAAAAATATTGGCCAAACTTCTTGAAAATCCCTTCCCTAAGATGTGAGTAGCAAGTTCAGCCATAAGCTTCCCTTCCTTCTACTTCTACAGGGAGTGATATCCTCTTCCACAAAAGTAATCTTGACAAAAGATGATGTCCTTTTTCTCCTCAATTATCAAACCAATTTGGTTGCTCTCATACCCAGTGGGAAATTAATACTCCTATTTTGAGAAAGCAGTCTTAGGAAAGTTAAAAATTTTATTTTCCACATGATGCTCTCTGTATTGTTAACACTGCACTATTCATCAGTCTCTAAGAACAGGAAAATATTGGTTATATTTTGAACCTGGGTTTATTTCTTTATTTTCAGAAAAAGCAAATACTTTTAAGTAGATTTCTATTCAAAATTTTACATAATTAGCTATTATTTACTGGCTAAATTAATCACCCTAGTCTATATAGAAAGCAAATTATTATTTACTCCTCCTTTAACAGAATTCACTGTTGCAACCATACCTATGGTTTTTAACAGAATTCACTGTTGCAACCATACCTATGTTTTTGTCTCTGGTTCCATCTCTCCTTTTTTTTTTCTTTTTCCCACATCTATAGTCAATTATCACCTTGAGCTTTGATTTTCTGATATACTTTACACCACCCCACAACATACACACACCAAAAAACAAAACATAACAACAACAAAAAACCTATCACTGGTTTGATTGAAGATTTCCAACTTAGTGAGATTTTATTTTTCCAATAATTGTTATCTAGTGTGTTCTTTGAAATCACTTTTTACCATGAGTTGCAATTTCGCTTTAACAGTATATCAATTTAGTTTTATAAAATTTTCGTCATATTAAGAAGTTTGGACTTACTCATAATAGTAGTAGAAGGTTATCGATGAGTGCTAAGCTAAGGAGTGACATGACACATTTATTGCATTAGAAAAATTATTCTGAGTCAATATAGTGAAAGAATAGACCTGGAGATATGATCTAAAAGTCTAAGTTAAGAGACCTTTTAAGGTGCCAAAGGGAAAGAATGTTGTTATCCGAATAAAGACTGTGAAAGTAAGTAGAGAAAAGCAGGGTTTAAAACATTGTAATTAGAATTTTGATGGGGATTGCATTGAATTTGTATATCACTTTGGGTAGTATGGACATTTTCACTATGTTGATTCTTCCAATCCAAGAGCATGGAATATCTTTCCATCTTCTTGTATCCTCTCTAATTTCTCTCAGCAGTGGTTTGTAGTACTCATTATAGAGATTTTTCACATCCTTGGTTAACTCAGTTCCTAAGTATTTTATTTTTTTGGTGGCTATTGTAAATGGGCAGACTTTCTTGATTTCTCCTTCTGCATGTTCACTATTGGAGAAAAGAAATGCTACTGATTTTTGTGTGTTGATTTTGTATCCTGCTACTGTGCTGAAATCATTTATCAATTCCAGCAGTTTTTTTTTAGAGGTATTAGGCTGTTCGATATATAGGATCATGTCATCTGCAAACAGGGACAGTTTGACTTCATCTTTTCCAATCTGGACGCCCTTTATTGCCTTCTCTTCTCTGATTGCTCTGGCTAGTACTTCCAACACTATGTTGAATAGGAGTGGTGAGAGTGGGCATCCTTGTCTAGTTCCTGTTCTGAAAGGAAAAGCTTTCAGCTTTTCCCCATTCAGGATGATATTGGCTGTGGGTTTGGCATATATGGCTTTAATTATGTTGAGATACTTTCCCTCTATACCTAACTTATAAAGGGTCTTTGTCATGAATGAGTGCTGAACTTTATCAAATGCTTTTTCAGCATCTATAGAGATGATCATATGGTCCTTGTGTTTGAGTTTATTAATATGGTGTATCACATTTATTGATTTGCGTATGTTGAACCATCCCTGGGATGAATCCCACTTGATCGGGATGAATCCCACTTGATCGTGATGAATAATTTTTCGTATGTGTTGCTGTATTCTGTTTGCTAGTATTTTAGTGAGGATTTTTGCATCTATATTCATCAAGGATATCGGCCTGTAATTTTCTTTTTTGGTTATATCTTTACCTGGTTTTGGTATCAGGATGATGTTTGCTTCATAGAATGAGTTTGGGAGATTTGCGTCTGTTTCAATCTTTTGGAATAGTTTGTAAAGAATCGGTGTCAATTCCTCTTTGAATGTTTGGTAAAATTCTGCTGTGAATCCATCTGGTCCTGGGCTTTTCTTTGTTGGGAGCCTTCTGATAACAGCTTCAATCTCCTTTATTGTTATTGGTCTGTTCAAATTTTCTACATCTTCACGGTTCAGTTTTGGGAGCTTGTGTGTGTCCAGAAATTTATCCATTTCCTCCAGATTTTCAAATTTGTTGGCGTACAGTTGTTTATAGTAGTCTCGAATGATTCCTTGTATTTCAGATGAATCAGTTGTAATATCACCTTTTTCATTTCTAATATTTGTTATTTGAGTCTTCTCTCTTCTTTTTTTTGTTAGCCATGCTAGTGGTTTGTCAATTTTATTTATCTTTTCAAAAAACCAACTTTTTCTCAGAAATGGAAAAAACTATTCAGACATTTATATGGAACAATAAAAGACCACGCATAGCCAAAGCAATGCTGAGCAAAAAAAATAAAGCTGGAGGCATAACACTACCTGACTTTAAGCTATACTACAAAGCTATAATAACCAAAACAGTATGGTACTGGCATAAAAACAGACACACTGACCAATGGAATAGAATAGAGAATCCAGAAATCAACCCACACACTTACTGCCAGCTGATCTTTGACAAAGGCACCAAGCCTATTCACTGGCGAAGGGACTGCCTCTTCAGCAAATGGTGCTGGGATAACTGGATATCCATATGCAGGAGAATGAAACTAGATCCATACCTCTCACCGTATACTAAAATCAACTCAAAATGGATTAAGGATTTAAATATACACCCTGAAACAATAAAACTTCTTAAAGAAAACATAGGAGAAACACTTCAGGAAATAGGACTGGGCGCAGACTTCATGAATACGACACCAAAAGCACAGGCAACCAAAGGAAAAATAAACAAATGGGATTATATCAAACTAAAAAGCTTCTGCACAGCAAAAGAAACAATTAAAAGAGTTAAAAGACAACCAACAGAGTGGGAGAAAATATTTGCAAAATATACATCTGACAAAGGATTAATATCCAGAATATATAAGGAACTCAAACAACTTTACAAGAAGAAAACAAGCAACCCAATTAAAAAATGGGCAAAAGAGCTAAGTAGGCATTTCTCTAAGGAAGATATACAAATGGCCAACAGACATATGAAAAAATGCTCAACATCACTCAGCATCCGGGAAATGCAAATCAAAACCACATTGAGATACCATCTAACCCCAGTTAGGATGGCTAAAATCCAGAAGACTATGAACGATAAATGCTGGCGAGGCTGCGGAGAAAAAGGAACTCTCATACATTGTTGGTGGGACTGCAAAATGGTGCAGCCTCTATGGAAAATGGTATGGAGGTTCCTCAAACAATTGCAGATAGATCTACCATACGACCCAGCCATCCCACTGTTGGGTATATACCCAGAGGAATGGAAATCATCAAGTCGAAGGTATACCTGTTCCCCAATGTTTATCGCAGCACTCTTTACAATAGCTAAGAGTTGGAACCAGCCCAAATGCCCATCATCAGATGAGTGGATACGGAAAATGTGGTACATCTACACAATGGAATACTACTCAGCTATAAAAACGAATGAACTACTGCCATTTGCAACAACATGGATGGACCTTGAGAGAATTATATTAAGTGAAACAAGTCAGGCACAGAAAGAGAAATACCACATGTTCTCACTTATTGGTGGGAGCTAAAAATTAATATATAAATTCACACACACACACACACACACACACACACACACACACACACAAACCCGGGGGGGGGGGAAGAAGATATAACAACCACAATTATTTGAAGTTGATACGACAAGCAAACAGAAAGGACATTGTTGCGGGGGAGGGGGGGAGGGAGAAGGGAGGGAGGTCTTGGTGATGGGGAGCAATAATCAGCTACAATGTATATCGACAAAATAAAATAAAAAATATATATATATAAAAAACATTGTAATTAGGAAGTAGAATCAACAGCAATTGGAGAACCATTAATTGTGGGAAGTGAAGGAGAGAGAAACAAAAGGATGATGTCAGGATTCTGGCTTTGACAACTGTGTAGATGACCATGTTATTCTCTGAGACTGGTCACACAGAAGGAAAAACAAGGGAGAAGCTGATGTCAGCTTTAATCATGTTGATCCTGAGCTAACCGTGATGTTTGGAATTCAGTTTGACATGTGAGTCTGAAGCTCATGAAAGAAGTGGGGTTTGGTTATATAGATGAGGGAAACATCAGCACCGATGAGAACTGAGTCATGAAAGGATGTGTAACACCTTGAAAGGTACTAAGATATGAGAGAAGAAAAAAATATTTTATAAGAAACCTAAGAAAATGTAGTGAGATAAAAAGAGAAAAACCCAGGCTGTATGCTGACATGGAAGTCCTGATAAGAGTATTTCAAGAAGGAAAGATACAATGTCAAATGACCCAGGGATTTAATAAAATAGAAAATAAAAGCATCCATTGCATTTCTCAAAAATAAAGATGTTTGTAATATCCCAGTACAGATGGTCCCTGACTTATGATGGTTCAACTTGAACGATTTTTTGAATTTACGATGATGTGAAAGCCAAAAGCATTCAGTAGAAAGTAGTATGATACCCTCTTGTGATGCTGGGCAGCTGCAGACTGCAAAACTCCCAGCCACACGACCATGATCGCAATCACGAGGATAAACAACCGATCCTGTACAGCCTACTGTGTTGCCAGATGATTTTTGCTTGACTGTAGGATAATGTAAGTGTTCTGAGCATGTTTAAGGTAGGCTAGGCTAAGCTATGATGTTCGGTAAGTTAGGCACATTAAATGTATTTTCAATTTGCAATGTTTTCAGTTTGTGAAGGTTTTATCCAATGTAACCCCATCTACCCAGTTGTAATTGCCAGAAACGTTGAGGAGCATCTGTTCTAGTTTCAGGGGAAAAGAGTAAGAACAGAGACTAGATAACAGTGAATTGCAGCACGGGTGGAAGTGAAGAAGTAGGGATGCAAAGAAAATCAACCTTTTTAAGGAATTTGGAAAGGACTAGGATAGAAACCGGAGGAAAAAGTGAGACCAAACAAAAAAAGTGTAAATATCAGAAATATGAGCATATATAAATGCTTATGAGAAGAATACAGTAGATAGAAGACAGATGGGAAATAGAGTATGATCTCTTAGTACCGTCAAGTAACACATTTCAGTGGCCCGATAGAAGAATTGCCTTTAGAGTAGGGGAATCTATTTCTATTACACTTCAGGACAGAGAAAAAGAACAAAATGAGCAAAATTACAAGTGATATTTCAGGTTTAGTAGCTGAAGTTTGGGGGAGAGTGCATCTGACAATCCTAGTTCTAGGTGATGCAGTCATCTCCAGAGTGTGACCACAGGTGCTGATAGAATCGGAGTTTGAAGAGAAGTGAAGGCATGAAACAGCCTTTCTGAAGAAAATGAGAAGAGCTGATGAGGCAAACACAGAGGGATTTACAGGCTGCACCACAGACCTAATCTAGGTTAGATAACATGGATTTCTATAAAGAAAACAATCTGCAAGCTAATTCATGTTTTCCTTTTTCTTTTCCTTTTTTTTTTTTTTTTTTTTGAAGTGAAACATAGGCTAGTTAAGGTTATTTAGCCAGTTGAATTGATTTAGTGTTGGAGATTTGCCAGGTAGTGTTTCAAAAAGGCAAGGAATAAGGATATTGGCCAGTGTGATGGAGGTGGACATAAGAAATTAGAAATAGTGCTGTGTTTGATAAAATAATAAAAGCATCATGTTATTGCACAGGATAGTATTAATTTTATAAACATAAAATGTTTATGTAAATATAAAACGATAGCCAAATTTACTGCAAAATGTGATCAATTTTGATCTCTTGATTAAAAGTTATTTAAAATGGTACATGATTCTATTTTGCCTTACAGTCAGGAAGAAGAATTACTTTCTGGTCTGAATTAATGATTACTTAAAGATAAGTTTTTATAAATGTGTAATTATTTTTCTTTATCATGATACTAAGGGATATATTGTCATTACTTTGTTCTACAGTTTGAAATATACAAACATGCGCTTAAATTTTTTGCTCTCAAATTCTGCCATATCAAAGGTGGTGAAAACTATCTGTATCTATAATCAGGGATTAAAATAATAATTATTTAGAGGCTTCTCACTTCCCGGAAATTATTGCATTTTGCATAAAAGCAAGACATATATGATTGGTTTACATTAATAATTTAAGCTTCCTAAAAGTTTAAATTAAAACTTAAATTTATCTCTGTTTTCATGTCTCTGTAGTGTGAATGCCCTGGGCTTCCTCAGTCTGTGGGAACAAATTAGATTCCATTAATGACAAATTTGAACTTGGGAAACTCTATAGTTTCACTTGTATGATCATAGGCCCCCAAACAGCCATTCAAAGTTCCACCTTCTAGTGTCTTTGCTAACCTTATCCAAACTTCAGCTTTATTTCAGGAATAAAACTTGTGATATGTCAAATTACATTTTTTTACATAACCCTAAAAAATTCTGAGCTCCTTAAATGCACAAACTGGGCCATAAATATTTTTTCTCCTTGACATCCTCAAATTTTAGCATAGCATATACTCATAAAGTACCATATGTAGTTTTTGCTCACATCCTATTTACCAGAATGTAGTAACATCACCATATCTTGCTACGATGTACACTGGGAAATGATGACTTATATTATGGGCAGACATATGCCCAATCAAATTTGAGGTTATATTTTTTTGTGTAAGAGAAGGGGTAGAGTGGTTACTGGTATGCAACTAGTAATCTCTTTTACAGAGAATAATCACATATGCTTTACTTGATAAGGTGTGAAGAAATCACAAGAAGACATAGCACTGAGTAAGTTTCCTCAAAAATGTTAAATAAATACTTTCAACCCCTTTTTCTATTCATACAGGGCTTACTTGGGTATGAGAACTAAATTTGGCAGAGAAAGCAAAATTGGGAAAGGATTGAACAAAAAAATATGCTATTGAAAGTTACATAATTTTTGTAAGACTCCAGCTATATTTATTCTTTTGAGTTGGACTTCAATAGTAACAATGCTTGCTCCTTTTGTATTCTCAGGACCATATTGTTGGTAATGGTTCTTACACTCATGAAACAAGATGGTCTCTGTTTTCTTTATGGCAGAAGCATAAGGAATTAATGTTTTGATTCATTTGACAAGCATTTTCAAACAACCTACTATATATACCAGGCACCAGAAAGATACAATGGTGAAAGAAACAAACATAAAGTTTAAATCTAGAGCAAAAGAAAAATAATATACCAATAAATAAATATGAAAATAGAAGATTTTAAAAAGACATATGGAGGAAATAAATAAAATATTTTAATAGAGAACATTGCAGATTTCTACATTTGGTAGAGTAATCTGGAAGCCTCTTTGTCTAGGGTTTATGTAGGGAAAGTTTGGTTGGCAGGCTGGTGAATGCTGCATAGGCTCATTGTGGTACACAATTGGGCTTTCCTAGGGCTGGGAGTAGAGCATATATAAAGCATAGGTCTGCCACCTGGGATCACAGAAAAGAGTCAATTTCATTGCTTAGAAAGCGGAACATTTGTTACGGGCACCAATCAAAATGGATGCTAGCCAGAGAGCAATAAAATAATTCTGGAGCCCCTTGCTACTGCAAGCATGAACCCTTTCATTGCTAATTGGGAAGAGATCGGGAGAGTCCCAAAGAGAGGCTGGAAGGTAAAAAGCAGCAGTAAAGCACTGGAGGAACTTGGGTCAGTAGCTATTTACCAACAAGGTTTGAAAGTATTTAATATTTCAGAAACCAGTAATGTTGAACAGGTGCATCCTTGCTGAGTACCAGCCCTCTCCACAGGGAATAACATGGGCAAAGATTTTGAGGTTCAGAAAAAAGTAACCTGTTTGAGGAACAGAAAGGAGGACAGTGTGAATGGAACAGGATGATTATGCAGAGGAATAATTTGTATAAGGTAGAAAGTATATAGGTGTCAGATTATGCAGGTTCCTACTGTGCTGATTAGCATGGGATCTTTAGTGCTTATTTTATAGGTAAAGGGAATACTCTCAACAGTTGTAAACAGATGGTATGTATAAAAAGTTGGAGGATGGAAAGAATAGAAGTAAAGAGGCCACTTTAGAAGTTGAATCTGTAATTCAAGCAGGTGATGATGATGGCCAGGACAAGGGTGATGACGTTAGAGACTGAGAATAAGTTGATTCAAGAAATATTTAGGAGCTAGAACAGTCTGGAACTTGCTATCAGGCTAGACATACAGTGTGAGACAAAAATAAAAATCACAATTGATTCCTAAATTTCTAGTTAGGCTAGACAGTTAGAAAATAAATACTGGAGAAGAAACAAATTTGAGTCTGAGAAGAAGCAAATATTTCCTTGATTTTTATATTTTATTTCTTTTTATTTACAGATATTCTGTATCTGTGAGTATTAGTCATGTGACAATTGTTCTGAGAAAGCTTTAAGGTATTGGTTCGGTTTCTCTCACTGGTATCAAGAAATGTATAAGTGGTGAAAAATTTTACTTCTTAAGGTATCTTGTTTTTCAATTTTATTCATATTTATTTTTGTGGGTTACAGTGTGTTGTTTCAATAAGTGCATATTCTGCAGAATGATTCACTTAGGGTAAATATAGGGTAGACAGCAGATTTGTACCCATTAGTCCACAACTTTTCCTCCCCCCATCCTCTCCCCTCCCAGCTCCCAGTAACCATTGTTCTATTCTCTACTTCTGTGAGAACCACTTTTGTTTTGTTTTGTTTCGTTTAGATTTTACATATGAGTGAGACCATGAGGTATTTTTCTTTCTGTGCCTGGCTTACTTCACTTAACATGATGGTCTCTGGTTCCATCAATGTTGCAAACAATAGGATATCATTGTTTTTATAGCTGAATATTATATATATGACAGTTTTTATCTATTCATCTGTTGATGGGTATTTAGGTTGATTCCATCTCTTGGCTATTGTGAATAGCTTTGCAATGAACATGGAGTATAAGTGTCTTTTTGATATACTGAGTTCATTTTCTTTGGGGGTATCCCAGCAGTGGAAGAGCTGAGACACAAGATAGGTCTATTTTAAGTTCTCTAAGGAAACTCCATACTGTTTTCTGCAGTGGCTTTACCAATTTACACTCCTACCAGCAATGTAGGAGGGTTCCCTTTTCCCTACCTACTTGCCAGCATTTGTTATTTTCTATCTTGTGAATAATAGCCATTCTAACTGGGGTGAGATGATATCTCACTGTTGTTTTAATTTGCCTTTTGCTGTTGATTAGTGATGTTTTCATGTGCCTTTTGGCCATTTGTATGGCTTCTTTTGAGAAATGTCCGTTCAGGTCCTTTGCCCATTTTTTAATTGGGTTATTTGGGTTTGTTTGACACATTGAGTTGTTTGAGTTCCTTACATTTTCTGGATATTAGCACCTTGTCTGATGTGTAGTTTGCAAACTCTTTCATTCTGTAGGTTGTCTCTTCACTTTGTTGATAGTGTCCTCTGCTATGCAGAAGCTTTTAAGTTTGGTGTAGTCCTATTTGTGTACTTTTACTGTAGTTGCCTGTGTCTTGTAGTCTCCTTTAAAAAAGCGCTACCCACTCCCATTTCATGTAGCATTTCCCCTATGTTTTCTCCTAGTAGTTTCATAATTTTGAGTCTTAAGTTTAGGTCTTTATCTTTAATTTATTTTGAGTTGATTTTTGTCTATGGTGAGGGACAGGGGTCTAACTTCAGTCTTCTGCATGTGGATGCCCAGTTTTTCCAAAACCATTTATGGAAGAGGCTGCATTTTCCCCACTGTATATTCTTGGCACCTTTGTATTATTATTTTCTCAAAAGACTACAAACTTTTCGCAGCATAGAACTAAATATATGAAGATACTAGATATAGTATAGCTAGATAAATTATACTGCATATCTAATAATATAATGTATTATTTAATACGTATAATAGACAATTATATATGTACACATTTGTGTGTATGTATGTGTGTGCATATATTTAAAATAAGAAAAATCTTCTGTTTTGGTTACTCAGAGGAGAATAGGATCAATGTGCCCCATTACAAACTGGTTTAGATGTCCAGCCTGATGATGCCAAATACCCCTCAATAGGGTATAAAAAGATTTATTGCTCACATAATGATGTTTTCTGGAAATAAAAGGACAAGCACCCAAACCAGTCTATTTGGCTTGAGCAGGAAAATGGGTTGGGCCTTTGTGGTGGTTGAGGGAATAGTGGGGGTAGATGTATCTGTTCACAGGCTGGGGGGTTGTGGTGTTTGAATTTCCTGCTAGTGCCCAGGGAAGGAGCTAGTGTTTTCTGTTTTGTTTTGTTTTTGTTTTTATCAGTTTGGCCACATGTAGGAAAGAGAAGAAGAAGAAAGCTATCAATGGTCAAACATCAAAAAATGGAGTAAGGTCCTTTATTATAAATTCAATTGCTAGCTTCCATGTGCCCTCCTATACAACTTTAGTTTTCAAAACTCTTGACCCGTAACCCATAAAATAAATTACTTTACAAATACTCAACTAATTAAAATATCATTCACTCTGGTGTGGAAACATAGTGAGGTTCCAATGTGGATGACATTCAAAAACCAAATACAAACAAAAATAAGAGTTAAACTTATATAACATTTTTTTTTCAGGAAGAAAATGAAATTTCATGCAGAGCTTTAATGCAAAAAATATAAAGAAAAATAGCAATCGTCCACAGAGTTACCTAAAAGCAAATCTGTTAGTATGTTTTCTTCCTGTCACTATTCTAATAAATAGACATCTATATCTGTATTTGATTCCATATATTTACATATTTATATCTATATATCTGCATCCATATCTGTAGTTATCTATAATTTTTTCAGTGTGACAATAATCATATTTTAACCTAACATTATCTCAAGTGCTATTCTCTATGAAAATATATTCTTCAAAATCATTCCATTGCATGACTAATCTAAATATATTGAACCATTATTCTCTTCTTATATTATATGTTGTTTTGAATTTTCCCATAATAAACAATAGGAAGCACAGTCATAAATGCTTAAAATATCACTCTAGTTCTTTAGCTTTGATTCTTATGAGTTGGTACATGAGTCAAATATTATGAATAATATTAATACTAATTCCTATTTTAAATCTGCTTTCAAAAGAACTTGCAACAATTTCCAAATCTAGGATAGTTTGAGAGTAAATTTCAACAAAATGCACATTAATAGTGTGTGTGTGCCCCCAATACACATATATATTTATATTCCTTGATGATAAAATGATTGAACATGATATCACAGTTGTTTAATCTGAACTTCCTTTATGTTGAGAAACAATTCTCCATGAATCTCTGCTGTTCCTACATATCCAGATATCACAGACTTTGTGCTCCAGAACTATTGTTTAAAGAATGTTTTTAGAAGCCACCCTGGAATGATAGGGACAGAGACTCCCTCTGGACCACATATATTTACATTTCCAGAAAGTAAAGTCAGTAACTCCTCCGTAATGTTTAAAGATGCCTTTTCTATGATACATTTCAGGTTAATGAATATAGAGACACCTCTCTCTTCTCCAAGAGGCATTTATTTGCCTATATTCCAAGATGATGAAAATAATGTGTGTCTCAAGAAGAGAGGATGGACAGACTTGCCCACCTCCCTTTTATAAGACCAGAGTGTCCTAAACACAGGCTTCTTCTCCCGTAACACATCCCCTCTGTATATTCAGGTACTACCTGGTCCTCATCATGTTGCCCTGTGGAAATTGGGGCTCAGAAAACTGTCGCAAGCTGCTACTTTGGCTAATTCTTTTGCTGTTAATAATAAACTTTGTCATTTACCCAAAGGGTTACTGTCTTTCCACCAGTGTGGAACCATAAATTTATGACAGGCTAACTTGCTAGCTTGCCAGAATAGTAAAGTCTCAGGCCCTTCAGTTTCTGATTTGATGGATTAATGCTAGATTATTAGTGGGGTCGAAAATGATTTCATATATTGATTAACAGTTTTTATTTCATGTTTTGTAAATTGTCTTTATAAAGTTTTTTCTCACATTTCCAAAGTGGTGTTTTGATTATTAATTAATGTGTTTTCTTATGTACAAGAGATGTAAATCTTTTGTTACATTTGTCTCTTTGGTCATGTGGCTTTTAGTTTGCTTTATTACTCATAGTTTTATTTTTTATTCTTCTTTTTAATTTTGTGTTTACGAAAAGTCTTCCTGTTACAGAAACCTCTGTATTCTCCTATTCTCAATTTTAATCATCTCATAATGCAAGCAATTATCTTCTAGCATTTTAGTGGTTTCTCTTTTAAAATGTAATCTTTAATGAACCTGGGAATATATTTTGGTATGTGGCATATCTTCAGAATTTAATTAAAAGTCACCAAATATATTACCTCTCTCACCAATACCATTTGTCAAAAATTTTTAACTTAATTAGCTTTGATGTATTCTTATAGATCTATTCCTTATATAACCTACTATAAAGGTTAAAATATTTTGTATTCAAAAGCATCCTATAACCTTAATTATTTTATCAAACATATAAAAAAGCAAACTTATTTAAATATACAACTCAAAGAAACTCTGCTAGTTATTTGGCAATATTTATAAGATACGTCCATAATTTATTCATTTAAGAAATACTTTGATTGTATGATACACATTATCATTTCACCATGGATTCTGCTTCAATAGTCCTGAATTCCAAGAATAGGTATATTTTAAATCTCTCCATGAGAATCTATGGTTCAGCAAAGTTAAAAAAACCCATCTTATACATATTTAAAAGTTGATGATACTTATCTATCTATTTAACACAGAGGAAGAAAACAAATTGCTATGTCAATGCATAATTGCCTTATAAAAATAAAGTGAGTGTCCTTAAAGAACATCTCAAAGTCTAGTCTTTTGTGATGCTAAAAAAAGAGATGGTCCTTCCCTTTGATATATAAAGTTTGATCTTGAGCTTAGCTTGAATACAGTAATTAGAAAGAGCTGAATCACTCTGCAGGATAAAGTAAAGAGAATTTATATGCTTTATAATTCCCAAGAACAAGATCTATAGAATCTGGAATGGCTTTACCATTGATGGAGTAGTTGTCAGAAGGGATTTAAAAGGAAGAATGTCTAATCTAATAACATTTTAGTTTTTCACTAAAAAAATACAGAAATAAGAAGTATAGAAATACTAATGTATAACTAAAAGAATTTTCAAAAGAAAAAGCATGTAACCAGCACCTATGCTGGACACTACCATTATCAATGACCCCTTCCCAGCCCCTTCTAATCACTGTTCCCCATCAAAGATAGCCATTATGCTGATTCATAACACTGTAATGTGTTTGATTAGTCTGGTTTTGAAGTTGTCATAGATGAAATTATTCAGCATTAAACTCTTCTGTGTCTGTTTTCTTTCATCCATGTGGTTATGTGTAGTTTACTTCATAGTTCTATAGCAGAGTTTCTCACCCTTGCAGTATTCATATTTTGGACTGGATAATTCTTTATTACAGGGGCTGCACCGTGCATGGGAGGATGTTTACCAGCATCACTGGCATATACTCAATAGAAATCAATAGCACTCCCCAGTTGTGACAACTAAAAGTGCCTTCAGACATTGTCAAACATCCTCTGGGGGTAAAATTGCCCCCAATTTAGAACCATTGCCCAACAAGATTCAAGGAAATATACAATAGAAATATTAATCCATTTTAGTGTTGATTGGTATATTGTTGTTTCCCTTAAATTATTAGCTGCGGGCCGAGCCTGTGGCGCACTCGGGAGAGTGTGGCGCTGGGAGCGCGGCGACGCTCCCGCCGCCGCGGGTTCGGATCCTATATAGGAATGGCCGGTGTGGTGCTGGTCACGAAAAAGACAAAAATAAATAAATAAATAAATAAATTATTAGCTGCTATAAACATTATGGTACATATGTTATGGTAACCATATGCAAATATGTTGGATATATACATATGAGTAGAATTACTTTGTCAAAGGATACAATTTAGGAAAATACTGTTTTTTGCCAAGATGGCAGACTAGAGGTGGCCAGAGCCCAATCCTCCCATGGAAGGGGTCCAGAGCAATGAACAGACAGCTAGGATCAGTACAAGAGGAATTCTCCCTTGCAGTGAGAAGAACCTGCTTGGCTGGGAGTGCTTCCCAACGGTAACTCTCTTATTGCTCTTGTCCCAGTCCACCCTCACCACCACTGCAGTCGCCTGTGCCACTGTCTAGCCCCAGAGCCAAGGTCCATCTCCCCCCATAGGAGTTCATCCCACTTTCTGTAGTGGCCACTGGCATATCCAACTGCACAGCCCATGCTGCCTGCAGTTGTGGGTCCAGCTCCTAGAGCACCATGCTGGGAGAATGTGGCCCTAGGCATCAGAGTGCCATGCTACCTAGCCATAGCTTTCAGAGCCCCTTTCTGTGTTGCTCTGCCACAGGAGTTCTGCAACACCCAGCCATAGCCTCTGGAGCCTTGCCCTACATGGCTTCTACTGCTAGAAAACTGTGTCACCAGGCCACAACCTCCAGAAACCTGCCCCTTGTGGCTTCAGCCACAAGAGCTCCATGTCACAGGGCCACAGCTGCTAAAGCCATGCTACATAGGACCACAGTTGCTGGAGTCCTGGGCCACGAGGCCATAGCCTCTGGAACCCCATACTATTCAGCCACAGCCACCAGAGTCTGGACCCACACTGCCCAGCCACAGTCCCCTAAGCCTCACACTGAAAAGCCACAGCTGCCTGAGCCCAGCATTCACCTGGTTCCAGGCACACCAGTTGGAAATTTACTAAGAGGAAATTTATAAATAGATAAATGCTGTGAAAAAAAGGATGTAGCAAAATTCCTATAACTGAAGGAGTCTTTCAACAAAATAAAAACTACATTTGAAAGCTTAAGCAATGGGCTAGAGCAAGCAGAAAAAAAGAATTTCTGATCTCCAAGACAGTTTCTTTGAAATAACCAATGCAGACAATAAAAAAGACAAAAGAATCAAAATTGAAGAAAATCTTCAAGAACTAGAAGACAACCTCAAATGCACCAACACCCAAATCATGAGTGTTCTGGAAAGGGAGAAAAAGGAAAATTATTGAAACCCTATTTAGCAAAATAATAGCAGGAAACTTCCCAGGTATTGGTTAGAGATACTGCCTTTCCAGATTGAAGAAGCTCAAAGATCCCCAAACAGATTCAATTCAAAAAGGTCCTCTCCAAGACACATTGTGGTCAAAATGGCAAAAGTCAAAGACAAAAACATCCTGAAAACATCAAGAGAAGTGTCAAGTCACCTGAGAGGATGTCTCTATCAGACTAACAGCAGATTTCTCAGGAAAAATCCTACAAACCAGAAGAAAATGGGATAATACATTTAAAGTGCTAAAAGAAAAAAAACTGCCAGCCAAGAATACTATATGCAGCAAGGCTATCCTTTGGTAATGAAGGAGAAATAGTGTATTTTCCAGACAAACAAAAATTGTGGGAGTTCACCACCACACAACCAGCCCTATAAGAAACCCCCAAGGGAGTACTGCATCTGGAATCCAAAAACAATAATTACCACTAAGAATACATGAGAAAGAACAAATCCCACTTGGTAGAGCAGATTGGCAAATGAGAAAGAAAAAAAAAAAAAAACTATATCATACCACCTCAAAAAAACAACAAACACCAAAAACAAATAACAAAAGGGAAAGAAAGGAACAAAAGATATTTAAAACAATCACATAAAAGCAATTAAATGACAAGAGTAAGACAGTACATTTCAATAACAACCCTAAATGTAAATGGATTGAACTCCCCAGTTAAAACATATGGAATGGCTGAATGGGTTAAAAAACTAGACCCAACTCTACATTGCCTACAAGAAACACACCTTACCTATAAAGATTCACACAGACTAATAGTGAAAGGACAGAAAAAGATATAAATTGTGAATGAAAACCAAAAACAAACAGGAGTAGCTATTCTTATATAAGGTAAAATAGACTTTAAACCAAAAACTATAGAGACAAAGAAAGGTATTATATAATGATAAGGGAATCTATCAACCAAGAAGACATAACAATCATAAATATATACGCACCCAACATTGGTGCACCCAGATATATAAAGCAAACTTTTACACTAAAGAGAGATAGACCCAAATACAATAATAGTTGGGGACCTGAACACCCCTCTTTGAAAACTGAACAGATCATCTAGGCAACAAATCAACAGAGAAACACAAGATTTAAACTGCACTTTTAACCAATTAGACTTGATAGACATCCATAGAACATTTCATCCAATAACTACAGAATATAGTTTTGGTCAATTTCATTGAATAGGTTTTCAATGCCTTTTACTTTTTCCTCCTCTTTTGGAATACTCGTGATTCGGATGTTTGTGCACTTGAGATTGTCTGGTAGCTCTTGAAATCAGCACATGGAACATTCTTCAAGATAGACCAAATATTAGGTCACAAATCAAGTCTTAACAAATTTAAACATTAAACACTAAATGCAGTGTATTTGCTTAGTGGGTCCATATCAATAAATTCAGCATGATCCAATTTTATGTTCCTTCTGACATCATCCCACACCCCCGATATCCATTCCCATACATTTTCTCCCAGTTTCTGTTTGTATGAAGTAGAAAACTCATTTAGTTCTTCTGTAGTGTAATGTAGCTCCTCGTTGGTCACACTTTGTACTTCACCTTTAGGGGCCTGTTGGAACTTGAGTCTAGTTATAGGTCTACAATCAAAGATGGGTGTGTGTGTGTGTGGCGGTGGGTAGGTCCTGAGGAGAGTCAGCAATATCTTGCTCAGTCACTGACTCAAGGGAAGTCATTACTGTTTCCTTAGGCAATGCAGAGTTAGTTCCCTCAGGCAGAGGTGGAAAAGCCACTGTCTCTGGGGATAGGGCTGGGGATTCATTAATGGCAAACAAGAATCAATGCAATTTAGGGGTTCCATGTCTCCAGCCTCATCAGGGTCTTCCACATGTCCCCATCCCAACTTGCAGGATATCATTCTTTGCCAACCAATGCCCTCACTTTGACAATACATACCCTGTGAGGCTGATAATTCCACTGCCATTGTAATTCAGCCAACCTTATGATGAGGGCTTGTGTTTGACTTTTGGTAATTTCATGCCTGTGGGTACTGGAGAGAAGACTCTGGCCTAGAGCATACTTAGAAACTTTTAGGTCATCTATGTGGTGCTTGAGCCAAGAATTTGCATCCCTGAGCTCTTCCTTTTCTCTCCTCACTTTGTTCAATGATGCTAGAAGAAACCAGCCAATGTCGTTATATTCCTTGGATATCTGCAAATACTCAAATGTATTGCTTATGTAGACTCACTGAATACCTTGTTTTTTACAAGAGGTGAATCAGGAGTATGAAATGGATTTATTTTGCATGTCTCTTTAAATGGTTCACACTATAGACTATCAGTGCCCTCTGTATTTTTAGAAGTTGAGCTGTTAGCATTTTTAGTCCTAAAGCCCTGAAACCAATTGAAGAAACTCATCTTTAAGATTCCGTTTCTTTAGAACTGCTCCTGGTTCCAAAATCTATATTAGTCAGCAATCTCCAGAGAGACAGAATCAATAGGATATGTTATAAATACATGAGAGGGGATTTATTGGGGGAATTAGCTCATGTGATTGTGAAGAGAAGTCCCATGATAGACTGTCTGTAAACTGTATACTGGTAGTATGGCTCAGTTCAAGTCCAAAGGCCTCAAAACTTGGAAAGCCAATGAGGTCATTGGTATAAGTCCTGAACCCAAAAGCTATAGTCTTGAGCTCTGATGTACATAGAAGGAGAGAAGAATTTATCCCAGCTCCAGCAGATAGTGAGAGAGCGTCATCTTATTTCTCCATTTTTTGTTCTCTCCAGGTCCCCAGTAGATTGGATGGTTCCCTCTCATATTGAGAGTTGATCTTTCCCACCCAGTCCACTCAGGCTCTCAAACTAATATATTCTGGAAACACAGTCAAGGGCACACCTAAAAAGGTAGCTTTACCAGGTTTCTCAGTATTGCTTAATCCAATCAAGTCGACACCAATAATTAACCTTCACACACATTACTGGGTATATACCTGAAGGAATGAAAATCATCATGTCAAAGATATACCTGCATTCCCATGTTTATTACAGCCCTATTTACAGTAACTTGGCTATGGACCCAACCTAAATGTCCATCAATTTATGACTAGATAAGGAAAATGTGGTATGTATATACAATGGGATACTACTCAGCCATACAAAAGAATAAAATTCTACCATTTGCAGCAGCATGTAAGAACTTGGAGAAAATTACGTGAAGTGAAACAAGCCAGGCCCAGAAAGAGAAACACTGTATTTCCTCACTCATAAATGGGATCTAAATAAATAAACAAGAGAGAAAGAAAGAAACAACAATCACAGTAATACATTGAGCTTTCAGAAGGACAGACAGAATTGTGGTTACTAGAAGTGGAAAGAGGGAGGGTAGGGTGGGGGGTTAATGAAAGGTTAATGAGCAATTGGTAAACAGACACAATGAAAGATTATGTATTATAATGATGAATAAGCTAACTATCCTGATTTGATCATCACATGCTGTACACAGCGATTGAAAGTCAACTTTGTATCCCATGAATATGTGTAATCAATTATGCTTCAATTAAAAAAAAGAAAATACTTCCCCTTGCCAAAAAAAAAAAAAAAAAAAGATACAATTTAGTAGGTACACTAAATAGCTTTCTAGAATGGTTGTACCAATTTATTCTCCCATCAGAAGTGTGTGTGTTACAGTTGTTATACAACACTTGGTATTTTTAGCTACAAATTTTAGTATTTCTGGTAAATGTGAAGTGTTATCTCATTGTAGTTTTTCTTTGCACTTTCTATTAAGCCATTAAATGGAGCCCTTTTTCATATATTAAATGGATGTTTGTATATCTTGTTTTGTGAGTGCACGTTCAAAACTTTTGCAGAATTTTTTACTGGTTTGACCATCTTTTCCTTACAAGTTTGTGGGAGTTCTTTATATATGCTGTATACAAATCCATTATTGGGTATATGTATGGCAAATATCTTCTAGTGTGTGGCTTGCCTTTTCATTTTGTAAATAGTGGTTTTTGATGACCAGATATGCTTAACTTTAATGTAATCCAATTTATGATTTTTTTATAATTAAGATATTTTATATACCCTAGATAATATCATATGATTTCTTATAGGACTTTTGTTATTTTACCTTTCATATTTAGAAATACAGTTCATAAGAAACTGATATTTTAGATAGGGAGAAACAGGGGTAAAATTTAATTCTTCCTACATGAATATCTAGTACATACAGCACCATTTATTAAAAGGCCATTCTACTCCCATTGCAATTCATGTGTCTTGCAATTTGCTATGTCATGACATTGTGACATCTACATTACCAATCAGGTGACTCATGTGGCATCATTTTAATTAAAGGCTTATGTTTAATGGTGCTCTGCTCAGTGTTCTTCGAAAGGTTTCAGTACCTTGACTCAGGTCAATATTGGACTCTCTGCTGCTCAGCCTAGGTTACATCATCAAGGATGGTGTGCAGCAGAGATCCCTTGGTATCCTCCCTTCTCAGAGTCCCAGTGACTAAACAAGCTGAATATTGCCTGCTGCTGATGACCACTCTGCTCCCTCTCATTGAGGACCACGTAAATCATTATTCTTTTGTGCTATTGTCTTTGTATAAGTTTCTGTATTGCAATCATTTTACTACTCTGAGATGTTATGTAAGTATAGAGCCCAGATTTCTTTTTGTTTTTTCTTTTTTTTTCTTTTTATTGTGTGTCTTTTTTTGTGTGCGTGTGACCGGTAAGGGGATCGCAATCCTTGGCTTGGTGCCACTCGCACCGTGCTCAGCCAGTGAGCGCACTGGCCATCCCTATGTAGGATCCGAACCCGTGGCGGGAGCACCGCTGCGCTCCCAGCGCCACACTCTCCTGAGTGAGCCACGGGATCGGCCCTAGAGCCCAGATTTCTTAGGCATGATTATTTATCTCCAGTTTGTTCTCATCATTTAAACACAGACATTCATTGAACCACCAAGTCACTGTCCAGATTACTGCATGTATACATATTCTGGTGCCAACAGCCTCAAATATTTGAAGCTTTGTCAGGATTTTCCTAAAGACAGTTTAACACTTCAGCCACTCTGGGGAACATAGGGTATGAATGAACTATTCACCTGCATAATAACTTAGAATCCAAGGGAGCATAGCTTCCAAACTATCAATAGTCAACACTTTTTGATTGATATAAAAAGCCCTCTAAAACACAGAAAAATTCTAAAACTGATTCCCTTAAGAAGACCTGAGAAAGACTAATAAACATATATAAAAACAATATAAACCTAATAATAAGAATAAAAAAACTGACACAATTCTAACAAACTCTGCTATTCCTCTCCTGATTCCACTCTGGATTGGCCTCCTTCCTGACCTCCACCTGACTTCTTCCATTTCCTTATTCTGTTCTTGCTCTTGCTCCTCCTCCTGTGCTTTGCCAGAACCTCTTCTCTTTCTTCCACCTCCCCTTCCTGAACAAACACTTCCTATTGGATTAGATCCCCTCACAATGTCTTAAAAGTAGGTAGACATGATGATCAGTCTTTTTGCTCTTAGAGCTTAAATCTTGGTCAAGATCAGATTGTGTAATCTAGATAAAGATTTTTCTAACCTTCACAAAGAAAGACAAAAATTCAACAAAGGATTTAGGATTTTCCATGCAACATGTATTTTTGGTCTCCCTGATATCTTCAAATTAGTACATCTTGTGGGACATAATGATACTAATATTTGCTTACAAAAAACAAAATAGATTGATTACCAAACTCATATTTGATATATGGATCAAAATTTGACAATAGATATGTATGTGTGTGTGTATATATATATATGTATATATGTATATGTATATATAGAGAGATTAGAGATGAGAGAGAACACTTAAAAATAAGATAGGACCTCTGCAAGGCTATGCCTGAAGTCCTTCCTATAAAAATTAATTCATCAAAAATCCTGTCTTGTAAGTGGCAATAAGTAAATATATAAATAAATTAATCTTATTCTAGACCTTTGAGATTCACTACATCTTTAGATATCAGGTTATCATCAAGGGAAAAACATTGTTACTGCCATGTCTACTTTAATTGGTGATAGTATTAAACCTAGTTAACAGATTTTGTTAGAAAACAAACAAACAAAAAATAAAATGTTAAACTCCTTCAAGCTCCCTGAATTACTAGGACTCTTTGAAAACTCTGGAGAACCAGAAAAAGGAAAAAAAAAAAAAAAAAACTACAAATCAAATCTTTTGTGTTCAGAAATTTGGTAAGCCCAAGAACAAGGACAATTCTAATCTAAAAGACATCTATTAAAAGATGTCTGTTAATAATATAAGCAAAGAAAAATTGCCCTATCTGAGCTGGAAAGATAGTGTCTAGTCACACCGCCAAGGAAGTAGCCACTCATTTGCCTACAATTTCTATTAACAAAAAGGGGAGAAATTTTTCATGCAGTTGCAAAATTGTAACATTCTATTTCCAGTTGATTGCCAGGGCTACGCACTCTGCTGTAAACCATACCGCTTTACATCATTTCTTTTTCAGAGTAACAAAGAGGTTTCATTGGTAGGAATTTCAAATACCACATAGCCTCTGCTCTTGTCACTAACGACCTGTCTCTCTGGAACTGATCAATATACTTTACTGCTTAGTGGTTTCATTCCAATGAATCTGTGGGGGCAAGCCCTATTTGGAAATGCTGTGCCGTTATGAAAGATGAACCAGAAAGACTCTTTCTGAAAATTCCAGAAAGAGATGAATTTCTGATTCATAGTTTTATGATATCATAGATTGATCACTTACTCTGATGCCTCTACTACAGACATCTCATCTCATTCCCAACAGCCTGTTGGCTAAAGGTAGCTTATATCTAGAATATGTAAAAGAGGCTGAATACATAAGGTTCTTGATGAATCCATCTATGTAATATGGAAGCTGGCCCAATACTTATTATAAAAGAGGTTATTGAAGGCCATCATTTAACATATCTTCATAGAGGATTCAAAATGCCCTAGATTAGCTCTTGTCGTAGCCCTTCTGCCCCTCAAAAAGGCAAATGGCTGTGGTTACCATCTTGTACGAGATTCATGGGCCATTAACAAATTTGTACGTTCTTACTCCCTGCAGTTTTCTACCATAATACAATCCTATCTTTCCTCAATCTCTGAGACAGTTTATTTTGCAATTGTAGATCTACATTTGGCATTTATTTTTTCAGCATACATTTCTACCCAGCCTTGTAGTAACGGTTTTGCCTTTACTTAGGGAAATAAACACTATATGTGACTGTTGCATTCCACTGATTGAAGGCAGTTTCCTCTTACTTTTTTTGCAAATAGTCAGCCAGGACTTCACTCTTACAGTATACTCTTATGTGGGTGGTATTCTGCTCTGTTCTCCAGATTGAAAGTCTTATAGAATTTATTTCCTCTGCTTGCTGACAAAGCTTTTAAAGACAAACTCCAATTTTGTCTGACACAAGTGCATTTGCTAGGCCATGACAACATACAAAATGGTACCTCTTATTCCCTCAAAAATTGGAAGTTATTTATCATTTTCCCTGACCAAATACGTGAAGAAAACTTAGAGGAGTCCTTGATTACATAGGATACCACACATAGGATTTCTAACATTCCTGAAATGAATGCTGCTTTATAAAAATCTAATAAAAGCTAAAAGATCTGAGCCTTTTTTTTGGATAGACTCACAAGAGACTGTCTTCAGTAACAGTAAGCATTTCCTTCAAAACTTTTACCTTGGAGTACCTAATAACCACAAAAATTTATTTCTATTTATATATGAAAAAATTGAAACAAGCATTGGAAATTTGAATTTAACAGGACAATAGATATCAGAAACCTATTATTTATAATAACTTTTTCCTTAACTCCATAGCAAATGGAGTTAAGTAAACTCCTTGCTTAATGCACAGTGGCAGCAGTTGTACAATTTGCTGAGTGCAATAAAGACCTCTGCTTGGCTCTTGGGAAAACTCCAGCAACAAACACCTAATTCTAAAAATGAACAAATAAAAAACACATTGAAATGGATGCAATTGTTTATTCCACCCAGATCTCTGGCCACACCAAAACAGCTCTATGGACTGCCCTGAAATATAGAGATAGAGTCTCTTGAAAAATTTTAAGCCTTTGTTTCTTTCTCTTGCCTGATTGTGCTGGCTAATATTTCCAATACTATGTTGAATAGGAGTGGTGAGAGTGGGCATCCTTGTCTTGCTCCTGTTCTTTAAGGAAAAGCTTTCAGTTTTTCCCCATTCAGTTTGATGTTGGTGTTAGGTTTGTCATGTATGGCTTTTATTGTGTTGAGATATTTTCCTTCTATGCCTAATTTGTTGAGGGTCTTTATCATGAAGAGATGCTGTTTTTTGTCAAACGCTTTTTCTGTATCTATTGAGATAATCATATGGTTTTTGTTCTTCCTTTTGTTGCTGTGGTGTATCACATTTATTGATTTGCATATGCTGAATCATCCTTGTACCCCTGGGATGAATCCCACTTGATCACGGTGTATAATCTTTTCGATGTACTGCTGTATTCTGTTTACTAATATTTTGTTGAAGATTTTTGCATCTATGTTCATCAAGGATATTGGCCTATATCTTCCTTTTTTAGTTGTTCTTTGTCTGATTTAGGTATCAGAGTGATGCTAGTCTCATAGAATGAATTTGGGAGAATGGCCTCTGTTTCAATATTTTGTAATAGCTTGAGAAAGATTGGCATTAATTCTCTTTAAAGGTTTGGTTGAATTCAGTGGTGAAGCCATACGGTCTTAGGCTTTTCTTTGTTAGATTATTGATTACTGCTTCAGTCTTGTTGCTCATTATTGGTCTGTTCAGGTTTTGTATTTCTTCTTGATTCAATCTCTGTAGTTGGTATATGTCCAGAAATTTATTCGTTCCCTCCAGGTTTGTGAATTTGTTGTTGTATAATAGTTGTCCATAATAGTTTCTAATGATTCTTTGTATTTATGTGGTATCGGTTGTAATGTCTCCTTTTTCATTTCTGATTTTTGTTATTTTGCTCTGCTCTTTCTTAGTTAGTCTAGACAATAGCTTGTCTATTTTGTTTACCCTCTCAAAAAACCAAATTTTGTTTCATTTTTTTTTTTTTGGTATCATTCTTTTGGTCTCTATTTCATTTAATTCTCCTCTGATCTTAATTATTTTTCCCCATCTACTATTTTTGGGATTAGCTTCCTCTTGCTTTTCTAGTTTTTTGAGAAAAAATTAAAGGACATCCAAATTGGAAAAGAAAAGGTCAAATAGTGACATGATCTTATATATAGAAAAATCTATAACCTCTACCAAAAAAACAGAGATAATATACAAACTCAGTAAAGTTGCAGGATACAAAATCAACACACAAAAATCATTCCTATATACCAGCAATGAACAAACAGAAAAAGAAATAGAGAAAGCAAACCCATTTACAATAGCTATCAAAAGACAAAAACACCTTGGAATAAATATAACCAAAGAGGTGAAATATCACTACACTGAGAATTACAAAATTCTGCTGAAAGAAATTAAAGTGGACACCAAAAGAAAGAAAGACATTCCTTGTTTATGGATTGGAAGAATTAACATGGTGAAAATGTCCATATTACCCAAAGCAATCTCCATCAAAATACCAATGACATTTCTTACAGAAATAGAAAAAACAATCCTAAAATTCATATGGAACATCAAAAGACCCCAAATAGCCAAAGCAATACTTAGTATAAAAAATAAATAAGTAAATCTAGAGGCATTACACTACCTGACTTCAAATTATATTATAAACTATGGTAAACAAAACAGCATGGTAGTGGTATAAAAATAGACACATAGACCAATAGAACAGAATATGGAACCCATAAATCAACCCAGGTACTTACAGCCAATTGATCTTTAATAAAGTTCCCAAGACCATATTTTGGGGAAAAGACAGCCTCTTCAATAAATGGTGCTGGAATACTGCATATCCATGTGTATAAAAATTAAACTAGACCCCTACCTTTTGCCATATACCAAAAATCAACTCAAAATGGATTAAATACATAAGTATAATATCTGAAACTATAAAACTCCAGAAGACAACATAGGAGAGACACTTCAGGATGTAGGACTGGACAAAGACTTTATGAATAAGACCCCAAGAGCACAAACAGCAAAAGAAAATATAAACGAATGGGATTATATAAAATTCTGCACAGCAAATTAAATAATCAACAGACTGAAAAGACAATCTTACTGAATGGGAGAAAATATTTGCAAACCATACATCTGACAAGGGATGAATATCCAGAATACACAAGGAACTCAAAGAACTTCACAGTAAAACAACAACAGCAACAGATAATCCAATTAAAAATGGGCAAAGGAGCTGAATTGACATTTTTCAAGGGAAGACATACAAATGGCCAACAGGTACATGAAAAAAAAATGCTCAGCAGTGCAAATCATGAGGCAAATGCAAATCAGAACCACACTGAGATATCATTACACCCCAGCTAGAATGACTGTATCAAAAAGACTGAGAATATCAAATGCTGGTGAGAATGTGGAGAAAAGTGAACTCTTCTACACTATTGGTGGGACTGTAAATTAGTACAGCCACTATGGAAAACAGTATGGAGGTCTCTCATACAACTACAGATAAACTATCATACAACCCAGCAATCCCACTTCTGGGTATCTAAAGGAAAGGAAATCATCACGTCGAAGTGATATCTGCACTCCCATGTTCATCACAGCTCTATTTACAATTGCAAAGAGTTGGAATTAACTTAAATGTCCATGGTTGGACAACTGGATAAGTAAAAGGTTGTATATATACACAATAGAATACCATGCAGTCATAAAAAAAATAATGAAATTCTTCCATTCACAGCAACATGGATGAGCTTGGAGAAAATTATGTCAAGTGAAATAAGCCAGGCAAAAAAGAGAAATACTGCATGTCCTCATTCATAAGTGGGAGATATGGAAGGAAGGAAGGGAGGGAGGGAAGGAAGGAAGGAGGGAAGGAGGAAGGGAGAAAGGAAAAAAAGAAGGAAGGGAGGAAAAAAAAGAAAGAGAAAGACCATAATAAAATATTGAACTTTCAGAAGTAGAGGACAGACCTATAGATACTAGAAGTGGGAGGGGAGGAGAGAGAAGGGAGATAAGGCACAAATACTGATAGTGGACTCTGTACCCAATAAATATGTATAAATAAAAATAATTAAAGATGAAAAAATTTAACATATAATGTAAAACAAACTTGAAAACCATCTTAAATAGACCTTAGGAAGCTTCAATAATATTACAGAGGATGTCTGTAATGCCTGTTCCATCTGCAAACCCAACAATCCTGAGAAAACTGTAAACATGAGTCATGAACGTGAGTCAACATCTTTAGCCTCCTTCAAACATCTATAAATGGACTTAATTTAATTAAGCCTCATATGGTTATAAACATATTCTTACTATTGTCTGTATGTTTTCTGGTTGGCTAGAACTTTTCCTTGCCATAAAACACCTTCTCTGATTGCAGAAAGGCAACTTTTAGGCTTTTCATTTCCCTCTTGGGAAAATTCACCTGTTTATCTAGTGAGGAGGTGCCCATTTAATTGGGACAGTAATTAAGATACTTGGTAAGGCTCTGCCTGCTGCTCAGAAGCTTTCACAGTCCTCAGAGAAATTAGAAGGAATGAATGGTACATTAAAATTAAAACTTGCAAAACTATTTGAAGAACTTTAGTGTCTGTAGCCAAAGAACTTTAGCATCTTTGCCCTTATCTCGCATACCCTTTGACTCCACTCCAATAGGAACTTGTACATTATTCTCACATAAGCTTCTGACTGAATTCTCCCAGCATCTAATAATTTTACCTCTTACCTTGACTCTGTTCTTTTATAAGTAGTCTGATAGGGACAAATTTTATAAAGGTTTAATACAAACTTATCATCAGTAGGTCCAAGTATCTTTCCAAAGAGTAAATCACAGGAATTTCTGCCTGATCTTCAGTCCAGAAACCCAATTTACCAGAAATAAAACTAATTTAAGATTATTCTTGAACCTTATTGGAAAGAACCTTATCAGGTACTGTTAACTATAAACACTGTAGTAAACTTCAGGAAATTAACCTTTGAATTCCTTTTACCCAGTTGAAGACATTACATATCCGCCTCCTGAAATTATATACACCACAAAAACATTTCTCAAGAAACTTAGACCTAGAGCAGACTGCTAGACATAGCCTCCTCCCCGATCCTCCAGAACAAGACACCTAAATGCAGGGAGACAAAAACTGCTACAACTATCTTGGTCTGTTTTTCCTCTCAAGTTTAATGGTTTTATCTTTACTCTCTCTGTTAGTTTAGGATTCTTGATTGCTAAAATGAGATTCCACAAGTTAATCCGCTAGTCTTGTCAATCAAGTACCAAGGATTAAACTTTGGCACTTAGATTACATTTGGCACCAATGAGCCTACTCTCTAGCTAAAGAGTTTTATTAATCAGATTGCTGGATTTGTACCATTTTCCCTAGGAAACTGTACGAGACTTTGTAAAAGACTGCTATTCTCCACAAAGATGTTGCATGTTGAACTATAATGATTTGAGGTACCTAGAAGCAGGCTTTGCAAAGAGACAATAAATGAACTTCCTTCTCCTTACCTCTAGTTCCAAACTGGAATAGTCACTGCCTACTACAACCCTATAAACTACATTTCTTTTTGCCCTGCTGTTATCCTCATTGTCATCTCTACCAAATGTTCTGACCCTTCCAAGTTCAGAAGATAATCTTAATACATACCTACAACCTCAGTCCCCCCAAAGTTTCTGTTTTCTATTTTAAAAACCTATATGTTCCTGTGACAAAGTGTTATAATTTTTATGATTCACAATCTTCTGAAAACTATGCAATGATGAAAAATTATTTTAGCATTCATTTGGGAACATTTGTTCCTGGAAATAATTCAAGAATACAAATAAAGCTATTTGATTAATATCTTTGTCACATAAATATGGACTCTGGGTAACATTGTTTAAATATGTTTGGATCTCTGGGATTCAAGATAATTAGAGAATTCCTACTAACTGGACAACTATTGGAAGCTCTTTCAATTTCAACCAGGTTTATTTTTATTTGGGGAGGGGGTTTCAAATAATATTACCATTTTTTATAAATACACAAAAAGCTTACATTTATGTATGTATATATGTATTTACATTTATTCATTCATTCATTCATTCATTCTCATGTACTGAGATCTTAAATAACCATGGCTCCCATGTAGAAGGACATGGTAATAATTTCCAGGAGGGTATTCACGGGAATTTGAAGACGCTTAAGCCTGGATCCTGGATTGCTGTTTTCTCTCCTACTGTGCAGTCTTGACAACCATGGAAAAGCTCAGAAACAAAACTGATTATGCCATGATGAATACAACTATTAATAACCTAGGCAACCTGAGGAAGACTGCAAGAATTGGTAAAAATTCAACAATCTGTGGTGCAATGGAGAAAGACTTCACTCAGCTCACAGGGCAGTCTATGCACTGACTTAGTAAAAGAAGGCTGCAATTATCTACTAAGAGATGTATTGGATGTTTTTCAATATAAGCAAGAAGGTTAGGAAACTATATCAAATTCCTCCTCTCTAAAGACTCAGAGTAGGGACAAGACCTCATCTCCTGGCTTAATCAAGGATCGTGACTAAAAGACATTGTTCAAAGCATTCTAATATTTCTAATGTTAATATTTGCTTCCTACAGAATTGGTTACTCTGTTTTCGTCAGAGTTTTAAGTGCTTCTGCATAGCAATTCACTGACCAGATAAATTAAATTCAACAGCAGAGACAAAAATCACAAGAAGGCCTAATGCCAGTCATCACCAATGAATTTAGAACCACAAGCAATATGAGTGGTGTCAATATAGAATTCTGAACAAATCTAGATGTGGTCAAATTATAATACCCAGTGATGGAGTTTGGATATATTGTCCTCCCAGAACTCATGTGGAAATTTGATCCCCCATGTGGCAGTGCTGGAAACTGACTGAGTCATGGGGGCGGATCCCTTATGAATGGATGAATGCTCTCCCTAGGAGAGGGGATTAATGAGTGAGAACTCTACTAGTTCCTGTGAGAGCTGGTTGTTTAAAAGACCTTCGCACCTCCTTTCTATCTTGCTTCCTCTCACCATGTGATATCCTTGTACCTGCCAGCTGCCTGCCACTTTCTGCCATGAGTAGAAGCAGCCTGAGGCCTGTGCCAGATGCAGCTGTCCCAGAATCGTAAGTTAAATAAACCTCTTTTCTTTATAAATTACCCAGTCTCAGGTATTCCTGTATAGCAACACAAACAGACTAATACACCCAACCTCCCTGTTGAACAAGGCGAGAGACTGTGAGAAACTCTGAAGACCTAAAATTTCTCCACTTTGAGCCTTGTATGACATTAACATTTATCTTTATTTGTCCCTATCCTCCTTGGTAGTCTCATGACTTTAACACCACTTGTATGAATAAACATTGCTCAATCAACTGCTACTAATCTATAATTACAAATGTTTCCTTTTCCAAAAACTGTTTTTGACCAACCATTTTCTGAACTAGCCAGATTTCATCTTTTCCCTCTTGTTTAAGCTCTATAAAATTTCGTGCCTTCTTCTGTTTAGAGTTCTCAGTTTAGAACTCTCATTTGGAACGGCATTTTAAAAGAAGGCCTGTGGTGCTCTGGTTGTTTTCCACCCCCAGAAATAATTAATGTTTTTACAGTATTGATATTTCCAATCCATGATCATGGTATAGCTTTCTATTTAACATAGGTCTGTACTTTATTTCAAGTAGTTTTGAAGCTTTTAGTGTAGAAATTTCCCACGTCTTTTGTTAGAACTTTTTTCTACCTATTGTAAATGTTATTTGTTTCATGCTATTGTAAATGCTATTTTATTTGTAATTTTTTTCCATTTGTTTCTTATTGCCCTATAGAAATAAAATTGGTCTCCATACACAAACATGTTGTCTATGAACACTGAGAGGTTTCATTCATTTATTACAATTATTAGTTCTTTTTTCTCCTTGTTTAATTGAGTTAGCTAGGGCTTCTAGTACAATGTTGAAAGGAAGTATTAAAAATCAGTCCTTGTATACTGTATAAAAATAAAATTTATTTGTATATAATTAAGTATAATATTTGCTATAGATTATTCTAAGTAAATGTTGTTTTTCAAAGAAGTCCTCTTCTAATCCTAGTTTGCTAAGAAGTTTTATCATGAATGCTTTTACTATATCTATCAACATGTTCTTTGTTTTCATTTCTTCTAGTTAACATGGTAAATTCATAGGGTGTTGAATGTTACCCACCCTTATGTACTTAGAATAACCCTACTTAGTCATGAAGTATTGGCCATTCTATGTATCATTGGACTTGATAAAATTTTGTTGAGAATTTTTCCATCTATGTTTATAAAAGAGATTTGACTATAATTTTCCCTTTCTATAATGTTTTTTCAGGTTTTAGTTTCAAGTTTAAGCTGGATTTATAAGATAAATTAGAACATATTCTCTTTTTTAATGTTCTGGAAGAGTCTGTATAATTTTGGTATATTTCTCCATTGAATATGTGAAAAAAATTAACTTTAAAGGCACTATAGTCAATAGATTACTATTAAATTATTTAAATAGATAACGAAATTGTTTTATTTTATTTTACCTTTTTGATAAATGCATTTAGTTTAATTGCCAATTTAATTTTATTTTTTTGTTCAAAATGTCTTTTTATCTTGCTAATAATGTCTATAAGATGTGTAGGAATGTCTTCTTTAGTATTTTCTTCCCTTTAACCAGTTTTCCTAGACTATTATTAATTATAATAGTATTGTTATAGAAAAATAGCTTTTGCTTGTGTAGCTTCTCTTTAATTTAGCTTTGTTTCTATTTCATTAACTTTTTCTCTTATTATTGTTTTCCTCCACTTTGGGTATTTAATTGGCTTTCCCCCTATAATTTCTTAGGTTGCATTTATATTTCAATTATTTCAAGCTTTGTTTTTGTATATGTGTCCATTTAGGCTTACAAATGCCCCAATATGCACAGTTAAACTGCACTCCTTAAGTTAAGACATAATTGCACTTTATTTTCTTTCAGCACTATCCTAAAGTGTAGGTGTAAATAATAAAGTTAAAATGTAGCTGTAAATATTAAAGTTATTAAATACATTTAAGTAAGAAATCACAAACTGAGAAAATATTTTTGTGATATGTGTATAAAATTACCTTCAAAATCCATAAGAAAAAGGTGGACACCAAATCAACAAACAGGCTGAGTATTAACAGAAGGAAAAATAAAATTGGTAAGTAAGTATATGAAAACTTTTATCTCAATTAGCAATCAAATTACTAGCATTTTTTCCAACCCCACAGAATATTAAAAACATTAGAAAACACTTGGAGAACATTATGTAAAATAGAATATTTACAATCTTAAAGCCCCTGGAACTGTGATTTAATTTTTCTTTACAATTTTAAAGCTTGATTTAAAAATTAAGTTTTCTCACATAATGGAATAACCTTTTATAATTCTAAATCTTTAAAATATGTGTTAAATAATTAAAACATCCAAATATTTCTGCTTATAAAGAAAGCTCAGATATTAAATCAATACAACTATTATAAAAACTCTTAAAATGATCCAAATTAAAATGCTACACCAAAATAAAAAATGAGAGTGATGTATTCCTTTGACCTTCTCAACAGCAGTATCAACACAAAGAATCTCATAGAATCACTGTATTTGAGAAAGAACAACAAAAAGATGAAGATGATGGAAAAGGAAGAAAAGGGGGAGGAGGAGGAGAAGAAGGAAGGAAAGAAAAGAAAAAAGAAACACACAAAAGCATAACCCCACCATGGCCAAATTCCTGTAAACCAGTCTATCCAGTGTTTTAAAAATGCAATACATATGGTTTAACAATGATAAGAATTACAAGACTTTTCGTTAGAAACAGCACAACAGAATACAACAAAGTGACTTCATTATGGCACTGAAAAAAAAAGTATCTCAATCTAAAATCTATATACAGCAAAACATGCATAAATTGGGTATTTTTTATTTCATTTTTTCTAATTGTAGATTCAAGGTTTTGTCTGAAATCATGGCTCTCTTGCCTGAAGAACTTCCTTACTACATTTCATTATGAAAGCAAGATCCAACTACATTTTCTCTACAGGAAGGCTCACTTGAAATATAATTATAGAGATAGATCAAAAAGATGGAAAATGAAATAACATGAATATATTAATCAATAGAGAGCAGAAATGACTATATTAATATCCGTCAAAGTAGACTGCAGGACAAGGTATATCACTAGTGATAAAGAAAGACATTTCATAGTTAAACAAGAAAAAAAAAAAAAAAAGAGGTCAATTCACCAAGAAAATTTAATCCTAACAGAATTTTTAAATACATGAAGCCAAAACTTATAGATTTGAAAAGAGAAATAGACAAATCCACAATTATAGTTGGAAACATAATTTCTCAGTAGCCAATCAAGTAGGTAGAAAATCAGTAAATATATAGAATATCTAAAATATACTCCACTGAACAACTTGAACTAATTGGTATTTATGCAACATTCTACCCAGTGAAGAGCAGAACACATTTGTTTCAGTGTACATGTAACATTCATCAGACTATACTGTACTTTATGTGTCATAAAGAAAATCTCAACACACTTAAGAGATTAAAAGTGTACAAAGTATGTTCTCTGGCCACTGGGGAATTAAACCAGAAATCAAAAACAGAAAAATATGTGAACAATTCCCAATATCTGAAAATAAATAACATTCTTTTAAATAACCCATAGGTCAATGTGAAAGTCATAAAGGAAATTAAAAAAGACTTTGAATAAAATGAGAATGAAATGGATCATGGCTAAAGCAGTTCTTAGAGAAAAATTTATAGTACTGAATGCTGATATTAAAAATCAAGGAAGGTTTTAAACAAAATCTTTGTCTGAAAATTAAGAAATTAAATAAAACGCACAAATTAAACCCAAAATAATCAAGAAAAAAGAAAATAACAAAGATAATAACAGGAACTAATAAAATTGAAAATATTAAATCAATACAAAAAATAAATGAAACAAAGAGTAGTGTTATTTTCTCTCAATATATCAATAAAGTTTACAAATTTCTAGCTAAACTGGTAGGGAAGACACAAATTACTGATACCAGGGATGAAAGAAGAGATTACTACAGACTCCAGAGACATTAAAAGGCTATTAACGAAATATTATAAACAACTTTATACTAATATTTTTTAGTATAAAACTTACTCAAGAAGAAACAATCTGAATAGTTCTGTATATGTTAAATATATAAATTTGTCATTAAAAAGATTCCCACAAAAAAACTGCAGGTTCAGATGATTTCACTGGTAAGTTCTGTCAATCTTTTAAGAAGATATAATACCAGTTCTAAACATATTTTTCTTTAACTTAATGGAGGATGAACTGCTTCCCAACTTATTTTGTAAGGCTAACATTGCCTTACAAAAACAGACATAACAAGAATCACTACAGACCTATATTCTTCATGCATATAAATAGAGAAATCTTTGATAAAATATTATAACAGTATACCAAAAGGATAAATCAAATACAGCACTATATGAAAAGGATAAACCATCATCTCTAAGTAAAGTTTACCCAGGAATGTATTGTGGCGTATATATATGGAAAATTGCATTAGTTAACTTTCTATTTTCCACATTACAGTGTGGATAATAATGATACATTTCTGTTATTATACAATGAGGTTCATTTTCCTGCATCTTCTAAAAATATTTTTCTCATTCTACTTTAAATTCTCAATGACAACTTCCTTAAAGTTCATTAACGTTGCACCAACAGTTTCATTGAGGATTTTTAGGATTTCACTGAAACTCTCAATGTCTTTCCAGCTTCTGCCCACCATTTCCTAACAACACTCCCATGTATTTCTTTTTCCTTTCAGCTCCCCAATTTTGATAATAAAATCTATTTCAGTTACTAAGATCATAAAAATACCCCAAAACTTGATGGCCTACTGTAACAGCAAAACGTAGTTTGCTCACAAATCTGCAATCTGAGTTCTTGATGGAGATGCTTGTAATTTATTTACATGGTGTCACCTGGAGCACGTGCAAGGCTGGGGCTAGAATTATCTGAATTCTCCCTCATTCACATATCTGGGCGTGGAAAATTGAATTTCTTCTGACATTTATCCCTATCTCAATATAATTTCTCCACATGGTCTCCTAAGCATGGCAGAGGCAGGGTTCCCAGACTTTTTACAAGTCAGTGGAAGGTTCTCAAGGTACTTTCACAGGAAAGAGAGCTAGATGGAAAATCTATCATCTTTGTGCTCTGAATGAAAAGGCATATAACACCACTTCCGCTGTACTTTGTTGGTCATTACATTAGTTTCCTAGGATTTCCATAACAAATTACCACAAAGTGGATGGCTTAAAACAACAAAAATTCATTGTCTCACTGTTATGGAGAATAAAAGTCTGACATCATGCTGTCAGCAATGCTATGCTCCTTCTGAAACCTGTGGAAGAATCCTTTCTTGCTTTGCCCTAGCTTCTGGTGGTTTGCTCACAATTGCTGGTGTTACTTGGCTTGTAGATGCATCATTCCAATCCATCATGTTCACACGGCATTCTTCCTGTGTGTCTCTGCCTTCACATGACGATCTTCTTATAAAGGCACCAATCACATTGAAGTAGGGACCTTGTTGGGGGTGGAAAGGTGGGACACAATTCAACCAATAACAGTTGTGACAGTCACAAAGTTCTGTGATGGTTCAAGGAGAAGGGACATAGACTTCACCTCATGACAAAGAAATAGCAAACATAACAAAAGAAGATACTGTGAGGTATTGACTTGGCCATTTAGGAAAATACAGTCTGTCATGATACATCTTTCCAAGCATTTTGGCCTTTGGCTTTATCAATTTTGAATCATTTTAACTATATCTTTAATTAATATCACTTTAGGAAGTCATAATAAAACTTTAAATAAATGATTATCTTTTTCATTTGCTCTCTAACATAAAAATGATACAATATAAACTACCGGAAAACTCATACTAACAACGTTTCTATACATATTGCTCTATTAGTTTTCTGGTATTTAGTTTTGTCTGGTTTTGTTTTAATTCAGACACCAATATGATTTTTGTCTCTTTATAATTCAATTGCTTCTTTTTGTCAGAGGCTTAGAGGATTTTTAATCTTTTAAAAATGCTAGGTTTTATAAGTTTACTTTTATCAGTTTTGCCTGACATTTTGATCTTCAGATATATATAATTTTTCTGATCTCAGAAAATTTTGGAAAAAAATATTTTCTCACTTTGATTAGCAAATGATAATGCTTTAATTATTATTCGTGTTTTTGCAATGTGATACTCACATTTAAGTGCATTGGAGGTTGCCTCTCACAGGAATTATTATTACTTGAGTCTGGACCACTATATTTTGTCCTCTACAGCACTTATATTTTTGTGTCATTTTCATTTCTTTGACTGAATTTCTCCAGATTTCCTTTTTTAGATTGGTTTGCTCTTCTTCAGTGTCCTTTCTTTTTTTTTTTTTCCTTCAGTGTCCTTTCTACTATGTACTGCCTCCATAAGTTTTTAAAATGTTTTTAGCTTTTCATACTTGCAGCAACTGTTTTGCATCTTAGCCTTGTTATGTTCTTTGAATATAAGAATCTTTTCCATATCACAAATAAATCAAGCCTTGGAAAGATCAATTATTTTTTAATATTTTATTTGTGATAACATATAATATGGCATTCTCAAGACTATCCAGAAATAAGGCAAAAAAATCCTATCGATGTCATCCATTTACTGACATATCTTTACAATGAGAATAGAGAATATTATTATAACAAGTAATTTCAATCAAGGTAGAACACATTCATAATATGCGATAAAATATCTTAATTATTTGCAGTGAGAATTAATGAATGATTTACTCCAATTCTAATTTGACTATATGGCTTCTTACCCCATTTAGAGAGATCTTTAGGCTAGCTTTAATTAGCCTTTGTCATGGTCAGAAATCTGATATATAGGTGGAAATGATAATTTTTGCCATGGGCCAGAAACTGGGAAAAGTTAGGAAAAATAATATGATTAAAACGTTTCTTCTCTTTCTAAGAACTGTAACCCAGAAATTTCCTGTGGGTGTCTAGTGATGTCCTAAAAGAAAACCTCTGGTATTTATCTTCAGTGCCTGCAAACAATGCCAATTCTGGACCAAAATACATTTGAGTTGTTTGAACTTTTAATTCTTAGGAACTTAAAAGGATAACTTTAAGTTGTTTAATTCATATGACCTCAGGATATCTTTGAGTTATTTGAGAATTTAATGTACAGGTACTTATCAAAGGAATGTTAAACTCTGATTTTTTTTTTTCCTTCAACTCCTGAAATCTTTATCTCAATGTGATTTTTTAAAAAAGTTAAAAACTGTCAAATCTAGAAAAGGAAAGCATCATTAATTTAAGTAGATTATAAAATACCTTGGAAATGTAAAAATAATTAAGGTAAACTATTTAGGCAACCTTAAGCTAGACGAGATTGCCTAAATCTTGCCATGATTCTTGCCAGATGTAAATTAATTTCTCAAATCATAGTTTCAAAAAAAATAAATTGTAGAAACACAGAATTATCATTTTGGAAGTGACCTAAAAGACAAGTATATTTCAGTAATTTTATAACTAGAATAAAAAGAAAAACAAAAAACTGAGGTAAAGTTCTTTAAAAAATTGGCTAAATTTATGGAGCCAAAATTTTAGCAGTCCTTTGCATAGGACCTCTGTCCATTGACAGGAAGTAATGCTCTTTTACATAAATCTGTTTTATTTCATATAATTGTGTTGGTGGGAAATTTTAGATTTCTTTAAAATATGATTATTTTCAAATTAAATGAGTGTAAAAATGCCAATGCCTCACAACAGTCCTGAACTATGAACCATTATTTGTTCCATAGCAAGTCATAACACAAGCAATGACTTATGTCAGTATTTATTTATTTATTAATAAATACTGAAAGATTATTTTTTCAAAATGTTATTATAAGAAACATACCAATCTCTGAAAAATCAAAAGAAACAAATGTATCATATGTATTGATCTCAAAGATAACTAAAAATGAAAAACAAACAGATAAATCTAAAGAACAGCATCAATTGTTTTAAAATTTAATGGACAAAGTAAGATTTATAACTATAGTTTCTTCTTTAAAAAACACAAAAAGGTACAGAAAATAATGAAATTAATCTACCAACCAGGATCAATTTAACTGTGAGTTAATTTTACTTAAGATTTTTTAAAAAGAATATATTATGTAAGTCACCTTTTTTGTCTTCCCAGGCTATTTAAATTCTTGTTTTAAAGGATAGCAAAAACAAAGAAAAAAACTATTTCAGGGGGTTTAAATAAGATATTTTAAAACATTTTAAATAATGACCATTGAATGTCTCTCTCTATATATATATGTGGAAAGAAGTCCAAAAAGAGATGGGGAGTAACATAAAAAACTAAAATATGAATGTCCAGACTTTATTTTCAACCAATTCAAAACAACCCCCTGTGATCATATCATTAACCAGAATGCCTAATGGTTCCCATCAGGTTGGTGCTCGATTATACTAAAAGTACACTGAGTACTCACCGTAAAATGTGACTGTTATAAAGATACGGGGACAACATGAGGAAATGGATACAACAGAAAACAAAACAAGAGATTTGTATTTTTCCTGATATAAGAAAGAAAGAAGGCTCAGACTTCAGCTATACAGGATTTTTTCTTCACATCAACAAAACATTTTGCTAATGTTTTGGATAAAAAACTAAGGTTGATAAATGCTAAGGATTCCTTATGTTCCATAGCCACAATAACTAGTCATTGATTACAATTACAAATTATTTCTACATTTTCTCATGAAAAATTTCAGATAAAAGTCATTGAGGTATGATATACTGAATCAAAATTTATGCCTATTACAAAAATTTCTGTGAGCCTGTGGGGATATAGGTGTTTAGCCTGTTTGAGAATGAAAGATACTATGATTGAATTTGATTTACACAATAATGGCTCTAGAATTTTCGGATTGCAATACTATTTTAAAGGGAAGAATTATACTGAAGGATTCTTTAATATTACATATAGGGAGATTAATTTCACAGTGTGTGTGTAACTGACAAATAAGTACATTGTTAAATCCTTGTTACCTTTCCTTAAGAAGGTAATTATAAAGTAGCTAAAAAAATTGTAGGCCTTATGAAGACTAGAGATTAAAACCAAATGGTCCAGAAAAATGCTTCTTTGACTCCTTCAGATACAGTGTTCAAACAAAACTCACATGAAATACATGGACTGCAAATACATCAGTAACATCTTCACAGATGTAGGAAATGTAACTTTATGTTTTAGGTTAAATAACATCATAGAGATAACAGATAGGACATATTATTGGACTGAATATGAACATGAGTCAATTTTAATTTGACATTAGTTTAACAAACTAGGAGCTTTTTTCATAATGATTCTTCTTAAAATTATAACTCCAGGAAAAAAAGAACTCTAAAAAAGTTCCAGAAAATATATAAAAATCTTTGGAAAATGAACAATATGATGTTCTATTTGTTATTTGTATATTTGTTTGTTCTATTCTTTTTAATAATCAGTGCAAATTAATAAATAACCATTTAAACTTCTTGTGATAAAAGTCTAAGTGGATAGCATTTTGTAATAAACATTCCCAAAGATGTTGCTGTACCACCATTATATACTACAATTGTAAGGTTACTTCCTTTGTAGATATGTAATCTGTAGATGCCAAACTGACAACCTGGGTTTGTGATTTATAAATAAAACAGTATATGTAGTAATGTCACACTCTACAGATACTTTCATTCAATCAGACTAGAGAACTAGTATTCATTGAGCAGCTTTTGTATGTCTCTTCCAAGCTTGCATTTTATAAATATTACCTCATTCAATTTTCCTTATAATTCTAGAAAATATTATTTAATAATATTCCCACATTTTTCAAATGAGTAACTGAACTTCAGGGAGGTTAATTATTTTGTCCAAATGAATGAAAGTGATGATGTCTTAATTTTTATCTAAGATTTTTATACAAAACTACAATATTAACACTTTTTTAAAGAGGAAACAAACTTCTTAGAATATGTGATCTTCAGAATAAGTCTATAGCACCTCTCTCCTAGCAAAGCAGCTAATTGACAGAGTTCAATTCATATATAAAATAAACCTGGAAGAAATCATTTATTTGAGCTGAGAAATAAGTTTCACTCTTTATTTGCTTCCTTGGAAGTGTTATTATGTGTGTGTGATTTGAAAACGAAGTTTCGTCCATCTGATTTGCATTTCAGTTTATTTCTCTCTAAAAATTTTCAATGTCTGTTACAGGCCTCTCCCTAAATATTTGAATTTAGGAATGCAATGATGAAGTGAACTAAAAGAGAAAGAAAAACAGATTAATGTCTTCAGAACTTTATTTTCTGTTAGCAGTAACTGATGAGATGCAAGAATTTTCTGAAGCAATCACAGCTGAATTCTACCAAACCTTTAAAGAAGAATTACTACCAATACTTTTCAAACTATTCCAAAAAATTGAAACAGGCAATTCTCCAAAACTCATTCTATGAGGCCAGCATCACCCTGGTACCAAAATCATAGAAAGATATAACCACAAAAAAAAGAAAACTACAGGGCAATATCCTCTATGAACATAGATGCCAAAATCCTTGACAAAATATTAGAAACATAACACAACAACACATCAAAAAGATTACACATCATGATCAAGTGGAATTCATTCCAGGGATGCAAGGATGGTTCAACACATGCAAGTCGATAAATGTGATACACCATATCAACCACATCAAGGACCAAAAATCATATAATCATCTCAATAGACTCAGAAAGGCATTTGAAAAAATTTAACATTCCTTTATAAAAAGGACTCTCAACAATTAGGTATAGAAGGAAAGCATCTCAATACAATAAAAGCCGTATATGAACAACCCAATGGCAATATCATCCTGAATGATGAGAAAATAAAAGCTTTTCCTTTAAGAACAGGGACAAGGCTACCCACTCTCATCACTCTTATTTAACATAGTATTGGAAGTACATAGATTAGAACAATCAAGCAATAGAAAGAAATAAAGGGCATCCAAACTGGAAAAGGTAAAGTCAAACTGTCCCTGTTTGCAGATCACATGATCCTATACATAGAAAAACCTAAAGACTCTACCAAAAAAACCTTAGAGCTAGTAAAAAAATTCAGTAAAGTTGCAGGGCACAAAAAATATATACAAAAATCAGTAGCATTTTTATACTCCAAAAACAAACTAGCAGAAAAATAAATAAAGAAAGCAAATTATTTACAATGTCTAATAAAAAAATATAAAACCTAGGAAGAAATTTAACAAGGAAGTAAAAGATATCTACAACAAGAACTACAAATCACTGTTGAAAGAAATAAATAGGACACAAAAAGATAGAAAGACATTTTATACTCATAAATTGGAAGAATTAATGTTGTGAAAAAGTTCGTAATTCTCAATGCAATACCAATGAAAGTCTTCACAGAAATAGAAAAAACAATACTAACATTCATATGGAACAACAAATGACTCCAAATAGCCAAAGTAATCCTGAACAAAAAAAATAAAGCAGGAGGTATTACACTACCTGACTTCAAATTCTACTACAAAGCTATAGTAACCAAAACAGCATGGTACTGGCATAAAAACAGATACATAGACCAATGGAACAGAATAGAGAACCCAGAAATCAACCCAGGTACCTATAGCAAACTGATCTTTGACAAAGCCATGAAGAACATATATTGGGAATGAACAGTCTTTTCAGTAAAAGGTGTTAGAAAAACTGGTTATGCATTTGTAGAAGAATGAAACTAGACCCCTATCTCTCACCCTATACCAAAATCAACTCAAAATGGATTAAAGGCTTAAGTACAAACTCTGAGTAAAACTACTAGATGAAAACATAGGGGAAACACTTCAGGATATAGGACAGGGCAAAGACTTTATGAATAAGACCCCGGGAGCACAAACAGCAAAAATAAATAAATAAATAAATAAACAAACAAACAAACAAACAAACAAACAAACAAATAAATAAATGGGGTTATATCAAACTAAAATCTTCTGTACAGTAAAGGAAACAGTCCATATAGTGAATAGATAACCTACTGAATGGGAGAAAATGGTTTCAAACTATACATCTGACAAGGTATTAATATCCAGAATATACAGGAAACTCAAACAACTTAATAGTAAAAAGGAAAAAAAATCCAATTAAAAAATGGGCAAAGGAGACGAATTGACATTTCTCAAAGGATGACATACAATGGACAACAGGTACATGAAAATATGCTCAACATCACGAATCATGAGGGAAATGCAAATCAAAACCAGATTGAGATATCATCTCACCCTAGATAGACTGGCCATTATCAAAAAGAAATAGAATAACAAATGTTGGTGAGGATGCAAAAAAAGGGGAACCCTTCTACACTGTTGGTGGTACTGATAATTAGTACAATCATTATGGAAAACAATATGGAGTTAAACAACTACAGGTAGAAAGATCCAGCAATCCCACTACTGGGTGTACACCCAAAAGAATGGATATCATCATGTTGGAGGGATATCTGCATTCCCATGTTTATCCCAGCTCTATTTAGAATAGCCAAGATATGGAACCAACCTAAATGTCCACCAATGAATGACTGGACAAGGAGAATGTGGTAGATATGTAAATGTAGGAACCCCCCCCCACTCATGTATACATGATAGAACTAATTTTGTTTTCCTTTCATAGCTAGCCCTTAATGATTAACTAAGATTGTATCAAAAGCAGCTGGTTATCACAATTGAAGACCCTAAATCGTGTCTTGCCTGATACATCTTTCAAAGCAGGAATCATTTGTCCATGATGCTTGAAGACTCTACATCCTATTGCCCTGATACATTTATCTATATAAACCCCAGCTCTCAGTCTATTGGGGAGGCAGTTGGAACTTCACCCTCTGTCTTCTAGTTGATGTCTTCTAAAATAAAAAAAAACCTTTCCTTTAACTTCTGTCTGGTGGGTGTGATTGGTGATCCTATAGCTGTGAGCACTTGGACCCACATGGGTCAGAGTTTCCCTGGACTAGGCTGGCCTGTCATATGTTGGCTGTTAGTAAAGTAGAATCCCATGGGACTCATTTGTTACCATGTATACACAATGGAATACTACTCAGCTATGTAAAATAATTAAATTCTGCCATTTACAGAAACTTAGATGAGCTTTGACAAAATTATATTAAGTGAAATAAGCCAGGCAAAAAAAGAAAAATACCATGTGTCCTCAGCATAAGTGGGAGCTAAACAATAAATAAATACATCAAAAAGGAAGGAAAAAGAAAAAGAAAAAGAATAAAGAAAAAAGAAAGGAAGAAATCACAATAATGCATTGAACTTTCAGAAGGAGAGAATAAAACTGGTTACTAGAGGCAAAAAGGGGGAAATGGAAGGGAGTCATTGAGAAATTGGGTAATGGGCAGAAAGAATGCTTATGTTTTGTAATGATGAATATGCTAATTATCCTGATTTGATCATCACATATTGTACGCAGGTATTGATAGCCAGCTCTGCACCCTTAAAACATGTATAATCAATTATACTTCAATAAAAAATGAATAAATAAATACTAAATGGATTATTGAAAAAAGATAATTTTCTGAAGCAAATAGTAAAGTTTTACAAAAGTCGGATTTCCAATGGTGGGGGAAAACGTAAAGCTCAGGTTTTTAGCTTTCTCAGTTGTTCTTTTGTTTGATTGGCATTAGCTGGTTCCAATCTGTACTCCATCAGCAATTGCTGAAAAGATTCCTGTCCCTCAAGTAAATTCTGGTTAGTGGGAAAAAAAATGTCTGTGATTTATAGTGCTCTATATACTCTGTGGAATTGTTTTGTTACTTTTTGTAGTGTATATTGGCCATGGTCAACACACAGTCATGACAATGTAGAAGAGGCGAGTGGGGAGGTGGGGGAACCACCAACTCAGAGACACCAGCCAGAAAGTAATTGTATGAAAATCAGCAGTACTCCATAATGAGTTAATTAACAGCTGTGATATCAAATTTGTTTTACAAAAATCTGGTAGAGTACTAATTATAATTATTTTGCTTTCGTTACTTAATGAATTAATTCAGAAATGAAGCCCTCCCTGTCGCTGTTCTCAAGTAAAACACAGCCTAGAAATACACCAATTAATTGCAATTGAATAGTGTAGGTACTATAATATGATGGCAGCATTAGGTCTATTTTACCTTAGAAGATAAGGATATCAAGATAGACTTTATAAAGTAGAAAATGCTACATATTTTGTACCTTTTTTACAACACTTATATTACCTCCTTTCAGAATCTTTGTCTGCAAAGCCATCCCTCACTCCACTCAACATTTTGTTGCATTCTTCTTGATTTTTCCTTCCTAAAAGAAAAACAGAGTAAAGATTATTTAATATATAATTTAATCTCTTAATTGGAGATTAGTTTATTAGGCATTGTTGAAAGAAGAAAAACCACAGATAAAATAACTTAAAAAAGCAAAAACTATGTTGGCTAGCTCCATCGATTTAGCAATAATCTAATTAAATTACCATAGTTTACCAACTATTGCTATACATTTCCTAAGTAACTCATCTTGAAGATTTCAGAGGGGAGAAGAGCTGCTTAAAGCTGGGTGATCACTTATAATTTGTTTTCTTGACAATTATGTTAATGTTAGCTTTTTTGTTGAGAGGTATTGCTAAGTTAGGCCTCTAGCTGTACTGCCATTAAAATTTTCCAAAATGATGCTATGATGGCTAATGCTCACAATAGTTCTTTTTCTATCATAAACAATTGATAAATTCTGCCTGAATATCTAAATGATTAATGCTGATTTTATATATAGTATTTTATCTGAAGGCAAGGATTATATTATCTTTTTATCATCTGTAGTGTTTCTCATACACTAGGTCCTCAAAAAAAGTTTGATACAATGAAGTATATTTTATTTTTTTATATCTCATATTTTTTAAAATTGGCTTTCCATGTACCGTGAACAATGTTATTATTTAATATGTTTAATAAATTTTGTTAAATTATGTATTAAATATAGGTTATATAATACAATAATTTATATATTTAATAATATATTAACTAAATAAGAAAATGTATAGAATGTGTAACAATTTCTTTATGATAAACAACTGAATGCCAAGTTTTGACTTGCTCTAAATCATTATCTAGCCCATACTATACATAATTTTGTTCAGCTATATAACCATTTACACTTGTTCACATATTTTTACCCAAGTTTAGCGTCCTCAGAAAGGCTTCTGCTCAATTTCATCATTTTATCCTATTTTTATGGCACTATTTTTTTTTTTTACTGTCCTATTATACTTTGACCCCTAAGCCCTTAGTTTACATTATGAGTTTCTTCTTCCAGAGTGAGTTTCAACAATTCCAGCACCGTGAATACTCTGTTATACTTAATGGTTCTAACCATGGCTGCTTTATTTACTAACTTTTCCATTATCTCTTAAGCATTTCCTCATTGTTTCACAATCTAAATGGAAGTTTTGTTTTCATCACTTAGTTTTTTTCTTTAAGTACCCTACCCAGGACAGAAGTTCTAAAATTTGCTATTTTGTTTTTCAACCTTTAAGTTGTACTAAATGTGGTATTAAACTAAAAGGTAAAACGTTAATACATACAGAAAATCATGTAAATAGAATTATTCTGTAGGAGAAAATATTTTCTTTCAATATTGGTCACTTGCTTTGTTTGTTTTAATAAAATATGTTCAGACAATTAATAAGCATTTGTGTGCCAAGTCCTCTGTTACACACTGTTGGGCAAACATAATTAAAAACAAAATATCCTTTTAGCCTAGAAACTGCTCCGCAAAGGTAGAAGAGAAAGAAAACAGTTTTTTTTACTGAGTAAAGCATTAGAGCAAACTGTGATGTGCATCAGAGGCAATCTGCTAAGAGATTACAAAGACAGAAAGAAGCCTCGCCCTTCTGTACAGCTAAGCAGATACAACCCATTACTCGTTCTCAAGACAAATAACCAGTCTTCAAATAAGAGGATTTCAAAACACCGTTTGTCACACATAGTTCATCATAAATTCATCTGGTAATTGAGATGACCATCAGTGTCAGCTAATTGGTTTTAACCAAAGGAAAAACAAACTTCTCATATCTTTATGACAGGAAGTAATTTTGGAGAAAGGAGCCCATTAACGTTAGGTCTCTACCCTCCCACAGAAACTGGGACATAGGGTTGCTATCTTCCTTGATTATTGCATTGCACAGATAGCTCCCAGGTGCTTGAGAAAGACATTTCTGGTTCGTAAAGTAGGCAAGAAGAGACTTATTTAGGTTTTTAAAAGATTTATGTATATATCAAAGGGACAGAGAAAGAATTTATAATTACAAGTATTTTTTAAATAAAAGGCTCTGAAAGGAAAGGAGAGGAAAGATGAGTCTTTTTCCCTTTTTTAGTAGGGATTTGTTTTTGATAATTTGTATTTACCCTTACAACACCCTTGGGCTATATATAATTATTGCCAACAAAAATTTACAACAAGGTTAGGAAGACATGAAAAATACATGAAATAATCTCCCGTCTTAAAGCAGGATGGAGAATATTCTTTTGTCCTTTTTCACTCATCCCTGCATATGGCTTACAACCTAACTGGAGAAAAAGAGCTTTCTACCACATCTATTGTACACTTGTTCCACATTTGTGAAGGAATAAATGTTGATATACTCATAAATCTGACTTTAACAAGATTTTTGCATACACATACAAACACACACACCCAAACACATACACACACAACTAGACTTTACTTGAGGATAGCAGGTTGTGATCTCTATTTTGACATTTTTTTTTTGATCGCTTTTAAATGGGCTCCTTCTAAGGAAGGACACATTTATATACTCGGTGTCTATTTATTTATATAAATGTATTTTACAAATGCATTGTTCTTAACTTTTGTCTAATTTCTATTCAACAAATAATCACTTGAGTGATTCATTGTGCAAAGCATTATTCTAGATTTTATGGACATGATTTTTTTTTCTTGCCATTGTTGTTTAAAGTATCAGGCATTTTAGAGCTTTGAAACAGATGCCTTTTTAAAAAGTCACTTATACATAAAAAGTCTATTTTTAAGTTAGGAACCAAAACAAATGATCTTTTAAAAAGTCCTTGAATAACTGCAACATCATTTTATTAATGCATTCATTGTTCAGGAGTTAATTTCTGCTCTCTGAGAACAGTTTAACATTGGTCCTATTCAGTGTTTTTTTCTTTTCCTTTAGTAAAATTATACTTCTCAGTGACAACAGTCAATGCCATTGCTACTTCCAGATAAATCTAGGACATTCGATGTCAAATCATTCACTACAAAAGACAGTCTGATTCTGACAATGCATGTATTGTGAGCCCTTAATTTTCTCTCTCAAATCCTGCAGGACAGAGACAATCAACATGGTGCTGGCATATTTATTAAGACACTCCTTTGCTGTAGCTTGGGTGTATTTTTCTTGAGAAGTGGATTGATTTATATAATTTATATACTCCACTGGAAAATATTATATCCAAATCCTCTATTTATAAAGTTTAATTCTGTTATACAGTCTTCTTTCTTTTTCTCATTTCACTTATTTTCCCCTCTTTTCTTCATGTCTCATGCTTCCATTCTACCATATAAATATTTAAATATAGGTGAAGACCTGATGTAACAATGGAAAACATGTATTTTCCATGGGTTATTTAAGAGGAGTTTTAAGAGTGTTCTAAATCTACTCATTTTATATTATATTGACACAGCTTGAGTTTTCATTATTATTTAATTCTAAGTTTTAAATTTATTCCATATTCTTTATGTTATTTTCAAAATTTATTTATTTATTTATTAATATTAATTGTACTTTTGCATTGCATTATGGGGAAAATTGTTAACTAAAGTTATTTATCTTACTAAAAGGGTCCAGTTGGGTAGGATTGCTATTTTTATGATGACAATGGGATTGATTTGGAATTGGAGAGTAGTATTAAAAACTTTTTAAAATGCCTTAGAAACCCTGAAATTTAAAGACAGTAAGCCCTAAAATTCTCAAGTAATTTATTAAAGGATCCAGTTAATTTATAAAAACAGCATACCAAAACATAATTTAAAAATACATAGTAAATCTCAAATCAGATTAGACTTCAACTACTGATAATTTTCAAATCCTTGGATAGAAATAGTTGCTTTATTCTTCTGAAAGTACTAGAATACTCCAAAACAAAACAAAAATACTACTGTATTTAAATTCAACCTCTCTGAAACAATATTTTCAAGGAGATTATAGATTTTTCAAGTTAAGTGCATCAGAGCACACTAGCCAGTGTTTTTCTCTCCTACGTTCAGAGTCAAAAAGCTAGGCAGAAAAGTGTAGACAATGAATAATATTAAAAATCTATGATGGAAAATTCCCGTATTATTCAGAACTTTTAACCTGATACTTCTTAGTAAAAACTCATTAATTTTATTAGCCATCAAAATGTCTCCTTCTCCGAGATTTAATATCACAGGAGTTGCTTAAATCATGTTTCCTTTGTCACCTGATGTTAAAGTTCCTACTTTAGTTTACTCTAAAACTACAAGACTAAGCACAAAATTCCACTGTGCTTAAGAACTGTAATTGATCATACAAAACAAAACAAAAAAAGAATTCTGTATGACAAAACCAGATTATTTCCGTATGTGATGTTATCTATCTCAAGGAAGATTCCAGAATTTCTATGCATGCACATTAGGAGCAGCAGTTTTCAACTTTCCTAAGAATCATTTGAGGGGTTTATTAAAACACAGAATTCTGGGTCCCACTGCCAGAGGTTCTAATTCAGTAGTTCTGGAGGAGAGAAAGCAATAATTTGCATTTCTAATAAGCTTCCAGGTGATATTGATGCTTTTGGTCTGGAATCCACTCTTTGAAAGTCACTGTATTAGAAAATAGGTGACTCATGTTAAAGTGACATTTGCATAGCAATCTCACTGTTATTCATTAGATGACAAAGTTTTTATAAAGTCATTTCATTCATATTTTACATTAATTAGGAAAAGTCATATGCCCATTTAAGATTTTTTTTTTTAACTTGAAGTGGCTTTGGATAAATATAGAAATAATGTAGGAAATGAAGCCCACTTTGTGGATAACTATGGAACTACATTATTTTTTTAAGGTGCTATATAGTCCTAAGATTTGTAGAAAAAAATGCATGTTTGATAGAGTTGATGGGGAATAGTATTAAAGGAAGGCAAGATTATAAAGAGTTCAGTAAACAAAGTAATTTCCAATATTACAGAGCTTGTATCCTGAAAGGCAACTATCAGCACATTGTCCTGATCTTTGTCTCTACTATGATTTCTTTTTTCTTTCCTTTTTTTCTAAAAAGAAATGAGTGGTCCTTTCATTTGGTAAGACTACATGGTATAGAAATAAAACTCAGTGAGAAATTTTAAAAAGCCTTTTTGCTGTTGTTCCAAGGAAATTGTTTTCAATAAGAAATCACAATTTCATATTTAATCAACAATTGACAGAAAGGTTGTACAACTAGAACTAGTAAATCAAAGGAATAGTCTAGCTTAATTAAACTTGTTTCTTCCCCTTAATATCAAGGACATACTTTTCTAGATATCCTGGGCTTTAGAGACAAAAATTAGCAATAATTTTCAAGGAACTCAAAAACCTTATGAAAAAGATCTCTTGCTGGTCTCATATTCCCCTCATTCTTTAGTACAGCTTCTGTGGGTTTTTTTAGTATCATCCTCACTTGGTCATTTTTTTTTCGAATAATTATTTTGTAATAATTATGTAGAAATCTCTTCATTTATGAAAACTCTAATCTTGCTTTATTTATTACTTATGATGCATGCTATGAAAAAGCACAAAAAGAGATTCCTTATGATTAATAATGTAGCAATATTAATATTGTTTTCTTTATAAAGAAATGTGTTCTATACATAAGTTACTAGTATCTTTGAGTTTAAAAGAATAAGAGATAAGCAATTTATTTGTTTGTAAAGAAGACATCATATCAAGTATGTAAATTTTTTTAGATATACAGAAATTCTTTTATTTTTTAAATTTAAAAATTTTTTTGTTAACATTTACTCATACGTATCTGTGAGAAACAGTGTGTTATAACACTTGCATACTCTTGACAGTTATTCACTTCGGGTAGCTAGCATAGTTTTGTACCTGTTAGTCTACCACTTCTCTTTCCTCACTCCTGGCCTCTGGTAGCCATTATTATACTCTCTACTTCTATGAGAACCAAATTTTTTAGATTCCACATATGCATGAAATCATGTGTTATTTGTCTTTCTGTGTCTGATAGACTTCATTTAACATGACAGTTTCCAGTTCCGTCCATGTTGCTGCAAATGATAGGATATCATTTCTTTTTATAGTTCAATAGTATTCCATTGTGTATGTATACTACAGTATTTTTTTTATCCATTCATCCATTGATGGGCATTTAGGTTGATTGCATCTCTTGGCTATTGTGAATAGCATTGTAGTGACATGGGTGCTTTGGGTTGAATGTCCTCCAAAACTTCATCCCCACTGTACCTGTTGAGGTTGGGAAATCCTGTAATGGTAATTGAAAGGTGGGGCCTTGAAGAGGTGATTAATCGTAGGACCATGCCATAGTAAATGGATTAAAAATGGGGGTTGTGGGCATAGTTTTGAGAGCTTTAAAGGGAGAGTGAATGAGGAAGTTAGTCTCTATTCTCTGCTCCACTATTTTTGCAATGTGATACTCTGCCCTCACTGTTGCCACATCAGATGTGTTCCCTGGACTTTGGACTTCCCAGCCTCAGAAACTGTAAGCAAAAAATTTTGTTTTTCTTATAAGTCACCCAATACCAGGTATTTTGTTATAAGCAACAGAAATGGACTAATGCAATGGGAGTGCAGGTATGTCTTGACATACTGATTTCATTTCCTTTGGGTATATATTCAGTATTGGGATAGCTGGATGGTAAGGTAGATCTGTTTTCAGTTATGTGAGAACCTCCATACTGTTTTCGACAATGGCTGTACCAATATTCACTCTCACCAACAGTCTAGGAGGATTTCCTTTTTTCTGCATCCTCACCAGCATTTGCTATTTTCTGTCTTCTTGCAAATAGCCATTCTAACTGGGGATGAGATATTCCATTGTTGTTTTAATTTGCATTTCCCTAATGACTAGTGATTTTGAGCATTTCTTCATTTGCTCATTGGCTATTTGTATGGCTTCTTTTGAAAAATGTCTGTTCGGATCCTTTGACCATTTTTAAATTGGATTATTTGTGTTTTTTTGCTGTTGACTTGTTTGAGAACCTTATATACTCAGGATATTAGTCCCTTGTCTAATGTGTAGTTTGCAAACATTTTCTCCCATTCTGTAGATTGGCTCTTCACCTTGTTGATTGAGTCTCTTGATGGGAAGAAGCTTTTTAGTTTGATGTAGTTCCATTTGTGTATTTTTACTTTAGTTGCCTGTGCCTTTGTAGTCTCATTCAAAAAATCATTGCCCACTCCCATTTTGTGTAGTGTTTGACCTACATTTTCTTCTAGTAGTTTTGCAGTTTCAGGTCTTAAATTTAGGTCTTTATATTGACTTGATTTTTCTGTATGGTGAGAAACAGAGGTCTAGTTTCAATCATCTGCATTTGGATACCCAATTTTCCCAGCATCATATATTGAAGAAGCTGTTCTTTCCCCACTGTATATTCTTGGCACCTTAGTTGGAAATCAGTTTGCTCTAAGTGGACAGGTTCATTTCTGGGCTCTCTATTCTGTTCCATTGGTCTATTTTTCTATTTTTTATGCTAGTACCATGCTGTTTTGGTTACCAGAGCTTTATACTACATTTTGCTTATTTATTTATATTTGTCCCTCATATAACTGAGAACATGCAGTATTTCTCTTTCTGTGCCTGGCTCATTTCACTTAGCATAATTTTTCTAAGTTCATCCATGTTGCTGTGAATGGTAGAGTTTCATTCTTTTTTACAGCAGATAAGCATTCCATTGTATAGATATAGCACATTCTCCTTATCCATTCATCTGATGATGGGCATTTAGGCTGGTTCCAACTCTTGGCTATTGTAAATAGAGCTGCAATAAACATGAGAGTTCAGGTATTCCTTCAACATGATGATTTCCATTCCTTTAAGTATATGCTCAGTAGTGGGATAGATGACACATATGGCAGTTCTATCTGTAATTGTTTGAAGAACCTCCATACCATTTTCCAAAATGGCTCACCATTTTACAGTCTCACCAGCAGTGTAGGAGGGTTTCCATTCTCTGCATCCTCTCTAGCATTTGTTATTCTCAGTCTTTTGGATATTGGCCAGCCTAACTGGAGTGAGATATCTAAATGTGGCTTTGATTTGCATTTCTCAAATGCTGAGTGATGTTGTGCATTTTTTCAAGTGTCTGTCGGCCATTCGTATATCTTCCTTTGAGAAATGCCTATTCAGTTCCTTTGCCCAATTTTTAATTGGGTTACTTGGGGGTTTTTTGTTTGTTTGTTTTTGTTTTTGTTTTTCTGTTAAGTTGAGTTCCTTGTGTATTCTGGATGTTAGTGCTTTGTCAGATGCATATTTTGCAAATATTTTCTCTCACTCTGTTGGTTGTCTTTTCACTCTGTTAATCATTTCTCTGGCTGTGCAGAAGATTTTTAATTTGATATAATCCCATTTGTTTATTTTTCCTTTGGTTGCCTGTGCTTTGGGGGTCATACTCATTAAGTCTATGCCCAATCCTACTTGCTGAAGAATTTTCCCTATGATTTCTTGTAGGAGTTTTATTGTTTCAAGATATATATTTAATTCTTTATTCCATTTTGAATTGATTTTGGTATGTAGTGAGAGATACAAATCTAGTATCATTCTTCTAAACATGTATGACCAGTTTTTCCATTGCCATTTATTAAAGGGGCAGTCTTTTCCTCAGTGTGTGTTCTTGGTGCCTTTGTCAAAGATCAGATGGCTGTAGGTATATGGGCTGATTTCTGGGTTATCTATTCTGTTATATTGGTCTGCATGTCTTTTTATGCCAGTATCATGCAGTTTGGGTTACTATAGCTTTGCAGTATAGTTTAAAGCCAGGTACTGTTATGCTTCTGTGTTTATTTATTTTTTGTTCAGAATTACTTTGGCTATTCAGAGTCTTTTGTTGTTCCACATGAATGTTAGGATTGTTTTTTCTATTTTTGTGAATAATGTCATTGGTATTTTGATAGGGATTGTGTTGAATCTATAGATTGCTTTGGGTAGTATGGACATTTTCACAATGTTAGTTCTTCCAATCCATGCGCATTGGATATCTTTCCATCTTCTTGCGTTCTATTTAATTTCTCTCAACAGTGATTTATAGTTCTCATCATAGAGATTTTTCACCTCTTTGATTAACTTTATTCCTAGGTTTTGGGGTTTTTTTTTGTTTTTGGTGGTGGTGACTACTGTAAATGGGCTAGCTTTCTTGATTTCTTTTTCTGTTAGTTCATTGTTGGAGTATAAAAATGCTGCTGATTTTTTTGTGTTGATTTTGTATCCTGTAACTTTGCTGAAATCATTTACCAACTCTAAGAGGTTATTTTGTAGAGTCTTTAAGCTGTTCTATGAATAGGATCATGTCATCACCAAACAGGGACAATTTGACTTCACCGTTCCAATCTGTATGCCCTTTATTTCTTTCTCTTCCCTGATTGCTCTGGCCAGTAATTCCAATATTATGTTGAATAAAAGTGGCAAGAGTGGGCATCCTTGTCTTGTTCCTGTTCTCAAGGGAAAAGCTTTCAACTTTTCCCCATTCAGGATGATATTGGCTTTGGGTTTGTCATATAATGCTTTAATTGTGTTTAGATATTTTCCTTCTATACCTAATTTGTTAAGAGTCTTTATCATGAAAGGATATTGAATTTTGTCAAATGCTTTTTCAGCATCTATAGAAATAATCATATGGTTTTTGTCTTTGACTTTGTTGATGTTGTGTATCACATTTATTGACTTGTGTATGTTGAGCCATCCTCACATCCCTGGGATGAATCCCACTTGATCATGGTGTATAATCTTATTTATGTGTTGCTATATTCTATTAATATTTTATTGAAGGTTTTTCACCAAAGATGTTTGACTGTAGTTTTCTTTTTTTGTTGTAACTTTGTCTTTTTTTTTTTTTGGTATCATAGTGATTTTTGCCTCATAGAATAAGTTTTGGAGAATGGCCTCTGTTTCAATTTTTTGGAATAGTTTATACAGAATGGTAATAATTCTTATCTAAAGTTTTGGTAGAATTACGCAGTGAAGCCATCCAGTCCGGGGCTTTTCTTTGTTAGGAGACTGCTGATTACAGCTTCAATCTCTTTGATTGTTATTGGTCTGTTAAGATTTTCTATGTCTTTTTGGTTTAGTCTTGGTAGTTTGTGTGTGTCCAGAAATTTATCTATTTCCTCCAGGCTTTCAAATTTGTTGGTGTATAGTTGTTTTTAATAGTCTGTAATGATTATTTGTATTTATGAGGTATTGGTTATAATATCTCTTTTCTCATTTCTAATTTTTTATAGTACATTTTGAAGTCAGGAAGGTGATGCCTCCAACTTTGTTCTTTTTTTCAAGATTGATTTCACTATACAGCATCTTTTGTGGTTCCATGCAAATTATAAGATTTTTTTAAAATTTCAGTGAAGAATGTCATTAATATTTTATTAGGGATTATATTGCAAATTAGATTGCTTTCTCTTGCCTTATTGCACTGGTCAGAACTTCCAACACTATGTCAAATAAGACTGGAGAAACTAGGCACCCTTGCTCTTTCCATATCTTAGATGAAAAGCCTCCTATTTTTGTCCATTCAGTATATCAGCTGTGGGTTTGTCATATATGGACTTTATTGTGTTGAGGTACCTTCCTTCTATATCTAATTGGTTGAGTGTTTTTATCATGAAGGGATGTTGGGTTTTATTAAATGTATGTTCTGCATCTATTGAAATGATCATATGTTTTTCCCCCTATTTTCTGTTGATATTAAGTATCACATTTATTGGTTTAAATATGTTGAACCAGCCTTACATTCCTGGGATGAATCTCACTTGATTATGGTGAGTGATCTTTTTAATGTGGATTGGATTCTCTTTGTTAATATTTTATTGAGGATCTTTGCATCTGTGTTCGTTAGGGATATTTGTATGTAGTTTTTTATTTATTATTATTGAGTATTTTTCTGGTTTTGGTATGAGGTTAATATTGGCCTTGCAGAATGAAATTGGAAATATTCCCTCCTTTTCAAAATAATTGGCATTACTTATTCTTTAAATGTTTGGTAGAATTCAGCAGTGAAGCCATCTGGTCTTGGGGTATTCTTTGCTGGAAGACTTATTATTGCTTCAATCTCATTACTTGTTATTGGTCTCTTAGGTTTTTCTAGTTCTTCATAATTCAACCTTGGTAAGTTGTATGTGTCCACAAACTTATCCATTTCTTGTAGGTTTTCCAGTTTGTTCACATATAATTGTTCATAGCAATCTCTTATTATCCTTTGGATTTCTGTGGTATCAGTTGTAATGTCTCCTTTCTCTTTTCTGACTTTATTTCTTGAGTCTTCTCTCTTTGTTCTTCATTAGTCTAACTAAAGGTTTATCGACTTTATCTTTATGAAAAAATAACTCTTTGTTTCATTGATATATTGTATTTATTTTTAAATCTCTAATTCATTTATTTCTGCTCCAATCTTTGTTATTTCTCTGCTTCTACTGATTTTGGGTTTGGTTTGGTTTGTTCTTGTTTTTCCAGCTCCTTGAGATGCACACAGTGTTAGATTATTTGACATCTTTCTTCTTTTTAATGTAGGCATTTATTGCTATAAAGTTCCCTCTTAGAACTGGTTTTGCTGTATTCCATAGGTTCTGATATGGTGTGTCTTCATTTTCATTTGTCTCCAGGAAGTTTTTAATTTTCTTTTTGATTTTTTTCTTTATCTCATAATTATTCTGGAGTATGTTATGTAATTTCCATGCATTTGCACAGTTTCTAATGTTTCTTTCATTGCTGATTTCTAGTTTTATTCCATTGTGATCAGACAAGGTAGTTAATTCGATTTCAATTTTTAAAAATTTGTCAAGACTTGTTTTGTGAAAACATGTGGTCTGTTCTAGAGAATGATCCATGTGTTTCTGAGATGAATGTGTATTCTGAAGTTGTTTAATGAAATGTTCTCTATATGTCTGTTAAGTCCAATCAGCCTAGAGAAGGGATTAATTATTTTTTTCAGTTAGAGTGTCTTTTTACCCTAAAATATTTGTTTATTTATTTATTTTTGATTATGCATATTTATGAGATGCAGAGTAGTAACTGTGAGCTTTAGTACCTCACTTTCAGCAAAGGACTGAAGTTAACCAGGAAACGTCAAAGTAATCTTTTCTCAATACTGCACACAAATACTGAGAAGAGATTAATTTTGATGTTTCCTAGTTAATTTTCTATTTGGATGATCTGTCCTTTGCTGAAAGTAAGGTACTAAAGTTCCCAACTATTATTGTGTTGAACTCTATTTCTCCAGTTAGTTCTAATAATAATTGTTTTATATAACTTGGTGTGTATATATTTCAAATTGTTATATCCTCTTGTTGAATTGATCTCTTTATCATTATATAACAATCTTCCTTATCTTTTTTTTTTTACTTTTTACTTTCCTTGGCTTGAAGTTTATTTTATCTCATATCAGTATAGCTAATCCTGCTCTTTTCTAGTTTCCATTTGCATGAAATATCTTTTTCTGCTAATTCACTTACAGACAGCATGTATTTTTACAGGCAAAGCGAATTTCTTGTAGGCAGCATATTGTTGGTTCTTGTTTTGTAATCCATTGAGCCAATCTGTGTCTTTTAATTAGGGCACTTAATACACTTACATTTAGAGTTATTATTGATATATAGGGACTTCTTACTGCCATTTTCTTCCTTTTTTTCCTGACTGTTTTGTTGATCCTTTTTTCCAATCTTACTGTCTTCCTATGTAATTGAGAAGCTTTTTTCTAGCAGTGTATTTTCATTTCTCACTATTTCTTTTTTGTGTGGCTCTTATACAGTTTTTTGTTATGGCTACCATGAGGCTTACAAAAAACATATTACAGTTATATTAGTTTAGACTAATAGCAACTTAAATTTGATATTAAAAAAAGGAAATAATAGAACCAACTCTATGTTTTGGCATTATTACCCCCTACTTTTTGAAAATTTGCTGTTTCATGTTACATCTTTTAATATTGTGTGTCTATTATATGGTTGTTTTATGTCGGGCCTTAAAAACTAACGCCACCTTAAGTGACATTACAAGTGACACCATTATGGGCCCACAACAGCATATTAATGTGGCAGGCTAAGATAGCGCCAGGAGGAAATAGGGTGGGAGTGTCTGCGGGAACCTATTGGCCAAATACAAGCTTCTGCACTCGTGAACACTGCATGATTGCAATAGCTAGGCATTGAGACAGGATGCATGCTCTCATAACCTTTAAGCTGATTGGAGGATGTAAAAACCTCCCTTCCCCATTTGCCTTTAAAAGCAAGTGCTTGTGTGATAATAAACGGAACTGCTCGACAGAACCCCCCTTGCGTCTGAGTGTTCTTTAATGGGCTGGCTGGGGCTGGCAGCTGTGCTCATCTCTCTTCGCAGCTCTCTTCCTCCATCTCCTCCCAACGGGGACCAGAGGGAAAGACGAATCCAGGCCATCCGATCGCCCACCAGAAGGGACACCTAGGGAGAGACTGATAATGAGGCAAGGGCTGTTCGGGTCAGCCAGCAGCTGACCCGACAGAGTGGTGCCCCGTGTGAGGCATATTTTAAAACTCGTGGGTTAAAGGCAAGCGAGTGAGGCCCCGGGCTGCTCGGTCCTGAAAGAAGGTCAACGAAGTGTGATCAACCAATGGAGTGGCCCCCGCAACAGCAGTAGTCGCCGTGAAGTAATCCGCCTTTGTGTCAGGGTGAGTACCATAACAGGGGCAAGTCACTGCACTTCTCTGCCCTGTTGCTTCCCTTTGTCCCTTTCTCATGGGGCAACATGGGAGGCGTGTGTGGAAAGAGTGACGAGATAGCCTGCAAAGCTCTAAAGTACATGTTAAAAAGCAGAGGCCTAGAAATATCTGACTCCACGGCCACTAATGCCTGGTGTCATGTGGTGCAGGTGGCCCCTTGGGCACCTTCATCCAACTTGTTCTCACATGAGACTTGAGACTGCGTTCAGACCCTGGTCAGAAAGAATGAGATTAGTCATGGGCTAGACCCTCCTTAGGGTTCTACCCAACCATCTCTGCCCTAAAGCTTTGCTTCCATCCCAAGCATCAGGAAGGGGCAGAAAGGGACTGGGCGCAGTTTGATGAGGAGAGAAAAAAGGAAACAAAGCTGCCAATGCAAGGCCCTGAACCACTGAGTGATACCTATGCCCCTACCTTGTACCCTCCTATTCCGGCATACTCATCCTGCCAGAGCCTAGCCGAAGGAGAGAAAGGGGCACCTGAAGAAGTGGAGGAGACTAGTCCCCCTTTAAAAACACTCCCAGCAGAGCCACAGGCTTTTCCTGTCATGGCTCGCTGGGAACCCCCAACCGTCTGCAGCCTGTGGGGGGAAGCGGCCCCTCAGGCCTATCCGGTCAACGTTGCCCTTGGTGGAAATAGGCTGGCCGCTTGGTACCCTTGGGAAGCTCATGACCTTAAAGAGCTGAAAAGGGCTATCGCAGAGGATGGGCCCAATTCCCCATGGGCAGAAACCATCCTCCAGGGCTTAGCGCACCAACCTTTCACAACCCAAGATTAGAAAATGCTCTGTAACGCTGTCCTCCCCCCAAACTTGTTTATCAAGTTCTGCACCTTCTTTAAAGAAGAGTGCCATGTGTAGCCAGAGATAAATCAAGCAGTAGCGTTGCCACTGTGCTAGGCGTAAAGGCTAGCCAATGTGTACATAACCCCAATAAACATCATCTTCTTTCAGATTGGAGAATGCCCTTTAGCATTTCTTGTAATGCAGGTCTAATGTAGGTGAACTTTCTTAGCCCTTGTCTGGTAAAATTTTGTCTCTTATATTTTAAGGTTAGTTTTGCTGGATAAAGAATTATTGGTTCACAGTCTTTTTTCCTCTAGCCCCCTAAATATATCATTACATTCTCTTTTTGCCTGTAGGGTTTCTACTGAGAACTCCACTGAGAGAGGTGTCGGGGCTCTGTTGAATTTTATGTTTTTGTTTTCTCTTGATGCTTCCACTATTCTTTTTCTTTGGTTTTGATAGTTTAACTATGATGTGCCTTGGGGTGTTCCTCCCTGGATTAAATCTGAATAGCTCTGAGCTTCCTATAGCACTGGATGCTATCATCTTTCTCCATACTTGGGAAATTTCGATCCATTATATTCTTGAATATGCTTTCTACATCTCTTCCTTTTTCCTCTCCTTTGGATATGTCAGTTATGCAGAGGTTATTTTGCTTGAGGGAGTCCCATATTTGCTGTATTTCTGTTTCATTTTTTCCTATTTATTTTTCTCTTTGCTCATCTGATTTGATAATTTCATATGTTCTATCTTTGAGCTTACTGCTTGTTTCCTCTGTTTGATTAAGTCTGCTGGTAGAGCTTTGTATTGAGTTGTTCAGTTCAGATAATGTATTCTTTATTTCTAGGATTTCTATTTGGCTTTTTCAAATTGTTTTTTTTTTTTTTTTTTTTTTTTTTTTGTCAAATTTCTCATTCTGCTCCTGGATTTTTTTTTCCAGATATCATTTAAGTTTCTATCTGTGTTAACTTATGACTCCCTGAACATCCTTAAGAGGGTTATTCTGAATTCCCTGTCAGACATTTTATAAAGACGTTCTTCCTCTGAGTCCATTTCTGGTGCTTTGTTTGTTGATGTCATATTTCTCTGTTCTTTCTTGACCTTTGTGTCTTTAGGATGATACCTGGGCATTTGAGGAGACTGCTACTTCTTTTAGGTTTTATAGGTGTTCTTTGGTGGTGTTAGACTTTTGCTGGGTAATATCAGAATTTTGTTTCTGGTCCCCAGTTTTGGTTCATACCAAAATGGGAAAACTTCCTGTGAGGACCAGCACCTATGCTCTAAGGTTGAGCTAAATTGATGCCTTGCTACTGATTAGGGAAAGCTTTTTGTGTGAAATGAATTTCAATTGTTGGCCTTTTAATCACTTTTGGGTCTTCTGAAGTCAGATACACCTGATCTGTGTGGAAATTCTGACCTTGGACTGAGTCTTCCCAGAAACCTGTGCCCTCCGCAGTTCTATTGCTCTGACCAGTCTCCACTAAGTGGGTTTGTGCCAATCAGAAGGCAGATGAGTTACCCACTCTGTACCCCAATGTTCTCCCAACTCCTGGTGAGTCAGCCTTTCTTTTGTACCCACTCCTCTGGGTGGCTTCTTTGGTTGGCTGTGGCCCCTCACTCCTATGTAGGTCCACAGGAACCCTCTCAATGGTCTCACTGGCTTGGGGGCTGGTAGGGTGCTCTCTGAGGACCTCTTCTTCCCTGCAGACTCCAGGCAACTTCACACAGAGGGTTCAGCTGCAGCTTTTGCTGGCTCCTGCTCTCCCTGTGCCTCAGTTTATTCCAGCCTCTCACAAGGCTGGCACTGACCTGGCTGGAGCTTGAAATGGTTGGAGTGTTTTCTTCTTCCTTTTGCTGCCACAGCTTCTCCTGCTTTCATGGACACTGCAGGTTTCTCCTCCTCTTCCCCTGAGCTCCAGTGGTCCCAGATTGGCAGTGTGCTTTTTAATAGTTCTAAATTGGTCTGTTGTTGGGTAAAGTAACACTGGGGACTGTGTATTCCACTGTCTTGATGACTTCTCAAGTATATAATCTTTTAAATGATGCCCTGATTAGCAAATTCAATGATTTCAAATCCTCTGATATTCACTCATTGCTTATAAGTATTTGGCTTAGATTCTTCTGAACCAGAAGTTAGAAAACTCAAAATAGATAAAAATAATATTATTAGACTTTTGTTTGTAATCTTGCAAATAAAACTTTTGTAGAATAAAAAATAAATTAAAGTTGGAAGAAAACTTAAATGCTGACTGGTTAAACGTCTATCATCTATTTTATACATGATTTTTTTTTAACATTTATATATTCATTAATTTAAAAATATTTATTAAAAGCCTGCTGTGGGGGGGGCATTATTCTAAATACTGGGTCCATATGAATTATTAATATACAGTTTCTGCTCTCCACAAATTTGCAAACACTTAGAACAAATAGTCAAACAGACGAATCTCTATGATATTAAATATAAAGGTTATGGGGCATGAAGAAAAAGATGTTTTCTTGACACTGCTTACTTTCACCTTGTCTTGGCAATGAAAACCCTGCTTTTTTCAGTTCATATTGGAGATCTTTTAATATCAAGGATTTCCGCAAGGGGTGGATGAGATTGGTTTAACGTGTTGTTACTATAGTTCCTTTTGACCAATGATGGGTTTATTTTGGACCATATAATCTAGGCAGTAACAATGAAATACAAGCAGAAGTAAGCTGGGTGGGATTTCTAGGAAAACTTTTAGTTTCCTGATAAAAAGAGAAATAATAAACTGGCATTACCCTTTTGCCTTTTGTCCATCACTCTATTTCCTTCCTGAAATATTGGTAGATTAATCTCAGGTAAAGCAGCCATCCCATAACAATGAGGAGACAAGCAGAGGAAAGTTTAAGAGATTTTGGAGATATGCTGCCCATGACATGATCCACCACTGTATCAATCTTACCAGCTGGCTATCTCTGGACTTTTCAGTATCACATAACTAATATTAATCAGTTTTTTCTGTTTCTTGCTTTCAAACTCACTCCTAAGTCATACAGAGTAATAAAGTTGCATCAAATTATCACATAATCTCTGCATAAAGATTCAGTTACAAGTCTCACTACTTGACAAGGTGATATGCTCTATTCTAAAGATCAATTTTTTTAAAAAGTGCTTATTTTATTAAAATTAAACGAAGTCTGATTTCTTGAACTTCTATTCAAAATAGCATACTGTAAATTCATGTTTTTGAATGACAGCAACAATAGCTAAAGAATTTTAAAGGTACATACACACTCAAATTTAAAGTTAAAATCATCACAGACTAGCAATGAATCTGGGCCTGTTTGGGTCCACTTCTGTTGCTTATAACAAAATACCTGGAACTGAGGAATTTACAAGAAAACAAAATTTGTTGCTCACAATTTTAGAGGCTGGGAAGTCTAGAGTCCAGACAACACATCTGATGAGAGCCTTGTACTTGGGTAGTGATTCTTTGCAACAAAGCAGGGTGTCACATGGCAGATGGCAGAAGCAGAGAGAGAGAGACAGCTCCTCATGTGCTTTACTTTTAAAACCCTCAGAACCACGCCACAACCACAATTAGACCACAAATGGATTAATACATGTACTTGGGCATGATCCTCACTATCTAATCACCTCTTTGAGGCCCCACCTTTCAATTACCGTAATAGGATTTTCCACTCTCTTAATACTGTCCCAGTGGGGGTTAGATTTCTAATACATGGACTTTGGGGGACACAATTCAATATACAGCAGGGGCTGTGGGTTTTAAGTTCAAATATTAAGCAGTGATCTTGATTCTATCAAAACCTATTTAATATTTAAGAACCTAAGTACTTGGGCCTCAGTGGATGACTGGGAAAGCAGAGAGAGCAGTGAAGAACATTGTCACACATTCTGTCTGTGCACAAGTATAGAGTTTCTCTAGATTATATACCAGACCTGAAATTTCTGAGTCATTGAATATGCTTCTTTTAGTTGTTTATTTTAGATGTTTATCCAAATTGAAATTTATTTTACACCTAATAAAAGGTAGAAATCTGTTTTTTCAGTTTCCTTCAGACAGCATTTCCTTCAATGCAATTTGTTGAATAGTCCATCATTTCCACAGTTTTTGTTGTTTTGTTTTGTTTTACCAAGAGCCCACATATTTTGGAGGGAGAAACACTGGTGATGTTTAACAAGGTGGAAAATGATCATACTTAATGATTTATTGTAAGAACATTCCACCACTTTTAATTTGTTTTCTATATTAGGGATTGTCTTGGGCAATCCTGACCTGAACTTTTATACTTTTGTAAGAATGTTAAAACCAATTTAGCAAAATTTCTCCCTCCAAAAAGCTATTGGGATTTTGAATGTAATTGTATTATGTTTATATTTTAATTTAAGGAAATTTAACATTTTCAGTATTGACCCTTAATTTTCAGAAATGTGTTTATCTATTCAAACTTCTTAATGCCTTTCAATATTTTACAATTTTCTCTCTAGAACTCTTTCACTTCATTTAACAGTTTGAAACTATTGTTTATTATAATGTTTATCCCATTAATTTTTCTATACATGAAATAATTGCATACATAAAATATGTAGAAATTTTAATGAACTATTCAATGGGATTTTTTTGTTGTTTAATGAAGCATGTAGTGCTCATATAGAGCTAATTTATAAACATATACTTTAGATTTCCAACAAATTTTAATTAGTGGTTTCCATTGGGGATAAAATGAAAAAAGAATATGAGATAAAGAAAGACAATATAGAAGATTTCAGTTTCATTTATTATTATTCTTCAAAAAAATGGAATGATCTGAAGCAAATATAAAAATTTTTAAACTTTTAAAAACTTTTAAATAGTGTGCATATGTGCATTAATTTTATCCTTTTAATTATCTTTATTTAATTTTCCACACATTAGAAAATAAATATAGTGAGGTAGAACTTTAAAAGATAAATATAATAAAATCAAATAAAAAATAAACAGCTGGAAATGGAATGTGCAAACTGTGTAACAGCCATTGGTGATTTATCCAAGGGAGATATTTCTCAGTTACTAAAGAAAACCATTCAGGGTCAACAACACAGCTTTTCAATACTCTATTTTGAATTTTAAGCAGCTGATAAACACTGGTAGGTGTCATCATCTCCGCTCAACCTGATACTGTATGGCCAGTTAACAGCACTGTGGTTCACATCTTTGTAAATCCTATGTAACTGATATTCTTATACCTGTGCTGCCCTGTGCTTCCTTTCAACCATTTTCACAGCAATCTCTGAAAACCCTGTTCATTATAAAAAGATCTTTCTTTAACCTGAAACTCTTCACAGCATTTTCCCTCCCTGTACTTGCCTGAGGCTAAAACTTGCTTTTTTTTCCCCTCTGAAGCTTTTTTAAGAAGAGGGTGTTCATCCTTCCATACTTTATGTTCCTCTGAACAAGAAGATAATTTGTTAATATTCTACCAGTGTTTTATTGTCACCTTCACAGAATTTCTCCTTTAAAAATAGCATGGACTCTGGGGCCAGATTGCCTGGGCCAGAAGTCTTGCTCCTAGCTAGATGACTTTAGACAATTAATAATGATTTCTGTGTCTCAATATAGTCATCTGAAAGATGAAGATATAACATACTTAACTTGTAGACTTGCTGTGAGAATTAAATTAGTTAATATACATAAAGCACATAGAAAGCGGTTTTCGAAAGATAAGCTGATTGTTTTTCACATATATTCATTAGTATAATGTCCACTGGAAGAGCCCAATCTGTATCTTTTAATTCTCATTATTGGTTTTTCTCTATGGAGAATTGGTTGCCATTTATCTCATGTATTGTGATATGATTTTAGGCAAACTTCAAGCTTAACTCCTCCATAATTGAATGATGGTTTGATACTGATTCACATTTAAATTGTATAAAGGACATATAAACATCAAGGTTTTGACTGGTTATAAGCAGGTGAGCTAAGAAAAATCTCATGAAATAATAGTTTAAACTAATATCTACTAGTTTTTAAATGCATCGAATCAGGATGATTCCAAAAAAATACCCATAAATAAAAAGGACATACATTATAATGCATATTTAGATGCATCGTACTATAGGTGATTTTTATGGCTCAATTGAATTAATTTTCATTATAGTCAACTGGATAGAATCTTATCCTGTAAGGCTGTGGCATATTTAGCAATTATTTTGGTCTCCCTGGAACCAACGAAATCAGAATAAAGACCCAAACAAATGCAAATAGAATTACAAGTCTAGAGATTATATGTACAAATTTATTCTTCACTATAAGTCATAAAAATTTTAACAAAAGTTGGAAAATCTTACTTATATTAAGATAATTAGGTTGGTCTAAAGCTTTCTACATTGCTTCCACTTGAACGGTATAGTGAAAATAAGGTATACATTCAAACCTTTATAAAGTTAAGTCCTAAATTGACCCTGATTCTATGTAATTCCTAAAACATAGAAAATTAAGTTGGACCTATGTGATGTGTTAAGTTTGTTTTGTAAAAGCCTAAGTTTGACCAATGCGTAAAAGTAAATAAGAATCCAAGGCTCAAAGGATGCTCTGAGCTTCTTTCTCACTGGTTACTTGGATAAACAAATACTCTATTCAACATTGCAATAACAGGATTAGTCTTCAAATCTGTATAATTTTTAAATAAGAATTGGTGTTTCTCTAAGTGGAGTCTGAAAATACCCTGGTGCTCTCAAAACTGTTCCAGGGGCATCCACAAGGGTCAGACAATTTTCCTAATAATACTAAGACATTATTGGCCTTTTCTTAGTATAATGACATTTGTGCTCATGGTTCAAAAGCAATGGAATATAAAGTTCTAGGCATTTAAGCATAAATTAAAGTAATGGCATTTAACTGTGCTAGCAATCACTGAATTCTTCGCAGCAACAAATCTGAAGTATAAAAAAAAATCCAGTTTCACTTGAAACTACCTTTGAATAAGCAATAAAAATTAATTGTTTTATTCAATATCAACCATCCAGTGCCTTTTTTTTCAATAATTTATGTGATGAAATGAGTTACTATGGTTGTCTATAGGAAAAGCATTGTGCATGTGTTTGAATTGTGAATGTATCCAGCCACCTTTCTTGTAAAACATCATTATACTTGAAAGAACTATAAGACAAACTATGGTTATTAAGTTTTGGACATTGGACAAGCATTTTCTTCAATATGAACTAAATAAATCTATTATTTCAGATAAAACAATTGAATTTCTTTGCGGTTATTGATAAAATTTGAGCTTTCCAGCAAAACATTAGAGATTTGGAAAACCTATTTATCATTATGAGCTTGATAGTTTCCCAATACTTAGAAACTTTACTGATGAGATCAGGAGTGATAAAAATAAATGTGATTTAAATTTTAGTATTTTATAATAAAATCTATCAATATTTGGAAGACTTGCATAATTCAGTGGAACAACATTTTCCAAAGGAACAACATACACAAAATAATGCATTCAAAATGTGTAATGGACAAATGGATTTTAATGTAATCAAATATGAAAAAATGCGGTTTCAGAATCCACATTGCAACTAACTTTTAAGAAAGTACCACTTGTCTAGTTTGGGTGTAGTAACAAAGAAAAATATCATTAATTATATGAAGAGGCTGTTAATATACTCTTCACTTTTCTATCAGCATATGTGTTTGAGACTGGACATTCTTTACATTAAAAAAATAAATAAAACACTCTACAAGAGATTAAATGTAGAGCAGATAGAATCCAGCTATTTTCTATTAATCCAGACATAAAACACATTTGCAAAAGTATAACATAGTACCAATTTTCTCCTTAATTTTTATTTCTGATTTTGAAAAGTATAGTTATTTTTCATTTTTAAAAAACCTCTTTATGTTAATATATGTAGGTTTGTTATTGTCATTTTTAAATAAAGTAATAAATTGTTCAAAATTCTTATAGGAAAGATAGCAATAGATGTAATCCCTATAACAAAATCTCTTTGGGATCCTTAATGATTTCTAAGAGTGTGAAGGAGTTCTGAGGCCAAAAATTTGAGAAATGCTGGTTTAGATCAAGGCCATGATCATTCTCTTTCTCAGTCCTAACATCTGGGGTTTTTTCCTGTAAATTTTACTGGTTCTTTGCAGCAACTTCAGGGAAAACAGGTTGCTTTTGAACGTGCTGCATGTGATTTTAAACCATTTTTACTCTTTTCTTTAGAAGTGCTTCCTAGTGCTGACTTATGGTTCAATGATATGCTTTCCCCAATACTTTTCTGTTTTGTTTTGTGTTTTTTTCCACAATAAGCGTGGCTCACCAAAATACCATATTTTAATAAAGTTGCTAGTTGAAAGCCAAAGATTTTTGTACTCATTTCTATTAAAATCAATTTTTGATTTGGTTCATTGTTCAAATCCATTAACATTTTGAAACTAGGGTTTTTACTGTAATAGGATTTCTTGCTAATTCTGAATAATCTGAAAAAATTAATATTGGACTCCTAAAATGTATCAATCAAAGCATTTTACAGAGCATTGACAAGAGCAAATATTTTTCTCTTTATTAGAGCCTTTTTTATAGATTGTCAGTAATTAATCAATGTTGTTGATATATTTTAATAACTATCAGAATTAACAAGAATACTATTCTTAATAGCATATTCTATCATCTTACCAGAAGAAAAAGCAGAAGGAGAAGAAGGAATAAAAATCTTCCAAACATTTTTCTGAAATGAAGATATCATTTATGATCTACTAGTATAAAAGAGAAATCAATAGGTTTGCTGTGATTACTTTTTTAATGAAAAATATTTTATTTATTTAGTTAGTTATTTTTATTGAAACATAGTTGATTATACATATTTGTGGGGTACAGAGTTGAATATCAATATACCTACATACAATATGTGATGATCAAGTCAGGATAATTTGTATATTCATCATTACAAAATGTCATCATTCATTGTGACCCTTTACCAATTTTTTGCTAGCTCCCCTCATCCTCCCCTCCCTGTTTCCTACCTCTAGTAACATCAGTTTTACCTTCTCCTTTTGAAAGTTCAACAAATTATTGTGACGTGTCTTTCATTTTTATTTGTTTCTTTCTTAGTTCCCACTTATGGCTGAGGACATGTGGCATTTCTTTATCTGTGCCTGGCTTATTTCACTGAACATAATTTTCTCCAAGCTCATCATGATGCTGCAAATGACAGAATTTCACTCTTTTTATGGCTGAGTAGTATTCTATTGTGTGCATATGCCATCTCTTCCTGATTCAGTTTTCTATAGATAGACACTGTATTAGTCCGTTTTGTGTTGCTATAACAGAACACCTGAGCCTGGGTAATTTATAAGGAACAGAGGTTTATTTGACTTATGATTCTGGGACAGCTGCATCTGGCATGGGCCTCAGGCTGCTTCTACTCATAGTGGAAACTAGCAGCAGCTGGTGGGTACAAGCAGATCACATGGCAAGAGGAAGCAAGAGAGAGAGAGAGAGGTTCCAGGGTCTTTTAAACAACCAGCTCTCACAGGAACTAATAGAGCAAGAACTCCCTCAGGACCCTTACCCCCCAGGAAGAGCATTAATCCATTCATGAGGGATTGGCCCCCATGGCTCAAACTGCCATACTGGATATCATATTTCCATGAGTTCTGGGAGGACAATACATCCAAACTCCATCAGACATTTAGGTTGGTTTCCTCTCTAAGCTATTGCAAATAGAGCTGTGATAAATATGAGTGCAGTATCCCTTCAACATGATGATTTCCATTGTTTAGCAAAATGGATCCCACTTACCTAACAGTGGGATTGCTAGATGGTTTGGTAGTTCTATCTGTAGTTGTTTGAGAAACCTCCGTATTATTTTCCATAATGTCTGTACTAATTTACAGTCCCACCAGCAGTGTAGGAGGGATCCCCTTTCTCAATGTCCTTGCCAGCATTTGTTATTCTTTGTCTTTTTGATAATAGCCACTATAATTGGGGTGAGATGATAACTCAATGTGGTTTTGATTTGCATTTTCCTGATGCTTAGTGAAACTGAGCATTTTTTCCTGTGTCTGGTGGCCATTTGTATGTCTTCCTTTGAGAAATGTCTATTCAGCTCTTTTGCCTGTAATTGGGTTACTTTATATATATGTACTTACAGTGAAGTTGTTTGAGTTTCTTGAAATTTCTGAATATTTATCCTTTGAGGCATGCATAATTTGCAAATATTTTCTCTTATTCTGAAGGTTGTCTATTCACTCTGTTGACTGTTTCCTTTGCTGTGCATAATCATTCTAGTTTGATATCATCACATTTGTTTATATTTTCTTCTGTTGTTTGTAATTTTGAGGCTTTATTCATAAAGTCTTTGCCCAGCTACTTCCTGGAGTGTTTCCTCTGTTTTCTTTTAAGAGTTTATAGTTTCAGATGCTATATTTAAGTCTTTAATCCATTTTGAGTTGATTTTGTTATATGGTGAGAGGTATAGGTCTAGTTTCATTCTTCTACATGTGGATATCCAGTTTTTCCAGAAACATTTATTGAAGACATTGTCTTTTCCCCAATGTATGTTCTTGGTGCTTTTGTGGCAGATCACTTGACTGTAAGTATGTGGACTGATGTCTTGGGTTTCTATTCTGTTGCATTGGTCCATGTGTCTGTATTTCACGCCAGTATCATGATGTTTTCGTTACTATAGCTTTGTAGTATAATTTGAAGTCAGATAGTGTCATACCTCTGGCTTTATTTATTTATTTATTTTGCTCAGGATTGCTTTGAATACTTGGGTTCTTTTTTGTTCCATATGAATATTAGGATTGTTTCGTCTATTTTTGTGAACACTGGAAGACTGTCATTGGTATTTTGATGGGGATTGCATTGAATATGTAGGTCACTTTGGGTAACATGGACATTATCATAATGTTAATTCTTCCAATTAATGAACATGGACTGTCTTTCCATCTTACTGTATCCTTTTAAATTTATTTCAGCAGTGATTTGTAGTTCTCATTGTAGAGATCTTTGACTTCCTAGGTTAAATGTATACCTAGGTATTTTATTTTTTGTAGCTACTGTAAATGGGCTTGCTTTCTTCATTTTTTTTTTTCTGCTAGTTCATTGTTGGAGTATAAAAACACTACTGATTTTTGCAAGTTGATTTGTTATCTTGTAAATTTACTGGAGTCCTTTATTAGCTCAAACAGTTTGATAGAGTTTTGAGGGTTTTTTTCTATATAGGATCATGTCATATGGAAAGAGAGAGTTTGACTTCTTCTTTTCCTATTTGGGGGCCCATTATTTCTTTGTCTTGTCTGATTGCTTTGGCTAATAATTCCAGTACTATGTTAAATAGTGTGGTGAGAGTGCACATTCTTGTTTTGTTCCTGTTCTTAAAGGAAAAGTTTGCAGCTTTTTCCCACTCAGGATGATGTTCACAGTAGATTTGTTATATATAGCTTTCATTGTCTTGAGATATTTTCCTTCTATATCTAATTTGTTCAGTCTTTATCATGAAGCAATTGTGAAATTTGTCAAATGCTTTTACTGCACATATTAAGATATTATATGATTTCTTCCTTGATTTTGTTGATGTGGTGTATCACATTTATTGATTTTGTATGTTAAACCATCCTAGCATCCCTAGGATGAGTCCCATTTGATCATGATGTATAATCTTTTGATGTGCTGCTGTATTCTGCCTGCTAATACTTTTTGAGGATTTTTGTATCTATGTTCATAAGGGATATTGACCTACAGTTTTCTTTTGTTGTTGTTGTATCTTTGCCTGATTTTGGTATCAAGATGATGCTGGCCTCATAGAATGAGTTTAGGAGTGGCCTCATGGAATGAGTTTTGGTGAATGGCTTCTGTTTCCATTTCATGGTATAGCTTGAGGAGCATTGGTTTTAAATCCTCTTTAAAGGTTTGGCAGAATTTGACAGTGAAGCCATTCAGTCCTGGGCTTTTCCTTGTTGGGAGATGGCCTGTTACTTCAGTCTTGTTGCTCATTGTAGGTCTACTCAGGTTTTCTATGTCTTCTTGGTTCAGTCTTGGTAATTTGTATGTGTCCAGAAATTTATCCATTTCCTCTAGGTGTTCAAATTTGTTGGCATTTAGTTGTTCATAATAGTCTCTAATCATTCTTTGTATTTCTGTGGTATCAGTTATATCTTCTTTTTCATTTCTTATTTTTTGTTATTTTGTTTTTTTTCTCTTTTTAGTTAGTCTGGCTAATAGTTTGTCTATCTTGCATATCTTCTAAAAAATCAACTTTTTTTCTCATTTGTCATTTGTATTCTTTTTCTGGTCTCTATTAATTTAGTTGTGCTCTGATCTTAATTATTTCTTTCTATTGCTAATTTGGGGATTTTTTGTTTGTTTGTTTTGTAATTTGAGGTGTCACATTAGGTTATTTATTTGAAGTCTTTCTATTTTTTTGATGTAAGCATTTATTTCAGTAAAATTCCCTCTTAATGCTTTTTTGCAGTATCCTACTTCTTTTGGTATGATTTGTCTTTATTTTCATTAGTTTCAATAAGATTTTTGATTTCCTGTTTAATTTCTTTTTGGACACATAGGTTGTTTGAGAATATGTTGTTTATTCTCAATGTATCTGGAATAGTTTCCAGAGTTTTGCTTGTTATTGATTTCTTGCTTCAATCCATTGTGGTCTGAAAAGATACTCAAAATGATTTAATTTTTTTTTAAATTTGTTGAGACTTGATTTGTGACCTAACATTTAGACTATCCTGGAAAATATTCCATGTGCTGAGGGAAGAAAGTATATTCTGTGGTTGTTAGATGAAATGTTCTGTTAAAATCGGCCAAATCCAATGTGTCTTGGAGAGGACTGTTTGGTTTGAATCTGTCTGGGGATCTTTGAGCCTCTTGGATCTGAAAGTTTGTGTCTCTCCCAATACCTGGGAAGTTTTTTGATATTTTTTCATTGAACAGGTTTTCAATGCCTTTTCTTTTCTTCTCTTTCAGAACACCCATGATTCAGATGTCGCATGATAGGTTTTCTGATAGCTCTTGTAGATTTTCTTGATATTTTTTAATTCTTTTTTTTGTCTCCATTCATTGTTTTGAAAAGACTGTCTTCAAGATCAGAAAATCTTTCTTCTGCTTGCTCTAGCCTGCTGCATAAGCTCTTGCTTGTGTTTTTTATTTCACTGGATGAATCAATCTGTTCCAGAGTTTCTGCTACATTCTTTTTTATGATATCTATCTCTTTGTAAATTTCCTCCTTCATATCCTAGATAGTTTATCTCATTTTGTTGCATCATCTGAGTCTTTTTGTTGCTTTAACTATTCTTAATGAACCCATGATAGGTATTTGTGGTGTCTAGGCTATTATTTATGAGTTTTTAACAACATTTTGAGAAGTATTAATATCAAGCTTCTCTTTTCATTGGTTCCAGGAAACTTCCATACTGACTACATATTTTTTAAACATATAACTTTTTTATGTGTCTTGCTTTCCAAAACTTCACATTTTTACTTTTATTTGTTAAAGATTACCAATAGTATTTTTTACTCACATCTATAACCCTTTGGTGAACTTGAATATAATATTTAAAGAATTTTATAATTGTTGTATTGTCATTTTGTCCTATTTGGAAATCCACAGTTTTCCAATATGACTTAGTATTATGTTATGCCAAGTCCCACCTAAGGAGATATGGAAAATATAAGGGTAAGCAGCTCGTAAGATGTCCTCTGATGATCCCTGCCTTGCAGTATCCATTCTCTTGTGTAATTACTTCCACTTGGGTGTAAGATACACTTAATGATTCACATCTATTGAATAGAATATAGAAGTGATGAAATGCCACTTCCAAGCTTAGATTATAAAAAGACTATGGTTTCTGTCTTGGGCATATTATCTCTTAGCCTTCTAGACTAGCACATGTAGTGAAGAATTGTTGTTTTGCCAACAACATATAAGTAAGTTTGGAGCCAGATCTTCTTTCTGTGATGGATCTTTCATATGAGACCACAGCCACGGCTGACAGCATGAGAACAATTTCAAGATATACCTTGCTTGAGCCAGAGGTTCTCGGCTACGGTATATCCAGATACCTGACTTACAGAATCTGTGAGATAAGAAATATTTGTTGATTGAAACTACAAAGTTTTAGAGCAATTTGTTATAGATTATCAATATAGTCATTAATGTGGCTTTTCTTAGTGTACAGTCCGAATTCTATACTGCTTTTACCATAGGTTTTGTAAGTTGGATCAATAATTTAAGAGCCAGCTAGAGAAAAAGCATAGAAAATCAAGCAGAAAATTCCAAACCCTCTAACCATTAAGTAGAGCGTTAATAGTGTTGAAAGTAGGTCTTAATGCTTACATATAAGAGTATCAGTTATTATGGTAATTAAGGGCAGCGATCCTTGAAGCACATGCAAATGCTATAGGGAGTTATTATGTTACAGTTTTGCAAAATTACTGATTCTTCAGTGGCTTCTGATCCTAATGGATATGTCATGGGAACGCAAGATTGCTAAATTTAATATTCTTTATAAAGATTGTTTCGAGAGAGACAGTAATATGTGTTCCTTAGAGTTCATATGCTTTGAATAATGAGAAAGCTGAGTCCTCATAAAATAAATATTTATATTACTGATATTTGGTTTGCCTCATTATTTATAGTAACAATAACTATAATACATATATATTTTTTAACTCCACTCAAATAAATTTTTAAGGTAGTTATTATTAGGCCACTTTTTAAAAAGAGACATTGAGACCCAGGGAGTTTTAATAATTTTTGTGGCAATATCTCAGTTGATAAGTAATGAGCTGAAAAGCATACAATTCTGACAGATTTCAAATCTTATTTAAACACTAAAAACTGCAATCCATTATTTTAGTTTTTTTTTTTTATTGAAACACAATTAATTGTACATATCTGTGGGGTACCACATTGAATATCAATACCTGGGTGCAATATGTGATAAATCAGGATAATTAGTATATTCATGATTACACATCACACAATGTAATCCCTTTTCATGACCCTTTACCAATTTCTTGCTAACCCTTTCTTCCCCTGCCCTACTTCCTTGCTGAGGTTACACCTCTAGTAACCTCAGTTATGTTCTCTCCTTTTGAAAGTTCAAAAGGAGATTGGGATTGATGGGTTTTTTTCCTTTTCTTTTTTCTTTCTTTCTTTCTTTCTTTCTTTCTTTCTTTCTTTCTTTCTTTCTTTCTTTCTTTCTTTCTTTCTTTCTTCCTCTCTTTCTCTCTTTCTCTCTTTCTCTCTCTTTCTTCTCTCTCTCTCTCTCTCTCTCCCTCCCTCCATCTCTCTTTCTCTCTCTCTCTATTTCTTTCTTTCTTTCAGTTCTGCTTATGAGTGAAGATATGTAGTATTTCTCTTTCTGTGCCTGTCTTATTTTATTTAACATAACTTTCTCTAAGTTGGTCAATGTTGCTGCAAATAGCAGAATTTCTTTCCTTTCTATGATAGAGTAGTATTCCATTGTGTGCATTATTTTAGATTTAATGGTCCAATTATACAATTTATTTTCCAAAATGCTTCAGAAAATATCAGTTTTGTGGGATGTTAAAATGTATTATATTGAAATGAAAAGCAATGAATAGTGGATTGTGGTATCAAATAACTTTGAATAATATTGGGTTATATACATTTAAACAGACTTTGTTACTTCTAAAATTTCAAAAATGTTGCAAAATTAACATTATGAATAATTTTGCTATGTACACTTTTTAAGTATAACATGCATCAGGAAAATTATATAAATCATAAGTGTACAACACTATGAAAACTTTCACACACAAAAATACCCATGTTACTCCATCCATATCAAGAAGTAGAATATCACTAGCAATTCATCATGCTGCTACCATTCATAACACCCCAAGCTCACGGCTAACAACTATACTGACTTCTAACACCTTTTTTTCAATCGTTTTTTAAATTTAATAATATTTATGGCTTCTTTAACTCAGCATTATACTTTTAAATTCATGCATTTTCTGTCTGTAGTTTCAGTTCATTCATCTTCATTGCTGTATAGTATTTCCCAGTTATGATTATACCACAATTTATGAGTTCTAATGTTGCAATGGAAATGTGAATGTTTTTAAATGTGGGTATTGTGAAACTGCTGTTATGAAAATTCTTGTACTGTCTCTCTTTTTTATTTTTGTAATTTATTTGTTTGTTTGATTGTTTATTGTGTGTTTTGGTAGACTTATTCATGCATGGCATTAAAAGCATTAGAACTGGACAGGAACAGTGTATAATCATTCTCATGATTTGAATGTTTGTATCCCCTCCCCAAATTGGTATGTTCAAACTTAATCCCTAACCAGACACAGAATCTGCTGCACTTTGATCTTCAACTTCCTAGCCCCCAGAATTATAAGAAATGCATGTCTATTGTTTATAAGCTACCCAGTTTATAGTATTTTGATATAGTAACCAGGACAGACTAAGACAGTTATGTTTAGGATTAGTAGAAAGTGCCAAAAAGTTTTACAAAGTGGCTATATTAATTTACATTACAGTGGGAGGGTATAAAGAGTTTCTTGATTCATTCTCTTGTCAAAGTTGGTTATTATCTGTCTTTTTGATTTGTAGTCTTTTTATGGTGTAGTCTGGTATCTTGCTGTGGTTTAATTCACTGTTCTCAGATAGCAAGTGAAGCTTCAACTCTCCTTAGTTCATTATTGGCCATTGGATACACTATTACAGTACTTTTGATGAACATATGCTATTATTTTTCATGTAGTCTAACTTTCTAATTTATCCTTGATAGCACTTTGTGTACTATTTGACTAAACTTTGTTTAATGTAAGATCATAAACATAGTTTCATAAATTGTCTTCTAAAAGCTAGTACCTTTCACAGTTAAATCTACAATCTATCTAGGAATTCTCCATGGTGTGAGGTAGTTCTCAGTATTATTTTATTACCATTTAGATATACAGTTTACCAAGTACCATTTATATTAAAAAAAAATATTTATCCCATTTTACTGCAGTTCCTCTTGTCATTAATCAAATGAATGGATATGTGAGAGTCTATTTCTGGAATATATTATTAGTTTGTTTAGATATCTTTGATTCAATACTGTATGTACTGTTTTACTTCCTATACATACCTTTAAAAGTAAATCTTGATATTTGCCCGTGCTTTTGGGGTCATATTCATAAAGTCTGTACCCATTCCCACTTCCTTGAGTGTTTCTCCTGTGTTTTCTTTTAGAAGTTGTATTGTTTCAGGATGTATATTTAATTTTTTAATCAATTTTGAGTTGATTTTTTGTATATGGTGAGAGGTATGGGTCTAGGTTCTTTCTCCTGCATATGGATATCCAGTTATCCCAGCACCATTTGCTGAAGAGGCAGTCTCTTCCCTAGTGAATAGGCTTGGTGCCTATCTGTCTGCTTTTATGCCAGTAGTATAGTTTAAACTCAGGTAGTATTATGTCTTCAGCTTTATATTTTTTGCTCAGAATTGCTTTGGCTATGTGTGGTCTTTTGTGACTGATTAGATTAAAAAGGGTGACCCAACTATATGCTGCCTTCAAGAGACTCACCTCACCTATAAAGACACACATAGACTAAGAATGAAAGGATAGAAAAAGAGCTATCATGCAAATAGAAATGCAAAACAAGCTGTAGTAGCTATTCTTATCTCTGATAAAATAGACTTTAAACTAAAAAACATAAAAAGAGATAAAGAGAGCCACTACATAATGATAAAAGGATTTATCCATCAAGAAGACATAACAATCATAAATATATACACACCCAATTTTGGTGCAGCCAGATTTATAAACAAACTTTATTTGACCTAATGAAGGAGATAGACACTAATATCATAACAACAGGGGACCTGAGCACCCCACTATCAATATTGAATAGATCATCTATGCAAAGAACCAGCAGAGAAACATAAGACCTAAACAGCACTCAGGACCAATTGGACTTGGCAGAAATCTACAGAATATTCCATCCAACAACCTCAAAATACTCTTTCTTCTCATCAGCACATGGATCATTCTCCAGGATAGACACATGTTAGGTCACAAATTAACTCTTAACAAATTCAAAAAATTGGAATTTTTTGAATCCAATTTTTTGATCCCATGTATTTTTTCGGATCACAATGGATTAAAATCAGATATCAATAACAAACGAAATTCTAGAAACTATACAAATACATGGAAATTAAACAGCATTCTACTTAATGACATATGGGTCCAAGAAGAAATCAAATAGGAAATCAAAAAATTTATTGAAACTAATGAAAACAATGATACATCATACCAAAACCTGTGGGATACTGCAAAAGCAGTATTAAGGGGGAAATTTATCACATTAAATGCTTACTTCAGAAGAATGGAAAGATGGCAAGTGAACAACCTAATACTTCACCTTAAAGAACTAGAAATACAAGAACAATCCAAACCCAAATTTAGCAGATGGAAATAAATCGTTAAGATCAGAGCAGAACTTAGTGAAATTGAAACCCAAAAAATGATACAGAAGTTCAATGAATCAAAAAGTTGGTTTTTTGAGAAGATAAATAAAATTAACAAACCATTAGCATGGCTAACTAAAAAAAGAAGAGAAGACCCGAATAACAAAAATTAGAAATGAAAAAGGTGATATTACAACTGATACATCTGAAATACAAGAAATCATTCGTGACAACTATAAACAACTATATGCCATTTGAAAATCTGGAGGAAATGGATAAATTTCTGGACACACACAAACTACCAAAACTGAGCCAAGAAGATGTAGAAAATCTGAACAGACCAATAACAATGGAAGAGATTGAAGTTGTTATCAGAAGGCTCCCAACAAAGAAAAGCCCAGGACCGGATGGGTTCACTGCAGAGTTCTATCAAACATTCAAAGAGGAATTGTAACCAATTCTCTACAAACTATTCCAAAAGATTGAAACAGAGTCAATTCTCCCAAACTCATTCTATGAAGCAAACATCACCCTGATACCCAAACCCAACAAAAAAAGAAAACTATAGGCCAATATCCTTGATGAATATAGATGCAAAAATCCTCAATTAAATGCTAGCTAACATAATACAGCAACACATATGCAAAATTATGCACCATTATCAAGTGGGATTCATCCCAGGGATGCAAGGTTGTTTCAACATACACAAATCAATAAATGTGATACACCAAATCAATAAAATCAAACACAAGGACCATATGATCATCTCTATAGACACTGAAAAAGCATTTGACAAAATTCAACACTAGTTCATGATAAACACTGTCTACAAGTTAGTTATAGGTGGAAGGTATCTCAACCTAATTAAAGCCATATATGATAGACCCACTGCCAATATCATCCTGAACAGGAACTAGACAAGGATGCCCACTCTCATCACTCCTATTCAACATAGTGTTGGAAGTACTAGCCAGAGCAATCAGAGAAGAGAAGGAAATAAAGGGCAACCAGATTGGAAAAGTTGAAGTCAAACTGTCCCTGTTTGCAAATAACATGATCTTATATATCGAACAACCTAAAGCCTCTACAAAAAAAAAAAAAAACTCTTGGAGTTGATAAATGATTTCAGCAAAGTTGCAGGATACAAAATCAACAGACAAAAATCAGTAGCATTTCTATTCTCCAATAGTGAACGTGCAGAAAGAGAAATCAAGAAAGCTAGCCCATTTACAATAGCCACCAAAAAAATAAAATACTTAACAATAAAGTTAACCAAGGATGTGAAAAATCTGTATAATGAGAACTACAAACCACTGTTGAGAGAAATTAAAGAGGATACAAGAAGATGGATAGATTTCCCATGCTCATGGATTGGAAGAATCAACATTGTGAAAATGTCCATACAACCCAAAGTGATATACAAATTCAGTGCAGACACCAGCATTTAAATGGTTTAAAGTATTTTATGTTTAATGTTTTAAATATGGATTTCTCTTGATCAGATATTAGAATAGTCAGAATTGCTCCCTTTTTTGTCTATTTCTTAAAGTTTTTCAAAGATTTTTTTATTTTATCTATGTGGATGGATATTTTTGGACATAAAGTTGAACATAATATGCCTAATTATACATTTAACATCTGTGGAATGTTAGTAATGTGTGTATTCTCTCTTTGTCTCTCATGCGCCATCTTGCTAGTTTTTCAAAAATCAATTTTAGTATAATTTTCAATAAAACAATTTTTGGCTTTATAATTTTCTTTATAGATTGTCTTCTATTACCTTGTTTTTTTTTCTTTATCTTTATTATTATTGTTGTTATTTACTTGCATTGGATTTGTTTTGGGGGTTTTTGTCTGATTTTTTCACAGATTTTTATTTAGCCCTATTTTCCCTATGAAGGCATTTAAGCTTAAGCTCAAACAATTGCTCTAAAAGTAGGCTTTAATAAAATCTCATATATTTGAATATGCTGAGTTTTTAGCATTTAATTGAATTTATTTAAAATTTTTTATCATTGAAATCTGCCTTGCATTTGCTTATAAAATAAACACTACAGTACAATATTACATATATTCTTAAATTGAACCAGTTTATTGTTATATAATAGAATTAAGAAAAGAAAAAATAAAAGTAATATTAAGTAACATATTTACCATTTTAGGTGTCTTTATTTCTTGTATGTCTGAGTTTCCATCTGTTGTCATTTTACTTCAGCTCAAAGAAAAAATTTTGACATTTTTTGCTATATATGTCTACTTCTAATAATGTCTGTCAGCATTAGTATATCTGAAAGTCTCAAAGTATATTTTTATTCAATTTTCACTTTTAAAATTCACCCCCCCCCCCCACTGGGCACAAAAAATTTTTTATTCATTTATTTTATTTTATTTTAAAAACTTTTTTTGGTATATTAGAAATGCCTTCCATTGTCTTCTGTCTTTCATAGTTTCTGCATGAAAATTAAGTGACATTTATGATTGTTGTTCCCTGATATATGATATCCCTTTCTTTTCTGGTTTTCAAAATGTTTTCTATAGCTTTGATTTATGGCAGTTTGATTATAATGAACCTGCATGCATTTTTTCTTTGTACTTATCATGATCAGGGTTCACCAGGCTTCTTAGATTTGTAAAATGACATCTTCACCAAATTTGGAAAAATTCTAGCTACCATTTATTCAAGGAGTTTTTCCCATGTCATTTTTTTTGGTCTTCCTTTTCTATGACTTCAATTACACATATGATACTTCGTTTTATATTGTCTCAAAATTCTACCTTTGTTCCTGTATATATTATACTTTCTATTTATCTGTATTCATTGTCACTGGTAATTTCTTCTCCAATGTAAAATTTGCTGGTAAGTTCATAGACTGAATATTTTACTTCAGCTATTGTACTTTTTATTTGTATAATTTTTATGAGGTTCTTTTCCAAAGTGGACTTTATCGATGGCATGCCCCATGTAATCACTTTTACCTTTTCCTTTTAGTCCTTGAACATATTTAAAAGACCTACTTATAGTTCTTGTTTTTGTTTTCATTGAATGTTTTCCCATTGACCTTAGGAGTTCCTATTCTATTTCCAGATTAAGAGTTTTACACATGAATTAAATGGTAATTTTTGTTCTACATATAAAAGATAATATTTTCCCTTTTTTTCCCCACATGTCCAGCAGTGTCAACTATATGTTAGACATTTTGGAAGATATGGCATAGCGACTCTGAATTCTGTCTTTTTTCCCTGTAAATTATTGAGGTTTCTTATAAACAGAAGTAAAATTACCTGATGACCTTGAATTTGTACAAACTTAGTTTTGCACTTTATGAGCAGGTTTGTTGTGGTTTTATACCTTGTCTTGGTGTACATCCCTATTTCTACAATATAGTCTTTACTCCTAAGGCCGGTAATACAGAGTTCATTGAAAAATCTGTCATGTTAACAAATACCCTGTAGCTTGTCGAGTTTTAATCTCCAAATTCTGTCTACCATATGGCAGGCAGAATTAGAAACCTATGCTTAGTTTTTTTTAACCTGCCAGCTATTGCTCTTCATTGGGCTTTTTGAAGTCTCCTCCACACATGCACAGTAAAGATGCCAAGCATGGATTTAAAAGAAGTATTTCCTCGTATTCTAGAGCTGTCTTCTCTCTGGCTCATTGCTTTCTAGGACTCTCCCTCTTAATTTCCATCTGTTCTGACAAATTTGAAACAGTACTTTGATGCCTTATTCAATAACATGACAAAATTTTACTTGCATTTTAGCCATCATAAGTTATATGAAAGAAGGTATAATTTAAGGGAAAATGGTATATCAACATGGACCCAGTCAGTTGAATGTCTTCTTTCAGAGGCCAGATCCCTCTACTTTCAGCTTGTCTTTGTTCTCTTCTCTAGTGCCTTCAACTTTAAAGAATATATTTTGTCTATGATTTATAATTATCTCCAGCTGGTTTATTCTTGTACAAACTATTTTATCATTACCAGAAGTGAAATTCTTTTAAAATTTTTTTATCTAGTAGAATTTATTTATTAGAAGTTTTCAGATTAGAGAAAATTGAGCAGATGGTACAAATTTCCCTTAAACCCCTCTAATCTCCACTCACAATTTTTCCTATTAGTAGCATCTTGCATTAGTATGGTTCGTTTATTACAATTGATGAACCAATAGTAACACATTATTAACTAAACTACATATTTTACATTACAATTTATTCTTCATTCTATGGGTTTTGACAAACGAATAATGTCACATGTCCACCTTTACAGTGTTACACAGAAGAGCTTTGCTGTCTTAAAATTTTCCTGTGCTCCAACTATTTATTTATTCTCCTCTTCCCTCAAAACCTGAAGCTGCTGTTCTACTGTCCCTACAGTTTTGCCTTTTTCAGAATGCTATGTAATTGGAATCATACAGTATGTAGTTTTTCAGACTGACTTCTTTTATTGAGCAATATTCATTTAAGATTCTTCCGCTTATTTTCTTGTCTTGACAGCTTGTTTCTTTTTTATCACTGAATAATATTCCATTGTATGGATGTATGCGTTTGTTTATCCATTTATATTTTGAAGAACATCTTGATTGCTTCCAGTTTGGAGCAAGTATGAATTCAGCACTGTAAACAATTGAGTGCTGGTTTTTGTGTGGACATGAGTTTTCAGCTCATTTGTGTAAATATTATGAAGTGCAATTGCTGGATTGTAGGGGTGACATTATTTTAAGTTTTGTAAGAAACTGTCCAATTGTATTTACAAAGTGTCTGTACCATTTTGCATCTCTACCAGCAATAAATAAGAGTTCCTTTTGCTTCACATCCTCATCAGCATTTGGTGTTGTAAATGTTTTGAACTTTAGCCATTGTAATATAGGTGTACTGATTTTTATCATTTTAATTTGCAATTCCCCAATGATCTGTGATGTTGAACAACTTTTTCACATGCTAATCTGCGATTGGTATATATTCTTTGGTAAGACGTTTCTTCAGAACTTTAGCTCATTTTTAAATTGAGTTGTTTGAGATGAAGCGGGGAGCCACGGGCCTGGGTCCCACCCACCACCTTCCACACAACCAGGCCTGACGACCTTGGAGGAGCCAGCACCATTGGCCCCTGTGGTCTGGGATGAGGGCGGGAGCAGCAGACCTCAGCCCCGCCCATCACCATTGGGAACCAGGCCGACCAGGGAGCCTGAACCAAAAGCCCCTGAACAAAAAGGCCTTAGGGTCCCTGAGATGGGGGGGGGGGGCGGGCTGAGGTCTTAATCCTGCCCCCTTTTCCCCACTTCCCTCCACAACAATATCTTAGAGTGTACTTACTAGATATGAGTGTTTCTATGGGGTGTGTAACTTATCTGCCCATATCCTTCACCAAATTTCTGCTTAGATTTTTCTAATTCATTTTTAAGAGTTTTTTTACATTAAGGACATTAATCTTTGTGTTAAATTGGTTATCAATTGACATTAAAATTTATTTTGGATTTCACATTTTAAGATAGCACCAAGAAACTTGCTGTATAAAGCTGACAAAGACAAAATTAGTGATTTAGTAGTTCTGTAGGGTGAAGTCTAGCTAAGCATCTATTATTAACAATAATTTGCTGCATGTTATCAAATGGCTACAAGAGAGGAGCTTCAAATGTTCTCATCGCAAAGAAATTGTAAATTTTTATGGTGATGAATTTGCCAACTACCCTAATGTGATCACTACACATTGCATACATGTACTGAAATATAACTGTATACCACCAATATGGATAATCAATATGTTTCAATAAAAAATTAAATTAAAAAATTTAGTTGTTTGTTTTCTTATTTTTAAATTTCAAGGGTTTTTTTTTTATTTTACATTTTATATTTTAGATACAAGTCCTTTATCAGATACATATTTTGCAACTATTTTCCCAGTATGTGGCTCGTCTCTTTACCTTCTTAACAGTCTCTTTGTCAGAGCAAATTATTTTTATTTTAATAAAGTCCAACTTATTAAGTTTTTCTTTCATAAATTATGCTTTTGGTGCTGTAACTGAAAACATATCGCCAAACCCAGTGCCACCTAAATTTTCTTTGTTATCTTCTAGAACTTTTACAGTTTTTCATGTTATACATAGGTCTACTATTCACTTTCAGTTAATTTTAGAAAGATGTAATGTCAGTATAAATATATATTTTTTTCATTTATCTGTGTTTTTCTATTTAAACTGGGTTTCTTGTAGACAACATATGGTTGGTTTTTATTATTTTAACCCACTGTCAGTCTTTTTCTTTTAGTTTTTGTATGAAGACCATTCATATTTAAAGTGATTATTGATATGATTGGATTAATATCTACTATATTTGTAACTGTTTTCTATTCATTGCACTTGTTTATTTTTAATCATCCCTCTTTTTCTGACTTCTCCAGTTTTACTTGAGCATATTATTCATTGCACTCTCTCTGTCTTCTTTTAGCATACGAAATATATTTCTCTTAAAAAAATTTTTAGTGATTTTCTTACACTTCGTGGTATCAATTTATTATTAAATTCACTTTTAAATACCACTATACCACTTTATAGATAGTGCAGTTTAAAGAGAATATTCCCAATTCCTCCCTCCTGTACTTGCTGTAATTTGTGTCACTTATACAGCAGCTGTACTCAGTCAATACCTTATTGCTGTTATTATTTTGAACAGATTAATTGATCTATTAAATCAATTAATAAGAAAAATAAATGATTTTATTTTACCTTTATTCGTTTTCTAATACTCTTATTTATATTAGTCCACTTTTGTTGCTTATAACAAAATACCTGCAACTGGGTGATTAAACAAAATTTATTGCTTACAGTTTTTGAGGCTGGGAAGACCAAAGTCCATACGGTGGTAGCAACATCAACCTAGGGGTCTCACATTGCAAGATAGTGGAAGCAGAGAGAGCAGAGAAAGCAGCAGAGAGAAAGACAGATTCTCCTCTTCTTTTAAAGTCCTCAGAACCATGCCCCGGACCACCATTTTTAACCCACTCACGACTGCATGGTCATACAATCACCTATTTAAGGCTCCACCTTTCAATTACAATAATAGGATTTCCTACTCTCTTAACAATCACAGTGGGGGCTAAGTTTCTAATACATAAAACTTGGGGGACACAATCCAAGCTTCAGGGAGTTTTCGGGGGGACATAATTCAATCCACGACATTATGTAAATCTGAGTTTCTGACATATCATTTTCCTTCTGTCTAAGGAAGTTCTTTTAACATTTCTTGTTAGGTTACAAATTTCCTAAGTTTCAGTTTGTCTAAGAAAGTCTTTTCTCCTCTTCTGTAGGGTAATTTCACTAGATAAAGGATTCTAGGTTGGTGGTTTTTCTCTTTCAATATTAAATATCTCCTTCCATTTTATTTTTCCTTGAAGGTTTGTGAAGAGAAGTCCAACGTAATTACTCTTCTTCTATAGGTAAAGTGTTTCCCCCCCCCATGGCTACTTCCAAGATTTTCTCTGTCTTTGGTTTCCTGCAGTTTGAATATGATATTCTTAAGTATAGACTTGTTGATAGTTACCCTGCTTAGTGTTCTCTGAGCCTCCTGGATCTGTGGTATAGTGTCTGTCATTATTTTGGAAAATTTTCAGCCATTATTACCTGAAATATTTTTCTGCTCGTTTTTCCCTTTCTTTCCCTCTGGGATTTCCATTATGCATGTTGCATCTTTTGTATTTGCCCCACAGTTCTCAAATACTCTGTTCCATATTTTTCATTAATGTTTCTCTTTAATTTTCAGTTTGGAAAGTTTCTATGGACATATCTTCAAGATAACTACTTCCTTGGTCATGGCCAGTGTATTATTATGCCAGTAAGAGGCATTCTTTTACTTCTCCTAGAAGGTTTTTTGTTTGTTTGTTTTTTGTTTTTTTAATTCAAGCATTTCCTTTTGACTTTCTTAGAATGTCAATTTCTCTGCTTATGTTACACATCTGTTCTTGCATGTTGCTACTTTTTTCATGAGAAATCTTAACATACATAGTTGTTTATACATAATTTTGATTACATGGTTATTTTAAATCACCAGTCTGATAGTTACAAAATCACTCCCATATACAAGTCTGATTTCAGTGGTTTCTCTGTCACTTCAAGCTGTGTTTTTTACCTTTAAGTATGTCTTATAATTTTTTGTTTAGAGCTGGGCATGATGTTCCAAAAGGAAACTGAAGTAAATAAAAGTTTAGTGTGAGTTTTATGCTTATCTGAGTTGGAGTTTGGCTGTGTTTACTCTGCAATAGCTATAGGTAACACAGACTAAAATGTCCTCTGGTGTATTTGTTTTTATTTCTTGTGTTGTCTTTGGGTTTCCCTAGAGATTTATTTTTTAAAAAATGGCTGAGACTTGCAGTTTTTTCAGTTGCAATAAAGTGCTATCTTACAGGCACCCTGCTGATGTGGTGGTAGGTATCAGAGAAAGGAAAGCATTCTATAACTCTACAGTTAGAACTTAACCTTCTGGTGGGCCTGTATCTCTCAGCTATGACTCTAATTCTTCTCAGATTTCTCATTTCCCTTAGATAAGACATAAAAAGGCTAGAGGGGCCTGCCATTCCCCATGTCAGATAAAGTAGTCTAGTAGTCTTACCATGTCTAGTAAAGTAGTCTTCCTGGGGGCGGGCCTTTTATTTTTTAAATTATAAGTGAATACTTAATACATTTTAACTGTATAATACAATATTGTTAACCACAGATTATGATGTTGTATAGCAGGTCTTTTGAACTTATTCATCTCACATAACTAAAACTTTATACACGTTGAACAACAACTCCCTGTTTCCCGCTCCCCCTAGCCTTTAGCTACTCTCATTCTACCCTCTGCTTCTACAAGTTTGACTACTTTAGATACCACATCATAAATAAAATCAAGCAGTATTTGTCCTTCTGTTACTGGCTTATTTCATTTAGCATAATGTCTGCCAAGTTTATTCATATTATTGCATATGTGGGATCTTCTCCTTTTTTAAGGCTGTATAATATTTCTTACAGTTTTTTCCTCTGAGTTCTCCTCTGTCCAGCCTACATGGCAGGACAGTGAGCAAGAGTGAGAGCATGCGAGAGAGAAGGGGATAGAGAGATGGGTAGTCTTTATTACAGGAATAGAATAAAGAAAAGAATAATTTGTATACCTTTTTCAATGTTTACTTTACCCTACTCTTGCTAGATTCATGAAGATGTTTCCGTCCAATCTTTAGAGCGTGAACCTGGTGAACATCTGAAGGTATCACATTATAGTGTGAGGGCACATGTAAGATTGGGCCCTCTAGAATTCTTAACTCTTAAGCTAGTCCACACTGAGCCTTCTATAATTCATCAATTATCAAATGTCCCTATGTCACTGGCTCCAGTGATAGACTTTGGTTCCCCTGAGCTGTCATTATCTGTAGGCTTCTCTCACTAGTTTTGAGGCAGTAGTCTGCCCCATTATCATGCTTTTCTTCTGTTGATTTTTTCTGTACATTTTTATACAACCCTTTTGCTTTATCTCACATATTTCTTATGATTTTTATTTGTTTTGTTTTCCTTTAGCTCTGCTTAATTTTACATATATCCTATTACCTTATCTGCCAGTTCTTTAACTTTATCTTCTGTAATATGTAATTTTCTGTTAAATCAATGTGATAAAATTTTATTTTAATATGCTTTATTTTTAAATTCTATATTTTTTCTATTTTTTGTTGATTATATTTCTGTAATAAAATATTTTTTTATCTTTTCAATATACTTTTCTATATAGTCTTCTATTTTCTTAAACACACTGCACATAGTTATTTTAAACTTTAAAAAATCTAACTCACATTAGCAAACCTACTAACCTTTCTATTATTTCCTTTTCTTTTGGTTTTGGTCATACACTTCGATGTGCCTAGTGTTTTATGATTGAGTAATTAGTGTGATGTGAAAAACATAGATCCTCTGGTTACTGTTATCTTCTCTCAAAGGTAGGTCGATGCTTATAATGTGTGTTATAAACTATAGATTAGGATTTGGTTTTAGCAGAGGAATAGACACTCCAAAAATTAAAATTTATATTCTAGAACTAAAACTTATTGTTATAACTCATTCATATTAATGCTGCCTCAGCATCCATCTTGGCTTGTCCCTGACTTGTTACTCGTGTCCTACATATTGTGGCAATGTCCACTGAATTTCCATTTTTTGTGTTCTAAAGAGATAAGGTCTCAGCCCTGAACTGCCTGACCACTTTATTTATGCTTTAAGCCTGGTGAACTCAATAATGTAACCCTCAAGTTCCAGGGTTTAGTTTTTAAATTAACCAATCCAACCCTGTCATGGGAAACCCAACTAGGTAACATCTTGGACCTCAATGAAGGCTTTAGCCCACAGGTCCCTTCCTTTCTCTCTTGTCCCCCACTCCCCAGTTGAGCAAGTATGTCTTAGATGCCCCTGCCCCTTCCCATTGGCCCTGTGAGGCATTTTTACTTTGGTCTTCTCTCTGGGATATATGAGTAATAAACTCAATCTTTTTGGCATTCCAGTCTGAATGTTCCTCACTGTGCTGCACCTGACTCCACCAACCCTAACTTAAGTACCTCACTTAAAGAAAATTTTTCATACTGGAAGAAAGTTATATAGATGGAAACCAACAATATAGAAAACTAATTAAGATGCTGGAAATGGTAATGATTTGAATTAATTTCAAAAATTTCCACCTTATTTTTTTTTTTAATTAAAACTAGACTTTGTAACGCAACACTAACAATATACTGTTGGGTTCATAAATACATAGAAGTAAATTGTATGACCATAGCACAAAGGATAGGAGAAAGTAAATGAATTACACTATATTAACTTTCTTACATTTATATGTAATATAGTTAAATATTAACTTTAGGTAGACTAAGATAACTTAAGAATGGATATTTTAATTTCTCCAGAAAATATAAAACAAGCTATAGCTAAACAGACAATAAAAAAGTTAAAGATACAGAAAAAAAAATTATTAATTGAAAAAAATCAGAAAAAGAAGAAAAAAAGAACATAAGATCAAATAGAAAACACTGGAAGATAATAAACTTAAACTCAACTAGGGCCGGCCCTGTGGCGCACTCGGGAGAGTGCAGCGCTTGGGAGCTCAGCGGCGCTCAGGCTGCGGGTTCGGATCATATATAGGAATGGCCAGGGCACTCACTGGCTGAGCACAGTTCGGGCGACACCAAGCCAAGGGTTGCGATCCCCTTACCGGTCACAAAAAGACAAAAAAAAAAAAAAAAAACCTCAACTAAACCAAGTATTATATTAATGGACTAAAACATCCATCATTGCCAAGTACTTTGGTAAGAGTGGTGAATAGATATGGAGCTAATTAACCATTTGGTACTTCTGTTTCTATTGAACAGATAAAGGAAGAAAATCTAAAAACTATTAATTTAATGTGCAAATACAAGGAATATGTTTTACTTATTTTGTAAAACATTCATTGTTGCTCTCAATAATTACATGGTGTTCACAGAATATCACATAATTTTTTATGTGCCGATATTTAAAATAATGCATCAAAAATATCTGAAACTCATACACATAAAAAGTTATTATACCTCAGTGCAATAATGATTCTATAACTGGCTTCTCAGCATACAAACAAACTTTAAAATACCAAATAATTCAGTTCAAAATTTGTACTTGTGTTTGCAAAGTACAAATGAGAAATATGAATCTTTTGATGCTACACATTTTTAATTCAAATTTAGAATTTTCTACTTAAATGAATTTTTAAAAAATAAATGAACTATGTTTGTTCGTTGGACATTAGTCTGCTAGAGTGTTAAGTCCTTATGAAAAGTTCTGAATGCAGAAAATTCCAGAAAAAAAAAAAAAAGCCAAATAGAATAAAAATATACACATGTATCTTTTATGGAACCAGATCTGGCATATCATACCATTTGAGAAAATTTATGTAATGGATAACAACTTTAATTTATACTCTAGCATTATGTGTGCTTACATGTATTAATATGTGATTTATTTGTAGTTTCTGATTAATAGTAAATGCAAAGGAACATGCTAAACTATACACACTATTGGGATGTCATAGAAAATCCCTTGTGTGGGAAACCTAAACAGAAGAAACCTAATTTCTTCACAAATTAATTTTAAAGAATAAAAAATATGCAGAGAAATCATAATTCCAAGTATTTTTAAAATACTAAATTTTTTTTTTAAATTTAAGTATGGGAATATATCAACTTATTCAAACTAAAAACTATGAGACAAATGAAAATTTGAACACTGACAAAATATTTTATATTGCAAACAATTTTTCATTAAATTATTCAATATTAGGTGTGATAATATTTTAATAAAACTTATTTTTTAGAAACATATACTAAAATACCTGAGGATTAAGTTATATAGTATCTTGGGTTTGTTTTAAGCAATATGGAAAAATGGGAAATGGACTGGCTATGAATGGAGTATATATAGGGCAGGATCAGCCATATGTTGATGGTTTGGAGGCTGGTGATGTATTAATGAGGGTTGATTATATTATTTTCAGTACTTTTGTGTGTGTTCAAAAATTCTCCTTAACGGAGAAAAGAAAACTGTGGCTTATAAATATCCTTGTGACTTTCATATGAAAAGAGATGGACATTATATACAGTAATCTGAGATTTATCAGTATGAGTTGGAGAAAAGCACTTTGAAAAGTTGGTAATGTCTATAAAATGTCAACATTTTAAAACGAAAGAAAAGAAAATGTAAGATAATTTATAGATACCGGAAGAGAATAGAAAGAAAACTATTACCAAAGGAGGAAACCACATGAGAGAAATGCTGAGTTTTGCTCACAGGATCAAATATGAATAGAAATGGAACAAATATAATGAGAAACATATTTTCACGGTAGAAGAAAAAAAAAACAAGAAAAGTAGAGACTTTTTGGAGAAAAGAGTACAAAAATCTTATTCAGCCTTCAAATCCTGTACCCAGCATTGATTCTCCTTAAAGAACTTTCCTGTTATCCCAGAATAATATAAATAATTAAACATCTCATTCTCAACCTTTCAAAATCAAGTAGCATTCTTACATATATTCTTCATACACTTACAACATTAAACTGTAATCATGGTTTGAATTGCCTACTGTTCGCACAAATCTATAAATTTCCATGAGAAAGAATGATGTTTATTTCCTTTCTATCTAGAGCAAAAATATGATATCAATTGTAAACTACATCCATAACTGTTGAATAGATTAACCCTGGCAACCACTTTAAGTGTCAGTGAACTAGTTCGAAAACAAATTAGAAATGTTTTATTATCAAACTATTATCTTATGCAAAAGTTAGCCAGAGGGGAAAAAAAATTTATCTCCCTTCCTATGTTACTTTCAGACAAAAATACATTCCTGAACATATACATTATTACAGGTTTCAGGAGAAAGTTATGCTCAAGATATGTTTTTATAATACCTATGCATAAATTTTTTTCTAAAAGAAAATACAAATATAAACTTGGAGAAAAGTTTTTTCTGTATTACATTAATGACAAAAGTATCATTTTCTTCTGAGAATGAAGGCTTTGTAAGTTCAAAGATATCAAACAACTCTCATTCAAATATTAATTCACGTATGAAAGAAAAGTGTCAGTATAACTTAAGGAACTCTGATTTATTTGTTAATAAAAAAGAAATGACAGAGAATATTTTTAATTGAACTGATAACGTGAAAAATGTTGATAGCAACTTTGAAAATAATTTTTAATAAGGCAAGAAAATCACTTTGGAGATTGTTTATTTCATCATTGTTTTACCAAATCACTGTTGCAGATGGACTGACAAGTTTTACATTATCAAAGAATTCTCATAAATCAATTTTTTACTAAAATTTGTAAAAAAGATGCAAACTACTGAAGCCAAGTTTTTTTAAAAGTAATACATTCAAATAATTAAAGATATGAAATGTTTAAAAAGATGAGTTATGGAGATGAATTTCCCCCTGTACCGTTAACTCCCATTCACCAAGATCTCTTCCAGAAAGGCAATAAAATTTAAAAGTTTTCTTGCATGTTATTTCAGACATATATTTTCCCCTAAGGACCCGTTTCTAGAGGAAAACAGTCTGAAACACAGGTCTTTCACATTAGATATTAGATTTATTTCCAAGTGTTTTTAATGCTAATATAAGTCACAGATTTTTCAAAAAGCAATGCCCTACTTTTTTTGGCTGATGGACTAGCTTGGCTGCCATAACAAAATACCACAGACTGAGTGGCTTAAACAACAGAAATTTATTTTATCACAGTTCAGGAGGCTGAAAGGCCAAGATTGACTGGTTGGCAGGTTTGGTATCTCCTGAATTCTTTTATTTGGCTTGCAAACAGCCACCTTCTTGCTGTGCCCTCACATGGCCTTCCATCCATGCTAGTGAGTCTTCTTCCTCTTCATACAATAACTCCAGTCATCTTGGATTAGGTCCCCACCCTTAAGACCGCATTTAACCTTAGCTACCTCTGTAAAGGTCCCATCACTAAATACAGTTACATTGGGGGTTAGGCCTTCAACATATGGATTGGAGGGGACATAATTTAGTCCATAACAGCTGATATATAGAAATTCACTTTTTTTTTTTTTTTTGGCATATTGACTTAGTATTAAACAAACTTGACAAATTAATTAGTTTCTGGAATTTTTTCTCTGTTTTTCTTCCCCACCATTAACTATTTGTCATCTCGAATAGTGATAGTCTCTCTTTCCAATTTCTTTAACTGCAATTTCTTTTCTTTGTTTTACTAGACAGTCCAGGATTTTTAGCATTCTAAGTGGAAGGATGATAGCAGGTATCTTGCCTTGTTCCCCATCTCAAAGAAAGCTTTTAACGTTTACACATTAAGACTTCTATAAATATATTTTATCAGAATCAAAAAGATACTTTTTGCTAAGAATTTTTAACTTGAATAAATATTGAATTTTATTAAAGGATTTTCCTGAATAAGTGGAGATACAGTAATATAATTTTCTTCCTGTACATTGTTAATATAATGAATAACATTAGTTAATTTTTAAATATTAAAACACCTCTATTTCTTCATTAAACCCAATTATTTGTGATTTTTAAATATTTAGCTAATTTTTACTGGCTACCGTTCTCTTTAGAACATTGTGTCTATTTCCATGAGGTAGAGCTATACTGCCAGGTGTTGTTATTAAGGTTATGCTGGTAGTATAGAAGAAAAATGTTTCTCTATTATTTCACTATCTGAAAGTGGTTTTGTAAAACTTGTACTATTTTAAAATACTTTGTATAATTTATTAGTGATTCCATCTGGGCCTGGGAATTTATATTTAGTAAGATGTTTTAATTATAAATATAATATCTTTAATAAACATAGAGTTATTCAAATTTGTTAAATCTTCTTGTGCCCATTTAGGCTAGTTATGTATTTCTAAGAATTTGTCCATAAAAGGCAAATTTTAAAATTCATTGGTTTGAATGTGTTAATATTATCCTCTCATTTTCTTCTTAATATGTTCGGTTTCTATAATGGCACATACAAACAAATCTGGACTTAATTAAAGGGAGACTTTATTCAAAAGGGCTGTTGTAAGACGTGAGAAAGAGACTAATGCAATAGAGGTAGAGGAACTATTGCAACAGGAAGAACATTCCAATCATCAGATTTGTAAGTGTAGCAAATATTAGGCCTAAGGGAGAAACAAAACAAAACAAAATAAAACTCCACCTTTTCATTTATAGGGAGAAGTAAACAAGACTAGAAAAACTAAGTGTAGGAAAGTGGAATAAAAGCTGATTCAACTTCACAATATATCAGAGAATATTTTACCCTGATATCAGCCTGTTTTCAGGAGGGACCATTAAGGAGGGGTTTTATGTTGGCCCTGGCTAAGGGTGAGCCAAAGTTTAGAGGCCTGGGGAAGGAGCAAATATCAGCCAAAGTTTGGTTAACAAACATTTTGTTCTAATTGATGGGTAGAGACAAAACTGTTCAGTTAATAATCAATTATGAGACTTATATGGGAATTTGAATGGTTTGTGTCTGGCCATATCATATTTAACCAAGAGGGTCTTCATGAAAATTACTTAAGTCATATGGGGAAGGGTGTTTCTTTGTAGGAAGCTATTTTCTGAACAGAAAAGGCCACAGAATGTAATGTTTACTGTTTTCCAGGATCACAGGGCTCAGGTAAAATTCAACATTGTCAGTGGTGATGTTTCCTTTTGTAATGCTTGGATTATCATGTCTTTTCTCTAGTATCATATACCAGTCCCACAACTTATCAATCTTATTCATTATTTAGGAACAAAAAACAGATGCTTGCTTTGACTTGCTTCTTTAAGTTTGTTTCTTTTTCCTTGACTCCTGTTTATAACTTTATTTTTTTCTTTCTTCTAATTTCTTTGCTATTAATTTACTCTTATTTTTCTTAGTTCTTGAAACGAATACTAATGTTGCAGTGAGTTACTCTGAACTCCCAGGGAGAGGCAGGAAACACGAGGCTTAAGACAGTAAACAGAGTTTATTGATGCTGGCAGTCGCTCAGCGGACTCTAGTTGCAAAGGCTGAGCCCTGAATACAGCGGGGCTGTTATTTTTATATTACAGCATTTCTGAGTTTTTGTAACAGGGCAAGAGAAGTAATCTTTTGATCTTATGTGGTAATGACTTTGTCTCACAGTGGAAAATTACAGCAAAAGAGAAGCAGGAGCAGGGTGGTAAATTCTGTTACAGCAGTGTGCGTTAACTCCAGTGTAAAACAAGGTGAGGCTGCAGCTGAAGCTGGGTCTGTAAGACATCTGGGTGAGAATCTTGGTTATAGCTTAGAGGGGCATAGCCAGGCAAACATGAGTGCCTAATGGCCACAGCCAGGTGGGACACAACCAGGTAAGTATGAGTGCCTCACTAAAGGTACAATTTTTCAGTCTTAATTATTCACAAAAAAGTGCATTTAACACACATTATTGAATATTTAGCAATAAACACAAGATTTAATTAAAAGCATTTTATTATCATTCATTTAAAAATTCTTTCTAGTTGCTTTTGAGATTTTTTTTAATGGCTCATCATTTATTTAGAATTTACTGTGATTTTGATGTGGTTTGCCAAAACTCAGATCAAAATTTAATCCCCAGTGTGGCAATGTTGGGAGATGAGGCCTAGTGCTATGTTTTTGGGTCATGGGGGCTGATGCTTCATGAACAGATAAATGCCCTTCCATGGCAGTGAGTGAGTTCTGGCTCTCTTGGGAATGCATTAGTTCTTGTGAGAGCGAGTTGTTAAAAATGTCTCTGGCTTCTTCAATCCCTCTCTCTTGCATCCTCTCTCACCATATGATGTTTTTCTACACAGGCTATTTGCTCTTCTGCTTTCTGCAATGAGTGGAAGCAGCCTAAAGCCCTCATCAGATGAAGCTGCCCAGTCTTGGACTTTCCAGTCACCAGAATCATTAGCCAATAAGCCTCTTTTCTTCCTAAATTTCCCAGTGTCAGATATTCTGGTATAGCAACACAAAATGGACTGAGAGAGAAATGCATTTTTAATTTTGAAATATTTATATTTTTCTCAAGACATATTTTTGTCATTGATTTAGAACTTATATGGATTGTTGTCCCAGAACATACACTATATGATTTAAAATCCTTAAAATTTCTTCATACTTTGTTATGTACCAGAATACATTAAATTTTGTAAATGTTGCAGCTAAAAAGAAAGCACATTCTGATACTGAATATTCTATATGTTTTTAAAGATAATTGTGCAAATGATTTTCTTTGAATTTTTTTCATTTTCTACAATTTTTATCCATTTCTACTTTTAGTCCTGTTAGTTGTTGCTTTATACTTGTTTATTTGAGGATGTGTTAATTGGTGTATAAAATTTAGAATTATTATATCTTCCAGATGAACTATACCTTTTTATCATTTTAATTTGTTACTTTTTATTTTGGGTAAATGTTTTTGAATTAAAAAGACTATTGTTTTTGCTGTTACTAAAGCAACAATACCATTCTTTTCGTTAATGTTTTCTTCATTTCCTTGGTTTGTTTTCTAATTTTTTTTCAGTGTTTCTTTATCCTTCTTTTTAGTTGTCTTAATATAATCTAAATAATTTTTATTAATTGCAGCATTTAGTCCATTTATACCTCATGTGATTAATGATATAATTGGGTTTAAATCATTCAGATTACTTATTGTACTTTAACTATTTATTTGTATTATTTTTCTTTGGTTTCTCAGTTAATTTTGGATTCTATTTTTTTCCATTTCTTACCTTTCTGGTATTAGAAAATATACATTCTTTAAATCATCTTTTGGTCTTTACCCTAGAAATTGCACATCCTTGGCTTATCAAGGTATAATACTAACTTGTGTTAATTTGCAACCTTCTTTCCATATAATGTAAGAACCTTAGATCACTTTAACTTCATTTACCCATTTTCAATGTGTGTAGCACTGCTTTTATGTATTTTAATTCTTTTCATTTTAAGGCCAAGAAAACATAATTATTATCTTATATAATCTATTTTATTTAGATTTCTTTATATTTAGGCTCACCATTCATTATCAATCTGTAACTTTCCTGTGGATATTACATTATTTCTGCTTGATGAAAATTATCTAGTATTTTCATTAATGTGGTCTGCTGCTTTTTGATTGTTTTTATTTGTCTGAAATATTTTCATTTCACCTCTATTCCTAGAGGATATTTTTATCATATAAACATTTATAGGTTAATATTCCTTTCATCTCTTTAAAAGTATCTTTCCAGTGTGTTCAGATTTCTGTTGTTTCCTTTGAGAAATTGTTATTCTAAGTTTCGCTCTCCTGAAGGTAATCTGTCTTTGGCTCTCATTACTTTTAAGCTTTTCTCTTTATGTTTGGTTTTTAGGAATTTACTATAATATACTGAAACATAGTAAGATATTTAGCTGAAAGCAGTAAATGTCATATATACATGTGTATATATATGCATAAATATAATACAATATAAATATAATGTAAAACAATATGTTAATATTGTTTTGGCACATTCTCTTCCTCTTCCAATTTAAAAATTCTCACTATATTTTCTATATGTCTTACTCTCTCTTCCATATATTATACCATTTGTTTCTTTGCAAACTATTGTAGATATTTTCTTTTAACCAATTTTCCAACTTACTATTTTTTTCCTTAGCTGTGTCTAATCTTTTAAAGCTCTCTATTGAGTTCTTAATTTTCTTTGTTTTTTTAGTTCTATCATTTTGAATTTTTATAATTCCCATTTCTATGTAAGAATTATCAGTCTTTCTTTTTAATGTCTCCCTCTTCTAACTCCACTATTTAAGTATCTTTTTTTATCTGTTGTTTATATTTTATATCTTTGTTTATCTAATTATGTCTACCTTGTTTAACTTCATTATTTGAGTTTTTCTTTTCTTATCTGTTGTTTCTGCTGGACTTTTATGTTTTATATCCTTGTTTATCTAATTATTCAAAAAAATGTTTTTATAAATAATTTAAAAACTGCAATGAAGTAATGTTTCTCTAAAAAGACATTTTCTTCCAGGTACCTGGGTCATTATCAATTTAGGGTTATTATAATGTAATTTCTGAGAATGAGCTGATTTGAAGTTGGGATAAAATCTTAATTGACTTGAGTTTACCTCTGCTCCTGAAACTTTCAAGATTATTGCCTTCAGTTGATGTATAATAGCCATTTATTCAGGCTTCCAGTCAAGATGGTGGAACAGACAGTCCCAGCATCAATCTCTCCCACAAACCAATCAATTTACAACTATAAAAAAGCAATGACAGCCAAGCTGGGGCTGCTAGAGCTCAGGGGAAGAGGAGAGACCTATGGAGAGATGAAGGTGGGAGAAGCCACGATGAGAGAAAGAAAAAACCTGCTCCAACTATATCAAATCCTGGCTGATTCCATGCTGGAACTGCTGACCACACAGAGTGGGATCTTGCAAAAGCCTCAGCTGTGCCCTTTGAATGAAGTTGCTTGGAGGTGGCAGGGGAGAAAAGGGCCTTGGTGGTCCCAGGCCTAGTAAGATCACTAGTAGGGTTTCCATGGATCCACACAGGAGTGAGGAGCCACAACAACTGAACAAAAAAGGAGCCATTCAGAGGCCGGTGAGTCATCACAAGGGACCGGAGCACAGCCCATCCCATGGGAAGTGTTTGGAGCGTGGGCTGTGAGGGAGATGGGCCACCAGGAAAACACTGGGGCACAGCAAGGACAACTGATCTGCCCCCAATCAGCATAGGCCCACTAAGAGGAGACTGTTCAGGAATATAGAATTGTATGGGGTGCAGTTTGTTGAAAAGACTCAGGCCCAGACCAGAGTTTCTATACAACCCAGGTGCACTGGATCTCACTAGAAATGAAAGTAGCTATAAAGTCAACCTTTAATACCTGAGTTGCACAAAAAGCCTTCCCTAGGTAATCAGCAACAAAGGAACAATTTAGCTCAACCACAGAGCTCAAGTGCTGGTCCCCACAGGAAATTCCCCCATTTTAGAAGTAAGCAAAGGACAACAAATTAGTTCTACTGCAGAGTTTAAGTGGTGGGGAACAGCAAATAATCCAACACAGAACTGAAAGAAAACACAAAGTACCCACAACCAGAGACAAAGTTTGATATTAACTAGCAAAGGTTTCGTTTCACCAAAGAACACCTATAACATCTAGAAGGACCAGAAGTCCCCTGGGCTACCAAACCAGAAAGGGGAAGGATCGGGGGCCTCAGCCATGCCCCTTGACACCCCGCATCCAGTCCCAAGGGTGGTGGCCTCGGGCCTCGGCCACACCACTCCAGCATGTGCAACCGCCCCAGCAATGACCAGTGAGCTGCTGTAGTAAGTGCCCCAGGCTCTCTGGAGCTAGGAAAGTACAGGGGCCAAGGGCCTCAGCCACACACCCCCAACATGTGCAACCAGCCCAGCGACGACCACTGAGCCTCAGCAAGAAGGGCCCCTGGTTCCTGAGCTGATGTAGTTGGGGGCGAGGGCTTTTGCCACAACCTCCTGACATCTGCACCCAGCCGGCAATGATCAAGCCACCACTGGAAGCTCCCAGGTCTCCCCTGTGGGAATAAGGGAGCTGCCACAGGTCTCAATCCCACCTCTCCTCCTTCCTCCTTCTTCCATCCCATTTCCTTCCCTTTTCCCCTCTCCCCCTCCCTCCCAACTGCTCTGCAATAATATCATAGAATGTAAAAAAGTAATATTAATAAAAAATGTTTAAAAATAGACATTTATTCAGCATATTATTACTTTTTCAAGAACAATTAAGCTCATGATCTTATTTATTCTCCATAATAAAAACTGACAGTGAAATACAGAGGAAAAAGTCAGGCCTAGGCCTCAGGAATCTCATCCTCAATTTGACTTTGTTTCCAAAGTCACTTGACTTCACGGTGAAAAGTCACTAAATTTAAGGGTGCGTTAAGAGCTCAAATGTAGTTCTACTTTTTTTGCCTGTTCAATGTCCAATCCCATTTATTTTGGTTACAGAGCATGATTTTACTTTGGGTAAATAATCTCTAATCTAGGAGTTTATGTGGTTCAGATGGAGACAAGTTCCTACCACTGACTCAAGATGTGAAGTTAAAGCCTCGATGTCAGTGATTTGTTCATGAATGGACAAATAAACCAGTTATGACTAATAACAGTAATACCTGAAATTTTTGTTAGAGCTATAAAAAAGAGATATTGTTTTCCCTGGAGTAACTAAGCTGAATGCAACTGAGTAGAATTTAAGCCTGGAGAAGTTTGGAAGCCCCCAATGTGGACAGTTTGTTGCAAATAAGGCCAATGGAAAAGAAAGTAGAGCACGCCAAATACACTGGGAAGGGACTGCCTCTTCACCAAATGGTGCTGGATAACTGGATATCAATATGCAGGAGAATGAAACTAGACCCAAACCTCTTACCATATACTAAAATCAACTCAAAATGGAATAAGGAATTAAATATACACCCTGAAACAATAAAAGTTCTTAAAGAAAACATAGGAGAAACACTTCAGGAAGTAGGACTGGGTACAGACTTCATGAATACGGCCCCAAAAGCATGGGCAACCAAAGGAAAAATAAACAAATAGGATTATACCAAACTAAAAAGCTTCTGCACAGCAAAAGAAACAATTAACAGAGTTAAAAGACAACCAATAGAGTGGGAGAAAATATTTGCAAAATATATATCTGACAAAGGATTAATATTCAGAATATACAAGGAACTGAAACAACTTTACAAGAAAAAAAACAAGTAACCCAATTAAAAAATGGGCAAAAGAGCTAAATAGGCATTTCTAAAAGGAAGATATATGAATGGCCAACAGACATATGAAAAAATGCTCAACATCACCCAGCATCTGGGAAATGCAAATCAAAACCACACTGAAATACCATCTCACCCCAGTTAGGATGGCTAATATCCAAAAGACTGTGAATGATAAATTCTGGCGAAGTTGCGAAGAGAAAGGAACTCTCATACATTGCTGGTGGGACTGCAAAATGGTGCAGCCTCTATGGAAAAAGGTATGGAGGTTCCTCAAACAATTGCAGATAGATCTACTGTATGATCCAGCTATCCCCCTGCTGGGAATATACCCAGAGGAATGGAAATCATCAAGTCAAAGGTATACCTGTTCTCCAATGTTCATTGCAGCACTCTTTATAATAGCTAAGAGTTGGAACCAGCCCAAATGTCCATCATCAGATGAGTGGATATGGAAAATGTGGTATATCTACACAATGGAATACTACTCAGCTATAAAAAAGAATGAATTACTGCCATTTGCAACGACATAGACCTAGAGAGAATTAAGTGAAACAAGTCAGGCACAGAAAGAGAAATACCACATGTTCGCACTTATTTGTGGGAGCTATAAATAAATAAATAAATACACAAACAACTGGGCAGGGGGAGAAAACACAACAACTACATCCTTGAAGTTGATACAACAAGCAAAGAGAAAGGACATTGTTGGGAGGGAGGGAGGAGAAGGAAGAGGGAGGGAGGTTTTGGTAATGGGCCACAATAATCAACCACATTGCATATTGACAAAATAAAATAAAATTTTAAAAAGAATTAGAAAAGATACTGGAAATGGCAGTGACTGACCTCTTGATTCAACACAAGTTTCTTTGTTCATCCGTATTTTCCCAATAAATTTGTTTAAGCCAATGTAAATTGGGATTCTGTCATTTGCAAGAAGACAAGCGATGACTCATATTCAGTTGGCCCTACATATTTATGGGTTCTGCATCTCCAGTTTCAACCAACTGAAGATCAAAAATATTTGGGAAGAAAACAATTAAAAATCACAATACAACAATAAAAATAATACTAATAAAAAACAATACAGAATAACAACTATTTACTTAACATTTAATTGCATTAGGTGTTATAAGTAATCTAGAAATGATTTAAAGTATACTGGAGGAAGTGTGTAGGTGTATGCAAATAATATGCTGTTTTACGTAAGGCACTTAAGCATCTGAGGATTTTGGTTTCCTCTGAGAAGTCCTGAAACCAATACCCTGCAGGTACCAAGGGACAACTTTACTATCGTCCACCCTAAAAACCAAACAAGGGACTAAATGATGATTTTTCAAAGTTAAATCTCTTTAATGTGAACCATAAGAGGGAGTAAAGAAACACAGAATCTAAGCTGTCTAAGTGCAAACATTTTTTTTCCCCAACTGCTAATCATTAGCACCAAAAATAGTACCTGGCACATAGTAAATGTTCAACACATATTTTTTTTAATGAATACATGGATTTTCAACCTAAGATGTGTAGGTTACTTTCATTGTTTTTATTATTACTCATTTTATGAATAATTATTTATTTAAAATTTATTTATTTATTTTTGATTATATATATTTATGGGTAGAGAGTTGATTGTCAGTATTTGTGTATAATATGTGATTATCAAATCAATATTATTAGCATGTTCACCACTACAAATTGTAATTATTCTTTGTATCCCTTACCTAATTACTCCATAATCCACCCCCTCTTTCCCACATCTAGTAACTATAAGTCTGTTCTCCCCTTGTGAAATTTCAACGTTTTATTGTGTTCTTTTCTTCCTCTCTCTCTCTTTCTCTCTTATTTATTTATCTGTTTTTTAGCTCCCACTTATGAGTGAGGACAAAGAGTTTTTCTCTTTCTGTGCCTGGCTTATTTCACTTCACGTAATTTTCTCCAAGCTCATCCAAGTTGCTGCAAATGGCAGAATATCACTCATTTTTATGGCTGAGTAGTATTCCATTGTGTATATATACCATATTTTCCTATCCAGTCATTCAGCAATGGACATTTGGAATGGTTCCATATCTTGACAATTGTGAATAGAGCTGTGATGAACATGGGAGTGCAGGTATAACTTTAACATGATGATTTTTATTCTTTTGTGTATATACCTAGAACTGGGATTCCTGGATCATATGGTAGTTCTATCTGCAGTTGTCTCAGAAATTTCCATACTGTTTTCCATAATGGTGGTGCTAACTTACAGTCCCACCAACAGTGTGGAAGAGTCTCCTTTTCTCCACATCCTTGCCAGCATTTGTTATTCACAGTCTTTTGGATAATAGCCAGTTTAATGAGATCTTTTTGATGATATATCAATGTGACTTAGATTTGTATTTCACTGATGATTAGTGACGTTGAGTATTTTTTCAACTACCTGTTGGCCATTTGTATGTCTTCCTTTGAAAAATGTCTGTTCAGCTCCTTAGTCCATTTTTTAATTGGATTTTTTTTAATCATGAAGTTGTTTGAGTTCCTTGTATATTCTGGATATTAATCCCTTCTTGGCTGTATAGTTTGCAAATATTTTCTCCCATTCAGCGAGCTGTATTTTCACTCTGCTGATTGCTTCCTTTGCTGTGCAGAAGCTTTTTAGTTTGATATAATCTCATTTGTTTATTTTTTCCTTTGTTGCTTTTGTTCTTGGGGTCTTACCCATAAAGTCTTTGCCCAGCCCTACATCCTGAAGTGCTTCCCCTATGTTTTCTTCTAGAAGTTTTATAGTTTCAGATCTTATACTTAAGTTTTTAATTCATTTTGAGTTGATTTTAATATACGGTGGGATGTATAAGTCCAGTTTCATTCATCTATAAATGAATATCCAGTTTTCCCAGGACCACTTGTTGAAAAGGCTGTCATTTCCCCAATGTATGTTCTTGTTGCCTTTGTCAAAGATCAGTAGGTCATAAGTATGTGAATTGATTTCTGGGTTCTCTATTCTGTTCCATTGGTCTGCATGCCTGTTTTTATGTCAGTATCATGATATTTTGGTTTCTATAGCTTTGTGGTATAGTTTGATGTCACATAGTGTAATGCCTCAAGTTTTATTTATTAATTTATTCATTTGCTCAGGATTTCTTTAATTATTCAGGGTCTTTTTTTTCACCCATATATATTTTAGGATTGTTTTTACTATTTTTGTGAAGGATGTTGGTATTTTGATGGGGATTGCATTGAATCTATAGATCGCTTTGGGTAGAATGGACATTTTCACAATGTAAATTCTTCCAGTCCATGAACATGGAATGTCTTTCCATCTTTTGGTGTCCTCCTTAATTTGTTTCAGCAGAGTTTTGTAGTTCTGATGGTAGAAATCTTTCATCTCCTTGGTTAAATTTATTCCTAGATATTTTATTGTTTGGTAGCTACTGTAATGGACTTGCTTTCTTGATTTATTTTTCTAATTATTCATTGTTGGTGTATAAGAATGCTACTTTTTTGTGTGTATTGGTTTTGTATCTTTCAAATTACTGAATTTGTTTATGAGCTCTGAGAGCTTTTGGTAGAGGCTGTGTTTTTCTATATATAATCATATCATCTGCAAACAGTGACAATTTGAGTTAGTCTATTATAATTTGGATGCCCTTTATTACTTTCTCTTGGATGATTGCTCTGGCTATTACTTCCAATACTATGTTTAATGGGAGTGGAGAGAGTGGGCATCCTTGTCTTGCTCCTGCTCTTTAAGTAAAAGCTTTCAGTTTTTCCCCATTCAGGATGATGCAGGAAGTGGGTCTGTCATATATGGTTTTTATACTGTTGAGATGCTTTCCATCTGTATCTAATTGGTTGAGTGTCTTTATCATGAAGCTATGATAAAATTTTGTCACATGCTTTTTCTGCATTTATTGAGATGATCATATGGTTTTTGTCCTCGCTTTTGATGATGTGGTGCATGACATTTATTGATTTACATATGTTGAACCACACTTGCATCCCTGGGATGGATCCTACTTCATCACGGTGTATAATCTTTCTGATGTGCTGCTGTATCATGTTTGCTGAAATCTTGTTGAGGATTTTTGCATCTATGTTCATCAATGATTTTGGCCTGCAGCCTTTTTTTGTTGTTGTGTCTTTGTATGATTTTGGTATCAGGATGATGCTGGCCTCATAAAATGAATTTGGGAGAATGTCCTCTGTTTCAATTTTTTGCAATAGTTTGAAAAGGATTGGTGTTAATTCTTTTCTAATGGTTTGGTACAATTCAGCAGTGAAGTTATCTAGTCTCCGGTTTTACTTTTTTGGGAGACTACTGATTACTGCATCGATCTCACTGCTTGTTATTTGTCTGTTCAGGTTTTGTATTTCTCCTTGGTTCAGTCTTGGTAATTTGAATGTGTCCAGAAATTTATCCATTCCTTCCAGGTTTTCAAATTTGTTGGTGTATCGTTGTTCAAAATAGTCTCTAATGATTCTTTGTATTTCTGTGGTATCAGTTGTAATGTATCCTTTTTCATTTCTGACTTTTGTTGTTTAGGTCTTTACTCTTCTTTTTTTTTAGTTAGTCTGTCCAATAGCTTGTGTGTTTTGTTTATCTTCTCAGAAAACCAACTTTTTGTTTCATTGTTTCTTTGCATCATTCTAATTCTTTCCCCCTTATTATTTTACTGACAGAAAATAATATATCTTTTATTTGCAATTAAATCATATTTTAAATTGTCTATTACACATTCTTAAGCACTTTGGGAACATGGAGGATTTTTTCATCTTTTCAAAATTGCAAAAGACAAGCAACTCTCTACTGTTCTTACTGGTGTGGCTGATCATAAAAATCTGAAACATCTGTTTTATCACATTTTTATCTTTACTTCAAAGTATGTTTTTCAGAGGTTTATGTGATGTAGCATAATGAATAAGCCTGTGGTTATCAAATATTTATTGAGCACTTACTATGTGCTAAGATTTGTGCTATTGCAATATGTTAAAATAGATACAGTAAAATTGCTTCTGAATTACTTTATCCATTAGATATCACAATATAATGTTTGTGAGGGTAACAAAGTTTAAAAATATAGTTATACATGTGGAAATGCTTTGTAAACTGTAAATTAATATGTACATCTAAGTGCTTCTTTAGGCCAGCCTACATTAAGACTTAAAATTGGCTCATATTTCATAGACAGAAGCAGTTGTACTGGTTCTGGCAGGACCATTTCTGCAGAATGTGGCATAAATAGCTTTCCCTGGAACACAGTTGCAGAAGGCATCATTCACAGGAATGATACAAAGTTTTTGTACTGGGTCACATCAGTAATCATGGCCCTTTTATTTCAATTGTTTCCTCACATTGCTGTCACTGAAAACTCAATCCCTTTAAAGTATCTTAAACTTTATGTACTACATAGATCCTGCCCTTTTTTTCATCTCCAGATTCAGCTTCCTAGAGGGATATCTGTTGCTAAGATCACCCTGTTTCAAAACTGCAGGAAGGCACTCTAATTTATACCCTGTCCCCCATGGCTGACCTGCCTCTACCAGGCATCGGTGAAACTGAGGAACAGTACCTGATTTCCCTTAGCTACACCCCAAACCCCATCCAGAACAGGCCTTGGCTTAGGGAAGGGAGAGAGAGAAAAGAAAATCTACTTCACCAACTAGGATGAGTTACATTCCTAAGAGTAACAGATTCAGTTAACAACAAGAATAGAGTTGGTTAAACACGTACTTTCTTAGGCTAAGACTTGATCTGAACTTCAGGATATTTGTTCCTTAAATGTATGCCTTATGGCTTAAGAAAATGCCTCCTCAAATTGTCTTTGCAGATGACAGACTACAAGCCTGCTTTGAAGTCTGTGTGCCTCCAGATTCAAAGGAGCTGAGGATACCTTAGTCAAAATGCCAGAAATAATGATGCTGAACTCACAATTGACCAGTCAGATTCCCACATGAATCCTGGGACCCCACCTCATGATTCTGCTCTATTAATGCTAGTGATTTTAAGTGCTTGAATGGCCATCCCAATAAATGCTAATCTTTAACACTGCAGACTTTGGCGTAAGAGACTTCTTAGTCATTTGAGCGGTGGATGACAGTCATCGCAGCAATGTTGGCAGCATTTGATTACTTTTACTAAAGTCTACTGCTGCCACTGGTACTGTCACATTTTCTGAGGGTTTTCACTGCCTCTTCCTCTGTCAGGCACTTCTGTCCCTGATGAGAAGGATATTCAAGGGCCAATATGGTTCTTATGAAAAGAAAAAACAAAAAAAGAATAGCTCAAATCTTTATTAAAACGTGAAAACATAGGAACAGCTCATTACTCTTTCGTGGGAAGCAAGAAGCTTAAAGACTTTATAAGAAAAAAATGAGGGTGGACAGGAAAGCTGTTTTTTTCAGTGAATTTTCACTGTTCAAATTCTTGAAAGGCATGAAAAAATTGAGGTTGTGTTAATCATGGGACAAGGTACAGGGACAGCAGTGATGAGTTTATGGTTTAACAGCTGTTGATCAACTAGGTTTAGAAATAGGTATGAAGAGAAAGTGTTGGGAGCAAGTTCTTGATAGTGTCAGTGAAATTTTTTTATTCCTTTTATTTCTTAAGTATCTTTAACACTCTGTTCTCAGTGGATTCTCCATGAGCACTATGGTCAATACAGAAGTGAAGAATGCCTCCTTTTATCACAGAGTTTTATTACAGAGTTATATCTGTTTTATCACAGAGTTATTATAGTACCTCACAGTGTACATCTTTCAAACCCTCCAGAGGAAATAGATGTGAATTTATGGATATCTGGGCCAGGGACTAATTTTTTCTAGGTACAATATTGTACTTAGAACCTTCTCTCCTGTTATGGGCTGAATTGTGTCCCCCTATAATTGATAAGTTAGAAGCCTAGCTCTCATTATCTCAGATGTGACTGTATTTAGGGATGGGGTATTTAAAGAGGTAATTAAGTTAAAATAAGGTTACTAAGGTGGGCACTAGTTAATATGATTTGTGTCCTTACAAGAACAGGAGATTTAGATATAGACATGTACAGATGAAAGATCATGTGAAGGTCTTGATCTCAGATATTTAGCCTTCAGAACTATGAGGAAATAAATTTCAGTTGTGTAAGCCACCCAATCTGGTGCTTTCTTATGGTAGACCTCGCAAATTAATATACCTCTCCTCTTAGATCTAAAGTTTTGTTAATAGAGGAGGCCTATTGTCATGTTCTCTTCATCCCTTAAAATAAATTCTCCCTCAAAAGGCTCTCCAGGCTTCTGCCACACAAATCCTCCTGATATATCCAGTCGGTGTGAATCCCAGGGATAGATGCAGCTTAAATTTTAGATGAGCCACGCACTCTTTCTTCTCAACTCAAAGATTCTTATTTATTATATTTTTAATACTTTTCCATGCCACTATTGTTGGCATGGAAATGTTCATTGAGAAAAGAATTTACTGCATGGCACACTTGAATGTGCTTGTACTTCTAAATGAACTTGCAGGCTCATGTTGATTGAAGACACATTGGGCTACATCTTGCAGGGTTGGAGAAGAAAATAAATTACACATAGATTGTACACAGATGAAAGGTAAGTGCTCTTTCTATTGCTCAGTGAGATTTAAAATTTTGTTGTATGTGTGTTTAGATCCCTGTACCAGCCAGCTGCCAAAAGTAAGTAAATAAATAAACTGTGTTATTGTAATAATAATTTTCTGTCAAAAATTAATAAACTATAAATATTTGAGTTAAAAAGTTAAATACTGATTCTCCTTATTACTGTAGAACTCCTCCCCTTTTATACCATAAAAATTTTCTGATCTGTAAACTAGGGATAATAATGCCATTTCCACAGTAGTTTTTAGGATTATTGATACATAGTGTCTGGAAATTTGTAAGTGTTCAATAAATGTTCATTGCTTTCAATAATGTTAGTTTTCAGAGGCAAAAATTGTTGGCATTACAATAAAATTAAACTAAATATAAAATATGCTTATACTGCATATTTTTTAAGGGAATATATTCATTCCCTAGGGCTGCCCTAAGTACCACAAATGGAGTGGCTAAATAAAACAGACATTTATTTTCTCATAGTTCTGGAAGCTGTAAGTCACAAATCAGGGTGTCAGTAAGGTTGGTTCCTTCTGGAGGCTCTGAGGGGATAACCATCTCATGCCTCTCTCCTAGCGTCTGGTGGTTGCCAGCAATCCTTGGCATCCCTGGGCTTGTAAATGCATCACTCTCATCCTGCCTCCATCTTCACATGTATATACTCCCTGTATATATTCCATGGGCTTCTTATAAGGGCACTATTTTTTGGATTTAGGACTCTCCTTAATCCTGTATGATCTCACCTTAACTAGTTATATCTGCAAAGAACCTTATTTTCCAAATAAGGTCACATTCTTATGCTCCAGGTGGACATAAATTTATGGAGGACACTACTAAACCAAATATAGCCCATCCTCTGTCCCCTCAAAACTCACATCTGTCTCACATGCAGGATACAGTCACTTCATTCCAACTCTTAACTCATTTCAGAATTAATTCTAAATGCAAAATTATCAACTCAAAAAATTCCAAATCTCATGACTCAAATCATTTCATTCAAGATTGAGACTCTAGGTACAATCCATCATGGGACAAAATTTCTGTGGATGTGTAAGATTAGAAAATAATTGATGGCTTCCAAAATAAAGTTGTTGGGCAGCCATACAACAGACATGCCCATTCAGAAAGTGACAATATGGAAAGAACAAAAGGGTCACTGGTCTAAAGCAAGTTCACAACTAAGCAGGGCCAGTTCCATGAGGTGGAAAGCCTGAGAATATCCCTCTGTGGCTCAAGTCTCTGCTCTGTAGGCCTGTGGACATTCCACTGGCCATCTCCTCTACAACACCCTCAAAGTCGTTCTTCTTTCATTTCATCCCAGCTTTGTCCCTTTCAATACAGGCTGGCAGTATTTCTGTTGGTATAAAAATTTCAAAAATGATGCCAGTTTTCCGTGTATGTCAAGAAGATGCACAGCATTAGACAGAAAAATGTTCCACTAGTTTTTCCTGTATAATCCTGTCCCTATTCCTAGCTTTTGCTGAGATAGTCAATTGGATCCATGAATCATATATCTAATTTCTTCACGAAAAGTTTGTCCACCACACTCGTGGAGCTGTTTCAAGAGCATTCTTTAGCGTATTTTGTAATATGAATAGACTGAGAATTTTTTTATAAATCATCAAGTTCTGGTTTCTTTTTGCTTAACAGTTCCTTCCTCAATTTATCTCTCTCCTTTTGTCTTTTACTATAAGCAGCAAAAAGAAACCAGGCCCACCTTCCGTATTTTGCTTAGAAATGTTCTAAGTTAAATATCCAACTTCATTGCTTACAATTTCTACTTTCCACCCAGCAGTAGAACACAATTCAGCTAAGTTTTCTGCCAGTTTATTATAAGAATCAAGAATCACCTTCACTATAGTGTCCAAAAAATGCTTCTCATTTCTATGTAAGGCCTCACTAAAAGTACTCGTAACATTCATATTTACACCAGCATTTTGTTCATGATGATATGTGTATTCTCTAAGACGATAGAATCTTTCTCAGCTGTCCTCTTCACTTGCATCTGAGCCTTTACTAGAATCATTTTTAACATGCATATTTCTACCAAATTTCTCGATCTAGGCTTTTTTTTTTTTTCTTTTATTTTTTTTTTCTTTTCTTTTTAAACAACTGCCTCAGCCCACTTCCCAATTGCAAAGCCACTTACATGATTTCAGGTATTTATTACAGCAGCACCCTGCTCTCCAGTATCAAAATTCATGTTTGTTTTTTCTAAAGCAGTCATAAAAAAAGCACCACAAACTGGGTTGCTTAAAACAATAAATATATATTCTCTTATAGTTCTGGAAGCTAGGATTCTGAATTCAAGGTGTTGGCAATATTGGATTTTTCTGGAGACTCTGAGAGAAAAACATTACCATGAGTCTATCCTAGCTTTGGTGGTTGCTGACAATCCTTAGCATTCCTTGGCTTATAGATAAATCACTTCAATCTGTGTTTCCATCTTCAAATGGCTTTTATTCCATATATATGTTCACATGTCCTTCTTATAAGGACATCAGTCATTGGATTTAGGTGCCACCCTAATCTAGTATGACCTTATTTAACCTGTAATATCTGCAAAGATACTTTTTCCAAATTCTGAGCTTCAGAGTGGACATGATCTTGAGGGGACACTATTCAACCCAATACAGGGGTGATATGTGTGTCAAACAGCACATATAAACAAAACTGGGAAACCATTAGCCAGACTAAGAAAAAAAAAGATTCAAATAAAGATAATCAGAAATGAAAAAGGAGACATTACAACTGACATCACAGAAATATGAAGAATCATTAAAGACTAATATGAACAATTATAAGCCAACTAATTTGAAAACAACAAACTTGAAAACCTAAAGAAAATGGCTAAAGTTATGGACACATACAACATACCAGGATTGAATCAAGAAGAAATAGAAAACCTGAACAGACCAGTAATGAGTATGAAATTAAATCAGTAATCAGAATTTACCCAACAAAAAAACAGCCCAGGAGTAGATGATTTCACTGCTGAATACTACCAGACATTTAAAGAATAATTAATACCAGTTCTTCTCAAACTATTTTAAAAAAAAAAAATCGATGAAGAGGGAATTCTTTCAAATTCATTCTATGAGGCCAGCATCACGCTTATACTGAAAGCAGACAAGGACACAACAAAACTACAAGCCAGTATCCTTTATGAATATAGATACAAAAATTCTTATCAAAATACTAGTAAATTGAATTCAACAGTACATCAAAAATATTACACTGTGATCAAGTGGGACCTATCCCAAACATACAAGAATGTTTCAACATACACAAATCAATAAATGTGATAAACAACATCAACAAAATGATAGACGAAAACCATCTGCTCGCCTTAATAGATGCAGAAAAAGCATTTGATACAATTTAACATTTCAGTATCATAAAAACTCTCAGCAACTTAGGTATAGATGGAAAATATCTTAACACAATAAAGGCCATATATAGCAAACCTGAAGTTAATATCACGCTAAATGGGGGAAAAGTTGAATGACTTTCTTCTAAGAATAGGAACATGACAAGGGTTTCTACTCTTACTACTCCTATTTAGCATAGAATTGGAAGTTCTAGCCAGAACAATTAGGCAAGAAATAGAAATAAAGGACATCCATATTGTTTTTAAACAGAAGTCAAATTGTCCCTGTTTGCAGGTAGCATGATCTTATATATAGAAAAACCTAAAGATTTAGAACTAATAAATGAATTCAGTGAAGTTGCAATATACAAAATCAACATACAAAAATCAGTAGCATTTCTATATTCTACACACCAACAGCAAAGTAGCTGAAAAGAGAAAACAAGAACTCAATCCCATTTATAGTAACTACCAAAAAAATAAAATACCTAGGACTAAATTTAATCAAGGAGGTGAAGACCTCTGCAATAAAAACTGTAAAACATTAATGAAAGAAGTTCAAGAGGACACACAAAAAATGGAAAGACATTTCACGTTCATGGATTGGAAGAATTAATATTATTAAAATGACCATACTACCCAAAGCTATCTGCAGATTCAGTGTAATTCCTATCAAAATAACTATGACATTTTTCACAGAAATAGAAAAAACAGTCCTGAAATTTATATGGAACAACAAAAGACCCTGAATAGCCAAAGCAATCACGAGCATAAAAAACAAAGCTGAAGGCATTATACAACCTGACTTCAAAATATGCTACAAAGCTGTAGTAATCAAAACAGCATGGTACTGGCATTAGTCACATGGACCAAGAAAACAGAATTTCAGAACCCAGAAATAAATCCACATATTCACAGCCAACTGATTTTTGACAAAAGTGCCAAGAACATACATTGGGAAAAGGGCATCCTCTTCAATAAATGGTGTTAGGAAAACCGAATATTCATATGCAGATGAAAGAAACTAGATCCTCATCTCTCATTATATAGTCAAACAACTGAAAATGAATTAAAGACTTAACCATAAGACCTGAAAGTATGAAGGTGCTTGAAGAAAGCAAAAGACATTGGTCTGAGCAAAAATTTTATGGAGAAGAATTCTAAAGCACAGGCAACAAAAGCAAAAATAGACATATGGGATTGTATCAAACTATAAAGCTTCTGCACAGCAAAAGATACAATCAACAGAGCAAAGAGGCATCCAGCAGAATGGGAGAAAATATTTGCAAACTATACATCCAGCAAGGGATAAATATACAGACTATACAAGGAACCTAACAGCAAAAAAAAAAAAAAAAAAAGTTGAGTTTTTAGAAGATTAGAATTATGGTGAATAGAGGAAGGGAGGGGGGATAGAGAGAGGTTGGTTAACAAATACAAAATTACAGCTAGAGAAGAAAAAAAAGTTCCAGTGGTGTAAGGTAGTACTATGCATCTATAATTAATAATAATTTATTGTATGTTCCCCAATGGCTAGAAGAGGTCAAATTTTCTCATCATAAAGAAATGGTAAATTTTTATGATAATGAATATGCTAATTACCCTGATTTGATCATCACACATTGTATACATGTATTGAAATATAACTCTGTACCCCATAGTTCGGTACAATCAATACATAACAGTTAAATATAAATTAATTAAAAATAAAATAAAATACACAGTAAAAAAATCAGCACATGGACTCAACAGTTAATGTGGTATCCGTGATGAATAGAGAGCACTTAATAAAGCATCAATTAGGACAACATACACGAATAAGAAGCATTATTCTCCTCCTACTTCCTGCATAGAAGCTTTTTTTTTTTCCAATACAATATGCTTTGATAGAAAAATTTAATCTTGGTTCAAAATATTTTCAGATTTCCATGCAAAACTGGTATTTAAAATACAGCTACAAATATGTATTGAGCACATATAAAATAACCAAAAGTTAAAAGAATTTTTCTGTCCCTGTATTCGTAAGTGATGAAGGCAATAGATGCTAAAGAAATTTAGAAAGTCAGAATTAACTGTAGGCCTAGACCTTCACTCCATTCAGTTCTTTATGTCATGCTTCAACTGTAACATAATTACATTACATAATTTCACGATGCTTCTTGTTCAATTTTCCAAATTAATAATAATACTCTTAAAGTATTTGTTGTTTTAAGCCCTGATGTTTTGCAGAGTTGAGGTGCAAAGGGAAGGTGAAGGCAGGGGAGGAATGTGCTGCTTCCTGCAGTGTCAGGCTGCTTTGAAGAGATGCCTCCAGCTGTTTGGCCTGGTCCTGCAGCCAGAAGCAAAACTGGGAAGAAGGGCTCCAATGGCTTCTGCCAGCCCCACTCCCTGCAGCTGAGTAGGGTACAATGACTTTGAACATGGATTCAGAAGAATAGTATGACCAAAGTAAGGAGTATTGTGCTGGATTAAAACAGTGAAGATGAAAATAAAATGAAGCTTAATAAGCAGGCAGGAATGAACGAACTAATGAAATATTTAAATGCCACCTGTTTCCTGTCACTCCCACTGCTCGCTATTCCTTGCCTGGGAAGAAAAGTTATTCAGAAATACTTGTTTACAACTCAGTCTTGAACATTTGGGTTAGAAGCAAGAATATCCTTAAGTTTATCTGGTGCTTCTTTTGCTTGTCAGGGACACTTTTTATTAATTATATTAAAATCCATTAATATCTGAAGACTTGGCCCCAAGAATTAGCTTCTAGGTAATTCTGATATACATTTTTTGTTACAAGTTCCTAGTAAAAAAGTTTAATTTGTTCCTGTACGTACTCTACCCATGCCATCCATGATCCTGTCTCCTGACGTACTAGCTTGAGTTGCACAAGGATTAATACTACATCCGAACTTGCTTTAGCAAAACCTCCAGTTTTCTTCTAAGTCTTCCCAGAGGTAGGATTGCAGAGGAATATCACACATGCTCATAAACATGTCATGACAGCATCAAGGCGAGTTCAACTTCTTATCATTTTTCTTCTGGGTCTTGTCTTTTGTTGCATCCATGAGGTTCTTTGCTGCCTGCATGAAGCTGCCCTGCTGATGCTTCCAGCAACAGTCTGTCAGCCTCCATCTGAGGACCACTGCTCTCCCCATGGGGCATTGACACTCTGCTGCAAATGCACTGGGTGGAAGGATCCTTCCTTCTGTGCAGATCTCAGTGTGCCTGTGCCCACTTTCCACTTTAAGGAAGTGGAGAAAAGACCTCTTGTTCTCCTTTACGTTTATTGTGTTACATTGTTTCTAAAGCGGTGCTGCCTAATTATCCAATGCCTTACAGAGTTTTTATTGAAACAAACTCTTTTTTAAATTTCATCACAAGGCAAAGGAGGTAATAAATGTACATTTCTGAACAGAGAGTTCAAATGTGTTTTCAGTGGAAAGTATTTCTCTCTCTAAACCACTTAGTCAATTTCAGTGGCAACTGTTTTTAACAAAGATCATTTGAATTCTATTGTGTGTGTGTGTGTGTGTGTGTGTGTCTATATGTTTTCACCCTGAAATCATAGCATAAAAGTCACACTCCTGTGCAATTAGTTTTTAAAAATCTTAACTTGAACATTTGTACATATAGGGCTATCTTGCTATTTATAATAGCTGCCTTCAATATGTTTTATTGTACCATAATAATGGATATTGTAAATGTTTTAATTCTTTGGTATTTCCAGATATAACCAAAATGAATAATCTAATTTATGTAAGTTTGTCCAGTATGGAAATATAAGGAGGATAAATTGCTGGAAGTAGTGTAAAGAAAAATATAACTTTAACATGCGCAATTTGCTTCTGTACTAATGCTTGCTAAAAACGAGAAAACATAACTGATGCCATTTTAAGTAAGGCAGCTTCTAAGGGGTTATGCAGAAGCCAGGCAAGTCAAGGCAGGCCCAGGCACGCTAAATTCCAGGAAGGGAGTAATCACCACCCAGTTCCAGGAACTGACCAGTTCCTTATCTAGAGGCCACCTGGCCACAAGGAAGATAAACGATTGGGAAATACACTATTCCTTATGGGTGTGCCAGCCTGCTAAAGCCCACCAATAAATCTAAAGGTCGCCTCAGATAACCCGTAAGTAGTATACAACTCATCCTGTTGCAAAAGTCTGTCTAAAACCTATAGAAAAAGCTCCTGTGTTAAGGGCTCGTGGTAGCTCCTGTCCAGGAGACTGAGTGACCCCAGCATGCTGGAATAAACTCCTCTTGCTTGATTGCAGTGGTCTCTGCCTCGTGGTCTTTGTGAAGTGAGCCATCCCGATGTGTGGGATTTGTGCACGGTGCACAGGTCTTACAGTAGAATACCTTGGTCAAAGTTCACGTGTATTTAAAATTGTAATAAATATTGCCATATTGTGCTCCAAGAAGCTGTACCTAAATAAATCCTACAATAATAGGGTGTTTCCCCACACCTATATACGTTTTTATCCTTGCCAGTCTGATAGATGAAAAATAGTATTTTCTTACAGTTTTAATATATATTTCTGGTCACATAATTTATATTGAGCTAGTTTTCATGTATTATAAAGCTGTTTTCATTTTATTTGCTGTGAACTTTTTTCATGTATGTTACCCTGTTCAATGTTTTTTTTCCTCATTAATTTGTTAAGACTTTAAAATATTTAAGAAAATGTCATTTTGTCTATAATGAGTATTCAAAATAGTTTTTCCTGCTTTGTCTCTTTTTAAATTTTGTATATTTCTTTTCATATCAAGTTTTTAAATGGCTTTGGGGCATCAACTGTCCACAGTAAACTACAAGAGAAACTTCTTGTTCAAGCACAACTGAATTTAATAAACTATAGCGTGGGAAAACTCTTGCTTGAGAGAATTTTTGTAGTGTCTTAAAAGGAGGATGTTAGAAAATGGTGTTAAAAGAGATATCGCTCTATGCTCAAACGGCTTAAGTTTTTGAGATGGAGAACTGATTGGAATGGGGAAAAGTTTATGACATAATAGTGTAGCATTGGTGAACACAGAGAAACAATAATATTGAAGCAATTATTCATGAGCAAATCGTTGTCCTGATAAGTGAGCTTTTCAGTCAGGTGAGCAAATTATTTGCCCAGACGAATTGATTTACAAGAATTTCCTAAAGCAAACAGCAAAGTTATCTATTGATTTTTAGTCTTATTTTCCTGGGCAAGAATTTTCTGGAGCAAACGGTTAAATTAAGTTGACACAGGTGATCTCAGTTCTCAATCCTAACAATTAATTATATTGATGCAGGTGGTCTCAGTTCTTGTGGGTTTTGTTTAATATTTATACAGGTCTTTTCCATTTCAAAATTATTTTTAGAAATGCAAAAAGAAAGTAAAAATTTTTTTCTAATAATTTTATAATTTCCTTTGTCTCTTCCTCTCCTCCTCTTTTTCCTTTCTTTTATTTGCTTCAACCAAAATTGTTTATAAGAAATGAGGTATGGTACAAACATATTTTTTAGGTGCATAATTAATTTCCCCAACACCATTTATTAATTTACATTTTCTCCACTGATATAAATTTACATTTATCATGTACTAAATTTTCGTACATATTTGCATGTATGTCTGGGCTCTTTCTTTATCATTGTTCTATTTATGAATCAGTACTATACTATATTAATTATTAAGATTTATAATGTTTCATATTATGTTTTAATATCTTCATATCTTTCAAGTTCTCCTGATTATTCTTACTTTTCAAAAATTTCCTAGCTAATCTTAAACATTTATTGATGTATATGAATTGTATAATCAGCTTGTCTAGTACTAACATAAATAAGGATCACAACTTGTGCATTGATTTAGGATTAGTCGAGACTCTTCTAATAGTAAGTGTTCCTATCCAACAACAGAACACTCTTTTTTAGTAATTCAAGTTTCATTTTGGTCCGTTAATAAATTATAAAGGTCTCTTCATGACCTATTTATTTAGATCATGCTCTATTTATTTAGATTATTCATAGGTATTGTATAGTTTTGTGGCTATTGTACAAAAAGTAAACACTTTCACTGTCCTTTCTAACAGTTTTTATTTTTTATTTTTTCGCTGTATATTCAAGCTGTTGATTTGGGTGTATTGATTTAGCATCAATCGCCTTAATGAAATCACTTATTCTTCTGAAAGTTCTTCAGTTGGTTCTTTTGGGTATTGTAGGTATTTTATTACATTATTTTAAATAATTTTAAATTTGCCCCTCATTGCCAATTTTTATTCCTTATTTTTTTCTCATGTAAATGTCATTAAGTAATACTTTCACAAAAGTGTTAAATACCTGATAGTACTCAATTTTCTTATTTTGTTCTCAGCTCTAATACAAATTCTCTTATTTTGTCTCATAAAAGGCAGACATATATGCTACGCACATATAGATAAATTTGTTACACATATGTGCATATGTTACCTATATATGCAAAACTTACATACAGAGGAATTGCCTTTATCTATATAATCTATTAAGGAAATATATACCTTAGCAGTCTCATCCAGTATGTATATGGCCTTTGATCAAAAGAATTTTTAATATGAATGGATATAATCTTTTCTCTATAATTATAGCAAATTGCACTTAATGATTTCTAGAACTGAATCATCCTTGAACTGCTGATATAAACTCTTGCCTTGTCTTATCCTTTTAATTATTTGGAATTACACTAAAAAAATTCATAATTGCATAATTTTCAAAACGATAAGGTGACAGGATTGACTGAAAGACCCCAACAAAGGAAGCAACTTATCTCCATATGGATAGCTACATGGAGCAATACCTTGTGCTGGAGGAGCAGATTGCTAGTAATACTGCCTGTTCAAGGTGAGAAACTTCCTTCCCTAGTTATTAGGTGGAAATTTGTGCCTTTCTGACTTCTTCAAACTCTTCTGGAAACTGTGGTTTTAATATGCCCACTTCTGATGTGCAAGTAACTGATAATATCCCATTAACTTTTCTGTGTTTTTACTGAGAACCTGAGATAATAGAACCTCAATTTTTTGGAAAATCATGCTCTCAATAATGATCTCTCTTTTTTTTTTAATTGACATGGTTTATAATATTTATAGTCTGTTTGTAACTATTATTTCCATGATTGGATTAATTTTAGTCTGGCTATAGAATGGACACAATGATCATTGCCAATCTTTTGCTACAGTTTACATATTTACTACTGTATCGGTCAATTTGTCCTCTAGAAATTTCTTTCAGAGAACTAATGAGGACTATCTTCCCTGTGTTTTTGTATGTTTAAAATTATGTATCAAGAATAAAATATTGACTGAGTATAAACTACTCATGTTCTTCTTTGCTTAAGAAATTGAAAAGAAGTGGGGATAGGTGAGGCCTTCTGTTCTCTACCTACTATAGGCATCTATCCTTTTCCCTCAAGGCTCATAGGATTATTCTTTAGCATTGAAATCCAGGAAGTTTTTTTGTAGTTTTACCTCAGACATAATTTGCCCATTCAATCTATACATTAAAGTGTTTTTAATAGTTCTAGAAATCTTTATATGATATTTTAAAATTTTTATTTTTATTTTGTTCTTTTATTCAGGGATGCCACCAATTATATTTATTTTTGATCTGCTTTGGTTATCTTATTTATCCCTTAGTTGTCTCTAATCCCTTTAATTCTATTTATTGTCATTTTTACTTTAATTCCATTTTACTCTATTTTTCCAATCTGGATTTCTATTCCCTTTCCACCATGTTCTACTTTCCTCTGATGTTTTCTGTGGGTCCTCATGTCTCTGAAAGTTTTATTTTCTCTTCTTATTGTCTCCTGAGTTTTGCCAGTTCTTGTTTTATTTATTTTTCTAATATCTTCCTCATTTTCTTGTATCTCTGTCTTGAGCTCCTTTTTTAAATTGGAGTATTTTTTATATAGCTTTGTTAAAATTTTGTATCTTCTCCACAGTGATGTTTTTCTGCTATGTCATTCGTATTGGCCATTTGCACTTTTCCTATTTCTTATTCTTGTAGAATCTTTGCAGAGATGATGAACCCAATGTTTTAAAGTATTATTTATCTTTGAATGAGGCGAACTCTGACTGTACCATCGTTTCTTGGTGGGAGGTGTCTAAGTTATGAGAGTAAAAACAGTTTACAGGCTACCCTGATATCTCCCTGGTTCATGGAGAAATATCTTGTGATACAAAGTTTTGGGTTTATTTGTGTGTATGTTGTCAAAAATAAAATCAGGTGAAATTTAAAAACTGTAGAAGTTTATTGTGAATATAAAAGAAGTTTACAAACTGTATGACCTCAAACCAGTGATGAAAAGCCTGTCTTACACTGGTGAAAGCACAGTTTATATAGCATAAAGGAGGAAGTATTTTGACCTTTTTTATAATTGGCTGTAATACATTAACATTCTTTTTAAGGCAAGCAGACCTGTTTAAGCTAATCTGTCTATAGCTGATTTGCTTAATTTCACTGAATCATTCTGACTAAAATGTAAAGCTTATGTTTTGCATTTCATTTATGATTAGAGCTAATGTTTGGGAGAAATTTAAGTTTGGAAGATAAGTTTTGGCTATGTAGCTATGGGCAGCTGGCCTTGAGAATATCTAAACTCTTGCCTCCATTTTTATTTTTCTTTAACCATATGCACATATGTTTGCTTTACACAACCACGTGTGCATACATATACACATAGAAATATAGAGAGACAGAGAGGGATTATTTGGCTTTTACTTCTCCCAGATGAAAGAAATCAACAGTTTGCAGGGCTGCTCCCAGATCAGAGGCTTTCCTTTATTTAGCTTCGCTGCCAGATTGCTTTCTGCACATTCTACATGACTGTATGCTTTCTTCGTAATCCCTATCTCAGTGATGCTAAATGAGGTCTAGAGAATCTCCCACAGGCTATCCTACCATTCTGGAGATGCAATCGTTAGTGGTATTTTATTCCTCGGGGTGACCGCCTACATTGGAGCGTTCTCTAAGCCAGCATTATCTGATGGGTACAGCTGTGGGTTCTTTTCACAACATTTTCCTGCATCATATTATTGTTGCCACTGTATTTAGCAGGCTTTCTTCATGTGTATTTTTAGGGCCACAGGTAGTTTCCAGTTTCACCAAAGATGGAGCTATGTTTCCCATCTCTTTCTTAATATTCTCATTGTTCTGAAGTGATTTCAGCAAAGAGGCAAAGGCAAAAGAAATGTCATTACTATGCTATTGCAAACTAGAAGTCAGTTCTTAAAATTTTATTTTGTTGTTATCTTCTATGTCCATTTTCCACTGCGATCTTAGTCATTAACACATTGAAGGTTAATGTGGGGAGAAATCTGAGCAATAGTAACACTGATGAAACACCCTCCCCCAAACCTGAGGCATTCAGTTGGGTCAATCAAATGTCTTCTATCAAGACATTTGTGTTATGCTTTTATCAAGAGACTCCTCATAATCTGGTTCCAGTATGACATTGGTCCTGCCAAGACAGGGGTCATAGCTTTCGTTCAATATGAGAATACTCTTACTCTAATGATAGATGTACGAAAAGATAAATGTTAAAACAATGAAGAATATTGAGGGCATGGGAAAACAAACTAGCTAGGGCTTGGAGAAAGGTGCAGAGAAAGGATTCTTAAAGGAGGTAATGCATGAGTTGCATCTGGAAGGATGAGTAAAGGCAGACATGAACTGAAATCAGAGGGAACAACAAGTGAAAGTCAAGGAGAACTGAGAAAACATGTTCTGTTGCTGCATGACAAATTACTATAAACTTAGCATCTCAAAAAAATCCACCCATATCTTATCTCATAGTAGTGTTGATCATAATTCTGGGTATGTCTCAGCTAAATTGTCTGCTCAGTGTCTCACAAAGCTGCAATGAAAATTTCAGCCTGGCTGGGATTATTATCTGGAGTTTGGGGTCAGCTTCCAAGCTTGTTGAGGTTGTTTGCTGAATATGATGACTTGAAGTAATAGGACTAAAGTCCCTCTGGCCAGGAGAGCATCTGCTGAAGCTTTGAATTTCTGACTTCTTCTGTCTCTGACCTTCACATCCTCTTTTAAAGGGGCTCAATTTACTAGTCAGGCCAATCCACACTCAAGGGGAGGGGATTATGGAGTATGTGTATATCAGAAGGTAGGAATCTTGCATGTTGTATTAGAATTCCACTTTCTGAACACAGGGTTTTGGAAGATATTTGAGACCTTAGGTATAACCACTGTACAGGTGGAAAGAAGGCAAGCTGGAAAAGCAGGTAGAGGCCTGATGCCTACCATGCAAAGGAGTTTAAACTTGCTTTTGTAGCAATAGGGCGGTATGGACATATTTTAAGCAAGTAAGATCTTTGCTGCTCTAGCAGCATTTTGGAAGATGAACTGGTGGAGTATGAAACTGTAGAAAAAAATGTTTTGATAGAGAATTTAAAATATTCCTGAAAAGAGCTAATAAATTAAAGCTTTGATGGTAAATGAGCATAGAAAAGTTCACCTTTATATATTAAAGAGATAAATTTGATAGATTAAATGCATTCAGCATATATTTTTACATATTTACTACTCTGTGCTAAATACCCTTCTAGGCATTGGGTGAGATATAAGTATAAAATAGACAACGTTATTTTTCTTAAAAAGCAAGGAAAGACAGACAAAAACAAGTAAATGCCTAAATAAGCAAGGTAATTTCAGATTTATTGCCTGCGTGAAGACTACTGGACACAGTAATGAGCCAGAAAACATGTTAACTAAGCTACTTTGGTCTGAAATTTACATAAGACCCAACTTCAAATTGCTTAAGTGAAAGTAAGATTTATTATCACACCGAAAAAGAAGACTAGAGCTCGTATAGTGCCAGTTTTACCAAATTCAACAAGTCATTTGGAATCTGATTCTTTCTGTTTTCCTTCTCTCCTGTCTTTGAAATGTTGGCTTTGATCCTTGGGCTTTTACCCTCTGGGCACGAGATGACTATAGCACTGCCAAACTTCACGTTCTTCCACGACAATGTCTAGCTGATTGTTGAAAGGTTAGGTCTTCCTTGACAACCCTCTACCCCACAAACACACACACACTGTTTTAAGACATTTCTCATCATCCCATCAACAATCTATCTTTCATGTCTCACTTATCAAATTACAGCCCGTGCCCGTTCCTACATGAAATCCTTCAAAGCTGACTCAAAATACCATAACTGAAAAGTGGTTTTCAACCGCAGAACATTGATATCAAAATCTCTGTGTGGAGGACTCTGGCTCTGATTGAAAACGTCAGGGTTAGACTAATGGAGATTGAAACCTTCAGATTTAGACTAATAAGGCGGGAGCTCATATCCTCTGAAACACATAGCTGTGCAAGAAGGGTATACAAACTGTTGTTAGAGATTAATGAGAGGCAGAGAATGGCAGGGTAGGACAATATTTTAGATAGGAAGTTAAGGACTGGTATTTCTGAAGAGGTGATATATAAACTGAAACTTAATGCTGAGAAGGCATCCAGCCAGATCTGGGCAAAGCAAAGGGAACTGAAAGCCCCTAAGTTGACAATGATCTCGACAATGATCAGAAGACAGAGAGAAAACCAATCTTAGAGAAGTTGGCAGAGTCAGTTCTTGTAGTCCCTGAAGGTCCAAGTAAGCAGCCTGGACTAAGAACCATGACACTCTACTTTATAGCATGAAGCATGGTTGCAGTATGATATGATTTTTCCCCCTAATTACTCAGTTGTGCAAGAATGAGTCACGTAGAGGACTTAAGTGAGAAGAGGGGAGATCGTTAGCAGTTTAAACGTTCAGTCATCCCAGTGATAGTTTTGGGGAAGAAGAAAAGTGAATGGATTTAAAAGTAAAACTAATAGATTTTGCTGGTGAATTGGATGTGGGAGGTGTGTGTGAGAGAGAGAGAGGACAGGGAGGGAGGGGGAGAGAGAGAGAGAGAGAGAGAGAGAGAGAGAGAGAGAGAGAGAGAGAACAGATCCTTCCTATGTTTAAGGCACTAAATAACTGTAAACATGGGATGGTGTGATTGAATAAGAAAATGACAAATGAATAGAAAATTTAAAATAGATTTAAAAAATAATATTAACATTGGAGGGAGATCTCAAGGCATTGGTTGAAAGAATAACAAACATAACTAATGCTTGCAAATCAGCATGAAAAAATAACACACAAGACTCTAGGCTATTAAAAATGTGAATTGTAATAAAAAAAATCAATCCAAAAAATAAAGCTTGATGAATGTCAAAGATAACAACAGCAACTTGTAATGGTAGTTTCAAGCCTAAAAAGTATCAGCAAATAGCTAATGATGGACAGACATTTTAGGGAGATTTTTAATGCCATACTCTATAAACCAAACAAAAAGTGAAAACAAACTTTTCAGTTTCCGAGAGTGTGGCATTATCTGCGAATTGTTAAGATGTAGTAAAAAAAAAGATAGGCAAGAATTTCACCAAAATTATCATGTAGGAAGCGATTTGTTTTGAAAATATTTATGAAAAACACTGCCTGAAGAGGAAATTAGAGAAGTTCTCAGTTTCATTCAACCCACCATCTTACAAGATCATCTCACAAGCACATTGTTATATTTTCATGCATTATGCCTAACTACATTAAGATTATCAAGAAAGAGCAAATCAGATTGTATTTTGTATTCTTGGCAAATTGACTGCACACTGCAGAATATATCAATTACTATGTTCAGGAATTTGTTCGCTGAATGAAGGAAAATTTGCTAAAAGCTTATTTTCCTGTCAGCAACTAACTAGGAAAAGTTAAAAGTCACCACACAGTGGGAAACACACTTTTCATTTCCTGAGACTGGAATTACCTGAAAGTTATTAAGATATAGTGAAAAATAGCATATAAAATAATTTGTTGCAGACCTAGTTTTGCTAGCTAAAATTTAAAAAAATAAAAATACCATAAATGTCATGCTTATAGAGATAGAGATGTTTATAAAATTAAAACAATAAATATATTTCCAGGACCATGTCCTATGACATCACAATCCAGTATTTTGTTTCAAGGGGTAAAAATTTATTACCTCATTCATTCATTCATTCAGTGAATGTTTATTGAATAAATACATGTATCAGACTCTATTCTAGGTACTAAACAAACAAAATTCTTGTTCTCATAGAGTTTATATTATAGTAGGGGAGGAACAAAAAATAAATAATCCCAGAAAAAATAAATAAACCCACAAAGAACAGAGAAAATATTCCTTTTCCTCTAGGGAGTCACATTTCTTTCTTGGAACTTTGCTATGCAAGCAATTTCTTATGTGGAGATTCATACTGAGGGCTGTTGGAGTGGATATTACACTTACTGTAGAGGATCACATTCTACAGCAAGGTTCAAAGCTTGTTTCATAAAGTATGTCACAAAAGCTGAGTAAAGTGGAAGCTATTCTTCAGGCAATTAAGATCATGTGATCCAACCCTATTTAAATGAATGCTTCTCAAACATTTTCTACCACCACAGCATTGTCATTCACAAGACAGTCCTACAAGTAAGATATCATAATAGAACTCAACGATTCTTTACTGGGAGGAGGATAAGCATGATCTTTATGTAAAGAGGGTAGAGGGGGTGTGGGGTGGGAAGGGAGTTTTCAGAATTTGCAGAGAGGTGTAGATAGAGAAAAATATTTTTTTCCATCCTCCTCTGATATGTGACCTTTCCACAGTTAAAAATCAGTGATTTAAAATAGCCAGTGTATCCATGCATCTCATTATTTAAGAGTATCTACATAGAAACCATAATAATAGCAGCTAATAATGGTGCTCCCTGTGTGCCAGGCACTGTTCTGAGTGTTTATATACTTAACTAATTTAATCCTCAAATCAACTCTTGGTGAAACAACCAAGGCAAAGAGAGATTAAGCGACTTATCCTAGATCACACCGCTAGTAAGTGAGAGATCTGGGATTCAAAATCAGGCACAAATACTAAAACTTGATACTAATCACCATACCAAAAAATATAAATACATAACCATGGTTAGAACATATGATTATTTGACTGCTTATTTATGAAAACTTTCATATTTAACATATTTCTAGTATTGACTTCTTCTGATCATGTCAAAACAAAATGGACCAGACACAAATTCAGCGAGTCCTTGAAACTTTAATATCACTGATTAATAGCAGTGGATAGGCCCACACTTCTGGGTTTATTAATATCTTTCAAGGAGCTTTGCATCAAACCGCATCCTCATCTTTCAAGTGGGGGTACTTATTTGTTGTTCATGGTGACAACTACACTAGGATTCTGATCTGGAAGTCAGCAGACCTGGAAAATATCAACCACAACAACAGAAACAGCACACCCTCCTCTGTTTCTTGACTTACATCAAAATGCCACTGGGATATAGTGATTAAATTCATAGGCTCTGTTCTGTGGCATTGTAGAAGCTACTGGTTCTCTGTGTCACAGTTCCCTCATCTATAAAAATTATGTAAACGTATGATGACAAATAAATTATAAAATATGAACACACAGCACAGTTCCTGCCATACGTAAATGATCAATAAGTAGTATATAGATTTATTAACCTAAATGTTCATGAAAAAACAGGTCTTGGCTAAGTAATTTTATTGAAAACCCACTCTTAGGGTACTCCTTAATAGAAAAAGCTTATATTGAGATTAAATAATTATTTATTCAGTTTTTATTTTTGTACTTTTTCTACCTTTTTTATTAGTGACAAAACTTTTACATAACACATGCCAGTCTGTATGCATACAAATGTACATACACCCATCCACACACAAACACACACACACCTACACACACACACACACACACATTATATATGCAGGTGGACCTTTTTGATGTATCTTGCCTTTCCCAAATACGCTTGATTACTTATGGTGCTCTTTCTCAAGTCCTAAAATTTGATAATGGATTTTTTTTCCTACCTACTGACCTATAACTGTACTTCATTTTATTATTTTTTTTTTCAGAACAAAACTCTCCTGTCTGCTTTGAAGGTTGTCAACAACCAAATCTAATGAAAATGTCCTTTTTAATATTGTGATGAGAAAGTATTCCAGCACCTATGTCTAGATCCAGATAAAACAACAGTTTCAAATAATATGAAGTGTATTTTTGGAACGCTGATTCCACATCTGTTGTACTTTCTAAAAGAGTGATTTCAATAGCAGTAATTTAAGCCAGCAAAAAAGGAAATAACAAGGTAGGATGAAGTAGGTGATTTGAGGAGGTTGTTAGGATTTTCAGGGATCATCCAATTTCATCTTTATTATTTTCTTCATTACGGTAATAATTGTACCTCTACATTAAGTCAATAAAGTTACTTCACTCACTTTAGGCATTACCAACAACAAAATGATTTAAGTTTTTAAGCAGAAAATGATAGTGGTGATTTTAATCCCCAAAAGCAGTCACATAACTAGCATTTATTATATACCCATTCAAACATTCTTTGAAAAAATATTGTGAGTGCCACAATGTATAAGGCATAGTAAATTACTGTGTGCTCCAGAGTACCATGTATGCCCTGTGGGTGAGGAGTTTACAGTCCAATTAAGAAAATAAAAGCAAAACAAGGAGAGTATTGATTTGTATAGGCAAGTATTAAAATATTTGACTCACATTACAAGGACTTTGGACAGCTATCAACACCCTAAGTTTGATATATCCAAATCCAAATGCCATTGCATGCTACATATATAAAGATCATTTTCGTATACCCTACATTTCTTTTCCTTAGTGTTCCCTACAAGTGTCTTGCCTTTTGGCCATCTGTCCTTCTAACACTAACTTGCCCATCCAAACAATACCCAAATTCTACCTCCTCCATTCTGGTTTTCCTTTTTCTGATCTCTATGTTATTTTCAATTGAATCTCAAAAATCCACAGGTTCTCTTTCATGACTAGGCAATTGTTTTATGCATTAGGCTTGCTTCTTCAAATAGAGGTGAAATCCTTGAAGACAAGAACCATGTCTCTGTTTAATGAAATGTACCTAAGAACATCTTAGCAAGTGTGTTCATAAAATTAAATTTAATAAACACATTAATTGAAGAGAACAGATAAACAAGCAACATTTTTTTCCAGGATCCACACTTTTCCTAATGACCATTAAGCTTTAATTAACTTGAAGAATCGACATGTTTCAACAACTCGGTTTTCCTGTTCCTGGTGCCTAAGCAGAAATTTAAATATTTATCATCATATTATTCAAAATTCACTTAAACTATTAAAGCTAGATATTTTGGGTTCCTATGAATTATTCCTAAGGTAGCATTATCTTGTAATTGTTGTACTTGACTAAGTGATACAAAATATGTATAGCCTGAATAAGATGAGCATGAATAAGAATGACTCACATCCGCAAAAATAAACATGACTCAGTAGAAAACCAAGTAGTATCCTAGAACCCACAGGTAATACTGATGGTCACAAAGCAGCATTCATATGTGACACTTCAATGGAAATGATTGCAATCAGAATAATATACCCTTTAGTTGGCTCTGATCAGATGTGACTCTGACTGGCTAAATTTCAACAGATTTCAGTGTATGGCCTTAAACAAAGGTTGTCACCACCTACATTTTCACATGTAACTAGAACATGTTTGTGTTGTGTAATATTTTCTATTTACAGCTTTTATCCCACAAATGGTATTTTAATAGAGGGCTGTTGCATGAGTAAATCGACAGGTCTTGCTGACACATCTTTCCTTTTGAAATATACTTTGGCTGAATTCTAACAAAACCATTTTGAATGCAAAAGGGATGCTTTTCAAGCCAGATGGTTTATCTAATAGGAATGTTTTCTGATTAGAGAAGCAGCAGTAAACTCATGATCACAGCAGGTGCCAAACTGGTTCTGTAGTTTACATGAATTTGCAACTGAACAAGTCATGAACTAAAGGGAATCTATTTTGCAATGTGCCACAGTCTATTCTGAGAGGAAGAGGGAATGTAAAAGATACTACCAAATCAGATGGAGTTCATATGTCATTTCTTGATATGAATGTGCCATTATTGGATTTGTGATAACATAATTTATTTGTATACTAAATTTCCTGAGTATATTATAGAGAAGGTTAATAAAACTTCAATATTATAGAAATTTACTGAGCAGTCTATTATGGGATAATAACCTAAAGTACATTTTGTTTTTATCAAAATAGTTGGAAATCTTTTTATTGAAAATATGTGTCACTGTTTTTCTTTCTCATTGTCCTTATTCCTTGCACCTGTACCATCTTTGTTTCAAGAAACAATTTTTACATGCCCTGGTAATCAAGGAAGCAGAATATTATTGGTATTATTATTGGTAGGCCAAGCCATGTCTAAGCATGTATAAAAGAGAACTTCCTGAGCCATACAGAGGTGGCATGGGGATGCAGCTTCCTGAAAAATGGATTGTTGCTTTTTACCCTAGTGTAAGTTGCTTCTGGGTGCTGACATCACTATTTGGTTCATAGAAGGCAGAGAGCCCACAGATCCACACTGTGACTCAGCAGCCTGTCATTTCCCCAGGCAATTTCCGTGGTCTGTTCTAGAACAGTTGGTTAAACAGTAGAGACTACTGGTACCTGGAACATGTGCAAATCAGAGATGTATTATCCAGAAAAATCATAATTTCCTCATTTTTTTAGTAGTTCAAAATATAAGTTAAACTAGATTTCTATAGTGATATAAATATAATTATCCTAATTAATCCTCTCTAAAACTGTTCATTTAAGCATCAAATTATGCCTAACTGTAAGTTAAAACTTGAGATCACATTTTTTAAAGAAATAAAATTTGGCCAATTTTATTCATACATGGATTTGTCATTACAGTAATCAATACTTTCAATGGGTCACTGCTGTAAGGATATTTACTAAGCAAATTCCTGTACTTTATATCATTTCCACCAGTTAATCAAACTCCTGTAGCATTTTTAAAGTATTATTTTTTTTTCCTTCACCACTTGTTTTGGTAGTTATTTATACATAGACTTGAAACTCTATAATACCTAATTATTTGATGTAGTAAGCCTTGGGATTTTTTTAGGTTGGCTATAAGCTTTTGTAGTGCAGGAAGCATACTTTCCATATCCTGTTCAAATCCTTTATAATTTTGTATTATGCAGAATAGTCTATTAATATGCTTATTTCATTACAATTGTGAGGTTACTTTTAGGAGGGTGAATTCTAATTGAAATTAGGGGAACCTGTTTTTGACTCTCTGCTTAAGTTTTAGGAGTCTATAATAACAGCTGCTCTAGTAGTAAGTCATGTCATAGCATCTATCATCTTTGCCTTACCTGATTATCTAAGAGACCAATAACCTGTACTTCCTTACTTTTAAAATGTTTTCACCTTTGCTGTGGGTCAATATTTCTTAAACAATATGTCAGTGTATTAATATATTTTTGGGAAAATAGAATAATTTAATCAGGCCCCCTTGCCTTAGGTCCGGTTGGGGGTGGTGTGGTGCATTCTTTGTAAATAAGTTGTGTGTGGGTGGAGTTAGTGTGCATGTGTGGTGCTGCCACCTAGCTGGTATTGACTGCCTCAGGCAGCCACCCCGTGCAGCCATGCTCTTGAAACTATGGCTCCAAGGACCTTTTTGCCAGTTACCTAGCTCATAAACCTGCATATGAGGGGTCTGGGGACCCAGCCTGGTGTGTGAAGGGTTTGTGACCCAGCCTGGACAATGGGCTTGAGGGGTCTGTGAGCTCCAGACCAAGCCCTAGCCTGACATATATGCAGGTAATCTACAAGTTCTTAATTACAATAGTTTAATTTTTCTCTCGATTTTAGTAATATTGTAACACACACCCACAGAAGGTTGCTACAAAAAGTTCATGAAATTCATATTACCTTTTGATTCTATTTTTCCATGATCTTTTTGAAGTGCCCTCATGTATATGAGCTCATATCAGATAACCATGGTGGTTATTATAAACAAGAACTGCCATGGGATTCCAGTGCCTGCATTGTATATTAGTTTGGAAATGAGTTGGTGTCATCAAGGATTACTTAATGGTGCTGAGAAAATGAGAAAAGAACAGAGGTAGTTTTAGAACATTAATTACATGATTTTTCTCCATTCATGATATGCTCACTTAAGAAATCAAACCCAAATAGTTCCAATGTTTTCTGTCTCAAAGGTTTCATGGTAATGTGAATGAAGAAAATTGGAGGAAGAACAGAGTCATCAATTGGAGTCCAGTAGGATGCTTGTGCCAAAGTCAAAGACTATGCCACAGCGGGTGGAAACATTTTCTTGCCTGAAGTACTAATTTAGTTTGTTCAAAATAATATGATCATTAAGTTCATTTAGTTAATGTTAATTTTATTTCTGTGGTATTTTAAATATGTTTTAGAATAAACTTAAGCTACAAGCATAAACAGTGCATACCTGGTAATGTGTTTATTCAGATTTAGGAAACTATATAATAAAAGTAATTTAATTCACTACTGGTAGTCTAGGGGAATAACTTTAACCCTTCAAAGGGAATTTTTGCATTTCTCAAGTATGAGAAAATGCTGCTGAAATCTATGTATACTCTCTGTGGTTTCTGGGTATTAGTTTATTATACTGATGGGGCAAGATACAAGGATCAATTAGTTCAGTTCAGGAGTTAGCAAATGCTTTCTGTAAAGAGCCAGATTGTAAAATATTTTAGGCTTTGCAGACTACAGAATCGATATTGCAACTATTCAACTCCCTTGTTTTTTTGTTTTTTTGTTTTTTGTTGTTGTTAGTTTTTATTTTTATTTCAGCATATACATATTTGTGGGGTACAATGTGTTATTTCAATACATGTATATATTGCACAATTAATCACTTAGGGTAGATAGCACAGTTCTGTAGCCTTTAATCCATCACTTTTCCACCCTACCCCACTGTCCTCCCAGCCTCTAGTAATCACTATTCTACTCTCTACTTCTATGAGAACCACTTTTTTTTTTTTTAGATTCCACATATGAGTGAGATCATACAGTATTTGTCTTTCTGTGCCTGACTTAATTCACTTAACATGATGATTTCCAGTTCCATACATGTTGCTGCAAATGATAGGATATTGTTTCTTTTTATAGCTGAATAGTATTCCATTGTGTATATATACCAGTTTTTTATCCTTTCATCCACTGATGGGCATTTAGGTTGATTCTATCTCTTGGCTATTGTGAATAGCATTGTAATGAACATGGCAATGCAGGTGTCTTTTTGATATATCGATTTCATATCTGTTGTAAATATACCTAGTAGTGGGATAGCTGGCTCATAAGGTAGATATATTTTTAGTTCTCTGAGGAACTTCCATACTGTTTTCGACAATGGCCATAACAATTTACATTCCCACAAACAATGTAGGAGGGTTTCATTTTCTCCATATCCATGCCAGAATTTGTTATCTTCCGCCTTGTTGATAATAGCCATTCTAATTGAGGTGAAACGATATCTCACTGTGGGTTTAATTTGCATTTCCCTGATGATTAGTGATTCTGAGAATTTTTTCATGTGTTTGTTGGCCACTTGTATGTCTTCTTTGAGAAATGTCTGTTCACCTCCCTCGCCCGTTTTTTCATTAGGTTCTTTGTTTTTTGTTGTTAAGTTCCTTATATATTCTGAATATTAGCCCCTTGCTAATGTGTAGTTTGCAGTCACTTTCTCCCACTCTGTAGGTTGTCTCTTCATTTTGATAGAGCCCCTTGATGCACAGAAGCTTTTCAATTTGATGTAGTCCCATTTGTGTATTTTGGCTTTAATTGCCTGTCCCTTTGTAGTCTTACTCCAAAAAGTGCTGCCCACTCTCATTTCATGTATTGTTTCCCCTATGTTTTCTTCTACCAATTTCATAGTTTGGGGTCTTAAATGTAAGTCTTTAATCCATTCTAAGTTGATTTTTATGTATGGTGAGAGATAGGGGTCTAGTTCCAATCTTCTCCTTTTGGATGTCCAGTTTTCCCAGCACACTCTATTGAAGAGGCTGTCCTTTCCCCACTGTATATTCTTGGCACCTTTGTTGAAAATCACTTGGCTTTAAATACGTGGGTTTATTTCTGGTCTCTGTTCTGTCGTGTTGGTCTATTTGTCTATTTTTATGCTAGTACTATGCTGCCTTTATTACTATAGTCTTTTTATTGGTTATGAATATTCATGGGGTACAAAACTGACCATCACCACTTGTGCTCAAGATGTGATGGCCAGATCCATATTGGCAGCATGCCCATTACCACAAATTGCAGTTATATCCTGTGTCCCTCACCCGATTAATCCCTGCTCTCCCTCCCCCTCCACTTTTTCTCCACTCCACTTTGTATTCATAGGTATGTTCTCTCCCTCTGCAAGTCCAACACACCACTATGGTCTTTCTTTCCTTCCTTCTTTCTCTCTTAGCTCCCACTTATGAGTGAGTGCATGCAGTATTTATCCCTCTGTGCTTTGCTTATTTCACTCAATATAAGTTTCTCCAGGCTCATCCATGTTGTTGCAAGTGGCAAAATTTCGTTCTTTTTTTATGGCAGAGTAGTAGTCCATAGTGTATATATACTACAGTTTCCTTATCCAATCATCCATTGGTGGACATTTAGGTTGGTTCCATATCTTGGCTATTGTAAACAGAGCTGCGATGAACATGGGAGTGTAGGTATCCCTTCAACATGATGATTTACATTCCTACTTTTCAGTATATATTTTTTTCTATTCCTAGCTTTTTAGTATATTTTGAAGTCAAGAAGTGTGATGCCTCCAACTTTGTTGTTTTTGTTTAAGATTGCTTTCACCATAAGGGGTCTTTTGTGGTTCCCTACAAATTTTCAGATTATTTTTTCTATTTTTGTGAAAAATGCCATTGGTATTTTGATAGGAACTGCATTGAATATGTAGATTGCTTTGGGTAATATGGACATTTTTATGGTGTTAATTCTTCCAACTCAAGAACATGGGATATCTTTTCATTTATTTGTGTCCTCTTCAGTTTTTTTCACCAATGTTTTACAGTTTTCATTGTAGAAGTCTTTCACCTCCTTCAATGAATTTATTCCTAGGTATTTCATTTTTTTGTTTGTTTATTTTTTTGACAGCTATAGGGGGCTGGCTGGTTAGCTCAGCTGGTTACAGCATGGTGTTGTAATACCAAGGTCAACTCTATTGTGCAAAAATGCAGCCGTAGATATACATAAATGAATGGGCATGCCTGTGTTCTAATAAAACTTTATTTACAAAAACAGATGATGGGCCAGATCAGATCCATAAACTGCAGTTTGCTAACTCCTGAACTAGCTGAGTGGACTATCAGAGATGCACTAATAAAATATTTGAAGAGTAAGTTGCCTGTTATCCTTGCTTCTAAAAGGGGTATATCAGTACTATTAGCATAGTTTTCCAAAGGAAAACTGCAACCACTCAAAACTTTCCAGTTGTTTCTTCCTTTAATTTTGAAATAGTTTATTATTTAGAGAGGTTGAACAAAATCTACTGGAAGTAAAAAAGATAAATTATATATATATATATATATATATATATATATATATATATATATATATCAAAAAAATTGACAGTGGCATAAATTAGCCACCTTATTAAATATTTTTTTAAAAATGATCATCTAAAGCCAGCAATTTGTTTTCTTTCTTAAACATAAATTTTCAGAAAGTTTCAAGTTTATGTTTTTATGAGTGTGCCTAGTTTTCTTGGAAGAAACAACATGGCAAGGTAACACATTTTTAGTAGTGTGAGCAAACCAGCTTTCCAACGCCAGCATGAATGCGCCTAATGCATTCAAAGTACTCTGGATTCTGAGCCACGAGTTTCACATCTTTTCAACAATGGTCACCTTTAGAAGGAATAAATTTAACACATCAGGCACTTTCCTTTCTTGCAAATTGAAAAGCAATAAACAAATAATGAAGGAACGTGCATAATTTTTTAAATGACACAATTTTAGATTAAGTATGATTAGTTCAGATATGTTATTAAAAGCATATAATTCAATTTGTACAGCAAAACAGCAATTTTTCTACTCATGATGCACTTATGTAACTATAAGGAAATCCTGATGCTTTGAAGAAATCCAATAAATAAATATATTATTACAACTTAAAGAATTGTATAGCACAATTAATTTGTTGTATTTAATGATGTACATGATTATGTTTTATTTTGTTTGTAAAATAGACACAAAATAGTGAATCATTTACATCAAGTTCTAATGGTTATTACTTCTACCCAGTTAAATTCTCATGTTTAGCTTATAATTTTATTTTTTGAATTCTTTGTAGAAGACTGTATTTTCTAATTTGTCATATTTATTTTTCTTCTTTATTTCCCCTACTGTTACTTTGTTTTATTCTTTCATTCATTCCTTCACCTGTTAAATAATTTATTCATTCTTCTTTATTCATTTTAATGACCAATACTTATTAATCATTTTACATTGAATTAATTATTAAGTGTCTTTTGAGCTCTTCGCATACTTGGGATTTTGCACCTGATGCTTAGAAGGCAGTCATTGATAGAAAGATAAATGATATACTAACAGCAGGAACATCTAACTTTATTGGAGCAGTACATGCCTCCATGCTTTCAGGCTTTTATTAACAGTGGCTTACAATTTAAAATAAGTAGCTTTAAAAGAAGTAAGTTCTCAATGAAAATATTTAATAATATAGAAGTGCATAAAGTGAAAAGTTCATTTTATTTATTTAAAAAAATTTTTTTTGGTAGCTGGCCGGTATGGTTATACTACTCCCTATCCTTGGTTCTGCAGATATAGAGAGCTGTGATCATTCAATATTCACATGGTCAGCCTTTATAGGACAACGTAGTTGTGATGGTTAATTTTATGTATCAACTTAAATAGGCTATAGTACCCAAATATTTGCTGAAACATTATCTTAGGTGTTTCTGTGAAGGTATTTTTTGGTTGAAATTAACATTTAAATTTGTGGACTTTGAGATTACCCTTTGAGTAATGTGTTTGGGCCTCATCCAGTCAGTTGAAGACATTAAGAGAAAAAAACTGGCCTCCCCAGAAGAAGAGGGAATTCCACCAGCAGAATTTGGACTTTGGACTCAAACTGCAACTTCTCACTGGGCTTCCAGTCTGCCAGCCTACCCTGCGGATTTTGGACTTATCAAACCTCCACTATCACATGAGCCAATTCCTTAAAATAAATCTCTCTGTATATCCATATGCATCCTATTGGTTCTGTTTCTCTGGTGAACTCTAATACAACAGTGCCAGCTTAACTGGTTTTATACACATATAGTACTGAACTAGCGCTGGTCAATAAACAACCTTGAGCTTCTTGAGATAATGCCACCTTCATTCCTGATGAATTCCCTTCTGTGACCTCTGGTGACCTTCCCTGCTAGCACACCTTGGTTAGGGCCATGTTAGTCTATTCTTTTGGAACTCCAAATCTTCAAACTTCAGAGACCAGTAATTTAAATTGGTATTTTCCTTCCCAGAGTATCCCTAGCATCTTTATGCAAATTATATACCTCCTGTATACATACATAAACTACTCTTCCTTTGTATTATTTTAATTATTCTAACTCTATAGCATTTTTCTTATGTGGTGGAGCAATCTCACCACTTTCAGTAATTTATTTCCTATATTTTTTCTTTCCTACATATTTTTCCTCACACATTCACTCTTCCTGATAAACTTCGTAAATAGCTAGAATTTTCATACTAAAATATGTTTATGATTTTGATTAGAGCTGTATTGGATGTATAGATTCATTTGAAATATGACTGGTGTTACCACATTCACATGTTTTATTTAGTTCTTTAATAAAAACTTGCATTTAAAAAAAAAATCTTAAGCATTTCATGTTTAGAATATTTCTACATATTTTATAGTTGTTTTCTCGTTGAGTTCTTTTTTCTCCTAACATTGTTTTACTGAGTATCACAAAAAAAACTATATGCATATGTTAGAACTTCAAGTAATTTTAATAATGGTATATTTGAATGTTTAATATTTTATATACAGGAGTTTTATAATCTGCCTTTTACTGATGATAGGCCTTTTTACTCCTTCAATTTCAATCTAGAGTTACTGATTGCATGACCTTTCCAATATACTTAATTAAGGTCTAATATTTTAAATTATTATTATTATTTTTTTGTCTTTTTTGTGACCAGTAAGGGGATCACAACCCTTGGCTTGGTGTCGCCCACACCGCGCTCAACCAGTGAGCGCCCCGACCATCCCTATATAGGATCCGAACCCGCGGCGGGAATATCACTGCACTCCCAGTGCCATACTCTCCTGAGTGCGCCACGGGGTTGGCCCCTTTAAATTATTTTTAAAGGAATTTTTCATTTTTTTTAAACTTTCAAATATTTAGAATAAAATTTCCGATAATGTCATTTTTTAATAAACTCTAAATTATTGGTTATGTCCCTTTTTAAGTACTAATCAATTTTTTCTTTGTTTTTAAACAGAATTATCAAATGTGTTTCTCTTTTATTTATGAAGTAGATTTTCTCTTGTTTTCAATTTTAATGCTTTTATTTTCTTTGTGAAATATTTCTCTAACTAAACTCCAGGCTTATTTGGATTTTACCATTTTTTTCCATCAGTGAATCAGTTTTGCTGATTCAGGATTAAATCCAGGCTGCCCCATTGCATGGAATTGTCTCATTTCCATAGTGTCCTCTGGTCTGTGATAGTTTCTGTCTTTCCTGATTTTCATGACCCTGAAAGTCTTGAGGCATACTGGACAGGTATCCTGTTGAAGGGCCCCAAATATGGATCTGTTGTTTTTCTTATGATTAGAACAGAGTTATGAGTTTAAAAACAATACCGCAGAGGAAAGTGCCATTCTCATTACATCCTATCAAGGGGTAATGATGTCCACATGGCATCACTAGTGGTGTTAACCCTCATCAACAGGTTGATGTAGTGCTTACCAAGTTTCCCCAACTATAAAATTTATGATTCTTCACTTTACCTATGCTATTCTTTGGAAGATTTCAGCAAGTCTAGCTTACCCTTAATGGGGAGGTGTGAAGAAGTGACAAGAATTAAGCTCTGCCTCTGGGAAAAAGAGTACCTCCATATATTATTCGGAATTCTGTAAAAAAAAAAAAAAAACTTGTCACTTTTCCTTCATTAAAATAATTTGATAATTTTATATTTATTCATTTATTTCTCTTCTGTTGACTGTAAACTATTCAAAATACCTTCAGAAACATTGAACAAGCAATGCTAACTTTATCAGACCCACTTGCAGTAAGGGGGAATACCATCTTGATAGAGTATTAGTGTAGTGTCTCAGAAAAGCAAAGTCAAAGGAAGAGGGATGTTTGTTAGGTTTTAGTATCTGGACTGAGTGATTTTAAAGCGAGTCTTGACAGTAGGGACACTGGTTGGGATTCGTTAGGATTTAGGAGATAAGTTTGGATTGATTAGTGTCATGAAGCTAAGGTCTTAAGATGAGTATTGATGAACAAGCTGTTAGTTTTGATTAAAAAGCTATTTTAGTTGTCTTATCATTGTCTTATCTTCCAAGAGCAAGTATTTCCTAGAGCAAACAATTGCCTTATTTTTGCTTGTTTTCAGTACTATTTAATAGAGAAAGAAAATATGTTTGGTTCCAGTTTTATTTAACAGGGTGACCAGAAATTATGTTGATTTTGGTTCTCAATTTGTTGTTGTTTTGCTAGCTTCTTGAGATGAATGCAAATTTCATTTATTGGACTTTTAAATAAATGTCTTTAATGCTACAGAGTTTCTTTAGAGTGTGAATTTGATATCATATAATTTGATATGCAGTGAAATTCATTTCTAAATAATCTATAATTTCAGTTTTGATTTCCTCTTTAACACAAATAATATTTTTAATTTCAAAAGATTAATTAATTTTTGCTATTTTTCATTTTAACTGCTAATTTTATTCTCTTATCTTCCATTAATACAACACATATGATTTTTGCTTATATTTTATTGAATCACTTACTAATGATATTATAAATATTCTATGAGTATTTTGGAAAAACAGTCTATATTCTCTGTTTACTGAAGATTTTTTAATCTATTATTTTGCAAAATTCTTCTATTTCTAATAGTTTTGCTTTATATTTGTGGTTGTTGTTCAGTAGTACATGCTTGCAACACCTACACTTCCTGAAGAATTATATTTCTTTGCCTTTTTGTTCCAGCTATTGCTGCGTTCCAGTTTCACGCCTCATCTTTTCCACCTAGATCAGCAGAGGAATAAGTCCCCCAGGGTCTCAGAAGGACTGTCAGGAAAATAGCTCCTTTGCCTTTTGGCATTCAGCCTCTGATTTTCCATCAGCAGTACTCAGAATTCTCCATATGACAAGCTGTAGTTTTCTAAAACAGCCAAGTCTCATCCTATTAATAAAAAAAAAAGTCAGAAGATGTCAGTGTGCAAACATGTAAGACAGTGACCATATTTTCCATTGTTATAGAGCATTTTTACTTCTTACAGTGAAGAGCCTGAAATAGCTTTTCTGATATTGGAGTCTGCTTTTTATTTGCTTAGTTATATAGCTCATTCAAGTGATTTTTCTAGAATAAAAGTCTGTCTTAAAGATGTATCCATTACTTCTATTTCAAAACAGAAACCCACTATTTCCTTTGAAACATTACTTCAATTATGGCAAGTTTTACCATCTCTTCAAAGATTTCAAGTAAACTAGATGCCACATTAAAAGTTCAATTTCAAAGCAACCAGTCACATACCCCTAGAAGTCTGAAAGAAAAAGCTTTTCCCGAGATTACCCCAAGTTCATGGTAGCAATTTAATATAGTAAGTGAGGTCGGTAATTAAACGCAGATGGCACCTGTTTGAGTCTTTATTGTTCTGCCACTACTGTGAGACCTTGATCAATTTACTTAATTTCTTTACAATTAAATTTATTTAAATACAAAATGAAACTAACACTAGTTTTTGCCTTGTACCACTCTTGCCAGGATTGAATGAGATAAGATCTGGACTGTGTTTTGCAAGAATTTGGTACAAAGTGAGGACTCAATGCAAGATAAGCTATTATTATTAATGGAACCTCAGTCCTGAGATGATAAATATATGCCAGGCTTGCATATCTTGTTTCAGGGATCATTACCTTTTCCCTGGTCAGAGATCACTATTACATCTAGAAGCAAGAGCCAAGGACCTATCAGTATCTGGGAAAGTACATGGGGAAACAGAAGACAGGGTACAGGAAGCAGGTGCTGAGTGGTCCACTTAATTCTGATGGATGGCATGTGTCTGGCCTAGGGCTATTTTTAACAGGACCAGCAAAACCTCAGCAGATTGTACTTTGTAGCCTCTTAAAGGCACTGCCAGCACCTGCCAGGCTATAGGACCAATGGGAGCTCTGTGCAAAGATATTTGTTATCCTTTCAGGCCAAGGATTTGTTTTAATTATGGCCAAAATCCCTTGTCAGATTTTTAATAATATGCTTTATTCCCATTCTCTATCTATCCATTATAATGCAGACAGTGAGAAATATATCTTTAGTACTAGATACCTGCTTTCTTGTTTACATTGCTTAGGTTTCTGAGAGTTAGCTGCTGCCCCAAACCAGCAAGTTGAGTCAGCAGATAAGTGACCACCGTGTGCACTGCAAAAGGCCCTCATTCTGTTCATGGCCTTCAGCTTCACTCTGCCTTCCAAATATGATGCAAAATGTCTCTTATGACTGGTCTAGAACTTTTTAGGAAAAGGAATCTGGAAAATACAAGTCCAGATTAGCTCAACTGACCCAATAAAAACCACAATAATCTCTATTTGGATGTCTTTTAGGCACCTCAAACTCAACATCTCCAAATCTTTTGATTCTTATTATCTTCCACCCTCGAACTTTCTTGTCTTCCAGTGTTGCCCATCAAGGAAAATGGCACCACCAAGTATCTGGTTGCTCAGAGTTAAAACCTTGCAAGCACATTTGATTTCTCTTTCTCTTAAACCACATATCTAATCCCTCACCAAATAGTAGTCAGAGCAAAAGTAACCAGAACTACCTTGAGCGTATGTTCTTATTTTCACTCTTCTCACTACCTCACCACCACCCAGTTGAAGTCACCTTCATATTTAACCTTTTTAGCCTCCTACCTTGCCTCATTGCTTACTCTTTTGCATTACTCAGTTTCTTCTGCACATAACAGCAAGAATTATAGAATCTCTTGACTTCCAAATGGTAAATCAGATAATGTTACTCCTCCTCAAAACCTTTTAATGATTTCTCATCACAGTTAGAATAAATTCCTAAATTCCTAAATTTGTTTTGTGTTTTTTTTGTTTGTTTGTTTGTTTGTTTTTTTTTGTCTTTTTCATGACCGGCACTCAGCCAGTGAATGCACCGGCCATTCCTATATAGGATCCGAACCCGCGGCGGGAGCGTCGCTGCACTCCCAACGCTGCACTCTCCCGAGTGCGCCACGGGCTCGGCCCTGTTTTGTGGTTTTTATGTCACTGCTCAGTCTTATCTCTAGCCTCATCTATGTCTCCATTTCCTGTGATTCTACTGGTTGCCTATGACATCCCAGCCACAGTGGCCCCCTTTGCTATTCCTAAAGCACTCTGAGTGCATTCCTGTCTCAGGGCCTTTGTACTTGTTACTTCCCTGGCCTGAAATGCTATTCCTCCATATACTTGCATTTTCCTGCTCACTTATTCACTTCATCCAATTGCCTGTTCATATATTTTTGTATCGGAGTACCATTTTTCCTATTTATATATCCACTTAGAAGTTTTTATTTATTTTTTCTAAAACACTATCCATGTATATCCTCTTATCCTGCATTATTTTCCTTCATAGCATATATTACTCTTCAACATCTTCTTTTATCTTATTTTATTTGATTATTTTCAGCCCTTCCCCGTATTAAAATGTAAGTTTCATGAGCATGGGGTTGGCTCTTTACTATCCACTTTAGTTCCCAACACTTGTAACACAACCTGCCTCATTGTAGATACCATCACATGAATCTTCTATTACTAGGTTTAAATTTGTCTTCTCTTTGCAACAATTGGAGTATGGTCTGCTGAGGGCCCTAATGGAAAATGTGCTACATGAGCTGATGTGGCGTCATTAGATATATTTTTGCAGCCTGTGTAGCTTAGATTGCCGAAGGCACTTGGGTTTGCCTCATGTGCAAACTTTGCAGCTGCTCACATTGGCCCTGTCAACAAGAAAAAAAAAAAAAAGGATTGGACAGGGAGCCAATCTTGAGGCTAGTAGAGAGGACCAGGGGAAACTGACAAATTTAGAGCAAGTGCAGCCAACAGCATTAAATCTACTGCTGCTGATGTCATCACGCTGGTGATAATCCTAGAGACTATGGTCGTATTGGAGTCAATTTTTCCCAAATAGACAAAGTATAATAAATGCATAATTTTAGGCCACTAAAATGTGTGTGATTAACATTCAGTAAACAGGATGTATCAGCAGAACATTATTATGTTAGGTAGACAAGGTTAAATATTATGTGAAATCGAATTTATAAAACGTATTTGGAGGGATAAAGAGAGATGGCAATATAAAACTAAACACATTCATAGTACGTTTTTCCATCAACATCTTAGGAATTTTGCAAATTTGAGAAGCTTCTGGAAGAGATAAATGCTCTATCTGCAAATCTTTCATTCGTCCCCATGCAAGGAGGTAATAGAGATTTCAAATTGAAATGCACTATGAAGTTATCAAGAAAGAGAACTCATAAATTTTCAGGTCTTTCCTTCTTTTTCTTTCTACCATTCCTCTCATCATTTTATGCCCTGGACCATTTACCTCCCACTTTCTTAGGTCCCTATCACTCATCTCAGCTCTCTCTGATTTCTCTATACTGGCATTTCGCCTCTGCTTTTCTCCAATTAAACCCACCACAAGCCTCACAAATCATGGCCTCTGGTGGGTCATTTATCTTTCATACCTCAGTTTCATCATTTATAAAATAAAAATACTACCAATATATTATGTATTTTACAAATACAGTGTGGCATAAAGCAAATAATGCAAGTATATGTGAAGAATGATGGAAGATGCTATGAGACTACCAGAAGATAAGAAAAGTGAAGGAAGCTAGATTACCAGAGGAGTGTTACTAATAGAGGAAGGCCAAGAAGGAGTCTAAAAAAAAAAGGAGCAATAGCGGGAAGCAGGTGGTGGGGAAAGTGACTGTGCATAGTAGCCTAAGGGAACAGTAGTATGGAGGTTAGTGCAACATCTTGTGAAACTGCAAGATAAGCACAGGTAAATTTAATCTTTTTGCTCATCAGGAAGAGTTAGGCACTGGGATAAGCTAAATATATGTTATTATTTACATGCATTGAAAATTGGTTAGTAAAAGCACAGGCTGGCTTATTTCCAGTGAGCTAGGAATTAGAATTAAGTAATAATTGCTGCTGCTGTGTTTGTGTGTAAGTGGAATTTCATTATGATTAGGTTAACAGAATAAGATGTAAGTGCAAAATCCATTGAAGACTCAAGCTTTCACTCTTATCAAAGGAGTAAGAGAATGAGTAAGAAATAATTGTCAGTTAGATTCTACCAACTACTAATCCCAGAAGATTCTTGTGCAAAAGCCAACAGTAGAGGTTGTTCAGAACAGGCATATGAACAGAGTAGAAAATTGTCTCCTGGACTAAGGCCATGCCTTTCTTTTCTACTTCTCAAACCAGAAGAACTTTGTGTATCTCTCTCAGTAGGACATACTTGTATCTGAGTAAATCCCAAGGAAAATCAAGGAAAGCTGCAAATACCAGGTTATAACATAAACAGATCCCTGATTCTTTTTAAATTAGATGTTAACGAGACTTAAGACTACTGCTCCTCATCAGGGAGACAATCACTAAGGCGATCTCTCTCATTTATTTTGGGACTATGAAGAGGTAGCTAATTCTTGGTGACAAGTGTTAGTCCACCTATATTTGCGCACTAACTTTGTTACCCAGGATTTGGGGTGCAAAGAACTAAATTCCAAGGAAATAAATTAAAATCATTTTTGTATTTTATACATTGATTAGATGAAAAACTTATATCTCTATTATGACAGGGGTCCACATTCCAAATTCCTGGAAATTGGAGTCTGTTCTTTTACTGATTATTACCAATAAACTTTTTCCTCTCTGGAAAAGAATTTTTAAACAATTTAATACTAAACTCAAAGCCTACATTAAAAAATAAAAGTTGAAGAATTACATTTTTGTTTGTCTAGCATGAAATAAAAGATTCACATAAGTAGGACAGAATCAAGTAACTAATATTTCAAATTGTATCTGAAAATTTTATTTTATTTTATACTCTATTGATATGGAGGATATTATAGACATGATTCAGGGGGTAAAGAAATCAACTTCTTTGCATAATGTCACTAGATTGTGAACATTTTTCTAAGTCAATTTAATGGGTTTCATAAAGAAAGTATTTTTTAATATGTGTTGTATTAAAGCTTGGGTTTCTATTTTGCTCTATAGTGAAAAACTAAATTAATATTTATTTCCTTTGATTCATCCACTTAGCAAATATTTGTGGAGTACCTACTATGCGACAGAAACTGTTCTAATAGTGGAGATAGAGAAGAAAACAAGATGAACAATGTTTCTATTCTCATGGAGGTTGTGTTCTAGTGGTAGAAAGCATAAAGCATAGATAGATATAGAGAGATAGATAGATGGTAAATAGATATAAATGTCATGATAAAAGTAAATAAGGAGATGGGGTGGAGTTCTTGGTAGGATCTTTTAGCTCATTCTTTTTCTGTCACATTTTATCACATGCAGTGGAAAAAAATCCAGGTCACACTTTCAATATTCTGCCTGAAAATTCCCTTAGCTTGATCATCAAGTTCATTGGTACATGTTATTGTAAGTAATAGTGTCAAAATTTCCACCACTACAAAACATCTTCCATTCACATTTTCTTTACTTTCTTTTGAGCTGTCAGAGATAGCTTCCTCAAGAATTTTTAGGTTTCTGGTAACATTTTGCCAACACCCTTCTGGCTTCCTTATATGGCCTGTCCCACAATATGTTTGAGTGTCTTTACAGCAACACCCCACCTTCAAGTACCAAAATCTGTATTAGTTATCTATTACTATATTTAAAAAAAAAAAAAAAAAAAAAAACTATCCCAAAATTTAATGACTTAAAACAACAACAAAAATTTCCTTTGCTCACAACTCTAAAATCTGAGCAGGGCTTGGTGAGGATATCCCATCTGTGTTCCAGAAATCAATATTGCTCTCTTATATAGCTGTAAAATTGATACTGACTATAGGTAGGGAACTTAACTGGAGCTGAAGGGCCCAGACCTTCTGCATATGGGCCTCTCCATAGACTACATGGGCTTATTCAGGCAATGGGACTGGGTTCAAAAGGACTAAGACATGGTTATATCTGATTTTATCACCTATAGTATAACTTCTACTGGAATCATGGGGCCATGCATATTTAAAAGGAGGGAACATAGACTCCTACCTTTCAGTGGTAGGAATATCAAATTATGTTAAAAGAGGAAAATGTATGGGACACATTATCATATTTGGAAAACAATTTTTGTTTTTCCAAATAAAAGGACATTAAATGGCTTTGAGCTAGATTAACATTGTGATCTGATTTTTGTTGAAAAAGATAACTCAGGCTACTATGCCAACAAGAGATTAATGCATCAAGACTGGAATTAGGGAGACTGTTAAAGAGTTTAGGGAAGAGAAAAGGGCAACTGGCACAGGGAGAAGAAATAGAAATGAAGAAAATATTGGAGATCTGTTGTAGAGGTATAATCAGTCGAACTAGATCAGATGTAGTCATTGAGAGAAAGAGAGTAATCAAAATTACTTCCAAATTTTGCACTTGAGAACTGTGTTAATTGTTATCCTATTTACTGAGATGAAGACTACTAAAGAAGGAACAGTTTTAAGTTCTGTTTTACAGGTAGAAGAGATCAAGAGCTCAGCTTTGTATGTAAGTTTGAGTTCCTCATTAAACATGGAAGTGGAGATGTTAAGTACTCTACTACATAAATGTGCCTATAATTCAGAGGCTCCAGAGGAGATATCAGGAATAGAAATGCATTGTGGTGGAATAGAGGAAGTCTCCCACATGTAAAACCCATGGGAAATGATGAAATAAAGCTATTTAGATAATGTGTATAGAAAATGGGCAGCCCTGGATCCTAGAACACTCTAACATTAGGATGCTGGGAACAGAAATAGGAGCCAATGGAAGAGAATGAGAAGGAGCAACCAGCGAAGTTGGGGGAATTCTAAAAATACCTATTAATTGTAGAATCCAAATGTTTTAGCTATGAAGACTGTGTAATAAAAATACATCAAAATTTAGTCACTTAAAAAAATGATTTTGCTGTCAATCAGTAAACCTGTGCTGGGCTCTACTCTATGCAAAGTATCAGCTGGGGCAGCTTGAAGGCAACAAGCTGAAATCATGTGAAAACTTGCTTCCTCACTTAAGTGTCTGGTGTCTGTACTCTAAAGACTCACACCTGGGAGCTGGGCCAGCTGAATTTCATGGAGCACATTTCTCCATCACTCTAAAATGGTGCTGTAAGCGTATCTGGACCTCTTACATACCAACTCAGGGCTGCCAAGGTGTGTATCCCAATAGAGAGCCAGGTGGAGGCCATATCACCTTTTATTACCTAGCCTCACAGGCTGTACAACATTAAACCCACCATTCTATTTGTCAATGCAATTTCGAAGGTCTGCAGAAGTCAAGGAGAGGAAACCAAGACCCCATCTCTCAGTGAAGGAAACATAAACCACATCTTTCAGTGTCACTTTGTTGGAAGAGTCTGTGGGATATATTGGTGCAGTCATCTTTGGAAAATATAATTTGTCACAACAAGTAAAGTATATCTAGTAAGGTCAACATATTAGATTCCATTAAGATAACTAGTAAGTTGAGCCCATAAGAGTGAGCACTGGATTTGCCAACTGTTAGAGGTCACTGATAACCTTAGCATAAGCAATGTTAGAGGAGGTAAAGGGATAAAAATGAGATTGGGGAAGGATAAACAGGAAGGAGTAATGAGTACATGAGAATAGTGACTGCAGATGACTTTTTAAGAAAATTTGCTGTTGAAGGAACTAAAATTACAGTAGAAGCTAGAAAGATACATAAGTTCAAGGAAAGTTTTTTTAAAAGATAGGAAATATTTGTATACTGATGTAAATGATTTAGGAGAGAGATATTGATGATGAAAAGAAGACAAAATAAATAAATAAATAAAAGTGGTAGTCAACACAAAATCTTTGAGAAGGAAAGTGAGCCAGAGGTTTAGAGTACAGTTGACGGAACTGGACTTTTATGGGAGCGTGGACTCTATTGATAGCCTTCTGTGGGACCTTAGAAAGTGTGAGTAAAGACACACTGTTCATTATTCAGTAAAAACAAAATTATGGCTTTGTGAATTTAGTGGAAGAAAATCCAACCCAAGGAATTAACAATATCATTTTTGATTCATGTACTTTTAAGTTTAAAATTAAGAGCTATCACAGGCAAGATCATACAATTATTTCTTCTTCTTAATCATATCTTCCCCTTTAATGATCTGAAAGGAAACTCTAATTTAAGTCTTCTCTAATTTAACTCATCTTCACTTGCTAACTCTTTAGTTTCAGCATTTTTTAAAAAATTTAGCTGATAGAATACTAACTGGGAGTCAGCCAAATAAGGTTTTGGTCTTTGGCTGCTACTGATTAAGTCAGTATTGACAACCCAAGTTTGTTGGTCGTCAGTTTCTTCATCTGTCTGAAGGGGATTTTAGAACTACATAATAATGGTGATAAAAATATCTTGCATTTGTATAAAACAATGGAAAAATTTAACAGAATTTTTAGATACATACCTTTTTGCTCTAAATTATTAGGCTCTAAGAGAAAGTGTAAATTTAAAATAATATCTAAATTCATATATTTTAATACTTTATGTTTTAACCTCATATGCCATATACTTTTACAAATGTAATTTGTAATTAATCCTGTGGTTTATATGTGCATGTTTAACTGTCATCATTAGGTTGTAAGTGTCATAAAACTAGAAATTCTAAGATTGTCTCCTCTTTTTCTTTCCTTTTTTCCTTAAAATCCTGAAAGTTCATAGCAGAAACATAATATGTATTTAGTGATGAAGGCAATGTATCAATGTATGGAATTTTGTTTTTTATAATGGTGATGCCACTTTGCTACCTCCACTTCTCTTCTAAATATATTAAATCTATTCATCATTTTATGCTAACAGCAATATGTGACAGATACTACTTCTGTGATTGAAACGGAGGAACAAAGAGGTTAACTAATGCAAAACAGCTAGTAAATCTATATGCAAAGTCTATGAACTGTCTCTCTGATAATGGTGAAGGTATTGATGATGATAGTTAAGAAAATGATGTTGAGAATTGTGTAGCTGAGAGCTAATTAGATAAATGAGGTTTAACTTTAAGAATAAAATGCTTAAATCAAGGTAAAAGAGACTTATGTAGAGGAAATTAGCTTGCAAGTGGGCCAGTGCCTCCAGAACACAAGGAAAGTAGAGTAGCAGGGGATATAGTCAAAGGAAATATCAGCATGTCGAAGAGATATCTGCACACCCATGGTTACTGCAGCTCTACTCACAGGAGCCAAGATATGGAATCTACCTAACTGACCAGAATTCCTTTTTGAAGACTTCTTGTTGAAGGTGTACTCTCATTACAAAACTAACCAACCAACCCTGAAAAAGCGTTAATTTGTGGAGGATGGCACATGAGGGTCCGAATTCTGTCAGATAAAAGTAGGAGAAATATGTATGGGCTTTAGATGATTTAGATAAAGTGTTAGGTCAGTATTTACATAAAACTTATTTGCTCATCAGAATCAAACAATTTAGTTCTTGGTTACCTATTTTAAAATCACACAGATGACAGGATTCTTCAGTCACTGAAAATTAGGAGGAACTTTATGACTGATTAACTACAGACATTATGTGTTTGACTGGCACTGTTTTAACATTGAAAAGAATCCCAGATTTGAAAATGGGGATATTTAACATAAAAACACTAATCTGGTTTTCTAGAAAAATGGGAAGATCTGATAAGAAGGATACTGCATTCACACCAGGAATCAACTGCTGAGGGTGGGTGGTGACTTCTACCTCCTGATGACCAGGCACCCTTAAATTTACTTGCCTCAAGCATGTCCATTTCCTTAGATTCTGTATCACTAATTACTGTTATGTATCTAGGCACTATAGGTATTCATGACACCCTCATTGCATAGTCCTGATTTCACAGATGAGAAAATTGAGTCCTAGAGATATTAATAATATTATTATTAAAGCTAATATTTATGTAGCTTCACTATATACCAGGCACTATTCTAAAGGATCAATATATATTACCTAATTTAGTCTTCAAATTGATCCTATGAGGTAGTAACTTTATTACCCCTGTTTTAAAGGTGAGGAAACTGAGTCATAAACAGCTTAAGTGACTAGTCCAAGGTCTTACACTGAGTTTCCAAAGAATTGGTTGGTAATGGGGCCCAGGTATTATGATTTTCAGTCTTATAGTTTTTCGGCGATATTCTGGATGCAATCCTCTGATTATTGATTTATCCCTAAGGAGAGAATTGTTACATTACGCCCAGCTGCTTAAGCTGAGATAGGAGAAAGACAAAACCTAGGGGACAGGTTATTTAATTATGAAATTTAAAAGGAAAAAAAAAAACGTTTCTAGGAAAAGGCAAGTATATTGGTTTTCATTTGTCTGAAAAGTTTTTCCATTTCCCTTTTCTGATATAAACCTGTCCTTTCTTTTTACCAGAAGGATGTGCCCATGACTCAAGCTTTTCAGACCCAGTACATGGTCCATCTTTGAGCACATGATCCAAGACCTCCAGTTCTTTACTGAAATTGATTTCCAGGTGCTGGTGGGGAGCAGCTTTCTTCTGCTTTCTCCTAGGATCCTAAATAAGCAAACCTGGATTTGGTGCTAGCAGTACTTACTTTCCCTCAAAGTAAAGAAGGTCAATCTGCTGGATGTCAACAAAAAACTACAGAGAAAAGTCAAAGACTGAAAAGGTGGGGGAGACAAGGGGTGTGTGTGGAGGGGGTGGGGGGAGGAATCCAGCTACGAAAGCCACAATTCCCCCTTTACTTTTGCTTATGCTAGTTTGTTTTAGAATTTAGCCATTTGTTATTGCCACAGTACTGATTAATACAGCAGGAAATCAGACAAGCTGAGGCCCCTGGGAAAGCAACTGACAGTTCTAAAGTTAAACTGGCGTAAAGATGAAAAGTCTAATTACTAGCCAAATACAGAGTCCTAATATGATCTAGTTCAGGAGATTCAGGACTGGGGCACAGATCCAGGAATTCAAAAATAGGGCCACATAAACCCCAAATTCTGGGCAACATGACTGGAGGAGGATATAGCCCTCGTGGCATTAACCATTACATTCCTGTGGCTCAAAATCAGTTAGCACAGCCCTGAGACATTAACTACATGCAGGTAAAAGAGAAAGCTCATGGATTTTTAAAATCTGAGAGCCAAGAGGCTCTTTTCACATCTACCTAGCAACACCACAGTGTTGCTATGCCTCCCACGGATTTGTCACCCCTTTTCCCCTGGGTGATAGAGCCGCCAAAGATTACTCAAAGCCCATCTTCTTCTGAGAAGTGAGAAACCCTGAAAAGGGGTTAATCTCCCAGAACCCTCAAGAGAGAGGCATTCCTTTATTTAGGAAATTAATCATGAATTGGGGTTCTCCTCCCGCATTTATTCTCCAGACCAGGAAGTTACAGGAAGAGAACATAGGTGGGGGTTTTGTTAAGTATAGTTTAACAAGTTTAACAATAGAAGCTGGTACATTCCATAATGCAAATTTCAAGTTAAGTTGATCCACCAACAAAAGCTTGATCTTAGCAAGCATTCTCTTCTTACAGCTATTTTCCAGTATCTTTACATACCATTCAGTAACCTGTCTGTCTTTGAGCCAGAAACCTTGCTGTGTTACAATTCTTTATCTTACAACAGAGACTATAGCCTGGGGAAAATTTCCTGTCTTTTGCAAGGTCAATATTTGAAACTGCAAGGCTTTGGAAAACCAGGCCTTGTGAAGTACATTTGCTTTATGCATACTCCACGCCACAGCAAATCCATCTTAAGAGAACAAGGGAGGATCTGGAATTGCCCAAAGTGACCACAATTCAACTGTAAAGAAGAGGTAATACTACACTAAACATCTGTTCTGGGGAACAGTTGAAGTAGGTAACTGCATGTTATATATCAACATGTTAATGATCACACATCATTTAAAAAAAAAAAAAAAAAAGGAACCATCTTTGACTTCCAGCCTGATTTTTTAAAAATCTCACTAGTATTATGAAAGCCATTTGAAAATAAACATTAAATGTCCCTGAACTGGTCTCATTACGGCAAAGCTATTGATTCCAACCCACTTTTGCTCATGGAGTGCTCCCAAACTTACTCTTCATCTATTTTAAACCTTCCTACTTATAGGTCGTCTACAAGCCTCACCTGGCCTTCCTTCTTAGTGTCCTTTTCATACTTTGGCTCATTTGGATTGTATGGCCAGTGTCTCCTTTGGTTATATTTTGAAAGAGTAGAAAATGCCAGCCCTCTACCATGCTCCTTCTACTGTGTCATCAGCAGTCCCTACTTCTTACTAATTCAAGAGGAGAAGTAGATTAAATAAATATGAATGTAGATTTACAAAAAATCAGAGCATAATACAAGAACTGGACCTTAAGATTAACAAATATGAGAACTCTACTCTTTTAGACAGTAGCTAGAGAAATGGAGAAAGAAAAATCAAAGGCACACAGATGAGGCTCTGCAGTGAAGACAGCCATAGAGGCTATTTTTGCTGTCTTTTTGTTTCAAAATAAGCAAAGTGAGTAGAAATTCCTGCTGAGCATCGCTCATTTAAATTTAGGATTTTTAAGAATTAATAGAAAGCATCAATTCAGTCTTTCTAATGGCTCAAAATGCTTCAACTGGCATTTTGAATTGTGTTCACTCTCATTCCCTCTTGGAGGTTACTGGGGAAAAACAATGTGTCTACAATCTTTAAATAGAACAAAGAATGTATCTGTCAGCTCTACCCATGAATTTAGGCATTGGAGGCTCTGATCATCAATTTGCTTTAGCTTTGCTCCTGACTCACAAGAATGTTAAGTACTCAAGGAATTAAACTCTAGTCCCTTGGGGTTCTGTACACAAATAGGCTAATTTGGTCTGGTAATCAAATGAGATCTGTTTTATAAGAAGATGCGAGCACAATTACTGAAACTAAACCCAAATAGAAAGAGAGTGGATTGCCATGACAAAAAGAGTGTCAGTGTTTCACAACAGGAAGATAAAGACTATCTATAATAGAGCATCCACTGTGAATGAGACAGATATCTGCCGAATTCTAGGAGGAAGTCCTTGGCTAAAATCCTCCTCTTAAGTACTAGACATTTATGAAGTTCAGTGATACAACCCTATTTGTATGTCCACCTTTTTTAACTCCCTACAAACAAACACCTATAGATCAATCCAGCAGGATAGAGCTCCCCAGAAGAGTTTACAAGTAAAAGAAATAACAACGCACACTAGAAAGTAGGAAGGATATTGAAGAAACATGAAAACCTTTTTTCTTTTCATCCTAATATTTTTTCCAGTATCCTGTATTTTTCTTTTCTTTTAATTTTTTTAAATTTATTTATTTTAAAATTACTTGTACATTTTTGTGGGGTACACTGTGTTGTTTCCATACACACATATACTGCACAATGATTCACTTAGGGTAGATAGCCTAGTTTTGTATCCATTAGTCCACAATTTCCCTTCTCCCCCAATCCCCTCCCCTCTTGGCTTCTGGTAATATCTTGTATTTTTCTAGTGTATTTTCACATCTAGGAAATGTTGGAAAGGGAAAGAGATAAGATTATAGTTAATTACTTTACACATCAATCTACATCAATTGGAAGCTAGATAATTTAATATTAATTGACTCCATATATAGTAGCCTAGTGCCATGTATATTGAAGGATTTATAAAGGCAGCCAGTTTGGAGAAAGCGGAATTAATAAAGATGAGATGTAGAAATGTAGAAAGAATAATTTCTGAGTTTCCTCTAGACATCCCCACAGAGACACGTGCTTCAGGTTCTGAGGTCCATCAACTTACTGCCCTTGATTTTGTAAAATTCTCAGCTTCGATACATTCTGGTTCAGACAGGTAAATGGATTTTCTCAAAGATTCACCTATGTCTGGGTCATTCCAAAAATTATGCTTTCTCAACTTCACTAAGCCACTCTGAACAACTTTTCTAAGAATATTTATTTTGTTCTTCTTCGTCTAATGTCTCCATTTCATAAATTTCACTAACTGGAGGTATATATTAAAACCAGAAGGTACAGAAGTGTAGAGACAGGATGTGTAGACCAAAATGCCAGATCTACCACTTTCTACATGCTTCTTTCTTCATCACTTTGTGCTTCTGTTTCCCCAGCAATGAATGGAAATCATAACACAACTTACCTCTTAGAATTGTTTTGGGGATTAAAATAGTTAATATATGCAAAATACCTAGAAGAGACCTTGCCACATAGTAAGTATTTTATATAAGTAAATACATGGGAGGAAATTTGGAGCATATATTGATACTTTCAAATGAATCGATTAAGATAAAATACATTGGAATAATGCTCTGTTGTATAAAATTTGAACTAAATTATACTGGTTTTAATTTATTTAACTTAATAATTTTGTGTGCTTTTTGTTTTCAATAAATATGTTAATTTTACTATAAAAACATGCATATGAAAATATACCCCTATTTATAAACACATACATTCTAGCTAGGCTGTTATTGCTGTGAAAGATTATTAACCATCATTATGTTAACAAACCTCCATGGCTATTTACTCTACAGTGTGCTACTGAGAGTTGCCCCTCTTACAAATAGTGCAGTTGAAAATCAGCACCTGCAAATTTGAGCAACTTCCTTTGCGACTTTGATTTTGAGGGCTTGTATTTCAAACCACTATTTATTTTCCCTGTACACGCTTTCTTTTTCTTTAATTGAGATATGGTTCACTATAGTGAATAGTTCAATACATATTCATTCATATGCCCTTATTAACCACCCACGACATTTTAGAAAATTTCCAGCTTCTCAGCAGGCTCCCAGCCAATAATACCACATCACTCCTGAGATAATGGTCATGACATTTTAATACACATTGTCTCTCTATATAAGTATCAAGAACTTTTTATAGTGCCTCATGTTTAACCATTCAAATGAATGACTGCCTTTTGAGATGCTGCCAGACTTCACCTATCAAATGAATTTTGTGTATTTCATTTAGCACATTTAATTCACACCACTGCAAACATATTCACTAATTTGATGAGAATTTAAGTTTACTTTTCAATGCTCTTTGAATATAACTGCCTCTCTTTTTAAGGGTGTCCTGTAGCTCCCCCCTCAAAAATTTGGGAATGCTAATGGCCAGTTTTGAAACAAGCCAACCCCAAATACACTCTTCAAACTTGGTAAAAATGTATCTTGATGATTTCTGATTTGGTTATAATATATAAACAGGTTGAAATTTACAGACATGATTTATATTATATGTATAGTAGAGGTAAATAGAAGTCAATGTACAAAATAATATATATTATGTGTTTATCATATGTACATATACATATTATAATATAAAACATATTATATGCATAGTATTTGTAAATAGAAGTCAATGTACAAAAGATAATTTTTGGTAGAAAAGTCAAAGTTGGTGGTGAGATAATTGTTGTGGGGCAAACTCACAGAGGAATCCAAGACCAGCATCAGCATTGTAGTTTCATCGCTCTTTATTTTAGTGTTGCAGCTCTTTGTTCAGTGTTACAGTGCCTCTTTTTGCTTGCAAGCAAGGAGTGCACTGGGGAGCAGAAACTCCTAGCCAGTGTCTCCCAGAACAAAGGAAAGACCCCCATCTACAGCCTAAATTCCCACCTTTCTCCCTTCCAGGTTCTCATTCAGGTCCTCTTATGTAAATGAGGGCTGCTGTCCTGCTAATTTGGATTGGTTGATTATGGGACACAGTCCATTGGTCAATTTAGGAGCCTAATTTTCCTCTGGCCCCTGGGGGGGGGTGTCAGCCTGCTGTTGCCTCGTAGAGGGCAGGCCCAAGAAGCAAGCAGGGTAAATGGCAGAGGCCCGAGTTTGCAGTGGAGCATAGAGTTTCTAAAACAGTTTCTCAAGTGGAAAAGGGAAAAGCTCAGCAATTAAAAATGCTTAGGGTTCCCTGCAACAATAATAAAAGAATTTAAAATAGAAATGAGAAATGAGGCGTAACTAAAAACAATCTCATAAATATAAAAGATTATCAGTAGAAGATAATGAAAGGTGGTTCTTCACCTTTACTGAGACCAGAACCAAAATAAAATAATAATAATCTAGAACCAAACTATGAGCATTTTAGGTTAGAAATAATTAAACATTCCTCACAGTGAAAATTGTTAAATATAAAGAACCTCTCTCCGGGAGTCTATAAAGTAGAAAAGATACCAATCTGTCAGAGATGATTTAGTTGCAGTGCTTTCCAGAAACTAAATAATGAACTCTAGAGATCCTTTTTATCCCTGGGATATTTCAGTTCATTTTTAATGATGTGCGTTAAAAAATTATATATATATGTTAAAAAGAAAATTTATCTTCAGCAAATTAACGTTAAAAATCAACTTACATAATATCAAACTGTCTTTACCCTGTTAATATTCAATATGTAGAATATTTATATGTAACATATTTACAATGAATCACAATTGGAAAAATCAGATTCAGATTTTGCAGAATAAGAGAGAGGACTTTATTGGGCAGAAACTCTAAACCAAGTTATTCTTTAAAGAGCCATATGTCCTATTAAATTTAAGGGAAATTGAACATGATACTCTTTGGGAAAGTATATACAATACTATTGTTTTGTCCTACAGAGCTTTACAAAAAATACTTCAGTAGTCAGTCATACTAAGAGATAGTAATCACTCATTATGTAAGTTACTTCCCACAATTTTTGCATATGGGTCAACATGTTCACAGAATCTTTTAATAGTTTTCCTTTTGCAACCATGATTATAGCCAAACAATTCAGATGAAAGAAACATTAGTGTTTCTCAGATATTATTTATGATTATGGTGAACTACATCTTTTGATTTAGATTTTAGAAGTTTTGTTTTTGTTAGTGTGTAGGTGTTTCTCTGAGGTAGCCATTAAAGAAGAGAGGAAGAAATAAAAATATTTCTAAAAAACTGAATATCTTAATAAAATAATATGATGTAATATATTAATAAACTAATGAATGAAAAACAAAAGATTGTGATACACATTCTTATTAATTGCTGTACCATAGAATAGGGAAACATTTAATGGATTCTTGGTATGTTATAGATTCTTAAAAGTTATTAAAATGTAATAATGAGTAAAACTGATCCAGATATATCCACTTACAAACTCTCTTCAAGGAAAATCTTTCACATCTCTGATAAGACAGCAAGGCAAAGAAAGACACATTCTTGAATAGCTGACTAGAAAAAGAAGAAACTGATAACAGGGGCTAGAATATACACAGCAGAATAAATGTGCCTAGCTTGAAGCCACACTGTTAGCTAATTATTTATCTAGGCACAGATAAAATACTATAATGTTAATAGAAATTTGTTATTGTTTGGATATTCATGAATTACATATTTTGTAGCTGCAGGATAAAATAATTAGTAAGATACAAAGTAGTGGTAATTGCAATAATTATTTTGATTATGACAGTAAGTTAGAAAATTGTTTTATGGAAACATCTGGAAGAAAGGAAATGAATAAAGGGAAGAGTTGGTAAGACAGATACATGCAGATAATTGTTCTGAAAAAAATTCAACAAAACTTATCGTAAAAGTGTATTCTTACGTAAAGAGACATTGTGTAGCTGCTGTAACCAGATCTGAGAACAACAGCAAGGTCTGAAACCCAAGTGATAAAAACCAGTTATGGAAGTCTGCGTCAAAGATTGGTATGTCAGAATTGGAAAATGCCAAGGTAAGCAAAATTTACAGACCACATATACAAAAAAAGAAATGATCATCTTACACAGGTATCTCGACATCCAGGAAAATAAATTGTAAATATGGTAAGTTTTTTGAGACATTTTACCAAAAATATGACTACAGTTAGTTCTAATAGATATTCCTTCTGGCAAACTCACCAGCCCATAGGAACTCTGGACTGTATGTATGTGTTTGTAGGGATGAAATTAAGGATGAGATTAACATAATGGATCTCTTTAATCTGAAACTCTGTATCTATTTTTTATTATCCCAGATATTTTAAAACATAACAGTTTAATTTTATAATAAATATGAACACAGGAATACTTATATAATACATTATTTGTGATGTTTTATGGACCTGAACCCCTTCCCCCACCCTTAAATATTAACTGACTAGCTTTTCTGCTTCTGTAATTAGCTTGTGCAAGGTTTTACAAGCCCCTGCAGGTGGGACTTTCTGGTAAGGGCAGATAGAGGGCTTACCAAGCTGCCCAAAGTTCACCCAGCTCCGGGAAGGGCCTAACCACACAAGGGGTGGGCTGTTGGGCAATTCCCCAGTTCCTCGTCTGTATATCACCCCACTGAAAGCCACCAATGAATTTAAAAGTCACCTCAGGTGACCAATAAGCTGTATACAACTCATCCTGTTGCCAAAGTCTGCCTACCAAACTGTATAAAAAGTGCTCGTGTTAAGAGCTCATGGCCATTTCTGTCCTGAAGACGGAGCAACCCCAGCATGCTGGAAATAAAAAACCTCTTGCTTGATTGCAGCAATCTCTGTCTCCTGGTTTTGCAAGATGAGCCTTCCCAACAAGTAAGATTCACACTTTCGGGCCAGTCTTACGTTTTGGTGCATTGTCTGGGAAGCGGCTCTCTCTCTGGGACCAGAGACTAGAGAACGGAGGATTGCTTGAGCAGGTACCATGGTTGTCTTTCTGTCTGCTGTGTCTGTCTTTGCGTCTTTGTTGTCTACTGTAATCTGGTTTTGGTTTTTCGGAGGCTCCGAGACGGAGTCACCATTCTGTAGTGGTCATAGCAGCGGGTAGACGTACCGGCACGTCGCGGCCACAGGAATCCTGGAGGACACTCCAGATTCCTCTGTTGGAGATGAACAGGTTCGGCTCCACGAGAGATCTCTAGGAAGGAGACCCTTCCTGCTCTGATAATCAGGTTGTGGTGCCCGTGGCAGGGGCGCATCAGTGTTTTGGTTTTTGTTTGTCTGGTTGCATGTGTGTTGGGACTGACAACTTTACGGGGTAACTTGGGGCAAACTGTTTCAACCCTTTTAAGTCTGACTCTGAAATACTGGACTGATGTAAAGGACAGAGCTAATAATTTGTCTTTGCAGGTCAGAAGGAATAAGTGGGCGGCACTTTATTCCTTGGAGTGGCCGACTTTCCAACTTGGGTGGCCCTCTAAAAAAAAAGAGAAACAGCTCATACTTCTTTAAAGCCTGCAGGAGTTAAACCACTGACCCATCATTCCTGAGTAAGGATGTCTCCTGTAGAAAAAGATAATGCCCCCAAGTCTATCAATCAGTGGGCTTGTGAACAAAATTTACTTAATTTAATTAAACAAAATTTGTCTGTCTGTTTGTGTTTGAGTAACTAAGTTTGTGCCTTTTGGTCGATAAAGACCTGATGACTGAAAGAAATTATTTTTTCTCAGTTTCTCCTGGCAAGCTTGAAAAACCGAACACTGTAATCAGCTAAGTCTCTGGACAAAATTTGTCTATCTGTGTACAGAGTTCTGCAAGTGTTATAAGAAAAACTCACTGTCTATGACATTTCAGCCAAGATGAAGAGAAACCTGTTAGAAGAATCAAGACCATTTGGAGATTCTGTTTTTCTTATACAACTCAGCCAGTTCTAGCTAAATGTAAACATTAAACTAAAACTGAAGAAAAAAAGGGGGGTAAAAAGGCTTTTTGAAAATCACACTGCTATGAGAAATGTTTTTGGAATTATCTGCTTGGGTTTACTGGTCAAATAGGATTACATTTGTCTTTGCTAGAGGTTTTAAGGTTAAAGTTATAAGCCCAGCCTAAAACAGAATGATCTTTGATCATGGGATTTTTAGATAAATGAGGCTAATTTAGTATTGTTGGTGAAAAAGGAAATCAGTATGCAGGAAAAGAGGCGATATAAAGAAAGCTGTGGACATAGAGATGTAGTTGTGGTTAGGAGGGCTGAAAGGTAAAGAGGATACTTCATTGTGAAAAAGCATCTTGTGTAGTGAACTTTTGTCCTAGAGCAAAATGACTGGTTATTTAGGAAGTGAGAAGTATAGGACAAATGAAAAATCTAAAGCATGTCATTGAAGGTCCGAGTAAGTGGTAATAATGGTTTGTGAACAGCGAATTTATGAAAGAATTTTGTGTATGATTAAAATGACTATAATTAAAAGGCAATTAGCTAAGTTTTTCTAAAAACTAAACTTAATATTAAGAAATCGATGAGTTTATAGAACTACTAATTAAGATCAAGTAAAGCAAGAATTAAGTATACAAAGTTAAGTAACTGATAGAAATGTTTTATAATTTGCATTATTTGTTCTTTACTTAAATGTTTTGTTTTAAGGAAACTTTTTCTCTAAGCTATCTATAACTTACAGAAATTTGGTAAAATGTACTTTATAAACAAAGATAAAAATATTTGCCTTTTTCCTCTTTGATTCCTCCAAAATTTGAAAACTATTTGTGAATATCCTTCTGATTTTTATGGTAATATGGTTATTTAAATAAATGTAATAAAAATTTTCTCTCTATAACAGTATACAATTAAAAAGGTTAATTATAAAATAACATGTCTACCTGGGATTAAGTCTTCCCAGCACTGAGGCATCCATACAAAAAAAAACTAAAACCTTTTCAATCAGACAAGTATTCTTCAATGCTTCCATGAGGAATGTTTTGATCGAAAAAGGGGAAATGATGTCTTGTCTACACAAGCAGTTCTCTAAAGTTTCATAAACTTGAAGGAAGAGACTCATGACTTGGATGAGACATCCTGTTCCTAAACAAAGGATTCATGTAAGTTCTTAAAATTCTTGATGTACCAATTAATGTATAGCTTGCTAACTCTGAGTAAGCCACCCATTGTGAATCAACTTTTAAGACAATAGATAAACAAATGCCCTTGATACTCTGCGCCACTCCAGCTGGGTAACAAGAGCTATGTCCTCCATCATGTCAAATAGTTCCATTCCACATTAACCCCTACTGTGCCCTGAAAACAGCTTGAAGCAGTCAGATGAGTCGGTGGCCCATTCCATAAAAGTGGAAAGAACTATTGACAATGGGGAATTGTTGGAGTGGGCAGGACTGAAGCCATTTTGGGACCTAAATCAGCCTGGGCTATGGGGGCAGGGAGGATTTTTTAAAGGACGGGTTTTTTTTTTCTCTCTACTCTTGCTTCCCATCCTCTGACTTTCTTATCTCACTTACGAAGTAGAAAAACAAGGCTGAGAAGCTAATTAGTACTTTGTAAAGCTAACACTTCTTTCTTTGAGTCTTGTAGAATTTTGAGAAATGATCATGGCCAAATGACTGGAAGCTGACCTTGGGCACTAGCCAAGTACACTGGCACAAATCAAAATCTTGCAGGGTCCTGAGATAACAGCAAAGATGAAAATAGAAACCAGATGAGGCCTCGGCAAGACCTTGTACCTGACTCACAAACACAGAACCCTCATAGCTCATGTCTCCTGCCCCCCCCTTTTGCCCTTACACCAGGCCCCAGTGCCCAAGAACCCTTTATGGTCTATGTTCCCTTTACCACAAGTGACTTATATAATTGAAAAAAACCAAATCCCTCTTTCATTAATGAGCCACAAGGCCTAATTTCTCTCTTGGAGTCTGTCTTTTATACTCATCAGCCCACCTGGGATGACTGCCAGCAGCTCCTCCAGTTCCTGTTCACCACTGAGGAGAAACAACGGATCCTCCTGGAGGCTCGAAAGAATGTTCCAGGAGATGATGTGCGACCTACCCTCCTCCCTGATGTCATAGATGCAGGATTCCCATTGACCAGACCTAACTGGGATTTTAACTTGGCAGAAGGTAGGGAGCACCTGAAGGTCTATCACCAGGCTCTAATGGCAGGTCTCCAAGGGGCAGCAAAATGCCCCACCAATTTACCAAGGTAAGAGAGGTAATCCAGGGGCCCAATGAGTCTCCGTCAGCATTTCTGGAGAGACTCATGGAGGCATTCCATCAGTTTACCCCGTATGACCCTAGTAGTGAAGAGCACAAAGCTACAGTGGCAGTTGCTTTTATTGACCAGTGTAGTAGAGACATCAGGAAGAAACTGCAGAAGCTTGAAGGGTTACAAGATAAGTCATTGAGGGAGTTAGTGCAGGTGGCTGAACAGGTTTATCATAATAGAGAGTCAGAAGAGGAAAAAGAAGAGAGAAAGCAGAAGGAGCAGGAGGCTAAAGAAATAAAAAGAGAAAAGCAACAAGAAAGAAATCTTCACAAAATTCTGGCCACCGTAGTTAGGGAAACTAGGGAACAGACAGTACTCATGGACTACCCGAAGAACAGTGGACCTAGGCATGGGCTGGGTATCCCACTTGTTCATTGTCATTCCTGAGTGCCCCTACCCACTACTGGGAAGAGACCTCCTCACCAAAATGGGTGCTCAAATTCATTTTGACCCCAAGGGACCTCGGGTGTTAGATCGACAAGGAAAGCCTCTCCAGGTACTAACTCTCAGGTTGGAAGATGAATACCAATTGTTCGAAAAACAAGGGTGGGAGACCGGGCAGATGGACTGGTGGTTAGAAAACTACCCCCAGGCATGGGCAGAAACTGCAGGGATAGGGAAGGCTAAAAGCCGGCCCCCTGTCCACGTAGAGCTGAAGGCTCAGGCTAGTCCTATAGCTGTCCGACAATACCCAATGTCCCGAGAGGCACATGAAGGCATCCAACCCCACATTGCCTGTTTGCTCCAGCTGGGGATCCTACGGAAGTGCCAATCAGCCTGGAACACGCCCTTGCTGCCCATCCGAAAACCTGGGACTAACGACTACCAGCTGGTCCAAGATCTCTGAGATGTAGACAAATGTGTGGCCGACCTCCATGCCACCGCCCCTAACCCCTATAATCTTTTAAGCTCTTGGCCCCCAGGCAGGACCTGGTACTCAGTACTGGACCTCAAGGACGCATTCTTCTGCCTACCGCTGGCTGTAAAAAGTCAAGAGTACTTCTCTATTGAGTGGAAAGACCCAGAGACTGGCCTAGCAGGGCAACTCATGTGGACCCACCTGCCTCAAGGATTCAAAAACTCACCCACTATCTTTGACAATGCCCTCCACCGAGACTTGGCTACATTCGGGGCCTCTAACCCTAGGTAACTCTGTTGCAGTATGTAGATGACCTCCTCCTGGCAGGAGCCGATGAAGAACTGTGTCTGGAAGGAACAAAGCATCTCCTCACAGAGTTGGGAGAATTGGGCTATCGAGCATCTGCCAAAAAGGCTCAGATCTGCAAGTGGCAGGTCAGTTACCTGGGGTACCTTCTTAAAAACGGGAAGAGATGGTTATCTGAGGCCAGAAAAGAGACAGAGTTTCATATCCCACCACCCGCTAACCCAAGACAAGTCAGGGAATTTTTAGGTACTGCTGGGTTCTGCCACCTATGGATATCTGGTTTTCCTGAGATGGCAGCCCCGTTATATCCCCTCTCTAAGAACAGTCAGCCCTTCAAGTGGGGAAAGGAAGAACAACAGGCTTTTAACAACATCAAGATGGCCTTGAAGTCCGCACCAGCTCTGGGGCTCCCCGACGTAACCAAGCCCTTCCACCTGTATGTGGCAGAAAATAAGGGCGTTGCTAAGGGGGTCCTAACTCAAAAACTGGGGCCCTGGAAAAGGCCTGTAGCATATCTGTCTAAAAAAACTAGATCCAGTAGCCTCGAGGTGGCCAGCTTGTATAAGGATCATAGCAGCAGTAGCTGTTCTGGTAAAAGATGCTGACAAGTTAACTATGGGACAGAGTTTGGTAATCTCGGCACCTCATGCTTTAGAAAGTATTGTATGGCAGCCCCTCGACCGCTGACTCACAAATGCTCGCATGACTCACTATCAGACTCTGTTATTGAACTCAGAATGGGTTACTTTTGCTCCCCAGGCAAGCTTAAATCCAGCCACGTTGCTCCCAGACCCCAACCTTGACCCTCCTATCCATGACTGCCAACAAGTGCTTGCTGAGGCACATGGATGGTGGAAAGACTTGTCAGATCAGCCTCTGACGGATGCCGAAGCCACCTGGTTCACTGACGGCAGCAGTTTCCTGGAGGAAGGAGTAAGAAAGGCAGAAGCCGCTATAGTAGATGGCCAGAACCTGATATGGGCACAGACCTTACCTGTAGGAACGTCCACCCAGAAGGCAGAACTCATCGCCCTCATGAAAGCCCTTGAACTAGGAGAGGGCAAAAGAATCAACATTTATACGGACAGCAGGTATGCCTTTGCCACTGCCCATGTACACGGTGCTATCTATCAACAGCGGGGTCTGCTAACCTCTGGAAGAAAAGAAATCAAAAACAAGGCAGAGATCGTAGTCCTGCTAGAGGCCCTTCACCGACCGTAAAAGTGAGTATTATACACTGCCCGGGCCACCAGAAAGGGGATTCCCCCATCACCAGGGGAAACAACTTAGCTGATTCTGAGGCAAGGGCGGCAGCCCACAGGTCCATTTCTCTTCTGCTGGTAGACATACCAGAGTTGAAGGGGCCCAAGTTTAAGTACTCTGCTGAAGACGTAGCAGAGATCTCAAGGAACTCTAATAACCACTTCAATTAGGAAAAAGGGTGCTGGCATGCAGCATCAGGCAAGCTTATCTTGCCACAAGAACAAGCATGCGCCATGATCAAACAAATGCACCAGTGGACTCATCTGGGAGTAAACAAATTGGTCCAAACTGCCCTAAGAACAAAATATCCTTTCATAGGGCTAAAACAATTAGCAGAACTGATAGTTTATAAGTGTGTGCCATGTCAAAAGGTAAATGCTTTTAAGAATACCACGGGACCCGGCAAAAGACCCAGGGGAGACAGACCAGGGATGCATTGGGAAGTAGATTTTACAGAGATCAAGCCAGGCAGATATGGTTACAAGTATCTCCTAGTTTTTATAGACACCTTCTCTGGATGGGTAGAAGTATTCCCAACAAAGCAGGAAACTGCCACCATCATGGTCAAGAAAATCCTGGAAGAAATCTTCCCACACTTCGGGGTACCCAAGGTAATCGGGTCCGATAATGGACCTGCCTTCATTGCCAAGGTAAGCCAGGGAGTGGCCAGACACCTAGGGGTCAATTGGAAATTACATTGTATCTACAGACCCCAGAGTTCAGGACAGGTAGAAAGGATGAACAGGACTCTAGAAGAGACCCTGACTAAATTAACCATGGGACTGGCATGGACTGGGTGGTGCTCCTTCCCTCGGCCCTGTTTAGAGCTAGGAACACCCCCTCCCGGTTCAACCTGACTCCCTATGAAATTCTCTATGGTACCCCTGCTCCCTTGACTTTACTGGGGGACGCCTTTGAACCCACTTGCCACAGTAACAGTGACTTATATGCCAGATTGAAAGGACTGCAAGCGGTGCAGAAGGAAGTCTAGACACAGCTGGCAGCCTCCTATGAGCCTGGGACCCCCGAAGTTTCTTACCAGTTCCAGGTTGGGGACACAGTCTATGTAAGGCGACACTGCTCCCAATCTCTGGAACCCTGCTGGAAGGGAACTTACCTGGTGCTCCTGATGACACCAATGGCTGTAAAGTTAGAAGGGATCTCCGCTTGGATCCACACCTCGCACGTAAAGCCTGCACCACCAGAGGACCAAGGATCAAAAGACACCGCCTGGAGAGTCCAGGGTTCCAAGGAGCACCCCTTAAGACTGAAAATTGTTTGGACATTCTAAATGTTGTAAGATGAAAACTTTCTTGCTTTTCTTATGCCTAAAAATCTTTTCCCAGGGCCCGGGAGCTAGCAGTCCACATACCCCTTCCTCACACAGCCACCTGTGCAACCAGACTCTTCACGTAACCAAGTGGTCTGGTGACACATATCTGTTGCCTTCTCCAAAAGGATGGTGGGCCTGTGCTACTGGGGTTATGCCCTGTGTTAGCTGACAGGTCCTAAGTGAGACCCAAGATTTCTGTGTCTTGGTTAGGTTGTTGCTTCGGCTCATTTATCATCCCTATGAAGAAATATTATCATATTGGGATGAAAATAACAGGAACTACCAAACCAGAAGGGAGCCCCTAAGTATCACACTCTCTATCCTCTTAGGCTTAGGATTGGGAGCAGCTGGGGCAGCTACAGGAGCTTCAGCTCTGGCTATCCAACATCAAAATTACCAAAGTTTGCAGGCAGCCATAGATGCTGATATTAAAGAATTAGAAAATTCAATTACTAAATTACAGGAGTCCCTCACCTGTCTTTCTGAGGTGGTCCTACAAAATAAAAGGGGATTGGACCTCTTGTTCCTTCAGCAAGGGAGGCTCTGAGCTGCACTAAAAGAAGAATGTTGTTTTTACATTGATCACTCAGGGGTAATTAAAGACTCCATGGCCAAAATTAGGGAAGGCCTAGCCAAAGGAAAAAAGAAAGACAACAAAATCAGGGATGGTTTGAGTCATGGTTCAACTCCTCCCCCTGGCTCATGACCCTCGTGTCAACCCTGCTAGGACCACTAATTATTTTAATATTGCTTCTGACCTTCGGTCCCTGCATTTTAAATCACTTGCTAGCTTTTGTTAGAGAACGTGTTAGTACTGTTCAAATTATGATGTTAAGGCAACAATATCAGGAATTAAACCAACAGGAATCAGTATTTCATGATTGAAATACCCACAAGAAAAAGGGGGGAATGTGGACCTGAACCCCTTCCCCCACCCTTACATATTAACTGACTAGCTTTTCTGCTTCTGTAATTAGCTTGCACAAGGTTTTACAAGCCCCTGCGGGTAGGACTTTCTGGTAAGGGCAGATAGAGGGCTTACCAAACCACCCAAAGTTCACCCAGTTCTGGGAAGGGCCTAACCACACAAGGGGTGGGCTGTTGGGCAATTCCCCAGTTCCTCGTCTGTATACCACCCCACTGAAAGCCACCAATGAATTTAAAAGTCACCTCAGGTGACCAATAAGCTGTATACAACTCATCCTGTTGCCAAAGTCTGCCTACCAAACTATATAAAAAGTACTCGTGTTAAGAGCTCATGGCCATTTCTGTCCTGAAGATGGAGCAACCCCAGCATGCTGGAAATAAAAAACCTCTTGCTTGATTGCAGCGATCTCTGTCTCCTGGTCTTTGCAAGATGAGCCTTCCCAACAAGTAAGATTCGCGCTTTCAGGCCAGTCTTACAGTTTCAATAACAAAGAATAATAGCACTACATAATCCTGCTGGTGGTCTTCACCACTATGTGAGACAAAACTGCAGATAGGTAGCAAATTCTAATTAATCATGTAGTTTTGACAAATGATGTGCTTTTCCTGGATTGTACACTTTAATTCTTTTTTCTACTAAATATATCACTTTAATTCTTTTTTCTACTAAATATATCCAATATTTAGTGGTTCAGTCCAGCACCATAAAATTCTGGAATTAAATGTTTTTAACAAAACATTCTGGATTCAGTCAGTGAGGGTCATAGGAAACTACTACAAACAGATATTCAGAGATTGACTCACAGTTGGAATTAGCACTCAAATGGAACATAATATTTCAGATAATCAAGGATGAAGATAAAAAAAAAAACCTAAGTCTTTATAAGCAGTGCTGTTTTTTTATTATTTTTATATTAGGAATCTCAGTTTGATTTGATACTCAGTGAGTCCCACAATGTAGAAAAGTGGGCCCAAGGAACACATTATGCCCCTTAGTTCATAATATCATCAAATTCCATGTGTGACATGACCAACGATAGATGACTCCAAAGAAAATGCAAAAGCTCCATAACTCATGTAATTTAATAATGCTGAACCACAGGGAAATTTCTTTCCAACTAAAGTTTATGCAGGAATCCCTAGAAGCAATTGTCACCTTATCCTAACTATAGATTCAATTTTACTTTATGTAAGCCTTTTACCTCAAAATGTTTTTTGTTAGTAATATTGCAGTACCTCTCAATGGCTTACAGTAGTAAGCCATTTTAAGTAGTAAGCCATTCTTAATCTTTTTAAGTCACATTTTATTGCCAAATACTGAATTTAACTCAGATCTACAGAAACAATCTACTCCAGAAATGAAAAGAAAACTTATGAACAGAAAAATGCCAATAAAATTCAAAATACTTAAACATGATTATAAACAAAGCATCAACTATGAAAAATAGAATATATAGCACTTTAGATTAAATTTTAATCCTATAACCACTTGATGTACTTACTAAATTTCATGAAAGATTATAACACTGTTAACTTACAGATAGACCATAATATTGAAAATATGTAAACTTGTAATTATCATTATCAAACAAAATTCTAAATATTTTTAAGTACATAATAAGAATATGTAAAAATGGATTATTTATTCTTATGTAACACTTTTTAGTCATAAAATACGTTTTAAGCATTAGTTAATTAGAAGCAACTGATTCACATTAACAAAATTGATATTTACATTTCTCCTGAATGCTTACCCTAAGATTTTCATACTAGTAAAAGAGATTGTTTCAAATTTATACCAATAAGCATAAACTTTCTGGTCACTAAACACAAAGAGCAATTGAGTTGAAATATGTATCATATAGCATCAATTATGGTGTAATCCTTAATTGAATTATGAACTATGTCTGTTACAAATGTTAGTCAATATATGACAAAACACATGAAACCAGCTTGCACATTTTACAACAAAAGGTTATATAAATATTATTTTAAAAATCAAGATACCTGTATGATTACACTGTAGACTAGACCTTTATTTTTAATTTAAATATAAAATGAAATTATATTTGACACTAATAAGAATTTCCCATTTAAGAGTATCTAGAAAAGAGCCCAGGAATAAATGTTAACATCAAAATTCTGTGAGTCCTACCACCACCACTGACTGCCACACCACCAACTGCTCAATCTTCCCTTGCATTGACCCTAAACATGAAAATTTCTTAGATTGCATAGTATGATGCTATTTCTGTGTTTAAGAGTAATTATATCACAGACAAGTCTGTACTAATAACATGAACAGAGGTTTCCCATTCTGTGCATTCAGTCTTTCAGTTGTTTGTCTTTTTCTTGGTTGTAAAAGTAGTCTTCATACTTTCAAACTGTTCAGCATAAACATAAACTTTAAATCTACAAACACACATTTCCCACAAGGACTTTTATTCTTATATTAAACCTCATTTAGAAACTACAAATGTCAAAATTATCTCTAGTCTGCTGAATCAGCCTAAGAATAAAACTGCATTTTGGAGACAAAATTAAAATGCTTTTTTTTCTTTATATATTTGAAGTATTTTAAAGTTGTGTTGAATATATAGTACGTTCAGTATGTTTTATGAAATCTAATCCACTTTTCAAATCTTCCTAGCATAATGAACTGACAAGTCATGTAATTTCAGTTTCATAATTCAATGCTCTTGAAGTATACACATATCAAGCTAACTTTCTAAATAGTAATCTTGGCAGAGGGTAACTAAACTATTTACTTCCCTACATAATCAACCAAGTTTATATGAACATTTGAAGTCCAGTTGAAATTTCTCATATATTCTGACTGGAAATCAACACCTATAATTACTCCTGACCCCATGATATCTCCTTGTGAGTCAGAATTGTGTATTGTAATTGGAACCTTAATATAGACAAACTGCTTCCTTCTTAGGTTATGTGAAAGTACATTACTGTTTATTGGCTTATCTGATAAATGTTTCTTGCTTTTTCAGGTCTCAAAAGGAAACTGATTTTTTTTTCTGTTGTCTTTGACCTACGGAGTCATTTCATTATGATTGATGCTGAATTTTTCATTTCCTTCTCTGTTTATCACACTTATAGCTAAGTAAAGGGCTGGGGAAAGAGAACCTGAAAGGTATTTATTTTTTAATACCTTGGCATCTAAGAATTGGTGGAAATACAGAAAAACTTAGAACTAGGTAAAATAGGTACAGTGTTTCCTTAGTAATTTTCTATCCTATAGCCCTCTCTGAATCATGGGCTTCTAATTTCCTTCCCTTATTCGACTTATGATGATATAAAATCCCTCACTAACCTATCCAAGTCCACCATATTGAAGGTATTTCCCATTATATTCCAAAAGGTTATGGTCCAAAATAAAACATATTTATTATCTCACAGTTATTTTGATTAAGGAATCTGTGTGCTGTCCAGCTCAGTGGTTCTGTATCACCTCTCCCCCAGGGTGGTGGAGATGCAAAGGATTACTCAAAGCCCATTTCTTCTGAGCAGTGAGAAGCCCCAAAGGCGTTAATTTCCAGGAACCCTCAAGAGAGAGGCATTCCTCCTTGGAAAATTAACCCCGAACTCTGGTCTTCTCTCCATATTTATTCTTCAGGCAAGAAAGTTACAGAATAGGAACATAGGTAGTTACAAAAGAACAGTAAGATAATTGTCATGGCAAGAGTCATTAGGTTTAGTTGCACCAAGGACATCTGCCCTTGGAGCCAGCAATTTTGCTGTGTTACAATTCTTTATCTACAACAGCAACTTTAGCCTGGGGAAAGATTCCTGTCTTTTGCAAGCTTAACATTTCTATGTGTAATTTTAAAAAGTTAGGTTATACCTGAAACTACAGGGCCTTGGAAGCTAGGCCCTGTGAAATACATTTGCTTTATAAATGTTAGTACACTCCACAGTTCTTGATCAACATCTCTCAAGAAACTGCACTCTAGTGTTGCAATCATCCCAAAACTTGCCTGAGGAAAGACTCTTCCACACTCATTCACATGGCTCTTACCCACCATTTCCAGTTGGGGGAAACTCTCAGTCATTATTGCTTCAAATATTGTTTCTGTTCCTTTTCCTCTTGCCTCTCAAGGGATTATCTTTCACAGTCATTCTGATCAATGACTTTCTCAGACATTTTGATCAATATTTGTCCTCTTGTTTTTCAGAGTCCCATTCTCAACTGTCATCATTTTCTATTCTACTTAAGTGAACTCATCTATTCCCATAGTCTCGAAAATGATATAGTTTTATATGTTGATATCTTATGCAAATCTTTATAAAAATTACTCCAATTTGGCCCATTAACTACTTTTTTAATTCTTGGACATGGGCTTCAATGATCAAGGTTTTAAGGATTGGGGCTTTGAAAGGTACATTTTAATAAGATCTTTTTGAAGCCTTATGTACACTAGAGTTTGAGAACAATTGATCTGTAGCTTCACATCTAACCTTTTTCCAGAGTTTCAGTCTTAAATATACAACTGCCTATCTGACATTTCTACTTGGATGTCCCTAAAGCAATTCAAATTCTACGTGTTCAGTGCTAAACTTGTTATCTCATCTACCCCTGAAACTCTCCTTCTTCTAAACCCTTATATTGGTGAGTGGTACAATTATCACCTGCTTCACCAAGCCAGAATTTGGCTATAATTATACCCATGAGCGTTAAAAACACCTGAGGGATCCAGTCATGGGGGGCCCACACACTTTTGTGTGCTTTACCACCAGTAGCTCTACAAGATTCTCTGAATATCAGAGAAAAAAATGCTCTTGTGCTTCTGGTAAAGGGAGGAGAAAAAGAGCCATTTTGAAATATGCCAGAGCATTGTTTTCTTAACAAAGCCTACCTTCAAGAGAAACTATCCTTTCAGACCTAACCTACATGGGTTTAGGGAAATACCCAACGACAGGGGGTTCTAGGCTTTCACGTGGAGAAAAAAAATACTCAACTTTGGTCCTATTTAGACATCTTGTCCTACTAAGGGAAGAAAAAAACTGAAACACTCTGGTGAAGTTCACACTCCAGGGGCACAGAGACCTAATCATAGGACTACAGAACACTTCCTTTCCTCTATACCTTATATTTACATTACTAAAGGATGATTTATAGCAGTTCCTTTGATCAAGTACATTACGTCCACTTTTCCACAAAACATTACAATGCATACTAAAAGGCAAAAATAAAAAGAAAGAAAGAAAGAAAAAAGAATGGTTTGAAGAGATTGAACAAAAATCAGAATAAAAGTCAAGTATGTTAGGGGCTGTTGAAATTATTGGACCAGAAATTTTTTTAAAAAACTATGATTAAAATACTAAGGGTATTAATGACAAAGTAGACACATTTTAGAACAGATGAATAATGTAAGTACGGAAATTAAATTTGTAAGAAAGAATCAAAGGATTTTCTATAGATGAGAAACACTAGCAGAAATAAAGAATGCCTTTGACTAGTTCATTAGAATACTGGACATGACTCAGAAAAGAATCTCTGAGTTTCAGGATATGACAGTAGAAACTTTCAAAATTGAAGAACAAAGAGAAAGGGACTGGGGGAAAAACAGAACAGAATATACAAGAACTATGAAACAACAATTAAAGTTATAACATACATATAATGGAGATATCAGAAAGAGAGGAAAGAAGAAAAGGAACAGAAGCAATATTTGAAGCAATAATGACTGAGAGTTTCACAAAATATAGTCAGACACCAAACCAGAAGTCCAGAAAGTGTAGAGAACATCAATCAGCCTAAATGCAAAATATACTATATGCAGGCATATCATATTTAATCTGCAAAAAATAAGCTTGAAGATAAAATATCTTGAAAGAAGTCAGAGAAAAAAAACTTTATATACATAGTAGCAAAGATAAAAAGATTAAGGGAATTTAAGATAAAAATCATGTCCAACATCTCCCCAGAAACCATGCAAGCAAGAAAGCATAAAGTGAAATATTTAAATTGCTAAATGAAAAAACCCACCAACCTAGAATTCTGTATCTTATAAAATCATCCCTCAAAAGCAAAGGAAAAGTAACAAATTTCTTAGATAAAGAAATATTAAGGGAATTTGTTGCCAGTAGACATGTCATGCAAGAAATATTAAAATAAATTCTTCAGAAGAAAAATAAAACAAATCTATCTATCTATCTATCTATCTATCTATCTATCTATCTATCTATCTATCTATCTATCATCTTTCTATCTATCTAAAATATTTCCAAAGGAATGGAAATCGTCATGTTGAAGAGATACCTCCACTCCCATGTTCATTGCAGTTCTATTTACAATAGCCAAAATATAGAACCAACCTAAGTATCCATTGATGGATAACTGGATAAAGAAAATGTAGTATATATACATAATGGAAAACTACTTAGCCATAAAGAAGAATGAAATTCTTCCATTTGCAACAATATGGATGAGTCTGGAGAAAATTATTTTAAGTGAAATAAGCCAGACACAGAAACATATGTTCTCATTCATCCATCTCTAGGATGGATGGAAGGGAAGGAAGGAGGGAGGAAAGAAAAGAAAAGAAAAGAAAAGAAAAGAAAGAAAGAAAGAAAGAAAGAAAGAAAGAAAGAAAGAAAGAAAGAAAGAAAGAAAGAAAGAAAGAAAGAAAGAAAGAAAGAAAGAAAGAAAGAAAGAAAGGGAACCCCAACAATGAGTTGAACTTTCAGAAGGAGAGAACAAACATAAAGGTACTAGAGATGGTGGGGAGGAAGAGTGGGGGCTTGGGAAGTGACAGGTCAGATAAAGGGTGTAAAGAAATATCACGATTTGTAAGAATGAATATGCTAATAATAAATAAAAATTTTAAATAAAAAAAAGTTTTTGCTGGCTGTCAATGAAATGGGCTTCACAAGCCTATCAGAAAGGTGAAATTGTTCATTAACTCTCTTTTTCAATCCAGATATGTCAATCTTAAAAAAAAAAAACTACAAAAGGCAGAAAAAAGAGTAGAAGACAAAAATAAAAACAAAGGACAAAGCCAACAAATAAAAACAGTAATAAATACAATAATATTAATTGAACTATAGTAATAATCAAATTAAATATTAATAGTATATATGCTGTAATTAAAAAAGAGATTGCCAAATGAATCAAAAACAAGACTCAACCATATGTTGTCTACAAGAAACTCACATTAAATATAAAGATACACATAGATTAAAAGTAAAAGGATGGAAAAATCCGTACCATGCTAACACAAATCAAAAGAAAGTGAGAGTAGCTATATTAATTTCAAAGAGAGCAGAATTGAGAGCAAGAAAAGTTATCAGGGATAAAGAGGGGAATTAGATAATGATAAAGGAATTAATTATCCAACAAGACATAAAAATTCTTAGAGTGCATTCACCTAACAACAGAGCATCAAAATACATGAGGCAAAAACTGACAGATGTGCAAGGAGAAATAGATGAATCCAGTATTATAGCTGAAGACTTTAACACCTCTATCTGAAATGGACATATTCAGCAGGCAGACAATTATTAAGGCAATAGTTGAAATACAAATTTCTAGGGATCAAAGCCCAACAGCAGTATCAATAAACTAGGTATAATTGACGTATATGGATGCCTTAATCCAACAACAGCAAATTACACATTTTCTCAAACTTTCAGGGAACATTCACCAACATAGACCACAGTCTGGGCCATAAAATGCACCTTAACAAATTTAAATGAATAGAAATCATGCAATATCTATTTTCAGACTACAAGGGTATTAAACTAAAATTCAAAAACAGAAAGATAGCTAAAAATTCCCCAAATACTTGAAGATTAAGCAACACATTTCTAAATAATGCATGGATCAAACTAGAAATCTCAAAGATATTAAAATATATTTTGAACTAAATGAAAATAAAAATACAACTCATCAAAACTTGTAGGATTTAATGAAAGAAGCAGTTCTGAAAGGGAAGTTTATAAAATGTGGTGCGTGTGTTAGACATGAAGAAAGATCTAAAATCAATAGTCTATTCAGATCACCATATTGGCCAGACACCAAAAAAAAAAAAAAAAAAAAGAAGAATATTATAAACAAAAAATAAGAATAAAATAACTAAATAACTAAATAAATAATCTAAACTTCCACCTTAGAAAACAGGAAAAAGAAAAGCAAATTAATTCCAAAGTAAGTAGAATAAAAGAAATAACAAATATTAGAGCATAAATAAATGAAGTAGAAAACAGAAAATCAATGAAGAAAATCAACAAAACCAAAAACTGATTCTTTGAAAAGATCAATAAAATCAACAAACCTCTACCCAGGTTAAGTTTAAAAAAAAAAAAGAGAGAGAGAAAGAGAAAATACAAATTACATACATCAGAATAAAAGAGGGGACATCTACAATATGGATCTCATGTCCATTAAAAGAATAATAAAGAAATATTAGGAACAAGTCTATGCCCACAAACTTAATAAACTAGATGAAATGGACCAATTCATTGAAAGACAAAATCTGCCAAACTCATGCAAAAAGAAATATAAAATACAGACAGTCTTAATAAGCATATATCTCTTAAAGAAATTGAATAAATAACATTTCAAAACAGAAAGCACAAGGCCCAGATGGATTCATCAGTAAATTCAACCATACATTTAAGCAAAAAATTATATAAATTCATTAAGATCTCTTCAAAAAGATAGAGCAGAGGAAATACTTTCTAACTCATTTTATGAATTCAGCATTACCTAATAACAAAACCAGCCAGACATTATAAGAAAACTATACACAATAAGGCAAGTGTCTTTTGTGAACATTGATGCAAACATTTTCAACAAAATATTAGAAAATCAACATTGTGTAAAAATAATTATATACCATTACCAAGTGATTTTTATTTCAAGTATGCTAGGCTTGTTCAACACTGGAAAATCAATGCGATTCATTATATCAACAAACTAAGGAACAAAAATCACATGATCATCTCCACAGATGCAGAAAAAATGCATTTGACAAAATCCAACATTTATTCAAGATAAACTCTCAGCAAATAGGGAATAGAGGGGAATTTTGATATTTGTAAATTTGATAAAGAATATATATGGATATAAAAACCCAAAAAAACAACACTACAGCTGATATACCTAATGGTGAGAAACCTGAAGCTTTCCTGCTAAGATTAGGACAAGGCAAGAATGTCTCCTCTCATTACTGCTTTTTGAATATCGAAACATTCCAGCAGTCCTGGAAATCCTAGCTAATGCCATAAGACAAGAAAAATAAATAAAAGGTATATAGATTGGGAAATTGGGAAGGAAGAAACAACACTGCCTTTGTTTGCAGATCATTGACTACGTAGAAAATCAAAAAGTTAAAAAAAAAAAAACCTTATGGAATAAGTGATTAGACCAAAGTTTCAGGATACAAAGTTAACACATAAAAGTCAATCTCTCTTCTATATACCAGCAATTAACAAGTGGAATTCGGAATGAATAATGCAATATAATTACATTTGCAACCCCCCAAATGAAATACTTATGTATAAATCTAACAAAATATGTATAAAATCTATATGAGAAAACTTAGCAAAACTCTGGTGAAAGAAATCAAAGAAAAACTAAGTAAGTGGAAAGCTATTCCATATTCACGGATAGAAAGTCCAAATATTGTCAAAACATTGTTTTTTCCCTACTTAATCTATAAATCCAATACAATCCCAATCAAAATTTTGGCAAGCTACTTTTGGGATGTCGACAAACTCATTCTAAAGTTTTCATGAAAAGGCCAAAGACATAGAATAGCCAGATCAACATTGAAAGAGAAGACTATAATCAGAGGACTGACACCGCCCTACTTCAAGATTTGATGTAAAGCTACTATAAACAAGACAGTGTTGTACTGGTGAAAGAATGGACAAATACCTCAATAGAACAGAATACAGAGTCCAGAAATAGACTCACATAAAACGTAGTCAACTGATCTTTTACTAAGTAGCAAAGGCAGTATAATGAAGAGAAGCTAGTCTCTTTAACAAACGATGCTGGAACAACTGAACATCCACATGCAAAAATAGGAATGTAAACACAGACCTTATATTGTTCATAAAAATTAACTCACAATGCACAATAGACCTAACTGTAAAACTCATGTCAGTCTTCTATGTATACCAAAGACAGCCATGGTGCTAGAGAGGCATTTTCCACAGGTTTTTCCTGGATAATCTTGTCCCCATTTTTGACTTTTTTTGAGATGATTAGTTGAATCCATGAGTCACATACCTAAACTCTTCATCTAAAGGTTGTCCATTCACACTCTTGGAGTTGTCTTAAGAGTGTATATTAGCATATTTCATAATATGTATAGGATGAGAACTTTTCAAAATGTGAAGTTCTGGTTTCTTTCTGCTTAACAGTTCCTTCCTCTTTCCTCCAGCATTTTACTATAAGCAGCAAGGAGCAATCAGACCACACCTTCCACATACTGCTTAGAAATATTCTCAGCTAAATATCTAAATTCATTGCTTACAAGTTCTATTTTCCACCCTGCACTAGAAATGCAACTGATTTTCACGTGTTGACTTTGTATCTTGCAACTTTGCTGAATTTGAATTAAACAGAGTTCTAATTATTTTTTTGTCGAATTTGTAGGGTTTTCTACATAAAAGATGATGTCATCTATAAACAGATAATTTTACTTCTTTCTTTCCAATTTTGATGCTTTTTATTTCTCTTTCTTGCCTGATTGCTCTAGCTAGGACTCCAGTACAATGTTAAATGGAAGGGGTGAGAGTGGGCATCCTTGTCTTGGTCAATGCTAGGTTCAATTCAATTTTATTTTTAAATGGTAGGCATAGAAATAAAAATTCTAAACACATATTTGCTTGATTGATATGATTGAATTTTGTTTCAAATGTATAGATTTTATGCTTATTTCAATTTGCAGAGTAATCACAATTATCTTCATTGTGGATCAGTTACCCAACGAGATAATTGACCGTCTATTTTACTGCATTCAATACTAAAGATAAATCACAAAGAATTCATGGAATGCTCATTGGGTTAGACACAGACTGGTAATTTAACCCTAGACTGGCAATAGAAAAAGAAACCTACATAGGTTTTATATGTCTTGATACAGCACACAATTCCTGACCAAAGCAACAGATTTTTCATTTTTCTGAAGAATTTGTTTTTAAAATAATTTTCACATACTTGTCCAGGAGTAGATGTAATCTGCCAAGAAGCATTCAAAAAAGTGATGGGGGATTCCCTCCAGCCTTCAGTTTCTTTGAAAAGCAGTTATCATCATTCTGTTTGGATTTTTAAAATGGCACTGTTTTCCTTTTTGGCAAATGAAACAATTTTTCACACAAGCCAGCCTCCGTTGTCTAATCCCAAATATAGGGGCAGCTTTATCACTTAACATTTGGTATGAAAGGCTATACAAATTTATTTGGCTGATTTAATTCACTGAAAGAGGTAATTTTCTAAATAATCTCTATTGGCCTGAAAGAGCTAAGGTTCTGCCAGGTGGGTAGCTTAGTCTCACTGGCACAATCATGTCAGAACATAAACAGGATCCTTACTATGGGTTCAATACACACAAACAAACACAATACATAACTAAATGAATGAATTAATACTATTTATATTAGTAGGATTCTCTTATCATCTGTTATAAATATTTTGACATATGTAATATATGCATATATGTGGATACACAGGGGCCTATTTAGTATAGGGACTGCACAGAGGGCAGAAGTCTTAAGTGCACAGAATCAGAACATTATGTGCTGAAAACAGCAAAGGTATTCTGATTCATTAGTAGGGAACACTGAGAGCATTTTCTATCCTGTTTACACGCTCCTTTCTGTACTTCTTTTGATACTATACTCAGCTTGTTACATGGCCAAGGTCTTGATACTACAATAAAAGACGAGACAAGCCTGAGCTCGGGGCTGCAGTGAATTTCTCATTTCTTGTGGGAGTTGGCTTTATGTAGTCCCTCTGGGCCTCTCATTGCTTTCAAGTATTTGGGTTCTGAGTAATCCTTGCATCTCTGTCACTGAGAGGATAGTGACACATACATAGTGTGTGTAAATATATAATAGTATTTCTATTATAGTAACAGTCTCTCAATAAAGAATTGAGTGACAAAAAGAAATTGAGTAAAGTGTTTGTATTTTGAAGTATAATACATACATAGAAAAGTATGCAAAAAATGTCTGTAGTGCAGCAAGTTACCACGGGGAACAATCATGTAACCATCATCCAGTAAAGGAAATAGACCACAACCTGAGAAGCCCCTTCATGTACTTTCTCCACTCCTACCAGCTCCTTCCTCACCAAAGGTAAGCACCACCCTGACATCTGATACCATAGTTAAAATTTTCCAGTAGAATTTCTTTTTCTAAATGGAAACAATATGTTATGTATTCTTTGGTATCTGACTTGCATAATTATGACTTATACAAATTTTGTGTAGTTTATTTTCATTGCCATATAAGTTCTATTGTACAAAGGCAGCTCTGAGCATTCTTATGTGGTCTTTCTGTGCATGCATTTCTGTGGATGTATACAAAGGAAGGAGGTTGTTGTTATCATAAGGTATGCAGATCTGCAACATTAGCATTAGATGCTAAACTGCTTTCCAAAGTGTTTGCACTAATTTATCATCACACCAGAAATGTTTGATAGTTCTTGATGATCCATATCTTTTAAAATACTTTGTATTGCAGTTCTTTGAATCTTACCCATACTGGTGGCTTTAAAAATGGCAACTTACAGAAGATTTTCTTTGTACTTCTCCGAGTATTAGTGAATTGTACACCTTTTTATGAGTTTATAGGACATTTTAATATTTTTTTTTGGTAAACTGTGTTTTTATGACTCTCACTCATTTTTTCTAGTGGGTGGTAAATAATCTAGGAATTCAATATAAATTCAAAACTAAAAGGGGGTTTAGGAATATTTAAAATAATTCCTTCATAGTGTCCTAATTGGTCAAGTGATGATTCAGGGTTTAAGATGGGAAAGGTTGATGTCTGCTCATATTTGATCCAGGACTTTTTCTTTAGAAAAAGACAGGCATTTTTACCTATAATTGAGGTTAAAAACTCTGCATAAAAAGAAAGTTTTCCTGGAAAATCTAATTTTTCCTCCAAGAGTTGAATCAGTGGCCCTAGTCATATACACTCTGGAATTATGATATGCAGTATTAACTGTAACTTTAAGGCATTTCCATAAATAGCAAACCATGAAATCACACCACAAGAATATTCAAATGATTTGGTCAAGCTACTCACAATACCAATAGTTTATTCATTAGTTACTTTGAATTCACTGAGAAATTTATCTATAAATTGGATGCTCACACCCTGTCAATTACAAATTCAAATTAGTCCCTAAACAAGATGTCAGTAGCTTGGTTTGCATTCCCTTCCCTCCCAGTTGCTGGCTATGGGCCCATGCATTTCTTCAATTCATGAACAATTCCTTATTAAAGTGGCTGCCTATCACATAAGGCCCTATGCTAGGTGCAGAGGCAGACATCATCTCTGTCTTCAAAGAGCTTATAATCTTGAAAATAGTAGTTGTTGAATGACAGCCATTAAACTAGTTATACAATTATTTCATTACAGTTTGAATGAGAGCTAGGAAAAAAAAAAAAAGAAAGAAAAAGAAAAAGTATGTTCTCTACAACAAATCTATACCTAACTGAAAAATCTGGAAACTATAATTTAATCAAAAGCAAATCACATCCTATGCTACTCATTGTAAAAAGAATAAAGTAGAAACTATATTAATTTTTAGAAATATTTAAAGGATGCCAAGAAAAAGAAAATTACTTTCTAACATTTTGCTAGTGAACCCCTTTTTTAAATATCACTTTTAATTTGAATGTTGCTTCTTTTAATTTCTTACAGTTGGTCAGAATTTATTTCAAGCTGCACCACTGTATAATCTAAAACAATAGCTTGATGGACAATGTACAGTAATAATTGCTATCTGGTTAGCAGCAGGGATCTGTGATAGGCTGATAGTGTGTTAATGCCAGTTTTTAAAAATGAGTCCCTCAATACCAATATATTTCAAAAGAATACAGGCTAATTAAATCTTCAGTGAATTTCATTCTATTTTGGTTGTTCTGAATTTCATTATATTTTAATTTCTCTTTTGATAATAAATATAACCTTGTCTTGTTTGTCTACCTGTCCTCAAACAGCACTGTAATTTGAAATGCTAGAATTTAGCACCTTAAATAAATGTCTTTAGGATGACCATCTCAATAGCTAAATATTAAATCTTTTTACAAAAATAAATACAATTATTTACACTCCATCTTTCATAACTCAGAACTATCTTATTGCCTAAAAAAGTAATCACAATTCCATAAAGTTCTTTTTTTTATTAAAAAATAAGTTATCTAAAAAGTTTTTGGCATATTTTCTTTCTTGATAACTCTGTTGAGAAATTTTAGCTAAGTCCCTGAATGAGAATGTCTCCTTTCAAATTAAACTGCTATTGTAAAATCTAATCATTCATGTCATCACTTGTAGTTATTCACCACATCAAAACTATAGCTCTCTGGCATTGACACCAATAATCATATGCTTCTCTTTAACACCGCAGTGTCTCTTCTTGACACTATTACAAAATTACTAGAAATGGTTTAGCTTGTTTATGTGATACATTTCATTAAAAATATCTCATTCAGAATAAATCATAGTGATTCAACTGATGTCTACAAAAGACATTAATGCACATAGCCAATAAGCATTGATATAATTTTTAATACAGGACATTTTACCCAATGTATTGACATTATTTTGCTGACAGAAAGATTCTGTTTATATTAAAGAAAAGATGCAATATTATTATTTAATGTCACAAATATCTTGCATTATTCAAGGTGTTAAATATGTCTTCATTTTAAAGGAAAGTAATACTTGGCTTTTGTGATTTTCTTGGGCTTTCAAAACAGAATGCTTCTGACATTAGAAAAAAATGCTTCTGCCACTTCTGTTTGACAGCATAGCCATGTTTGCAAAATGATTTAAGATTCAACTAGATAAAGGACAGCAGGATTAGCTTTATAAGGACATGTGAGGAAAATATTCTTCCCATCATGATATTGCACAAAACTAACACACGTACTTTTTTGGTCATTGCATCAGGCATGAGAGAAAAGGCAGTTAACCGTCTGTCATACTGATTATTAATGATGAAATCTTTACCTGCTTAGCAATGAATGGGATTCTGCTCAATTAGTTTCTGTGTCTCTCAAGTACTGCATAAATTTGATAAAATTTGCTTGTTTCCATCCTTATATTTCTGAGGTTGTCTTTCCTGGGCTAACCTTCAGATTGGCAAGCTCAAGCAGATTTTAAAATATCCTTTCCATATATTATCCACACTTGTCCTGCTTGGGGGTGGATTGACGTCTGAGTGCAGAGGGTTGTAACTAAGCTGCTTCTCTCAGCAGAAAAGTTCACTCTGCTTGAGCCGTTGCAGGTACTTCCTTTACTTCCCACTAATTCAGTATTTTCCAATTGTTTCAGCCTGCTTCTAACTGCTCAAGCACACTGTTCAAGTGAAAGAATGCCAAGTAAGGCCATCTTTTCCAGTGGGTAGATACAAAGTCATTCCTCTCTCTTGACACATTGCATAAGTTTTCTACATGGATAAAGTATGATGATGTATTTTATTTTTCTTTCCATTTCAGGCAAGAAATATCTGATAGACTGACTGGCTTAATGTTTGTTTTTAAAGTTGAGATATTAACTTATTCTTATTAATGACCATTAATCCTTATAATTTAACTTGTTAAATAATTTAAAAATACTAAAACTATCTCTATCCATTCCATGCACTTTGATTTTTTTCTAAGAGCAAAGATATCTGAAGGAGCATAGAGAAGGACAAAGAGGACCTCAAAATAGAAATTGAAAATATAAATCTTAATTCAACACCTATCACATACAAAATGAAACCTAATATATTTCATTTGGGTCTAATTATGACTACTAGCACACCACTAATGAGGCCTAGATCATACATTCATAAAATGTTAGAATAAACATAGAGGTATCTTCAAATTTTTCTAGGTCAAAACTCCAACCTCTTCATTTTAAAGGAGGAAAAAGATTCTCATAGAGTTAAATGACTTGGCTAAAGCCAAATGGCTACTTACAAAGCAGAAATTAAACCCTAGATCTGTTGACTTCTGTGTCATTGCACTTTCTTTTAAGAATGATTATTATAGCCTACGCAATCCTTCATTAACTGCAAAATCAGCCCCATATATGCCCTTTGACAGTGGATCAGGATCATTATCTTCATATTAAATGGCAAGCTGCATTACTCAAACACTGATCAAGAGACATGCTGAAGCACATGATTTTCCACTTGAACACTAGATTACACCTAATAATCGTCCACTGTTTCATGTTCACCGACAAAGCAAGAAAAGTAGCAAAACAGTATTCAGTTCATATAAGCCTGTAGTAAATGTGTATGGAAATAGTTTAAATGTGTATTCAACTGTTTTAAATACTAGTCAGGGCTTCAGATGTTAAGAGTATGCTTGCTCTTCTACCGAAGAATATAGTGACTGACAGGACAATTTTGTGAGCCAGAGTGACTGTGTTCAGATTCCACAGATCCCTCATATGTGAAATAGGATAATAAAGGTACTGAGCTCACAGGTTATTTGGAGATTAAATAAGTTAATATGCCTATGTTGATGTTCTTGTTGTTGCTGCCATCACTATTATTGTTTACTTCAAAAATTTGTAATAATAAACTATTTTTAAAATTATGGCTACATTTTGTTGATGATAGTCTGTTCTCTATAGAGGATACATTCTTTTTAATAAAACCTTTACTGGAAAATTGCATCTGAGGCATTTTTTGAGTTGAATTTAGAGCCATGAGCAATAAAATTTCAACATTAAAAATGTATTGTATATAAATGACTTTATACTAAACTCCATCTAAAAATAATTGCTGATCAAGATGTTAAAACTTAAAAATGTTAAGTAAAATTTTTCTCACATATATCCTCAATTCCTCAGCTGACCTTATTATACTCTCCCTCACTTTATTTGAATGGAAAAAA